>NC_044033.1:353684290-354884290 GCF_901765095.1 Microcaecilia unicolor | reverse complement strand
GGCTTTGGAGAAGAGCCAGGCTTTCACCTGCTTCCTGAAGTAGAGGTAGTCTCCAGTTATATGTAGCCCCTCTGGGTAGTGGCGTTCCTGGGGGGGCTGACACCCGGGGCAGATCGCTGATGCGCCCCGCCCCCGAGTGCAGCACCCCCCCGGAACAGCGCGAGGCCCCCCCCCCCGGGTGCACGCCGCTGGGGGGGGGGGGGTGCCGCGCGCCTGTCGGCTCTTCGTTTTCATGCTCCCTCTGCCCCAGAACAGGAAGTAACCTGTTCCGGGGCAAAGGGAGCATGAAAACGAAGCGCTGACAGGCGCGTGGCACCCCCCCAGCGGCGTGCACCCGGGGCGGACCGCCCCCCCTTGGTATGCCACTGCCTCTGGGAGTAAATTCCAGAGTGTGGGGGCTACTCCTGAGAAGGCTTGCTGGCAGGTGTCACATCGTACAATTTCTTTTGATGAGGGTACAGATCGTGATGATCTTTGAGAGAACCTTAGAGGTCTCAAAGGTATGTAAAGGGCTAACTTATTCTTTAAGTACTCTTGCCCATTTTGTCTGAGAGCCTTGAAAATCAAACATAGAGTTTTAAATTTATCCCTGTAAGGTACTGGTAGCCAGTGTAGCTTTTGCAGGAAGGGTATGATGTGGTCACACCACTTGCAGCCTTCTATCAGTCATGCTGCAGCATTCTGAATTAGTTGGAGCTGATACATACTCTTTTTGGTTTGACCAGTGTACAGGGCATTGCAGTAGTCTAGTCGTGATGTTATCATGGCATGGACCACTATGGTCAGGCTTGTCTTTTCAATATATGGAGATAGATTTTGTAGCTGCCGTAGGTGATAGAGACAATTTTTGAAGGTTGATTGAATTTATGGGATCAGAGTGAGTGATGAGTTTAGCAGTATCCCAAGGTTCCTGACCTGTGATTTTAGGGGGAGTTCATACGTCCCAAAAGGTATTTTGAAGTTGGGTATATGCCCACTTGTGTTTGGTACTCAAAGAATCCCTGTTTTATTCGGGTTCAGGTGACTAAGTGGGAGGCCAGCAAGAAGCAGATTGCAGTAGTCTAAACGAGAGGTGACAAGGGTGTGGATGAGGGTTTTGGTAGAGTGTCTCTGTTCCGTACCCAGGTCTGAAGCCAGATTGACATGGGTCTAGCCAATTACTTCAATTAGCCAGCATTTAGGGGGAACCATTATGTATACTATATTTAGTTACCAAGGTTCTTTTTCTCCACCACAGAATATAGAGTGATTTATGATAGTGGCTATTGATTTTTATGGAGAAATAGCTCTTTGAGCAACTGATTTTGTATTTTCTCCACTCTTATTTTAAATAGTCATTTACTGACAGTTTCTTTAAACAGGACATTTTTTTTTTGGCTTCCTCCTTTGTACTGCATCCCATATTAGCTAAAAGAACCCACAAGATTCCCACTAAAGGGCCAGTGCAAAAAGCTATGCATTAGAACTGTGCAGCATAGCTCAATGTAAAGTTTCCTAATGCAAACTTAAAAAAAAAAAGCCTTTACACCTAATGCAGTAACCAAATAATATGTTAATGAGCTATGTGGAAAAAAAAGTGTGCTAATATAGGAGAGTATGGTGAACACTTGCACACTTGGGTCTGGATCTTTGTGAACAAAAAACTTATATCAACACTTGGAATGCTGTACTGTGTGTATAGCAATATTTATTTGCAGAACAGCGTTCTAGCACATCGTTGATGTATTCACATGCAACTTGAAGTGCCAATACATTTTTGTGCAACACCGGCAATTTTGTGTAGCATTTGTCAACAGTCTAGCACTTTACTTTTTGTCTCAGCCCATCTCCCCCTCAGCTCCTCATTCCCTGTCTGTATTTTTATTTTCTCTGCCCCGGTGAAGCCAGAAAACAGTTGCAGGTCCCCCTATGCTCACAGTAAAGAGAAGAAATAGATATTAAATCCTCACTAAGGCTGACTACAAAAGAAAAGGTTAACCTTTTACTTCTCTTCAGACCTGGCGTGGCGTCTCAGCCTTCCGGTCTTCTGCACATTTCCCTGCAATCTGCGCTCAATAACAAATGCCTTCATTACCATGGGAATTAAATGAGCTGTGGCTGATATCTACTGGAGTCTTTGCACACAGTTAGCTTGTGTGCAAAACTCATGTCAACATTTTATTTATGTATTTATACCCTACATTTTCCCCACAGACATGCAGGCTCAATGTGGCTTACATAAACCAGAGAGAGAGAGAGAGATCTCCGGGTGATATCAGATACAAATGAGAATAATCGAGTAGAAGGGCAAGAAAGAAAGAATACTTTACATAAAACAGTACAGAAGAATAGGACTAAACAGGATCCGCATATGCCAGCTGGCAGAGGCCAGAGTCCTACACTGTTCCCGGTGAAAATACTTTGGTAAACAGATGCATTTTCAGCGCCTTGCGAAAGGTAAGGTAGTCTCTCAGACTGGTGATGTCTCTAGGAAGTGCATTCCATAGTTGCGCGCTGATGAAGGGAAAGCTTGACGCCTGAATAGATCCGTGCTTGCAGCCTTTCCAACTGGGGTAGTGCAAGGTGAGATATAATCTTGAGGACGGGTCAGCATTTCAACATAGGCTATCAACGGAGAGCATAAAAATTGTCTGCAAATGCTGATCAACCCTGTGTGCAGACTGATGGACTTTATCACATCGGCCCCTTGGTTTGTTTCAGCATTCACCTTTCCCATTCCTAACCACCAGATTCTGTATTAATATACTGTAAATAGCCAGCACTTCTGGCTTGGCAAAATGAGTCTTGTGTAAGATTAAACATGATGGAGAAATGTCTTCTATGTATTTATTTATTTTTTTAATCTTTATTTATCAGCAAGGTTGCAGATTCATGTCTGTCTTCTTAACAAAAGTATTGATTCTGCCTCAGTTCTACTGAAAAACTCAGATACCACCACAAATAACCCCATTAGATGCACTAATTGCCCCTCTCCCTCCCCTCTGGCTGCACCCCCATAAACACACTCCTCCATAGGAGCCAACTTTTCAAAATGATTGGGGGTGCTCAATTCGGCTTGAATTACGAAATCCATAGAAGGGAAATGCATGGTGGATTGTGAACACAACTGGTCAAGCTGTCTTTAAATAAAGAGCACGGCAGGTGGTGCCACACAGGGAGGACTTGTGGGTAAAAGAAATGCTAAGGGTAGCACTGCAAGTCCCACCAGTCCTCATGTCCCTTCTCTTAAGGATTCTTTTCCAGTCTTCTTCCTATGTTATCATTTTTCTTTCCTTCATGTATATTTGTCTCACCATGGTTTCTCTCGACTGCTTCTCTTTTCTCATATTCTTCTCGTCTTACTCCCTCCTCCACTTCTCACTCTATTCTCACCTTCATGTCTGTTCTCTCTACCATGACCCCTCTTTCCCTCAGCCACATCTTTTCTTAGTCCCACTCAGCTAGTCTCCATCTGTCTGCAGCTTGTGTCCCCTCTGCCTGGCCTTCTTCCTTCCTCCCAGATCATGTCTCCTTCTGCTAGCAACCTTCCCCCACACAGCTCATGCTCTTCCTGAGTTCCTCTCACCCTCACAGCCTGTGTCTACTCCACAGCTCCACTATCAGTCCCTGTCCCCATCACCCAGCCTCTCTTCCCTTTACAGCTCCTTTCTACCTCTTTCAGCATTTCAGAATAGTATTGTCTCCCCTAATCAGTGACCCCTTTCCATTCCCTTCATCCCTTCCTTGCCCCCTTTATTCCTCTCCCAATACTTCTGTCTTTTTTTTTTAACCTTAACTGCTATAGGAATTTAGCAACATAGGTAAAAGTTGTCATGCCAGTAAAGTTATCTAAACCTGTCTGTTCCTTTTGTCAGTGTCTGCCTGCTGCATGTGCCTTCCCCACTGGCAGCTGCTAGGCTACAGCAACTCTCTCTTCCCCTGCAGTCTATTGGACAGGAGCAGAGGGAGGCAGGGAGCCAGTCAAGGAGGTTTAATGACAGAAGGTGACATGACGTCAAAAAAACCGAAGACAGTTCCCTCAGCAGCTGTCATCTTAAATGGTCATTTCTCTCAATGGAGGAGGGTGAACAGTGGAGTGCCATAGGGATTGGTACTGGGGCCGGTGCTGTTTAACATATTTATGAAAGATATGGAAATCGGAATGACAAGTGAGATGATTAAATTTGCAGATAATACAAAACTATTCAAGGTTGTTAAAACACGCGCGGACTGTGAAATATTGCAGGAAGACCTAAGGAAATTGGAAGACTGGGCATCCAAATGGCAGATGAAATTTAATGTGGACAAATGCAAGGTGATGCACATTGGAAAGAATAATCTGAATCATAGTTACCTGATGCTAGGGTCCACCTTGGGGGTCAGCACTCAAGAAAAAGATCTGGGTGTCATTGTAGATAATACGCTGAAATCTTCTCAGTGTGCATCGGTGGCCAAAAAGCAAACAGGATGCTAGGAATTATTAGGAAAGATGGTGAATAAGACCAAAAATACTATATTGCCTCTGTATTGCGACTACACCTTGAGTATTGCGTTCAGTTCTGGTCGATGTATCTCAAAAGAGATATAGCAAAATTAGAAAAGGTTCAAAGAAGAGCGACCAAAATGATAAAGGGAATGGAACTCCCCTTGTATGAGGAAAGCCTAAAGAGGTTAGGGCGCTTCAGCTTGGAAAAGAGACGGATGAAGGGAGATATGATTGAGGTCCAGAAAATCCTGAGTGGTGTAGAACGAATAGAAGTAAATCGATTTTTTTACTCATTCCAAAAGTACAAAGACTAGGGGGCACTCAATGAAATTGCATGGAAATACATTTAAAACAAATAGTTAAGCAATGGAACTCATTGCTGGAGGATGTGGTAATGGCGGTTAGCATATCTGGGTTTAAAAAAGGTTTGGACAAGTTCCTGTTATTGAAATGGACATGGGGGAGGCCACTGTTTGCCCTGGGACTAGTAGCATGGAATGGTGCTACTAATTGGGTTTCTTCCAGGTACTTGTGACCTGGATTGGCCACTGCTGGAAGCAGGATACTGGGCTAGGTGGACCATCGGTCTGACCCAATATGGCTGTTTGGGGCGCACGCTGGGCCAGTTTTTACCACATCTGCAAAAAAGGTTTTTTTTTAATGGGACAGGAAAAGGGCATGCGGTAAAACCTAGAACCGGCCTCAGTCCTTAACGCCACCCATTGATCTAGCGGACAGGGCTTACACGCTACATGTGTGGTGACCGGTCATTGCACACCAACTGCCGATTACCGCCAAAAATGCCACACGTGGGAGGAAATTATCCAGGCTTTATGGGCATGCAGCAAATCTGAAATTACCAGCAGGGGGCGCAGTATCCTAGCAGTAGTCCCATTTTGTCGCATGCTGAACACGCATAGAGCCTAACGTGCCTTTGTAAAAGGGACCCTATTTGCTTTGATTGCTTTAACATTTTGGAAAACACTGCTACCTTTATAATCATATGTGAGTAATACAACATAATTGTGGTGCATCACGTTCACACACCGATACACCTCTCCCTCTCTGCTGGGTCTGGTCGGGTTTTTAAAAAACTGCTATCTGGATTTTTGCAGATATTGATCTGTCCCTTTTTTGACTCTCTTCCTGCCCTCTGCACACTGCTACCTTAAATAGTATTTATTCTTAGTTTCTAGGTGTGTGCACTAACAGTCTGACTAATAGATCCCCAAAGGCAAAGGAGATGTCTTATAAAAGCAGATTTATGTTGACTAGTGTCTTTGAGGATCCTCCCTTGCAAATAAAAATAAAATCCCTAGTGTTTTGGGTGTTAATGTGGTTTTCATTTTGGTCAATATCATTTTTCAAACAGCCCATGTTCTTGAAAAGCATGCGGGCATTTTTCCTGCCTGCACTCACAGCCAGTGGAGTGAAAAGGCAGAAGACTAAAACTAAATTTAAATTTAAAATTATTTGTTTAGAGTATGCACACCAAAAGCATCATGTATTTTGCACCTGGGGAAAGAGTAACATAACATGTACTTTTTATAAGCCTATGGATGAGCACTGTTCATTTATTTCATTCTCTCCTCCTGACATCATTCAGGGCAAGTTACACAAAAACATTCATAAAATACATAAATAAAAAAACAATACTTAAAAACAATCATAGATCAGCAATACCCAGAACAGAGAGCCACAGGAATAGCCCTGCCCCCAAAAAAGACTCCCCCTATAGCAGCAGCCCATCAGGCTCATTTTCGAAAGAGAAGGACGTCCATCTTTCGACATAATTCGAAAGATGGACGTCCATCTCCCAGAGACGTCCAAATCAGTATAATCAAAACCCGATTTTGGACATCTCCAGGTGCAGTCCGTTGCAAGGACGTCCAAATTTCAAGGGGGTGTGTCGGAGGCGTAGCGAAGGCGGGATTTGGGCGTTCCTAACACATGGACATCTTTGACCCATAATTGAAAAAAGCAAGGACGTCCCTGATGAACACTTGGACGTTTTTCACCTGGACGTGTTTTTATTACAGATAAGGCACAAAAAGGTGCCTGAAATTACCAGATGACCACTGGAGGGAATCAGGGATGACCTCCCGTTACTCCCACAGTGGTCACTAACCCCCTCCCACCCTCAAAAAACATCTTTAAAAATATTTCGTGCCAGCCTCAGATGTCAGGTCCATGACAGTGCATGAAGGTCCCAGGAGCAGTTTTAGTGGGTACTGCAATGCACTTCAGACAGGTGGATCCAGGATCATACCCCCCTACCTGTTACATTTGTGGAGGAAACAGCAAGCTCTCCAAAACCAACCACAAACCCTCTGTACCCACATCTAGGTGCCCCCCTTCACCCCTTAGGGCTATGGTAGTGGTGTACAGTTGTGGGTAGTGGGGGTTGGTTTTTTGGGGGGGGGCTCCAGCACACACAGTAAGGAAGCTATGTTCCTGGGAGCATTTTATGAAGTCCACTGCAGTGCCCCCTAGGGTGACCGGTTGGTGTCCTGGGATGTCAGGAGGACCAGTGCACTACACATGCTGGCTCCTCCCATGTCCAAATGGCTTGCATTTGGACATTTTTGACATGGATACCTTTGGTTTCGAAAATCGCCGAAAATCAGAAACGTCCAAATCCAAGGACGTCCAAATTTAAGGATTTGGACGTCTCTGTTGGTATTTTCGAAACAAAGATGGACGTTCATCTTTTTTCAAAAATACGGTTTATCCCACCCCTGGATTTCGACGTTTTGCAAAGCCGTCAAAATCGCAACTTAGACATTTCTTTTGAAAATGCCCCTCCAGGGAAATCCAAGATGGCCGCAGTCTATTGAGGTGCTGTGAGTCGCGTCTTATTTTTGCTTCTACAATGCCTAAACGAAGGGGGAGAGTGACAGCCAGAGCCCCGCTATCTACTCCCTCCTTACCTGGTCCTATTGACTGCTTCGTTCGACCACAGAGAGTTGCTTCGGAAAGCGGGACGCTGCCAGTAGGGATGTCCGGCGTGTTAGGAGACTCGGTCTCCCCTGGATTAGACACCACTCTCAGCCCCGCTATGCGGACTCCGCCTCCCCAGCCGGTTGGAGCAAGCTCCTTTCTTGCTGACTCGACGGGGTCTCCCAACGAAAGTGGGGTTGACCCGGAAGAACTTCGAGTGGAGGACTCGCTTTCATCGCAAGTTGGAGAGACGCTACCACCGTGGAATGCGGGGAGAAGCACCGAAGGACAGAGCGAGATCCATGTGATGGCGTCTGAGAGGTTTGAAATGCCTAAGGAATTAATTGTCAAACCAAAGGAGGTAACTTTAGATAAACTATGGGATTTAGTTTCTGCCTTGGGACATTCTTTCTTGAAACAGGCAAATGAAACTGTTCCAAAAGTGAACTTATGAGAAAAAGACTTATGGAGGAAAAGACTAAAGAAATGGATAGTAAAGCCGAAAAGGCTGATCAAAGAATTATGAAACTGGAAACATTACAACCTTTGATGACAAATGACTTGACTAATCTTAGAAAAAAAATGGAAATCTTTGATAATTACACTAAAAGTCATAATTTAAGATTTGTAAATTTTCCCAAGATAAAGACTGTTCCTCCTCTTGATATGTTAAAGAGATACTTGCGAGATATTTTGAATATATCAGACCAGAATTTACCACCTTTTACTTCTGTTTATTATGTCCCAGGAAAAGAACTGAATCAAATTCCTGAAACTCCAATAGATGTATCTCTTTTGCTTGAGACTTCTGATTCCGAATTAGCAACGGCGGCAACTTTGGTTGCTACCGTTGCGTTGTTACCGGATAAAAATTGGATCTTCCGTCTTTTCTTTCGTAATAGAGAAAAACCCTTTTTGGGTTATAAGATATTATTATTTCCTGATGTCTCTAAGGAGACAAGGAGACGGAGGAAACAATTCTTGCTCCTTAAGTCTGAAATAATACATCTGGGGGGCACCTTTTTTTTAAGGTACCCCTGCAAATGTATAGTAAGACTTGATGGGAAGAAATATGTGTTTACAGAGCCCGCGCATGCATCAGCACTTATAACTTCGGTAAGAAGGATAAACGCTAAAGGAATAAGTAATACACCTCAATAGAATTTGCATTAATTTAATTTAATTTCCTGAATTTGTTTTTCGATTCTCCTTGTATTCCTGAATCTTGGATTTCCAATTTATGGACTTGAGTACTTATAATTTCTTTATAGATTGTTAATCTTTAATGATATATGTTTAATTTTTCTTTTTATGTTGCTTTTCCTACCAAGATGTTTTCTTGAAATGTTTGATGAAACTGAATAAATAATAAATAACAAGAAAATGCCCCTCCACATGACATAATGTCTAGCAGCGCCCCACTCCAACCTATTATGGGCTTTATTCTATGAAGGTTGTGTTCCTAAATTTATGCTCCTAAAGTTACACTCTTAAATTTACGCTCCTAAATTATAAGCGTAATCTATGCTTCTAAATTTATATTCCTAATTTTGGGGCCTATTAAGCTGATAGGTTTAGCATACCTTTAGGAGCATAACTTATGCTTATACATTTAGGAGTGTACATTTAGGAGTATAACCTTTATAGAATAAGGCCCTATAGGGATAATTGTAAAGGAGCTGTCTAGTTTTCGGCACCAGGGAGGCACATAAATGGTGGTATTCTATTCATTGGTGTGTATAGAGGGTAATTCTCTATAGATCGCCTAAAGTTAGGTGTTGAGATGATAAGCACTAAGCACAAATTCTATATAGGCAATTGACCGCACAATTGTCATAGAATACTTGCATAAGTCCGCATTTACACTAGCTCAATGGCTGGGATTAATGCTTGCTCCAAAATGTAGGCAGTTAGGCATGTGAATGCTAATATTCTATAAAATGTGCACATAAGTGACATACCCCACTCAGTTCTATGCCCCCTTGCAGTTGTGCACTATGGATTTTGCACACGTAGTTTGCAGAATTCAGTTAGCACCAATTGATACCTATTTTATCCAATAATTGGTTGTTAACACCAATTAGCAGCTAATCATTCAATTAACCTATGTGCATAACTGACACTATTCTATAACTTGGGCGTGCAGCTTTGTGCACTAAGCCCTGGATTCTATATCTAGTGACTAACACGCTTATTTTCGAAAGAAAAGGACGCCCATCTTTCGACACAAATCAGGAGATGGGCGTCCTTCTCGCAAGGTCGTCCAAATCGGCATAATCGAAAGCTGATTTTTTTGACACCCTCAACTGCTTTCCATCGTGAGGACACCAAAGTTCACGGGGGCATGTCGGCAGGGTAGCGAAGGAAGGACTGGGGCGTGATTAGGAGATAGTTGTCCTCGGCCGATAATAGAAAAAAGAAGGGCGTCCCTGACGAGCACTTGGCCGACTTTACTTGGTCCATTTTTTTTCACAACCAAGCCTCAAAAAGGTGCCCAAACTGACCAGTTGACCACCGGAGGGAATTGGGGATGACCTCCCCTTACTCCCCCAGTCGTCACTATCCCCCTCCCACCATAAAATACAAGTTTAAAAATACTTTTTTGTCAGCCTCTATGCCAGCCTCAAATGCCATACTCAGGTCCATCGCAGCACTATACAGGTCCCTAGAGTAGTTGTAGTGAGTGCAGTGTACTTCAGGCAGGCGGACCTGGGGGGGGTTGGGGGGCTCATCATCCAAGGTAAGGGGGCTATGCACCTGGGAGCAATTTGTGAAGTCCACCGCATTGCCCTCTAGGGTGCCCGGTTGGTGTCCTGGCATGTGAGAGGGACCAGTGCACTACAAATGCTGGCTCCTCCCACGACCAAAGGGCTTGGATTTGGACGTTTTTGAGATAGACGTCTTTGGTTTCCATTATCACCGAAAACCGAGGACGACCATCTCTAAGGTCAACCTAAATGTCAAGATTTGGGCGTCCCCGACCGTAATATCGAAATGAAAGATGGACGTCCATCTTGTTTCAAAAATACGCGTTGCCTTGCCCCTTCGCAGCACTATCCTTATAGTTGGGCGCCCTTAGAGATGTTCAACTCCGTTCGAAAATGCCCCTCAACTTCATATACGCAAATTGGCCATGCAGTCAATTGGCACATGCAACTTAATTGTTTAACAAGCCAATCAGTGCCAATAATTGGCCACTAACAAGCAATTATAGGCATGAATTAGAATTTATGTGCGCAGCTTTCTAAGCATATTGTGTAATATTCTAATATGCGGCTCTCAAAAGAAGGCGTGGCCACAGGAGGGGCATGTGTGGGTCATGGGCATTCCTAAAAATTATACGCATTTTTATAGAATATGTCTGATCCGCGCCTAAGTTAGGTGCGAGCATTTACACCAGGTTTTTATTATTATTATTATTAACATTTGTATAGCGCTACCAGACGCACGCAGCGCTGAACACCTGACATAGAGAGACAGTCCCTGCTCAATAGAGCTTACAATCTAAAAGATACAGACAAGACAATTAAGGGCGATGTCAATTAAGATAATTAAGACAATTATTTATTTATTTATTTATTTCAGTACATTTATACCCCGCCTTTTGCCACAGAGAATTAAGTCAATTAAGACAAGACAATTAAGGGCAAGGGAAGTACTGGGTGAGAAGGAACAAGGGGAGGCAAATGAGTAGTAGCTAGGAGCCAAAAGCAGCAGTGAAAAGGTGGGTTTTCAGCATAGATTTGAAAACAGGTAGAGATGGAGCTAGACGTACAGGCTCAGGAAGTCTATTCCAGGCTAAGGTGCCGCGAGAGAAAAGGAATGAAGTCTGGAGTTAGCAGTGGAGGAGAAGGGGGACGACAAGAGAGATTTGTCCAGTGAGCGGAGTTCACGGGGAGGAATGTAGGGAGAGATGAGAGTGGAGAGGTAATGGGGAGCTGCATAATGGATGCATTTAAAGTTTTAGTTGGTGTAAATGGTCATGCCTAAATTTTAGTCACAGGGACAGCGCTATGCATATTCCATAAAACACGTCTAGCTTTCAGTGAGGTTTATAGAATACCACTAAATGTGTTTTTTTTACCCTATTTTTTAGCCACCACATATTGAATTTGGTCCTAAACATAAAAGTGTGCAAACAATTGTATAGAATTAGGGGGTAAGTGGCCACTTAGGACATAGTAAGATAGTAAATGATGGCAGTTAAAGACCTGAACGGTTCATCCAGTCTGCCCAACAAGATAAACTCATTTTCCATGGTATGTGATACTTTATATGTATACCTGAGTTTGATTTGTCCTTGCCTTTCTCAGGGCACAGATCATAGAAGTCTGCCCAGCACTCTTCTTGTACTAAAAGTTCTGAAGCTAATGTCGAAGCCCCTTAAAATTTACACTCCAGCCCATCCCTATCTTTTCAGTTACGATCAGGGCGTAGACCGTAGAAGTCTGCCCAGCACTGGTTTTGCTTCCCAATTACTGGCGTCGCCACCCAATCTCTGCTACGATTCCGTAGATCCATTCCTTCCAAACAGGATTCCTTTGTGTTTATCCCACACGTTTGAATTCCATTACTGTTTTCTACTGATCATAAATGATCTCTTATAGAATATCGCGTAGTAGAAAGTATATGCCATGTCAGAAACCGTGCTGTGAATTCAGCAGCAAATTGTGAAGCTCAGTATAATCAGACAATTGAAGACCAACCAAGAATTCAATTAATTTGGTCAGAAAAGTAACGCTGGCAATGGGCCTAAAACTGGCGGTTTTTGTTAGACCTAAACCTTCCACTTTAGGAAAGGGAGTTAAGACAAATATCACAAACCATTAAAAAATCAATTGGTATAAAACTACAAATAACAAGTGCTTAGATCAGATTCATTTTAAAGACTGAAACATTTAGCATGGCAACTGGTTTCACATATATGAGATGGGTAAAAGGTGAAAGCCATATTGGATGTGGCTGTGGCCATGGGCAGAAGTGAATAGGCATCACTCCTACCCCAATGATCCTCCACTGGACCACCAGGAATTGAAGTAAATTGAGTGGGCTTGAAGAAAGTGGAGAGAGGGATCCCGATTCCCGTGGTGAGGCGGGGAGGGGGTTGGAAGGAGCAGCCATAGACAGGGGGAGCCAGAAGGGGGGGTTTGGGTCACAGGATGGTTTGAAATTGCAGGGGGGGAGTCACATTGATAACCTGTCATTGGCAATTAAAACCCTGCTGAATTTCACTCTTAACCGAATAAGGAATAGTTGGCTGCACAATGCTGGTGCCAAAAGAAAAAAAAATGTTAACTGTGCCAACTCAAAACAAATACATTTGGCAGCATCTCTGTATGTAGCATCCTTCAGGCAAGGATGCATAGGCCTCTCTCTTCCCTTAATCCCCATGGACACAAGATGAAGGACCCATTGGCCCTTCCATTCCTTCACTCAGACAAGAAGGATCAGTGTTGTTTAAAGTACTAGGTCAAAGTACTTAAGTAAAAGTAAAAATGAATGCATATTTTGTTGCTTAAGTAAAAGTAAAAAGTACAACGAAAATTGCATTAAAAAATTACTCAACTAAAAGTAAAAAGTAAGTACCTAATATTATATTTTTGAGTAAAAAGTACTGTGACTACAAAATGCATGTTTGTTTACTAAATTTGGTATACTGCTAATGGCAGTTGTATCACAGCAGTGAACACAGTAAATTAACATCAATTAAAATTACAATCAAACACTTCACAAAATGAAAGGAATGCTGACTGAGAACCTGTGGCACAAGTTGCCAGTGGAAATATTCAAATGACAGCTCAATTGAATGTCATTGTATTTGTCAAATAGTGGCAATATATGACAGTGCATCATCCCCTCCCCAGCCTTCACCCAGTCTCACTCTCGTTTGTGTAACCCCCACCCCAGCCTTCACCCAGTCTCTCTCACTCAAGTAACCCCCCTCAGCATGCATAATAAGCATACGAGGATGATACTATTTCCATCTATACTTTTCAACTTCAACACTGATGTCAAATACGGCCATGGATGTTCCATATTGTCAAATGATTCCAAATCACTCATGATTAACCTGGGGGAAGAAGGGTTCAAATAGAGGTGTATAGATATTATGCTGTTATGTTGTTAGCAAAACTTTGTTCCAGTTTTTGCTGCTTCATTTGGTTTACTGAGGAATCATATTTTACTTACAATTAATAAATTCAAAACATTATCTTCCCCCATGTTCATCATAAGAAATATCATATACAAAAATAAAAGTAGAAACTTATGTTTGACAAGGCAAAATATTCCCATATAATTAAACATATAATTTTAAAAAAACCATAACAAATGATAGACAACAAGTATCTAACCATGTTTTCCTTTTTCTACTGAGGGCCACAGCCCTTTCCTATCCCTTCATTCCTCCTTGTAGCCCAGCAGCATCAACCCTGCCCTCCCTCCCCCTCCTCCATAGTCTGGCATGATGTCATCTCCCCTCTCTTCCCAATCCGGCAATCCCCTACCCAGAAGCCCACTGGCATTACAAAAAACATGGTTTTGCTTTTTAAACCCAAAGGTGATTCCTAAGGGTGGTTGAACAATTAGGTATAAACTGTGTTGTTTCTTACTTCTTTTGGACGGCTTTGGGTCCTACTGATCTGTACATTTGCTGTCTAGAATTTTGGAACATGGAAATGAGAAAATAAAAGTTAAGTTTTGGATGTACTCTGTAGAAGTTGTTATTTACTTTTGCAATGTACGTATGGATACCTGTTCTGGTGTGTACATGTGATGATGTTTGAATAACTGTCTATACTTATGGCTATGATTTCTGAACATGTGGCATCATTAAAGGTCAGACTTTTAAATGCCCAGTTGGGTATATATGCTAATTCAACTTTGTTAAATGTTTCAGACATATCCATGTACTTGCTCCCATGATATAACTGAATTATATTATTCTATCTCACTATGTTTTCAAATATAAGCTACATTGAACCTGAGTTTGCTTGAGATAATGTGAGATATAAATGTAAAAAAAAAAATCCTTTATCCTCCACCCTTTAACATACTGCCTATCCAGCTGGATGGTGATGGCACAAGGAAAGCAAGTTTGGTCCAGTGAAGACTAACTCAAAATAATCTGTTCTTTAGTTGGGCTCTAGTATTACCATGTTGAAAATGCGACCATACCATGCTTCTGTGGTTATGTTTCACTAGTAAGTTGAATGAATAACTGGCTTTCTTGAAAGGATTATATAACCTTTGGATGCATGACTAGGATGCATATACTTATTTATTCAATATTAAAGTTCCTCATGTACAGCCACAAAACAACCTTTTAGGGTGGACAGTGTTTATCGACCAGATAGAAGAAATAAACGTTTTCAGTTTTGGCACAGTATAAGTCTTCACAAGAACAAAATATAAGAAAACCAATGGACTGTATTTGGGGATTATAGTCTTGTTTAGTTGTATTTAAACAAATGAGATCTGCATGCAACAAAATATTTATTTTTATTTTGACTTATAAAACCATTGGGCTCATTTTCAAAAGAGGGGGGGGGGAACATGCCTCACAGCTGATCCATGTCCAGAGGAGAATCGCTGGACATGGGTGGCTGGAGGGGGGGCAGGGGAGAGAGGAGGGTCGCTGGACATGGGTGGCTGGAGGGGGGGCAGGGGAGAGAGGCGGGTCGCTGGACATGGGTGGCTGCAGGGGAGCCGAGGAAAACCTTGCTAGCGCCAGTTTCATTTGTGTCAGAAACGGGCCTTTTTTACTAGTAAAAATATAATGAGCATCTTGGCATTTACCGTCAGCTGATATGTACAGCAAGCTAAATACGCTACAGTGGCTTAGTGAAAGACCCCTGAGTTTGTAGCTGAGGCAATGGAAGGTGAAATGACTTGCCCAAAGTCACAAGAAGCAACAGTAGGAGGAGGATTTGAACCTTGACTTCCCTGGTTCTCAGACTATTCTTCCATTCTGGTTTATGTTGTGACCACTTTACATCTGTAAACAGCAAGCCTGGACAATGGAACAGAATTCTGCTCACACTTTATTTGTGATTCCCAGCACAGCTCTCAGTATGCAGCTAGGTGGTATTACTGCCATCTTCTGGCTTTTAATCAGTATGACAAAGTAGAACAACCAGCAAGAATGAAGAAGTATGAAAAATAGGACATGTTTATTTAGTTGCATTTGTATCCCACATTTTCCCACCTATTTGCGGGCTCAGTGTGGCTTACAATACATTGTAAATAATGGAAATACAGTTTGTTACATTACGATTATGGTTACATTGTGAATAGTTAAGGAAGACAGAGTTATATCGGTCACTTTTGGGGCGTAGAAACTATAGGATGTTATGTAGCTGGGCTTCATTTCATTTTTGTTCAAATGAAAAGCATTTTTAAAAGAAATTCCTAAAAAAAGATGGCACATTTCTTTTACTAAATGACCTCTTCGGCTTCATGGCAGATGGTCTTCATAAGCGTATCCCTGCCTTCTGCCTCGTTTTCCACATCACTGTTGCTATCCTGATATATAGCCATTGCCCAGTCAGTAAACCTTAAATGTTGCAGAACTGGGGCAAAGTTTTTTTAACAGGGGGCCTTGGTGAAAGGTGCAAAAAAGGTGCCTGTTTTATGCAGGTAGCACAGGAGCCTAAGCACCTTTATAACACAGACTCATACAATAATCCCCAGTAGTGCACGAATGCTCTCGAACAATTGTACTTTGGCTCGTAAGAGGGAGTAAGTCTGTGAGTGAGTGTGTGTGTGTGTGTGTGCCCAAGCTTCTCCCCCAAACACTGCCTGCAGGAATTCCTTTGTACCAACCACACATAAGGGCCCTTTTACTAATTTGCAGTAAAAGGAGGCCTGTGCTAGTGTCAGCGTATGTTTTTGATGCACGCTGAGGCCCCCTTTTACCGCAGTGGGTAAAAGGCTCTCTTTTAAAAAAAAAAAGGAAATGGCTATGCGCTAACCTGCTTATTTTCGAACGAGAAGGCCGGCCATCTTCCGAACACAAATCGGGAGATGGCCGGCCTTCTCCTAAAGCCGGCCAACTCGGAATAATTGAAAGCCGATTATGGCCGGCTTTAACTGCTTTCCGTCGCAGGGCCGGCCAAAGTTCAAGGGGGCGTGTCGGCAAGGTAGCGAAGGCAGGGCAGGGGCATGGTTAAGAGATGGGCAGCTTTGGCCGATAATGGAAAAAAGAAAGCCGGCCCTGACGAGCATTTGGCCGACTTTATTTGGTCCCTTTTTGTTCACGACCAAGCCTTAAAAAGGTGCCCCAACTGACCAGATGACCACCAGAGGGAATGGGGGATGACCTCCCCTTACTCCCTCAGTGGTCACCAACCCCCTCCCACCCCAAAAAAAATATATAAAAAACATTTTTTTGCCAGCCTCTATGCCAGCCTCAAATGTCATACCCAGCTCCTTGACAGCAGTATGCAGGTCCCTGGAGCAATTTTAGTGGGTGCAGTGCACTTCAGGCAGGCGGACCCAGGCCCATCCCCCCCTACCTGTTACACTTGTGGTGGTAAATGGGAGCCCTCCAAATCTCCCCCCCCCAAAACCCACTGTACCCACATGTAGGTGCCCCCCTTCATCCCTAAGGGCTATGGTAGTGGTGTACAGTTGTGGGTAGTGGGTTTTAGGGGGGGGGGTTGAGGGGCTCAGCACCAAAGGAAAGGGAGCTGTGTAGCTGGGATCATTTTGTGAAGTCCACTGCAGTGCCCCCTAGGGTGCCCGGTTGGTGTCCTGGCATGTCAGGGGGACCAGTGCACTACAAATGCTGGCTCCTCCCACGACCAAATGCCTTGGATTTGGCTGGGTTTGAGATGGCCGCCATTAGTTTCCATTATCGGCGAAAACCAATGGCAGCCCTCTCTAACGCCAGCGATCTCTAAGAGATTTGACCGGCCCCGACCGTATTATTGAAACAAAAGATGGCCGGCCATCTTGTTTTGATAATACAGTCGGGTACGCCGCTTGACAGGGCCGGTATTAGAGATGGCCACCCTTATAGATGGCCGGCCCCATTCGATTATGGCCCTCTAAGTGAACCACTTACCGCATGGACATTTCAGGGGACAGCACTTACCGCCACTCATCGAGGTGGCGGTAAGGGCTCCTGCGCTAACCCAGTGCTAACCGGGCAGCTGATTACCGCCGGGTAAACACCGGTGCTGCAAAAATAGAAAATACTTTTTGTAGCACCGGAAATGGTGCATGCTGGGGGTGGGAACTACCGCTGGGCTGCTGTGGTAGCCCAGCAATAGTGCCTGTTTGGCACATGGTAAGCCCATCATGGGCTTACCACCACTTAGTAAAAGGGCCCTATAAGTAGGTGGTGTCTTATGGTGAGCCTGCTTTTAATGTGTGTAAACCACGAACAATTCTTGTAGCACTTCTACATGTAACACATGTTGTACATGCAGAAAAAAAAAAAACCTTTTTCATAGAAATAGCACTTTCCCAGCTTACATTTGAAGGAAACAGTTTGAACAAGTTCAGATCAAAGCCAGAAGTCATCTTACTGTATACAAAATGTTTGAGTATCACTACCAGTCCAGGACTGCGAAGTGGATCACAAAAGCATTGCAGACATAATGGAGGTATTTGTAAAGCCTATTCTAAATTAAGAAAAGGCCTCATAGAAAATTGTAAGAAGTAGAGCAGAGAGCAGAACAGAAGTCCAGTGAATTCTTTATTAAAAGAGGCCCGACGTGGCCACGTGTTGCCAAAATGGCTGTATCAGGGGTAAGAGAAAACACTAACCAGGGGTGAAAGCTATGCTTACACCAACCGACAAATGTATATCCAAGATTACAATCAGCAGTTCTTGAAAAACAGAAAAGCAGTTGGAGACAGGGCAGCACCCTCTCTTCTCTTTCCCACAATAGAACCTTCACCTCTGGTTAGTGTTTTGTCAAATCTCTGATGCAGCCATTTTGGTAAAACGTAGCCATCTCGGGTCTCTTTTAATAAAGAATTCTCTGGGCTCCTGGTCTCCTCTGTGTCCTACTTCTTGCTGTTTGCTGCGGACCTGAAAAAACCACTCTTTTCGTACTGTGCTCATATCAAATTGTGCAGTGGTACACGTACATATAATTAAACATGGTGACAAGACAATAAAGCTCATTTTCAAAGCACTTAGACTTACAAAGTTCCATAGGTTCTAAGTGCTTTGAAAATACGCTTCAATGTGTACTTACACATGCACCATCTACAGGCATTCCTAGGAACATAGGAGTTCAATATTCACTGTTATGGGTGAGTGGGAAATCTCTCTCTCTCTTCCAATTTTGAACCCAATTTTAGGCAGTGAAATGATTAATCTTCTATCTGTGGTTCTTAGTTTAGGGGTTTGGTTGGATTCTGCACTGAAGGGAAATTTTCAAATTAAACATTTATCCTCATGGGTATTTTTTCAGCTTTGTTTAATATGTCAGATTCGGTCTTACTGTTCTTTGAACGGTATGCAAAAAATGTCTCATGCTTTGATACTCTCAGGAATTTCTTACTGCAATTTGTTGTATTTGGGTCTTTCTAATTCCTTATCTAGGATTTAATTACTACTGCAGCAACAGTTCTGCTTTACAGATCTAAGGGCTTCTTTTACAAAGCCGTGTTAGCGAGGCAGATGAGAGGAAGTCCAAAGGAACTGAATGGGCTTTCTTTCATTTGCAGTACCAAGAATCAGTACAGCGGCTTTGGAAAAGAGGCCCTAAGTTTGACAGGGTAACTCCTTCATTAAAATCTCTGCATTGGTTCCCTGTTGCTGCTAGGATAGAGTTCAGGGGTCCTTTTACTAAGGTGCGCTGAAAATGGTTTGTGGTAGTGTAGCCACGGGTTTTGGGTGCACACCGATCCATTTTTCAGCATGCCTGTAAAAAAGACCTTTTTTAAAAAAATTTTGCCGAAAATGGACGTGTGGCAAAATCAAAATTGCCGCGCGTCCATTTTGGGTCTGCGACCTTACCACCAGCCATTGACCTAGCAGTAAATTCTCACGCAGTAAACGGGTGGTAATGATCTATGCGCATCAAATGCCACTTGGCATGCGCCCAATATGCGCATCTGAAAATAAAAATTATTTTTTGGTCGCGCGTATTGAACGTGCACCAAAAATGAAATTACCGCAAGAGCCACATGGTAGCTGGGCGGTAACTCCATTTTGGCGTGCATTGGACGCTTACGTGGCTTAGTAAAAGGGTCCCTCAAAATTTAAAGTTTAGATTTTTTAAATTTTGTATGGATGTAGGCCTGAGTATTTAGCCTTTTTAGTTTTCTTTAAGGCTGGTCGCAGGTTTGCAGGTTTGATTCTCAGGAACAAACTTAATCCTTCTTGTAAGAAACTATTTAGCTTTTCAGCAGTTGGATTATGAAACTCTTTGCCAATAGACCTTAGATTGGAGTAAGATTATCTGAAATTTTGAAAAGAGCTGAATTTTTGGTTATTTCAGAAGTATTTTAATTATTAGAAAGACTGATTTCTGATAGCTTTTTTAGGGCTGATTTTTGATTAAAATTCGTAACTACAATTAATCGCGCAATTAAAGGTATGTTTTATTTATTTATTTTCCAACTGCAGCTCCTTGTGACTGAGCAGTGGCAGGTTGAGGGGTCCTTTTACCAATCTGTGGGAAAAAGGGTCCTGTGCTAGCGGCACAGGAGCCATTTTTTCTGCGCACCAGGGCCCTTTTTACCACAGCGGGTAAAAGACCCCAGGCAACCATGGCCATGCAGTAAAAGCACTCTTACTGCATGGCCAAGCGACAAGGAGCCCTTACCACCACCCAATGGCCGATTAACGCTGGGTTACTACCACGTAAGCCATTTCTGGGGGTTTTTTCCCCCTCCGGAAATGGCAGCGCTCGGGGTGGGACTACCGCCGCCGGCCACGTTGGGCTTACTGCCGCTGTGTAAAAGGACCCCTGAGTGATTTGCCCAGAGTCACAAGAAGCTGCAGTGGAAAAAAAATAATAATTAAATAACATACCCTTAATCGCATGATTAATTGCAATTAAAAATTTTAATCAAAATGCAACCCTAAATTGTATGTAATATATTGTTTTTGATAGTTATTATTTTGTAAAAACCATTCAGAGATACTGGTTGATGTGGAGGGGCATAATCGAATGCGAACGCCTATCTCCATGGGCGTCTATGTCCGAAAACGAGTATGTGAAGAGGCGGGATAGACCGTATTTTCGAAAAAATGGACGTTTTTCAGCTGGGCGTTTGTTTTTTTTAGCGATAATGGAAACTAAAAATGCCCAGCTCAAAAACGTCCTAATCCGAGCCATTTGGTCATGGGAGGGGCCATGATTCGTAGTACACTGGCCCCCCTGATATGCCAGGACACCAACTGAACACCCTAGAGGTCAGTGTGGTGGACTTCAGAAACATCTCCCACATGCATAGCTCCCTTACCACGGGTGCTGAGCACCCAATCCCCCTCCCCCAAAACCCACTACCCACAAATGTACAACACTACCATAGCTCTTAGGGGTGAAGGGGGCACCTACATGTGGGTACAGTGGGTTTTGGGACCTCCCATTTATTTTATTTATTTATTTTGTTACATTTGTACACCGCGCTTTCCCACTCATGGCAGGCTCAATGCGGCTTACACGGGGCAATGGAGGGTTAAGTGGCTTGCCCAGAGTCACAAGGAGCTGCCTGTGCCGGGAATCGAACTCAGTTCCTCAGTTCCCCAGGACCAAAGTCCACCACCCTAACCGCTAGGCCACTCCTCACTAGGCCACTCCTCCACCCCTTTTGGAGGAGTGGCCTACCAGCACAAGTGTTACAGGTAGAGGGGGATCGGCCTGGGTCCACCTGGCTGAAGTGCACTGTGGTACCCACTAAAAGTGCTCCAGGGACCTCCATACATGCAGGCCTCTAGGACTTGTTGCTGCTATATAACATTGGCACACCAGTTGACATCTGAAGACTAATCTCTCCGAAAACGTCCTTTATTGGAATAAACACGCTTACTCACAGTTAACTGCAGATCAGAGGTTGTGCCCCACTGGCAACGAGTCTCCCTGGTACTTAGATTAGCAGTAGGTCAGAGCTGGCAGAATGCTATACAATGTCCTCTTTCAGCCACATTCAAGGTAAGAACTAAGTTCTGTAAAGTGGCTAACACGTGAAAGGGATCTAAAACTGGCTTACAAAAATGGCCACTACCTCATGGACTACCGGAAACAAAACAGGGCACACCCTGACCCAGTAAGCAGGGGGAAAAGCACCATGGGAGTAGAGCCTACCAACTACCAACATCGTGAGCATTTAACACAAGCTAGTGGAATCACGGAGCCCAATACCCTACACCCACATAACAGAAAAGGTGTCACACTCACCCGAGAGACACATCAGAACCAGGGAAAGGCTGTCACAGGATAGAACACATTCTGCTGTCATAGAGGTGGGTACGGCATTTGAGGTTGGCATAGAGGCTGGAAAAAAAGTATTTAAAGTGGGGGGGTTTTGATGAGAGGGGGTTAGTGACCACTGGGGGAGTCCGGGGAGGTCATCCCCGATTCCCTCCAGTGGTCATCTAGGCAGTTGGAGCACTTTTTTGGGACTTGTTCGTGAAAAAAAAGGGTCCAACAAAAGTGACCCAAAATCGTGGTAAAAACGCCTTTTTTTTCGATTATCAGCTAAAGACGCCCATCTCTCCTCGGCCGATAACCATGCCCCAGTTCCGCCTTCACCACGCCTCCAACACGCCCCCATCAACTTTACCCGTTTCCGCGACGGATTGCAGTTGGAAACACCCAAAATTGGCTTTCGATTATACCGATTTGGGCACCCACGGGAGAAAGACGCCCATCTCCCAATTTGGGTAGCAATATAGGCGTTTTTCTCTTTCGATTATAAACAGGAATGTATACAATATTTTTAGGGCACTGTTTACTAAGGTGTGCTAGCGTTGTTAGCATGTGATAAAAGTTAGCATACCTACAGCATAGCTTAGTAAATAGAGCTCTTAACATTATGGACTGTTTTGTTCCACTGTTTCTTCTCCATACATTTCTCCTTTTTCTTCTTTCATATCAATTTCTAAAAATGTCTATTAACCTTTTTTTCTCTCTCTCTTTCCCTGTCAGGCCTTAGTTCAGAGCAGTGCCGTAGCGAGGATGCCTGACACCCGGGGCGGGTCGCCGCTGCGCACCCCCCCCCCAGGTGCAGGGCACGGCGCACCCCCCCCCTCCAGAGTGCTCCCCCCCGAAACGCACCCTACCTTTCAGCGGGGGGCAGGCGGGAGGGCTGATCCGCCCCCAGTGCACGTCACTGGGAGCTGCGTCGGCTCTGCTGCTTCCCTGCTTTCTATGCCCCGGAACAGGAAGTAACCTGTTCCGGGGCAGAAAGAGCAGAGAACCAGCGAGCCGACACCCCCCCCCCAGCGCGTGCACCCGGGGCGGACCGCCCCACCGCCCCCCCTTCCTACGCCACTGGTTCAGAGCTTCCCAAACCCTTATCTAGTTAGGTTTACATAACAGACACAATGACTGAGCATGAAGCAAATTTACACATACTGGGTTTCCCAAGTAGGCCATATACCTTATGCATATTCATTGTGGGCATACTCTGAAATTCAACTGACTAGTGAGTCACCAGGGGCAGGTCTGGAGAGTCCTTCCTTAATTTAAGGTGTATTTCCATGCACATAGACAGCTTATAAAGCACCAGTTGCTACTGCTATCAGTTGAAGGCTAGCCTTCCACCGGTGGTGCTGCTCCTCCTGCTCTACACCAGGATGTCAGCTTCAGGTAACCACTCGTCTATGACAGCTTAGCGTAATAGAGCCCAGCAACCACACCTGCTTTTTAGCTTACTTTCGCAAAGGACAGTTTTGTAGAGATGTCAATGGGGTTCTTGTTAACCCATATATCCCCCAAAATAGGGTCCAATACAGTGTACAAGAAAATAAATGGCATAACATATAAATCTGTCAAAATAGTTTACAGTTAACCTAGAACAATAACATAAAATCATAATCTATCAATCTATCAACCAGTCCATAAACCGCTACTAAATGGACTTGGGGAAAAATCCACAATTCCAGGAATAACATGTATAGAATGTTTGTACGTTTGGGAAGCTTGCCAGGTGCCCTTGGCCTGGATTGGCCATTGTCGTGGATAAGATGCTGGGCTCGATGGACCCTTCGTCTTTTCCCAGTTTGGCATTACTTATGTACTTAGTTGTGGGCCCTCGCTCCAGCTGGTATGAGAGCTTTTATGAAGCGTGCATCTGTTTTGGGTAAAAAGACTATTCTTGGCAATTGGCTCTCACCGGATTCCCCCACAGTATTGCGATGGAGGTCATCTGTGATCACTATGAGCACCTTGGATTGTAAGGATATCCATGATCATTCTTCTGTTAAAGGTGACCAATATCTCAGACTCTGGTCTCCTTTTTGGGACACGTTGACTTCACTTGCTCGTAGAAGAATATTGAATGGCTAGCATTCTAGCACAGACTGAGAGGACACTGAGTGAGAGGAGAGTTAGGTTGTTTTCAGTTATTCTCTGGAGTATTACTGGCTTTGTGGCTTTTGTTACCTGTTCTCTTTCCTTGAGTGTAGTGTTCGCACTCTAGCTCTACTGTTGGCCTATTTACCTTTGTTATTTAAATAAAAATAATTTGGGGAAAAAAATCATAATCTATCAAACAAAATTTTTTTTAAAGTTTCTTGTGAAACCTGAAATAACTCATCTCATTCCTGATAAGAAGAGGAAGAGAATTTCAAAAAAAGATTGCCAAAACCGAAAACATAGTATTTGCCATTTTAACAGAACGTATATCTTCTAAAAAATGGAGGCCCAAGAGTGAGTTGATTATATAAGTGAGAGGAAAATCTAGACAGAGCAATAGCAATTAAATTTATCACTAATTCCCAGGTAACCCCATAAAGCATTTGAAACATCAAACAGGCTGATTTGAACAGAATCCTTTCATGGAAAGGCAACCAATGTAATTTAGCTATATAACGCAATATACTACTAAACTTATTGAGTTTGAAAATTAATCTAGCCAACAGTGGCGTAGCCAGACTGCCAATTTTGGGTGGGCCTGAACCCAAAGTGGGTGGGCACAAACTTTTTTCTCTACCCCCCCTCCCCAAGCAAAATTTAGTCACACTAATCAGATGCATTTGTCACACAGGGGTAAAGTGCTGCTTTTCAGTGCATCAGGTTTCAGAAAATAATTTATTTAATAGCCTAACACCCTTTTCAATGAGCTTTCAGAGGCCAAAACCTCCTGCCTCAGGTCAGTATAATGCTGTTATGGTATCCTCTCCTGACCTAAGGAAGTATTGGTCTCTGAAACGTTATTAACACAGGTACCATATTACTTTATCCTAAATTTAAAATAACATTATTTTCTTTACCTTTGTTGTATTGCCATTTACTTTTTCTCATTGTGTTGCTCCCAGTCTCTAGATTCTGCTTTCCTTCATTTTCGCTTAACTCTTCTGCACCATTTGTCATTTTTCTCTCCTTTTTCTTTGCCGTCTTCAATATTTTTCAGTCTCTCTCTCTGTCCAGATTTAATTCATTCTTACTATCCTTTCTTTAATTTCCTTCTTTTTCCTTCATCTACCTATGGCTTTTCATCTTTTTCTCACCCTTGTTCTCCCCATGCCCCTTCCTCTTATTCTCCAGTCTTTCTCTACTCCCCTTTTCCATCCGGCAGCTCTCCTCTTTCTCTCCCCATCCTTCCAATGTCTTTCTGCATCCTTCCATCCAGTGTCTCCTCTTTCTCCCTACCCTTCCATCCAGCGTCTTCCCTCTTTCTCTCCCCATCCTTCCACCCATCTACCCTGATCCTTCCATCTAATGTCTCTCTCCCCCTCCTTCTATCCAGTGTCTCTCTATCTCTCTACCCTTTTCTGTTCAGTGTCCCTTCTCTCTCCACATCCTTCCAGTTTCTCCCCTTTCTCTCTGCATCCATTCATCCATCTCCCCCTTTCTCTCCCCATCCTTCCATCTGTTTTCCCTCTTTTTCTCCCCATCCTTCCATCCATCTACCCCCTCTCCTGATTCTTCCATCCAGGCCCGCCCACCCAACACACACCTGCCAAGTCTCCCATGAAACACGCAGCTCCCATTTCCGGCCTCTGCTGCTTCTCCTGTTGAGCAGCAGCGGTGCTACAAAACAAAAAGAGATAAATTAAACAACCAAAAATGTTTTTAAAAAGCAAGCACGGCACCGCAGGCAGCCATCAGGCATTGGCTGTCGGCTCTGCAGCCGCTCCCCTCGCCTCTCATGTCATTGCCCCTGGAGCAGGACCCCGAGGTGTAGCGGCCGCTGCTGCTCAACAGGAGAAGCAGCAGTGGCTGGAAATGGGAGCTGGCACCGCGTGTTTTGCGGGAGACTTGGCAGGTCTGTGTTGGGTAGGTGGGCCTGGGGAGAAAGTGGCTGGGCCTGGGCCCGCCCGTGGCTATGCCCCTGTCATAATTACCAAGCAGAAAACCAATTAGCAGACTACTTGCTGGTGATTTGGAAACACAACAGGACACGCTGTTTATGCTGGGTTTTTTTTGCATTTCCTTTTGCCTTGTCCTGATATGCAATTTGCAATTGTTCTTATTCGTAGAGATACAGACTAGCCCCTGATGCAGCCCTTTTGTGGGCGAAACATGGCTTGTGTCGGGCAACTGTCTTAGATACGGTATCTTCAATAAAATATTTTGGATACTATACTGATCTGCTTGCTCATTTTCCAAATAACAAAACTTTTACTTAAGTACAGTAGCTAGTTACATTTACTTAATTACTATATAACACTGCCTTTCAGACATGCTGACTAGATCTGATGCTAGACTCCAAGTCAGTGGGATCCTGAGTGCTGATTTAGGTCCTTTGCAAATAAAGAGAAAATTGAAAGGTTTCACTTCCTTCCACTTGAAGGAATCTTGAAAAAAGACAGCAGATAGTTTGAGGAAGAGGACAAGGATCAACAGTCAATATTTGATGTTAATTGGCAATCATTTGGAGTTTTGTGCGGATCTATCCTGCACCCTTTTCTATAAAATGCGCACCTAAATTTCATAGTGTGCTGCTCAAAAGGGAGAGTGCCAATGGGAGGGGCATTGACGGGCCAGGGGCATTCCCAGAAATTAGGCGTGATGTTATAGAATAGGGTCATTTACACACCCAACTGCCGTTAGTTCCGGAACCGTGATACCATTTGATTTTGGATTAGTTGCGCATCAGCGTTTACACCAGGTTTCAGCATGCGTGCGTGCCATTCCCAAACTTATTCACGAGATCCACGCTAAACTGGTATTCCATAAAGGGTGGTTCATGCAGATTGCCTTTTGCAGAATACTAGCTTAGGGGCCCTTTTACTAAGCCGCAGTAATTTTCTATTTTCTACCACGGGGGCGTTCCCGGTGGTACTACTACTTATCATTTCTATAGTGCTACTAGACGTACACAGCGCTGTACACTTGAACATGAAGAGACAGTCCCTGCTCGACAGAGCTTACAATCTACTTAGGACAGACAAACAGGACAAATAAGAAATAAGAGAATATTAAAGTGAGGATGATAAAATAAGGGTTCTGAACAAGTGGATAAGGGTTAAGAGTTAAAAGCAGCATCAAAAAGGTGGGCTTTTAGCTTAGATTTGAAGATGGCCAGAGATGGAGTTTGATGTAACGGCTCAGGAAGTCTATTCCAGGCATATGGTGCAGCCAGATAAAAAGAACGGAGTCTTGGGTTAGCGGTGGAGGAGAAGGGTGCAGATAAGAGAGATTTACCCAATTGTAAGAAATATAACGTGAAAAGAGTTGAAAAAAGTTCACAGCAGCAGGAAAGTGCTGACAGTGATTGATTAATGCAACCTCCCCCCCATGTCTTGAGAGAGAGTGCTGCAGAACGGGCAAAGGCAAGGCGCCTGAGTGTCTGTAAGAGAAAGTCTGTGGGATAATGGGAACCAGATGCAGCATATGTTCTGCTGTAGGATTTATGGTATGGTACAGCCTGCAAGCACGTGATATCAGGAGAAGATTATAAGGAGAGTGGAACAAAGAAATAAGTAAGCATTTTGAATTTTTCTTTGTCTGTCTATAGCATTTTTGATTTGCCTTAAGCTTGCTGTATATTGCTTGTGTGTGTAGATGTGTATTGAGTACAGAAATGCTTCCTGACTACCCCTATTGATGGTAATCAGCTTGTACACTAAACAAATGAGTAAATATTTTATATTAAATATGAAATTCGTCTAGCCGTCTCTTCAAGTGGCGAGCCAGCCAGGAGTAGGCCGCACACGGAAAAGAGAAGGCGAGACGAAGGACAAATTAAGTGGTTGTTAATGAAGTTTTTTACAGGATTGAAAGTAAAGCAAGCGTTGTTTAAACCTGATGATTTCTGTGCTCCATTGATGTGGGATTGATCAAACTACTGACGTGGACATACAGGTGATAACTCCTGGGCTTGCTAAAAAGAGAAATAAGAAGACGCGTGAGTAAGCTTACACTGTGGCCTTATTACCGATATATTTGTTTAGCTTTGTAGTTTTCTTTTTTGTATATTTTCTTTGTTTAAGTGCATTAGTATATTTTTGTAGATTGTGGCTTTATAGGAGAAATTGTAATAGTCAGAATACAATGAAAGGGAAAGGGGCAGATAAGAAAGAAAAGCCTCCTGTATATGCTATGTATTTAGATTTAGATAGTTCAAAAAAATGCTCCCCTTTGCAGCATGTCATAGAATTATTCCCATTAGAAAAAAAACAGATTGAAAATATACATGAGAAATGGATCAAATATGATGCAAAAGATTCTGTTTTGAGCTGGTCTCAGGATGGATCGTTTGATCGTCCAAAATTATTATCTCTCCTGAGCTATTTACAAGAAAATAAAAATAAAACTAGGCAGAAGAAAAGCTTAGAGAAGCATCTTACAATTTGGAATTTATTTTCTTTAGCAGCAGATCTGTTTCATGCTGATGTAGATAGGATACAAAAAGAGGCAGAAAGAAATAATCCCCCGTCGTATGAATCTAGCAGGGACATGTTGTGCCCCATAAGGGCGACTGATAAAATGAAGGAATCAAAGTCAAAGCGCCCTGTGCCATGCGCTGGGTATTAGGCTCTTGATGACCCCCCCAGTGATTCAGAAAGTGAAAAGGGAGGGGATAATGAGGACAGTGATGTGGGGACTGGGGAACAGAAAAAGGAAAAAAAAAAACGGGTGAGACAGAAAGAAAAAGGAAAATCTAGTGCAGAATCAGGCACTTACCCTGATTTGAAAACTCTAATTACATCAGAACAATATGATTTGGCAACGCAGTTCCAAATTGAGGGTAAAATTCGAGTATGCTCTCCAGAAAAGGACATATTCCCTGGTAAGGTTGACAAAGTAACAGATAAATCTGTTCCTGTTATCTTCCGGAAAGAGAATGTTAAGAAAGAAATGGCTGACACAGGCTGCACTAAATATGGTGAGGACTGGTGGGGGGCAACAAAACATTTTTTTGATTCGCGCCGTATTGAAATGCCATGCCACCAGGGAGGTCCTGGAACATTACAGGATATTGAAGTCCTTGCCTCAGCAGTACTGCGCCATGGTTCAGGTTTAGGAAAAGATTCCTTCGTAAGGGAAGGCTTAGAATACTGGGATAATTGGTTTAAGATTCTGGCCAAAATGGAGGCTGAGGACGCTGCCCATTCCTTACATTCCTCATCGAAATTGGAAAAAGGAAAGGAAGGGCTGATGGAGGGGGCATGTAATCAATCAGCCTTCCCAGTCATGACACGAATAGATGCAGGAGGAAACCGCATGCAGCATTATAAACCATATACTCCTGTAGATGTTACAATGTTGATTTCCAAAATTCCTAGTGTTGTGAAAGGAGCCCGCATGTGGTTAGAAGGGATAGAACAGGTTACAGCAGGCACTCTATTGACTATAGGTGATTTTAAAGCTTTGTGTGCAGCCTCGGGCATTAATATTTCTCAATTGGCAGTACAATGTGGATATCCGCGCCTGCCGTCATATACGGCCGACGGGGATATCTACGCGGGACAAATTAAGGCGCAGCTTTCTGCAGCGTTGCATATTATGTACCCAACCCCAATTGATTTTTCAGCCATTACCGGTAGTAAGTGGGATCCAAAGACTGATTTTGCAGCCCACTTAACGCAGTGTTTGACCTTGTATAAAGCACAGACAGGGCAGGATGCGGATGTAGCTCATAATGTTGCCGTGTTTTTGCATCTTTTTATGTCTACCTTGCCTGGTAATATGCGTAAAAATTTGGATGCTGTTATTGCTCTGTCTTCAAAACCATGGCCAGAAATAAGACAGACTTTGATGCATTTTAGCAATGTGCATCGGAAAATGATAGAAACCCCTCAGAAAGAACAGGCAAAATTAACTTCTAAGTTAATGACTATGCAGTTAAAGGATTTGGAAAGCAAGGAACAGGATAGAAATAAAAAACAAGAAACAATTGTAACACCCTCTGCCTCACCTCCACAGGTCATTTACTATGTACAACCGGGATATAGCCGGCCGTACCAACCAAGGGGACGAGGCATGGTTAGAGGCAGGGGTAGAGGTCGAGGGATGCAAGGATCAGGACTATCACCTAATAGAAGGGCACATGTACAATGTTGGGGATGTCAGCAATTTGGTCACTATGCCTCAGAATGTTATCAGAATGCAGGAATGCCCCAAGTACAAATGCAGACGCAGCAAGGATTAATGCCACAAGTAGTAGGGATACCTGCGAGTGCCCCGCAGACTGCAATACAGCAGCCAGCGACGCAATCACAGGGACCAGGAGCGGCAGTACAGAGACAGGGTACTGTAAATGCTTTTCCAACTTGGCAGAATACTCCAGACCAATGCTATTGACTGGAAGCAGACCAGTGTCAGGAAGAGGGAATGATTTTCAGATTAGACACAAGGGAACCCTTTATTACATTGACAATTGGCAAATATGGAACTCCTGTGAGATTTTTGATAGATACAGGGGCGAGTACCTCTGTGTTGTGTGCAAAACCACAGGGAGTTAAACTTTCAAATCAGTATAGAACAACAGTGGGATTTATGGGGATAGAACAAAGAAAAAGGCTAACAGAACCGACTCTGGCGCGACTGGAATGCCAACCGCACGGTTCAAGGGAGGCTGTGGTACCCTTCTTAGTGGCACCTGATTGCCCAGTAAATTTGTGTGGTAGAGACTTATTGTCTCAATTAGGATTGTGTTTAGATTTTGGAAATAAAGAAATACCAAGTTTGCTCACCATGGTTCAACAGTTGAATAATGAAAATAAAGTAAAGGTTATGGAAGAATTACCACAACATATTTGGAGTACAAGTGATTCACCATATGGACTAGCCATAAATGCAAAACCCCATAAGATAGAATTAATAGAAGGGGCAAAGGGGCCGAAGCAAGACCCTTACCCCATACGACCTAAATTAGTATCCAAAACCTTGGAACACATTGGTAAATTATTGAAATGTGGTATTATTGAACCTTCAGTATCCCCGTATAATACCCCATTGTTTCCGGTCCCGAAAGGGGAAAACAATGTAAGGATAGTACATGATTTAAGAGAGCTAAATGAGATTACAAGAAATCAATTTCCGATTTGTGCAAATCCTGCTACTCTTTTACATACCCAGAATATATATGCATATAACACTGTTATTGACTTGTCTAATGCATTCTTTTCAATACCTCTTCATCCAGAGTCTAGGGATTTGACGTCATTTATAGTACAGAATGAGGCATACAGGTGGACTAGGATGCCTCAAGGCTTTACTGATAGTCCATCGGTATTCTCAAAACAACTAATGATGGATTTAAAGGATTTCAGGAGTCAATTGCCTGGCACGGTGTCATTGTTTGTCTATGTAGATTAGGATATAAATGTAACAGGGAAAAATGTGTTATAGCTCAGTCTACTGTCACCTTTTTAGGACAAAATGTTTCAGCAGAACATAAGGTCATTATACCGGAGGTTATATCTATTTTAAATGAGACTCCGGTACCGCAAACAGTTACCCAGTTACGTGCTGTTTTGGGAATGTTAAATTACTGCAGACAATGGATACCAAATTATACACAAAAAGTAATGAGACTTTATAAACATTTGAAACTGCCCGCAGCCACACCAAAGAATACACTAATTGTATTGGAAGAACAGGATAAGATGGTATTGGCTAAGATTGTGAGGGATTTATTATCTCCAGGACCGTTAGCAGTAATAGATATCCAATCACCTGTGCATCTGTGGGTAAAAGATATGGGAAATAGTTGGGCAGCTATGATTAATCAAAACAATGAAGTAAATGCACCAGTAGCTTTTTTGTCAGGCTCTTTTAATCATGTGGAGAAGGGAATGAAAGAAATACCAAAGTTACTGACAGCTATAGTGGCTGCAGTAGGTAAATGGAGAGCACAAATGCCTTTTGTTCCTATTGTAATACATACCAACCACACGATTAAAACGCTGTTGAGCCCTAGCCAGACGGCATTGACAGCCACTAGATTTGGAAAATATCAAGCAGTACTTTTAGGACAAGATATAAGAATAATACCATTAACTAAAGAACAGAGAAATAAGATAGATCTGCTTTTTCCTGTCGATCAAAAGGGTGAGATCGATACTATAGAAATCCCTACATTTCACTGTCTTACTTTTGAACCCTTATCTGATGGATTAATATGGTTTACAGATGGAGCTTGTGAAAGGACTGTTGCAGGCTTTGCCTGCGTGCAGGTAGATGAGAATCTAAGAAAGATAATGCAAGTACAATATAAAACCCCTCCTGACCAGACTGCACAGCATGCTGAACTTTTAGCCGTTATTACGGCCTTACAACACACTGATATGACTCAAAATGTCACTATATATACTGATAGTGGTTACGTTGCAAATTCACTACAGTATCATATATTAAAATGGCAGCGTAGGGGGATGATAACCAGTGCAGGTAAAAATTTACAACATTACACATATTGGAAATTGCTGTTTGAAATTTTGGCAAGAAGGGAACGTGAAGGTAGAAAAACTGCAGTTGTGTGGACCCCGGCCCACACTGAAAGGCCAACCTTTGAGGCACTAGGTAATGCAATGGCTGATGCAGCAGCAACGGAGGTGGTTAAGCAAAGTGAAAAGATTTTGTATAATACTAGACAGACACAGGAAGGGCCACTTACGAATGTAGATAAGATTGAAATGTGGCAGCCAGAGGGACAGGAAAGTGAAAAATGGTTGAAGAGAGGATGTATGAAATTGGGAAGTGAATGGTTTAATGCAGAAGAAGGATTACCTTGCATGCCAATGAGCCAGGCGATTAAGGTATTGGCTGAGTGGCATGCAACCATGCATTGGAATAAGGAAACAATGAGACAACAGTTTGAACAAAGGTTTTGGACTTTGAAAATTGATAACCTGATTCAACAGGTTGTGCAAAATTGCATGGTATGCAATATTAACATACCTAAACGAGGTCCTAAAATATCACCTGGGACACTTCCAATACCAGAAGGCCCAGCAAAAGAATGGTATATCGATTTCACCGATATGATTGTTCCAGTGCAGGGAAAAAGATATTTGTTAGTTTGGGTGGATGCTTTTTCAAGGTGGATAGAAGCATTTCCATGTAAAAGGGAGACAGCACATGAAGTGGTACAATGCCTGGTAACTCATATTATGCCAAGACATGGGTGTCCGTCTAGAATAATTTCTGATAGCGGGACACATTTTAATAACAGTGTTTTGAAAGAAATGGAAACGATTATGGGTTTAACACACAGAAAAGTATCAGTGTAACGCCCCACCTCCAATGGTTTGGTGGAGCGCTACAATGGTATTTTAAAAACTAAATTGAGAGTATTACTGAAGGCTTTAAACAAGGAAACAGCAGGTAAACCATATACCTGGCTTGATTTGTTACCATTAGCTTTGATGGTTATAAGGGCCCAACCTAATGGGCGTACTAAATTGACCCCATTCCAAATTCAGACAGGACGTCATTTCTTCCCGATGCAGACAGCAAGTACTGATAGCACAGCTCAGTACTGGCAAAAGCTACAACCTATGTTGAACCTGACAAGTGATATGATCCGAACAAATGTAGCATCACAGGCAGGGACTACTAATGATGTTTGTGCTTTTAAAGTAGGTGATCTAGTACTACGAAAGAACTTTACACATAAAACATGGAAGGATCCTGTGTATGTAGGACCTTTTGCTATCACGGCCCTTACTCAGACTGCTGCCCGTCTGGAAGGTCATACTTCTTGGATACATTTAGCAGATATTCGACGAATTAATAACATTGAAATGGACAAAGAATAAACAAACATCATGTCCCTAAACATGATGGTATTGGGATGTTGTTGTTTGTTAATGGACAATGAACACATATGATAATAGACTTGTTGCAGCGGCCAAAATGTTGAATTTGACTGATTGTACCATATGTGCCCACATCCTTGTCCTTGCCAGCTATGATGTATGGGACTACAATGATAAAATTGAGTGGGCACCATGACTGTGATCCCAATAATACCTGTGTAAGAGATGATGAAAACCTTCATTGGACAAATGAGACTATTTATAAGCAAGCCTTGCTTATGGACAAGTGCCCACAGACATCATGTTGGTGTCTGATTAATAGTATGACAACTGAACACATTCCCCCGATAAAGTGCACTTACACGCAGAATGTTGTAACAACTGATTCAATGAATGTTATGCTTTTAATTTGTGTAATTTTTAATGCCACATCAGCTAATGAAAAGTAAGAATGAATGACAGTGTATTCCCCTTTGATGAAGCTCACTGTCTGTATTCAAAGGAAATATAAATTTTGTACCCTAGTACAATTGAATCTGTTTAATGCAACATGTATTAGCATGTTTGCAAAGATGTGCCAGGATGTTTTTAAAATGATAATGATAACTGAAATCAGGAATGAATAGAACTTTAATATGTCAGCTGAAATATTGAAAGATGTATGATAAAGATGATGGAAAGACAGAGCTTGCAGGCATAGCATGCCATAAATAATGAGGGGGTGGATTAGAGGAGGTATATATATATGAATGTCCTATTTTCTAATCTCGCAGACAAAAGGAAGCCAGTACCAGACCCAAAAGAATACTTGCACGCACATAAGAAAGTGTGAGACCTGACAAGTCAGATCTCACAGGGAGGATTGTAAGAAATATAACGTGAAAAGAGTTGAAAAAAGTTCACAGCAGCAGGAAAGTGCTGACAGTGATTGATTAATGCAACCTCCCCCCCATGTCTTGAGAGAGAGTGCTGCAGAACGGGCAAAGGCAAGGCGCCTGAGTGTCTGTAAGAGAAAGTCTGTGGGATAATGGGAACCAGATGCAGCATATGTTCTGCTGTAGGATTTATGGTATGGTACAGCCTGCAAGCACGTGATATCAGGAGAAGATTATAAGGAGAGTGGAACAAAGAAATAAGTAAGCATTTTGAATTTTTCTTTGTCTGTCTATAGCATTTTTGATTTGCCTTAAGCTTGCTGTATATTGCTTGTGTGTGTAGATGTGTATTGAGTACAGAAATGCTTCCTGACTACCCCTATTGATGGTAATCAGCTTGTACACTAAACAAATGAGTAAATATTTTATATTAAATATGAAATTCGTCTAGCCGTCTCTTCACAATGAATGGAGTTCCCTGGGAGGAGTGTATGGAGAGATGAGAGTGGAGAGGTACTGAGGAGCTGCAGAGTGAATGCACTTATAAGTCAATAAGAGGAGTTTGAACTGTATATGGAAACGGATAGGGAGCCAGTGAAGTGACTTGAGGAAAGGGCTAATATGAGCATAGTGACATTGGCAGAATATTAGTCGTGCAGCAGAATTTGGAACAGATTGAAGAGGAGAGAGATAGCTAAGTGGGAGACCTCTGAGAAGCAAGTTGCAATAGTCTAAGCAAGAGGTGATAAGAGTGTGGATGAGGGTTCTGGTAGTGTGCTGAGAAAGGAAAGGGCGAATTTTGGTGATATTATAGAGAAAGAAACGACAGATTTTAGCAGTCTGCTGAATGTGTGCCGAGAAGGAGAGGGAGGAGTCAAAGATGACCCCAAGGTTACGAGCTGATGAGACAGGAAGAATGAGAGTGTTATCCACAGAAATAGAGAATGGGGGATGAGGAGAGGTTGGTTTAGGTGGAAAGATAAGAAGCTCAGTCTTGGTCATGTTTAGTTTCAGATGGCGGTGAGACATCCAGGCAGCAATGTCAAACAGGCAGGCTGATACTTTGGCCTGGATTGCTGCTGAGATTTCTGGTGTGGAGAGGTAGATCTGGGAGTCATCAGCGTAAAGATAAAACTGAAAACCATGGGATGAGACCAAGGGAAGAAATATAGATGGAGAAAAGAAGAGGTCCCAGTATAGATCCCGGAGATACACCAACTGACTGTGGGATAGAAGTAGAGGAGGATCCACCAGAGTATACACTAAAAGTACGCTGGGAGAGATAAGAAGAAAAACAGGAAAGAACAGAGCCCTGAAATCCAAGTGAGGACAGCGTATCAAGGAGTAGGCTGTGATCAACACTGTCAAAAGCAGCAGATAGATCGAGAAGGATGAGGATAGAATAGAGCCCTTTGGACCTGGCCAGGAACAGGTGATTGGAGACTTTTACAAGCGCTGTTTCGGTTGAATGAAGGGGTGAAAGCCAGATTGAAGTAAATCAAGAATAGCTTGAGATGAAAGAAAGTCAAGGCAACGATGGTGAACAGCACGTTCAAGTATCTTGGATAGGAAAGGGAGATAGGGCAATAGTTGGAAGGACAGGTAGGGTCCAATGAAGGTTTTTTTAAGGAGTGGTGTGACTAAGGCATGTTTGAAGGCATCAGGAACAGTCACAGTGGAAAGTGAAAGATTGAGGATATGACAGATAAAAGGGATTGCAGTAGGATAGATAGTGTTAAGTAGATGGGTGGAAATAGGATCAGAGGAACAGGTAGTTAGTTTTGAGGAGGAAAGAAGATGTGTAGTTTCCTCTTCAGTGACTTCAGAAAAGGATGAAAAAGAGGCAGGGGTTGGAGGGCTGAGAGAATGGACTAAGGGAAGGAGAGGTGGAGGTGACCTGGTTGAGAATTCAAGTTTAATCTTGTGAACCTTATCATGAAAGTACTCAGCCAGAGTCTGGGGAGAAAGTGAAGGGGGAGTTGGAGGTGAAGGCACTTTGAGGAGAGAGTTCAGTGTGGCAAAGAGACGTTGAGGGTTTGAGCAAAGAGAATTTGTCATCTGGATGTAATAGTCCTGTTTGGCAAGTCAAAGAGCAGACTGGAAGGACGTCAACAAGAATTTGAAATGTATGAAGTCAAAAAACAACACAGAGTGGAGGAAAAAAACAAATCCAAGTGACCAGCCAAGCACAGCGGTGAGAGCTCCAAACAAAGTTTATTAGGCCCCAACACGGTCCGTGTTTTGGCAAAAAGCCTTCCTCAGGGATCGATAGATCCTCTGCAGAACGTATAATCAACTGTGCGTGCTTGGAAAGCACAAATCTAATGCCATTGGAATCCGTGAAAATGGACACTGCCAGTGCGATTGAGAAGATTGAGAAGCATAAGAGTCAGAGGGATCATTAGCATGAATGTTAAAATTCCCAAGAATGAGGAAAGGAGATGAAGGTTCAAGAAAGAAGGAAAGCCAGGCATTAAAGTCAGTGAGAAAGGAAGAAAGGGACTTATCAGGGAGTCGATAAATGACTGCTACTCAGAGAGGCAGAGGAGCGAATAGACGGATGGAGTGGACTTCAAAGGAAGAAAAGCAGTGAGACTGAGGTGGATGAAGAGGTTGAAATCTACAAGAAGGTGAAAGTAGTAGCCCAACACCACCTCTGCGGCCAACCGGGTGAGGAGTATGGGAAAAAAGATAAACTCCATGGCATAGGGCTGCGACTGAAGCAGAGTCTTCAGGGTAAAGCCAAGTTTCAGTTAGGGCAAGTAAATGGAGAGTACGAGAGATAAAGAGGTCATGGATGTAGGAAAGTTTGTTACAGACAGAGCGGGCATTCCACAGAGCACAAGAGAAAGGCAGAGAAGAAGGGGGGAGGAGAGGAACAGAAATTAGATTGGAGATATCATGGTATGACCTGCACAAATAGGATGAGAGCTGATGTGGAGGACTAGGATTGGGATTAATGTCCCCAGCGGAGAGCAGGAGAAGGAGCAAGAGAGTATGGAGAAGAGTAGGAGAGGTATGATGACAGCGACGAAGGCGAGATGTACTCAGATAGAAAGGAGAGGGATTAATGGAAGGAAATGTTGAAGGTTGAGAGCTGAGAAGAAGCAAGAGAAAAAAAGAGATGGTGAGATGATGAATACAGAGGGTGGACAATGTGTTCCTGCAGTGTACAGTGGTTTCAGATGGAGAAACAGTTTAGGAAGGGACAGTACCAAGAAGAGAAAGTGTTCTGGAGCCATAAGTAGTAATTCGGAGAAAAACAAATGTAGAGAAAAAAAATGTGGCGCGGCACCTAGAGCAGAGGCCCTGAGTGGATCGGAGTGGACCTGGGAGCCACCCCGAAGAAGGCTGTAAGGATATGCAGATGAGCTGCAAGTCCTCCACAGCACCTGAAAGGTGCTGCTACATTGCCACACGTTGTCTCACTATCATAGGAATAGCGTGTGAGCCCTTACCGCCAAGTAAATAGGTGGTGTAATGGGCTCAGGCAGTAAATAGCCGCTCGCTACTTTTTATTTTAGCGCATAGCCATTTACTGCCCCATTTTAAAAAAGGCCTTTTTCCCACCATGGTAAAAAATGGCCTACTGCATGACAATTTCAAGCGCTCACACTAGCATAGCTCACTTTTTACCCAAACTTTTTTTTTAATTGAATTTGTACCCCACATTTTCCCTCCTAGTGGTAGATTCAATGTGGATTACAGTTTACTGAGGGATTGAGCACTTTACATGTTCAGGGTGATAGATTACAAGTTTTAGGGGGGAAGAGAATACATGTTCCAGGGTGAAGAGAATAATAGGTTGCATGTTTAAGGGGGGGAAAGGTTAAATGTTTGAAGTCGTGCAGTACGGTTAAGCCTGGTTCAGTTTCAGTTCTCGTTTGGTCAGTTGAAGATTTGTGGTTGTATGGGCATTGTCCAATTGGTTGCATGGTTGTGAGGTTGTCGGGGAGGGGGGGGGGGAGTTGATTTGTACAAGTAAGCTTTCAGGTGTTTTCTGAATTGTAGGTAGTTGTTCATGTTTTTTAAGTCTTTTAGAAGGGAGTTCCAGGTTTTGGTGCAGATGTAGGCGAAGCTTGTTTCATATGAGGTTTTGTATTTCAGGCCTTGGCAGCTGGGGAAATGGAGAGTGAGGTAGTATCTTGTGTTCTTGTCTGTGTTGCGTTGTGGTAGCATTATAAGGCCTGTCATGTAAGCCGGGGAGAGGCCGAAAATTATTCTGTAGGCTAGTGTAAGCTTAGTAAAAGGATCCCTTAGTGCAGATCTTCCCGGCATCTAACATTGAGCTCCATGTACTGAATTTCTCCCTATCTGGATATTGGCACTGAACATCTGGATTTTTTGTTAGCAGTGGCAGCTGGATAGTTTTTTATTTTTTTAAATGCTAACTGCCCTTGTTGAATGCTGACCTGTATATTTTGAATTGTTTTTCCAGAGAGGACAGAAGCATTTTTGAGTAAAGGAATCCTGGCATGAAAGTCTGAAAGACACCGAGAGAGAGTAATTGTCCATAATCTCTTCCTTACACCCTTAAGGACCCACAAGAAAAAGGTAAGGAAGTGTCCTCCTCTTTCATCTGAAACCTCTAGAGCTGAACACACAGTCCAACTGGGGACCTGCTACAGAGTGATACAGTTAGTGCTTTGTGCTGTGGAAGAAAACATGTAAACTGCTTCTCTGAAACAGGGATTCAAGAAAAGTGTTATTGTAAATCTGGGTGTCAAGGAAACCAAAAAAGGGAAAATAAAAGTGAGGTAAGAAATCTGTTTGACCAGCAGATGGCAGCAGATAGACAATTATGAAAAGCTGGGAGATACATTCAGACAGGAAAAAAGTTCACAAGAAGTGAGAACTGAAGACTTGGCTAAAGCCTGAGAGGGAATGTGTGAAGGATAGGTGCCTGTTTCTGGCCTAGCTTATAAAGATATGTGGAATGGCATTTTCAAAAGGACGTCCAAGTCAGAATTGGGACATCCTGCTCATAACGTCCCAAAAAAGTCCATCTCATAGCCATTTTCTTTTTTTTTTTATTGATGCTTTTACAATACATTTACAAGTCATACATAAACTTGAACTGGTAATGCGGAGCTGAATATATAAAAACATTGGTAAATTTACCCAGAAGAAATTATAATATTTTGTCCTCTTTAGACAACAATATTAGGAGGCCACATGAAGGAAATACAACAGGAGAAGTTTTAAGCAAAAACAAAATCAAATTATATAGCTTAGTACACATCTATCCAATCTAAATATCAACAAACTAAATCTACCCAGTAGTGAATTTCTTTATTTTTACAAATTCACTAAGATGTTCTGGTTGAAAAAACACATATTTTATCCCTAGGAATTTAACCACACATTTACAGGGGTAATTAAGATAGAAAGATGCTCCCAGAGCTATGGTTTTGGCCCTAAGAGATAGAAAAGCTTTCCTTCCCTCCTGGGTTAATTTAGTTACGTCTGGGAACTTCCATATTTTTTTTCCTAAGAAAAGTGAGTTTGCATTTCTAAAGTAAAGGCGTTTAACCGCCTCCAAATCTTGTTCAAATACAAAGTTCACTAATAGTGTCAATCTTTCAGAGTCTTCAGTCATAGAAGTTTCTAGAAAGTCAGTTAGATTCACAATATCCTTGTTTTTTGGCATTTCGGAAGCCCCTGGATCTAGCTGTACATCAGATACTTTCTTTGGCTCTATATGGTAGCGCTTTAGAAATGTTAAGTAGTAGTAGTAGTATAATAAATCTTGTTTATTGGTGGAAACATTTCAGGGGAAAAATGTAGGACTTCCAATAGATATTTCTTAAATGCATCAGTGGGCTAACCCCCGAAGACCTTGGAAAATTCACAAAACGTAGTGTTATTCTACAATGAAAATTTTCAATCTGTTCTAATTTTCGATGGAGAAAAGTCCTATCTTTAACTGTTGTCACTTTAAACTCCTGTAAATTCTTCATTTCTTGTTTTAAGTCCAACACATGCAAGTTAAATTCTTGCTTTGTATTTTCCATAGTTTTAGAAAGTAAATCCACTTTACTTACAAGTGATGAGATTTCTTTCGTGGAATTCAAAAAAGATTTGCAACAGAGTGGACACCCGGGAGGGAGTGCAAAGCATGAAACAGGATCTGAGGAAGCTAGAAGAATGGTCTAAGGTTTGGCAATTAAAATTCAATGCGAAGAAATGCAAAGTGATGCATTTAGGGAGTAGAAACCCAAGAGAGACTTATGTGTTAGGCGGTGAGAGTCTGATAGGTACGGATGGGGAGAGGGATCTTGGGGTGATAGTATCCGAGGATCTGAAGGCGATGAAACAGTGTGACAAGGCGGTGGCCGTAGCGAGAAGGTTGCTAGGCTGTATAGAGAGAGGTGTGATCAGCAGAAGAAAGGAAGTGTTGATGCCCCTGTACAAGTCGTTGGTGAGGCCCCACCTGGAGTATTGTGTTCAGTTTTGGAGGTCGTACCTTGCGAAGGATGTTAAAAAAATGAAAGCGGTGCAAAGAAAAGCTACGAGAATGGTACGGGATTTGCTTTCCAAGACGTATGAAGAGAGACTTGCTGACCTGAACATGTATACCCTGGAGGAAAGGAGGAACAGGGGTGATATGATACAGACGTTCAAATATTTGAAAGGTATTAATCCGCAAACAAATCTTTTCCGGAGATGGGAAGGCGGTAGAACGAGAGAACATGAAATGAGATTGAAGGGGGGCAGACTCAGGAAAGATGTCAGGAAGTATTTTTTCACAGAGAGGGTGGTGGATACTTGGAATGCCTTCCCGCGGGAGGTGGTGGAGATGAAAACGGTAACGGAATTCAAACATGCGTGGGATATGCATAAAGGAATCCTGTGCAGTAGGATTGGATCCTCAGCAACTTAGCCGAAATTGGGTGGTGGAGCAGGTGGGGGAAGAGGGGTTGGTGGTTGGGAGGTGAGGATAGAGGAGGGCAGACTTATACGGTCTGTGCCAGAGCCGGTGATGGGAAGCGGGACTGGTGGTTGGGTGGCAGGAAATACTGCTGGGCAGACTTGTACGGTCTATGTCCTGAAAAAGGCAGGTACAAATCAAGGTAAGGATACACATATGAGTTTATCTTGTTGGGCAGACTGGATGGACTGTGCAGGTCTTTTTCTGCCGTCATCTACTATGTTACTATGAATTGGCTACTGAAGTATCCAAACGCTGGAGAGCATTCCAAATACTCTCCAGCATCACCGTCCCAGACCTAGAAAATGGAGCTCTTTGCTCAGGAAGGGAAAATTCCTTTCCCTTCCCTCCGTCGGTTTTTGCCCCTCCACTCCTCGATCCGTGGGGCCCTGTATCACCACTTCTGGTCCCAGAGTCTCACGCTGGAGAAGGCGTCCTTCGGGTTGGGGCGGCGATTCGAGTTCCGGGGGAGGAAAGGTAACATCGAGTCCCAAGCCCCGAGGGTCTCCTTCCGACGAGGCAGCGGGACTATTCCCGGATATTGGGGTAGATGTGATTGTGGCGTATCTCTCCATTGTCTGGTGCCCTCTGGGGGGTCTAGGCATCGAGGTCTCGCCTCTGACCGATCCCTTCTGCTTGGTATGGGGCATTTTTGGGAAAAGAGGTAACGTTTTGGGAAACAATTTTCAGGAGCTCACAAGCCACAAACTAACGTGCCGCCATCTTATCACGTGACCTCATCTCATAGCCATTTTCAAATGGGAAATATGTTGGGGTTTCCTATTTGAAAATACGTGAGAATTCTCTAAAATGAGCAGCCATTTTACAAACCGAGGAGCCCTTTTATTAAGCTGCAGCAAAAAGTGGCCCGCGGCAGTGCAAGCACATCTTATGGGTGTGCGGCAGACCATTTTTTATCACGTACTGGAAAAAGGGCCTTTTTTTTAAGGGGCCAGAAAATGGACGTGCGGCACAATGAAAACTTTTAGCCTGAGACCTCACCACCACCCATTGACTTAGCGGTAAGGTCTCCCATGCTACCCAAGCAGTAAGCATGCATCACACGCCCACTGCCGTTTACCACCAGGTAAGTGCCCTGTGGTCAAAACTAGAAAATATATCTGTTTCTGAATATGTATGTTACCGGAGGGCTCACAATTTAAAGGGGGGGGGGGGGGGAAAGAGTGCTGAATTGGGATTTGAACCTGGATCCCCTGGTTTACAGTGCACCACACTGACAACTAGGCTACTCCTCAGACCTGTTTCCTGTTTTGTTCAGAATACCCATAATATCTGATGCTGTCATAGAGCCTTTCCAGTTTCACTTTCAAGGGAAAGAGAAGAGGGATAGCAACCAATGTAGGATTCATGAGGGGTCATGCCTTAATCTCTCCAGTGGCTGTCTGCTCAATAAGAGCACCTTTTTGTACCCTAGACATGACTGAAGCAGGACTAAATAAAAGCATCCTTCCCGTTTTTCCCATTCGATTATCGCTGTTGGATGTCTTAATTATGGGCCCTCTCTATTCCTACCTAAAATGCACTCACAACATGCCCCCTTGCTATTTGGACAAACTGCAGTGTAGGACGTCCAAAATTGTGCCATTCCAAAATCACAATTTGGACATTTTTGTCAGATGGACTTTTTTTTTTTTTTGCCATTTTGAGATGTCCATGTGCTTTCACAATGAGCCCTTAGTAACATAGTAGATGACAGCAGAGAAAGACCCATACTGTCCATCCAGTCTGCCCAACAAGACAAACTCATATGTGCTACTTTACGTGTATACCTGACTTTGATTTGTATCTGCCATTTTCAGGGCACAGACCATGGAAGTCTGCCCAGCACTAGCCCCACCTCCCAACCACTAGCCTCGCCTCCCACCACCAGCTCTGCAACCCAATCTCCGCTAAGCTTCTGAGGATCCATTCCTTCTGAACAGGATTCCTTTATGTTTTTCCCTCACATTTTTGAATTCCGTAACCGTTTTCATCTCCACCACCTCCCGCGGGAGGGCATTCCAAGTATCCACCACTCTCTCCATGAAAAAATACTTCCTAACATTTTTCTTGAGTCTGCCCCCCTTCAATCTCATTTCATGTCCTCTAGTTCTACCGCCTTCCCATCTCCAGAACAGGTTCGTTTGCGGAATAATACCTTTCAAATATTTGAACATCTGTATCATATCGCCCCGTTTCTCCTTTCCTCCAGGGTATACATGTTCAGGTCAGCAAGTCTCTCCTCATATGTCTTGTAACGCAAATCCCATACCATTCTTGTAGCTTTTCTTTGCACCGCTTCAATTTTTTTTACATCCTTAACAAGATACGGCCTCCAAAACTGAACACAACACTCCAGGCGCGGCCTCACCAATGACTTATACTGGGGCATCAACACCTCCTTTCTTCTGTTGGTCACACCTCTCTCTATACAGCCTAGCAACCTTCTAGCTACGGCCACCGCTTGTCACACTGTTTTGTCGTCTTCAGATCCTCAGATACTATCACCCCAAGATCCCTCTCCCCGTCCGTACATATCAGACTATCACCACCTAACACATAGGTCTCCCATGGATTTCTACTCCCTGAGTGCATCATTTTGCATTTCTTCGCATTGAATTTTAATTGCCAAACCTTAGACCATTCTTCTAGCTTCCGCAGATCCTTTTTCATGTTTTCCACTCCCTCCCGGGTGTCCACTCTGTTACAAATCTTTGTATCATCCGCAAAAAGGCAAACTTTACCTTCTAACCCTTCAGCAATGTCACTCACAAATATATTGAACAGAATCGGCCCCAGCACCGATCCCTGAGGCACTCCACTACTCACCTTTCCCTCATCCGAGCGAATTCCATTTACCACCACTCTCTGGTGTCTGTCCGTCAACCAGTTCCTAATCCAGTTCACCATGTCAGGTCCTATCTTCAGCCTGTCCAGTTTATTTAAGAGCCTCCTGTGGGGAACCGTGTCAAGAGCTTTGCTGAAATCTAAGTAGATTACGCACGTCCATGATTCAATTCTCCGGTCACCCAGTCAAAGAATTCAATGAGATTCGTTTGACACAATTTCCCTTTGGTAAAACCATGTTGTCTCGGATCTTGCAACTTATTGACTTTCAGGAAATTCACTATCCTTTCCTTCAGAATTGCTTCCATTACTTTTCCAATAACTGAAGTGAGGCTTACCGGCCTGTAGTTTCCAGCTTCTTCACTATCACCACTTTTGTGAAGAGGGACCACATCCGCTGTTCTCCAATCCCATTGAACCTCTCCCGTCTCCAAGGATTTATTAAACAAATCTTTAAGAGGACCCACCAGAACCTCTCTGAGCTCCCTCAATATCCTGGGGTGGATCCTGACCGGTCCCATGGCTTTGTCCACCTTTAGGTTTCCTAGTTGTTCATACACACTCTCTTCCTTGAACGGTGCTACGTCCACTCCATTCTCATATGTACTTTTGCCAGTCAATCGTGGTCCTTCTCCAGGATTTTCTTCTGTGAAAACAGAACAAAAGTATCTATTTAGCAAATTTACTTTTTCTTCATCATTATCTACATAGCGGTTCGCAGCATCTTTCAGTCTCACAATTCCCTTTTTAGTCATTCTCCTTTCACTAATATACCTGAAGAAATTTTTGTCACCCTTCCTTACATTTCTATCCATTTGTTCTTCCGCTTGCGCTTTCGCCAGACGTATCTCTCTCTTGGCTTCTTTCAGTTTCATCCGGTATTCCTCTCCATTTTCCTCTTCTTGAGTTTTTCTGTATTTCAGGAACACCAACTCTTTAGCCTTTATTTTCTCAGCCACTTGCTTGGAGAACCATATCCTGTTTTAAAGATATTCAATGTTCAGCAATCTAATTGGGATAAAAAAAAAAATCACTTTGTATAGAAAGGGAGTTCATGCACTTCTTAAACACTGCCCAGTCAATGCTTGATTGCATCAAACCGGCTCCAATGATTGAAATCTGTGAATCCAATGTGCCTCTCATCTTTGCAGGAAGATTCAACTTCAAGGTCAAGGAAAAAACCTTTCAAATCTGTAAATTTATGTGAGAAAGCTGTACAATGTTTCACTAATGGTTCATCCTGTTTATAAATCTTGAAATTGGATTTATGTTCCAACATATGAATCTTCAGACCACTACTTGTTATCCCCACATAAATCTTAGAGCATGGACACTGGATAACATAACTAATATACTCAGTTTTACAATTGCTAAAGTGTCTCAAAACATATCTCTTCCCATCAGAAGGATTGATAAATTCTTTTAGCTGTAATGTTACTGTACTGCTAATACAGTTCATACACTTAAAGTGACCTAATGGAAGTACTGAAGAATTTTTAACATTTCTTACAAATGCTGGACATAGCAGTTCTTTTAAATTTTTTCCTCAAATATCCATGTAAAAACATTGTAAAGTATCAATCTATTAAATATATATATATTATTTGAGCCCTCTCAACTTTCATCTTTCATTAGCAGTAAGACGACAACTTCTAGTTCACCGGTCCAAGTGGGAACATAGTAGTATGTCATTTGTTGGACTCTCACCATTTAATTTTCGTAATTGCTGATATGATAATAATTTTAATTATAATTTTTCCTATGATTTTCTATTGATATTCTCCCCTATTTTTATGGACTTTAATAATCGTATTATTTTCCTTTAAGGTTGACATTGTCTGTTTTCTGAAATATTTCTTTTTTGGATTTCTAATATTTCTGTACACGTGTTTATCCTTGGATTATATTGAAAAATTGCATTAAGAAATAAAAATGTTTAAAAAAACAATAATAATAATAATAACAACAACTAAATATTAGCATAGCATATAGCTAGAAATCTTAAGGGACTAGTTTCTATATTCCCACTCCATTAGCAACTTAATTAAGAAATCATCAGTAGTCCAGCAGCGAGATGGGGGCTATCCAGTCTTTTGCACTGAGTGTCACATGTTTGATTATCTCCCAGTTGCTGAGAAGTCATTATGTGTGTACTCGTTGCAAACAGCTCCTAGCACTCAGGGAATGGGTCTGACCTCTGGAGGCTAGAATAGCAGACCTAGAGGAGCTGAGTCAGACAGAGAGGTTTATAGAGGAGGCTTACAGAGACATAGTAGAGAGGTCCCACCTCCAGTCTGGCAACTTCTGTGCTGCCATAGAGGAGAAAGGTCTCCTGAAGGCAGAGCATCACTGTGGAGTGGCAGGAAGTGGACCTGCCCTCCAGGGGATGCACCATTCTATTCTCTCACACCAAGGATGTCTCTCCAGGGGCTTCTGCCCAGCAGGGAACGGTTAGGACTGCTGTTGTAGTTGGAGATTTGATCATTAGGAATGTAGATAGCTGGGTGGCTGGTGGACGTCAGGATTGCTTGGTCACTGGTGCAAAGGTGGTGGACCTCATGCGACACCTAGATAAAATTTCAGACAGTGCTGGGGAGAATCCTGCTGTCTTGGTTCATGTGGGTACCAATGATATTGGAAAAAGTCGGAGGGAGGTTCAGGAAGCCAAATTTAGGCTCTTAGGTAGAAAGCTCAAATCCAGAACCTCCAGGGTAGAATTTTCAGAAGCACTCCCCGTTCCATGCACAGTGCCTATGAGACAGGCAGAGCTCCGAAGTCTCAATGCATGGAGGAAGCGATGGTGCAGGGAGGGTACCTTTAGATTTTTTAGGAACTGGGCAAGATTCTGGGGAAGGGGGAGCCTATTCTGGAATAATGGGTTCCACCTTAACCAGGGTGGAACCAGGATTTTAAAAGGAGATAGAGCAGCTTTTAAACTAGAAACTGGGGGAAGGCTGATGTCTTTAAATAAAAAGCAATCAGATTTTCAAGACTGCAAATTATCACTGTCAACTGCTGAGCAAGTTGTAAATAGGAACAACAAACATGTCTATATGCAAATGCCAGAAGCCTAGGAAATAAGATGGAAGAGTTAGAATATGTTGCACTAAATGAAAAGAGAGATAAAATAGCCATCACTAAGACCTGGTGGAAGGAGGATAACCGGTAAAACACTGTCATATCAGGGTACAAATTATTTTGCAGTGATATGGTGGATCGAATTGGTGGAGGGATAGCATTAAAAGTTAAGAAGGGCCATGAATTGAATAGACTAAAAATTCTGCAGGACATAAAAATATCTTGGAATCCCTATGGATAGAAATTCCACGTGTAAAGGGAAAAAGGATAGTAATAGGCCAGGATGAACAGACAGATGTAGAAATGTTATCAGAAATTAGGAAGGCTAACAGATTGGGGAACACAATAACAATGGGTGATTTCAATTACCCTGATATTGACTGGATAAATGTAACATCAGGGCATGCTAGGGAGGTAAAATTCCTTGATGAAATCAAGGACTGATTTATGGAGCAGCTGGTTCAGGAACCAACAAAAGGGAGAACAATTCTAGACCTAGTCCTTAGTGGGGGCCTGATCTAGTGCAGGAGGTAATGGTGCTGGGGCCAATTGACAACAGTGATCATAACATGATCAGATTTGATATAAGCTCTGGAGTAAGTACACACAGAAAATCCAACATGTTAGCATTTAGCTTTCAAAAGGAGACTATGATAAAATGATAAGAACAGTAAAAAAAAAAAAAAACTTTGAGGAGAAGCTGCAAAGGTGAAATATTTACTTCACACATGGATGCTGTTCAAAAGTACCAACCTGGAAGCCCAGACCAGATATATGCCATGTATTAAAAAAGGAAAACAGAAGGCCAAATGACAGCCGGCATATTTAAAAAGTGAGGTGAAGGACGTTATTAGAGCTAAAAGAATATCCTTCAGAAAATGAAAGAAAGATCCAACTGAAAATAATAGGAAACAGCATAAGGAATGGCATGTCAAATGTACAGCACTGATAAGGAAGGCAAAGTGAGACTTTGAAAAGGAGATTGCATTGGAGGCAAAAACATCTAGTAAAAACTTTTTAAAGTATATTAGAAGCAAGAAGCCAGTAAAAGAATCAGTTGTTAGTAATATATAATTTATCTTTAAAATCAAGCATGATACCGAACGATTGGAGAGTGGCCAGTGTAACAATAGGGTCCCAGGGGTGATCCGGGAAATTTTAGACCAGTGAGCCTGACACTGGTCCTGGGCAAAATGGTAGAGACTATTATAAAGAACAAAATTACAGAACATATTCAAAAGCATGGATTAATGAGACAAAGCCAATGTGGACTTTTTTTTTTTGTTACATTTGTACCCCGCGCTTTCCCACAAATGGCAGGCTCAATGCAGCTTACATGGGGCGATGGAGGGTTAAGTGACTTGCCCAGAGTCACAAAGAGCTGCCTGTGCCTGAAGTGGGAATCAAACTCAGTTCCTCAGGACCAGAATCCACCACCCTAACCACTAGGCCACTCCTTAGTGAAGGGAAAGTTTGCCTCACCAATCTACTACATTTCTTTAAAAGGGTGAACAAACATGTGGATAAAGTTGAGCCAGTTGATATTCAGGCTTATTTTCAAAAGAGAAGGGCGACCATCTTTCGACACAAATTGCAATATGGGCGTCCTTCTCACAGGGTCACCCAAATCATCATAATCGAAAGCCGATTTTGGGCGTCCTCAACTGCTTTCCATCGTGAGGACGACCAAAGTTCACAGGGGCATATCGGAAGCATAGTGAAGGCGGGACTGGGGCGTGGTTAACACATGGGTGTCCTCAGCCGATAATGGAAAAAAGAAGGGTGTCCTTGGCGAGCACTTGACTGACTTTACTTTGGTCCATTTTTTCTTGCGACCAAGCCTCAAAAAGGTGCCCAAACTGACCAGATGACCACTGGAGGGAATCAGGGATGACTTCCTCTTACTCCTCCAGTGTTCACTAACCCCCTCCCACCCTAAAAAAAACTTTAAAACTATTTTTTGCCAGACTCTATGCCAGCCTCAAATGTCATACCCAGCTCCCTGACAGCAGTATGCAGGTGCATGGAGCAGTTTTAGTGGGTGCGGTGCACTTCAGGCAGGCGGACCCAGGCCCATCCCCCCTACCTGTTACACTTGTGGTGGTAAATGTGAGCCCTTCAAAACCCACCAGAAACCCACTGTACCCACATGTAGGTGCCCCCCTTCACCCCTTAGGGCTATGGTTGTGTTGTACAGTTGTGGGTAGTGGGTTTTGGGGGTTTTGGGGGGGCTCAGCACCCAAGGTAAGGGAGCTATGCACCTGGGAGCTTTTTCTGAAGTCCACTGCAGTGCCCCCTAGGGTGCCCGATTGGTGTCCTGGCATGTCAGGGGGACCAGTGCACTATGAATGCTGGCTCCTCCCATGATCAAATGGCTTGGATTTGGTCGTTTCTGAGATGGGCGTCCTCGGTTTCCATTATCGCTGAAAACCATGGACGACCATCTCTAAGGTCAACCTAAATGTTGAGATTTGGGCGTCCCCAACTGTATTATCGAAATGAAAGATAGCCACCCATCTTGTTTTGATAATATGGGTTTCCCCACCCCTTCGTGAGGACGTCCTGTGAGGACGCCCTCAGGAAAACTTGGGTGCCCCGTTTGATTATGCCCCTCATTGTGTATCTGGATTTTCAAAAGGCATTTGACAAAGTACCTCATGAAAGCCTCCTGAGAAAATTAGAGAGTCATAAGAGGTAATGTCCTATTGTGGATTAAAGACTATTAAAAGATAGAAAACAGAGAGTAGGGTTAAATGGTCAGTATTCTGAATGGAGAACATAGTAACATAGTAAATGACAGCAGATAAAGACCTGTCCAGTCCATCCAGTCTGCCCAACAAGATAAACTCATTTTACAAGGTATGTGATACTTTATACCCAAGTTTGGTTTGTCTCGGGTATAAAGGGTAGATAGTGGGGTTCCGCAGGGGTCTGTGCTGGGACCGTTGATTTTTAATATATTTATAAAATGATCTAGAGATGGGAATAACTAGTGAGGTAATTAAATTTGTTGATGACACAAAGTTAATCAAAGTTGTTAAATCACAAGAGGATTGTGAAAAGTTACAAGAGGACCTTATGAGACTAGGAAACTGGGCATGGTAGATGGCATTTAATGTGAGCAAGTGCAAAGTGATGTATGTGGGAAACAGGAACCCAAACTATAGCTACGTGATGCAAGGTTCCAGATTAGGAGTCACTGACCAAGAAAAGGATCTAGGTGTCATCGCTGATTATACTTTGAAACTCTCTGCCCAGTGTGCAGCAGTGGCTAAGAAAGCAAATAGAATATTAGGTATTATTAGGAAAGAAATGGAAAGCAAAAATGAGAATGAATTCTGAAAGTTGACTGCCAGTTGCAGAAGTTGCCAGTAAAGTTACTTTGCATTAAATGACAACTCTTGGAGTGCCATGTGGTCTTGGTTTGAGAGCGAGACTGAGATAAGTACCACTATATAGTTCATCCTGGTCTCCCAATCCCCTGGATCGCTATTCTGGACCATTGGTCCACTCCCAAGCTTGATGACTGGCGAACTGGAACTGTGAATGTGGTGTGTGTGGTCCTCTGTGACTCAGAGATGAAAATTTAGCTTGTGGCCTGGGTCAGACTCCGGATGCAATGGAGCTGAGCTAGTGGGGCATGAGACCCGGGTTACACTGTCATAGAGGCTGGTTTCTTTCACATCATTGGGGGATAGGAGGAGGTCAGTGACCAATAGGGGAGTAAGGAGGGGAGTCATGCCTTAATCCCTCCAGTGGTCATCTGGCTATTTAGGCAACCTTTTTGTGTTCTTTGTTGTGATTGAAACAGGTCTAGACCAAAATGTCTAACTTTTAGCTGTTTTTGTTTTGTTACATTATGACAGAAAAACATCCAAGTTCTGGAAATACCCAAATCCCATCCCCAACATGCTCCCTTGTGATCTGGACACACTGCAGATGAGCTGCATAGAAAAATATCATAAAAATGTATTTCAAAAATAGCAATTTGGACGTTTTGGGGAAAAAAGGACATCTTTTGCTTTGCAGTGCTGCCAGAGAGCTAAGTTTTGAATATTCAGATTATTGTTTTGGTTTGATTTCATAGATTCTAATCTGCTCTTACCTGTGGTCCTTTTCTTAATATCGCCTTGATAATCTGCTGACCTTACCTCCATCTATCTTATAAGGGAAAAAAGCTCCCTTTCTTAACTCCTTATAATTTATTATTGCTCTCTTGCATTGTGTTTTTATATTTTATGCAGAAATTATTTTAAGGGTGCTTTTATTATCAGAACTGTGTTTTGTACCTTTATTCTACTGCAGAGTTGCCTGTGATTTAATCTAATCAATTTGATTCCATGATTTGCCCTTAAATGTGGGACGGCTCTGTGGAGACTTGATAAATCCTGAACCGAGAACACATTCTTTAGAAAAAGGATTCTTGGGGACAAATTCAGACAGTATGTTTCTAGACATTTAAAGTAGAGGGTGGGGGTGACAAAAGGAAACAAGGGAATTCAGAAAGTCACTCCTAGAAAAAAACATGATGGCAGAGGGAAAGGTCATGTAAATATAGAAAACCATCCTAACTCACTTAGCACATGGAAAGCAATAAACACAGATGCTCGTAGTCTAAGTAAAAAGGTTCAAGATTTGCAAGCAATGATGTCTGAGGAAAACTTGGATATTGTTGTATTGCAGAGACATGGTTCAATGATTCCCATAAATAGGATGTGACCATACTGGGCTATAATCTTTTTAAGAAGTATAGGGAGGGCCGAAGAGGTGGAGGAGTGGCGCTGTATGTGAAAACCAGTATCAGAGCGGCTGAAATACAGGGAACCTGGGGAAAGGAAGAAACTATATGGATCATCCTGGAAAGAGAAGATGGAACCTATATCCACATGTGTGTTATCTAAAGACCTCCGGCACAACTGGAGAAGCTGGACAAGGATTCGATATTCATAAGCTTGGAATGAAAGGGGAGGCACTATTGAGAGGGATCCGATATTCATAAGCTTGGTATGAAAGGGGAGGCACTATTGAGAGAGTTCAACTTGCCTGATGTGGATTGGAACATCCCGTCTGCAGTATCGGAAAGAAGTAGAGAAATTGTGGATGCCTGTCAAAGTACCTTGCTCAGACACATGGTGACAGAACCCATGAGGGAAGGGTCGATAATGGATCTAGTGCTCAGAAATGGAGGAAATGTTTCCAATGTCCGTATGGGTGCCCACCTAAGTAATAATGATCATCACACAATATGGTTTGATATAAGAGCAAAAGTGGAGTGCAGATGCACAAAACTCAAAGTACTGGATTTTCAAACATACTGATTATGGTGAAATGGGGGAATACCTGAAGAAGAAGCTAATGGCATGGGTGGAAGCGCAGTAGTCCAAGCTGAAAACTGCTATAAATATGGCAACTGATCTTTACACAAGGAAAGTAATTAAAAACAAGAGAAACAGGAAGCCTATATGGTTCTCCAAACAAGTGGCTGAACAAATAAGGACAAAAGAGGTTTCATTCAAGAAATATAGAAAAACACAAGAAGATCACCCAATAGATTACTGGATTAAACTCAAAGAAACAAAGAGAGAAAGCGCAGTCTGAAGAAAAAATGGCTAAAGATATAAAGAGAGGTGACAAGACCTTTTTCAGATAAATTGGGAAAGGAGAAAAGAGAGGAATGGAACTGTGAGACTGAAGGATGCTGAGAATAGCTATGTGGAGAGTGATGAGGATAAAGCAAACATGCCAAACAAATACTTCTCGTCAGTATTCAAAGAAGAAAATCCTGGGGAAGGACTGCAGTCGGCTGCCAAAGGAATATCTGAGAATGGAGTGGATATTGTTCCGTTCACAGAAGAAAGCATTTATAAACAGTTTGAGAATCTGAAAGCGGAGAACGCTATGGGGCCGGATGGAATACAACCCAGGATACTGAGGGAGCTCAGAGAAGTCCTGGTGGAACCTCTTAGGGATTTATTTAATAGATCTTTAGAGACTAGAGAGGTTCCATGGGTTTGGAGATAAGCGGATGTGGTTCCTTGTCACAAAAGCAGAGACAGGGAAGAAGTGGGAAACTACAGCCAGTAAGCCTCACGTCGGTGATAGGCAAAATAATGGAGTCACTGCTGAAGGAAAGGACAGTTAACTTTCTAGAAACCAATGGGTTACAGGATCCGAGGCAACATGGCTTTACCAAAGGAAAATCCTGCCAAATGAATCTGATTGACTTCTTTGACTGGGTGACCAAAGAACTTGATGAAGGACATGTGCAAGATGTAATCTACTTGGATTTCAGCAAAGCCTTTGATGTGGTCCCTAACAGAAGAGTCATGACAGGTGACAGAGGGTGGTGGTAAATGTAATCCACTCGGAGAAAAAGAAGGTGATTTCAGAGTCAACTTTAGGGCCTACTCTGTGTCAGCTTGAGACCTCTGGGAGAGCAGTTCTGACATTCCCCCTCCCCTCTCCTAGTCTGATCCCTGGGAATGTCAGTGAAAGACAGGATGTTTCCTAACACCTGTGCTTCCGAGCAATAAAACAAACCATAACCAACGCTCAGGAAGAACAATAGAAATAACCCACTGTCTCCATGAACTGTGCCTTCACAAGAATTCACACCTCCTTGGTAAAACTAACAGTGGCGTTCCTAGGGTGGCTGACACCCGGGGCGGAACACCGATGCGCTCCCCCCTCCCCCCCCCCCCCCCCGCGTGCAGAGCGCCCCCCCCCCCCCCCCCCCGGCAAAAGGAACCTCCCCCTGGTGAAAGGACACCCCCCCCCCCCGGGTGGATTTTTACCTGCTGGGGAGGGGTGCCGCGTGCCTGTCGGCTTCGCTTGTTCCATGCTCCCTCTGCCCCAGAACAGGAAGTAAACTGTTCCGGGGCAGAGGGAGCAAGGAACGAGCAAGGAACGAGCGGAGTCGACAGGCGCACGGCACCCCCCCCAGCGGCATGCACCCGGGGTGGACCGCACCCACCGCCCCCCCCCCCCCCCCACCCCTTGGTACGCCACTGAAAACTAATTAAATTATATCATAGGCCAGTGATTGGGAAAAGAGTTCAGTTATGTAAAACTCAGAGAGGGACAAAGAGAGACAGAGATACATACACACACACACACATGTAAAAAAGGGAAGGGGGATGAAGGGATATATTTGGAGAATTACATTAACCTGCACTGTAATGTTTAAGGACATGTGCTCAGAACATAAAGATCAGATGTTTACCTTTAAAATGTTTATTTACAATACAGGTAATGCAATAATGTTAAAAGGCAGTTTTTAAGGATTTTACACAAGGGAAATGTGCCACAAGATAAATATTGTTAGAAAGTCTGAATTATTAATTAGGCTGGATTAATAGTAACTCACTTTGATGAAGGCTGCTGGTTGGAGAGGTGAATGAGATCCTTGATGGAAAAGGAGTCTTTTTGTTGCAAAGTTGTGTGTGAAGTCCATCAAGGCCCAGAGATTCAGTGAAGGTCCAGAGAGGTACAGATCATCCAGCAGGCAGGGTGCAGAATCCAGAGTGAAGAGAGGAGAGGAGGAAGCATGGCCGACTGTGAATGTTCCAGGGTTTTATAATTTCTTGTTGGACCAATAGGCTGAAGTCAGGTGGGGTGTATTTGATCCAGTGAAAATTCTGGGATAGCTGAAAACTAATTCCATCTAGATGGAGAATGATGGCTGATCACATGTTTAAATCACATCATAATAATTCCTGGCTGACTATCTGCTGTGATATACACCCAGAAGGTATGACAGGATTAAGAGTCATTGTCTGGAGTAGATGGGCTTTCTTTTGTCAGATTAGGTGGGTCATGATCAGGGAATTTCACTGTCTTTTGTTAACTCCAGTCTCTGTGATTGCTGTCAATATGCAGATTTTTGTTCTTTGGAGATGTGGTAATTGACTTTTTAAGTATCCACCGGCTAGCCTTTCTTACACTGGTATCAGTGGTCTTCAGGGGGAGGGTGAAGGTCAGACCAGTTTTTCTGATACTGCTCCAACTATATATATATATATATATACAGTGCACTCCATTTAAGTGCACGTCGGATAAGCGCATGCTTTATTTAACTGCATGCCGTACTTCCACCCCGTTTTTGGCACCATCAATTTCTATGAGGACAAACTTTGGTTTAGCGCACCACTGATAAGTGCAAGATTCGCTTACATGTATGGTTTAAGACCGCTCCTCTGCAGGGAAGACTCCGCATAAGCGCGCACACGGAATTTGGAAGCCGATTGGCGCGTGACAACCAATGAGATTTCAAATTTACCGCCCCTTTAACTGCCACAAGCAGAATAAGCGAAAGAATGTTGTTAGAGTGTACACTCGGGTAGTCGTTGTTGTTGTTGCGGCGGAACTGTAAGACTTTAACACTGGCTGAACGAATAGAAGTTCTTAAAAAATTAGAAAACAAAGTCAAGCATCTATTGCTAAAGAATATGGTGTCAATCCCAGTCAAATTTCATGTGTCTTGAAGCAGAAAGACCAGCTTCTGGAAGACTGGCAAAACAATACAAATCCACAACGGAAACGAAAATGGGCGGGAAAAGCTGAGGAGGTAGAAGATGCTCTTCTTCGGTGGTTTTCTTGAATCAGGAGTAGACAATTTCCTGTCAGTGGTGCACTGCTTATGGAGAAAGCTAACCAGCTAGCTGAAAGTCTTGGACTAACTGAATTCAAAGCCATTGTTGGATGGTTGGAAAGATGGAAGGAGAGGAACAACATAAAATTCAAGAAACAGCATGGTGAGAAACAAGACACTGATGACTTTGATGCTGAAAATTGGGTTGTTTCAGTTCTTCCTACCATCTTGATTGAGTTTGCACCTCGTGACATTTTCAATGCTGATAAAAACGGTCTCTACTGGCGAGCGATTCCTGATGGAACACTTGCATTCAAACATGCTGAAACTACTGGAGGTAAAACGTCGAAGGACCGACTGACGATCCTCCTTTGCTGCAATACGGATGGGAGTGAGAAGTTGGAACCCCTCATCATTGGAAAGAGCAAACAGCCCCGTTGCTTCAAGAAAGTTAAGCGACTTCCTGTGTCATACGAGGCTAACACAAATTCATGGATGACTGGGGAAATTTGGAAGCAGCGGCTAAAGAAGTTAGACACTAGAATGCGGGCACAAAAGCGTCAGATTTTGTTGCTCTGTGATAATTGTGCTGCACATAGGGATGATGTCAGGCTGTCTAACGTCAAGGTGGTCTTCCTCCCACCAAACACTACCTCTCTGATCCAACCTATGGATAATAGCCAATTTCAAACAACATTATCGGACTCTTGTGCTACGTCGTCTGATGAGCGTTATGGATAACCAGACTGGCAAGGATAAACGTGCTGTTGAACTGGCTTGTAATCTATCATTGTTGGATTCCCTACATATGGAGAAAGAAGCCTGGAATCATGTTACACAGGCAACCATTGTGAACTGCTACAAGCGGGCAAGCTTTTTTAAGGATGTGGAGAGGGACGAAACAGATGCAGCTATTGCAAACGCGTCAGAAGAACAGGTTATTGACATCCCAGCCAGTGTTACTGAAGAGGAGTTTCATCGTTATGTAGCTGTTGATTACGATCTACAAACAGCTGACGACAGCACTGATGTCAAGATATGCGCCTACACACAGGCAACAATGGCTGATGACGAAACAGATGATGAAATGAGCAGCGAGGCATATGCTGATGAAATTCAACAACCTCCTCCTGTCACTTTTGCAAGAGCGCTGGAGAGTCTCAACACCGTGCGGGCCTATCTGGAGGTCACTGGATGTCAGTACTATGACAGTTTTTACTGTCTGGCATATGTAGTCTATGGAACTCACAGACCCAATAGTGTACAGAGGACTATAACTGATTACTTCAAGTAAGCCTAATGTCAGTTAATGGAGACTGTATACTTTACGTATAATAATAAACAGTACTGTACATGTTTATCAGATGTCAAGCTTCTTTGGGTCACAACGGTAAAGTGCACGCTCCGGTTAACTGCATGCATTTCACCCTTGCACTTAAGCGGATTGCACTGTGTATGTATATATATATTGTAACCAGGTACCTCTCTTGTGCAGCCAAGGATAGAACAATCTCCTCCAGCCACAGGCTCCCGGCACAATGAAGAAATAGATGTCCACCAGTAATTTCAATCTTAAGGACTTTTATTCCATTCAGGTTTCTAGTACACAGTTCCAACAGCAGCATAGCACATACCAGGATTCAATACAGGCTTACAGGCTCCAGTCTGGGCTCTTTATCCAGTGCACAATAAACAGTAATTCAATTCCCAAGACAAACAGTTCTTTCAGTTCATCATCACAGTTCAGTCACCAAGCAGCAGTTTCTCCCTTCTATCCTCTTTACCTTCAGGAGATGTCAATATTTTAGGGACTCCTTCTACCCAAGGGTTTTCCCCTGCATCAGCTTCCCAGTGAATTCAATACTTTTGGGACTTCCTCTCACCCAAGGAATCTCAGCCTGCTTCAGTACTTTAGGGACCTCCCTGCCCAAGGATTTTCAGCCTGTAACTACCAGTACTTTAGGGACCTCCTTGCCCAAGGATTTTCAGCCTGCAACTGCTTCTCTCCTTCTGCTTCTCTCTCCTGAACTGAACTCAACTGCTGGGACTCCTTCCCACCTGCCTAATCAATCCCTGGCTTCAGCTACCACCACCAATCATTCTCCTTCCATTAGCTTCCCCACACCCATACCAGCTGAGTTGAGCATTAAAATAATGAGACCAATGATGAGCTCCTGCACACAGGGTTTCCTAACTCTCTTTCCACCTAGTGGCAGCCACTCTACACCACCTGCCAGCTTACACCCATGTCTGATTGCAGCTAGGAGTCCAGTCCGGGTTCTTCATCTCCCCCTCTGGCTCCTTGCCTGCAATGCCTTCTGGGACTTGTATTTCAGACTGAAACTGCCTTAACCCAACTACCCTGGATGTGACTTTATCACTATATATATATATATATATATATATATATATATATATATATATATATATATATATTTGTATCTGATTCCAGCAAAATCAATAACTCTGAAAATTCCTCATATCATACTACACACACACACACACACACATTCAGACACACATCCACACACCCTCTCCCACCTGTAGCCATTCCACCCACATCCTCCTGCTCAGCACAGACATTCATTCACTAATAGATATCAGGAAGACCCTGAGACACACAGAAGCAGTGCTATATTATCTTTCTGCCCTAAGCATGTATGCCTATTTCCAGATAAAATATCTTTTGCCAAGCCACCTTTGTGTATTGTATTATTCTGATAAAAAATCGACTTCCCCTAAGAAGTGGACCTGGGACCAAAAGGAAGGAATCCAGAGAACCAGACCAAGCCAAAGGCTGACATCTGACCTCTAGGCCTATAATGGACAGGTGAATAATTGAATGTCTCAGGGATCGGTGCTGGGGCCAATTCTGTGTAATATCTTTGTGAGAGGCCTTGCTGAAGAGTTAGCAGGAAAAGGTTGCCTTTTTGCAGATGACATAAAGATAGCCAATAGAGTGGATGACCTAGAGGGAGTAGAAATCATGAGAATGAATCTCCAAATCTTGGAAGAATGGTCAAGAGTTTGACAGTTAAACTTTAAAATGCCAAGAAGTGCAGAGTGATACACTTGGAGTGCAGAAATCCAAATGAGATTTATCAGATAGGAGGAGAGAGAGATTGGTAAGCTTGGCTCAGGAGAGGGATCTTGGGGTGATGGTGTCCAAGGATCTCAAGGTGACAACATAATGCAATGAGGCAGTGACTGTGGCCAGAAGGATGCTAGGCTGCATAGAGAGGGGTATAACCAACAGAAGAAAGAAGGTATTGATGCCCCTGTATAAGTCATTGATGAGGCCTCATTTGGAGTATTGTGTTCAGTTTTGAAGGCCATATCTTGCTATGGACGTAAAAAGTCTTGAAGCAGTTCAAAGAAAAATATCAAAAATGGTATGGGGTTTGCATAGCAAAACATACGAGGAGAGACTTGCTGACTTGAACATGTATACCCTGGAGGAAAGGAGAACCAGGGGTGATATGATACAGACATTCAAATATTTGAAAGGTATTAATCCACAAACAAGCCAGAGATGGGAAGGCAGTAGAAGTAGAGGACTTGAATTGAGGTTGAAAGGGGGCTGACTCAGGAATAATGCCCAGAAGTATTTTTTCGCTGAGAGGGTGGTTGATACCTGGAATGCCCTCCTGCAGGAGGTGGTGGAGATGCAAACAATATCGGAATTTTAAAAATGCATGGGATAAACACACAGGAATCCTGTTTGTAAGGAATGGATCCAAAGAAGCTTAGCGGAGATTAGGTAACAACACCAGTACTTGAGAAACAGAGCCAGTACTGGGCAGACATCTACAGTCTGTGCCATGATCAAGGCTGAATAGAATTGGATGGGCTGGAGTGGAGCTTTTTAGGGGCTTTGACGACAACTTCAGAAATTTTAGAACAAGGACAGTGCAGGACAGTCTTCTCCAGTCTGTGCCCTTAAAATGGCAAGGACAAATCAAGATCAGGTATACATATGAAGTATCACATACCATATGTAATGAGTTTATCTTGATAGGCAGCAGGGTGGACTGTACAGGTCGTTATCTGCCATCATCTACTGTGTTACTATCTGCCGCTTTGTGCTGCTTTTTGAACATTTTTCTGTTTCGAAAATTAGCCTCTAAATCAATTTATCATGCACTAAATTTTATAAGGTGTTCCTATGAACCAAAATGTGCACTAACAAATCACATTCCTATTGCACATATGAATAACAAACCAAATGTTCAGGTCAGAGATTGTACTCAGGGTTGTTAGAAGTTAAAAAGGATAAAAGTACTCTGGGTGGGGGGTTGTTCTGCCTCCAAAATTCTAAAGGCAGTCCCCTCCTCTGAAAATGTGGGATCTCTCTCTCTCTCTCTCTCTCTCTCTCTCTCTCTCTCTCTCTCTCTCTCTCTCTCTCTCTCTCTCTGTCCAGGTGGAGGTAGCTAGTCAAACCCGTATTCACACACTCTCGCCATACAGCAGGGAAAAATCTATTTATTTATTTGTTACATTTGTATCCCACATTTCCCCACCTATTTGCAGGCTCAATGTGGCTTACATCTTACCGTAAGGCGATCGCCAAGACCGGTATGGAAACAGATACAATTTGATATTAGGGTCGGGTAAAGTTAGTATATTCAGGTGCCTAGGGATCGAAGATAGGAAGTAATATATAATGTCCAATACAGTCTATGGTTTTGCTGTGTTGCAGATTGGAGGCATCTAGGTTAGGTCGGTGGGGAATGCTTTTCTGAATAGGTAGGTCTTTAATGATCTCCTGAAGTTTAGATGGTCGTAGATTCATTTCACAGTCTTTGGCAGTGCCTTCTACAATTGTGTGCCTATGTAGGAGAAGTTGGATGCTTAGGTTAGTTTGTATCTGAGTCCTTTGAAGCTTGGGTAGTGGAGATTCAAGTAGGTACGTGATGCTCTGGTTCTGTTTCTGGTTGGGAGATCAATCAGGTCGACCATATATCCTGGTACTTCACCATAGATAATCTTGTGGACCAAGGTGTAGATTTTGAAGGTGATACGTTCCTTGATTGGGAGCCAGTGCAGTTTTTCTCGAAGGGGTTTGGCACTTTCAAAACGTGATTATGCAATCTGGCACCACTGTACCCAGTGACAAGGTCTGTGAAAACAGAATCTGCAGCATCTCATGGGGCTGGGGAGTACGGGAGTCCTGTATCATGCCTGTATTTCTGTAAGCACAGATAACTAGGGCTCTTTAAAGTAATCCTATTTTCCATCACAGTTCATGGTATTTCAAACCACTGCATTGGGAAAAAAAATGAATAGTTATGTAGCTAAAATAATTTTCACCGTGCTTCAGTCTTTTTGAATGTTCCAAGGGCACTAGTCAGTAATTTATTATTCCATAGAAGTCTAGGGTCTTATCTTCCCTATTGCATTAGGTACAATTTCATATGGTAGAGGGTATAAATAAAAAGTGCTTTAGTGTATACAGTACTTTTATTCAAAGGAATGAAAGCTTTTCATACACTGCATATGCAATTTTTTTGTGCATTTTCATCAGTATCTTTTCTGCTTTAGAAGTGTGCCTTGGAAACCCCTCACCCCACCCCTCCAGCAGCTTGCTTCGTTACCTTTGAAAGAGCTCCTAGAATTTCAGAAATTTCAAGCATGACATTAAAATGCAATCAGTGTATCAATCCCTTGTATTGCTTTAAAAGTAATTCACAAATCCAAGCACTTCTGATTCCAATTTGTCCTTTTCAAAGGAGTTTTGTTCCAAAATGGACACCAGCCTCTACACTGCAGCAGCCCAAGCTCCTTTCCCATTAGTGGCTTAGTACAGAGGGTCTTGCAGGAAATCAAAGCAAGCTGGCTCTAAATACATTTCCTAATACAGATAACCAAACAGTCTAATTTTCTGTCGTATTTCATATTGAAGGAGTCAGTGGAAAGGAGGGGAGCTCATGAGCGAGAGCTTTGAAAGCAGGTCAGGAATAGGCAAGACCAGTGTTGAATTCAGAAACATTGTTCCAGGAGAGGGGGCAATCAAAATAATGGGGGATCACCAAAGTTAATACTACTTTTGGGGGTGAGGAGGGCAGAAAGATCACCCAGGTTTCTAGGGGGTGAGAATTTGGAGAGGCAGTGCCTATGTTCAACACAAGATAGCATAAGAACGTATGTGGTTCCATGCTGGGCTGAACCAATGATCCTTTAAACCTAGTACCCTTTCTCCAACAGGGGCCAATCCAGTCCCTTGAAAAAGAAACCCAACATATCCTAATGGGGAACTCCATGCCTTCCTTCTTGTTCAGGCTCAGGTGATGATCCTTCAAGTCAAAAACTGACCACTAAGCATTAATGGACCTGTTCTCCAGAAGCTTCTCCCAAACTGTTTTAAAGCCACTATACTATTGGCCCTGATCACAGTCTTTGAGGCTATTTTACTTAAGTGTGGTAAAAATGTGCTGTTACCATGCATTAGTTGCAAACTGTAAGGCACAGAAACTGGAAATCCTTTGCTGTAAATGTTGGAGCACACCCAGCATCTTCCCCTACTATTAACACTGTATTAACTGCATTGCAGATAGCACAGATTCACTTGACAGCAACGACTGAAGTGGTATTAAGGACTAGATTCTGTAAATGGTGCCCGAATGTGGACGCTGAAAAAAATGAGTGCAATTCTTTATTTATTTGGATTTTTGCTGACATCTTTTTAGTAGTAGCTCAATGTGACTTATATTCAGGTACACTGGGCATTTTGCGCAATGTGTAATTAAATTTGTTGCCAGAGAATGTGGTAAAAGCAGTTAGCTTAGCAGGGTTTAAAAAGGTTTGGCCAAGTTCCTACAAAAAAAGTCCATAAGCCATTATTAAGATGGAGTTGGGAAAATCCACTGCTTATTCCTAGGATATGTGGCATTAAATCTGTTTTACTCTTTGGGATCTTGCCAGGTACTTGTGACCCGGATTGGCCACTGCTGGAATCAGGATACTGGGCTTGATGGACCTTCGGTCTGTCTCAGTATGGCGATGCTTATGTTCTTATGTTCTAATACGGGTGCCGGCAGTATTTCTAGCCCCTGCACATGCCACTTCCTGCACTGGGGAAAATAGAGCTCGATTTTTTTGTGTGGTGATTACCAGCAGGTTAGCATGGGGGCTTTTACCGCCATCTCAATGGGTGGCAGTTTAAGTGCATAACTACAAATTAGTGCTAATTAGTATTTGTTGCTGCCAATTATTGGTACTTAATGTCAATTTAGATCATTTAGTTTTGTTCATAAATGACCCTGGCACGCCCAATTGTGCGCATGGTTTTTAGCACCCTTTATAGAATTTGGGGGTCTGTGCTTGACCTGCTTCAGTTAAGAGCTCCTTTGCCAACAAATTCTACATCTTAGTTGCACGTTGACTGAAGAAATGTTTTCTTAAATGAGTTTTGAATCTGTTACTAATTCGCTCCATGGAGTACAAAGACCAGGGGACACTCAATGAAATTACATGGAAATACTTTTAAAACAAATAGGAGGAAATATTTTTTTCACTCAACAAATAGTTAAGCTGTGGAACTCTTTGCTGGAGGATGTAGTAACAGAAGTGTGTGTTATCTGGGTTTTAAAAAGGTTTAGACAATTCCTGGAGGAAAAGTCTATAGTCTGTTATTGACATAGACATGGGGAAGCCTCTGTTTGCCCTGGGATTGGTAGCATGGAATGGTGCTACGATTTGGGTTTGTGTCAGATACTTGTGACTTGGATTGGTCACTGTTGGGAGCAGGATATTGGGCTCGATGTACCATTGGTCTGACCCAGTATGGCTATTCTTATGCTCTTGTGATCTTAAATTGCTTCAGACCTATGGGAAAGTAATGGTTAAAGGGAAAGGGGGAACATGAAAAGGAGCTTAGAAGGAAAAATAGAAACAAACAGTACAAACAGGGCATCAGACTGTGTTAGCTGCAGTAGTCATTACTTGCCATTACCCAGCTTTTCTGCATTTGCACTATAACTATAACATCCTGTAATCTAGGTTTTGCGAGTGGCATATCAATAACTTAACTTCATGTTGCTTTGACTCTCTCATCAGAAGTCAGCATTAAAAATAAAATTAATGTATTCAATCTCCTTATGAAAAGTAAATTTCAAGTATATTATGCTAATTGCTAAAGCTATAGATTTTTTTTCCTATTCTTTTGCAGCCAAAGTGAGAATCTATTTTAAGATGCTGCTTTTACTTATTGTACTTTCTATCAGGACTTGCTGTTACCGGGAATTTCTAATTTTATACTTTAATTACTTCACTTGTCCTAATTGTTATATTAATGAGCTATCTTTCTTCTAGCTGTTAGAAATGCATTATGTGGATCCAGCTCTACTTCAAAAGAAGTTAATTTAAAAAATTAAATATGATCTAAATGTAAAAACTGTCAAAAATCAAATTGAAGGTTAAAGCCTCGATGACTGCTCAGAAGTTTCAAAGTTGTGCTAACTCAACACCTTTTTCTAGGGGAAAGAAATTCCATGTGTGAAAGGAAAGAATATATGCTTAGGGCTATATTACCATCCACCAGGTCAGAACGATCAGACAGATGAAGATATGTTAACAGAAATTAGAAAAGCAACAAATTTGACAACAGTATAATAATAGGTGATTACAATTAACACTAGTAAGGAATCTGTAGAATACCAATCACACAATTCAACGAAAAAATTCTACATGTATGTTCTGTATCAGGAGAATCGCATTAATCATAAAAAAAGTGGAGAAAAAAAGGCCTCAGTAGAAAAGGACACACACCTTTCTGTAAGGCAAGCTTTCAAAGTATATAGGCGGCTCACAATAATCATCAGTCGTAAAAATCTCCACTTCAAATATTTAAGTCAAAAAGTTTCTTTAAATAGCAAATATTCTCACTGATAGAGCATCCATTATAAGAACTCATACGTTGCAAATACATAGATCTTTTACAGTACTTATCTTGGTCTTTATCTCTCTTTCAAAATTGTTTTCTTCAATCCTGAAAGGGGGTCCCTGTTTCGCAATCAAAGCTGCCTCAGGGGAAAATAAGACTTTAAACAAATCCATGACCAAAAAAAAAATGTTTTTTAATGAATTGCAACCAGAAAAAAATAGCACTGGCACTCACAAAATGATGGTGAACAAATGAAAAGATGCCCCGATTTTTATGACTGATTATTATTGGAGCCGCCTTTATACATTGAAGGCTTGCCTTACAGATAGGTGTGTCTCCTTTTCTACTTTTTTATGATGAATGCAATTCTCCTGATACAGAACATTCATGTAGAATTTTTTCATTGAATTGTGTGATTATAATTAACCCAATTTTGACTGGTTAAATGCCACATCAGGGAACACTAAGGAGGTAAAATTCCTAGAAATAATAAATGACTGCTTCTTGGAGTAACTGGTCCAGGAACTGAGTAGAGGGAGTTTATTTTAGATCTAGTCAGTGGTGTGCTGGTAAATTTTCAACAACAGGCTCTCTCCCCGGTCCACCTCTGCACCCCCCTGTCCACCTCTGTGCCCCCCCTGTCCACCTCTGCGCTCCCCCCCCCCCCCCCCCCACAAATTGTAGAGCTGGCTGTACCCAGGGAGAGAGCCGGGGGGGGGGGGGGGGTCATGCATTACTCTCTCCGGGAATTTTTTTTTTTTTAAATGCTCCAAGGTTCCAAATTTAATTCATGTTTAATGTGGGATAAAATACCATAAATAAGTAAATAGATAGAAACTCTGAACATTGAGAACCTGATTCCCATATCATGATGTCTGTTTTAGAAGCCCATTACCAGGAGAAAAAAAAAATCTCTGCACCAGTAACAGGGTTAAATGTCATAAACAAGTAACCAAATAAATAAATAAATAGAAACTCTGAATTTGAGCACCTGATCCTTATAATATGACATCTATTTTAATGGCCCTTTACCAGGAGAAAAAAGATCTCTGCACAAATATAATACATGCTAGGGTGTCCCTATAACCAGCCCCTCTAAATGACACACTGATTATGATTTATAACAAATTACTACTCTATCTATGAAAAGTTATTCCATTACTATACTTCCTCTGACCTCTGTGTACATCTGGGGCGTATCTGAGGTTCAGCGGTAGGGGGGGGCAGGGGCTAGAGTGAGGGGGCACATTATAGCCTCCCCCGGCCGCCGCTGCCGCCGCCGCCCCACCGCCGTCAACCCTCCCCTGCCTACCGCCGTCGCCGTCACCTACCCCGCCTAGGTCCGCTTCCTCCTGCCGGTGCCTTTAAAAATATTACTTCAGCTGGCAGGGGACCCCAACCCCCACCAGCCCAGACAAGGTCTTGTTTTAAGTTCTTCTTCCTCGTGCTGTTGAAAGTTGCAGCCTGCATCCCTTCCAGTTTCGGACGGAGTCTGACATCGCAGCACGTTGACGTCCTGCACGTACAACATGCTGCGACGTCAGACTCCGTCCAAAACTGGAAGGGATGCAGGCTGCAGCTTTCAACAGCACCAGGAAGAAGAACTTAAACAAGACCTTGGCTGGGCTGGCGGGGGTTGGGATCCCCCGCCAGCTGAATAATATTTTTAAAGGCACCAGCAGGAGGAAGCGAACCTTGGCGGTGGTAGGTGATGGCGACGGCGGGGGAGGGTTGACGGCGGTAGGGGGGTCCAGGGTGAAATCTGTGGGGGCCCAGGCCCCTGTGGCCCCACGCAGATACGCCCCTGATCTGTATGCGGCAAAAGCTGGCATGTTTGAAAGTATAAGTGAGATTAAATTAAAATGCTACCAGCAATAAAGAATGACAACATAGAAGCAGCAACTCATAAGTCTGCTTGATTTTGTTTTGGTTTTAATGGCGAAGACAGCTGCGCAGGAAGGGGAAACAGACTAACCTAAATAGCTTCAACTTTTTTTTTTTTACTTCATAGTAACATAGTAAATGACGGCAGATAAAGACTTGTAGGGTCCATCCAGTCTGCCCAACAAGATAAACTTGTGATACTTTATACCCAAGTTTGATTTTGTCCTTGCCATTCTCATGGCACAGACTGTAGAAGTCTGCCCAGCACTGTTCTTGTACTAAGTTCTGAAGCTAACATTGAACCCCTGTTCTAGATCATTATGATCATCATCTGCCCAACAGAATTTTCTCATGATATCATCTTTTCAATAATTCACCTCAATGCTATTCATCACTCTATTTTTAGTGTGGTGGAAATTTTTATTTTATGGAAACCTACCTAATTATCTCAGACTAGAAACCTCTGATCAGATATATAAGTAAGGTTTTAAGACCATTTTGCTTAAGGATGTCTTTGGAAGTGACTCTGTAGTACCTCTAGGCAAATAATTAACATAGTAGTTTGTCTAAGCAATCACAGTGTAATTCAGCTGTTAAAATGGGGATTACTGGAGTCACTGGGGGGAGGAAGAGAGGGATGTCCCTGGGTGGGAGGAAAGCCCAGCCCAGTCCAAGGGAAGTGTATTGTGGAATAAGTTGCAGAAGAAAATGTTTCTGGTTTATGATTGACTGTAGAGGTGGAGTTTGAAGGTAATAAAGTTCCTGTTTGTTTGTGCACATGGTCTTTTGTTGCCTTCACCCCCACTGGGACCCTAGAAAAAGAGGGGGTATCCTGGAAACAACACAGTTTATACCTAGTTGTTCAACCACCAGTAGGATTCACCTTTGGGTTTAAAAAGCAAACCATTTGTATGTAAGGTCTAGATAAACAAATTAAAACAATCAAAGTTGAAAGCAAATGCCCATATGCAATACGTGGTAGCAATAATGAAACAATGATGGAACATTCACATAGCAGGCAGACCGAGCCAACAGATTTATTTTCCACTGAACATAATTAACTTTGTATGAACTTGGCAGCTAATAGTGTGCTGAACTGGACAATGTTGGCACATTTAGACTGACTCTGGACTTCTGCATGAAGGCAGCTCTGTCCTCATTATTCCATGCCTGTCTTTTAAATAATAGTAATAAAAATATCAAGTGCATTTTTATAATATACCTCTGCAATCCACAAAATGAGCAAGTTCCCACATGCCATCTTTTTCTTTTGATGTAAGCACAGGAAAAAAAAAAGATTTAAAATGCTCCCAGGTTTCAACCTAATTCATGAGTAATGTGCGGTATAAATGTAATAAATAAATAAATAGAAAAACTGAGTGTTAGGCACCCGATTCTCATAACATGATGTCTGTTTTAGTGGCCTTTACCAGGAGAAAAAGAAATCGCTGCACGAATATAACACATGCTAGAGTGTCCCTATAACCAGCCCCTCCAAATGACACCCTAATTACGATTTATAACAAACTAGTAAAAAAGGCCCGTTTCTGACACAAATGAAACAGGCGCTAGCAAGGTTTTCCTTGACTCCCCTGCAGCTACCCGTGTCCAGCGACCCTCCTCTCCCCCTGCCCCCCCTGCAGCCACCCATGTCCAGCGACCCTCCTCTCTCCCCTGCCCCCCTCCAGCCACCCATGTCCAGCGACCCTCCTCTCTTCCCTGCCCCCCACTCCAGCCACCCATGTCCAGCGACCCTCCTCTGGACATGGATCAGCTGTGAGGCATGTTTCCCCCCCCCCCCCCCCCCCGGGTTCTGAAGTTGACATCATAATGGCTACGGTGATGTCAGCCTGATCTACGGAGCCGTCCTGACCAACTCGGAATGAGCCACAGTCCCAGGCAACAAGTCAGAATGTTGGAGGTGAGAATTATTATATAGGATTACTACTCTTCCTATGAAAAGTTATTTTGTTATAATAATTCTTCTGTGTATATCTGTATACTGCACAAATCGACATGTTTGAAAATATAAGTGAGATTAAATACAAATGCTACCAATAATAAAGAGTGACAATGTGGATGCAGCAACTCATAGGTTTGCTTGCTTTCTTTTGCGAGTATGGTGATGATAGCTGCGCGGAGAAGGGGAAACTGAGACTGGCCTAATTGGTTTTAACATTTTGACATCACTTGGTCTCCTGTCAATTAAAACCTCCTTCGAGCTGCCAGAGGATGAACCGTGGGAGCAGGCCAGGGAGATATGTGGCCCCAAGGAGGATGGGGAGTGCTGAAAGAGACAGGGAAGAAGGTTAACATGGGGAGAGAGAAGGATATAATAAATGCTGGACAAGGAGGGAGAATTACACAGAGTCAATACTGGACAGGGAGAGGGTAGGGACATTGGAACGCAAAAAGGCAGTGCTAGAAAAAGAAGAAATGGGGACAAAGGGCACTATGGAAAAGGGGGAGAGATAGGGGCTCTACTGAAAAGGAGGGGGATAGGGACACAGGGGAATTACTGGAAAGGGGAGAAGGAGATAAGGACACAAAGAGGGCACTACTGGAAAGGGGAGGAGGAGATAGGGACACAGAGGGGCACCACTGGAAGAGTGAATGGGGATATGGCGACAATGGTGAAAAAGGGGTGAGATGGGGACAGAGAATGCTAGAAAAGGGGGAAGATGGTAACAGGGGTAATGCAGGAAAAAGAGGAAGATGGGGACACAGGACAATGTTAAAAAAAAAAGGGAGAGGTGGGGACACCAGGACAGCAGATGCTAGAAAGGGGGAGATGAGGAGACCAGATAGGCTTATGCTGAAAAAGAGGGGAGATGGGGACACAGAAAGGGCAGATGCTGAACATGGGGGTAGGATAGGGACAAGGGACACAGAAGGAAGATGCTGGACAGGACAAATAGTGGTGCAAAGGAAAAAAGGATGGTGCACTTGGAGACAGAAGAAATGTCAGATGGGCAAGAGACCCTGTAAAGGCAGAAGAAACAGAGAAAAACAGAAAAGAGACAGTGGGACCAAAGCAAATGAGAAAATAAATTGTTCAAACAACAGTAGAGGGGTCCGAATACATTTTCTTAAGTCATTTTGGATGTCCTGCAGCACAGATTTTGATGGGTAGAACCAGGGACTGCAAATCCCACATGAATTTGGGATGTGAGTTCACACTAGGAATTGGCAGCTCTATACACAGCTATTTGATAGTGGGGACATAAAATGAAAGATCAATACCAAACAGATGTAGAGAAGGAAAGGAAGAAGACAAGAGGCGAGAGAAGAAATGGAAAGGCCAACCTGGAAAAGAATGTGTAAGCCTGACTCATGGAACATGGAAAAAAGACTGGGGCCAGCCAGATTCCCAGACAACAAAGGTAGAAAAAATGATTTTTATTTAATACTTTGTAAGGACTGAGATGTACCTGCTTTGTAAAATGTACATTTTTTCCTATTTTTATTTTGCAAAGTACAGGAGAAAATGCATTTCTGTCTCTTTTTTTTACCAGTATTGCACTGTTTACAGCCTGGCTTCCTTGGGCGGGGGGGGGGGGGGGGGGTCTCTATTTCAATTTTTGTTGTTGTTGTTTTTTTTTGGGGGGGGGAGTTTGTGGCTCCCTATTCTGCATTAGATTAGTAGCATGGAATGTTGTCACAATTTGGGTTTCTGCCAGGTGCTTGTGACCTGGGTTGGCCATGTTGGAAACAGGATACTGGGCTAGATGGACCATTGGTCTGACCCAGTATGGCTACTCTTATGTTATATAGATGAAGATCTGGCCATGTTCTGCATGTGTGGCTGAGGTGAAGGATTCTGCTAGCATGTAGTATCTGTGTAGGAATGTGTAACAGTGCAGCTTGTTCCAGTTTCCCAATAGTAGGTATATTGGTGCTCCAGAGCCCAGTGTAATATAAATAGCACTGTCTTCTGATAGGTGGGTTAGGGCTGTTATGGTGTGGTGAGTTTTGTGTTCTAGGGCAGTCCTGGAGTATCCCCTTGCCAGTCAGGTTTTTAGGATATCCACAATAAATATGCATTGATTTGCATATACTGCCTCTATTACATGCAAATCTTTTTTATGCAGATTCATGTGGATAGCCTGAAAACCTGAATGGCAAGGGGGTACTCCAGGACCACCTAGGGAAACACTTTTCTAGGTCCCACTGTAATATTTATAGCATTGTCTTTTCATAGGTGGGTTAGGACTGTTTTGGTGTGGTAAGTTTTCAGTATAGGTTTTGGGTGTCTTTTTGCAGGGGTTTGTGTTACTTCACAAAGTGTCTAGCCCTATTTGAAAGTAGGGTCTGGGGCAAGGGCCACCAAAGGTCACCCAAAATAAAAATGCTCAAGACTAGTATTCTTCACATCCTGTAGAGTTGCCACACAAACAAAAGCCCATCTGATTTAAACAAGGTGTCTAGCGGTGGAAGGACTGGGTGTGCTATTCCTGAGGTGATGGTCATGATTTGAATATTTTTATTTGAAGTTAAGAAGACAGGTTGCCTGCTCTGGCCAGTCCAGGGACCTCTTCTGCGTCCTGCCTCCTGATGTAACTTACTGTTTCCTTGTAGGCAGGACACATCAGAGACAGCCTGTATTAATCACTGCCCGCCACAGCCCCTGAGCAACAACACAGGCACTGCTGTCTAGCTGACACCAACTGGCGCCTATTTTATAAAAGTCTGCTCCCCCTGAGATAAAAACCTGGCTACACCTCTGTCTCATGCCCAAAATCTGGCACAGAAATCATCTCTAAGTTCTATTCTATAAACAGCACGCAACTCGAGGCAGATTTTTTTCAGTGCCCAAATTTGGATGCCATTTATTGAATCTAGTTCTATATGCAATCATTGGCATGAGTTTGGTTGAGTTTGTTAAATATTTTTCCAGATAAACCAATGTTTGCATATCAATGGAATAGCACTATAGGAAAATGTGGAGCCCTTTTACAAAGACGTGCTGAAAAATGGCCTGCGATAGTGTAGCTGCATGTTTTGGGCGTGTGCAGAATCATTTTTCAGTGCACTTGTAAAAAATGCCTTTTAAACATTTTTGCCGAAAATGGACGTGCGGCAGAATGAAAATTGCCACGTGTCCAATTTGGGTCTGAGACCTTACTGCCAGCCATTGACCTAGCAGTAAGGTTTCACACGGTAACCAGTTGGTAATGGTCTACGCATGTAAAATACCGATTACTGCCCGTGCGCCAGAAAATTAAAATATTTTCCGGGTTGTGTAGTGGATGCGTGTCAAAAATGAAATTACTGTAGGGGCCACGTGGTCGCCGGTTGGTAACTCAAAACTTACATTTGAGCACATGTAGACACCTACACAGCTTAGTAAAAGGGCCCCTGTTTTTCTTCTGAAAAAAACAAGAAGTCGTGGATCGAAGAGAGGAGGTCAGTCACATTAAATGTAGCCATTGCCAATGGTGTTCATCTTCTATTGATGTATCGCAAAACTGGACATAAATACAAATCTCAATTTTTAACATCATGTGATACTCTGTTTACAATTTATCTTAATGAATGCCCATTAAGATTGGTAGAAGTTGAGAAAGTGAAATTGAGTTTAAATGAATATAAACTGAGGATTCGCACTGGAAATGAATCAGCTCCAATGGTGACCCACTGGATTTCAAAACATCATTCAACAACTGATATTAAATGATGAATCATTGATGTGGTGACGAGAGGGTGGGAGGAAGGTAATTATGAGCGATTTCAAAATTATAAGGAACAGTGGTAGGTCAGACTTAGTGACACGAAACAAGCTTAATGAAGAGCGGGAATGGATGACTCTCGTGTAAGCCAGAACAGCAGGTCAGCTAACTTTAATATAAATGCCATTTATAAATGCTAGTGTCATTTTGAGATGAAAGCAAAATGTGAGCACTGCTTTAGCGTATGTTGTGTGGATGTTTTACAAGTATGCTACTGTCAGGGGCATTTTCAAAACAGAAGGGCGCCCATCTTTTGACACAAATCGCGAGATGGGAGTCTTTCTCTCAGGGTCGCCCAAATCAGCATAATCGAAAGCTGATTTTGGGCACCCTCAACTGCTTTCCGTTGCGGGGACGACCAAAGTTCCCAGGGGCGTGTCGGAAGTGTACCGAAGGCGGGACGGGGCGTGCTTAAGAGATGGGCATCCTCGGCCGATAATGGAAAAAAGAAGGGCGTCCCTGATGAGCATTTGGCCGACTTTACTTGGTCCCGTTTTTTCACGACCAAGTGTCGAAAAAGTGCCCGAACTGACCAGATGACCACCGGAGGGAATCGGGGATGACTTCCACTTACTCCCCTAGTGGTCACCAACTCCCTCCCACCCTCAAAAAAAATAAAAAACAACATTTTTCCAGCCTCTATGGCAGCCTCAAATGTCATACCCAGCTCCATGACAGCAGTATGCACAGTGGCGTACCTAGGGTAGTTGACACCCGGGGCCAGTCATTTTTTAACACCCACCCCCCCCAAAAAAAAAAGAAATCCAGTACTAGGCATGCCGAGAATACAAAACACTCAGGACCTGTAGAGCAATTCTACCATACCATAAGCAGTCATTTCTACGAGTCACACAAGGAAAAGGAAAGCATCTTAAACACTACAGTGAGCACTAGAACATCAATTCACCTATTGTAAAACGAAACCAGACAGAATAGTACAGATCGTAGATCCTGCACAGTCAATGCCAACTGAAAGCCATGTCTTTTTCACAAACACAGATACACCCTAATCCACTATAGGATAAGTAATCATAAACTTTCTATTTAGACAAAAATTAAACTGAACCCCCAATGCCAGACTCTGCATACAATGCAACACCACAGAAACAGAAACTGTCCCCTAGTACTGTGCAAAATATAAAGACAGCAGATGTAAATTTGAAAAAAACTAACAAGTACCAATCACCACTTTACAAATTAACAAATAGAAATAAAACAAATATAGAAAGTAAAATAATACCATTTTATTGGACTAATACATTTAGCTTTCAGAGGCCAAAACCTCTGTCCTCGGGTCAGTACAGTATAGTGCTGTTACAGTATCCTATCCTGACCTGAGGAAGGGGGTTTTGTTCTCCAAAAGTTAGTCAAAATGTATTAAAATTAGTCCAATAAAAAGATTACCTTGTTTACATGTTCTATTATAAACATTTATTAACACAGCTACAATACTACTTTATCCTAAAGCAAAAAACAAAAATATATATTTTATTTACAGTTTGTTGTCTCTGGTTTCTGCTTCCCTCATCTTCTTTTCACCATCTTACTTCCATCCAGCATCTGTCTTCGTTCTCTGCCATCCAGTGTCAGCCCTCTCTGCTGTCCCCTCCATCCAATGTCTGCCCTCTCACCCTGCTCCTTCCATCCACATCTGCCCTCTATCTCTGCCCCTTCCATTCACTGTCTGCCCTTTCCCTTCCATCCACTCCACTGTCTGCCCTTTCTCTCTGCCCCTTCAATCCACCATTTGCCCTCCCTCTCCCATCCATCCAGGGTCTGCCCTCCCTCTCGCTCCCCCTTCCATCTAGGATCTGTCCCCTCTCTAACTTCCCCTTTTTTCAGCCCCCAGTTCCAGTCCCCTTCTCCCCTCCCCTTCTCCTGTCTGTGACCCCCACCCCAGTCCTCTTCTCCCCTCTGAACACCCCCACCCCAGTCCCCTTCTCCCCTCCCCCTCCCCTGTCTGAGACCCCCACCCCAGTCCCCTTCTCCCCTCCCCGTCTCCCATCTGAGATCCCCAACCCAGTCCCCTTCTCCCCTCCCCCTCCCCTGTCTGAGACCCCCACCCCAGTCCCCTTCTCCCCTCCCCGTCTCCCATCTGAGATCCCCAACCCAGTCCCCTTCTCCCCTCCCCCTCCCCTGTCTGAGATCCCCACCCCAGTCCCCTTCTCCCCTCCCCTTTTCCCCTCTGAACACCCCCACCCCAGTCCCCTTCTCCCCTCCCCTTCTCCCGTCTGAGACCACCACCCCAGTCCCCTTCTCCCCTCCCCTGTCTGAGACCCCCACCCCAGTCCCCTTCTCCCCTCCCCTTTTCCCCTCTGAACACCCCCACCCCAGTCCCCTTCTCCCCTCCCCTTCCTTCTCCCGTCTGAGATCCCCACTCCAGTCCCCTTCTCCCCTCCCCCTGTCTATGACCCCCACCCCAGTCCTCTTCTCCCCTCTGAACACCCCCACCCCAGTCCCCTTCTCCCCTCCCCTTCTCCTGTCTGAGACCCCCACCCCAGTCCCCTTCCCCCTTCCCCCTCCCCTCCCCTGTCTGAGATCCCCACTCCAGTCCCCTTCTCCCCTCCCCCTGTCTATGACCCCCCACCCCAGTCCTCTTCTCCCCTCTGAACACCCCCACCCCAGTCCCCTTCTCCCCTCCCCTTCTCCTGTCTGAGACCCCCACCCCAGTCCCCTTCTCCCTTCCCCTCCCCTCCCCCTCCCCTGTCTGAGATCCCCACCCCAGTCCCCTTCTCCCCTCCCCTTTTCCCCTCTGAACACCCCCACCCGAGTCCCTTTCGCCCCTCTCCTTCCCCACCTCAGTCCCGTTCTCACTACTGTCTGAATCGGCGAAGCAGCATCGCAGGCAGCGCCTCGTCTGCCCTGCTTGTAAAAATCAAATCTCCTTCTCCTCGTCTTGACGTCAACTCGGGCCTTCCAATCAATCACTATGTCCCGCCCGCCCTCGCGGAATTTACCTTAGAGGAGGGCGGGACATAGTGATTGATTGGAAGGCCCGAGTCGACGTCAAGACGAGGAGAAGGAGATTTGATTTTTTTCACAAGCAGGGCAGGCGAGGCGCTGCCTGCGACGCTGCTTCGCCGATTTTTGTTTAAAGGAGGCTGCGGGAGCGGAGCACCCCCACCCACTGGCACCCGGGGCGGACCGCCCCCACCGCCCCCCCCCTTGGTACGCCACTGAATATGCAGGTCCCTGGAGCAGTTTTTAGTGGGTGCAGTCACTTCAGGCAGGCGGACCCAGGCCCATCTCCGCCCTACCTGTTACACTTGTGGTGGTAAATGTGATCCCTCCAAAACCAACCACAAACCCACTGTACCCACATCTAGGTGCCCCTCTTCATCCCTAAGGGCTATGGTAGTGGTGTACAGTTGTGGGGAGTAGGTTTTGAGGGGGGGGTTGGGGGCTCAGCACCCAAGGTAAGGGAGCTATGCACCTGGGAGCAATTTCTGAAGTCCACTGCAGTGCCTGGTTGGTGTCCTGGCATGTGAGGGGGACCAGTGCACTACAAATACTGGTTCCTCCCATGACCAAATGGCTTGGATTTGCTTGTTTTTGAGATGGGCATCCTCAGTTTCCATTATCGGTGAAAACCGAGGTCACCCATCTCTAAGGTCGACCATCTCAACATTTAGATCTCTTAGGTCGACCTAAATGTTGAGATTTGGACATCCCCGACCGTATTATCGAAATGAAAGATGGCCGCCTATCTTGTTTCGATAATATGGGATGCCCCGCCCCTTCGCGGGACCGTCCTCAGAGATGGGCGCCCTTAGAGATGGTCGTCCCCGTTCGATTATCCCCCTCCACATCTTTCTAGCTTTTTATAATATTTATTTAACAATTTTTTACCCCGCTTACACCTAAGCGGTTTACAAAAAATACATAAAATATCATAAATCCACAAGATCAATCACGTATAAACATTAAAGTACTGCTGAGCCACCTTCCACGTCCCACCATACTATTAAAAACTGAAGGGCCCTTTTACAAAGCAGCAGTAAGCCTAGTGCAGGTGTACCACACACTAAAACTGAACTATCACTGGGGCAATACAGCCACTGGCGGTAGTTCCAGGTTAACTGCAGAGGCAGTGCTAAAACCAAGATGAAAAGCACGCTTAATCGGGGTTACTGAATGGGATCTCTCAGCAGCAGTTTTCAGGCCCAAGGATCAACATACAGTGCTGTTCCAACATGTAAATTAACTTGAAATAGCTTTGACATGAAGCGTCGCTTTACTCTTTCCAAAAATACTAGGAGTTGGAGGCATTCAATGAAGCTACAAAGTAGTAAATTTAAAACGAATCAGAGAAAATTTTCTTCACTCAACATGTAATTAAACGCTGGAATTCGTTGCCAGAGAATGTGATAAAGGCAGTTAGCATAGCGGGGTTTTAAAAAGGTTTGTACGGCTTCCTAAAAGAAAAGGCAATAGAACATTATTAAAATGGACTCGGGGAAAATCCACTGCTTATTTCTGGGATAAGCAGCATAAAATGTTTTGTACTTTTGGGGGATCTTGCCAGGTATTTGTGACCTGGATTGGCCACTGTTGGAGACAGGATGCTGGGCTTGATGGACCTTTGGTCTGTCCCAGTATTGCAATACTTATGTACTTATCAGCTAATAAGTTCATGAAATGTGGAGCTTATGCAAAGTACCACAGTACCCATTGGCACAGAAAATGGATACCTATGCAAACTGCACTGCAGATGCACTAATCCAAAAGCATAAATAGATCTCAAGGAGGTCTAGTTATGCTTTTGTAACACTGTCCATATGTTCACAAGAAACTGTATGCAGGCACTTTGTGGTCTGCCTCATCCACATGTCATTAACACCCACTGCTAGTGCATGCAATAGATACTCGGTTTGTGTGCATTCATGGCCAACATCAGTGCACAGGATTCTCAGTCTATGATTATTTTTATCTGCTCACATTGCTTAATACAGTTTTGCTAGAAATTTATGTAAGTCTCAGGCAGGGGTAGGGGGGAGGGGCGAAGTCAACCATGAGGTGTTTGTGCTCCAGATTCACAGATGAATTAATTTGATTGTATTGTCCCAGCAGCCCCCAAAGCCACCCTGCACATGCAGTAAAAAGCATCTCCTGCTAAGAGGCCGTACCTGCTGAGGGGCAGGCGTATGAGCAGTTCAGTGAAAGCAATTAGCATCTCAATAGCTGCTATATGAGGATAACTGCAGGAAATTATAGGGTTTTACAGTAACAGCTGTTAAGTGAACTACAACTTTGAAAGCTCCTTACAAAAATTTGAAAACTGTAATAGTAAAAAATAGTAACATAGCCATATGTGGGGCCTATAAAGATGCCGTGCTCAGCTAATTTAAGCAAGGAAGGTTTGGATATCAGACATGAATTGCAGTGCCAAGCACTCGGGGGAATTTGAGTTTAAAGTTACACTCTCAAGATTATATTTTTGAAAGAATATATTTAATGCACATTGTGTACAGAGAAGTCAACAAAAGGGTGTAATGAATGGCTAATTCAAGCTATAAGAGTCTGATAGATAAAGCAGGAATTATGATCAGAGCCAACGGCATAACCAGGAATTTTTAACAGGGTGTGTGTGTCCCCAGTGTGTTTCTTCTAGCAAAAAAGGTGCCGGTACTCAAATGTCAGGCCACCCTTCAGGGATGAGGTGATCACTGAGGGACTCACCCCACAATAGCCAGGACCCCTGAAACCAGTCACAGAATCTATGACAAGACAGAATTGGTGTGTAGAGCCTGAGGTCTTTCATTAAAACTTGGGAACCATGGGCCAATTTCAGCACACAATGGAAAAGGTGTCGGTACTCAGTACCCCCTCAAAAAAAGCCCTGCCCCCCCCCCCCCCCCCACACACTTCTGTTCCAGTCCAGGGCAATGGCAGCTACACTCATAGCCGGCCTGCACCAGGACTTTCTCTCTGAACTGTCCCTTCCTTCACAAAACAGGAAGTTGCATCAGAAAGGGTGGAACGGTTTAGAGAGAATGTCCAGGTGCAGGCCACAGGAAGCCTATGAGTACCGCTGCCGCTGCCCTGGCAAACACAGGAGCAAAGATTATTTTACAGCATGGGCAGGGAGGCATCTACTTCATAGGACCTGTTTTTATCTGCCAGGCTGTGCTCTGAACTGAATTGTGCTGGCTGATTCTGCTAATTGTTGTGTCTGTTGGACTACATTTGAAGATACGGTATTTATGTTTGTTTTATGTATGTTTTATTCTCCACCCTGAATAAGGATGGATTATAAATAATACATGTAAAAAAAAACTAAAATTGGTTGACAGAGTGGCCTCATGGTTTGCCACTCATTGAAGGCTGCTCATTTAACAAGGCCTCAAAATCAAATATTATCAACTGCAAGACCCATAGCATGAAATCAATCAACCCCCCACTCCCACCCCCATCCCACCACCACCACTTAAATTATGAACGTCAGAATTTTTATCTTTTAGGATGAGACTTAAAACCTTTCTGTTTATTAAGGGTTTTGGGGAAGTAGCTTCATAATTTAAATTTTAACCAACTGCTTTATAGTGATACTTTTGTAATTAGATGGATGACTTATGAAACATGTGATATAGATTGTAGTGATGTTGCAACTCTTTTAGGATATATGTTGGATTTTATTTTATTGTTTCTAAGAGATTGATTTTAGTTGTGTACTGTATTTTATAACTATAAGTACATAAGTAATGCCACACTGGGAAAAGACCAAGGGGTCCATCGCAGTGGTGTTCCTAAGGGCACTGACACCTGGGGCGGATCGCTGATGTGCCCTGCCCCCCCGGGTGCAGCGCCCCCCCTCCCCCGTGCAACGCAACCCCCCCCCCCCCCCCCCGGTGAAAGGACAACCCCCCACCCCGGCGAAAGAACCCCCTCACCCCCAGGTGCATGCCGCTGGGGGGGTGCCGCGCGCCAGTCAGCGTCGTTTGTTTCCATGCTCCCTCTGCCCCGGAACAGGTTACTTCCTGTTCTGGGGCAGAGGGAGCATGGAAACGACCGCCCCCACCGCCCCCCCCCCCCCCCCCCTTGGTACACCACTGGTCCATCGAGCCCAGCATCCTATCCACGACAGCGGCCAATCCAGGCCAAGGGCACCTGGCAAGCTTCCCAAATGTACAAACATTCTATACATGTTATCATAGGAGCCACCTTTTCAAAATTATTGGGGGTGCTAAGCCCAATGGAAATGACCCCTCCCTGGACACATACAACGAATTTTCTCAATACTGGGGGTGCTCAAGCACCCACAGCACCCACAGAGTTGGCTCCAATGCATGTTATTCCTGGAATTGTGGATTTTTCCCAAGTCCATTTAGTAGTGGTTTATGGACTTGTCCTTTAGGAAACTGTCTAACCCCTTTTTAAACTCTGCCAAGCTAACCGCCTTCACCACATTCTCCGGCAACGAATAGCAGAGTTTAATTATGCATTGGGTGAAGAAACATTTTCTCCGATTTGTTTTAAATTTACTACACTGTAGTTTCATCACATGCCCCCTAGTCCTAGTATTTTTGGAAAGCGCGAACAGACGCTTCACATCCACCTGTTCCACTCCACTCATTATTTTATATACCTCTATCATGTCTCCCCTCAGCCATCTCTTCTCCAAGCTGTATAGCCCTAGCCTCCTTAGTCTTTCTTCATAGGGAAGTCGTCCCATCCCCACTATCATTTTAGTCGCCCTTCGCTGCACCTTTTCTAATTCTAATATATCTTTCTTGAGATGTGTCAACCAGAATTGAACACAATACTCAAGGTGCGGTCGCACCATGGAGCGATACAACGGCATTATAACACCCTCACACCTGTTTTCCATACCTTTCCTAATAATACCCAACATTCTACTCGCTTTCCGAGCCGCAGCAGCACACTGAGCAGAAGGTTTCAGTGTATTATCGACGACGACACCCAGATCCCTTTCTTGGTCCGTAACTCCTAACGTGGAACCTTGCATGACATAGCTATAATTTGGGTTCTTTTTTCCCACATGAATCACCTTGCACTTGCTCACATTAAACATCATCTGCCATTTAGCCGCCCAGTCTCCCAGTCTCGTAAGGTCCTTCTGTAATTTTTCACAATCCTGTCGCGAGTTAACGACTTTGAATAACTTTGTGTCATCAGCAAATTTAATTACCTCGCTAGTTACTCCCATCTCTAAATCATTTATAAATATATTAAAAAGCAGCGGTCCTAGCACAGACCCCTGAGGAACCCCACTAACTACCCTTCTCCATTGTGAATGCTGCCCATTTAACCTCACTCTCTGTCTTCTATCCTTCAACCAGTTTTTAATCCACAATAGGACATTTCCTCCTATCCCATGACACTCCAATTTCCTCTGTAGCCTTTCATGAGGTACCTTGTCAAACGCCTTTTGAAAATTCAGGTACACAATATCAACCGGCTCCCCTTTGTCCACATGTTTGTTTACTCCTTCAAAGAATTGAAGTAAATTGGTCAGGCAAGATTTCCCCCCACAAAAGCTGTGCTGACTTGGTCTCAGTAATCCATGTCCTTGGATGTGCTCTGTAATTTTGTTTTTGATAATAGCCTCTACCATTTTCCCCGGCACCGACGTCAGACTCACTGATCTATAATTTCCCGGATCTCCCCTGGAACCTTTTTTAAAAATTGGCGTTACATTGGCCACCCTCCAATCTTCCGGTACCACACTCGATTTTAAGGATAACTTGCATATCAGTAACAGTAGCTCCGTAAGCTCATTTTTCAGTTCTATCAGTACTCTAGGATGAATACCATCCGGTTCAGGAGATTTGCTACTCTTCAGTTTGCTGAACTGCCCCATTACGTCCTCCAGGTTTACCGTGAAGTCAGTAAGTTTCTCCGACTCGTCCGCTAGAAATACCATTTCCGGCACCGGTATCCCACCCAAATCTTCCTCGGTGAAGACCAAAGCAAAGAATTCATTCAATCTCTCCGCTACATCTTTATCTTCCTTGATCGCCCCTATGGATTTCACCTGTAACTCACCAAGAAGAGTTTGACTGGCAAGAAATAAATACTGTGATAATAAGAATAGGAATAATATAGATTAAACGAGGATCATTGTTCATACTTGAATCATATAAACAAACTTGGTTTTGCAAATATTAACTAGTTGAAAAGTGAACACTTACAGCTCCACTTCCACAATTCACACACGATGAAAGTAGACAGTAGGCTGGTAGCAGCTGTGTAGCTGAGTGGGTAGGGGAGACTATGAGATCTATGTGGTGATTGGTATGATATCCATGTTGTGTCTGTGGACTATAGATGACTACATATGCATGGTGTGAGGGTGTTTCTGGCTCTAAGCATTTCTTTCCCCTTCACTTCATGTACTCTCACCTTTTCTCCTGCACTGTCTTCCTCACCCCCCCCCCCCCCCCATATTGTCTCCCTTCTCTCTTGCAGTCTGTAATCTGCACTCCCTTTCTCCATATGCATCTTTCCTTCTCTTCCTACCTGTACTCCCACGTCATCTGTCATCCATTGCACTCACCCTTCATGCCTCTCTCTCCCATTCTCCTTTGCACTCTCTTCTTCCTAACACAAAGTCTTCCATCCTCCACTGCTCCCTCTCCATTCTCCCTCAATACTCATATAAACCCCCTGGTGGCAGAGCAAGGTATTACAATGATGGTACCAAATATGTCACAGTGTTTCCCCGAAATGACTCAACACCAATCAGGGAATTTAACAATAAAAAGAAAATATTTTTTATTAGTGAATTATATTTAAATGCTAATGAAATTTTATCAACTTGCAAATTTAACATTTGTATTCCAATTACAGGTTAGCAACACAAATCAGTTTAGTCCTCAGATAATTATAAATATTAGTTACATAAATCCATTTGAGTACATTCAATTCCACAAAACACCAGACTCTTCAAAGTCTCCCCTCTCCTGTCCCTCAGACCCCTGGAGACCCCCAAGGATCTCAACATGTAAGTTTTCCTTTACTCTTTTCTTTCTTATTTTAGTTATCTCTCACTTATTGTTCAGGTTTCCTTTACTATTTTCTCTTATGTGCACTTTTTAAAATAGTTTCAGTCACTTAGCTGCTCTCTTTGTTTTCTCTCTCTGGCTCTCTTGAACGGTGGGCACCTTTTCTTTCAGGTGATGATCTCCAGCATCAACTTTCTTCCAGTCTTTCCCTAGTAACATGTTCTCACCAATAGAGCTCTCTCCCAACTGCCAGCCTGAGCTGTTTTTCACTCTCCTGAAAGTTCCATCAGCATGCGGAACACTCAGCGCATGCACACAGACCACTCAGTTTCCTGCACTGCTCACTGTCTCCACACCAGATCCAGAATGAGCCAGGTAATCTTTTAACATTTAACCCATAGGGTTACACTCACTTTTTGGTCTCCCTCTCCCTGTCTATTCCCCTTGTATTCACCCTTCCATCCTTCCCTACTTCCGTTCCCTCCTTTTCTCTCTCTTCCTTGCTGTCCTTCCTCCCTTGCATTCTCTCCTTTTTCATCAATCTTCACTTCCTATTTTCAGTGCCTTATTCTGTGATTGAACTCCTTTACTCCTCCTACCTGAAAGTTAGGTCCCCAGTGGCAATTCAGCCCTGTCTATGCTGTAGCTGAAGTTCCTATGTGTCTTCTGCTGTGTGATTGGGGGGGGGGAGGGGGTGCTGGCAGCATCACTGCATGTCTTGGCTATGGTTGCAGCTCCTGTATTTCCCCTGCTGCTGGAGTTTGAATTGCCTCTGTAGGTTTCATTCTTTTTTTTTTGGGGGGGGGGGGGTATGGCAGGAATTGGAGTCCCTCTAGCACCAACTTTCTCAATTTTCCACTAGTCTTCAGTTAGCAGGGCTTGGCTTTCTCTTTATCCCACTTGGTTCTACATTGGGTGCTCTTGCCAATGCAGATAGATGGACAGACAGACAAGCCCTGCCCCACAGATACTATTGTATATGTGAAATGCAATTTAAAATGAAGTTTTGCAACAGTGGGATTCCTTGAATTGTAAAAATGTTACCTGTTTCTACCTGCACTTTTGGGCTTCCAGCTCAATCAGCAACACATTGTGTTGGGCTACAGTTCCATGAGCTTTCATTCTCACTGCCCAAGGACTTTTCCCTTTTATGGGGTGAATGAATTCTATAAATCTCGCCTAAAAAATTGGTGTGGAAAAAAACCCCTAAATGTATTCTATAATCCATGCCTAAAGTTCAGCTTGGTTTATAGAATAGCACATAAGCAGAGAGGTCGCACATAAATTTAGGCGCTGCCATTTGCACCAACGAAAACATGGTACAAATGCCCGTACCTAAATTTATGTGTGGAACCACCATATTCTATCATTTTTTTTTGTTACATTTGTACCATGTGCTTTCCCACTCATGGCAGGCTCAATGTGGCTTACATATTATATATAGGTACTTATTTGTACCTGGGGCAATGGAGGGTTAAGTGACTTGCCCAGAGTCACAAGGAGCTGCCTGTGCCTGCAGTGGGAATCAAACCCAGTTCCCCAGGACCAAAGTCCACCACTCTAATCACTAGGTCACTCCTCCACTCCAAAAAATTATGCGTCTAACTCAAAACCACACCCCTGATCCACCCAGAAACACCCATGACCCTCCCATTTCCATGTCCCATTTTTCAGGCCACATATACCGCACCTAAATTTACACATGTAAGTTCCAATTAAATCTAATTAGTGCCAAAGATTGCTTGTTAAAAAGCCAATTCTTGGCACTAATTGGCTCGTTATTCTATTAAATTGCACGTACAAATTGGGCATGCTCACAAATTTTGACAACTTTTATAGAATCAGGGGGTATATGCAGTGGTGTGCTGGAGCCGGCTCGCACCGGCTCGCAAGAGCCGCTTGTTAAATTTATTGGCATCTTGCGAGCCGGTTGTTGGCCAGTGTGAGCCGGCTCGCCTCTGCTCCCCCGTTGCCCCGGTCGTCCATCATCCGTCTGCCCTCTGCTCCCCGACAGACCTGGTTTCCTTCCTGCGCTGCTGCCCTGCCTTTAAAAATTTTATTTTCCCTCGAGGCGCGCCGGCGTTGAAGTGAAGGCAGCAGGCTCAGCTCGGTTCCAGCCTTCCGTTCCCTTCCTTCGCATCATGGCTCCGCCCTCTTCTGACATATTTCCTGTTTGCGCGAGGGCGGAGCCATGATGCAAGGGAATGGAAGGCTGGAACCGAGCTGAGCCCGTTGCCTTCGCTTCAACGCCGGCATGCCTCTTCTGACATATTTCCTGTTTGCGCGAGGGCGGAGCCATGATGCAAGGGAATGGACGGCTGGAACCGAGCTGAGCCCGTTGCCTTCGCTTCAACGCCGGCATGCCTCTTCTGACATATTTCCTGTTTGCGCGAGGGCGGAGCCATGATGCAAGGGAATGGACGGCTGGAACCGAGCTGAGCCCGTTGCCTTCGCTTCAACGCCGGCATGCCTCAAGGGAAAATAAAATTTTTAAAGGCAGGGCAGCGACGCAGGAAGGAAACCAGGTCTGTCGGGGAGCAGAGGGCAGACGGATGATGGACGACCGGGGCAGCGGAGGGGGGGCTGGAAGAAGGCAGATGGAGGGGAGGAGGGGAGGAGGGGAGGAGGGCAGGGGGAGACGAGGGTCGCTGGACATGGGTGGATGGAAGGCAGGGGAGAGGAGAGGAGGGTTGCTGGACATGGGTGGATGGAGGGCAGGGGAAGGGAGGGTTGCTGGACATGGGTGGATGCAGTGCAAGGGAGACAGGAGGGTTGCTGGACATGGGTGGATGGAGGTCAGGGGGAGAGGAGGGTTGCTGGACATGGTGGATGGAGGGCAGGGGAGACGAGGGTTGCTGGGCATGGGTGGATGGAGGGCAGAGGAGAAGAGAGGAGGGTTGCTGGACATGGGTAGATGCAGGGCAGGGGGGGAGAGGAGGGTTGCTGGACATGGGTGGATGCAGGGGATGGCAGGGGGAGAGGAGGGTTGCTGGACATGGGTGGGTGGATGGAGGGCAGGGGAGGGTTGCTGGACATGGGTGGATGGAGGGCAGGGGAAGGGAAGGTTGCTGGACATGGGTGGATGCAGTGCAGGGGGGAGAGGAGGGTTGCTGGACATGGGTGGATGGAGGGGAGAGGAGGGTTGCTGGACATGGTGGATGAAGGGCAGGGGAGATGAGGGTTGCTGGGCATGGGTGGATGGAGGGCAGGGGAGAGGAGAAGAGGGTTGCTGGACATGGGTTGATGCAGGGCAGGGGGTAGAGGAGGGTTGCTGGACATGGGTAGATGCAGGGCAGGGGGAGAGGAGGGTCGCTGGACATGGGTGGATGGCAGGGGGGGAGGGTTGCTGGACATTGGTGGATGGAGGGGAGAGGAGGGTTGCTGGACATGGGTGCATGAAGAGCAGGGGAGAGGAGGGTTGCTGCTGGACATGGGTGCATGGAGGGCAGGGCAGGGGGAGAGGAGGGTTGCTGGACATGGATGGAGGAGAGGGAAGGGAGAGAGAAGAAATGCTGGACATGGATGGAGGGAAGGGAAGAGTGAGGAAAGAGATGAAAAGATGGAAAAGGAAGAGAGGAGAATAACTGCACATGGATGGAGAAAATAGGCTGAAGCTGGATCCACTGGACAGTCAAGTCTGCGGAGGACCCAGCTTTTACTTACAGATGTAGGGCAAGAAATGAAGAAGAAAGGCAGAAAGTAAAGAAATAAATGGAAAGGAAGCCCTGGAAATGGAGTTAAGAGGACAGATAGCAGCAGAATCGGAAACTGGGCCGGCATGATCAGAAAAACAAAGTCACCAGACAACAAAGGTAGAAAAAATCATTTTCATTATAGTGTTTGGAATATGTCCACTTTGAGAATCAGGTGCTCAACATTAAAAGTTTATTTTTATTTACTTATTTATGGCATTTTATCCCACATTAAACATGAATTAGATTCCCCCCCCCCCCCCCCCCTCCAGGCTCTCTCCCCGGCTATAACCAGCTCTGCAATTTGGGGGGGGACGCAGAGGTGGACGAGGGGCGCAGAGGTGGACGTGGGGTGGGAGTGCCGAGGTGGACCGGGGAGAGAGCCTGTTGTTAAACATTTACCAGCACATCACTGGGTATATGCCCCATCCCAAAGCACTTAGCCAAGCCATGGCAGAAACAATCTTTGGCTAGGGATCATACAACAGGGCTCCTTCTGGAATCCTGCATTCATGGTGTGAAGAAACAGTATGTTTTACGCCTATAAAATGTATTGGATATTTTCCTGTCTTAAATATGTCTGAAGTGTATTTCTCCTGTTTGTTCAGCAGATGGTTCATGTTTATGTTTAAAGCTGTTACAGAGGACTGACTTCTCTTTCTTTTATTTGTCACACAGATAATAGGAAGGGCCTGAAGTGATGTAACCAATTTTTATTTGAAATTTGACTGTTAGCTTGTTATTCAATTATCAGCCCTAATTAGCTTGTTATTCAAATAAATTGCATGTGCAAATTCAGTATGCACCCAAATTTTAAAGTGCAATTTTTAGCAACTTTTATAGAATTTGGGGAATAGTGGCATTTGATATTAAAAAAAAAAATTTAAGTCATGACTAGCTTTTAGAAATCCTCCTGCTTGCCCCTTTTCAACAAACTTGGGAGTATGAGGACTGAGGCCGGGGGTTGTGTGCCAGGAGATTGACAAAAAGGAAATCCCGATGTGTACCTGGGGGGAAGGGAGAGCAAACTTGGAGGTATCAGCTGGAGAGAGAGCTGCAAGGAATTGGTCCTACGAGAGCTTGAGGAGAGAAAGAGAAGTAGGATCTTGCTGGGGGGAGGGATAAGAAAGACAAAAAGAAAGCTGGTAGATGCAGTGGAAAGACCAAACTTGTGGGCAAAGAGAGAAAGCTGGGGGGGCTGGGTGTGTTATACTGAAGCCACTGCTACTAGAGACACAGCTATGCATTCACCACCACTAGAGGGCGTACTATGATGGAGCATCAATTGGTAAGTCGAGGGGAGGAGCATGTAATTCCCCTCTCCTTCCACAGCACAGAGTAAGATAAAGGAGGAAAAGGATGACAATCAGATCTAAAGCAGGTAAGAGGCACTATGGTACAGAAAGAGAAAGAAAGATGGGAAGGAGGACCAGGGATGGTCTGACCATTCAGGCAACCAGACAGTGCCCAAAGATCCAGGGCAGTTTTGGAGCCCAGTATCACCTCCCCACTTGACTGACATCTCTACTACTACTACTACTACAAATCATTTCTATAGCGCTACCAGTCGTACGCTCCCCTCTGTCCCTGAGTCTGATACTCCCCCTCTCTCTCACCCCCTCCCCCACTCCGGCATTTCCTCTGTTGGATTTGGGGAGGGGAGAAAGATGTTGGATCTTAGGAGGGGGAGGGGAAAGAACTGTTAGATCCAGGGGGATGGAGGAAGAGAGGGAGAAATGTGGTACGCAGGGTGGGGGCATGGCCCGTATTGCCCAGGGGCTCAGATCCCTGTCAGTACACCCCTGAAGAGGACCAGAGATGAGTATTGGAGAGAGAAAGATGAGAGGAAATAAAAACTAGGAGACAGAAGAAATGGGGCATTTTCTAATATGTTGCAATTGCCAAAATTTACTGTGTAGGTAGCAATCCATCTTTCAAGCACACAAGTAGGTACCTCCAACTAGATAACTTTCTTCCTTTTCTGCTTCCTTAGTGATGCCTGCATGAAAGATGGTGAATATTAAAGTTTGAGATTATTACTCTTTAATTTCCTCAGAAAGGCTCTTCACTGTAAATCTTCTTCACAGTTTTAGTTCACATTAATTCAGCCTTCAGACCTCTAATGTAGTTCCTATTATCTGCAGCAGTTCAAATTGTAAATTCATATTGCTGAGGAACAGTTTAATAGTCTCCATATTCACAGATATCAATGGGAGCTTAACACCCTCAACTGAACCAAGTAATTCAAAAGCATCAGCATTTTACAATCTTATCTCTTTTCACTCCCTAATGCTCACAGGTTTGCTCAAATTAAGCAACAGTCACAGTTTTCTTTAAAGTTTGACCCTCTGGGGCTCATTTTCAAAGACTTACCATGGGGCTTATTTTCGAAAAAGAGAGAAGCGTTTAAAAAATGGCATGAAAGGCTGTTGAACGTATTTCTCGTCAAAAAACATCCAAAGTGTATAATCAAACAAAAGAAAAAAAACGGTCTAAAGCACCAGTACATCTACGTCACAACAACTCCAGAAGGGGCGTTCTGAAGGCGTGATGTGGGCGTGACTCACCTCCTTACCTTTACCTACTAGCCCCTCCAGCCACACCCATTCCCCTGCATTTCTCCCCCTTCCCCCATCCCCCAACTACATCTGCTTACCTGCTTCTTCTCTGTCTCTCAGTGTTCCTCTGTTTGTCCAGTCACAGTTTGTCACCGCATTCCTCTCTTTTCTTGTCACTGCTAGCTTCTAGTCTGTCCCAGCTGTGAACACAGGGCCTGACCCAGCCCACCATTTCCATTGCCTTACCTTGATGACTTCCTTACCCACATCTCAGACTACATCACCTTTCCCACTACCTACCCCCCAGGCCCTGAAGAACAACATGGCTCAGTTCTATGGCATAGCTCACTTCCCCTCGGTTATAGGCATCATCGACTGTACACACCAGTGGCGTAGCCAGAAGTCAATTTTTGGGTGGGCCAACAGGTTGGATGGGTGGGCACTAGACAGATGTGTGCTGGTAAATGTTTAACAACAGGCTCTCTCCCCGGTCCACATAAGGGGAGCATGGCTTGCCATTTGTCTAATTTGGGATGCACACCTCCACCACATGTTTACTTCCAGATGGGGTGAGAAAGAGAATGAACCCAACCTGGCCGGTGTGGCTGGCATGGTGGGGTATTTCTCTTGATTGGGCTCTTGAGATAGTTTCAAAAGCTTACACCACTGCTCTTGTGTCACCAGGTTACCCTTCCAGTGGTTGACCTGGGTTGCACCTGCTTACCTTGCTGCTTTTATCTTCTGACATACACCTTTGCCACATGTGTGGCTCCATGTAAGGGGAGCATGGCTTGCCATTTGTCTAATTTGGGATGCACACCTGTGTGGCTGGCACTGTGGGGTATTTCTCTTCATTGGGCTCTTGAGATAGTTTCAAAAGGTTACACTACTGCTCTTGTGTCATTGGGTCTCCCTTCCAGTTCTTGGCCTGGGTTGCACCTGCTTAGCTTGCTGCTTTTCTCTTCTGACATACACCTTTGCCACATGTGTGGTTCCACATAAGGGGAGCATGGCTTGCCATTTGTCTAATTTGGGATGCACACCTGTGAGGCTGGCAATGTGGGGTATTTCTCTTCATTGGGCTCTTGAGATAGTTTCAAAAGGTTACACCACTGCTCTTGTGTCACCAGGTCCCTCTTCCAGTGGTTGACCTGGGTTCTACCTGCTTAGCTTGTTGCTTTTCTCTTTTGACATACACCTTTGCCACATGTGTGCCTCCTCATAAGGGGAGCATGGCTTGCCATTTGTCTAATTTGGGATGCACACCTCCACCACATGTTTACTTCCAGATGGGGTGAGAAAGAGAATGAACCCAACCTGGTGGGTGTGGCTGGCACTGTGGGGTATTTCTCTTCATTGGGCTCTTGAGTTAGTTTCAAAAGGTTACAGGACTGCTCTTGTGTCACCAGGTCTCCCTTCCAGTGTTTGGCCTAGGTTGCACCTGCTTAGCTTGGTGCTTTTCTATTCTGACATACACCTTTGCCACAGGTGTGGTTCCACATGAGGGGAGCATGGCTTGCCATTTGTCTAATTTGGGATGCACACCTGTGTGGCTGGCACTGTGGGGTATTTCTCTTCATTGGGCTCTTGAGATAGTTTCAAAAGGTTACACCACTGCTCTTGTGTCACCAGGTCTCCCTTCCAGTGCTTGGCCTGGGTTGCACCTGCTTAGCTTGGTGCTTTTCTCTTCTGAGATACACCTTTGCCACATGTGTGGCTCCACATAAGGGGAGCTTGTATTGCCATTTGTCTAATTTGGGATGCACACCTCCACCACATGTTTGCTTCCAGATGGGGAGAGAAAGAGAATGACCCCAACCTGGTGGGTGTGGCTGGCATGGTGGGGTATTTCTCTTCATTGGGCTCTTGAGATAGTTTCAAAAGGTTACACCACTGCTCTTGTGTCACCAGGTCCCTCTTCCAGTGGTTGACCTGGGTTGTACCTGCGTAGCTTGTTGCTTTTCTTTTCTGACATACAACTTTGCCACATGTGTGGCTCCACATAAGGGGAGCATGGCTTGCCATTTGTCTAATTTGGGATGCACACCTCCACCACATGTTTACTTCCAGATGGGGAGAGAAAGAGAATGACCTCAACCTGGTGGGTGTTGCTGGCATGGTGGGGTATTTCTCTTGATTGGGCTCTTGAGATAGTTTCAAAAGGTAACACCACTGCTCTTGTGTCATCAGGTCTCCCTTCCAGAGTCTGACCTGGGTTGCACCTGTTTAGCTTGCTGCTTTTTTCTTCTGACATACACCTTTGCCACATGTGTGGCTCCACATAAGGGGAGCATGGCTTGCCATTTGTCTAATTTGGGATGCACACCTCCACCACATGTTTGCTTCCAGATGGGGAGAGAAAGAGAATGACCCCAACCTGGTGGGTGTGGCTGGCATGGTGGGGTATTTCTCTTCATTGGGCTCTTGAGATAGTTTCAAAAGGTTATACTGCTGCTCTTGTGTCACCAGGTCTCCCTTCCAGAGTCTGACCTGGGTTGCACCTGCTTAGCTTGTTGCTTTTTTTTTCTGACATACACCTTTGCCACATGTGTGGCTCCACATGAGGGGAGCTTGTATTGCCATTTGTCTAATTTGGGATGCACGCCTGTGTGGCTGGCACTGTGGGGTATTTCTCTTCATTGGGCTCTTGAGATAGTTTCAAAAGGTTACACCACTGCTCTTGTGTCACCAGGTCTCCCTTCCAGTTCTTGGCCTGGGTTGCACCTGTTTAGCTTGCTGCTTTTCTCTTCTGAGATACACCTTTGCCACATGTGTGGCTCCACATAAGGGGAGCATGGCTTGCCATTTGTCTAATTTGGGATGCACACCTCCACCACATGTTTACTTCCAGATGGGGAGAGAAAGAGAATGACCTCAACCTGGTGGGTGTGGCTGGAATGGTGGGGTATTTCTCTTGATTGGGCTCTTGAGATAGTTTCAAAAGGTTACACCACTGCTCTTGTGTCACCAGGTCTCCCTTCCAGTTCTTGGCCTGAGTTGCACCTGCTTAGCTTGCTGCTTTTTTTTTCTGACATACACCTTTGCCACATGTGTGGCTCCACTTAAGGGGAGCATGGCTTGCCATTTGTCTAATTTGGGATGCACGCCTCTGTGGCTGGCACGGTGAGGTATTTCTCTTCATTGGGCTCTTGAGATAGTTTCAAAAGGTTACACCACTGCTCTTGTGTCACCAGGTCTCCCTTCCAGTGCTTGGCCTGGGTTGCACCTGCTTAGCTTGGTGCTTTTCTCTTCTGAGATACACCTTTGCCACATGTGTGGCTCCACATAAGGGGAGCTTGTATTGCCATTTGTCTAATTTGGGATGCACACCTCCACCACATGTTTGCTTCCAGATGGGGAGAGAAAGAGAATGACCCCAACCTGGTGGGTGTGGCTGGCATGGTGGGGTATTTCTCTTCATTGGGCTCTTGAGATAATTTCAAAAGGTTACACCACTGCTCTTGTGTCACCAGGTCCCTCTTCCAGTGGTTGACCTGGGTTGTACCTGCGTAGCTTGTTGCTTTTCTTTTCTGACATACAACTTTGCCACATGTGTGGCTCCACATAAGGGGAGCATGGCTTGCCATTTGTCTAATTTGGGATGCACACCTGTGTGGCTGGCACTGTGGGGTATTTCTCTTCATTGGGCTCTTGAGATAGTTTCAAAAGGTTACACCACTGCTCTTGTGTCACCAGGTTACCCTTCCAGAGGCTGATCTGGGATGTACCTGCTTAGCTTGCTGCTTTTTTCTTCTGACATACACCTTTGCCACATGTGTGGCTCCACATAAGGGGAGCATGGCTTGCCATTTGTCTAATTTGGGATGCACACCTCCACCACATATTTACTTCCAGATGGGGAGAGAAAGAGAATGACCTCAACCTGGTGGGTGTGGCTGGTATGGTGGGGTATTTCTCTTCATTGGGCTCTTGAGATAGTTTCAAAAGGTTATACCACTGCTCTTATGTCACCAGGTCTCCCTTCCAGAGTTTGACCTGGGTTGCACCTGCTTAGCTTGCTGCTTTTTTCTTCTGACATACACCTTTGCCACATGTGTGGCTCCACATAAGGGGAGCATGGCTTGCCATTTGTCTAATTTGGGATGCACGCCTCTGTGGCTGGCACGGTGAGGTATTTCTCTTCATTGGGCTCTTGAGATAGTTTCAAAAGGTTACACCACTGCTCTTGCGTCATCAGGTTACCCTTCCAGTGGTTGACCTCGGTTGCACCTGCTTAGCTTGCTGCTTTTCTCTTCTGAGATACACCCGTGCCACATGTGTGGCTCCACATAAGTGGAGCATGGCTTGCCATTTGTCTAATTTGGGATGCACACCTGTGTGGCTGGCACTGTGGGGTATTTCTCTTCATTGGGCTCTTGAGATAGTTTCAAAAGGTTATACCACTGCTCTTGTGTCACCAGGTCTCCCTTCCAGAGTCTGACCTGGGTTGCACCTGCTTAGCTTGTTGCTTTTTTCTTCTGACATACACCTTTGCCACATGTGTGGCTCTGCATGAGGGGAGCTTGTATTGCCATTTGTCTAATTTGGGATGCACGCCTGTGTGGCTGGCATGGTGAGGTATTTCTCTTCATTGGGCTCTTGAGATAGTTTCAAAAGGTTTCACCACTGCTCTTGTCTCACCAGGTCTCCCTTCCAGAGTCTGACCTGGGTTGCACCTGCTTAGCTTGGTGCTTTTCTCTTCTGAGATACACCTTTGCCACATGTGTGGCTCCACATAAGGGGAGCTTGTATTGCCATTTGTCTAATTTGGGATGCACACCTCCACCACATGTTTGCTTCCAGATGGGGAGAGAAAGAGAATGACCCCAACCTGGTGGGTGTGGCTGGCATGGTGGGGTATTTCTCTTCATTGGGCTCTTGAGATAGTTTCAAAAGGTTACACCACTGCTCTTGTGTCACCAGGTCCCTCTTCCAGTGGTTGACCTGGGTTGTACCTGCGTAGCTTGTTGCTTTTCTTTTCTGACATACAACTTTGCCACATGTGTGGCTCCACATAAGGGGAGCATGGCTTGCCATTTGTCTAATTTGGGATGCACACCTGTGTGGCTGGCACTGTGGGGTATTTCTCTTCATCGGGCTCTTGAGATAGTTTCAAAAGGTTACACCACTGCTCTTGTGTCACCAGGTTACCCTTCCAGAGGCTGATCTGGGATGTACCTGCTTAGCTTGCTGCTTTTTTCTTCTGACATACACCTTTGCCACATGTGTGGCTCCACATAAGGGGAGCATGGCTTGCCATTTGTCTAATTTGGGATGCACACCTCCACCACATGTTTACTTCCAGATGGGGAGAGAAAGAGAATGACCCCAACCTGGTGGATGTGGCTGGCATGGTGGGGTATTTCTCTTCATTGGGCTCTTGAGATAGTTTCAAAAGGTTATACCACTGCTATTGTGTCACCAGGTCTCCCTTCCAGAGTCTGACCTGGGTTGCACCTGCTTAGCTTGGTGCTTTTCTCTTTTGAGATACACCTTTGCCACAGGTGTGGCTCCACATAAGGGGAGCATGGCTTGCCATTTGTCTAATTTGGGATGCACACCTGTGTGGCTGGCACTGTGGGGTATTTCTCTTGATTGGGCTCTTGAGATAGTTTGAAAAGGTTACACCACTGCTCTTGTGTCATCAGGTTACCCTTCCAGTGGTTGACCTGGGTTGCACCTGCTTAGCTTGCTGCTTTTCTCTTCTGAGATACACCTTTGCCACATGTGTGGCTCCACATAAGGGGAGCATGGCTTACCATTTGTCTAATTTGGGATGCACACCTGTGTGGCTGGCACTGTGGGGTATTTCTCTTCATTGGGCTCTTGAGATAGTATCAAAAGGTTATACCACTGCTCTTGCGTCACCAGATCTCCCTTCCAGAGTCTGACCTTGGTTGCACCTGCTTAGCTTGCTGCTTTTCTCTTCTGAGATACACCTTTGCCACATGTGTGGCTCCACATAAGGGGAGCATGGCTTGCCATTTGTCTAATTTGGGATGCACACCTGTGTGGCTGGCACTGTGGGGTATTTCTCTTCATTGGGCTCTTGAGATAGTTTCAAAAGGTTACACCACTGCTCTTGTGTCACCAGGTCCCCCTTCCAGAGGCTGACCTGGGATGTACTTGCTTAGTTTGCTGCTTTTTTCTTGTGACATACACCTTTTCCACATGTGTGGCTCCACATAAGGGGAGCATGGCTTGCCATTTGTCTAATTTGGGATGCACACCTCCACCACATGTTTACTTCCAGATGGGGAGAGAAAGAGAATGACCTCAACCTGGTGGGTGTGGCTGGCATGGTGGGGTATTTCTCTTGATTGGGCTCTTGAGATAGTTTCAAAAGGTAACACCACTGCTCTTGTGTCACCAGGTCTCCCTTCCAGAGTCTGACCTGGGTTGCACCTGCATAGCTTGCTGCTTTTTACTTCTGACATACACCTTTGCCACATGTGTGGCTCTGCATAAGGGGAGCATGGCTTGCCATTTGTCTAATTTGGGATGCACACCTCCACCACATGTTTACTTCCAGATGGGGAGAGAAAGAGAATGACCTCAACCTGGTGGGTGTGGCTGGTATGGTGGGGTATTTCTCTTCATTGGGCTCTTGAGATAGTTTCAAAAGGTTATACCACTGCTCTTATGTCACCAGGTCTCCCTTCCAGAGTTTGACCTGGGTTGCACCTGCTTAGCTTGATGCTTTTTTCTTCTGACATACACCTTTGCCACATGTGTGGCTCTGCATGAGGGGAGCTTGTATTGCCATTTGTCTAATTTGGGATGCATGCCTGTGTGGCTGGCATGGTGAGGTATTTCTCTTCATTGGGCTCTTGAGATAGTTTCAAAAGGTTACACCACTGCTCTTGTGTCACCAGGTCTCCCTTCCAGAGTCTGACCTGGGTTGCACCTGCTTAGCTTGGTGCTTTACTCTTCTGAGATACACCTTTGCCACATGTGTGGCTCCACATAAGGGGAGCTTGTATTGCCATTTGTCTAATTTGGGATGCACACCTCCACCACATGTTTGCTTCCAGATGGGGTAAGAAAGAGAATGAACCCAACCTGGTGGGTGTGGCTGGCACTGTGGGGTATTTCTCTTCATTGGGCTCTTGAGTTAGTTTCAAAAGGTTACAGGACTGCTCTTGTGTCACCAGGTCTCCCTTCCAGTGTTTGGCCTAGGTTGCACCTGCTTAGCTTGGTGCTTTTCTATTCTGACATACACCTTTGCTACAGGTGTGGTTCCACATGAGGGGAGCATGGCTTGCCATTTGTCTAATTTGGGATGCACACCTCCACCACATGTTTGCTTCCAGATGGGGTAAGAAAGAGAATGAACCCAACCTGGTGGGTGTGGCTGGCACTGTGGGGTATTTCTCTTCATTGGGCTCTTGAGTTAGTTTCAAAAGGTTACAGGACTGCTCTTGTGTAGCCAGGTCTCCCTTCCAGTGTTTGGCCTAGGTTGCACCTGCTTAGCTTGGTGCTTTTCTATTCTGACATACACCTTTGCCACAGGTGTGGTTCCACATGAGGGGAGCATGGCTTGCCATTTGTCTAATTTGGGATGCACACTTGTGTGGCTGGCACTGTGGGGTATTTCTCTTCATTGGGCTCTTGAGATAGTTTCAAAAGGTTACACCACTGCTCTTGTGTCACCAGGTCTCCCTTCCAGTGCTTGGCCTGGGTTGCACCTGCTTAGCTTGGTGCTTTTCTCTTCTGAGATACACCTTTGCCACATGTGTGGCTCCACATAAGGGGAGCTTGTATTGCCATTTGTCTAATTTGGGATGCACGCCTCTGTGGCTGGCACGGTGAGGTATTTCTCTTCATTGGGCTCTTGAGATAGTTTCAAAAGGTTACGCCACTGCTCTTGTGTCATCAGGTTACCCTTCCAGTGGTTGACCTGGGTTGCACCTGCTTAGCTTGCTGCTTTTCTCTTCTGAGATACACCTTTGCCACATGTGTGGCTCCACATAAGGGGAGCATGGCTTACCATTTGTCTAATTTGGGATGCACACCTGTGTGGCTGGCACTGTGGGGTATTTCTCTTCATTGGGCTCTTGAGATAGTATCAAAAGGTTATACCACTGCTCTTGCGTCACCAGATCTCCCTTCCAGAGTCTGACCTTGGTTGCACCTGCTTAGCTTGCTGCTTTTCTCTTCTGAGATACACCTTTGCCACATGTGTGGCTCCACATAAGGGGAGCATGGCTTGCCATTTGTCTAATTTGGGATGCACACCTGTGTGGCTGGCACTGTGGGGTATTTCTCTTCATTGGGCTCTTGAGATAGTTTCAAAAGGTTACACCACTGCTCTTGTGTCACCAGGTCTCCCTTCCAGAGGCTGACCTGGGATGTACCTGCTTAGTTTGCTGCTTTTTTCTTGTGACATACACCTTTTCCACATGTGTGGCTCCACATAAGGGGAGCATGGCTTGCCATTTGTCTAATTTGGGATGCACACCTCCACCACATGTTTACTTCCAGATGGGGAGAGAAAGAGAATGACCTCAACCTGGTGGGTGTGGCTGGCATGGTGGGGTATTTCTCTTGATTGGGCTCTTGAGATAGTTTCAAAAGGTAACACCACTGCTCTTGTGTCACCAGGTCTCCCTTCCAGAGTCTGACCTGGGTTGCACCTGCATAGCTTGCTGCTTTTTACTTCTGACATACACCTTTGCCACATGTGTGGCTCTGCATAAGGGGAGCATGGCTTGCCATTTGTCTAATTTGGGATGCACACCTCCACCACATGTTTACTTCCAGATGGGGAGAGAAAGAGAATGACCTCAACCTGGTGGGTGTGGCTGGTATGGTGGGGTATTTCTCTTCATTGGGCTCTTGAGATAGTTTCAAAAGGTTATACCACTGCTCTTATGTCACCAGGTCTCCCTTCCAGAGTTTGACCTGGGTTGCACCTGCTTAGCTTGATGCTTTTTTCTTCTGACATACACCTTTGCCACATGTGTGGCTCTGCATGAGGGGAGCTTGTATTGCCATTTGTCTAATTTGGGATGCATGCCTGTGTGGCTGGCATGGTGAGGTATTTCTCTTCATTGGGCTCTTGAGATAGTTTCAAAAGGTTACACCACTGCTCTTGTGTCACCAGGTCTCCCTTCCAGAGTCTGACCTGGGTTGCACCTGCTTAGCTTGGTGCTTTACTCTTCTGAGATACACCTTTGCCACATGTGTGGCTCCACATAAGGGGAGCTTGTATTGCCATTTGTCTAATTTGGGATGCACACCTCCACCACATGTTTGCTTCCAGATGGGGTAAGAAAGAGAATGAACCCAACCTGGTGGGTGTGGCTGGCACTGTGGGATATTTCTCTTCATTGGGCTCTTGAGTTAGTTTCAAAAGGTTACAGGACTGCTCTTATGTCACCAGGTCTCCCTTCCAGTGTTTGGCCTAGGTTGCACCTGCTTAGCTTGGTGCTTTTCTATTCTGACATACACCTTTGCCACAGGTGTGGTTCCACATGAGGGGAGCATGGCTTGCCATTTGTCTAATTTGGGATGCACACGTGTGTGGCTGGCACTGTGGGGTATTTCTCTTCATTGGGCTCTTGAGATAGTTTCAAAAGGTTACACCACTGCTCTTGTGTCACCAGGTCTCCCTTCCAGTGCTTGGCCTGGGTTGCACCTGCTTAGCTTGGTGCTTTTCTCTTCTGAGATACACCTTTGCCACATGTGTGGCTCCACATAAGGGGAGCATGGCTTGCCATTTGTCTAATTTGGGATGCACACGTGTGTGGCTGGCACTGTGGGGTATTTCTCTTCATTGGGCTCTTGAGATAGTTTCAAAAGGTTATACCACTGCTCTTATGTCACCAGGTCTCCCTTCCAGAGTCTGTCCTGGGTTGCAACTGCTTAGCTTGCTGCTTTTTTCTTCTGACATACACCTTTGCCACATGTGTGGCTCTACATAAGGGGAGCATGGCTTGCCATTTGTCTAATTTGGGATGCACGTCTCTGTGGCTGGCACGGTGAGGTATTTCTCTTCATTGGGCTCTTGAGATAGTTTCAAAAGGTTATACCACTGCTCTTATGTCACCAGGTCTCCCTTCCAGAGTCTGACCTTGGTTGCACCTGCTTAGTTTGCTGCTTTTTTCTTGTGACATACACCTTTTCCACATGTGTGGCTCCACATAAGGGGAGCATGGCTTGCCATTTGTCCAATTTGGGATGCACACCTGTGTGGCTGGCACTGTGGGGTATTTCTCTTCATTGGGCTCTTGAGATAGTTTCAAAAGGTTACACCACTGCTCTTGTGTCACCAGGTCTCCCTTCCAGTGTTTGGCCTGGGTTGCACCTGCTTAGCTTGGTGTTTTTCTCTTCTGACATACACCTTTGCCACATGTGTGGCGCCACATAAGTGGAGCATGGCTTACCATTTGTCTAATTTAGGATGCACACCTCCACCACATGTTTACTTCCAGATGGGGAGAGAAAGAGAATGACCCCAACCTGGTGGGTGTGGCTTGCATGGTGGGTTATTTCTCTTGATTGGGCTCTTGAGATAGTTTCAAAAGGTTATACCACTGCTCTTGTGTCATCAGGTTTCCCTTCCAGTGGTTGACCTGGGTTGCATCTGCTTAGCTTGTTGCTTTTCTCTTCTGACATACACCTTTGCCACATGTGTGGCTGGCACTGTGGGGTATTTCTCTTCATTGGGCTCTTGAGATAGTTTCAAAAGGTTACACCACTGCTCTTGTGTCACCAGGTTACCCTTCCAGAGTCTGACCTGGGTTGCACCTGCATAGCTTGCTGCTTTTTACTTCTGACATACACCTTTGCCACATGTGTGGCTCTGCATAAGGGGAGCATGGCTTGGCATTTGTCTAATTTGGGATGCACACCTCCACCACATGTTTACTTCCAGATGGGGAGAGAAAGAGAATGACCTCAACCTGGTGGGTGTGGCTGGTATGATGGGGTATTTCTCTTCATTGGGCTCTTGAGATAGTTTCAAAAGGTTATACCACTGCTCTTATGTCACCAGGTCTCCCTTCCAGAGTTTGACCTGGGTTGCACCTGCTTAGCTTGTTGCTTTTTTCTTCTGACATACACCTTTGCCACATGTGTGGCTCCACATAAGGGGAGCATGGCTTGCCATTTGTCTAATTTGGGATGCACACCTCCACCACATGTTTGCTTCCAGATGGGGTGAGAAAGAGAATGAACCCAACCTGGTGGGTGTGGCTGGCACTGTGGGGTATTTCTCTTCATTGGGCTCTTGAGATAGTTTCAAAAGGTTACGCCACTGCTCTTGTGTCATCAGGTTACCCTTCCAGTGGTTGACCTGGGTTGCACCTGCTTAGCTTGTTGCTTTTCTCTTCTGAGATACACCTTTGCCACATGTGTGGCTCCACATAAGGGGAGCATGGCTTACCATTTGTCTAATTTGGGATGCACACCTGTGTGGCTGGCACTGTGGGGTATTTCTCTTCATTGGGCTCTTGAGATAGTATCAAAAGGTTATACCACTGCTCTTGCGTCACCAGATCTCCCTTCCAGAGTCTGACCTTGGTTGCACCTGCTTAGCTTGCTGCTTTTCTCTTCTGAGATACACCTTTGCCACATGTGTGGCTCCACATAAGGGGAGCATGGCTTGCCATTTGTCTAATTTGGGATGCACACCTGTGTGGCTGGCACTGTGGGGTATTTCTCTTCATTGGGCTCTTGAGATAGTTTCAAAAGGTTACACCACTGCTCTTGTGTCACCAGGTCCCCCTTCCAGAGGCTGACCTGGGATGTACCTGCTTAGTTTGCTGCTTTTTTCTTGTGACATACACCTTTTCCACATGTGTGGCTCCACATAAGGGGAGCATGGCTTGCCATTTGTCTAATTTGGGATGCACACCTCCACCACATGTTTACTTACAGATGGGGAGAGAAAGAGAATGACCTCAACCTGGTGGGTGTGGCTGGCATGGTGGGGTATTTCTCTTGATTGGGCTCTTGAGATAGTTTCAAAAGGTAACACCACTGCTCTTGTGTCACCAGGTCTCCCTTCCAGAGTCTGACCTGGGTTGCACCTGCATAGCTTGCTGCTTTTTACTTCTGACATACACCTTTGCCACATGTGTGGCTCTGCATAAGGGGAGCATGGCTTGCCATTTGTCTAATTTGGGATGCACACCTCCACCACATGTTTGCTTCCAGATAGGGTGAGAAAGAGAATGAACCCAACCTGGTGGGTGTGGCTGGCACTGTGGGGTATTTCTCTTCATTGGGCTCTTGAGATAGTTTCAAAGGGTTACACCACTGCTCTTATGTCACCAGGTCTCCCTTCCAGAGTCTGACCTGGGTTGCAACTGCTTAGCTTGCTGCTTTTTTCTTCTGACATACACCTTTGCCACATGTGTGGCTCTACATAAGGGGAGCATGGCTTGCCATTTGTCTAATTTGGGATGCACGCCTCTGTGGCTGGCACGGTGAGGTATTTCTCTTCATTGGGCTCTTGAGATAGTTTCAAAAGGTTACGCCACTGCTCTTGTGTCATCAGGTTACCCTTCCAGTGGTTGACCTGGGTTGCACCTGCTTAGCGTGCTGCTTTTCTCTTCTGAGATACACCTTTGCCACATGTGTGGCTCCACATAAGGGGAGCATGGCTTGCCATTTGTCTAATTTGGGATGCACACCTGTGTGGCTGGCACTGTGGGGTATTTCTCTTCATTGGGCTCTTGAGATAGTTTCAAAAGGTTATACCACTGCTCTTATGTCACCAGGTCTCCCTTCCAGAGTCTGTCCTGGGTTGCAACTGCTTAGCTTGCTGCTTTTTTCTTCTGACATACACCTTTGCCACATGTGTGGCTCTACATAAGGGGAGCATGGCTTGCCATTTGTCTAATTTGGGATGCACGCCTCTGTGGCTGGCACGGTGAGGTATTTCTCTTCATTGGGCTCTTGAGATAGTTTCAAAAGGTTACGCCACTGCTCTTGTGTCATCAGGTTACCCTTCCAGTGGTTGACCTGGGTTGCACCTGCTTAGCGTGCTGCTTTTCTCTTCTGAGATACACCTTTGCCACATGTGTGGCTCCACATAAGGGGAGCATGGCTTGCCATTTGTCTAATTTGGGATGCACACGTGTGTGGCTGGCACTGTGGGGTATTTCTCTTCATTGGGCTCTTGAGATAGTTTCAAAAGGTTATACCACTGCTCTTATGTCACCAGGTCTCCCTTCCAGAGTCTGTCCTGGGTTGCAACTGCTTAGCTTGCTGCTTTTTTCTTCTGACATAGACCTTTGCCACATGTGTGGCTCTACATAAGGGGAGCATGGCTTGCCATTTGTCTAATTTGGGATGCACGTCTCTGTGGCTGGCACGGTGAGGTATTTCTCTTCATTGGGCTCTTGAGATAGTTTCAAAAGGTTATACCACTGCTCTTATGTCACCAGGTCTCCCTTCCAGAGTCTGACCTTGGTTGCACCTGCTTAGTTTGCTGCTTTTTTCTTGTGACATACACCTTTTCCACATGTGTGGCTCCACATAAGGGGAGCATGGCTTGCCATTTGTCCAATTTGGGATGCACACCTGTGTGGCTGGCACTGTGGGGTATTTCTCTTCATTGGGCTCTTGAGATAGTTTCAAAAGGTTACACCACTGCTCTTGTGTCACCAGGTCTCCCTTCCAGTGTTTGGCCTGGGTTGCACCTGCTTAGCTTGGTGTTTTTCTCTTCTGACATACACCTTTGCCACATGTGTGGCGCCACATAAGTGGAGCATGGCTTACCATTTGTCTAATTTAGGATGCACACCTCCACCACATGTTTACTTCCAGATGGGGAGAGAAAGAGAATGACCCCAACCTGGTGGGTGTGGCTTGCATGGTGGGTTATTTCTCTTGATTGGGCTCTTGAGATAGTTTCAAAAGGTTATACCACTGCTCTTGTGTCATCAGGTTTCCCTTCCAGTGGTTGACCTGGGTTGCATCTGCTTAGCTTGTTGCTTTTCTCTTCTGACATACACCTTTGCCACATGTGTGGCTGGCACTGTGGGGTATTTCTCTTCATTGGGCTCTTGAGATAGTTTCAAAAGGTTACACCACTGCTCTTGTGTCACCAGGTTACCCTTCCAGAGTCTGACCTGGGTTGCACCTGCATAGCTTGCTGCTTTTTACTTCTGACATACACCTTTGCCACATGTGTGGCTCTGCATAAGGGGAGCATGGCTTGGCATTTGTCTAATTTGGGATGCACACCTCCACCACATGTTTACTTCCAGATGGGGAGAGAAAGAGAATGACCTCAACCTGGTGGGTGTGGCTGGTATGGTGGGGTATTTCTCTTCATTGGGCTCTTGAGATAGTTTCAAAAGGTTATACCACTGCTCTTATGTCACCAGGTCTCCCTTCCAGAGTTTGACCTGGGTTGCACCTGCTTAGCTTGTTGCTTTTTTCTTCTGACATACACCTTTGCCACATGTGTGGCTCCACATAAGGGGAGCATGGCTTGCCATTTGTCTAATTTGGGATGCACACCTCCACCACATGTTTGCTTCCAGATGGGGTGAGAAAGAGAATGAACCCAACCTGGTGGGTGTGGCTGGCACTGTGGGGTATTTCTCTTCATTGGGCTCTTGAGATAGTTTCAAAGGGTTACACCACTGCTCTTATGTCACCAGGTCTCCCTTCCAGAGTCTGACCTGGGTTGCAACTGCTTAGCTTGCTGCTTTTTTCTTCTGACATACACCTTTGCCACATGTGTGGCTCTACATAAGGGGAGCATGGCTTGCCATTTGTCTAATTTGGGATGCACGCCTCTGTGGCTGGCACGGTGAGGTATTTCTCTTCATTGGGCTCTTGAGATAGTTTCAAAAGGTTACGCCACTGCTCTTGTGTCATCAGGTTACCCTTCCAGTGGTTGACCTGGGTTGCACCTGCTTAGCTTGCTGCTTTTCTCTTCTGAGATACACCTTTGCCACATGTGTGGCTCCACATAAGGGGAGCATGGCTTGCCATTTGTCTAATTTGGGATGCACACCTGTGTGGCTGGCACTGTGGGGTATTTCTCTTCATTGGGCTCTTGAGATAGTATCAAAAGGTTATACCACTGCTCTTGCGTCACCAGATCTCCCTTCCAGAGTCTGACCTTGGTTGCACCTGCTTAGCTTGCTGCTTTTCTCTTCTGAGATACACCTTTGCCACATGTGTGGCTCCACATAAGGGGAGCATGGCTTGCCATTTGTCTAATTTGGGATGCACACCTGTGTGGCTGGCACTGTGGGGTATTTCTCTTCATTGGGCTCTTGAGATAGTTTCAAAAGGTTACACCACTGCTCTTGTGTCACCAGGTCCCCCTTCCAGAGGCTGACCTGGGATGTACCTGCTTAGTTTGCTGCTTTTTTCTTGTGACATACACCTTTGCCACATGTGTGGCTCCACATAAGGGGAGCATGGCTTGCCATTTGTCTAATTTGGGATGCACACCTCCACCACATGTTTACTTCCAGATGGGGAGAGAAAGAGAATGACCTCAACCTGGTGGGTGTGGCTGGCATGGTGGGGTATTTCTCTTCATTGGGCTCTTGAGATAGTTTCAAAAGGTAACACCACTGCTCTTGTGTCACCAGGTCTCCCTTCCAGAGTCTGACCTGGGTTGCACCTGCATAGCTTGCTGCTTTTTACTTCTGACATACACCTTTGCCACATGTGTGGCTCTGCATAAGGGGAGCATGGCTTGCCATTTGTCTAATTTGGGATGCACACCTCCACCACATGTTTGCTTCCAGATGGGGTGAGAAAGAGAATGAACCCAACCTGGTGGGTGTGGCTGGCACTGTGGGGTATTTCTCTTCATTGGGCTCTTGAGATAGTTTCAAAGGGTTACACCACTGCTCTTATGTCACCAGGTCTCCCTTCCAGAGTCTGACCTGGGTTGCAACTGCTTAGCTTGCTGCTTTTTTCTTCTGACATACACCTTTGCCACATGTGTGGCTCTACATAAGGGGAGCATGGCTTGCCATTTGTCTAATTTGGGATGCACGCCTCTGTGGCTGGCACGGTGAGGTATTTCTCTTCATTGGGCTCTTGAGATAGTTTCAAAAGGTTACGCCACTGCTCTTGTGTCATCAGGTTACCCTTCCAGTGGTTGACCTGGGTTGCACCTGCTTAGCGTGCTGCTTTTCTCTTCTGAGATACACCTTTGCCACATGTGTGGCTCCACATAAGGGGAGCATGGCTTGCCATTTGTCTAATTTGGGATGCACACCTGTGTGGCTGGCACTGTGGGGTATTTCTCTTCATTGGGCTCTTGAGATAGTTTCAAAAGGTTATACCACTGCTCTTATGTCACCACGTCTCCCTTCCAGAGTTTGACCTGGGTTGCACCTGCTTAGCTTGCTGCTTTTTTCTTGTGACATACACCTTTTCCACATGTGTGGCTCCACATAAGGGGATCATGGCTTGCCATTTGTCTAATTTGGGATGCACACCTCCACCACATGTTTACTTCCAGATGGGGAGAGAAAGAGAATGACCTCAACCTGGTGGGTGTGGCTGGCATGGTGGGGTATTTCTCTTGATTGGGCTCTTGAGATAGTTTCAAAAGGTAACGCAACTGCTCTTGTGCCACCAGGTCCCCCTTCCAGAGGCTGACCTGGGATGTACCTGCTTAGTTTGCTGCTTTTTTCTTGTGACATACACCTTTTCCACATGTGTGGCTCCACATAAGGGGATCATGGCTTGCCATTTGTCTAATTTGGGATGCACACCTCCACCACATGTTTACTTCCAGATGGGGAGAGAAAGAGAATGACCTCAACCTGGTGGGTGTGGCTGGCATGGTGGGGTATTTCTCTTGATTGGGCTCTTGAGATAGTTTCAAAAGGTAACACCACTGCTCTTGTGCCACCAGGTCCCCCTTCCAGAGGCTGACCTGGGATGTACCTGCTTAGTTTGCTGCTTTTTTCTTGTGACATACACCTTTTCCACATGTGTGGCTCCACATAAGGGGAGCATGGCTTGCCATTTGTCTAATTTGGGATGCATACCTCCACCACATGTTTACTTCCAGATGGGGAGAGAAAGAGAATGACCCCAACCTGGTGGATGTGGCTGGCATGGTGGGGTATTTCTCTTCATTGGGCTCTTGAGATAGTTTCAAAAGGTTATACCACAGCTCTTGTGTCACCAGGTTTCCCTTCCAGAGTCTGACCTGGGTTGCACCTGCTTAGCTTGCTGCTTTTTTCTTCTGACATACACCTTTGCCACATGTGTGGCTCTGCATGAGGGGAGCTTGTATTGCCATTTGTCTAATTTGGGATGCACGCCTGTGTGGCTTGCATGGTGAGGTATTTCTCTTCATTGGGCTCTTGAGATAGTTTCAAAAGGTTACACCACTGCTCTTGTGTCATCAGGTTACCCCTCCAGTGGTTGACCTGGGTTGCACCTGCTTAGCTTGCTGCTTTTCTCTTCTGAGATACACCTTTGCCACATGTGTGGCTCCACATAAGGGGAGCATGGCTTGCCATTTGTCTAATTTGGGATGCACACCTGTGTGGCTGGCACTGTGGGGTATTTCTCTTCATTGGGCTCTTGAGATAGTTTCAAAAGGTTATACCACTGCTCTTGTGTCACCAGGTTTCCCTTCCAGAGTCTGACCTGGGTTGCACCTTCTTAGCTTGCTGCTTTTTTCTTCTGACATACACCTTTGCCACATGTGTGGCTCTGCATAAGGGGAGCATGGCTTGCCATTTGTCTAATTTGGGATGCACACCTCCACCACATGTTTACTTCCAGATGGGGAGAGAAGGAGAATGACCTCAACCTGGTGGGTGTGGCTGGCATGGTGGGGTATTTCTCTTGATTGGGCTCTTGAGATAGTTTCAAAAGGTAACACCACTGCTCTTGTGTCACCAGGTCTCCCTTCCAGAGTCTGACCTGGGTTGTACCTGCTTAGTTTGCTGCTTTTTTCTTCTGACATACACCTTTGCCACATGTGTGGCTCTGCATAAGGGGAGCATGGCTTGCCATTTGTCTAATTTGGGATGCACACCTCCACCACATGTTTACTTCCAGATGGGGAGAGAAAGAGAATGACCCCAACCTGGTGGATGTGGCTGGCATGGTAGGGTATTTCTCTTCATTGGGCTCTTGAGATTGTTTCAAAAGGTTATACCACTGCTCTTGTGTCACCAGGTCTCCCTTCCAGAGTCTGACCTGGGTTGCACCTGCTTAGCTTGCTGCTTTTCTCTTCTGAGATACACCTTTGCCACATGTGTGGCTCCACATAAGGGGATCAAGGCTTGCCATTTGTCTAATTTGGGATGCACACCTGTGTGGCTGGCACTTTGGGGTATTTCTCTTCATTGGGCTCTTGAGATAGTTTCAAAAGGTTACACCACTGCTTTTGTGTCACCAGGTCTCCCTTCCAGTGCTTGGCCTGGGTTGCACCTGTTTAGCTTGGTGCTTTTCTCTTCTGACATACACCTTTGCCACATGTGTGGCTCCACGTAAGGGGAGCATGGCTTGCCATTTGTCTAATTTGGGATGCACACCTGTGTGGCTGGCACTTTGGGGTATTTCTCTTCATTGGGCTCTTGAGATAGTTTCAAAAGGTTACACCACTGCTTTTGTGTCACCAGGTCTCCCTTCCAGTGCTTGGCCTGGGTTGCACCTGTTTAGCTTGGTGCTTTTCTCTTCTGACATACACCTTTGCCACATGTGTGGCTCCACATAAGGGGAGCATGGCTTGCCATTTGTCTAATTTGGGATGCACACCTGTGTGGCTGGCACGGTGGGGTATTTCTCTTCATTGGGCTCTTGAGATAGTATCAAAAGGTTGTACCATTGCTCTTGTGTCACCAGATCTCCCTTCCAGAGTCTGACCTGGGTTGCACCTGCTTAGCTTGCTGCTTTTTTCTTCTGACATACACCTTTGCCACATGTGTGGCTCCACATAAGGGGAGCATGGCTTGCCATTTGTCTAATTTGGGATGCACACCTGTGTGGCTGGCACTGTGGGGTATTTCTCTTCATTGGGCTCTTGAGATAGTCACCTTTGCCACATGTGTGGCTCCACATAAGGGGAGCATGGCTTGCCATTTGTCTAATTTGGGATGCACACCTGTGTGGCTGGCACTGTGGGGTATTTCTCTTCATTGGGCTCTTGAGATAGTTTCAAAAGGTTATACCACTGCTCTTGTGTCATCTGGTCTCCCTTCCAGAGTCTGACCTGGGTTGTACCTGCTTAGCTTGCTGCTTTTTTCTTCTGACATACACCTTTGCCACATGTGTGGCTCTGCATGAGGGGAGCTTGTATTGCCATTTGTCTAATTTGGGATGCACGCCTGTGTGGCTGGCATGGTGAGGTATTTCTCTTCATTGGGCTCTTGAGATAGTTTCAAAAGGTTACACCACTGCTCTTGTGTCACCAGGTCTCCCTTCCAGAGTCTGACCTGGGTTGCACCTGCTTAGCTTGCTGCTTTTTTCTTCTGACATACACCTTTGCCACATCTGTGGTTCCACATTAGAGGAGCATGGCTTGCCATTTGTCTAATTTGGGATGCACACCTCCACCACATGTTTGCTTCCAGATGGGGAGAGAAAGACAATGACCCCAACCTGGTGGGTGTGGCTGGCATTGTGGGGTATTTCTCTTCATTGGGCTCTTGAGATAGTTTCAAAAGATTACACCACTGCTCTTGTGTCACCAGGTCTCCCTTCCAGTTTTTGGCCTGGGTTGCACCTGCTTAGCTTGCTGCTTTTCTCTTCTGAGATACACCTTTGCCACATGTGTGGCTCCACATAAGGGGAGCATGGCTTACCATTTGTCTAATTTGGGATGCACACCTGTGTGGCTGGCACTGTGGGGTATTTCTCTTCATTGGGCTCTTAAGATAGTTTCAAAAGGTTACACCACTGCTTTTGTGTCACCAGGTCTCCCTTCCAGTGCTTGGCCTGGGTTGCACCTGTTTAGCTTGGTGCTTTTCTCTTCTGAGATACACCTTTGCCACATGTGTGGCTCCACATAAGGGGAGCATGGCTTACCATTTGTCTAATTTGGGATGCACACCTGTGTGGCTGGCACTGTGGGGTATTTCTCTTCATTGGGCTCTTAAGATAGTTTCAAAAGGTTACACCACTGCTCTTATGTCACCAGGTCTCCCCTCCAGAGTTTGACCTGGGTTGCACCTGCTTAGCTTGCTGCTTTTTTCTTCTGACATACACCTTTGCCACATGTGTGGCTCCACATAAGGTGAGCATGGCTTGCCATTTGTCTAATTTGGGATGCACGCCTCTGTGGCTGGCACGGTGAGGTATTTCTCTTCATTGGGCTCTTGAGATAGTTTCAAAAGGTTACACCACTGCTCTTGTGTCATCAGGTTACCCTTCCAGTGGTTGACCTGGGTTGCACCTGCTTAGCTTGCTGCTTTTCTCTTCTGAGATACACCCGTGCCACATGTGTGGCTCCACATAAGGGGAGCATGGCTTGCCATTTGTCTAATTTGGGATGCACACCTGTGTGGCTGGCACTGTGGGGTATATCTCTTCATTGGGCTCTTGAGATAGTATCAAAATGTTGTACCACTGCTCTTGTGTCACCAGATCTTCCTTCCAGAGTCTGACCTGGGTTGCACCTGCTTAGCTTGCTGCTTTTCTCTTCTGAGATACACCTTTGCCACATGTGTGGCTCCACATAAGGGGAGCATGGCTTGCCATTTGTCTAATTTGGGATGCACACCTGTGTGGCTGGCACTGTGGGGTATTTCTCTTCATTGGGCTCTTGAGATAGTATCAAAAGGTTATACCACTGCTCTTGTGTCACCAGATCTCCCTTCCAGAGTCTGACCTTTGTTGCACCTGCTTAGCTTGCTGCTTTTCTCTTCTGAGATACACCTTTGCCACATGTGTGGCTCCACATAAGGGGAGCATGGCTTGCCATTTGTCTAATTTGGGATGCACACCTGTGTGGCTGGCACTGTGGGGTATTTCTCTTCATTGGGCTCTTGAGATAGTTTCAGAAGGTTACACCACTGCTCTTGTGTCACCAGGTCCCCCTTCCAGAGGCTGACCTGGGATGTACCTGCTTAGTTTGCTGCTTTTTCTTGTGACATACACCTTTTCCACATGTGTGGCTCCACATAAGGGGAGCATGGCTTGCCATTTGTCTAATTTGGAATGCACACCTCCACCACATGTTTACTTCCAGATGGGGAGAGAAGGAGAATGACCTCAACCTGGTGGGTGTGGCTGGCATGGTGGGGTATTTCTCTTGATTGGGCTCTTGAGATAGTTTCAAAAGGTAACACCACTGCTCTTGTGTCACCAGGTCTCCCTTCCAGAGTCTGACCTGGGTTGTACCTGCTTAGCTTGCTGCTTTTTTCTTCTGACATACACCTTTGCCACATGTGTGGCTCTGCATAAGGGGAGCATGGCTTGCCATTTGTCTAATTTGGGATGCACACCTCCACCACATGTTTACTTCCAGATGGGGAGAGAAAGAGAATGACCCCAACCTGGTGGATGTGGCTGGCATGGTAGGGTATTTCTCTTCATTGGGCTCTTGAGATTGTTTCAAAAGGTTATACCACTGCTCTTGTGTCACCAGGTCTCCCTTCCAGAGTCTGACCTGGGTTGCACCTGCTTAGTTTGCTGCTTTTCTCTTCTGAGATACACCTTTGCCACATGTGTGGCTCCACATAAGGGGATCAAGGCTTGCCATTTGTCTAATTTGGGATGCACACCTGTGTGGCTGGCACTTTGGGGTATTTCTCTTCATTGGGCTCTTGAGATAGTTTCAAAAGGTTACACCACTGCTTTTGTGTCACCAGGTCTCCCTTCCAGTGCTTGGCCTGGGTTGCACCTGTTTAGCTTGGTGCTTTTCTCTTCTGACATACACCTTTACCACATGTGTGGCTCCACATAAGGGGAGCATGGCTTGCCATTTGTCTAATTTGGGATGCACACCTGTGTGGCTGGCACTTTGGGGTATTTCTCTTCATTGGGCTCTTGAGATAGTTTCAAAAGGTTACACCACTGCTTTTGTGTCACCAGGTCTCTCTTCCAGTGCTTGGCCTGGGTTGCACCTGTTTAGCTTGGTGCTTTTCTCTTCTGACATACACCTTTGCCACATGTGTGGCTCCACATAAGGGGAGCATGGCTTGCCATTTGTCTAATTTGGGATGCACACCTGTGTGGCTGGCACTGTGGGGTATTTCTCTTCATTGGGCTCTTGAGATAGTTTCAAAAGGTTATACCACTGCTCTTGTGTCATCTGGTCTCCCTTCCAGAGTCTGACCTGGGTTGTACCTGCTTAGCTTGCTGCTTTTTTCTTCTGACATACACCTTTGCCACATGTGTGGCTCTGTATGAGGGGAGCTTGTATTGCCATTTGTCTAATTTGGGATGCACGCCTGTGTGGCTGGCATGGTGAGGTATTTCTCTTCATTGGGCTCTTGAGATAGTTTCAAAAGGTTACACCACTGCTCTTGTGTCACCAGGTCTCCCTTCCAGAGTCTGACCTGGGTTGCACCTGCTTAGCTTGCTGCTTTTTTCTTCTGACATACACCTTTGCCACATGTGTGGCTCCACATAAGGTGAGCATGGCTTGCCATTTGTCTAATTTGGGATGCACGCCTCTGTGGCTGGCACGGTGAGGTATTTCTCTTCATTGGGCTCTTGAGATAGTTTCAAAAGGTTACACCACTGCTCTTGTGTCATCAGGTTACCCTTCCAGTGGTTGACCTGGGTTGCACCTGTTTAGCTTGCTGCTTTTCTCTTCTGAGATACACCTGTGCCACATGTGTGGCTCCACATAAGGGGAGCATGGCTTGCCATTTGTCTAATTTGGGATGCACACCTGTGTGGCTGGCACTGTGGGGTATATCTCTTCATTGGGCTCTTGAGATAGTATCAAAAGGTTGTACCACTGCTCTTGTGTCACCAGATCTCCCTTCCAGAGTCTGACCTGGGTTGCACCTGCTTAGCTTGCTGCTTTTCTCTTCTGAGATACACCTTTGCCACATGTGTGGCTCCACATAAGGGGAGCATGGCTTACCATTTGTCTAATTTGGGATGCACACCTGTGTGGCTGGCACTGTGGGGTATTTCTCTTCATTGGGCTCTTGAGTTAGTTTCAAAAGGTTACAGGACTGCTCTTGTGTCACCAGGTCTCCCTTCCAGTGTTTGGCCTAGATTGCACCTGCTTAGCTTGGTGCTTTTCTATTCTGACATACACCTTTGCCACAGGTGTGGTTCCACATGAGGGGAGCATGGCTTGCCATTTGTCTAATTTGGGATGCACACGTGTGTGGCTGGCACTGTGGGGTATTTCTCTTCATTGGGCTCTTGAGATAGTTTCAAAAGGTTACACCACTGCTCTTGTGTCACCAGGTCCCCCTTCCAGAGGCTGACCTGGGATGTACCTGCTTAGTTTGCTGCTTTTTTCTTGTGACATACACCTTTGCCACATGTGTGGCTCCACATAAGGGGAGCATGGCTTGCCATTTGTCTAATTTGGGATGCACACCTGTGTGGCTGGCACTGTGGGGTATTTCTCTTCATTGGGCTCTTGAGATAGTTTCAAAAGGTTATACCACTGCTCTTGTGTCATCTGGTCTCCCTTCCAGAGTCTGACCTGGGTTGTACCTGCTTAGCTTGCTGCTTTTTTCTTCTGACATACACCTTTGCCACATGTGTGGCTCTGCATGAGGGGAGCTTGTATTGCCATTTGTCTAATTTGGGATGCACGCCTGTGTGGCTGGCATGGTGAGGTATTTCTCTTCATTGGGCTCTTGAGATAGTTTCAAAAGGTTACACCACTGATCTTGTGTCACCAGGTCTCCCTTCCAGAGTCTGACCTGCGTTGCACCTGCTTAGCTTGCTGCTTTTTTCTTCTGACATACACCTTTGCCACATCTGTGGTTCCACATTAGAGGAGCATGGCTTGCCATTTGTCTAATTTGGGATGCACACCTCCACCACATGTTTGCTTCCAGATGGGGAGAGAAAGACAATGACCCCAACCTGGTGGGTGTGGCTGGCATTGTGGGGTATTTCTCTTCATTGGGCTCTTGAGATAGTTTCAAAAGATTACACCACTGCTCTTGTGTCACCAGGTCTCCCTTCCAGTTCTTGGCCTGGGTTGCACCTGCTTAGCTTGCTGCTTTTCTCTTCTGAGATACACCTTTGCCACATGTGTGGCTCCACATAAGGGGATCATGGCTTGCCATTTGTCTAATTTGGGATGCACACCTGTGTGGCTGGCACTTTGGGGTATTTCTCTTCATTGGGCTCTTAAGATAGTTTCAAAAGGTTACACCACTGCTTTTGTGTCACCAGGTCTCCCTTCCAGTGCTTGGCCTGGGTTGCACCTGTTTAGCTTGGTGCTTTTCTCTTCTGAGATACACCTTTGCCACATGTGTGGCTCCACATAAGGGGAGCATGGCTTGCCATTTGTCTAATTTGGGATGCACACCTCCACCACATGTTTGCTTCCAGATGGGGTGAGAAAGAGAATGAACCCAACCTGGTGGGTGTGGCTGTCACTGTGGGGTATTTCTCTTCATTGGGCTCTTGAGATAGTTTCAAAAGGTTACACCACTGCTCTTATGTCACCAGGTCTCCCCTCCAGAGTTTGACCTGGGTTGCACCTGCTTAGCTTGCTGCTTTTTTCTTCTGACATACACCTTTGCCACATGTGTGGCTCCACATAAGGTGAGCATGGCTTGCCATTTGTCTAATTTGGGATGCACGCCTCTGTGGCTGGCACGGTGAGGTATTTCTCTTCATTGGGCTCTTGAGATAGTTTCAAAAGGTTACACCACTGCTCTTGTGTCATCAGGTTACCCTTCCAGTGGTTGACCTGGGTTGCACCTGCTTAGCTTGCTGCTTTTCTCTTCTGAGATACACCTGTGCCACATGTGTGGCTCCACATAAGGGGAGCATGGCTTGCCATTTGTCTAATTTGGGATGCACACCTGTGTGGCTGGCACTGTGGGGTATATCTCTTCATTGGGCTCTTGAGATAGTATCAAAAGGTTGTACCACTGCTCTTGTGTCACCAGATCTCCCTTCCAGAGTCTGACCTGGGTTGCACCTGCTTAGCTTGCTGCTTTTCTTTTCTGAGATACACCTTTGCCACATGTGTGGCTCCACATAAGGAGAGCATGGCTTACCATTTGTCTAATTTGGGATGCACACCTGTGTGGCTGGCACTGTGGGGTATTTCTCTTCATTGGGCTCTTGAGATAGTATCAAAAGGTTATACCACTGCTCTTGTGTCACCAGGTCTCCCTTCCAGAGGCTGACCTGGGATGTACCTGCTTAGTTTGCTGCTTTTTTTTTGTGACATACACCTTTTCCACATGTGTGGCTCCACATAAGGGGAGCATGGCTTGCCATTTGTATAATTTGGGATGCACACCTCCACCACATGTTTACTTCCAGATGGGGAGAGAAAGAGAATGACCTCAACCTGGTGGGTGTGGCTGGCATGGTGGGGTATTTCTCTTGATTGGGCTCTTGAGATAGTTTCAAAAGGTAACACCACTGCTCTTGTGCCACCAGGTCCCCCTTCCAGAGGCTGACCTGGGATGTACCTGCTTAGTTTGCTGCTTTTTTCTTGTGACATACACCTTTTCCACATGTGTGGCTCCACATAAGGGGATCATGGCTTGCCATTTGTCTAATTTGGGATGCACACCTCCACCACATGTTTACTTCCAGATGGGGAGAGAAAGAGAATGACCTCAACCTGGTGGGTGTGGCTGCCATGGTGGGGTATTTCTCTTGATTGGGCTCTTGAGATAATTTCAAAAGGTAACACCACTGCTCTTGTGTCACCAGGTCTCCCTTCCAGAGTCTGACCTGGGTTGTACCTGCTTAGCTTGCTGCTTTTTTCTTCTGACATACACCTTTGCCACATGTGTGGCTCTGCATAAGGGGAGCATGGCTTGCCATTTGTCTAATTTGGGATGCACACCTCCACCACATGTTTACTTCCAGATGGGGAGAGAAAGAGAATGACCCCAACCTGGTGGATATGGCTGGCATGGTGGGGTATTTCTCTTCATTGGGCTCTTGAGATAGTTTCAAAAGGTTATACCACTGCTATTGTGTCACCAGGTCTCCCTTCCAGAGTCTGACCTGGGTTGCACCTGCTTAGCTTGGTGCTTTTCTCTTTTGAGATACACCTTTGCCACATGTGTGGCTCCACATAAGGGGATCATGGCTTGCCATTTGTCTAATTTGGGATGCACACCTGTGTGGCTGGCACTGTGGGGTATTTCTCTTGATTGGGCTCTTGAGATAGTTTGAAAAGGTTACACCACTGCTCTTGTGTCATCAGGTTACCCTTCCAGTGGTTGACCTGGGTTGCACCTGCTTAGCTTGCTGCTTTTCTCTTCTGACATACACCTTTGCCACATGTGTGGCTTCACATGAAGGGATCATGGCTTGCCATTTGTCTAATTTGGGATGCACACCCGTGTGGCTGGCACTGTGGGGTATTTCTCTTCATTGGGCTCTTGAGATAGTTTCAAAAGGTTACACCACTGCTTTTGTGTCACCAGGTCTCTCTTCCAGTGCTTGGCCTGGGCTGCACCTGCTTAGCTTGGTGCTTTTCTCTTCTGACATACACCTTTGCCACATGTGTGGCTCCACATAAGGGGAGCATGGCTTGCCATTTGTCTAATTTGGGATGCACACCTCCACCACATGTTTACTTCCAGATGGGGAGAGAAAGAGAATGACCTCAACCTGGTGGGTGTGGCTGGCATGGTGGGATATTTCTCTTCATTGGGCTCTTGAGATAGTTTCAAAAGGTTATACCACTGCTCTTATGTCACCAGGTCTCCCTTCCAGAGTCTGACCTGGGTTGCACCTGCTTAGCTTGTTGCTTTTTTCTTCTGACATACACCTTTGCCACATGTGTGGCTCCACATAAGGGGAGCATGGCTTGCCATTTGTCTAATTTGGGATGCACGCCTCTGTGGCTGGCACGGTGAGGTATTTCTCTTCATTGGGCTCTTGAGATAGTTTCAAAAGGTTACGCCACTGCTCTTGTGTCATCAGGTTACCCTTCCAGTGGTTGACCTGGGTTGCACCTGCTTAGCTTGCTGCTTTTCTCTTCTGAGATACACATTTGCCACATGTGTGGCTCCACATAAAGGGAGCATGGCTTACCATTTGTCTAATTTGGGATGCACACCTGTGTGGCTGGCACTGTGGGGTATTTCTCTTCATTGGGCTCTTGAGATAGTATCAAAAGGTTATACCACTACTCTTGCGTCACCAGATCTCCCTTCCAGAGTCTGACCTTGGTTGCACCTGCTTAGCTTGCTGCTTTTCTCTTCTGAGATACACCTTTGCCACATGTGTGGCTCCACATAAGGGGAGCATGGCTTGCCATTTGTCTAATTTGGGATGCACACCTCCACCACATGTTTACTTCCAGATGGGGAGAGAAAGAGAATGACCTCAACCTGGTGGGTGTGGCTGGTATGGTGGGGTATTTCTCTTCATTGGGCTCTTGAGATAGTTTCAAAAGGTTATACCACTGCTCTTATGTCACCAGGTCTCCCTTCCAGAGTTTGACCTGGGTTGCACCTGCTTAGCTTGATGCTTTTTTCTTCTGACATACACCTTTGCCACATGTGTGGCTCTGCATGAGGGGAGCTTGTATTGCCATTTGTCTAATTTGGGATGCATGCCTGTGTGGCTGGCATGGTGAGGTATTTCTCTTCATTGGGCTCTTGAGATAGTTTCAAAAGGTTACACCACTGCTCTTGTGTCACCAGGTCTCCCTTCCAGAGTCTGACCTGGGCTGCACCTGCTTAGCTTGGTGCTTTACTCTTCTGAGATACACCTTTGCCACATGTGTGGCTCCACATAAGGGGAGCTTGTATTGCCATTTGTCTAATTTGGGATGCACACCTCCACCACATGTTTGCTTCCAGATGGGGTAAGAAAGAGAATGAACCCAACCTGGTGGGTGTGGCTGGCACTGTGGGGTATTTCTCTTCATTGGGCTCTTGAGTTAGTTTCAAAAGGTTACAGGACTGCTCTTGTGTCACCAGGTCTCCCTTCCAGTGTTTGGCCTAGGTTGCACCTGCTTAGCTTGGTGCTTTTCTATTCTGACATACACCTTTGCCACAGGTGTGGTTCCACATGAGGGGAGCATGGCTTGCCATTTGTCTAATTTGGGATAAACACTTGTGTGGCTGGCACTGTGGGGTATTTCTCTTCATTGGGCTCTTGAGATAGTTTCAAAAGGTTACACCACTGCTCTTGTGTCACCAGGTCTCCCTTCCAGTGCTTGGCCTGGGTTGCACCTGCTTAGCTTGGTGCTTTTCTCTTCTGAGATACACCTTTGCCACATGTGTGGCTCCACATAAGGGGAGCTTGTATTGCCATTTGTCTAATTTGGGATGCACGCCTCTGTGGCTGGCACGGTGAGGTATTTCTCTTCATTGGGCTCTTGAGATAGTTTCAAAAGGTTATGCCACTGCTCTTGTGTCATCAGGTTACCCTTGCAGTGGTTGACCTGGGTTGCACCTGCTTAGCTTGCTGCTTTTCTCTTCTGAGATACACCTTTGCCACATGTGTGGCTCCACATAAGGGGAGCATGGCTTACCATTTGTCTAATTTGGGATGCACACCTGTGTGGCTGGCACTGTGGGGTATTTCTCTTCATTGGGCTCTTGAGATAGTATCAAAAGGTTACACCACTGCTCTTGTGTCACCAGATCTCCCTTCCAGAGTCTGACCTGGGTTGCACCTGCTTAGCTTGGTGCTTTACTCTTCTGAGATACACCTTTGCCACATGTGTGGCTCCACATAAGGGGAGCTTGTATTGCCATTTGTCTAATTTGGGATGCACACCTCCACCACATGTTTGCTTCCAGATGGGGTAAGAAAGAGAATGAACCCAACCTGGTGGGTGTGGCTGGCACTGTGGGGTATTTCTCTTCATTGGGCTCTTGAGTTAGTTTCAAAAGGTTACAGGACTGCTCTTGTGTCACCAGGTCTCCCTTCCAGTGTTTGGCCTAGATTGCACCTGCTTAGCTTGGTGCTTTTCTATTCTGACATACACCTTTGCCACAGGTGTGGTTCCACATGAGGGGAGCATGGCTTGCCATTTGTCTAATTTGGGATGCACACGTGTGTGGCTGGCACTGTGGGGTATTTCTCTTCATTGGGCTCTTGAGATAGTTTCAAAAGGTTACACCACTGCTCTTGTGTCACCAGGTCTCCCTTCCAGTGCTTGGCCTGGGTTGCACCTGCTTAGCTTGGTGCTTTTCTCTTCTGAGATACACCTTTGCCACATGTGTGGCTCCACATAAGGGGAGCTTGTATTGCCATTTGTCTAATTTGGGATGCACACCTCCACCACATGTTTGCTTCCAGATGGGGAGAGAAAGAGAATGACCCCAACCTGGTGGGTGTGGCTGCCATGGTGGGGTATTTCTCTTCATTGGGCTCTTGAGATAGTTTCAAAAGGTTACACCACTGCTCTTGTGTCACCAGGTCCCTCTTCCAGTGGTTGACCTGGGTTGTACCTGCGTAGCTTGTTGCTTTTCTTTTCTGACATACAACTTTGCCACATGTGTGGCTCCACATAAGGGGAGCATGGCTTGCCATTTGTCCAATTTGGGATGCACACCTGTGTGGCTGGCACTGTGGGGTATTTCTCTTCATTGGGCTCTTGAGATAGTTTCAAAAGGTTACACCACTGCTCTTGTGTCACCAGGTTACCCTTCCAGAGTTTGACCTGGGTTGCACCTGCTTAGCTTGATGCTTTTTTCTTCTGACATACACCTTTGCCACATGTGTGGCTCTGCATGAGGGGAGCTTGTATTGCCATTTGTCTAATTTGGGATGCATGCCTGTGTGGCTGGCATGGTGAGGTATTTCTCTTCATTGGGCTCTTGAGATAGTTTCAAAAGGTTACACCACTGCTCTTGTGTCACCAGGTCTCCCTTCCAGAGTCTGACCTGGGCTGCACCTGCTTAGCTTGGTGCTTTACTCTTCTGAGATACACCTTTGCCACATGTGTGGCTCCACATAAGGGGAGCTTGTATTGCCATTTGTCTAATTTGGGATGCACACCTCCACCACATGTTTGCTTCCAGATGGGGTAAGAAAGAGAATGAACCCAACCTGGTGGGTGTGGCTGGCACTGTGGGGTATTTCTCTTCATTGGGCTCTTGAGTTAGTTTCAAAAGGTTACAGGACTGCTCTTGTGTCACCAGGTCTCCCTTCCAGTGTTTGGCCTAGGTTGCACCTGCTTAGCTTGGTGCTTTTCTATTCTGACATACACCTTTGCCACAGGTGTGGTTCCACATGAGGGGAGCATGGCTTGCCATTTGTCTAATTTGGGATGCACACTTGTGTGGCTGGCACTGTGGGGTATTTCTCTTCATTGGGCTCTTGAGATAGTTTCAAAAGGTTACACCACTGCTCTTGTGTCACCAGGTCTCCCTTCCAGTGCTTGGCCTGGGTTGCACCTGCTTAGCTTGGTGCTTTTCTCTTCTGAGATACACCTTTGCCACATGTGTGGCTCCACATAAGGGGAGCTTGTATTGCCATTTGTCTAATTTGGGATGCACGCCTCTGTGGCTGGCACGGTGAGGTATTTCTCTTCATTGGGCTCTTGAGATAGTTTCAAAAGGTTATGCCACTGCTCTTGTGTCATCAGGTTACCCTTGCAGTGGTTGACCTGGGTTGCACCTGCTTAGCTTGCTGCTTTTCTCTTCTGAGATACACCTTTGCCACATGTGTGGCTCCACATAAGGGGAGCATGGCTTACCATTTGTCTAATTTGGGATGCACACCTGTGTGGCTGGCACTGTGGGGTATTTCTCTTCATTGGGCTCTTGAGATAGTATCAAAAGGTTACACCACTGCTCTTGTGTCACCAGATCTCCCTTCCAGAGTCTGACCTGGGTTGCACCTGCTTAGCTTGGTGCTTTACTCTTCTGAGATACACCTTTGCCACATGTGTGGCTCCACATAAGGGGAGCTTGTATTGCCATTTGTCTAATTTGGGATGCACACCTCCACCACATGTTTGCTTCCAGATGGGGTAAGAAAGAGAATGAACCCAACCTGGTGGGTGTGGCTGGCACTGTGGGGTATTTCTCTTCATTGGGCTCTTGAGTTAGTTTCAAAAGGTTACAGGACTGCTCTTGTGTCACCAGGTCTCCCTTCCAGTGTTTGGCCTAGATTGCACCTGCTTAGCTTGGTGCTTTTCTATTCTGACATACACCTTTGCCACAGGTGTGGTTCCACATGAGGGGAGCATGGCTTGCCATTTGTCTAATTTGGGATGCACACGTGTGTGGCTGGCACTGTGGGGTATTTCTCTTCATTGGGCTCTTGAGATAGTTTCAAAAGGTTACACCACTGCTCTTGTGTCACCAGGTCTCCCTTCCAGTGCTTGGCCTGGGTTGCACCTGCTTAGCTTGGTGCTTTTCTCTTCTGAGATACACCTTTGCCACATGTGTGGCTCCACATAAGGGGAGCTTGTATTGCCATTTGTCTAATTTGGGATGCACACCTCCACCACATGTTTGCTTCCAGATGGGGAGAGAAAGAGAATGACCCCAACCTGGTGGGTGTGGCTGCCATGGTGGGGTATTTCTCTTCATTGGGCTCTTGAGATAGTTTCAAAAGGTTACACCACTGCTCTTGTGTCACCAGGTCCCTCTTCCAGTGGTTGACCTGGGTTGTACCTGCGTAGCTTGTTGCTTTTCTTTTCTGACATACAACTTTGCCACATGTGTGGCTCCACATAAGGGGAGCATGGCTTGCCATTTGTCCAATTTGGGATGCACACCTGTGTGGCTGGCACTGTGGGGTATTTCTCTTCATTGGGCTCTTGAGATAGTTTCAAAAGGTTACACCACTGCTCTTGTGTCACCAGGTTACCCTTCCAGAGGCTGACCTGGGATGTACCTGCTTAGCTTGTTGCTTTTTTCTTCTGACATACACCTTTGCCACATGTGTGGCTCCACATAAGGGGAGCATGGCTTGCCATTTGTCTAATTTGGGATGCACACCTCCACCACATGTTTACTTCCAGATGGGGAGAGAAAGAGAATGACCTCAACCTGGTGGGTGTGGCTGGTATGGTGGGGTATTTCTCTTCATTGGGCTCTTGAGATAGTTTCAAAAGGTTATACCACTGCTCTTATGTCACCAGGTCTCCCTTCCAGAGTCTGACCTGGGTTGCAACTGCTTAGCTTGCTGCTTTTTTCTTCTGACATACACCTTTGCCACATGTGTGGCTCTACATAAGGAGAGCATGGCTTGCCATTTGTCTAATTTGGGATGCACGCCTCTGTGGCTGGCACGGTGAGGTATTTCTCTTCATTGGGCTCTTGAGATAGTTTCAAAAGGTTACGCCACTGCTCTTGTGTCATCAGGTTACTCTTCCAGTGGTTGACCTGGGTTGCACCTGCTTAGCTTGCTGCTTTTCTCTTCTGAGATACACCTTTGCCACATGTGTGGCTCCACATAAGGGGAGCATGGCTTACCATTTGTCTAATTTGGGATGCACACCTGTGTGGCTGGCACTGTGGGGTATTTCTCTTCATTGGGCTCTTGAGATAGTTTCAAAAGGTTACACCACTGCTCTTGTGTCAGCAGGTCCCCCTTCCAGAGGCTGACCTGGGATGTACCTGCTTAGTTCGCTGCTTTTTTCTTGTGACATACACCTTTTCCACATGTATGGCTCCACATAAGGGGAGCATGGCTTGCCATTTGTCTAATTTGGGATGCACACCTCCACCACATGTTTACTTCCAGATGGGGAGAGAAAGAGAATGACCTCAACCTGGTGGGTGTGGCTGGCATGGTGGGGTATTTCTCTTGATTGGGCTCTTGAGATAGTTTCAAAAGGTAACACCACTGCTCTTGTGTCACCAGGTCTCCCTTCCAGAGTCTGACCTGGGTTGCACCTGCATAGCTTGCTGCTTTTTACTTCTGACATACACCTTTGCCACATGTGTGGCTCTGCATAAGGGGAGCATGGCTTGCCATTTGTCTAATTTGGGATGCACACCTCCACCACATGTTTGCTTCCAGATGGGGTGAGAAAGAGAATGAACCCAACCTGGTGGGTGTGGCTGGCACTGTGGGGTATTTCTCTTCATTGGGCTCTTGAGATAGTTTCAAAGGGTTACACCACTGCTCTTATGTCACCAGGTCTCCCTTCCAGAGTCTGACCTGGGTTACAACTGCTTAGCTTGCTGCTTTTTTCTTCTGACATACACCTTTGCCACATGTGTGGCTCTACATAAGGGGAGCATGGCTTGCCATTTGTCTAATTTGGGATGCACGCCTCTGTGGCTGGCACGGTGAGGTATTTCTCTTCATTGGGCTCTTGAGATAGTTTCAAAAGGTTACGCCACTGCTCTTGTGTCATCAGGTTACCCTTCCAGTGGTTGACCTGGGTTGCACCTGCTTAGCTTGCTGCTTTTCTTTTCTGAGATACACCTTTGCCACATGTGTGGCTCCACATAAGGGGAGCATGGCTTACCATTTGTCTAATTTGGGATGCACACCTGTGTGGCTGGCACTGTGGGGTATTTCTCTTCATTGGGCTCTTGAGATAGTATCAAAAGGTTATACCACTGCTCTTGCGTCACCAGATCTCCCTTCCAGAGTCTGACCTTGGTTGCACCTGCTTAGCTTGCTGCTTTTCACTTCTGAGATACACCTTTGCCACATGTGTGGCTCCACATAAGGGGAGCATGGCTTGCCATTTGTCTAATTTGGGATGCACACCTCCACCACATGTTTACTTCCAGATGGGGAGAGAAAGAGAATGACCTCAACCTGGTGGGTGTGGCTGGCATGGTGGGGTATTTCTCTTGATTGGGCTCTTGAGATAGTTTCAAAAGGTAACACCACTGCTCTTGTGTCACCAGGTCTCCCTTCCAAAGTCTGACCTGGGTTGCACCTGCATAGCTTGCTGCTTTTTACTTCTGACATACACCTTTGCCACATGTGTGGCTCTGCATAAGGGGAGCATGGCTTGCCATTTGTCTAATTTGGGATGCACACCTCCACCACATGTTTACTTCCAGATGGGGAGAGAAAGAGAATGACCTCAACCTGGTGGGTGTGGCTGGTATGGTGGGGTATTTCTCTTCATTGGGCTCTTGAGATAGTTTCAAAAGGTTATACCACTGCTCTTATGTCACCAGGTCTCCCTTCCAGAGTTTGACCTGGGTTGCACCTGCTTAGCTTGATGCTTTTTTCTTCTGACATACACCTTTGCCACATGTGTGGCTCTGCATGATGGGAGCTTGTATTGCCATTTGTCTAATTTGGGATGCACACCTCCACCACATGTTTGCTTCCAGATGGGGAGAGAAAGAGAATGACCCAACCTGGTGGGTGTGGCTGCCATGGTGGGGTATTTCTCTTCATTGGGCTCTTGAGATAGTTTCAAAAGGTTACACCACTGCTCTTGTGTCACCAGGTCCCTCTTCCAGTGGTTGACCTGGGTTGTACCTGCATAGCTTGTTGCTTTTCTTTTCTGACACACAACTTTGCCACATGTGTGGCTCCACATAAGGGGAGCATGGCTTGCCATTTGTCCAATTTGGGATGCACACCTGTGTGGCTGGCACTGTGGGGTATTTCTCTTCATTGGGCTCTTGAGATAGTTTCAAAAGGTTACACCACTGCTCTTGTGTCACCAGGTCTCCCTTCCAGTGTTTGGCCTGGGTTGCACCTGCTTAGCTTGGTGTTTTTCTCTTCTGACATACACCTTTGCCACATGTGTGGCGCCACATAAGTGGAGCATGGCTTACCATTTGTCTAATTTAGGATGCACACCTCCACCACATGTTTACTTCCAGATGGGGAGAGAAAGAGAATGACCCCAACCTGGTGGGTGTGGCTTGCATGGTGGGTTATTTCTCTTGATTGGGCTCTTGAGATAGTTTCAAAAGGTTATACCACTGCTCTTGTGTCATCAGGTTTCCCTTCCAGTGGTTGACCTGGGTTGCATCTGCTTAGCTTGTTGCTTTTCTCTTCTGACATACACCTTTGCCACATGTGTGGCTGGCACTGTGGGGTATTTCTCTTCATTGGGCTCTTGAGATAGTTTCAAAAGGTTACACCACTGCTCTTGTGTCACCAGGTTACCCTTCCAGAGGCTGACCTGGGATGTACCTGCTTAGCTTGTTGCTTTTTTCTTCTGACATACACCTTTGCCACATGTGTGGCTCCACATAAGGGGAGCATGGCTTGCCATTTCTCTAATTTGGGATGCACACCTCCACCACATGTTTACTTCCAGATGGGGAGAGAAAGAGAATGACCTCAACCTGGTGGGTGTGGCTGGTATGGTGGGGTATTTCTCTTCATTGGGCTCTTGAGATAGTTTCAAAAGGTTATACCACTGCTCTTATGTCACCAGGTCTCCCTTCCAGAGTCTGACCTGGGTTGCAACTGCTTAGCTTGCTGCTTTTTTCTTCTGACATACACCTTTGCCACATGTGTGGCTCTACATAAGGGGAGCATGGCTTGCCATTTGTCTAATTTGGGATGCACGCCTCTGTGGCTGGCACGGTGAGGTATTTCTCTTCATTGGGCTCTTGAGATAGTTTCAAAAGGTTACGCCACTGCTCTTGTGTCATCAGGTTACCCTTCCAGTGGTTGACCTGGGTTGCACCTGCTTAGCTTGCTGCTTTTCTCTTCTGAGATACACCTTTGCCACATGTGTGGCTCCACATAAGGGGAGCATGGCTTACCATTTGTCTAATTTTGGGATGCACACCTGTGTGGCTGGCACTGTGGGGTATTTCTCTTCATTGGGCTCTTGAGATAGTATCAAAAGGTTATACCACTGCTCTTGTGTCACCAGATCTCCCTTCCAGAGTCTGACCTTGGTTGCACCTGCTTAGCTTGCTGCTTTTCTCTTCTGAGATACACCTTTGCCACATGTGTGGCTCCATATAAGGGGAGCATGGCTTGCCATTTGTCTAATTTGGGATGCACACCTGTGTGGCTGGCACTGTGGGGTATTTCTCTTCATTGGGCTCTTGAGATAGTTTCAAAAGGTTACACCACTGCTCTTGTGTCACCAGGTCCCCCTTCCAGAGGCTGACCTGGGATGTACCTGCTTAGTTTGCTGCTTTTTTCTTGTGACATACACCTTTTCCACATGTGTGGCTCCACATAAGGGGAGCATGGCTTGCCATTTGGCTAATTTGGGATGCACACCTCCACCACATGTTTACTTCCAGATGGGGAGAGAAAGAGAATGACCTCAACCTGGTGGGTGTGGCTGGCATGGTGGGGTATTTCTCTTGATTGGGCTCTTGAGATAGTTTCAAAAGGTAACACCACTGCTCTTGTGTCACCAGGTCTCCCTTCCAGAGTCTGACCTGGGTTGCACCTGCATAGCTTGCTGCTTTTTACTTCTGACATACACCTTTGCCACATGTGTGGCTCTGCATAAGGGGAGCATGGCTTGCCATTTGTCTAATTTGGGATGCACACCTCCACCACATGTTTACTTCCAGATGGGGAGAGAAAGAGAATGACCTCAACCTGGTGGGTGTGGCTGGTATGGTGGGGTATTTCTCTTCATTGGGCTCTTGAGATAGTTTCAAAAGGTTATACCACTGCTCTTATGTCACCAGGTCTCCCTTCCAGAGTTTGACCTGGGTTGCACCTGCTTAGCTTGATGCTTTTTTCTTCTGACATACACCTTTGCCACATGTGTGGCTCTGCATGAGGGGAGCTTGTATTGCCATTTGTCTAATTTGGGATGCATGCCTGTGTGGCTGGCATGGTGAGGTATTTCTCTTCATTGGGCTCTTGAGATAGTTTCAAAAGGTTACACCACTGCTCTTGTGTCACCAGGTCTCCCTTCCAGAGTCTGACCTGGGTTGCACCTGCTTAGCTTGGTGCTTTACTCTTCTGAGATACACCTTTGCCACATGTGTGGCTCCACATAAGGGGAGCATGTATTGCCATTTGTCTAATTTGGGATGCACACCTCCACCACATGTTTGCTTCCAGATGGGGAGAGAAAGAGAATGACCCCAACCTGGTGGGTGTGGCTGCCATGGTGGGGTATTTCTCTTCATTGGGCTCTTGAGATAGTTTCAAAAGGTTACACCACTGCTCTTGTGTCACCAGGTCCCTCTTCCAGTGGTTGACCTGGGTTGTACCTGCGTAGCTTGTTGCTTTTCTTTTCTGACATACAACTTTGCCACATGTGTGGCTCCACATAAGGGGAGCATGGCTTGCCATTTGTCCAATTTGGGATGCACACCTGTGTGGCTGGCACTGTGGGGTATTTCTCTTCATTGGGCTCTTGAGATAGTTTCAAAAGGTTACACCACTGCTCTTGTGTCACCAGGTCTCCCTTCCAGTGTTTGGCCTGGGTTGCACCTGCTTAGCTTGGTGTTTTTCTTTTCTGACATACACCTTTGCCACATGTGTGGTGCCACATAAGTGGAGCATGGCTTACCATTTGTCTAATTTAGGATGCACACCTCCACCACATGTTTACTTCCAGATGGGGAGAGAAAGAGAATGACCCCAACCTGGTGGGTGTGGCTTGCATGGTGGGTTATTTCTCTTGATTGGGCTCTTGAGATAGTTTCAAAAGGTTATACCACTGCTCTTGTGTCATCAGGTTTCCCTTCCAGTGGTTGACCTGGGTTGCATCTGCTTAGCTTGTTGCTTTTCTCTTCTGACATACACCTTTGCCACATGTGTGGCTGGCACTGTGGGGTATTTCTCTTCATTGGGCTCTTGAGACAGTTTCAAAAGGTTTCACCACTGCTCTTGTGTCACCAGGTTACCCTTCCAGAGGCTGACCGGGGATGTACCTGCTTAGCTTGTTGCCTTTTTCTTCTGACATACACCTTTGCCACATGTGTGGCTCCACATAAGGGGAGCATGGCTTGCCATTTGTCTAATTTGGGATGCACACCTCCACCACATGTTTGCTTCCAGATGGGGTGAGAAAGAGAATGAACCCAACCTGGTGGGTGTGGCTGGCACTGTGGGGTATTTCTCTTCATTGGGCTCTTGAGATAGTTTCAAAGGGTTACACCACTGCTCTTATGTCACCAGGTCTCCCTTCCAGAGTCTGACCTGGGTTGCAACTGCTTAGCTTGCTGCTTTTTTCTTCTGACATACACCTTTGCCACATGTGTGGCTCTACATAAGGGGAGCATGGCTTGCCATTTGTCTAATTTGGGATGCACGCCTCTGTGGCTGGCACGGTGAGGTATTTCTCTTCATTGGGCTCTTGAGATAGTTTCAAAAGGTTACGCCACTGCTCTTGTGTCATCAGGTTACCCTTCCAGTGGTTGACCTGGGTTGCACCTGCTTAGCTTGCTGCTTTTCTCTTCTGAGATACACCTTTGCCACATGTGTGGCTCCACATAAGGGGAGCATGGCTTACCATTTGTCTAATTTGGGATGCACACCTGTGTGGCTGGCACTGTGGGGTATTTCTCTTCATTGGGCTCTTGAGATAGTATCAAAAGGTTATACCACTGCTCTTGCGTCACCAGATCTCCCTTCCAGAGTCTGACCTGGGTTGCACCTGCTTAGCTTGCTGCTTTTCTCTTCTGAGATACACCTTTGCCACATGTGTGGCTCCACATAAGGGGAGCATGGCTTGCCATTTGTCTAATTTGGGATGCACACCTGTGTGGCTGGCACTGTGGGGTATTTCTCTTCATTGGGCTCTTGAGATAGTTTCAAAAGGTTACACCACTGCTCTTGTGTCACCAGGTCCCCCTTCCAGAGGCTGACCTGGGATGTACCTGCTTAGTTTGCTGCTTTTTTCTTGTGACATACACCTTTTCCACATGTGTGGCTCCACATAAGGGGAGCATGGCTTGCCATTTGTCTAATTTGGGATGCACACCTCCACCACATGTTTACTTCCAGATGGGGAGAGAAAGAGAATGACCTCAACCTGGTGGGTGTGGCTGGCATGGTGGGGTATTTCTCTTGATTGGGCTCTTGAGATAGTTTCAAAAGGTAACACCACTGCTCTTGTGTCACCAGGTCTCCCTTCCAGAGTCTGACCTGGGTTGCACCTGCATAGCTTGCTGCTTTTTACTTCTGACATACACCTTTGCCACATGTGTGGCTCTGCATAAGGGGAGCATGGCTTGCCATTTGTCTAATTTGGGATGCACACCTCCACCACATGTTTGCTTCCAGATGGGGTGAGAAAGAGAATGAACCCAACCTGGTGGGTGTGGCTGGCACTGTGGGGTATTTCTCTTCATTGGGCTCTTGAGATAGTTTCAAAGGGTTACACCACTGCTCTTATGTCACCAGGTCTCCCTTCCAGAGTCTGACCTGGGTTGCAACTGCTTAGCTTGCTGCTTTTTTCTTCTGACATACACCTTTGCCACATGTGTGGCTCTACATAAGGGGAGCATGGCTTGCCATTTGTCTAATTTGGGATGCACGCCTCTGTGGCTGGCACGGTGAGGTATTTCTCTTCATTGGGCTCTTGAGATAGTTTCAAAAGGTTACGCCACTGCTCTTGTGTCATCAGGTTACCCTTCCAGTGGTTGACCTGGGTTGCACCTGCTTAGCTTGCTGCTTTTCTCTTCTGAGATACACCTTTGCCACATGTGTGGCTCCACAGAAGGGGAGCATGGCTTGCCATTTGTCTAATTTGGGATGCACACCTGTGTGGCTGGCACTGTGGGGTATTTCTCTTCATTGGGCTCTTGAGATAGTTTCAAAAGGTTATACCACTGCTCTTATGTCACCACGTCTCCCTTCCAGAGTTTGACCTGGGTTGCACCTGCTTAGCTTGCTGCTTTTTTCTTGTGACATACACCTTTTCCACATGTGTGGCTCCACATAAGGGGATCATGGCTTGCCATTTGTCTAATTTGGGATGCACACCTCCACCACATGTTTACTTCCAGATGGGGAGAGAAAGAGAATGACCTCAACCTGGTGGGTGTGGCTGGCATGGTGGGGTATTTCTCTTGATTGGGCTCTTGAGATAGTTTCAAAAGGTAACACCACTGCTCTTGTGCCACCAGGTCCCCCTTCCAGAGGCTGACCTGGGATGTACCTGCTTAGTTTGCTGCTTTTTTCTTGTGACATACACCTTTTCCACATGTGTGGCTCCACATAAGGGGATCATGGCTTGCCATTTGTCTAATTTGGGATGCACACCTCCACCACATGTTTACTTCCAGATGGGGAGAGAAAGAGAATGACCTCAACCTGGTGGGTGTGGCTGGCATGGTGGGGTATTTCTCTTGATTGGGCTCTTGAGATAGTTTCAAAAGGTAACACCACTGCTCTTGTGCCACCAGGTCCCCCTTCCAGAGGCTGACCTGGGATGTACCTGCTTAGTTTGCTGCTTTTTTCTTGTGACATACACCTTTTCCACATGTGTGGCTCCACATAAGGGGAGCATGGCTTGCCATTTGTCTAATTTGGGATGCATACCTCCACCACATGTTTACTTCCAGATGGGGAGAGAAAGAGAATGACCCCAACCTGGTGGATGTGGCTGGCATGGTGGGGTATTTCTCTTCATTGGGCTCTTGAGATAGTTTCAAAAGGTTATACCACTGCTCTTGTGTCACCAGGTTTCCCTTCCAGAGTCTGACCTGGGTTGCACCTGTTTAGCTTGCTGCTTTTTTGTTCTGACATACACCTTTGCCACATGTGTGGCTCTGCATGAGGGTAGCTTGTATTGCCATTTGTCTAATTTGGGATGCACGCCTGTGTGGCTGGCATGGTGAGGTATTTCTCTTCATTGGGCTCTTGAGATAGTATCAAAAGGTTATACCACTGCTCTTGCGTCACCAGATCTCCCTTCCAGAGTCTGACCTGGGTTGCACCTGCTTAGCTTGCTGCTTTTTACTTCTGACATACACCTTTGCCACATGTGTGGCTCTGCATAAGGGGAGCATGGCTTGCCATTTGTCTAATTTGGGATGCACACCTCCACCACATGTTTACTTCCAGATGGGGAGAGAAAGAGAATGACCTCAACCTGGTGGGTGTGGCTGGTTTGGTGGGGTATTTCTCTTCATTGGGCTCTTGAGATAGTTTCAAAAGGTTATACCACTGCTCTTGTGTCACCAGGTTTCCCTTCCAGAGTCTGACCTGGGTTGCACCTGTTTAGCTTGTTGCTTTTTTGTTCTGACATACACCTTTGCCACATGTGTGGCTCCACATAAGGGGAGCATGGCTTGCCATTTGTCTAATTTGGGATGCACGCCTCTGTGGCTGGCACGGTGAGGTATTTCTCTTCATTGGGCTCTTGAGATAGTTTCAAAAGGTTACACCACTGCTCTTGTGTCATCAGGTTACCCCTCCAGTGGTTGACCTGGGTTGCACCTGCTTAGCTTGCTGCTTTTCTCTTCTGAGATACACCAGTGCCATATGTGTGGCTCCACATAAGGGGAGCATGGCTTGCCATTTGTCTAATTTGGGATGCACACCTGTGTGGCTGGCACGGTGGGGTATTTCTCTTCATTGGGCTCTTGAGATAGTATCAAAAGGTTGTACCACTGCTCTTGTGTCACCAGATCTCCCTTCCAGAGTCTGACCTGGGTTGCACCTGCTTAGCTTGCTGCTTTTCTCTTCTGAGATACACCTTTGCCACATGTGTGGCTCCACATAAGGGGAGCATGGCTTACCATTTGTCTAATTTGGGATGCACACCTGTGTGGCTGGCACTGTGGGGTATTTCTCTTCATTGGGCTCTTGAGATAGTATCAAAAGGTTATACCACTGCTCTTGTGTCACCAGATCTCCCTTCCAGAGTCTGACCTTTGTTGCACCTGCTTAGCTTGCTGCTTTTCTCTTCTGAGATACACCTTTGCCACATGTGTGGCTCCACATAAGGGGAGCATGGCTTGCCATTTGTCTAATTTGGGATGCACACCTGTGTGGCTGGCACTGTGGGGTATTTCTCTTCATTGGGCTCTTGAGATAGTTTCAAAAGGTTACACCACTGCTCTTGTGTCACCAGGTCCCCCTTCCAGAGGCTGACCTGGGATGTACCTGCTTAGTTTGCTGCTTTTTTCTTGTGACATACACCTTTTCCACATGTGTGGCTCCACATAAGGGGAGCATGGCTTGCCATTTGTCTAATTTGGAATGCACACCTCCACCACATGTTTACTTCCAGATGGGGAGAGAAAGAGAATGACCTCAACCTGGTGGGTGTGGCTGGCATGGTGGGGTATTTCTCTTGATTGGGCTCTTGAGATAGTTTCAAAAGGTAACACCACTGCTCTTGTGTCACCAGGTCTCCCTTCCAGAGTCTGACCTGGGTTGTACCTGCTTAGCTTGCTGCTTTTTTCTTCTGACATACACCTTTGCCACATGTGTGGCTCTGCATAAGGGGAGCATGGCTTGCCATTTGTCTAATTTGGGATGCACACCTCCACCACATGTTTACTTCCAGATGGGGAGAGAAAGAGAATGACCCCAACCTGGTGGATATGGCTGGCATGGTGGGGTATTTCTCTTCATTGGGCTCTTGAGATAGTTTCAAAAGGTTATACCACTGCTATTGTGTCACCAGGTCTCCCTTCCAGAGTCTGACCTGGGTTGCACCTGCTTAGCTTGGTGCTTTTCTCTTTTGAGATACACCTTTGCCACATGTGTGGCTCCACATAAGGGGATCATGGCTTGCCATTTGTCTAATTTGGGATGCACACCTGTGTGGCTGGCACTGTGGGGTATTTCTCTTGATTGGGCTCTTGAGATAGTTTGAAAAGGTTACACCACTGCTCTTGTGTCATCAGGTTACCCTTCCAGTGGTTGACCTGGGTTGCACCTGCTTAGCTTGCTGCTTTTCTCTTCTGACATACACCTTTGCCACATGTGTGGCTTCACATGAGGGGAGCATGGCTTGCCATTTGTCTAATTTGGGATGCACACCTCCACCACATGTTTACTTCCAGATGGGGAGAGAAAGAGAATGACCCCAACCTGGTGGATATGGCTGGCATGGTGGGGTATTTCTCTTCATTGGGCTCTTGAGATAGTTTCAAAAGGTTATACCACTGCTATTGTGTCACCAGGTCTCCCTTCCAGAGTCTGACCTGGGTTGCACCTGCTTAGCTTGGTGCTTTTCTCTTTTGAGATACACCTTTGCCACATGTGTGGCTCCACATAAGGGGATCATGGCTTCCCATTTGTCTAATTTGGGATGCACACCTGTGTGGCTGGCACTGTGGGGTATTTCTCTTGATTGGGCTCTTGAGATAGTTTGAAAAGGTTACACCACTGCTCTTGTGTCATCAGGTTACCCTTCCAGTGGTTGACCTGGGTTGCACCTGCTTAGCTTGCTGCTTTTCTCTTCTGACATACACCTTTGCCACATGTGTGGCTTCACATGAGGGGATCATGGCTTGCCATTTGTCTAATTTGGGATGCACACCCGTGTGGCTGGCACTGTGGGGTATTTCTCTTCATTGGGCTCTTGAGATAGTTTCAAAAGGTTACACCACTGCTTTTGTGTCACCAGGTCTCCCTTCCAGTGCTTGGCCTGGGTTGCACCTGCTTAGCTTGGTGCTTTTCTCTTCTGACATACACCTTTGCCACATGTGTGGCTCCACATAAGGGGAGCATGGCTTGCCATTTGTCTAATTTGGGATGCACACCTCCACCACATGTTTACTTCCAGATGGGGAGAGAAAGAGAATGACCTCAACCTGGTGGGTGTGGCTGGCATGGTGGGGTATTTCTCTTCATTGGGCTCTTGAGATAGTTTCAAAAGGTTATACCACTGCTCTTATGTCACCAGGTCTCCCTTCCAGAGTCTGACCTGGGTTGCACCTGCTTAGCTTGTTGCTTTTTTCTTCTGACATACACCTTTGCCACATGTGTGGCTCCACATAAGGGGAGCATGGCTTGCCATTTGTCTAATTTGGGATGCACGCCTCTGTGGCTGGCACGGTGAGGTATTTCTCTTCATTGGGCTCTTGAGATAGTTTCAAAAGGTTACGCCACTGCTCTTGTGTCATCAGGTTACCCTTCCAGTGGTTGACCTGGGTTGCACCTGTTTAGCTTGCTGCTTTTCTCTTCTGAGATACACCTTTGCCACATGTGTGGCTCCACATAAAGGGAGCATGGCTTACCATTTGTCTAATTTGGGATGCACACCTGTGTGGCTGGCACTGTGGGGTATTTCTCTTCATTGGGCTCTTGAGATAGTATCAAAAGGTTATACCACTGCTCTTGCGTCACCAGATCTGCCTTCCAGAGTCTGACCTTGGTTGCACCTGCTTAGCTTGCTGCTTTTCTCTTCTGAGATACACCTTTGCCACATGTGTGGCTCCACATAAGGGGAGCATGGCATGCCATTTGTCTAATTTGGGATGCACACCTGTGTGGCTGGCACTGTGGGGTATTTCTCTTCATTGGGCTCTTGAGATAGTTTCAAAAGGTTACACCACTGCTCTTGTGTCACCAGGTTCCCCTTCCAGAGGCTGACCTGGGATGTACCTGCTTAGTTTGCTGCTTTTTTCTTGTGACATACACCTTTTCCACATGTGTGGCTCCACATAAGGGGAGAATGGCTTGCCATTTGTCTAATTTGGGATGCACACCTCCACCACATGTTTACTTCCAGATGGGGAGAGAAAGAGAATGACCTCAACCTGGTGGGTGTGGCTGGCATGGTGGGGTATTTCTCTTGATTGGGCTCTTGAGATAGTTTCAAAAGGTAACACCACTGCTCTTGTGTCACCAGGTCTCCCTTCCAGAGTCTGACCTGGGTTGCACCTGCATAGCTTGCTGCTTTTTACTTCTGACATACACCTTTGCCACATGTGTGGCTCTGCATAAGGGGAGCATGGCTTGCCATTTGTCTAATTTGGGATGCACACCTCCACCACATGTTTACTTCCAGATGGGGAGAGAAAGAGAATGACCTCAACCTGGTGGGTGTGGCTGGTATGGTGGGGTATTTCTCTTCATTGGGCTCTTGAGATAGTTTCAAAAGGTTATACCACTGCTCTTATGTCACCAGGTCTCCCTTCCAGAGTTTGACCTGGGTTGCACCTGCTTAGCTTGATGCTTTTTTCTTCTGACATACACCTTTGCCACATGTGTGGCTCTGCATGAGGGGAGCTTGTATTGCCATTTGTCTAATTTGGGATGCATGCCTGTGTGGCTGGCATGGTGAGGTATTTCTCTTCATTGGGCTCTTGAGATAGTTTCAAAAGGTTACACCACTGCTCTTGTGTCACCAGGTCTCCCTTCCAGAGTCTGACCTGGGTTGCACCTGCTTAGCTTGGTGCTTTACTCTTCTGAGATACACCTTTGCCACATGTGTGGCTCCACATAAGGGGAGCTTGTATTGCCATTTGTCTAATTTGGGATGCACACCTCCACCACATGTTTGCTTCCAGATGGGGAGAGAAAGAGAATGACCCCAACCTGGTGGGTGTGGCTGCCATGGTGGGGTATTTCTCTTCATTGGGCTCTTGAGATAGTTTCAAAAGGTTACACCACTGCTCTTGTGTCACCAGGTCCCTCTTCCAGTGGTTGACCTGGGTTGTACCTGCGTAGCTTGTTGCTTTTCTTTTCTGACATACAACTTTGCCACATGTGTGGCTCCACATAAGGGGAGCATGGCTTGCCATTTGTCCAATTTGGGATGCACACCTGTGTGGCTGGCACTGTGGGGTATTTCTCTTCATTGGGCTCTTGAGATAGTTTCAAAAGGTTATACCACTGCTCTTATGTCACCAGGTCTCCCTTCCAGAGTTTGACCTGGGTTGCACCTGCTTAGCTTGATGCTTTTTTCTTCTGACATACACCTTTGCCACATGTGTGGCTCTGCATGAGGGGAGCTTGTATTGCCATTTGTCTAATTTGGGATGCATGCCTGTGTGGCTGGCATGGTGAGGTATTTCTCTTCATTGGGCTCTTGAGATAGTTTCAAAAGGTTACACCACTGCTCTTGTGTCACCAGGTCTCCCTTCCAGAGTCTGACCTGGGTTGCACCTGCTTAGCTTGGTGCTTTACTCTTCTGAGATACACCTTTGCCACATGTGTGGTGCCACATAAGTGGAGCATGGCTTACCATTTGTCTAATTTAGGATGCACACCTCCACCACATGTTTACTTCCAGATGGGGAGAGAAAGAGAATGACCCCAACCTGGTGGGTGTGGCTTGCATGGTGGGTTATTTCTCTTGATTGGGCTCTTGAGATAGTTTCAAAAGGTTATACCACTGCTCTTGTGTCATCAGGTTTCCCTTCCAGTGGTTGACCTGGGTTGCATCTGCTTAGCTTGTTGCTTTTCTCTTCTGACATACACCTTTGCCACATGTGTGGCTGGCACTGTGGGGTATTTCTCTTCATTGGGCTCTTGAGACAGTTTCAAAAGGTTACACCACTGCTCTTGTGTCACCAGGTTACCCTTCCAGACGCTGACCTGGGATGTACCTGCTTAGCTTGTTGCTTTTTTCTTCTGACATACACCTTTGCCACATGTGTGGCTCCACATAAGGGGAGCATGGCTTGCCATTTGTCTAATTTGGGATGCACACCTCCACCACATGTTTACTTCCAGATGGGGAGAGAAAGAGAATGACCTCAACCTGGTGGGTGTGGCTGGTATGGTGGGGTATTTCTCTTCATTGGGCTCTTGAGATAGTTTTAAAAGGTTATACCACTGCTCTTATGTCACCAGGTCTCCCTTCCAGAGTTTGACCTGGGTTGCACCTGCTTAGCTTGTTGCTTTTTTCTTCTGACATACACCTTTGCCACATGTGTGGCTCCACATAAGGGGAGCATGGCTTGCCATTTGTCTAATTTGGGATGCACACCTCCACCACATGTTTGCTTCCAGATGGGGTGAGAAAGAGAATGAACCCAACCTGGTGGGTGTGGCTGGCACTGTGGGGTATTTCTCTTCATTGGGCTCTTGAGATAGTTTCAAAGGGTTACACCACTGCTCTTATGTCACCAGGTCTCCCTTCCAGAGTCTGACCTGGGTTGCAACTGCTTAGCTTGCTGCTTTTTTCTTCTGACATACACCTTTGCCACATGTGTGGCTCTACATAAGGGGAGCATGGCTTGCCATTTGTCTAATTTGGGATGCACGCCTCTGTGGCTGGCACGGTGAGGTATTTCTCTTCATTGGGCTCTTGAGATAGTTTCAAAAGGTTACACCACTGCTCTTGTGTCATCAGGTTACCCTTCCAGTGGTTGACCTGGGTTGCACCTGCTTAGCTTGCTGCTTTTCTCTTCTGAGATACACCTTTGCCACATGTGTGGCTCCACATAAGGGGAGCATGGCTTACCATTTGTCTAATTTGGGATGCACACCTGTGTGGCTGGCACTGTGGGGTATTTCTCTTCATTGGGCTCTTGAGATAGTATCAAAAGGTTATACCACTGCTCTTGCGTCACCAGATCTCCCTTCCAGAGTCTGACCTTGGTTGCACCTGCTTAGCTTGCTGCTTTTCTCTTCTGAGATACACCTTTGCCACATGTGTGGCTCCACGTAAGGGGAGCATGGCTTGCCATTTGTCTAATTTGGGATGCACACCTGTGTGGCTGGCACTGTGGGGTATTTCTCTTCATTGGGCTCTTGAGATAGTTTCAAAAGGTTACACCACTGCTCTTGTGTCACCAGGTCCCCCTTCCAGAGGCTGACCTGGGATGTACCTGCTTAGTTTGCTGCTTTTTTCTTGTGACATACACCTTTTCCACATGTGTGGCTCCACATAAGGGGAGCATGGCTTGCCATTTGTCTAATTTGGGATGCACACCTCCACCACATGTTTACTTCCAGATGGGGAGAGAAAGAGAATGACCTCAACCTGGTGGGTGTGGCTGGCATGGTGGGGTATTTCTCTTGATTGGGCTCTTGAGATAGTTTCAAAAGGTAACACCACTGCTCTTGTGTCACCAGGTCTCCCTTCCAGAGTCTGACCTGGGTTGCACCTGCATAGCTTGCTGCTTTTTACTTCTGACATACACCTTTGCCACATGTGTGGCTCTGCATAAGGGGAGCATGGCTTGCCATTTGTCTAATTTGGGATGCACACCTCCACCACATGTTTGCTTCCAGATGGGGTGAGAAAGAGAATGAACCCAACCTGGTGGGTGTGGCTGGCACTGTGGGGTATTTCTCTTCATTGGGCTCTTGAGATAGTTTCAAAGGGTTACACCACTGCTCTTATGTCACCAGGTCTCCCTTCCAGAGTCTGACCTGGGTTGCAACTGCTTAGCTTGCTGCTTTTTTCTTCTGACATACACCTTTGCCACATGTGTGGCTCTACATAAGGGGAGCATGGCTTGCCATTTGTCTAATTTGGGATGCACGCCTCTGTGGCTGGCACGGTGAGGTATTTCTCTTCATTGGGCTCTTGAGATAGTTTCAAAAGGTTACGCCACTGCTCTTGTGTCATCAGGTTACCCTTCCAGTGGTTGACCTGGGTTGCACCTGCTTAGCTTGCTGCTTTTCTCTTCTGAGATACACCTTTGCCACATGTGTGGCTCCACAGAAGGGGAGCATGGCTTGCCATTTGTCTAATTTGGGATGCACACCTGTGTGGCTGGCACTGTGGGGTATTTCTCTTCATTGGGCTCTTGAGATAGTTTCAAAAGGTTATACCACTGCTCTTATGTCACCACGTCTCCCTTCCAGAGTTTGACCTGGGTTGCACCTGCTTAGCTTGCTGCTTTTTTCTTGTGACATACACCTTTTCCACATGTGTGGCTCCACATAAGGGGATCATGGCTTGCCATTTGTCTAATTTGGGATGCACACCTCCACCACATGTTTACTTCCAGATGGGGAGAGAAAGAGAATGACCTCAACCTGGTGGGTGTGGCTGGCATGGTGGGGTATTTCTCTTGATTGGGCTCTTGAGATAGTTTCAAAAGGTAACACCACTGCTCTTGTGCCACCAGGTCCCCCTTCCAGAGGCTGACCTGGGATGTACCTGCTTAGTTTGCTGCTTTTTTCTTGTGACATACACCTTTTCCACATGTGTGGCTCCACATAAGGGGATCATGGCTTGCCATTTGTCTAATTTGGGATGCACACCTCCACCACATGTTTACTTCCAGATGGGGAGAGAAAGAGAATGACCTCAACCTGGTGGGTGTGGCTGGCATGGTGGGGTATTTCTCTTGATTGGGCTCTTGAGATAGTTTCAAAAGGTAACACCACTGCTCTTGTGCCACCAGGTCCCCCTTCCAGAGGCTGACCTGGGATGTACCTGCTTAGTTTGCTGCTTTTTTCTTGTGACATACACCTTTTCCACATGTGTGGCTCCACATAAGGGGAGCATGGCTTGCCATTTGTCTAATTTGGGATGCATACCTCCACCACATGTTTACTTCCAGATGGGGAGAGAAAGAGAATGACCCCAACCTGGTGGATGTGGCTGGCATGGTGGGGTATTTCTCTTCATTGGGCTCTTGAGATAGTTTCAAAAGGTTATACCACTGCTCTTGTGTCACCAGGTTTCCCTTCCAGAGTCTGACCTGGGTTGCACCTGTTTAGCTTGCTGCTTTTTTCTTCTGACATACACCTTTGCCACATGTGTGGCTCTGCATGAGGGTAGCTTGTATTGCCATTTGTCTAATTTGGGATGCACGCCTGTGTGGCTGGCATGGTGAGGTATTTCTCTTCATTGGGCTCTTGAGATAGTATCAAAAGGTTATACCACTGCTCTTGCGTCACCAGATCTCCCTTCCAGAGTCTGACGTGGGTTGCACCTGCTTAGCTTGCTGCTTTTTACTTCTGACATACACCTTTGCCACATGTGTGGCTCTGCATAAGGGGAGCATGGCTTGCCATTTGTCTAATTTGGGATGCACACCTCCACCACATGTTTACTTCCAGATGGGGAGAGAAAGAGAATGACCTCAACCTGGTGGGTGTGGCTGGTTTGGTGGGGTATTTCTCTTCATTGGGCTCTTGAGATAGTTTCAAAAGGTTATACCACTGCTCTTATGTCACCAGGTCTCCCTTCCAGAGTTTAACCTGGGTTGCACCTGCTTAGCTTGCTGCTTTTTTCTTCTGACATACACCTTTGCCACATGTGTGGCTCCACATAAGGGGAGCATGGCTTGCCATTTGTCTAATTTGGGATGCACGCCTCTGTGGCTGGCACGGTGAGGTATTTCTCTTCATTGGGCTCTTGAGATAGTTTCAAAAGGTTACACCACTGCTCTTGTGTCATCAGGTTACCCCTCCAGTGGTTGACCTGGGTTGCACCTGCTTAGCTTGCTGCTTTTCTCTTCTGAGATACACCAGTGCCACATGTGTGGCTCCACATAAGGGGAGCATGGCTTGCCATTTGTCTAATTTGGGATGCACACCTGTGTGGCTGGCACGGTGGGGTATTTCTCTTCATTGGGCTCTTGAGATAGTATCAAAAGGTTGTACCACTGCTCTTGTGTCACCAGATCTCCCTTCCAGAGTCTGACCTGGGTTGCACCTGCTTAGCTTGCTGCTTTTCTCTTCTGAGATACACCTTTGCCACATGTGTGGCTCCACATAAGGGGAGCATGGCTTACCATTTGTCTAATTTGGGATGCACACCTGTGTGGCTGGCACTGTGGGGTATTTCTCTTCATTGGGCTCTTGAGATAGTATCAAAAGGTTATACCACTGCTCTTGTGTCACCAGATCTCCCTTCCAGAGTCTGACCTTTGTTGCACCTGCTTAGCTTGCTGCTTTTCTCTTCTGAGATACACCTTTGCCACATGTGTGGCTCCACATAAGGGGAGCATGGCTTGCCATTTGTCTAATTTGGGATGCACACCTGTGTGGCTGGCACTGTGGGGTATTTCTCTTCATTGGGCTCTTGAGATAGTTTCAAAAGGTTACACCACTGCTCTTGTGTCACCAGGTCCCCCTTCCAGAGGCTGACCTGGGATGTACCTGCTTAGTTTGCTGCTTTTTTCTTGTGACATACACCTTTTCCACATGTGTGGCTCCACATAAGGGGAGCATGGCTTGCCATTTGTCTAATTTGGAATGCACACCTCCACCACATGTTTACTTCCAGATGGGGAGAGAAAGAGAATGACCTCAACCTGGTGGGTGTGGCTGGCATGGTGGGGTATTTCTCTTGATTGGGCTCTTGAGATAGTTTCAAAAGGTAACACCACTGCTCTTGTGTCACCAGGTCTCCCTTCCAGAGTCTGACCTGGGTTGTACCTGCTTAGCTTGCTGCTTTTTTTCTTCTGACATACACCTTTGCCACATGTGTGGCTCTGCATAAGGGGAGCATGGCTTGCCATTTGTCTAATTTGGGATGCACACCTCCACCACATGTTTACTTCCAGATGGGGAGAGAAAGAGAATGACCCCAACCTGGTGGATATGGCTGGCATGGTGGGGTATTTCTCTTCATTGGGCTCTTGAGATAGTTTCAAAAGGTTATACCACTGCTATTGTGTCACCAGGTCTCCCTTCCAGAGTCTGACCTGGGTTGCACCTGCTTAGCTTGGTGCTTTTCTCTTTTGAGATACACCTTTGCCACATGTGTGGCTCCACATAAGGGGATCATGGCTTGCCATTTGTCTAATTTGGGATGCACACCTGTGTGGCTGGCACTGTGGGGTATTTCTCTTGATTGGGCTCTTGAGATAGTTTCAAAAGGTTACACCACTGCTTTTGTGTCACCAGGTCTCCCTTCCAGTGCTTGGCCTGGGTTGCACCTGCTTAGCTTGGTGCTTTTCTCTTCTGACATACACCTTTGCCACATGTGTGGCTCCACATAAGGGGAGCATGGCTTGCCATTTGTCTAATTTGGGATGCACACCTCCACCACATGTTTACTTCCAGATGGGGAGAGAAAGAGAATGACCTCAACCTGGTGGGTGTGGCTGGCATGGTGGGGTATTTCTCTTCATTGGGCTCTTGAGATAGTTTCAAAAGGTTATACCACTGCTCTTATGTCACCAGGTCTCCCTTCCAGAGTCTGACCTGGGTTGCACCTGCTTAGCTTGTTGCTTTTTTCTTCTGACATACACCTTTGCCACATGTGTGGCTCCACATAAGGGGAGCATGGCTTGCCATTTGTCTAATTTGGGATGCATGCCTCTGTGGCTGGCACGGTGAGGTATTTCTCTTCATTGGGCTCTTGAGATAGTTTCAAAAGGTTATGCCACTGCTCTTGTGTCATCAGGTTACCCTTCCAGTGGTTGACCTGGGTTGCACCTGTTTAGCTTGCTGCTTTTCTCTTCTGAGATACACCTTTGCCACATGTGTGGCTCCACATAAAGGGAGCATGGCTTACCATTTGTCTAATTTGGGATGCACACCTGTGTGGCTGGCACTGTGGGGTATTTCTCTTCATTGGGCTCTTGAGATAGTATCAAAAGGTTATACCACTGCTCTTGCGTCACCAGATCTGCCTTCCAGAGTCTGACCTTGGTTGCACCTGCTTAGCTTGCTGCTTTTCTCTTCTGAGATACACCTTTGCCACATGTGTGGCTCCACATAAGGGGAGCATGGCTTGCCATTTGTCTAATTTGGGATGCACACCTGTGTGGCTGGCACTGTGGGGTATTTCTCTTCATTGGGCTCTTGAGATAGTTTCAAAAGGTTACACCACTGCTCTTGTGTCACCAGGTTCCCCTTCCAGAGGCTGACCTGGGATGTACCTGCTTAGTTTGCTGCTTTTTTCTTGTGACATACACCTTTTCCACATGTGTGGCTCCACATAAGGGGAGAATGGCTTGCCATTTGTCTAATTTGGGATGCACACCTCCACCACATGTTTACTTCCAGATGGGGAGAGAAAGAGAATGACCTCAACCTGGTGGGTGTGGCTGGCATGGTGGGGTATTTCTCTTGATTGGGCTCTTGAGATAGTTTCAAAAGGTAACACCACTGCTCTTGTGTCACCAGGTCTCCCTTCCAGAGTCTGACCTGGGTTGCACCTGCATAGCTTGCTGCTTTTTACTTCTGACATACACCTTTGCCACATGTGTGGCTCTGCATAAGGGGAGCATGGCTTGCCATTTGTCTAATTTGGGATGCACACCTCCACCACATGTTTACTTCCAGATGGGGAGAGAAAGAGAATGACCTCAACCTGGTGGGTGTGGCTGGTATGGTGGGGTATTTCTCTTCATTGGGCTCTTGAGATAGTTTCAAAAGGTTATACCACTGCTCTTATGTCACCAGGTCTCCCTTCCAGAGTTTGACCTGGGTTGCACCTGCTTAGCTTGATGCTTTTTTCTTCTGACATACACCTTTGCCACATGTGTGGCTCTGCATGAGGGGAGCTTGTATTGCCATTTGTCTAATTTGGGATGCATGCCTGTGTGGCTGGCATGGTGAGGTATTTCTCTTCATTGGGCTCTTGAGATAGTTTCAAAAGGTTACACCACTGCTCTTGTGTCACCAGGTCTCCCTTCCAGAGTCTGACCTGGGTTGCACCTGCTTAGCTTGGTGCTTTACTCTTCTGAGATACACCTTTGCCACATGTGTGGCTCCACATAAGGGGAGCTTGTATTGCCATTTGTCTAATTTGGGATGCACACCTCCACCACATGTTTGCTTCCAGATGGGGAGAGAAAGAGAATGACCCCAACCTGGTGGGTGTGGCTGCCATGGTGGGGTATTTCTCTTCATTGGGCTCTTGAGATAGTTTCAAAAGGTTACACCACTGCTCTTGTGTCACCAGGTCCCTCTTCCAGTGGTTGACCTGGGTTGTACCTGCGTAGCTTGTTGCTTTTCTTTTCTGACATACAACTTTGCCACATGTGTGGCTCCACATAAGGGGAGCATGGCTTGCCATTTGTCCAATTTGGGATGCACACCTGTGTGGCTGGCACTGTGGGGTATTTCTCTTCATTGGGCTCTTGAGATAGTTTCAAAAGGTTACACCACTGCTCTTGTGTCACCAGGTCTCCCTTCCAGTGTTTGGCCTGGGTTGCACCTGCTTAGCTTGGTGTTTTTCTCTTCTGACATACACCTTTGCCACATGTGTGGTGCCACATAAGTGGAGCATGGCTTACCATTTGTCTAATTTAGGATGCACACCTCCACCACATGTTTACTTCCAGATGGGGAGAGAAAGAGAATGACCCCAACCTGGTGGTTGTGGCTTGCATGGTGGGTTATTTCTCTTGATTGGGCTCTTGAGATAGTTTCAAAAGGTTATACCACTGCTCTTGTGTCATCAGGTTTCCCTTCCAGTGGTTGACCTGGGTTGCATCTGCTTAGCTTGTTGCTTTTCTCTTCTGACATACACCTTGCCACATGTGTGGCTGGCACTGTGGGGTATTTCTCTTCATTGGGCTCTTGAGACAGTTTCAAAAGGTTACACCACTGCTCTTGTGTCACCAGGTTACCCTTCCAGAGGCTGACCTGGGATGTACCTGCTTAGCTTGTTGCTTTTTTCTTCTGACATACACCTTTGCCACATGTGTGGCTCCACATAAGGGGAGCATGGCTTGCCATTTGTCTAATTTGGGATGCACACCTCCACCACATGTTTACTTCCAGATGGGGAGAGAAAGAGAATGACCTCAACCTGGTGGGTGTGGCTGGTATGGTGGGGTATTTCTCTTCATTGGGCTCTTGAGATAGTTTTAAAAGGTTATACCACTGCTCTTATGTCACCAGGTCTCCCTTCCAGAGTTTGACCTGGGTTGCACCTGCTTAGCTTGTTGCTTTTTTCTTCTGACATACACCTTTGCCACATGTGTGGCTCCACATAAGGGGAGCATGGCTTGCCATTTGTCTAATTTGGGATGCACACCTCCACCACATGTTTGCTTCCAGATGGGGTGAGAAAGAGAATGAACCCAACCTGGTGGGTGTGGCTGGCACTGTGGGGTATTTCTCTTCATTGGGCTCTTGAGATAGTTTCAAAGGGTTACACCACTGCTCTTATGTCACCAGGTCTCCCTTCCAGAGTCTGACCTGGGTTGCACCTGCTTAGCTTGCTGCTTTTTTCTTCTGACATACACCTTTGCCACATGTGTGGCTCTACATAAGGGGAGCATGGCTTGCCATTTGTCTAATTTGGGATGCACGCCCCTGTGGCTGGCACGGTGAGGTATTTCTCTTCATTGGGCTCTTGAGATAGTTTCAAAAGGTTACGCCACTGCTCTTGTGTCATCAGGTTACCCTTCCAGTGGTTGACCTGGGTTGCACCTGCTTAGCTTGCTGCTTTTCTCTTCTGAGATACACCTTTGCCACATGTGTGGCTCCACATAAGGGGAGCATGGCTTACCATTTGTCTAATTTGGGATGCACACCTGTGTGGCTGGCACTGTGGGGTATTTCTCTTCATTGGGCTCTTGAGATAGTATCAAAAGGTTATACCACTGCTCTTGCGTCACCAGATCTCCCTTCCAGAGTCTGACCTTGGTTGCACCTGCTTAGCTTGCTGCTTTTCTCTTCTGAGATACACCTTTGCCACATGTGTGGCTCCACAGAAGGGGAGCATGGCTTGCCATTTGTCTAATTTGGGATGCACACCTGTGTGGCTGGCACTGTGGGGTATTTCTCTTCATTGGGCTCTTGAGATAGTTTCAAAAGGTTATACCACTGCTCTTATGTCACCACGTCTCCCTTCCAGAGTTTGACCTGGGTTGCACCTGCTTAGCTTGCTGCTTTTTTCTTGTGACATACACCTTTTCCACATGTGTGGCTCCACATAAGGGGATCATGGCTTGCCATTTGTCTAATTTGGGATGCACACCTCCACCACATGTTTACTTCCAGATGGGGAGAGAAAGAGAATGACCTCAACCTGGTGGGTGTGGCTGGCATGGTGGGGTATTTCTCTTGATTGGGCTCTTGAGATAGTTTCAAAAGGTAACACCACTGCTCTTGTGCCACCAGGTCCCCCTTCCAGAGGCTGACCTGGGATGTACCTGCTTAGTTTGCTGCTTTTTTCTTGTGACATACACCTTTTCCACATGTGTGGCTCCACATAAGGGGATCATGGCTTGCCATTTGTCTAATTTGGGATGCACACCTCCACCACATGTTTACTTCCAGATGGGGAGAGAAAGAGAATGACCTCAACCTGGTGGGTGTGGCTGGCATGGTGGGGTATTTCTCTTGATTGGGCTCTTGAGATAGTTTCAAAAGGTAACACCACTGCTCTTGTGCCACCAGGTCCCCCTTCTAGAGGCTGACCTGGGATGTACCTGCTTAGTTTGCTGCTTTTTTCTTGTGACATACACCTTTTCCACATGTGTGGCTCCACATAAGGGGAGCATGGCTTGCCATTTGTCTAATTTGGGATGCATACCTCCACCACATGTTTACTTCCAGATGGGGAGAGAAAGAGAATGACCCCAACCTGGTGGATGTGGCTGGCATGGTGGGGTATTTCTCTTCATTGGGCTCTTGAGATAGTTTCAAAAGGTTATACCACTGCTCTTGTGTCACCAGGTTTCCCTTCCAGAGTCTGACCTGGGTTGCACCTGCTTAGCTTGCTGCTTTTTTCTTCTGACATACACCTTTGCCACATGTGTGGCTCTGCATGAGGGTAGCTTGTATTGCCATTTGTCTAATTTGGGATGCACGCCTGTGTGGCTGGCATGGTGAGGTATTTCTCTTCATTGGGCTCTTGAGATAGTATCAAAAGGTTATACCACTGCTCTTGCGTCACCAGATCTCCCTTCCAGAGTCTGACCTGGGTTGCACCTGCTTAGCTTGCTGCTTTTTACTTCTGACATACACCTTTGCCACATGTGTGGCTCTGCATAAGGGGAGCATGGCTTGCCATTTGTCTAATTTGGGATGCACACCTCCACCACATGTTTACTTCCAGATGGGGAGAGAAAGAGAATGACCTCAACCTGGTGGGTGTGGCTGGTTTGGTGGGGTATTTCTCTTCATTGGGCTCTTGAGATAGTTTCAAAAGGTTATACCACTGCTCTTATGTCACCAGGTCTCCCTTCCAGAGTTTAACCTGGGTTGCACCTGCTTAGCTTGCTGCTTTTTTCTTCTGACATACACCTTTGCCACATGTGTGGCTCCACATAAGGGGAGCATGGCTTGCCATTTGTCTAATTTGGGATGCACGCCTCTGTGGCTGGCACGGTGAGGTATTTCTCTTCATTGGGCTCTTGAGATAGTTTCAAAAGGTTACACCACTGCTCTTGTGTCATCAGGTTACCCCTCCAGTGGTTGACCTGGGTTGCACCTGCTTAGCTTGCTGCTTTTCTCTTCTGAGATACACCAGTGCCACATGTGTGGCTCCACATAAGGGGAGCATGGCTTGCCATTTGTCTAATTTGGGATGCACACCTGTGTGGCTGGCACGGTGGGGTATTTCTCTTCATTGGGCTCTTGAGATAGTATCAAAAGGTTGTACCACTGCTCTTGTGTCACCAGATCTCCCTTCCAGAGTCTGACCTGGGTTGCACCTGCTTAGCTTGCTGCTTTTCTCTTCTGAGATACACCTTTGCCACATGTGTGGCTCTACATAAGGGGAGCATGGCTTACCATTTGTCTAATTTGGGATGCACACCTGTGTGGCTGGCACTGTGGGGTATTTCTCTTCATTGGGCTCTTGAGATAGTATCAAAAGGTTATACCACTGCTCTTGTGTCACCAGATCTCCCTTCCAGAGTCTGACCTTTGTTGCACCTGCTTAGCTTGGTGCTTTTCTCTTCTGAGATACACCTTTGCCACATGTGTGGCTCCACATAAGGGGAGCATGGCTTGCCATTTGTCTAATTTGGGATGCACACCTGTGTGGCTGGCACTGTGGGGTATTTCTCTTCATTGGGCTCTTGAGATAGTTTCAAAAGGTTACACCACTGCTCTTGTGTCACCAGGTCCCCCTTCCAGAGGCTGACCTGGGATGTACCTGCTTAGTTTGCTGCTTTTTTCTTGTGACATACACCTTTTCCACATGTGTGGCTCCACATAAGGGGAGCATGGCTTGCCATTTGTCTAATTTGGAATGCACACCTCCACCACATGTTTACTTCCAGATGGGGAGAGAAAGAGAATGACCTCAACCTGGTGGGTGTGGCTGGCATGGTGGGGTATTTCTCTTGATTGGGCTCTTGAGATAGTTTCAAAAGGTAACACCACTGCTCTTGTGTCACCAGGTCTCCCTTCCAGAGTCTGACCTGGGTTGTACCTGCTTAGCTTGCTGCTTTTTTCTTCTGACATACACCTTTGCCACATGTGTGGCTCTGCATAAGGGGAGCATGGCTTGCCATTTGTCTAATTTGGGATGCACACCTCCACCACATGTTTACTTCCAGATGGGGAGAGAAAGAGAATGACCCCAACCTGGTGGATATGGCTGGCATGGTGGGGTATTTCTCTTCATTGGGCTCTTGAGATAGTTTCAAAAGGTTATACCACTGCTATTGTGTCACCAGGTCTCCCTTCCAGAGTCTGACCTGGGTTGCACCTGCTTAGCTTGGTGCTTTTCTCTTTTGAGATACACCTTTGCCACATGTGTGGCTCCACATAAGGGGATCATGGCTTGCCATTTGTCTAATTTGGGATGCACACCTGTGTGGCTGGCACTGTGGGGTATTTCTCTTGATTGGGCTCTTGAGATAGTTTGAAAAGGTTACACCACTGCTCTTGTGTCATCAGGTTACCCTTCCAGTGGTTGACCTGGGTTGCACCTGCTTAGCTTGCTGCTTTTCTCTTCTGACATACACCTTTGCCACATGTGTGGCTTCACATGAGGGGAGCATGGCTTGCCATTTGTCTAATTTGGGATGCACACCTCCACCACATGTTTACTTCCAGATGGGGAGAGAAAGAGAATGACCCCAACCTGGTGGATATGGCTGGCATGGTGGGGTATTTCTCTTCATTGGGCTCTTGAGATAGTTTCAAAAGGTTATACCACTGCTATTATGTCACCAGGTCTCCCTTCCAGAGTCTGACCTGGGTTGCACCTGCTTAGCTTGGTGCTTTTCTCTTTTGAGATACACCTTTGCCACATGTGTGGCTCCACATAAGGGGATCATGGCTTCCCATTTGTCTAATTTGGGATGCACACCTGTGTGGCTGGCACTGTGGGGTATTTCTCTTGATTGGGCTCTTGAGATAGTTTGAAAAGGTTACACCACTGCTCTTGTGTCATCAGGTTACCCTTCCAGTGGTTGACCTGGGTTGCACCTGCTTAGCTTGCTGCTTTTCTCTTCTGACATACACCTTTGCCACATGTGTGGCTTCACATGAGGGGATCATGGCTTGCCATTTGTCTAATTTGGGATGCACACCCGTGTGGCTGGCACTGTGGGGTATTTCTCTTCATTGGGCTCTTGAGATAGTTTCAAAAGGTTACACCACTGCTTTTGTGTCACCAGGTCTCCCTTCCAGTGCTTGGCCTGGGTTGCACCTGCTTAGCTTGGTGCTTTTCTCTTCTGACATACACCTTTGCCACATGTGTGGCTCCACATAAGGGGAGCATGGCTTGCCATTTGTCTAATTTGGGATGCACACCTCCACCACATGTTTACTTCCAGATGGGGAGAGAAAGAGAATGACCTCAACCTGGTGGGTGTGGCTGGCATGGTGGGGTATTTCTCTTCATTGGGCTCTTGAGATAGTTTCAAAAGGTTATACCACTGCTCTTATGTCACCAGGTCTCCCTTCCAGAGTCTGACCTGGGTTGCACCTGCTTAGCTTGTTGCTTTTTTCTTCTGACATACACCTTTGCCACATGTGTGGCTCCACATAAGGGGAGCATGGCTTGCCATTTGTCTAATTTGGGATGCACGCCTCTGTGGCTGGCACGGTGAGGTATTTCTCTTCATTGGGCTCTTGAGATAGTTTCAAAAGGTTACGCCACTGCTCTTGTGTCATCAGGTTACCCTTCCAGTGGTTGACCTGGGTTGCACCTGTTTAGCTTGCTGCTTTTCTCTTCTGAGATACACCTTTGCCACATGTGTGGCTCCACATAAAGGGAGCATGGCTTACCATTTGTCTAATTTGGGATGCACACCTGTGTGGCTGGCACTGTGGGGTATTTCTCTTCATTGGGCTCTTGAGATAGTATCAAAAGGTTATACCACTGCTCTTGCGTCACCAGATCTGCCTTCCAGAGTCTGACCTTGGTTGCACCTGCTTAGCTTGCTGCTTTTCTCTTCTGAGATACACCTTTGCCACATGTGTGGCTCCACATAAGGGGAGCATGGCTTGCCATTTGTCTAATTTGGGATGCACACCTGTGTGGCTGGCACTGTGGGGTATTTCTCTTCATTGGGCTCTTGAGATAGTTTCAAAAGGTTACACCACTGCTCTTGTGTCACCAGGTTCCCCTTCCAGAGGCTGACCTGGGATGTACCTGCTTAGTTTGCTGCTTTTTTCTTGTGACATACACCTTTTCCACATGTGTGGCTCCACATAAGGGGAGAATGGCTTGCCATTTGTCTAATTTGGGATGCACACCTCCACCACATGTTTAATTCCAGATGGGGAGAGAAAGAGAATGACCTCAACCTGGTGGGTGTGGCTGGCATGGTGGGGTATTTCTCTTGATTGGGCTCTTGAGATAGTTTCAAAAGGTAACACCACTGCTCTTGTGTCACCAGGTCTCCCTTCCAGAGTCTGACCTGGGTTGCACCTGCATAGCTTGCTGCTTTTTACTTCTGACATACACCTTTGCCACATGTGTGGCTCTGCATAAGGGGAGCATGGCTTGCCATTTGTCTAATTTGGGATGCACACCTCCACCACATGTTTAATTCCAGATGGGGAGAGAAAGAGAATGACCTCAACCTGGTGGGTGTGGCTGGTATGGTGGGGTATTTCTCTTCATTGGGCTCTTGAGATAGTTTCAAAAGGTTATACCACTGCTCTTATGTCACCAGGTCTCCCTTCCAGAGTTTGACCTGGGTTGCACCTGCTTAGCTTGATGCTTTTTTCTTCTGACATACACCTTTGCCACATGTGTGGCTCTGCATGAGGGGAGCTTGTATTGCCATTTGTCTAATTTGGGATGCATGCCTGTGTGGCTGGCATGGTGAGGTATTTCTCTTCATTGGGCTCTTGAGATAGTTTCAAAAGGTTACACCACTGCTCTTGTGTCACCAGGTCTCCCTTCCAGAGTCTGACCTGGGTTGCACCTGCTTAGCTTGGTGCTTTACTCTTCTGAGTTACACCTTTGCCACATGTGTGGCTCCACATAAGGGGAGCTTGTATTGCCATTTGTCTAATTTGGGATGCACACCTCCACCACATGTTTGCTTCCAGATGGGGTAAGAAAGAGAATGAACCCAACCTGGTGGGTGTGGCTGGCACTGTGGGGTATTTCTCTTCATTGGGCTCTTGAGTTAGTTTCAAAAGGTTACAGGACTGCTCTTGTGTCACCAGGTCTCCCTTCCAGTGTTTGGCCTAGGTTGCACCTGCTTAGCTTGGTGCTTTTCTATTCTGAGATACACCTTTGCCACATGTGTGGCTCCACATAAGGGGAGCTTGTATTGCCATTTGTCTAATTTGGGATGCACGCCTCTGTGGCTGGCACGGTGAGGTATTTCTCTTCATTGGGCTCTTGAGATAGTTTCAAAAGGTTACGCCACTGCTCTTGTGTCATCAGGTTACCCTTCCAGTGGTTGACCTGGGTTGCACCTGCTTAGCTTGCTGCTTTTCTCTTCTGAGATACACCTTTGCCACATGTGTGGCTCCACATAAGGGGAGCATGGCTTACCATTTGTCTAATTTGGGATGCACACCTGTGTGGCTGGCACTGTGGGGTATTTCTCTTCATTGGGCTCTTGAGATAGTATCAAAAGGTTATACCACTGCTCTTGCGTCACCAGATCTCCCTTCCAGAGTCTGACCTTGGTTGCACCTGCTTAGCTTGCTGCTTTTCTCTTCTGAGATACACCTTTGCCACATGTGTGGCTCCACATAAGGGGAGCATGGCTTGCCATTTGTCTAATTTGGGATGCACATCTGTGTGGCTGGCACTGTGGGGTATTTCTCTTCATTGGGCTCTTGAGATAGTTTCAAAAGGTTACACCACTGCTCTTGTGTCACCAGGTCCCCCTTCCAGAGGCTGACCTGGGATGTACCTGCTTAGTTTGCTGCTTTTTTCTTGTGACATACACCTTTTCCACATGTGTGGCTCCACATAAGGGGAGCATGGCTTGCCATTTGTCTAATTTGGGATGCACACCTCCACCACATGTTTACTTCCAGATGGGGAGAGAAAGAGAATGACCTCAACCTGGTGGGTGTGGCTGGCATGGTGGGGTATTTCTCTTGATTGGGCTCTTGAGATAGTTTCAAAAGGTAACACCACTGCTCTTGTGTCACCAGGTCTCCCTTCCAGAGTCTGACCTGGGTTGCACCTGCATAGCTTGCTGCTTTTTACTTCTGACATACACCTTTGCCACATGTGTGGCTCTGCATAAGGGGAGCATGGCTTGCCATTTGTCTAATTTGGGATGCACACCTCCACCACATGTTTACTTCCAGATGGGGAGAGAAAGAGAATGACCTCAACCTGGTGGGTGTGGCTGGTATGGTGGGGTATTTCTCTTCATTGGGCTCTTGAGATAGTTTCAAAAGGTTATACCACTGCTCTTATGTCACCAGGTCTCCCTTCCAGAGTTTGACCTGGGTTGCACCTGCTTAGCTTGATGCTTTTTTCTTCTGACATACACCTTTGCCACATGTGTGGCTCCACATAAGGGGAGCTTGTATTGCCATTTGTCTAATTTGGGATGCATGCCTGTGTGGCTGGCATGGTGAGGTATTTCTCTTCATTGGGCTCTTGAGATAGTTTCAAAAGGTTACACCACTGCTCTTGTGTCACCAGGTCTCCCTTCCAGAGTCTGACCTGGGTTGCACCTGCTTAGCTTGGTGCTTTACTCTTCTGAGTTACACCTTTGCCACATGTGTGGCTCCACATAAGGGGAGCTTGTATTGCCATTTGTCTAATTTGGGATGCACACCTCCACCACATGTTTGCTTCCAGATGGGGTAAGAAAGAGAATGAACCCAACCTGGTGGGTGTGGCTGGCACTGTGGGGTATTTCTCTTCATTGGGCTCTTGAGTTAGTTTCAAAAGGTTACAGGACTGCTCTTGTGTCACCAGGTCTCCCTTCCAGTGTTTGGCCTAGGTTGCACCTGCTTAGCTTGGTGCTTTTCTATTCTGAGATACACCTTTGCCACATGTGTGGCTCCACATAAGGGGAGCTTGTATTGCCATTTGTCTAATTTGGGATGCACGCCTCTGTGGCTGGCACGGTGAGGTATTTCTCTTCATTGGGCTCTTGAGATAGTTTCAAAAGGTTACGCCACTGCTCTTGTGTCATCAGGTTACCCTTCCAGTGGTTGACCTGGGTTGCACCTGCTTAGCTTGCTGCTTTTCTCTTCTGAGATACACCTTTGCCACATGTGTGGCTCCACATAAGGGGAGCATGGCTTACCATTTGTCTAATTTGGGATGCACACCTGTGTGGCTGGCACTGTGGGGTATTTCTCTTCATTGGGCTCTTGAGATAGTATCAAAAGGTTATACCACTGCTCTTGCGTCACCAGATCTCCCTTCCAGAGTCTGACCTTGGTTGCACCTGCTTAGCTTGCTGCTTTTCTCTTCTGAGATACACCTTTGCCACATGTGTGGCTCCACATAAGGGGAGCATGGCTTGCCATTTGTCTAATTTGGGATGCACATCTGTGTGGCTGGCACTGTGGGGTATTTCTCTTCATTGGGCTCTTGAGATAGTTTCAAAAGGTTACACCACTGCTCTTGTGTCACCAGGTCCCCCTTCCAGAGGCTGACCTGGGATGTACCTGCTTAGTTTGCTGCTTTTTTCTTGTGACATACACCTTTTCCACATGTGTGGCTCCACATAAGGGGAGCATGGCTTGCCATTTGTCTAATTTGGGATGCACACCTCCACCACATGTTTGCTTCCAGATGGGGTAAGAAAGAGAATGAACCCAACCTGGTGGGTGTGGCTGGCACTGTGGGGTATTTCTCTTCATTGGGCTCTTGAGTTAGTTTCAAAAGGTTACAGGACTGCTCTTGTGTCACCAGGTCTCCCTTCCAGTGTTTGGCCTAGGTTGCACCTGCTTAGCTTGGTGCTTTTCTATTCTGACATACACCTTTGCCACAGGTGTGGTTCCACATGAGGGGAGCATGGCTTGCCATTTGTCTAATTTGGGATGCACACGTGTGTGGCTGGCACTGTTGGGTATTTCTCTTCATTGGGCTCTTGAGATAGTTTCAAAAGGTTACACCACTGCTCTTGTGTCACCAGGTCTCCCTTCCAGTGTTTGGCCTGGGTTGCACCTGCTTAGCTTGGTGTTTTTCTCTTCTGACATACACCTTTGCCACATGTGTGGCACCACATAAGTGGAGCATGGCTTACCATTTGTCTAATTTAGGATGCACACCTCCACCACATGTTTACTTCCAGATGGGGAGAGAAAGAGAATGACCCCAACCTGGTGGGTGTGGCTTGCATGGTGGGTTATTTCTCTTGATTGGGCTCTTGAGATAGTTTCAAAAGGTTATACCACTGCTCTTGTGTCATCAGGTTTCCCTTCCAGTGGTTGACCTGGGTTGCATCTGCTTAGCTTGTTGCTTTTCTCTTCTGACATACACCTTTGCCACATGTGTGGCTGGCACTGTGGGGTATTTCTCTTCATTGGGCTCTTGAGATAGTTTCAAAAGGTTACACCACTGCTCTTGTGTCACCAGGTTACCCTTCCAGAGGCTGACATGGGATGTACCTGCTTAGCTTGTTGCTTTTTTCTTCTGACATACACCTTTGCCACATGTGTGGCTCCACATAAGGGGAGCATGGCTTGCCATTTGTCTAATTTGGGATGCACACCTCCACCACATGTTTACTTCCAGATGGGGAGAGAAAGAGAATGACCTCAACCTGGTGGGTGTGGCTGGTATGGTGGGGTATTTCTCTTCATTGGGCTCTTGAGATAGTTTCAAAAGGTTATACCACTGCTCTTATGTCACCAGGTCTCCCTTCCAGAGTCTGACCTGGGTTGCAACTGCTTATCTTGCTGCTTTTTTCTTCTGACATACACCTTTGCCACATGTGTGGCTCTACATAAGGGGAGCATGGCTTGCCATTTGTCTAATTTGGGATGCACGCCTCTGTGGCTGGCACGGTGAGGTATTTCTCTTCATTGGGCTCTTGAGATAGTTTCAAAAGGTTACGCCACTGCTCTTGTGTCATCAGGTTACTCTTCCAGTGGTTGACCTGGGTTGCACCTGCTTAGCTTGCTGCTTTTCTCTTCTGAGATACACCTTTGCCACATGTGTGGCTCCGCATAAGGGGAGCATGGCTTACCATTTGTCTAATTTGGGATGCACACCTGTGTGGCTGGCACTGTGGGGTATTTCTCTTCATTGGGCTCTTGAGATAGTTTCAAAAGGTTACACCACTGCTCTTGTGTCACCAGGTCCCCCTTCCAGAGGCTGACCTGGGATGTACCTGCTTAGTTTGCTGCTTTTTTCTTGTGACATACACCTTTTCCACATGTGTGGCTCCACATAAGGGGAGCATGGCTTGCCATTTGTCTAATTTGGGATGCACACCTCCACCACATGTTTACTTCCAGATGGGGAGAGAAAGAGAATGACCTCAACCTGGTGGGTGTGGCTGGCATGGTGGGGTATTTCTCTTGATTGGGCTCTTGAGATAGTTTCAAAAGGTAACACCACTGCTCTTGTGTCACCAGGTCTCCCTTCCAGAGTCTGACCTGGGTTGCACCTGCATAGCTTGCTGCTTTTTACTTCTGACATACACCTTTGCCACATGTGTGACTCTGCATAAGGGGAGCATGGCTTGCCATTTGTCTAATTTGGGATGCACACCTCCACCACATGTTTGCTTCCAGATGGGGTGAGAAAGAGAATGAACCCAACCTGGTGGGTGTGGCTGGCACTGTGGGGTATTTCTCTTCATTGGGCTCTTGAGATAGTTTCAAAGGGTTACACCACTGCTCTTATGTCACCAGGTCTCCCTTCCAGAGTCTGACCTGGGTTGCAACTGCTTAGCTTGCTGCTTTTTTCTTCTGACATACACCTTTGCCACATGTGTGGCTCTACATAAGGGGAGCATGGCTTGCCATTTGTCTAATTTGGGATGCACGCCTCTGTGGCTGGCACGGTGAGGTATTTCTCTTCATTGGGCTCTTGAGATACAGTGGGGGAAATAAGTATTTGATCCCTTGCTGATTTTGTAAGTTTGCCCACTGACAAAGACATGAGCAGCCCATAATTGAAGGGTAGGTTATTGGTAACAGTGAGAGATAGCACATCACAAATTAAATCCGGAAAATCACATTGTGGAAAGTATATGAATTTATTTGCATTCTGCAGAGGGAAATAAGTATTTAATCCCTCTGGCAAACAAGACCTAATACTTGGTGGCAAAACCCTTGTTGGCAAGCACAGCGGTCAGACGTCTTCTGTAGTTGATGATGAGGTTTGCACACATGTCAGGAGGAATTTTGGTCCACTCCTCTTTGCAGATCATCTCTAAATCATTAAGAGTTCTGGGCTGTCGCTTGGCAACTCGCAGCTTCAGCTCCCTCCATAAGTTTTCAATGGGATTAAGGTCTGGTGACTGGCTAGGCCACTCCATGACCCTAATGTGCTTCTTCCTGAGCCACTCCTTTGTTGCCTTGGCTGTATGTTTTGGGTCATTGTCGTGCTGGAAGACCCAGCCACGACCCATTTTTAAGGCCCTGGCGGAGGGAAGGAGGTTGTCACTCAGAATTGTACGGTACATGGCCCCATCCATTCTCCCATTGATGCGGTGAAGTAGTCCTGTGCCCTTAGCAGAGAAACACCCCCAAAACATAACATTTCCACCTCCATGCTTGACAGTGGGGACGGTGTTCTTTGGGTCATAGGCAGCATTTCTCTTCCTCCAAACACGGCGAGTTGAGTTCATGCCAAAGAGCTCAATTTTTGTCTCATCTGACCACAGCACCTTCTCCCAATCACTCTCGGCATCATCCAGGTGTTCACTGGCAAACTTCAGACGGGCCGTCACATGTGCCTTCCGGAGCAGGGGGACCTTGCGGGCACTGCAGGATTGCAATCCGTTATGTCGTAATGTGTTACCAATGGTTTTCGTGGTGACAGTGGTCCCAGCTGCCTTGAGATCATTGACAAGTTCCCCCCTTGTAGTTGTAGGCTGATTTCTAACCTTCCTCATGATCAAGGATACCCCACGAGGTGAGATTTTGCGTGGAGCCCCAGATCTTTGTCGATTGACAGTCATTTTGTACTTCTTCCATTTTCTTACTATGGCACCAACAGTTGTCTCCTTCTCGCCCAGCGTCTTACTGATGGTTTTGTAGCCCATTCCAGCCTTGTGCAGGTGTATGATCTTGTCCCTGACATCCTTAGACAGCTCCTTGCTCTTGGCCATTTTGTAGAGGTTAGAGTCTGACTGATTCACTGAGTCTGTGGACAGGTGTCTTTCATACAGGTGACCATTGCCGACAGCTGTCTGTCATGCAGGTAACGAGTTGATTTGGAGCATCTACCTGGTCTGTAGGGGCCAGATCTCTTACTGGTTGGTGGGGGATCAAATACTTATTTCCCTCTGCAGAATGCAAATAAATTCATATACTTTCCACAATGTGATTTTCCGGATTTAATTTGTGATGTGCTATCTCTCACTGTTACCAATAACCTACCCTTCATTATGGGCTGCTCATGTCTTTGTCAGTGGGCAAACTTACAAAATCAGCAAGGGATCAAATACTTATTTCCCCCACTGTAGTTTCAAAAGGTTACGCCACTGCTCTTGTGTCATCAGGTTACCTTTCCAGTGGTTGACCTGGGTTGCACCTGCTTAGCTTGCTGCTTTTCTCTTCTGAGATACACCTTTGCCACATGTGTGGCTCCACATATGGGGAGCATGGCTTACCATTTGTCTAATTTGGGATGCACACCTGTGTGGCTGGCACTGTGGGGTATTTCTCTTCATTGGGCTCTTGAGATAGTATCAAAAGGTTATACCACTGCTCTTGCGTCACCAGATCTCCCTTCCAGAGTCTGACCTTGGTTGCACCTGCTTAGCTTGCTGCTTTTCTCTTCTGCGATACACCTTTGCCACATGTGTGGCTCCACATAAGGGGAGCATGGCTTGCCATTTGTCTAATTTGGGATGCACACCTGTGTGGCTGGCACTGTGGGGTATTTCTCTTCATTGGGCTCTTGAGATAGTTTCAAAAGGTTACACCACTGCTCTTGTGTCACCAGGTCCCCCTTCCAGAGGCTGACCTGGGATGTACCTGCTTAGTTTGCTGCTTTTTTCTTGTGACATACACCTTTTCCACATGTGTGGCTCCACATAAGGGGAGCATGGCTTGCCATTTGTCTAATTTGGGATGCACACCTCCACCACATGTTTACTTCCAGATGGGGAGAGAAAGAGAATGACCTCAACCTGGTGGGTGTGGCTGGCATGGTGGGGTATTTCTCTTGATTGGGCTCTTGAGATAGTTTCAAAAGGTAACACCACTGCTCTTGTGTCACCAGGTCTCCCTTCCAGAGTCTGACCTGGGTTGCACCTGCATAGCTTGCTGCTTTTTACTTCTGACATACACCTTTGCCACATGTGTGGCTCTGCATAAGGGGAGCATGGCTTGCCATTTGTCTAATTTGGGATGCACACCTCCACCACATGTTTACTTCCAGATGGGGAGAGAAAGAGAATGACCTCAACCTGGTGGGTGTGGCTGGTATGGTGGGGTATTTCTCTTGATTGGGCTCTTGAGATAGTTTCAAAAGGTAACACCACTGCTCTTGTGTCACCAGGTCTCCCTTCCAGAGTTTGACCTGGGTTGCACCTGCTTAGCTTGATGCTTTTTTCTTCTGACATACACCTTTGCCACATGTGTGGCTCTGCATGAGGGGAGCTTGTATTGCCATTTGTCTAATTTGGGATGCATGCCTGTGTGGCTGGCATGGTGAGGTATTTCTCTTCATTGGGCTCTTGAGATAGTTTCAAAAGGTTACACCACTGCTCTTGTGTCACCAGATCTCCCTTCCAGAGTCTGACCTGGGTTGCACCTGCTTAGCTTGGTGCTTTACTCTTCTGAGATACACCTTTGCCACATGTGTGGCTCCACATAAGGGGAGCTTGTATTGCCATTTGTCTAATTTGGGATGCACACCTCCACCACATGTTTGCTTCCAGATGGGGAGAGAAAGAGAATGACCCCAACCTGGTGGGTGTGGCTGCCATGGTGGGGTATTTCTCTTCATTGGGCTCTTGAGATAGTTTCAAAAGGTTACACCACTGCTCTTGTGTCACCAGGTCCCTCTTCCAGTGGTTGACCTGGGTTGTACCTGCGTAGCTTGTTGCTTTTCTTTTCTGACATACAACTTTGCCACATGTGTGGCTCCACATAAGGGGAGCATGGCTTGCCATTTGTCCAATTTGGGATGCACACCTGTGTGGCTGGCACTGTGGGGTATTTCTCTTCATTGGGCTCTTGAGATAGTTTCAAAAGGTTACACCACTGCTCTTGTGTCACCAGGTCTCCCTTCCAGTGTTTGGCCTGGGTTGCACCTGCTTAGCTTGGTGTTTTTCTCTTCTGACATACACCTTTGCCACATGTGTGGCGCCACATAAGTGGAGCATGGCTTACCATTTGTCTAATTTAGGATGCACACCTCCACCACATGTTTACTTCCAGATGGGGAGAGAAAGAGAATGACCCCAACCTGGTGGGTGTGGCTTGCATGGTGGGTTATTTCTCTTGATTGGGCTCTTGAGATACTTTCAAAAGGTTACACCACTGCTCTTGTGTCACCAGGTCTCCCTTCCAGTTCTTGGCCTGGGTTGCACCTGCTTAGCTTGCTGCTTTTCTCTTCTGAGATACACCTTTGCCACATGTGTGGCTCCACATAAGGGGAGCATGGCTTGCCATTTGTCTAATTTGGGATGCACGCCTCTGTGGCTGGCACTGTGGGGTATTTCTCTTCATTGGGCTCTTGAGATAGTATCAAAAGGTTGTACCACTGCTCTTGTGTCACCAGATCTCCCTTCCAGAGTCTGACCTGGGTTGCACCTGCTTAGCTTGCTGCTTTTTTTTTCTGACATACACCTTTGCCACATGTGTGGCTCCACTTAAGGGGAGCATGGCTTGCCATTTGTCTAATTTGGGATGCACGCCTCTGTGGCTGGCACGGTGAGGTATTTCTCTTCATTGGGCTCTTGAGATAGTTTCAAAAGGTTATACTGCTGCTCTAGTGTCATCAGGTTCCCCTTCCAGTGGTTGACCTGGACTGCACCTGCTTAGCTTGCTGCTTTTCACTTCTGACATACACCTTTGCCACAGGTGTGGTTCCACATGAGGGGAGCATGGCTTGCCATTTGTCTAATTTGGGATGCACACCTGTGTGGCTGGCACTGTGGGGTATTTCTCTTCATTGGGCTCTTGAGATTGTTTCAAAAGGTTACACCACTGCTCTTGTGTCACCAGGTCTCCCTTCCAGTGCTTGGCCTGGGTTGCACCTGCTTAGCTTGGTGCTTTTCTCTTCTGAGATACACCTTTGCCACATGTGTGGCTCCACATAAGGGGAGCTTGTATTGCCATTTGTCTAATTTGGGATGCACACCTCCACCACATGTTTGCTTCCAGATGGGGAGAGAAAGAGAATGACCCCAACCTGGTGGGTGTGGCTGGCATGGTGGGGTATTTCTCTTCATTGGGCTCTTGAGATAGTTTCAAAAGGTTACACCACTGCTCTTGTGTCACCAGGTCCCTCTTCCAGTGGTTGACCTGGGTTGTACCTGCGTAGCTTGTTGCTTTTCTTTTCTGACATACAACTTTGCCACATGTGTGGCTCCACATAAGGGGAGCATGGCTTGCCATTTGTCCAATTTGGGATGCACACCTGTGTGGCTGGCACTGTGGGGTATTTCTCTTCATTGGGCTCTTGAGATAGTTTCAAAAGGTTACACCACTGCTTTTGTGTCACCAGGTCTCACTTCCAGTGCTTGGCCTGGGTTGCACCTGCTTAGCTTGCTGCTTTTCTCTTCTGACATACAACTTTGCCACATGTGTGGCTCCACATAAGGGGAGCATGGCTTGCCATTTGTCTAATTTGGGATCCACACCTCCACCACATGTTTGCTTCCAGATGGGGTGAGAAAGAGAATGAACCCAACCTGGTGGGTGTGGCTGGCACTGTGGGGTATTTCTCTTCATTGGGCTCTTGATATAGTTTCAAAAGGTTACACCACTGCTCTTGTGTCACCAGGTTACCCTTCCAGAGGCTGACCTGGGATGTACCTGTTTAGCTTGCTGCTTTTTTTTTTCTGACATACACCTTTGCCACATGTGTGGCTCCACATAAGGGGATCATGGTTTGCCATTTGTCTAATTTGGGATGCACACCTGTGTGGCTGGCACTGTGGGGTATTTCTCTTCATTGGGCTCTTGAGATAGTTTCAAAAGGTTACACTGAGGCAGTGGACAAAGAAATGATATTAAAAGTCTGGTGTTTAAAAAGTTCAATTTTTTACCTTGCAACTAAAGTGAAGGAATGCCAGATGGTTCAGATTATTTTCAATGTCTAGCTTGGCCGAGCAAAAGGTTAGAAAGGTCAGTGAGAAATGAAACTCTGTCCCTTGTGAATGATGAAGGCTAGCTCAACATTTGTATACTATTAGGCATATTGAATAGTTTTGCAAGCAGGCATGAGCCAGACATATGACATATTGTAGTTTAAGGAATAGGCTGAAATACTATTTAGAAGTTCTTAATATGTAGATATTCCTGATGTTTAGATTTGTTTTATAGGGAATTTGATTATGCTTATTTTAGAATATGTATTCTGTGTAGTTAATGTGTAGAATGTCTTTCTAAATTCTGTATTACTCTTTGTCTGACTTTCTAAGCAAAACTGTAGTTGAAGAGATCAACATATGGTTTGACTTAGCCATAGTTCTGGCTGGTTCAATGTATAAGCTGATAGGTGAAAAAGGTCAGGACTAGTCAGCTCTCTTCTCCTTGATTAATTATAGGTAAAATGTAGGAATGGTCCTGAAAGAAATAACAAACTATAGCTGTATGCTATTAAGTAAGATTGGCCCTTGACCCCTTTAATGAATGCCAGAGTTTAGTTAGCAGTTAGTACTAGGAATATGAGAATAATAAATGTAAGAATATCCATTATCCTCTAAGTGAACCCAGGTTAAGCTATAGATGAGAAATCAATCATAATAACATGCAGGAGTTCTGGAGCCCAATTGTCTAGCTTGAGGGGCCCCCAGGTCATAGGTCAGTTGAGAAATATTAAACCTATATAACTGATATTTGTATAGAGCTGATTGGTTGAGGCAAGGTAATCACTCTATTCCTTAACCAATTGGAGAGTAAGGGGGGCTAGGCTAGGCTAGATAGAACTGTATTTAAGTGGGAGAAGAAGCAGTTTACGTCAGAAGGAGCTCAGAAGAAAAAGAAGAACAGAAGGAACAGACAGAAGAAGGAGAAGACAGCATAAGAAGAGAAGCAGCTGAGACAGAAGCCACAAAGACACAGAGAGCTGAGAAAGAGAAGAAGAGACTTAATGCTGATGTTCTACTTTGTTTGCTGGCAAATAAAGAAGATTTCTCTCTCATTCTGGTGTGCTGTCTGACTCCTGAAGTATCATAAATTCATGCATCCATTCCTGCAACAATTATTGGTGGCAGCGGTGGGATCCTGAATCCTGCATTAATCCCAGCACCCAACTGACTGGAGAACATTCGCCGGGTATGTATTCTGTATTCTGTATTGTAATCCTAGCTAGGAAATTGTAAACCAGCCCCTCAAAAATTGGGGGAAGGAGAGTCTGATCAACTCTCAGCGAAGGCCCTAGTACCTTCTAGTCTAGTGGAGATTAGAAGCGAAAACGCTTAAGCTTATCTGTATCTGAGAAATCTGAAATTGTTGGGTGGGATTTTCTGTACTGAATGAATGTGTGATGCCTGAATGTTAATGAGTGCGGACTTCTTATAGCTGCGTTTCCAATTAACGCGAGTTCAATTGGCCAGCAACGGAAGGAAGCGATTGTTGTCTGTCTACCATTTTGTTTCTGGATCTGCGGACCCCTTACCGCAAATCCAAAAAAAATCCCCCCCCCCTCTTTGTGTGTTGTAACTGTAAGCATTATGGGAGGGAAATCGTCTAGACAAATTGATACTCCCCTAGACTGTATGCTTAAGAACTTCAAAAAAGGATTTTTAATTAATGACTATGGACAGACTTTAAGCTCAAGTACTCTAAGAACCTTGTGTGAAGTTGAGTGGCCATCTATGGGAGTGGGGTGGCCCCCTAGTGGCAGCTTAGATATTGAAGTAATCCGGAAGGTCTACAGCATAGTTGTAGGAGAACCAGAATATTCTGAACAACTCCCTTATATAGATTCCTGGGACAGTCTTGTGACTGACCCTCCCTCTTGGTTGAAACTTATATGGGATCCCCAGTAAAATTCATGTTAGGCCGTGCTCAAAGAAAGATTAGAAAATCTAAATTGGAAGAGGGAAAGAGCCCCAGGAAGCCTACCACCCAATCGGTGGCTTCCGCCCCTACCCTGTCTGAGAAACCCATACTCTCTGATGACCCCTCAGATCTTGAGCCACCACCTTATGGCCCATTGTTGGGGTTCCGTGCCGCCCCTAGAGATCCACGCCGCCCAGCCCAAGCTTCTCCAGTACAGGCTTCTCCGGATAGTTCCTCCCCCACTGTGCGAACCCCACCACATCCTAGGTTGGACTTTTCAGCCAGTCTCTACCCTCCTCTGCCACATCCTTCCCTGTTAACCTCCGAAGACCCGCTTTGGGCTCCACTCCCTGATTCCTCAACTCCTGACAGCCCAGCCTCTCCCTCTAATACCCCTCCCCACTCATCAGGGGCCCGGCATCCCTTTCAATGGACTGAATCACCTGTGACCACCTCTCAGTCTATGAGTACCCCTCCCCATCCCTCAGGGTTTCAACCTACCTCCCCTGAATGGGTTAGACCTGCTGCAATCACCTTTGAGCATGATAGGAGGGTAGCTCCTAGCTCTACCTCAGATTCCATTCCCACCTCCTCGAGAGTTCTGCCACTCCGACAGGTAACCATCACTCGACCGGATCCTAATAATCAGGGTCAGGTTATACAGGCACAGGCCTATCAGTATGTACCCTTCACAACCACCGATCTCCTGAATTGGAAGACGCATTACCCCTCTTATACTGAAAAGCCTCAGGCAGTGGTGGACCTAGTGGCTAGCATTATGGCCACCCATAACCCAACCTGGACTGATTGTCAACAACTTCTCCTGACCCTCTTCACAACTGAGGAGAGGCGGAAGATTTTGCAAAATGCTGAGGCCATCACGCGAGCGCGTGCCCCCGAGGGGACACAGAACCTAGAGGAATGGGTTAGAGCTCGGTTCCCTCGCGCAGCTCCAGCTTGGGATCCAAATAATGGGCAGCAATATGAACTGTTGTCTGGCTATTGCCGGGACTTGCTGTAAGGTATGAGGAAAGGCATAAAGAGGCCCATTAATCTGGCAAAGGTTTCTGAAATTCTCCAAGGGGCAACAGAATCCCCTGGGGCCTTTTTAGAGCGACTAATTGAAGCCTACAGAACATACACCCCATTTGATCCTGAGGCACTAGAAAACCAGAGAATGGTGAATAGTGCATTGGTGGCCCAGAGTATGCCAGATATCCGGAAGAAGTTGCAGCGTCAGGAGGGATTCGCAGGGATGAATACCACCCAGCTAATTGAGATCGCAACCAAGGTTTTCATTAATAGAGATCAGGAGGTGCGCCGAGAGGCTGACCGGAAGATGCAGAAGAAGGCCGACCTTTTAGCGGCAGCCATTACTAATTCCACCCTTAATCGAGGTCGACCTCTAGCTAATGGGAAGCCAAAGTGGGACCCCGGACCACCAGCCAGGCCCCGAGATTCCTTCAATCAATCCCGGCCAAGGGGGGAGAATCCCAGACCAAGATTGGAGAGGGATCAGTGTGCCTATTGTAAGGAAAGAGGGCACTGGAAAGATGAATGCCCCCAGAGGCGCCAGGGACTGAGAAGGGGACCAGGAGATCGAGGAAGCCGAGGCCGAGTTCGAGAGGGAAGATATGAGCCTCCTGAATCTGACATCATCGGGATAGCCGAGATGGCAGAATGGGACGAATAGGACAGACCGGGTTCCTACAAACTGGGCTCCCAGGAACCTATGGTCAAGTTAACTATAGGGAGCCGTTCAATTCCATTCATGATTGATACAGGAGCTGAACATTCTGTTGTGACGGAGCGATTAGCGCCTGTGTCTGGAAAAACTGTCCGAGTGGTGGGAGCCACGGGGGTGCAGAACCGGAGGCCCTTCCTGACAACCCATAGATGCCAATTAGGCTCACACACAGTCACTCATGAATTCCTGTATATGCCAGACTGTCCAATCCCTTTGTTAGGTCGAGACCTGCTGTCCAAGCTTAGGGCCCAAATTTCCTTTGACTCTGATGGCCAGACTTCGGTCTCCTTTTGGCCCCCGATATCCAGCCCTAAGGGTATATTGAGTTTCTGCTGCCCTCTTGAAGAAGAATGGCGGCTGCATCAGTCACATGGCCAAGTTGACCTACCCCTGGCGGACAGCTTTCAGGTCAGTGGGGTATGGGCAGAAGATAATCCCCCAGGGTTGGCCCGAAATATTCCTCCTGTCCATGTAGACTTACTTCCAAGTGCCCGGCCAATCCATCTTCGCCAATACCCAATTCCCAGAAAGGCTCTGGAAGGGATCCAAGCACACCTGAATCGTCTGTTATCCCATGGAATTATTCGTCCTTGTCAGTCTCCATGGAATACGCCACTGTTGCCAGTTCAGAAGCCAGGGACTGAGGACTACCGGCCAGTCCAAGACTTACGAGTGGTCAACAAATCCACTATTTCATTACACCCTGTAGTGCCTAATCCATATGTCCTGTTAGGATTGATACCTTCTGGAGCTACCCATTTCACGACACTAGACCTAAAAGATGCCTTCTTTTGTATTCGGGTGGCCCCCGCCAGTCAACTGCTTTTTGCCTTTCAATGGGAAAACCCAGTAACAGGAAGGAAGCTTCAGTATACATGGACCCGCCTGCCACAGGGGTTCAAGAATTCCCCCACTATTTTTGGGACTGCCCTAGGACAAGACCTTAAGACTTTTAAATCTGAGCCTTCCAGGCGAGTTTTACTCCAGTATGTAGATGACCTCTTGATTGCAGCAGTGACTCAGGAAGAGTGTTTTGAGGCTACCAGAGAATTGCTGGAGCTACTCTTGGATGCAGGCTATAAGGTCTCACGCTCAAAGGCCCAACTTTGTCAGTCAGAAGTGAAGTATCTGGGCTTCTGTATTTCCCAGGGAAGTCGGAGACTGGATGTCAGTAGGAAGCAAGCAGTTGCTGCAATTCCTCAACCCAAGTCCAGAAGAGAAGTTAGGGAATTTCTGGGAGCAGCCGGATTCTGCAGAATTTGGATTCCAAATTTTGCACTGATGGCGAAACCCCTTTACCAAGCCACAAAGGGGGGTGAAAAGGAACCATTTGAATGGGGACCTACTGCTCAACAATCCTTCATTGCCATAAAGAAAGCCCTATTCCAAGCCCCTGCGTTAGGCCTTCCTGATGTGGAGAAACCTTTCTCATTGTATGTCCATGAGCGACAGGGGGTTGCTCTGGGTGTGCTGACCCAGATGATGGGATCCTGGCAGAGGCCTGTTGCATACCTGTCTAAACAGCTGGATGGAGTGGCTAAAGGATGGCCAGCCTGCATGAGGGCCATTGCAGCAACAGCCTTACTGGTCCAGGAAGCTGATAAGTTGACCTTGGGGCAAGAACTGGTTGTTAAAGTCCCCCACGCAGTTCTTACCCTCATGGAGTATAAGGGCAACCACTGGTTTACAAATAACCGCATGGTTAAGTACCAGGCTAGCTTATGTGAGAATCCACGGATACACCTGGAAACGGTGGCTACATTCAATCCTGCCACTCTTTTGCCAGCATCTGAGGGACCACCGGATCATGATTGTATCCAAACCATGGATGAAGTGTACTCCAGTCGACCAGATCTTAAAGATGTTCCGTGGAGGGACCCAGATGTAATTTATTTCACAGATGGAAGCAGTTATGTGGAGAACTCCAAGCGATTGGCAGGCTATGCTGTGGTGACAGAGGACAAGGTGATAGAAGCAAGAGCCCTGCCCCAAGGAACTTCAGCCCAGAAAGCAGAACTTGTGGCCCTCATACGAGCTCTGGAGTTAGCAGCAGGACTGGTGACCAACATTTATACTGATTCCAAGTATGCCTTCACAACTTTACACGCTCATGGAGCTTTGTATAAGGAAAAGGGACTCATAAATGCTGCAGGCCAACCTGTTAAGTATGGACCTGAAATACTTCAGCTGCTAGAGGCTGTGTGGGCCCCTAAGAAGGTAGCTGTTATTCATTGCAGGGGACACCAAAGGATAGATACTCCAGTGGCCCGAGGGAACCGCCATGCTGATCGGGTGGCCAAGGAAGCTGCTCGAGGACCCCCAGCAAGTACTGTGACTCCCCTGTTCCAAATTCGATTGCAAGAATGGACACCTATGTATACCCAAATGGAAGAGAAATGGGCTCAAGAGGAAGGTGCAGTAAGGAGACCTGATGGCTGGTTACATCTCCCTGATACCAGAGTTCTGGTGCCACGCCACCTAGCTTGGCCTGTAGTGTCTCAAGCTCATGACCTATCACACTTAGGGAAAACAGCACTAGCCCGCCTACTCAGTCGAGTAGTGGTGCTGGAAGGATTGGATAGTCTGGTTGCCACTGCCTCTGCCCGATGTACTCTCTGTGCCCAGAATAATGCTCGTCAGGGACCCCGTATTTCACCAGGAGTTCAGTCTAGAGGACTAACACCCTTTGAGTCCCTAGTTATAGACTTCACAGAAATGCCCAGGAGCGGTAGGCTCCGATACCTCTTGGTCATGGTCTGTACCTTTTCTGGGTGGGTGGAAGCATATCCTACAGTCACTGAGAAAGCCACAGAAGTAGCTCGAGCCCTCCTTAGGGATGTCATCCCCAGGTATGGACTGCCCCTTGCCATAGGTTCAGATAATGGTCCCGCCTTTGTTGAAGCTACACTTCAGGCCCTGTCCCGCGCATTGCGCATTACCTGGAAATTGCATTGTGCCTATCGTCCCCAGAGTTCAGGGCAGGTTGAGCGGGCAAACAGAACCTTGAAAAATAGCCTAGCAAAGATTTGTCAGGAAACCCAACTGAAATGGCCACAGGCACTGCCACTAGCCCTCTTCCGCCTCCGATGCACCCCAACTAAAGGAACAGCCCTCTCTCCCTTTGAAATTGTGTATGGGAAGCCCCCAGCCATTTTGCAGGGAATTAAGGGAGACATAGGGATTTTAGGGTCTGCCCAGGTGCAGGAGCAGGTAGCCCTCTTGGGCAAGATAATTTCTGAGCTTCAGTCTTATGTGAGAGAAATAAACCCTGTCCCCTTCCAGGCTCAGGTACATTCCTTCCTGCCAGGGGATAGAGTTTGGGTGAAAGACTGGAGGCTCCAGCCTTTGGGGCCCCGATGGAAAGGACCTTTTACTGTTTTGCTTTCTACCCCTACAGCTGTGAAGGTCGCAGGGATAACTCCATGGGTCCATTGGTCTCGAATTAAGTCTGCTGACCAGACTGAGCCCAGCACGGATCAGACGGAGCCTAGACAGTGGAGAGCAGAAAGTGATCCAGCGGAGCCATTGAAGTTGCGCTTGACCCGAACCAAAGAATCTACTAGCTGAAAAGAAGGGTCAACTGCATACTGCAGGAGCTGCTGAACTTCGGCTTCACACTGAGACTCTTTCTTGCCCAGATTCTGGCTTTCTTGGAATTTGAGAGCTTGATCCTTGTCAGTTGAGGGTCTATCCCAACTGGTATAAGAACTCAAAGACTGAGAACATTATATTAGAATAATCTGTGATTAGCACAGACTGTTGAAATATTATTGCTTAATTAGTTTGCTGTATTTGTTTTAGATTAGGAAGAAAGAAAATGTTAGTAGTTTGGATGCTTTTGTTGTTTTCTACTCCTTGCCTCCTTGTTCCTAAAACCCCAACTCGCTCCAACCTTTGGTTACACTCTGTCCAGGAACTAATTAGCCAGGCAAAGATTACTTCCCCTTGTATTGTGTGTTCCCGATTTTCTCCTTATACTACAGATGTCCCAGCTGTTCCTGTTCCTGTGCAGCTCCCAGCTCTTATACCTCCCTACTTTTCGAGTTCAGGTCCTTGGAGCCAGGATTATACTTGGTGGTCCTTTTATAATGCTACTTCCCCCTCTGACTCTTCTCTAAGGCCAGTTTTTACGTCTCCCTATCCAGCTTCTGGAGTGTTTTGTTTAACAAGAGACATCTCAACTGTTCTTCCCATTCCCTGTAACTATACTAATGTTCTCCCAGAGAAGGAGGAACCTGTGTGGGTAGTTTCTCCAGGTACTCCTATTTGCCCTACTACCATACCTGCAGATTATGACCAAGGTGATTATCTGGCTCCTAACTATACTACTGAGAAGACTATAGTGTCCCATCCTATTTTCTACTTTCATAAGTCCCCGGGGTATGAAGGGGTTGCATCATATGAGCGGTCTGTTACAATTGGGGATTGGCACCTATGGTGTACAAAGTCTCCATTTCTTCTTCGTTCCCCCTGGGATAGGGGCTCGCATTATGGGCATCCTAATCTCCATCCTGTGCCTACATTTATTGGGAACTTTCGTCGCCCTCTCCTTGGTCATTACTGGCTCTGTGATAATGTCCTCCACATGATTCTTCCCCCCACATATGATTTTTGTGTATTGGTAACCTTGAATTATTTTCCTAAAGTTATTCCTCTTCTCAAACCACCATCCCCGCACCGCTCTAAGCGAGAGGCCTTGTCCTTACCCTCCTCCGTTGCCACAGAGGATGAGGCGATTGAATTAGCCCTCCAGTATATCAATTCTACTTATCCTCTGACTAAAAAGAGACTTGTAGCCCTTTCTGCTACGGCCTGGATTCCAATTGGGGGCCCGGTAGCTGGTATTACTGAACTAGGTATGGCCACCCGGAGACTTCAATCCCTACTTCATGTTCTAGTTCATGAGCTGAACGTGGTAGTCAATGCATTGCAGGATCAAATTAATGAATTAAGTATAGTTTCTCGGTATAACCGTATGGGCCTTGATTATCTCTTTGCAGCCCAGGGTGGCCTCTGCACAGTGCTAAATTCTTCAGAGTGCTGTACCATTGTCATAAATAGGACGCATGTAGTTAGGCATGCCATGGATAAAGTCCTACAGTTGGCCAGCCTTAATGTGGAGGATTTTCGAGGAGGATTAGACCTTACCTCCTGGTGGTGGTCATTGACCTCCTGGATACGTCCCTTGCTCATTTCCCTAATAGTCTTAGTTCTAGCAGGGTTGTTGTTTTGTTTCCTGGCCTCATGTACTTCGGCAGTATGCCGTCGGACCTTAACAAGTAGGGTAATGGTGGTTCATAAGTCTATTCCCAGTTAGGATCACTATAATCTCCAGAGTTTGAGTTGTGAGACTTATCTCTGCATAAGCTGATTTTAGTCTCAAAGGGGGGAATGAGGCAGTGGACAAAGAAATGATATTAAAAGTCTGGTGTTTAAAAGTTAAATTTTTTACCTTGCAACTAAAGTGAAGGAATGCCAGATGGTTCAGATTATTTTCAATGTCTAGCTTGGCCGAGCAAAAGGTTAGAAAGGTCAGTGAGAAATGAAACTCTGTCCCTTGTGAATGATGAAGGCTAGCTCAACATTTGTATACTATTAGGCATATTGAATAGTTTTGCAAGCAGGCATGAGCCAGACATATGACATATTGTAGTTTAAGGAATAGGCTGAAATACTATTTAGAAGTTCTTAATATGTAGATATTCCTGATGTTTAGATTTGTTTTATAGGGAATTTGATTATGCTTATTTTAGAATATGTATTCTGTGTAGTTAATGTGTAGAATGTCTTTCTAAATTCTGTATTACTCTTTGTCTGACTTTCTAAGCAAAACTGTAGTTGAAGAGATCAACATATGGTTTGACTTAGCCATAGTTCTGGCTGGTTCAATGTATAAGCTGATAGGTGAAAAAGGTCAGGACTAGTCAGCTCTCTTCTCCTTGATTAATTATAGGTAAAATGTAGGAATGGTCCTGAAAGAAATAACAAACTATAGCTGTATGCTATTAAGTAAGATTGGCCCTTGACCCCTTTAATGAATGCCAGAGTTTAGTTAGCAGTTAGTACTAGGAATATGAGAATAATAAATGTAAGAATATCCATTATCCTCTAAGTGAACCCAGGTTAAGCTATAGATGAGAAATCAATCATAATAACATGCAGGAGTTCTGGAGCCCAATTGTCTAGCTTGAGGGGCCCCCAGGTCATAGGTCAGTTTGAGAAATATTAAACCTATATAACTGATATTTGTATAGAGCTGATTGGTTGAGGCAAGGTAATCACTCTATTCCTTAACCAATTGGAGAGTAAGGGGGGCTAGGCTAGGCTAGATAGAACTGTATTTAAGTGGGAGAAGAAGCAGTTTACGTCAGAAGGAGCTCAGAAGAAAAGAAGGACAGAAGGAACAGACAGAAGAAGGAGAAGACAGCATAAGAAGAGAAGCAGCTGAGACAGAAGCCACAAAGACACAGAGAGCTGAGAAAGAGAAGAAGAGACTTAATGCTGATGTTCTACTTTGTTTGCTGGCAAATAAAGAAGATTTCTCTCTCATTCTGGTGTGCTGTCTGACTCCTGAAGTATCATAAATTCATGCATCCATTCCTGCAACAACACCACTGCTCTTGTGTCATCAGGTTACCCTTCCAGTGGTTGACCTGGGTTGCACCTGCTTAGCTTGCTGCTTTTCTCTTCTGACATACACCTTTGCCACATGTGTGGCTCCACATGAGGGGAGCATGGCTTGCCATTTGTCTAATTTGGGATGCACACCCGTGTGGCTGGCACTGTGGGGTATTTCTCTTCATTGGGCTCTTGAGATAGTTTCAAAAGGTTACTCCACTGCTCTTGTGTCACCAGGTGTCCTTTCCAGTGTTTGGCTTGGGTTGCACCTGCTTAGCTTGGTGCTTTTCTCTTCTGACATACACCTTTGCCACATGTGTGGCTCCACATAAGGGGAGCATGGCTTGCCATTTGTCTAATTTGGGATGCACACCTCCACCACATGTTTACTTCCAGATGGGGAGAGAAAGAGAATGACCCCAACCTGGTGGGTGTGGCTGGAATGGTGGGGTATTTCTCTTGATTGGGCTCTTGAGATAGTTTCAAAAGGTTACACCACTGCTCTTGTGTTATCAGGTTACCCTTCCAGTGGTTGACCTGGGTTGCACCTGCTTAGTTTGCTGCTTTTTTCTTCTGACATACACCTTTGCCACATGTGTGGCTCCACATAAGGGGAGCATGGCTTGCCATTTGTCTAATTTGGGATGCACATCTGTGTGGCTGGCACTGTGGGGTATTTCTCTTCATTGGGCTCTTGAGATAGTTTCAAAAGGTTACACCACTGCTCTTGTGTCACCAGGTCCCCCTTCCAGAGGCTGACCTGGGATGTACCTGCTTAGTTTGCTGCTTTTTTCTTGTGACATACACCTTTTCCACATGTGTGGCTCCACATAAGGGGAGCATGGCTTGCCATTTGTCTAATTTGGGATGCACACCTCCACCACATGTTTGCTTCCAGATGGGGTAAGAAAGAGAATGAACCCAACCTGGTGGGTGTGGCTGGCACTGTGGGGTATTTCTCTTCATTGGGCTCTTGAGTTAGTTTCAAAAGGTTACAGGACTGCTCTTGTGTCACCAGGTCTCCCTTCCAGTGTTTGGCCTAGGTTGCACCTGCTTAGCTTGGTGCTTTTCTATTCTGACATACACCTTTGCCACAGGTGTGGTTCCACATGAGGGGAGCATGGCTTGCCATTTGTCTAATTTGGGATGCACACGTGTGTGGCTGGCACTGTTGGGTATTTCTCTTCATTGGGCTCTTGAGATAGTTTCAAAAGGTTACACCACTGCTCTTGTGTCACCAGGTCTCCCTTCCAGTGTTTGGCCTGGGTTGCACCTGCTTAGCTTGGTGTTTTTCTCTTCTGACATACACCTTTGCCACATGTGTGGCACCACATAAGTGGAGCATGGCTTACCATTTGTCTAATTTAGGATGCACACCTCCACCACATGTTTACTTCCAGATGGGGAGAGAAAGAGAATGACCCCAACCTGGTGGGTGTGGCTTGCATGGTGGGTTATTTCTCTTGATTGGGCTCTTGAGATAGTTTCAAAAGGTTATACCACTGCTCTTGTGTCATCAGGTTTCCCTTCCAGTGGTTGACCTGGGTTGCATCTGCTTAGCTTGTTGCTTTTCTCTTCTGACATACACCTTTGCCACATGTGTGGCTGGCACTGTGGGGTATTTCTCTTCATTGGGCTCTTGAGATAGTTTCAAAAGGTTACACCACTGCTCTTGTGTCACCAGGTTACCCTTCCAGAGGCTGACATGGGATGTACCTGCTTAGCTTGTTGCTTTTTTCTTCTGACATACACCTTTGCCACATGTGTGGCTCCACATAAGGGGAGCATGGCTTGCCATTTGTCTAATTTGGGATGCACACCTCCACCACATGTTTACTTCCAGATGGGGAGAGAAAGAGAATGACCTCAACCTGGTGGGTGTGGCTGGTATGGTGGGGTATTTCTCTTCATTGGGCTCTTGAGATAGTTTCAAAAGGTTATACCACTGCTCTTATGTCACCAGGTCTCCCTTCCAGAGTCTGACCTGGGTTGCAACTGCTTATCTTGCTGCTTTTTTCTTCTGACATACACCTTTGCCACATGTGTGGCTCTACATAAGGGGAGCATGGCTTGCCATTTGTCTAATTTGGGATGCACGCCTCTGTGGCTGGCACGGTGAGGTATTTCTCTTCATTGGGCTCTTGAGATAGTTTCAAAAGGTTACGCCACTGCTCTTGTGTCATCAGGTTACTCTTCCAGTGGTTGACCTGGGTTGCACCTGCTTAGCTTGCTGCTTTTCTCTTCTGAGATACACCTTTGCCACATGTGTGGCTCCGCATAAGGGGAGCATGGCTTACCATTTGTCTAATTTGGGATGCACACCTGTGTGGCTGGCACTGTGGGGTATTTCTCTTCATTGGGCTCTTGAGATAGTTTCAAAAGGTTACACCACTGCTCTTGTGTCACCAGGTCCCCCTTCCAGAGGCTGACCTGGGATGTACCTGCTTAGTTTGCTGCTTTTTTCTTGTGACATACACCTTTTCCACATGTGTGGCTCCACATAAGGGGAGCATGGCTTGCCATTTGTCTAATTTGGGATGCACACCTCCACCACATGTTTACTTCCAGATGGGGAGAGAAAGAGAATGACCTCAACCTGGTGGGTGTGGCTGGCATGGTGGGGTATTTCTCTTGATTGGGCTCTTGAGATAGTTTCAAAAGGTAACACCACTGCTCTTGTGTCACCAGGTCTCCCTTCCAGAGTCTGACCTGGGTTGCACCTGCATAGCTTGCTGCTTTTTACTTCTGACATACACCTTTGCCACATGTGTGACTCTGCATAAGGGGAGCATGGCTTGCCATTTGTCTAATTTGGGATGCACACCTCCACCACATGTTTGCTTCCAGATGGGGTGAGAAAGAGAATGAACCCAACCTGGTGGGTGTGGCTGGCACTGTGGGGTATTTCTCTTCATTGGGCTCTTGAGATAGTTTCAAAGGGTTACACCACTGCTCTTATGTCACCAGGTCTCCCTTCCAGAGTCTGACCTGGGTTGCAACTGCTTAGCTTGCTGCTTTTTTCTTCTGACATACACCTTTGCCACATGTGTGGCTCTACATAAGGGGAGCATGGCTTGCCATTTGTCTAATTTGGGATGCACGCCTCTGTGGCTGGCACGGTGAGGTATTTCTCTTCATTGGGCTCTTGAGATAGTTTCAAAAGGTTACGCCACTGCTCTTGTGTCATCAGGTTACCTTTCCAGTGGTTGACCTGGGTTGCACCTGCTTAGCTTGCTGCTTTTCTCTTCTGAGATACACCTTTGCCACATGTGTGGCTCCACATATGGGGAGCATGGCTTACCATTTGTCTAATTTGGGATGCACACCTGTGTGGCTGGCACTGTGGGGTATTTCTCTTCATTGGGCTCTTGAGATAGTATCAAAAGGTTATACCACTGCTCTTGCGTCACCAGATCTCCCTTCCAGAGTCTGACCTTGGTTGCACCTGCTTAGCTTGCTGCTTTTCTCTTCTGCGATACACCTTTGCCACATGTGTGGCTCCACATAAGGGGAGCATGGCTTGCCATTTGTCTAATTTGGGATGCACACCTGTGTGGCTGGCACTGTGGGGTATTTCTCTTCATTGGGCTCTTGAGATAGTTTCAAAAGGTTACACCACTGCTCTTGTGTCACCAGGTCCCCCTTCCAGAGGCTGACCTGGGATGTACCTGCTTAGTTTGCTGCTTTTTTCTTGTGACATACACCTTTTCCACATGTGTGGCTCCACATAAGGGGAGCATGGCTTGCCATTTGTCTAATTTGGGATGCACACCTCCACCACATGTTTACTTCCAGATGGGGAGAGAAAGAGAATGACCTCAACCTGGTGGGTGTGGCTGGCATGGTGGGGTATTTCTCTTGATTGGGCTCTTGAGATAGTTTCAAAAGGTAACACCACTGCTCTTGTGTCACCAGGTCTCCCTTCCAGAGTCTGACCTGGGTTGCACCTGCATAGCTTGCTGCTTTTTACTTCTGACATACACCTTTGCCACATGTGTGGCTCTGCATAAGGGGAGCATGGCTTGCCATTTGTCTAATTTGGGATGCACACCTCCACCACATGTTTACTTCCAGATGGGGAGAGAAAGAGAATGACCTCAACCTGGTGGGTGTGGCTGGTATGGTGGGGTATTTCTCTTCATTGGGCTCTTGAGATAGTTTCAAAAGGTTATACCACTGCTCTTATGTCACCAGGTCTCCCTTCCAGAGTTTGACCTGGGTTGCACCTGCTTAGCTTGATGCTTTTTTCTTCTGACATACACCTTTGCCACATGTGTGGCTCTGCATGAGGGGAGCTTGTATTGCCATTTGTCTAATTTGGGATGCATGCCTGTGTGGCTGGCATGGTGAGGTATTTCTCTTCATTGGGCTCTTGAGATAGTTTCAAAAGGTTACACCACTGCTCTTGTGTCACCAGATCTCCCTTCCAGAGTCTGACCTGGGTTGCACCTGCTTAGCTTGGTGCTTTACTCTTCTGAGATACACCTTTGCCACATGTGTGGCTCCACATAAGGGGAGCTTGTATTGCCATTTGTCTAATTTGGGATGCACACCTCCACCACATGTTTGCTTCCAGATGGGGAGAGAAAGAGAATGACCCCAACCTGGTGGGTGTGGCTGCCATGGTGGGGTATTTCTCTTCATTGGGCTCTTGAGATAGTTTCAAAAGGTTACACCACTGCTCTTGTGTCACCAGGTCCCTCTTCCAGTGGTTGACCTGGGTTGTACCTGCGTAGCTTGTTGCTTTTCTTTTCTGACATACAACTTTGCCACATGTGTGGCTCGACATAAGGGGAGCATGGCTTGCCATTTGTCCAATTTGGGATGCACACCTGTGTGGCTGGCACTGTGGGGTATTTCTCTTCATTGGGCTCTTGAGATAGTTTCAAAAGGTTACACCACTGCTCTTGTGTCACCAGGTCTCCCTTCCAGTGTTTGGCCTGGGTTGCACCTGCTTAGCTTGGTGTTTTTCTCTTCTGACATACACCTTTGCCACATGTGTGGCGCCACATAAGTGGAGCATGGCTTACCATTGTCTAATTTAGGATGCACACCTCCACACACATGTTTACTTCCGATGGGGAGAGAAAGAGAATGACCCCAACCTGGTGGGTGTGGCTTGCATGGTGGGTTATTTCTCTTGATTGGGCTCTTGAGATAGTTTCAAAAGGTTATACCACTGCTCTTGTGTCATCAGGTTTCCCTTCCAGTGGTTGACCTGGGTTGCATCTGCTTAGCTTGTTGCTTTTCTCTTCTGACATACACCTTTGCCACATGTGTGGCTGGCACTGTGGGGTATTTCTCTTCATTGGGCTCTTGAGATACTTTCAAAAGGTTACACCACTGCTCTTGTGTCACCAGGTCTCCCTTCCAGTTCTTGGCCTGGGTTGCACCTGCTTAGCTTGCTGCTTTTCTCTTCTGAGATACACCTTTGCCACATGTGTGGCTCCACATAAGGGGAGCATGGCTTGCCATTTGTCTAATTTGGGATGCACGCCTCTGTGGCTGGCACTGTGGGGTATTTCTCTTCATTGGGCTCTTGAGATAGTATCAAAAGGTTGTACCACTGCTCTTGTGTCACCAGATCTCCCTTCCAGAGTCTGACCTGGGTTGCACCTGCTTAGCTTGCTGCTTTTTTTTTCTGACATACACCTTTGCCACATGTGTGGCTCCACTTAAGGGGAGCATGGCTTGCCATTTGTCTAATTTGGGATGCACGCCTCTGTGGCTGGCACGGTGAGGTATTTCTCTTCATTGGGCTCTTGAGATAGTTTCAAAAGGTTATACTGCTGCTCTAGTGTCATCAGGTTCCCCTTCCAGTGGTTGACCTGGACTGCACCTGCTTAGCTTGCTGCTTTTCACTTCTGACATACACCTTTGCCACAGGTGTGGTTCCACATGAGGGGAGCATGGCTTGCCATTTGTCTAATTTGGGATGCACACCTGTGTGGCTGGCACTGTGGGGTATTTCTCTTCATTGGGCTCTTGAGATTGTTTCAAAAGGTTACACCACTGCTCTTGTGTCACCAGGTCTCCCTTCCAGTGCTTGGCCTGGGTTGCACCTGCTTAGCTTGGTGCTTTTCTCTTCTGAGATACACCTTTGCCACATGTGTGGCTCCACATAAGGGGAGCTTGTATTGCCATTTGTCTAATTTGGGATGCACACCTCCACCACATGTTTGCTTCCAGATGGGGAGAGAAAGAGAATGACCCCAACCTGGTGGGTGTGGCTGGCATGGTGGGGTATTTCTCTTCATTGGGCTCTTGAGATAGTTTCAAAAGGTTACACCACTGCTCTTGTGTCACCAGGTCCCTCTTCCAGTGGTTGACCTGGGTTGTACCTGCGTAGCTTGTTGCTTTTCTTTTCTGACATACAACTTTGCCACATGTGTGGCTCCACATAAGGGGAGCATGGCTTGCCATTTGTCCAATTTGGGATGCACACCTGTGTGGCTGGCACTGTGGGGTATTTCTCTTCATTGGGCTCTTGAGATAGTTTCAAAAGGTTACACCACTGCTTTTGTGTCACCAGGTCTCACTTCCAGTGCTTGGCCTGGGTTGCACCTGCTTAGCTTGCTGCTTTTCTCTTCTGACATACAACTTTGCCACATGTGTGGCTCCACATAAGGGGAGCATGGCTTGCCATTTGTCTAATTTGGGATCCACACCTCCACCACATGTTTGCTTCCAGATGGGGTGAGAAAGAGAATGAACCCAACCTGGTGGGTGTGGCTGGCACTGTGGGGTATTTCTCTTCATTGGGCTCTTGATATAGTTTCAAAAGGTTACACCACTGCTCTTGTGTCACCAGGTTACCCTTCCAGAGGCTGACCTGGGATGTACCTGTTTAGCTTGCTGCTTTTTTTTTTCTGACATACACCTTTGCCACATGTGTGGCTCCACATAAGGGGATCATGGTTTGCCATTTGTCTAATTTGGGATGCACACCTGTGTGGCTGGCACTGTGGGGTATTTCTCTTCATTGGGCTCTTGAGATAGTTTCAAAAGGTTACACTGAGGCAGTGGACAAAGAAATGATATTAAAAGTCTGGTGTTTAAAAAGTTCAATTTTTTACCTTGCAACTAAAGTGAAGGAATGCCAGATGGTTCAGATTATTTTCAATGTCTAGCTTGGCCGAGCAAAAGGTTAGAAAGGTCAGTGAGAAATGAAACTCTGTCCCTTGTGAATGATGAAGGCTAGCTCAACATTTGTATACTATTAGGCATATTGAATAGTTTTGCAAGCAGGCATGAGCCAGACATATGACATATTGTAGTTTAAGGAATAGGCTGAAATACTATTTAGAAGTTCTTAATATGTAGATATTCCTGATGTTTAGATTTGTTTTATAGGGAATTTGATTATGCTTATTTTAGAATATGTATTCTGTGTAGTTAATGTGTAGAATGTCTTTCTAAATTCTGTATTACTCTTTGTCTGACTTTCTAAGCAAAACTGTAGTTGAAGAGATCAACATATGGTTTGACTTAGCCATAGTTCTGGCTGGTTCAATGTATAAGCTGATAGGTGAAAAAGGTCAGGACTAGTCAGCTCTCTTCTCCTTGATTAATTATAGGTAAAATGTAGGAATGGTCCTGAAAGAAATAACAAACTATAGCTGTATGCTATTAAGTAAGATTGGCCCTTGACCCCTTTAATGAATGCCAGAGTTTAGTTAGCAGTTAGTACTAGGAATATGAGAATAATAAATGTAAGAATATCCATTATCCTCTAAGTGAACCCAGGTTAAGCTATAGATGAGAAATCAATCATAATAACATGCAGGAGTTCTGGAGCCCAATTGTCTAGCTTGAGGGGCCCCCAGGTCATAGGTCAGTTTGAGAAATATTAAACCTATATAACTGATATTTGTATAGAGCTGATTGGTTGAGGCAAGGTAATCACTCTATTCCTTAACCAATTGGAGAGTAAGGGGGGCTAGGCTAGGCTAGATAGAACTGTATTTAAGTGGGAGAAGAAGCAGTTTACGTCAGAAGGAGCTCAGAAGAAAAAGAAGAACAGAAGGAACAGACAGAAGAAGGAGAAGACAGCATAAGAAGAGAAGCAGCTGAGACAGAAGCCACAAAGACACAGAGAGCTGAGAAAGAGAAGAAGAGACTTAATGCTGATGTTCTACTTTGTTTGCTGGCAAATAAAGAAGATTTCTCTCTCATTCTGGTGTGCTGTCTGACTCCTGAAGTATCATAAATTCATGCATCCATTCCTGCAACAATTATTGGTGGCAGCGGTGGGATCCTGAATCCTGCATTAATCCCAGCACCCAACTGACTGGAGAACATTCGCCGGGTATGTATTCTGTATTCTGTATTGTAATCCTAGCTAGGAAATTGTAAACCAGCCCCTCAAAAATTGGGGGAAGGAGAGTCTGATCAACTCTCAGCGAAGGCCCTAGTACCTTCTAGTCTAGTGGAGATTAGAAGCGAAAACGCTTAAGCTTATCTGTATCTGAGAAATCTGAAATTGTTGGGTGGGATTTTCTGTACTGAATGAATGTGTGATGCCTGAATGTTAATGAGTGCGGACTTCTTATAGCTGCGTTTCCAATTAACGCGAGTTCAATTGGCCAGCAACGGAAGGAAGCGATTGTTGTCTGTCTACCATTTTGTTTCTGGATCTGCGGACCCCTTACCGCAAATCCAAAAAAATCCCCCCCCCCTCTTTGTGTGTTGTAACTGTAAGCATTATGGGAGGGAAATCGTCTAGACAAATTGATACTCCCCTAGACTGTATGCTTAAGAACTTCAAAAAAGGATTTTTAATTAATGACTATGGACAGACTTTAAGCTCAAGTACTCTAAGAACCTTGTGTGAAGTTGAGTGGCCATCTATGGGAGTGGGGTGGCCCCCTAGTGGCAGCTTAGATATTGAAGTAATCCGGAAGGTCTACAGCATAGTTGTAGGAGAACCAGAATATTCTGAACAACTCCCTTATATAGATTCCTGGGACAGTCTTGTGACTGACCCTCCCTCTTGGTTGAAAACTTATATGGGATCCCCAGTAAAATTCATGTTAGGCCGTGCTCAAAGAAAGATTAGAAAATCTAAATTGGAAGAGGGAAAGAGCCCCAGGAAGCCTACCACCCAATCGGTGGCTTCCGCCCCTACCCTGTCTGAGAAACCCATACTCTCTGATGACCCCTCAGATCTTGAGCCACCACCTTATGGCCCATTGTTGGGGTTCCGTGCCGCCCCTAGAGATCCACGCCGCCCAGCCCAAGCTTCTCCAGTACAGGCTTCTCCGGATAGTTCCTCCCCCACTGTGCGAACCCCACCACATCCTAGGTTGGACTTTTCAGCCAGTCTCTACCCTCCTCTGCCACATCCTTCCCTGTTAACCTCCGAAGACCCGCTTTGGGCTCCACTCCCTGATTCCTCAACTCCTGACAGCCCAGCCTCTCCCTCTAATACCCCTCCCCACTCATCAGGGGCCCGGCATCCCTTTCAATGGACTGAATCACCTGTGACCACCTCTCAGTCTATGAGTACCCCTCCCCATCCCTCAGGGTTTCAACCTACCTCCCCTGAATGGGTTAGACCTGCTGCAATCACCTTTGAGCATGATAGGAGGGTAGCTCCTAGCTCTACCTCAGATTCCATTCCCACCTCCTCGAGAGTTCTGCCACTCCGACAGGTAACCATCACTCGACCGGATCCTAATAATCAGGGTCAGGTTATACAGGCACAGGCCTATCAGTATGTACCCTTCACAACCACCGATCTCCTGAATTGGAAGACGCATTACCCCTCTTATACTGAAAAGCCTCAGGCAGTGGTGGACCTAGTGGCTAGCATTATGGCCACCCATAACCCAACCTGGACTGATTGTCAACAACTTCTCCTGACCCTCTTCACAACTGAGGAGAGGCGGAAGATTTTGCAAAATGCTGAGGCCATCACGCGAGCGCGTGCCCCCGAGGGGACACAGAACCTAGAGGAATGGGTTAGAGCTCGGTTCCCTCGCGCAGCTCCAGCTTGGGATCCAAATAATGGGCAGCAATATGAACTGTTGTCTGGCTATTGCCGGGACTTGCTGTAAGGTATGAGGAAAGGCATAAAGAGGCCCATTAATCTGGCAAAGGTTTCTGAAATTCTCCAAGGGGCAACAGAATCCCCTGGGGCCTTTTTAGAGCGACTAATTGAAGCCTACAGAACATACACCCCATTTGATCCTGAGGCACTAGAAAACCAGAGAATGGTGAATAGTGCATTGGTGGCCCAGAGTATGCCAGATATCCGGAAGAAGTTGCAGCGTCAGGAGGGATTCGCAGGGATGAATACCACCCAGCTAATTGAGATCGCAACCAAGGTTTTCATTAATAGAGATCAGGAGGTGCGCCGAGAGGCTGACCGGAAGATGCAGAAGAAGGCCGACCTTTTAGCGGCAGCCATTACTAATTCCACCCTTAATCGAGGTCGACCTCTAGCTAATGGGAAGCCAAAGTGGGACCCCGGACCACCAGCCAGGCCCCGAGATTCCTTCAATCAATCCCGGCCAAGGGGGGAGAATCCCAGACCAAGATTGGAGAGGGATCAGTGTGCCTATTGTAAGGAAAGAGGGCACTGGAAAGATGAATGCCCCCAGAGGCGCCAGGGACTGAGAAGGGGACCAGGAGATCGAGGAAGCCGAGGCCGAGTTCGAGAGGGAAGATATGAGCCTCCTGAATCTGACATCATCGGGATAGCCGAGATGGCAGAATGGGACGAATAGGACAGACCGGGTTCCTACAAACTGGGCTCCCAGGAACCTATGGTCAAGTTAACTATAGGGAGCCGTTCAATTCCATTCATGATTGATACAGGAGCTGAACATTCTGTTGTGACGGAGCGATTAGCGCCTGTGTCTGGAAAAACTGTCCGAGTGGTGGGAGCCACGGGGGTGCAGAACCGGAGGCCCTTCCTGACAACCCATAGATGCCAATTAGGCTCACACACAGTCACTCATGAATTCCTGTATATGCCAGACTGTCCAATCCCTTTGTTAGGTCGAGACCTGCTGTCCAAGCTTAGGGCCCAAATTTCCTTTGACTCTGATGGCCAGACTTCGGTCTCCTTTGGCCCCCGATATCCAGCCCTAAGGGTATATTGAGTTTCTGCTGCCCTCTTGAAGAAGAATGGCGGCTGCATCAGTCACATGGCCAAGTTGACCTACCCCTGGCGGACAGCTTTCAGGTCAGTGGGGTATGGGCAGAAGATAATCCCCCAGGGTTGGCCCGAAATATTCCTCCTGTCCATGTAGACTTACTTCCAAGTGCCCGGCCAATCCATCTTCGCCAATACCCAATTCCCAGAAAGGCTCTGGAAGGGATCCAAGCACACCTGAATCGTCTGTTATCCCATGGAATTATTCGTCCTTGTCAGTCTCCATGGAATACGCCACTGTTGCCAGTTCAGAAGCCAGGGACTGAGGACTACCGGCCAGTCCAAGACTTACGAGTGGTCAACAAATCCACTATTTCATTACACCCTGTAGTGCCTAATCCATATGTCCTGTTAGGATTGATACCTTCTGGAGCTACCCATTTCACGACACTAGACCTAAAAGATGCCTTCTTTTGTATTCGGGTGGCCCCCGCCAGTCAACTGCTTTTTGCCTTTCAATGGGAAAACCCAGTAACAGGAAGGAAGCTTCAGTATACATGGACCCGCCTGCCACAGGGGTTCAAGAATTCCCCCACTATTTTTGGGACTGCCCTAGGACAAGACCTTAAGACTTTTAAATCTGAGCCTTCCAGGCGAGTTTTACTCCAGTATGTAGATGACCTCTTGATTGCAGCAGTGACTCAGGAAGAGTGTTTTGAGGCTACCAGAGAATTGCTGGAGCTACTCTTGGATGCAGGCTATAAGGTCTCACGCTCAAAGGCCCAACTTTGTCAGTCAGAAGTGAAGTATCTGGGCTTCTGTATTTCCCAGGGAAGTCGGAGACTGGATGTCAGTAGGAAGCAAGCAGTTGCTGCAATTCCTCAACCCAAGTCCAGAAGAGAAGTTAGGGAATTTCTGGGAGCAGCCGGATTCTGCAGAATTTGGATTCCAAATTTTGCACTGATGGCGAAACCCCTTTACCAAGCCACAAAGGGGGGTGAAAAGGAACCATTTGAATGGGGACCTACTGCTCAACAATCCTTCATTGCCATAAAGAAAGCCCTATTCCAAGCCCCTGCGTTAGGCCTTCCTGATGTGGAGAAACCTTTCTCATTGTATGTCCATGAGCGACAGGGGGTTGCTCTGGGTGTGCTGACCCAGATGATGGGATCCTGGCAGAGGCCTGTTGCATACCTGTCTAAACAGCTGGATGGAGTGGCTAAAGGATGGCCAGCCTGCATGAGGGCCATTGCAGCAACAGCCTTACTGGTCCAGGAAGCTGATAAGTTGACCTTGGGGCAAGAACTGGTTGTTAAAGTCCCCCACGCAGTTCTTACCCTCATGGAGTATAAGGGCAACCACTGGTTTACAAATAACCGCATGGTTAAGTACCAGGCTAGCTTATGTGAGAATCCACGGATACACCTGGAAACGGTGGCTACATTCAATCCTGCCACTCTTTTGCCAGCATCTGAGGGACCACCGGATCATGATTGTATCCAAACCATGGATGAAGTGTACTCCAGTCGACCAGATCTTAAAGATGTTCCGTGGAGGGACCCAGATGTAATTTATTTCACAGATGGAAGCAGTTATGTGGAGAACTCCAAGCGATTGGCAGGCTATGCTGTGGTGACAGAGGACAAGGTGATAGAAGCAAGAGCCCTGCCCCAAGGAACTTCAGCCCAGAAAGCAGAACTTGTGGCCCTCATACGAGCTCTGGAGTTAGCAGCAGGACTGGTGACCAACATTTATACTGATTCCAAGTATGCCTTCACAACTTTACACGCTCATGGAGCTTTGTATAAGGAAAAGGGACTCATAAATGCTGCAGGCCAACCTGTTAAGTATGGACCTGAAATACTTCAGCTGCTAGAGGCTGTGTGGGCCCCTAAGAAGGTAGCTGTTATTCATTGCAGGGGACACCAAAGGATAGATACTCCAGTGGCCCGAGGGAACCGCCATGCTGATCGGGTGGCCAAGGAAGCTGCTCGAGGACCCCCAGCAAGTACTGTGACTCCCCTGTTCCAAATTCGATTGCAAGAATGGACACCTATGTATACCCAAATGGAAGAGAAATGGGCTCAAGAGGAAGGTGCAGTAAGGAGACCTGATGGCTGGTTACATCTCCCTGATACCAGAGTTCTGGTGCCACGCCACCTAGCTTGGCCTGTAGTGTCTCAAGCTCATGACCTATCACACTTAGGGAAAACAGCACTAGCCCGCCTACTCAGTCGAGTAGTGGTGCTGGAAGGATTGGATAGTCTGGTTGCCACTGCCTCTGCCCGATGTACTCTCTGTGCCCAGAATAATGCTCGTCAGGGACCCCGTATTTCACCAGGAGTTCAGTCTAGAGGACTAACACCCTTTGAGTCCCTAGTTATAGACTTCACAGAAATGCCCAGGAGCGGTAGGCTCCGATACCTCTTGGTCATGGTCTGTACCTTTTCTGGGTGGGTGGAAGCATATCCTACAGTCACTGAGAAAGCCACAGAAGTAGCTCGAGCCCTCCTTAGGGATGTCATCCCCAGGTATGGACTGCCCCTTGCCATAGGTTCAGATAATGGTCCCGCCTTTGTTGAAGCTACACTTCAGGCCCTGTCCCGCGCATTGCGCATTACCTGGAAATTGCATTGTGCCTATCGTCCCCAGAGTTCAGGGCAGGTTGAGCGGGCAAACAGAACCTTGAAAAATAGCCTAGCAAAGATTTGTCAGGAAACCCAACTGAAATGGCCACAGGCACTGCCACTAGCCCTCTTCCGCCTCCGATGCACCCCAACTAAAGGAACAGCCCTCTCTCCCTTTGAAATTGTGTATGGGAAGCCCCCAGCCATTTTGCAGGGAATTAAGGGAGACATAGGGATTTTAGGGTCTGCCCAGGTGCAGGAGCAGGTAGCCCTCTTGGGCAAGATAATTTCTGAGCTTCAGTCTTATGTGAGAGAAATAAACCCTGTCCCCTTCCAGGCTCAGGTACATTCCTTCCTGCCAGGGGATAGAGTTTGGGTGAAAGACTGGAGGCTCCAGCCTTTGGGGCCCCGATGGAAAGGACCTTTTACTGTTTTGCTTTCTACCCCTACAGCTGTGAAGGTCGCAGGGATAACTCCATGGGTCCATTGGTCTCGAATTAAGTCTGCTGACCAGACTGAGCCCAGCACGGATCAGACGGAGCCTAGACAGTGGAGAGCAGAAAGTGATCCAGCGGAGCCATTGAAGTTGCGCTTGACCCGAACCAAAGAATCTACTAGCTGAAAAGAAGGGTCAACTGCATACTGCAGGAGCTGCTGAACTTCGGCTTCACACTGAGACTCTTTCTTGCCCAGATTCTGGCTTTCTTGGAATTTGAGAGCTTGATCCTTGTCAGTTGAGGGTCTATCCCAACTGGTATAAGAACTCAAAGACTGAGAACATTATATTAGAATAATCTGTGATTAGCACAGACTGTTGAAATATTATTGCTTAATTAGTTTGCTGTATTTGTTTTAGATTAGGAAGAAAGAAAATGTTAGTAGTTTGGATGCTTTTGTTGTTTTCTACTCCTTGCCTCCTTGTTCCTAAAACCCCAACTCGCTCCAACCTTTGGTTACACTCTGTCCAGGAACTAATTAGCCAGGCAAAGATTACTTCCCCTTGTATTGTGTGTTCCCGATTTTCTCCTTATACTACAGATGTCCCAGCTGTTCCTGTTCCTGTGCAGCTCCCAGCTCTTATACCTCCCTACTTTTCGAGTTCAGGTCCTTGGAGCCAGGATTATACTTGGTGGTCCTTTTATAATGCTACTTCCCCCTCTGACTCTTCTCTAAGGCCAGTTTTTACGTCTCCCTATCCAGCTTCTGGAGTGTTTTGTTTAACAAGAGACATCTCAACTGTTCTTCCCATTCCCTGTAACTATACTAATGTTCTCCCAGAGAAGGAGGAACCTGTGTGGGTAGTTTCTCCAGGTACTCCTATTTGCCCTACTACCATACCTGCAGATTATGACCAAGGTGATTATCTGGCTCCTAACTATACTACTGAGAAGACTATAGTGTCCCATCCTATTTTCTACTTTCATAAGTCCCCGGGGTATGAAGGGGTTGCATCATATGAGCGGTCTGTTACAATTGGGGATTGGCACCTATGGTGTACAAAGTCTCCATTTCTTCTTCGTTCCCCCTGGGATAGGGGCTCGCATTATGGGCATCCTAATCTCCATCCTGTGCCTACATTTATTGGGAACTTTCGTCGCCCTCTCCTTGGTCATTACTGGCTCTGTGATAATGTCCTCCACATGATTCTTCCCCCCACATATGATTTTTGTGTATTGGTAACCTTGAATTATTTTCCTAAAGTTATTCCTCTTCTCAAACCACCATCCCCGCACCGCTCTAAGCGAGAGGCCTTGTCCTTACCCTCCTCCGTTGCCACAGAGGATGAGGCGATTGAATTAGCCCTCCAGTATATCAATTCTACTTATCCTCTGACTAAAAAGAGACTTGTAGCCCTTTCTGCTACGGCCTGGATTCCAATTGGGGGCCCGGTAGCTGGTATTACTGAACTAGGTATGGCCACCCGGAGACTTCAATCCCTACTTCATGTTCTAGTTCATGAGCTGAACGTGGTAGTCAATGCATTGCAGGATCAAATTAATGAATTAAGTATAGTTTCTCGGTATAACCGTATGGGCCTTGATTATCTCTTTGCAGCCCAGGGTGGCCTCTGCACAGTGCTAAATTCTTCAGAGTGCTGTACCATTGTCATAAATAGGACGCATGTAGTTAGGCATGCCATGGATAAAGTCCTACAGTTGGCCAGCCTTAATGTGGAGGATTTTCGAGGAGGATTAGACCTTACCTCCTGGTGGTGGTCATTGACCTCCTGGATACGTCCCTTGCTCATTTCCCTAATAGTCTTAGTTCTAGCAGGGTTGTTGTTTTGTTTCCTGGCCTCATGTACTTCGGCAGTATGCCGTCGGACCTTAACAAGTAGGGTAATGGTGGTTCATAAGTCTATTCCCAGTTAGGATCACTATAATCTCCAGAGTTTGAGTTGTGAGACTTATCTCTGCATAAGCTGATTTTAGTCTCAAAGGGGGGAATGAGGCAGTGGACAAAGAAATGATATTAAAAGTCTGGTGTTTAAAAAGTTAAATTTTTTACCTTGCAACTAAAGTGAAGGAATGCCAGATGGTTCAGATTATTTTCAATGTCTAGCTTGGCCGAGCAAAAGGTTAGAAAGGTCAGTGAGAAATGAAACTCTGTCCCTTGTGAATGATGAAGGCTAGCTCAACATTTGTATACTATTAGGCATATTGAATAGTTTTGCAAGCAGGCATGAGCCAGACATATGACATATTGTAGTTTAAGGAATAGGCTGAAATACTATTTAGAAGTTCTTAATATGTAGATATTCCTGATGTTTAGATTTGTTTTATAGGGAATTTGATTATGCTTATTTTAGAATATGTATTCTGTGTAGTTAATGTGTAGAATGTCTTTCTAAATTCTGTATTACTCTTTGTCTGACTTTCTAAGCAAAACTGTAGTTGAAGAGATCAACATATGGTTTGACTTAGCCATAGTTCTGGCTGGTTCAATGTATAAGCTGATAGGTGAAAAAGGTCAGGACTAGTCAGCTCTCTTCTCCTTGATTAATTATAGGTAAAATGTAGGAATGGTCCTGAAAGAAATAACAAACTATAGCTGTATGCTATTAAGTAAGATTGGCCCTTGACCCCTTTAATGAATGCCAGAGTTTAGTTAGCAGTTAGTACTAGGAATATGAGAATAATAAATGTAAGAATATCCATTATCCTCTAAGTGAACCCAGGTTAAGCTATAGATGAGAAATCAATCATAATAACATGCAGGAGTTCTGGAGCCCAATTGTCTAGCTTGAGGGGCCCCCAGGTCATAGGTCAGTTTGAGAAATATTAAACCTATATAACTGATATTTGTATAGAGCTGATTGGTTGAGGCAAGGTAATCACTCTATTCCTTAACCAATTGGAGAGTAAGGGGGGCTAGGCTAGGCTAGATAGAACTGTATTTAAGTGGGAGAAGAAGCAGTTTACGTCAGAAGGAGCTCAGAAGAAAAAGAAGGACAGAAGGAACAGACAGAAGAAGGAGAAGACAGCATAAGAAGAGAAGCAGCTGAGACAGAAGCCACAAAGACACAGAGAGCTGAGAAAGAGAAGAAGAGACTTAATGCTGATGTTCTACTTTGTTTGCTGGCAAATAAAGAAGATTTCTCTCTCATTCTGGTGTGCTGTCTGACTCCTGAAGTATCATAAATTCATGCATCCATTCCTGCAACAACACCACTGCTCTTGTGTCATCAGGTTACCCTTCCAGTGGTTGACCTGGGTTGCACCTGCTTAGCTTGCTGCTTTTCTCTTCTGACATACACCTTTGCCACATGTGTGGCTCCACATGAGGGGAGCATGGCTTGCCATTTGTCTAATTTGGGATGCACACCCGTGTGGCTGGCACTGTGGGGTATTTCTCTTCATTGGGCTCTTGAGATAGTTTCAAAAGGTTACTCCACTGCTCTTGTGTCACCAGGTGTCCTTTCCAGTGTTTGGCTTGGGTTGCACCTGCTTAGCTTGGTGCTTTTCTCTTCTGACATACACCTTTGCCACATGTGTGGCTCCACATAAGGGGAGCATGGCTTGCCATTTGTCTAATTTGGGATGCACACCTCCACCACATGTTTACTTCCAGATGGGGAGAGAAAGAGAATGACCCCAACCTGGTGGGTGTGGCTGGAATGGTGGGGTATTTCTCTTGATTGGGCTCTTGAGATAGTTTCAAAAGGTTACACCACTGCTCTTGTGTTATCAGGTTACCCTTCCAGTGGTTGACCTGGGTTGCACCTGCTTAGTTTGCTGCTTTTTTCTTCTGACATACACCTTTGCCACATGTGTGGCTCCACATAAGGGGAGCATGGCTTGCCATTTGTCTAATTTGGGATGCACACCTCCACCACATGTTTACTTCCAGATGGGGAGAGAAAGAGAATGACCTCAACCTGGTGGGTGTGGCTGGCATGGTGGGGTATTTCTCTTGATTGGGCTCTTGAGATAGTTTCAAAAGGTAACACCACTGCTCTTGTGTCACCAGGTCTCCCTTCCAGAGTCTGACCTGGGTTGCACCTGTTTAGCTTGCTGCTTGTTTCTTGTTTCTTCTGACATACACCTTTGCCACATGTGTGGCTCCACATAAGGGGAGCATGGCTTGCCATTTGTCTAATTTGGGATGCACACCTCCACCACATGTTTGCTTCCAGATGGGGAGAGAAAGAGAATGACCCCAACCTGGTGGGTGTGGCATTTCTCTTCATTGGGCTCTTGAGATAGTTTCAAAAGGTTATACCACTGCTCTTGTGTCACCAGGTCTCCCTTCCAGAGTTTGACCTGGGTTGCACCTGCTTAGCTTGCTGCTTTTTTTTTCTGACATACACCTTTGCCACATGTGTGGCTCCATTTAAGGGGAGCATGGCTTGCCATTTGTCTAATTTGGGATGCATGCCTCTGTGGCTGGCACGGTGAGGTATTTCTCTTCATTGGGCTCTTGAGATAGTTTCAAAAGGTTATACCACTGCTCTAGTGTCATCAGGTTTCCCTTCCAGTGGTTGACCTGGGTTGCACCTGCTTAGCTTGCTGCTTTTCACTTCTGACATACACCTTTGCCACAGGTGTGGTTCCACATTAGGGGAGCATGGCTTGCCATTTGTCTAATTTGGGATGCACACCTGTGTGGCTGGCACTTTGGGGTATTTCTCTTCATTGGGCTCTTGAGATAGTTTCAAAAGGTTACACCACTGCTCTTGTGTCACCAGGTCTCCCTTCCAGTGCTTGGCCTGGGTTGCACCTGCTTAGCTTGGTGCTTTCCTCTTCTGAGATACACCTTTGCCACATGTGTGGCTCCACGTAAGGGGTGCATGGCTTGCCATTTGTCTAATTTGGGATGCACACCTCCACCACATGTTTGCTTCCAGATGGGGTGAGAAAGAGAATGAACCCAACCTGGTGGGTGTGGCTGGCACTGTGGGGTATTTCTCTTCATTGGGCTCTTGAGTTAGTTTCAAAAGGTTACAGGACTGCTCTTGTGTCACCAGGTCTCCCTTCCAGTGTTTGGCCTAGGTTGCACCTGCTTAGCTTGGTGCTTTTCTATTCTGACATACACCTTTGCCACATGGGTGGCTCTGCATAAGGGGAGCTTGTATTGCCATTTGTCTAATTTGGGATGCACACCTCCACCACATGTTTGCTTCCAGATGGGGAGAGAAAGAGAATGACCCCAACCTGGTGGGTGTGGCTGGCATGGTGGGGTATTTCTCTTCATTGGGCTCTTGAGATAGTTTCAAAAGGTTATACCACTGCTCTTGTGTCACCAGGTCCCTCTTCCAGTGGTTGACCTGGGTTGTACCTGTTTAGCTTGGTGCTTTTCTCTTCTGACATACACCTTTGCCACATGTGTGGCTCCACATAAGGGGAGCATGGCTTGCCATTTGTCTAATTTGGGATGCACACCTCCACCACATGTTTACTTCCAGATGGGGAGAGAGAGAGAATGACCTGATAATATAAAAGAATCAGTTTTGATGTTACAAGATTCTTAATAGTGTACGAGATCGAAATAACACTAAGTGCAGAAGATGTATTTTATTGCATAAATTAAGATGTATTTTATTGCCTAAATTATGTCTAATGTTACATGAATAAACAGAGTAAAAACTGTTAAAATTACTTTGAAAGTCTAAAATAATGTTAAAAAGTTAAAATGTATTAAAATTATAAAATTCAGTTTAAAATAGCCTTAAGACCTAAGTGGATCCAGTTTACACTTAATAGTTCTCTAATTTCTTCCTAGCAGCAACAATACTGCTGTGAATACAATTCAACTTTTCCCCATGTAATAGAGTAACATTCAGATATGTATAAAGTTTTAAGTTTTTTGTGCTATTTCAAATTTATTTGAACTTAGAATTTGACTGTTTGTGTATAAATGTTAATTTTCTCTTCAGTATCACTGAAGGACAGTAGGTATCTTCTTAAGTCATGGTTTTGTGTATATGTGTATTCAGGGGTTTTTTCTGTTATCTTTAAAGTTCAAAATGCCCATTTAAGCACTTCTTTCTTTCTACTTATCTGATTTTCAAACTCTGTTGATTAATTCTTCATCTGTATGGTGGAAAATTGCTCTTTATCTTCTGCTTTATACCCATATCTAACTTTAAATAAATAATGACTCTGCCTACCTCATGGGCTATTACTCAGAACCTAATGCCAGCGCTAAAGTTGATTAGCGCTGGACTAGTACCAGTGTTAATCTGTGCAGAATGTTCAGAGGGCTGCAGCACAGGAAACAAAGTGTGCGCCAAGGATTAGTTCAAATTGTATGTAAATGAGTCAAACAGATGTATATGAGATCCTTTGCTATTTCCTCCCAATGCTCAGAGAATAGCACACAAGCCCTGTCCTTCAGTGGAGTAGCTATGTGGGGCCAAGGGGGGCCTGGGCCCCCGTAGATTTGGCCATGGACCCCCCTGCTGACGATCCTCTTGACCCCTCCTCCCGCCACCAACTCTCCCCTGCTGCCGTCATCACTGTCAGCTACCTTTGCTGGTGGGGGACCCCAACCCCCGCCAGCCGAGGTCCTCTTCTTCTGGCACAAGGCTTCATTCTGTTTCTCTGAGTCAGACTCACAGAAACAGAACAAAGCCTTGCAGATCAGCCAGCAACGTGTTTCTGTGAGTCTGACGTCCTGCATGTTGTACGTGCAGGACATCAGACTCGCAGAAACAGAACGAAGCCTTGCGCCGGAAAAAGACCTCGGCTGGCTGGGGTTGGGGTCCCCCACCAGCAAAGGTAGCCGGCGGCGGGGGAGGGTTGAGCGGGTTGGCGGCAGGAGGGGGGTCAGAGTTGGTGGCAGCGGCAGCAGGGGGTGTTGAAAATGGCGGGGGGGGGGGGGTCGGCGGCACCAGGGGGGCTAAAATGTGCCCCCTCACCTCAGGCTCTGGACCCCCCTCCCGCCAAAGTCTGGCTAAGCCCCTGCTGTCCTTACCACTGAAAACCTAATGCCAGCTCAGAGCTGGCATTGGGGTACTTGAATAGAGGATTTCTCACTTTTTTTCGTATAAAATCTGCTGGTTCTGATTTATTTCGGAAGTGGAAGGAAGCCAATGCAAGCCTCTAAGTGGTGGGAATGAAAAACAAACGTGTGCAAGTCCGAACAAAGCCAAAAGTGAAAGCACACATTAGTGCCTGTTTTCTGCGCTATAAATATAAGCCTTTCAAGTGAAAAACATTTTTAAAAGCTTATATTTAAAGGCGCAGAGGAAAGGCGTCAATGTGTACTTCACTTCCTGGTTTGCCTGGGCATGCACAGAAGAGCTGTGCTTACCGTAAAACTCTTCAGTGGATGCTCCAGACACAGTCCTCCTCCTTACATTCAGTCTCACAGTATGCATACCATTAGCATTGAGGAGCTAAGTTTTGACACTGTTCTCTATTGTAAAGGAGTTCTGAGCATCACCCCATCACTGTGTGTGCATCTGTTTTATGTTCCTGTCGATTCAGGATTCTTTTTCACTGTAACGTATAGCTAAAGAAATCATTGTTTTTCCCCTGTTAGAACTATGAGGAAGGGTTTGGCTTTTCTTCAGCTGCAAAAGCTAAGCAGTCCTGCACTCACTCACTCACTCACTCTCAGACTCACAGAAGGAATGTTTAATATTACTACTACTACTACTTAACATTTCTAATATTTCTTTATTATTTTCCAAATTTTCTTAAAGCAGATACTTACGTCAGGAATTCTGTCAGCAGACCTTTTAATTAGTTTTAGCCCTGCATAACCTCACTGCTTTCAGTTAAAACTCGTACTAGTCTCAAAGTTATGTTTCTCCTAAAGTTCCAGTTTTAATTTATCTTATACTTGAATTACTGCAACCAACAAAAGTTTTCCCTTTGTCTGTATTATTTTGAATTAGGAATATAAATTATGAGGTATTTCTCTATATCCAGTGTACTCTGCCAAACAAAAGGGTTTTTTAAAAAATATAAAGTGGATTCTTGGCAGGCAATATTTATCTATGAAATTAATCAAATTCAGCTCTTTTTTTAAATTAACTCTCACTCCTCAAACACATCCACAACAGCACCTCCTTCTTCAAGCTCCAAACTGTTACTCCCCAACGATTCTCTGAGGCATCAACATAAATCAAATACTCCTGCCGGAATTGTATGCCAAAAGATTTGAAATTCTACAAGTTTAAAGTTTCTTTAAACAGTATTTTTAATCCACCCTTGTTCCCATCCCCCCTCCCTGCACTCGCACTTAACCCATCTTACAGCCCACCTCCCTGTACAGATAACATTCATATTTATTTTTTCCAGCCCTCCATCCCACCCACCCTCGCACCCACACTTCACCCACCTTACAGCTCCTTCCCTCCCTTTACACAGATACCAATCATCTTTTCCAGCACCCCCCCCCCCCCCACCCCCACACTCACTAGTCCAGCACAGGAGAACCTGCAGAGGCACAGATTGAGAGTACCTCTTAGGGCAGGAAAGAACCTCACTCTTTTCTGCCCGCTGCTCTTGCTCTTGCTGGTACCACTGCGTCTTCAAAATGGCCACCGAGATGTCCTGTGGCAGCCTCATGAGATTGCTGCTGGTAATCTCGACATCCATTTTGAAGAAGCAGTGGTACTGTTAAGATGTGGCGGCAGTGGGCAGAGTAAGGTTCTTTCCTGCCTCCAATGAAGCACTAGGGCATTTTAAGATAGGCCCAGGGAGGGCCCACTGAGGCTCGAGGGATGGGGTGGCATCTCAGTTCCCACGGTACTGTACTGCACTGCACTGTGGGAACGGGGACCGCAGTAAAGATTCTGCATGAAAAAAGTAAAATCTACATGACTGGCAAATTCTGCACAGCGCAGTCACACAGAATTCTGTAAGGAGTAATCAAAACAGAATTCTGAAGCAAGTTTACATAATTACATAAGTTTTGCCATGCTGGGACAGACCGAAGGTCCATCAAGCCCAGCATCCTGTTTCCAACAGTGGCCAATCCAGGTCACATGTACCTGGCAAGATCTCGAAATAGTAAAATACATTTTATGCTGCTTATCCTAGAAATAAGCAGTTGATTTTTCCCTAGTCCATTTTAATAATGGTCTTGCGTGCCCCCTAGTCCTAGCATTTTTGGAGAGAGTAAACAAGCAATTTACGTCTATCTGTTCCACTCCACTCATTATTTTATAGACCTCTATCATATCTCCCCTCAGTTGTTTTTTCTCCAAGCTGAAGAGCCCTAGCTACTTTAGCCTTTCCTCATAGGGAAGTCGTCCCACCCCCTTTATCATTTTCGTCACCTCCTCTGTACCTTTTTTAATTCCACTATATCTTTTTTGAGATGCGGTGACCAGAATTGCACACAGTATTTGAGGTGTAGTTGCACCATGGAGCAATACAAAAGCATTATAACGTCCTCATTTTTGTTTTCCATTCCTTTCCTAATAATACCTAACATTCTATTCGCTTTCTTAGCTGCCGTCACACACTGAGCAGAGGGTTTCAACATATCATCAACAATGACGCCTAGATCCCTTTCCTGGTCAGTGACTCCTAATGTGGAATCTTGCATTATGTAGCTGTACTTCGGGTTCCTCTTTCCCACATGCATCACTTTGCACTTGCTCACATTAAATGTCATCTGCCATTCAGATGCCCAGTCTCCCAGTCTCGTAAGGTCTTCTTGTAACTTTTCACAATCCTCTTGCAATTTAACATCTTTGAATAACTTTGTGTCATCAGCAGATTTAATTACCTCACTAGTCACTCCCATCTCTAGATTATTTATAAATATATTAAAAAGCAGCAGTCCCAGCACAAACCCCTGAGGAATCCCACTATCTACCCTTCTCCATTGAGAATCAGACCATTTAACCCTGCTCTCTGTTTTCTGTCTTTTAACCAGTTTTTAATCACAATAGGACACTACCTCCTATCCCATGACTCTCCAATTTTCTCCTGGAGTCTTTCATGAGGTACTTTGTCAAACACCTTTTGAATATCCAGATACACAATATCGACTGGCTCACCTTTAGCCACATGTTTGTTCACCCCTTCAAAGAAATGTAATAGATCGGTGAGGCAAGATTTCTCTTCACTAGATCCATGTTGGCTTTGTCTCATTAATCCATGCTTTTGAATATGCTCTGTAATTTTGCCAAGCACAGATGTCAGGTTCACCTGTCTATAATTTCCCGGATCTCCTCTGGAACCTTTTTTAAAAATCGGCTTACATTTTATTTTATTTATTTATTTATAGCATTTATACCCTGCTCTTTCCCGCTCGATAGCAGGTTCAGTGCGGATTACAATGTATGTTTGTGCAGCGCTGCGTACGCCTTGCAGCGCTATAGAAATGCTAAGTAGTAGTAGTAGTAGTATTACAGAGATAACACAATGTATGGGTACAAAGTATCATAGAGGTATCATAGAGGTGATACAATGTGTGGGAAAAACACAGTGTATGGGTACAAGGTGTCATAGATGTAGTGCAAAGTATGGGAAAAAGTATCACAAAAATAATACAATTGTATAGAGAAGGACATAATGATAGTGGCTTGGATTAGGCCACTAAGAGGCTCATTTTCAAAGCACATAGACTTACAAAGTTCCATAGGTTTCTATGCAACTTTGTAAGTCTAAATGCTTTGAAAATGAGCACCACAGTATTCCAATCTTCCGGTACCAAGCTTGATTTTAAGGATAAATTACATATTATTAACAATAGTTCCGCAAGTTCTATCAGAACTCTGAGATGAATACCATCAGGTCCAGGAGATTTGCTACTTTTCAGTTTATTAAATTGCGCCATTTTATGCTCCGTGTTTATAGAGATTTCATTCAGTTTCTCTGACTCGTCAGCTTTGAATATCATTTCTGGCACCTGTATCTCTCTCAAATTTTCCTGGAGAAGACTGAAGCAAAGAATTCATTTAATCTCTCCACTTTGGCTTTGTCTTCCCTGAATGCCCCTTTTATCCCTCGGTCATCTAGTGGTCCAACCAATTCTTTTGCCATCTTCTTGCTTTTAATATACCTAAAAAAAAATTTTATTATGTGTTTTTGCCTCCAATGCAATCTTTTTTTCAAAGTCCCTCTTTGCAGTGGCGTAGCTATGGGTGGGCCTAGGTGGGCACAAGCCCACCCTGTAATGGCCTTCAAAATAGTTCAGCAGCAGCTGTTTCACTCCCCTCTCTCCCTCTCCTCTACACCCAGATCTGGCATTTGCCACCTGCAGCTCCACAGCACCTCTTTTCTACCTCAGCAAATTCCTCAGCAGCAGCAGCAGAGATGTATGTCCACTGCCTCCATCAGACCTAGAGACTTCCCTTTGCCTTGCCCTCACTAACATCACTTCCTGTTCCCTCCCTGGCAGGATGAGGCAGAGGGAAGCCTACGGGGTTGGCCAGGCAGTGGATGTACATCGCTGCTGTCAAAAGTATTGAGGTATAGGGGTAGTTTCAGAGAGAGGGGAGATGCTGGGCAGCCTTAAAAATTTTTAAAACGTTGGCTCCTATGCCTTGGGGAGGAGGGAATGCTGGATCTGGGAGCGGAGGAGAGGGAGAAAAATGCAGGACAAAGGAGGGGGTGATTTTGGAAGGCTCACCCATCCAAACTCTGGGCCCACCCAAAATGAAAGATCTGGCTATGCCCCTGCCTCTTTGCCTTCCTTTTTCAGCGCTTTGCATTTGACTTGACATTCCTTATGCTGTTTCTTATTCTTTTCAGTCGGATCCTTCTTCCATTTTCTGAATGATTTTCTTTTAGCTTTAATAGCTTCCTTCACCTCACTTTTTAACCATGCCAGCTATCATTTGGTCTTCCTTCCTCTTTTTTTAATACATGGAATATATTTGGCCTGGGTTTCCAGGATAGTATTTTTGAACAGCTTCCATGCCTGATGTAAATTTTTGATCTTTGCAGCTGCTCCTCTAAGTTTTTATTTCATCATTCTTCTCATTTTATCATAGTCTCTTTTTTGAAAGTTAAATGCTAATGTATTGGATTTCTGGGCAATGCAGTCAATCCGAATCTTGCTTACAAAAAGTCTTGAGCACAGCTACACTCCCATTTTCAAACACATTTAAAATTAATTTATAAGTTTTGTTTTTACTTCAAATATTACTAATAAATGTTAGCTGCACTTGCACTTTGTTTTTCTAGAGAAATTTCTACCTTTTAAACCTTATTTTCAAATCAGCTTCATACATTTTCTCCAAGTGCATGCTTAGACAACTTGTTTATATGACACTAAATAAATCACACAATATACTATATAAAGTAAAAGACATTTTTATATTAGGCTAATATCCTTAACAGTGGCGTTCCTAGGGGGGCTGGCACCTGGTGCGGATCGCCGATTCGCCCCGCCCCCCTGATGCAGCGCGGACCCCCCCCCCGGTGAAAGGACACCCCTGTGAAGGAAACCCCCCTGCCGGGTGCACGCCACCGGGGGGGGTGCCGCGCGCGCCTGTCCTCTGTTGTTCCATGCTTCTTCTCTGCCCCGGAACAGGAAGTAACCTGTTCTGGGGCAGAGAAGAAGCATGGAACAACGGAGGGCAGGCGCGCGCGGCACCCCCCCCCCCCTGGCGGAATGCACCCGGGGCGGACCGCCCCCCCCCCTAGGAACGCCACTGATCCTTAATACCTTAGCAAGTTTTAAATTATTGAAAAACTCAAAAATACTAAGATGGAGTCAGCAGTCCCGCAGTGAGAGGGGTGCTATCTAGTCTTTTGCATTGAGTTTCACATGCATGATTATCTCCCAGTTGGTGAGATGTCATATGTGTGTGCCCGACGCAGAGAGCTCCTAGCTCTCGGAGAACGTGTCCATTCTCTTGAGGTTAGAGTAGCAGACTTGGTGGAGCTGAGGGAGACCGAAAGGTGCATAGAGGAGACCTACAGTGATGTTGTAGAGAAGTCCAACCTCCAGTCTGGTAGCTCCTGTGCTACCTTGGAGGTCTCCTAGAAGGAGAGTATCACCCTGGGTATGGGATTTGCGTTACAAGACGTATGAGGAGAGACTTGCTGAACTAAACATGTATACTCTGGAGGAAAGGAGAAACAGGGGTGATATGATACAGACGTTCAAATATTTGAAAGGTACTAATCCGCAAACGAACCTTTTCCGGAGATGGGAAGGTGGTAGAACGAGAGGACATGAAATGAGATTGAAGGGGGGCAGAGTCAAGAAAAATGTCAGGAAGTATTTTTTCACAGAGAGAGTAGTGGATGCTTGGAATGCCCTCCCGCGGGAGGTGGTGGAAATGAAAACGGTAACGGAATTCAAACATGCGTGGGATAAGCATAAAGGAATCCTGTGCCGAAGGAATGGATCCTCAGGAGCTTAGTCAGGATCGGGAGGCGGGGCTGGTGGTTGGGAGGCGGGGATAGTGCTGGACAGACTTGTACGGTCTGTGCCAGGGCCGGTGGTGGGCAGCGGGACTGGTGGTTGGGAGGCGGGGATAGTGCTGGACAGACTTGTACGGTCTGTGCCGGAGCCGGGGTTGGGAGGCGGGGATGGTGGTTGGGAGGTGGGGATGGTGCTGGGCAGACTTGTGCGGTCTGTGCCGGAGCCGGTGGTTGGGAGGAGGGGCGGGTGGTTGGGAGGCGGGGATAGTGCTGGGCAGACTTATACGGTCTGTGCCCTGAAGAGCACAGGTACAAATCAAAGTAGGGTATACACAAAAAGCAGCAAATATGAGTTATCTTGTTGGGCAGACTGGATGGACCGTGCAGGTCTTTTTCTGCCGTCATCTACTATGTTACTATGTTACCCTGGTGAAGCAGGAAGTACTCCTGTAGCCAGGACCTGCACACCAGGAGATGTACTATCCTCTCGCATCGAGGATATGTCTCCGAGTGCTACCCAGGAGAGAAGGGTTAGGACAGCTGTTGTAGTTGGTGATTCGATTATTAGGCATATAGATAGCTGGGTGGCTGGTGGACGTGAGGATCGCCTGGTGACTTGCCTGCCTGTAGCGAAGGTGGCGTACCTCACGTGTAACCTAGATAGGATTTTAGATAGTGCTGGGAAGGAGCCAGCTGTCTTGGTACATGTGGGTACCAATGACATAGGAAAATGTGGGAGAGAGGCTCTGGAAGCCAAATTTAGGCTCTTAGGTAGAAAGCTCAAATCCAGAACCTCTAGGGTAGCATTTTCTGAAGTGCTACCCATTCCATGCACAGGTCCCAAGAGACAGGCAGAGCTCCGGAGTCTCAATGCATGGATGAGATGATGGTGCAGGGAGGAGGGTTTTAGATTTGTTAGGAACTGGGCAACATTCTGGGGAAGGGGGAGTCTATTCCAAAAGGATGGGCTCCATCTTAACCAGGGTGGGACTAGGCAGCTGGCATTGGCATTTAAAAAGGAGATAGAGCAGCTTTTAAACTAGAAACTGAGGGAAGGCCGCCAATTGCTCAAAAGCGTTGGTTCGGGATAAGGTATCTTTCAAAGATATCACCAAAACAGGGAAGATAGGGTATCCCGAAAGTGAGGTTGCAAAAGAGTCCGTAGTTGATCAGGTGTCCTTACATAAAAATAAAAATCAGACAAAAGATTGCAAATTAATACTGTCCAGTACTGAGCATGTTGTAATTAGGAACAACAAACAGTTTGAAATGTCTATATGCGAATGCCAGAAACCTAAGAAATAAGATGGGAGAGTTAGAATATATTGCACTAAATGAAAAATTAGATATAATAGGCATCTCTGAGACCTGGTGGAAGGAGGATAACCAGTGGGACACTATCATAACGGGGTACAAATTATATCGTAGTAATAGGGAGGCTCGAATTGGTGGAGGGGTAGCATTGTCTGTTAAGGACAGCCTTGAATCAAATAGATTGAAAATGCCGCAGGAAACAAAGCACATCTTGGAATCCCTATGGAATGAAATTCCATGTGTAAAGGGGAAAAGGATACATAAGTACATAAGTATTGCCATACTGGGAAAGACCAAAGGTCCATCAAGCCCAGCATCCTGTTTCCAACAGTGGCCAATCCAGGTCACAAATACCTAGCAAGATCCCAAAAATGTACAAAACATTTTATACTGCTTATCCCAGAAATAGTGGATTTTTCCCAAGTCCATTTAATAACGGTTTATGGACTTTTCCTTTAGGAAGCTGTCCAAACCTTTTTTAAACTCTGCTAAGCTAACCGCCATTACCACATTCTCTGTCAACGAATTCCAGAGTTTAATTACACGTTGATTGAAGAAAAATTTTCTCCGATTTGTTTTAAATTTACTACATTGTAGATTGATCGCATGCCCCCTAGTCCTAGTATTTTTGGAAAGCGTGAACAGACGCTTCACATCTACCCGTTCAACACCACTCATTATTTTATAGACCTCTATCATATGTCCTCTCAGCTGCCTTTTCTCCAAGTTCAAGAGCCCCAGCCGCTTTAGCCTTTCCTCATAGGGAAGTCGTCCCATCCCCTTTATCATTTTCGTCGCCCTTCTCTGCACCTTTTTTAATTCCACTATATCTTTTTTGAGATGCTGCCACCATCTCCTCTCTGTCCCTATCTTCTCTTGTGTAGAATCACCTTCTGTGTCCTTATTCCTCCTCCCATGTCCAGCATCTCTTATCTGTTTCCCTCCTCTTATGTCCATATCCCTCCTCCTCTGTCCAGAATCATCCCTTTGTATCCATATCCCTCCTCCCATGTTCACCATCACTCCTATGTCCTTATCCCCCATGTCCAGAATCTCCCCTCTTTGTGTCCCTATCTTCCCCTGCTCAGCATCGCCCTTTTATGTCATTATTCCTACTCCCATGTCCAGTATCTCTCCTGTCTCCCTATTCCCTGTGTCCACCATCACCCCTGGTTCCTTCTCCTCCCCTCATGTCCAGTATCTTCCCCCACCTCATGTCTCTCTTCCTGTCCTCATTCCATGTCTAGCATCATCCATATCTGTCCTTCCATGTCCAGAATCTTCCCTCTGTCCCTATACCTTCCCAATTCAGCTTCTCCCCCCACTTCCCTCCCTCTGCCATGGTCCATCAACACCTCCTTGTCTACCCTTTCCACTGGTCAAGCTACTACCCTTAAACCTTCTACATTCCTTACCTGCCATGTCTGCTCCATCATGAAAGGTATCAGGCTGCAGAGCCACATACTCAAGTGGTCTCTCAGGTTCTGGTGGTCCCACCCCCTCAGAAGCAGGAAATTAACACCAGGAAGCAAGATCAGCAAAGCCTGAGAGTCTGTTTGAGCATGTGGCTCCGCCTGTTCCCTTTTATTGTAGTGCAGAAACACAAGCAAGGAAAAAAATGTAAGAGGTTTGAAGGGAGTGTCTGGACCAGTAAGGAAGGAGGGACAAAAGGGGCATTGGAGGACCATGGCAGGGGTGAAGAGGCAAGAGGGAGATATGCTGGACTAGAGGGGCAGGGGGAGAAGCTGGATATACAGAGGGATAGGAACATAAGAGGGCTGGTTGGCAGTCCTAACTGCAGTGCTCTCAGCTGTATTGATACTTCCCTGCCCTATTTGCCCTACAGAATCAGGGCTTTTTGCAGGTAGTACAAAAAGGTGCCAGTACACCATAATGGTGCATTCTGCCTGAAAAGAAGCCCTGCATGTATCACTCCTAGAACTGGAGGCAAAAACTGCCAATTTGAAATGGCACTAAAATCAGTTTTTTTTTTCTCTCCTTTTCAGAATCAAAATTATAGTATTTAGCAAGAAAAAAAAAACACCCAGTCTCCAGATGCAGAATCTCCTGTTTCCATGCGTTTCTTTTTAGAGACATGGGAAATATTTCCAGCAACTGCAGAAATTATACTGATTTACAGGAGCAACTTTTCAGTATCTTGTAGCCAACCTATGAAGCATAAGCTAATTTATGAACAATTAATAGCCTGCTCTGGATCTCTAAAAGCTTGATGCTAAAAACTGAAAATGCAAAAATCAGGATAATATCAATGAACACAAGTGTGCAGAGATCTAAAACAGTGACTCACCAGTAAGCAGATAACATTGCACAAAGGTGTAGACTTTTAGAAAGAGCTGACGACCAGACATGGAGGTGCAGCCTGGAAATCCTGTGCATGCTTTAAATAAGACAACTGTCTTTTTTATTATTAAATTCAAACCTGTTTATTGAAACTTATACATATTTATAATTAACAATAACTTAGCCACCATCCCCCAGATTCTCTAAAGGTTGTCAGAACTTTCAATTGAACATCCAGTCATAACACATCAATGGGGGGAAAATGACAGTGGTGTGTATATGAACGATTGCGTATGTTACCCATGATGAGAACCTTAAATCTTTGAAGACACTTCAGAATTTGGTCATCCCCAGCAGTGGCGTACCAAGGGGGGCGGTGGGGGCGGTCCGCCCCGGGTGCACACCGCTGGGGGGTGCCGTGGCGCGCGCCTGCTGCGAGAGTTCGCTAACTTCTCTCGTTCGCTGCAGCTCCCTCTGCCCCAGAACAGGTTACTTCCTGTTCCGGGGCAGAGGGAGCTGCAGCGAACGAGCCAAGTTAGTAAACTCACAGCAGGCGCGTGCTGCGGCACCCCCCCCCCCCCCCCCCCAGTGGCATGTACCCGGGGGGGCTCTTTCGCGGGGGGAGTCTTTCGCCGGGGGGGGCGCTGCACCCGGGGAGCGGGGCGCCCCCCCCTAGGAACGCCACTTATCCTCAGAGTTCTTATGTTCAATGGCTTCCACTGAAGCATTGTTTCAGGGCTATGAGAACCACATCTAAAAAGAGACATAGAGGGGCATTTTCAAAAGAAATGTCCAAAGTGGGATTTGGACATCTTTGTAAAACGTCCAAATTCGTGGACGGGGAAAACTGTATTTTCAAAATAAGATGGACGTCCATCTTTCATTTCAAAAATACCGAGGACATCCTTGGATTTGGACGTCTTTAGACATGGACATCTTTGACTTTCGGCGATTTTCAAAACCAAAGACTTCCATGTCTAAAATGTCCAAATGCAAACCATTTGGACATGGGAGGAGCCAACATTTGTAGTGCACTGGTCCCCCTGACATGCCAGGACACCAACCGGGCACCCTAGGGGGCACTGCAGTGGGCTTCATAAATTGCTCCCAGGTACATAGCTCCCTTACTGTGTGTGCTGAGCCCCCAAAACCCACTACCCCCAACTGTGCACCACTACCATACCCCTTACAGGCACCTAGATGTGGGTACAGTGGGTTTGTGGTGGGTTTTGGAGGGCTCGCTGTTTCCTCCACAAACATAACAGGTAGGGGGGTATAGGCCTGGGTCCGCCTGTCTGAAGTGCACTGCACCCATAAAACTGCTCCAGGGACCTGCATGCGCTGTCATGAACCTGAGGCTGGCATAGAGGCTGGCAGAAAATATTTTTAAAGATGTTTTTTGAGGGTGGGAGGGGGTTAGTGACCACTGGGGGAGTAATGGGAGGTCATCCACGATTCCCTCCAGTGGTCATCTAGTCATTTGGGGCTCCTTTTTGTGCCTTATTCGTAAAAAAAACACGTTCGGGTGAAAACATCCAAGTTTTACTTTAGGACGTCCCTGCTTTTTTCGATTATGGCTCAAAGACGTCCAAGTGTTAGGCACGCCCTAGTCCCGCCTTCACCACGCCTCCAACACGTCCTCTTGAAATTTGGACATCTTTGCGACGGACTTCAGTTAGAGATGTCCAAAATTGGGTTTCGATTATACCGATTTGGATATCTCTGGGAGATGGATGTCCATGTTCTGATTTATGTCGGAAGATGGACATCCATCTCTTTCGAAAATGAGCCTGATTGTGGAATTAGAAAAAGTACAAAGAAGGGTGATGAAAGTGATAAAGGGGATGAGATGATTTCCCTATGAGAAGTGTGATGTACACACAGAAGAAACAAATCTCTGCAGAAATGTGAAGCAAAACAGCGAAGATGACTCAAAAATAATGGACGACGCTCCAGATGAAGAAAACTGTTTATTAAAGATGATAAAGACTCGACACAGCTGTGTTTCAGCCAACTAGGCCTGCATCAGCAGTCTAAAATCATATTAAAATAATACATTTCAAATAAAACTGTAATTATACAAAACAACTTTTAACAAAAAGTCCATAAGCCATTATTAAGATGGACTTAGGAAAATCCATTGCTTAACCCTGGTAGAAGCCTATTAAGAAAAGAAGGTGCCTACTTTCCTATCTAGAATACCAGCATAACCAGGTACCTACATTCCTATGTGGTTAGGTATGCACAATTGCAGCAGCAATAGAGCTGATATAAATGCTTTCGCCTAAATATTACAGAATACTGTAAATAATGCATGTAAGTGGGGGCTACATCCATGCTTTGCCCATGTATACACAATCTGTAGACACAGATCCTAGATGTGCACAGAAGCTAATTAGTCAATTAGGTGTCAACAATCAATTACTGGAGTTAATTGGCACTAGTTATGAGTTAGGCACACATATACCCTATGCCCTATGCCAGTGGTTCCCAAACCTGGTCCTGGAGGCACCCCAAACAGGTTTTCAGGATATTCATTAGATAGATTTGCATGCAGTGGAGACTGAGATATTTGCATGCACTTGTGAGAAGAATGCCCATCTTCCAATTTGTGTCGAAAGATGGGCGTCCTTCTCTTTCGAAAATGAGCCTGATAGGCACATAAAGGACTATTTTCCATCTATGTGCTATTCTGTAAAATCATACGTGATATGATGGAACATACTTTGCAGTTGGGTGTTCACATGAGTGGAGCATGGATTGGGTATATATTTAGACATATTGATTATAAAATACTCAACAGTAGAGGTTGACGCAATGTCTTCCATATGAGGAGTAGTAAAATATAGGCACTTAAAGGATTAAGTGTTCCCATCTTGGATAACATGCTCAATCATTCATATAGTTCACTGTCATTTTCACCAATTGATTACCGTGCTATGATTGGATGTGTGAGTGAAAGTTCTGATAGCATTTACTCAAGGCTCTAAGTTCTTAAATGCTGCTGTAGTGGAGGTCACTACCACAGATGAACATCCTTCTGCAATCTACAACATTCCTGGTACTAAGCTTTTAGCAATCGGACTACTGCGGCTCTTCTAATCTCAACCAAACTGGCTGGTTTCTTCATTTGTATCTTGAAATCTTAGAAACATAGAAAATGACAGCAGATAAAAAAACATATGGCCTATCCAAACTGCAAGTCCATACCATCTATTTCTCTTAAAAATCCTATACGTTCGTCCCACGTTTTCTTTAATTCAGATAGAGCCTTCATCTCCACCAACCTCCAGCAGGAGGTTTCTGCACATCCATCACCCTTTCCTTAGATTAAAGACATATTTCCTTAGGTTACTCCTGAGTTTGTTCCCTTTTTTCTTCCTATGTCCCCTCATTCCAAATCTTCCTTTCAGTTGACAAAGAGATTCACATCCTGTGTATTTATGCCACAGGAGGCATTTAAATGTCTCTATCATATCTCTTGTCTCCCAACTTTCTTCCAAAGTATGCATATTGAGGTCTTTAAGCCTGTCCCCAAATGCTTCATCTTTCTGATGAAGAAGACTGACAATTTTAAGAACCCCTTCTGAATTGACTCCATCCTATTTATATATTTGAACAGGGCCGTGCCAACACAGTAAGCACGGTAAGCATCGCAGGGGGGTGCCCGCCTTCAAGGGCGCCACACCGTCGAGCTGTATTTTTAAAAAAAAAATCTTACTCCTCCACTCCATCCCCGATTCCCTGGTGCTTTAAATTTACCTCGCTCCGCCTCCGATGTCTGCGCAGCGTCAGTGAAAGCGCTGCCTGTCTGACATCTCTCCACCAGCCTTCCCTTCACTCGTTCGTTCCCTCTGTGTCCCGCCCTCAAGGAAATGACGTCAGAAGAAGGTGGGACACAGAGGAAACGAACGAGCGAAGGGAAGGCTGGTGGAGAGACGTCAGACAGGCAGCGCTTTCACTGATGCTGCGCAGATGTCGGAGCCGGAGGAGGAGAGGTAAATTTAAAGCGCCAGAGAATCGGGGATGGAGCAGAGGAGGCTCAGGCCAAACCCAGCCATTTCCTCCATCGCGCCCCAGACGGTAGCTTGGGGGAGCAGCACTCGGCTCTTTGGCACTGCCCAGCTCTTCACGTGCCTTGGAGCTAGGCAGGTCCAGGGGGAGGGCGCACCAACTGATAGTCTGCAGGGGGGTGCCAACTGATGGTCTGCAGGGGGGGCGCCAGAGACCCTAGGCACGGCCCTGTATTTGAATCTCCAGAATTGTACACTGTACTCAAAATGGGCTCTCACCAGAGAATTATACAGCAACACTATCAACTCTTTTTTCCCACTGACCATTCCTCTCCCTATGCCCCAAGCATCATTCTGGCTTTGGTATCATATTTTCTACCCATTTGGCCACCTTAAAATCATCAGATACAGTCACCCCCAAGTCCTGTTCTTTTGTACACAGAAATACATCACCCCCTGTACTGTAACGCTCCCTTGGGTTTTGCAGTCCAAATGCATGTGGATTGTTGATAATGTGGGTTTCAAGTGGCTGCTGCACCTATTAACCCTTAACTATAAAGTCACTGCTAGAGCACATTTAGTAAGTGTGTTATACCCATCCTGTATGTACAATGCTGTGCCTAGAAGCAGGTACAGTTGGCCATGAGAGCAGTAAATCGTAAGGACCACTGATGGTTGGCAGGGATACATATGTGAGTGCAATAGATGCTACACGGTTCATGGAAGAATATATGTGTGAAACCAGTAAAACTGAAATTAGACAAACTCATGGAGGCAGATGAGATATATCCTAGGATTCTAAAGGAGCTCAGAGGTTCAGCTAGGTCTGATGAAGGATGTGTTCAATAGATCTTTGGAGATGGAAGTGGTTCCACTGAATTTGAAAAGAGCCATTGTCCCTCTTACAAAAGCAGTAACAGAAAGGAGACCTTCCTTCTGTGATGTAAAAATGAATGGAGATGCTACTGAAAGAAATGATACTGAACAATCTAATCTCCAGTGGGCTGTAGGATTCACATTCAGCATTTTTACCAGAGCAAATACAAAGTGATGCATGTGGGAAAGAGGAACCCGAAATATAGCTATGTGAAGCAAGGATACACATTAGAAGTCACCAACCAGGAAAGGGATCTAGGTGTCATCACTGATCTGCTTAGTGTGCAGCGGCTAAGAAAGCAAATAGAATGTTAAGTATTATAAGGAAAGGAATGGAAAACACAAATGAGGACGTTATAATGCCTTTGTATTGCTTCATGGTGCGACTGCACCTCAAATACTGTGTGCAGTTCTGGTCACCACATCTGAAAAAAGATATAGTGGAATTAGAAAAGGTGCAGAGAAGGGTGACGAAAATAAAAAAAGGAGATAGGATGACTTCCCTGTGAGGAAAGGCTAAAGCTGCTAGGGCTCTTCAGCTTGGAGAAGAGACGGCTGAGGAGAGATATGATAGAGGTCTATAAAATAATGAGTGGAGTGGAACAGATAGACGTGAATCGCTTGTTTTTCTAAAAATACTAGGACTAGGGGGCGCGCAATGAAACTACAAAGTAGTAAATTTAAAACCAATCAGAGAAAATGTTTCTTCACTCTATGTGTAATTAACCTCTGGAATTCATTGCCAGAGAATGTAGTAAAAGCGGTTAGCTTAGCAGGGTTTAAAAAATGTCCATAGGCCATTATTAAAATGGACTTGGGGAAAATCCACTGCTTATTTCTAGGATAAGCAGCATAAAATGTATTGTACTGTATTGGGATCTTGTCAAGTACTTGTAACCTGGATTGACCACTTTTGGAAACAGGATGCTGGGCTTGATGGACCTTCGTTCTGTCCCAGTATGGCAACGCTTATGTTCTTATATTCTTAGAGAATTTTAAGTCAAATGGGTGGCCTTTTTGATTGGATAACTAGATAATTAAATCAGATAAATGCACTGTATTTCATTTACTTGGATCTCAGCAAAGCCTTTGATAATGTCCCACACAGGAGGCTCATAAATAAACTGTGCTGCCTGGGAATAGGTTCTAATATGGTGAACTGAGTGACAAATGGCTCAATGACAAATGACAGAGGATAATGGTAAATAGAATTTATTCTGAGGAGAGAAAGGTGATAAGTGGAGTGCCTCAGGAATTAGACTTGGAGTTATTTCTGATCGATATTTTTGTGAGAAACACTGCAGAAAGGTTAGAAGAAAAAGTCTATCTTTGCAAAAGACACAAAGATTTGCAACAGTGTGGGAATCCCTAAGGGAACAGACAGAATGAAAAAAGATTTTGCAACAGAGTGGGCATCCCTAAGGGAGAAAACAGAAAGAAAAGTAATCTAAGAAAGTTTGAGGACTGCTAAATGTTTGGCAGCTAAAATACAATGCTAAAACAATGTATAGTCATGCATTTGGGGTGCAGAAATCCACAGGAGCTGTACGTGATGGGTGATGAAAGACTGATATACATGGACAAAGAGACAGACCTCAGAATGATAGTGTCTTATCATCTTAGGGTATCAAAGCAGTGTGACCCAGTGGTGGTTACGGACAGAAGAATGCTGTGCTTCATAGAAAGAGACGTGGAGGGGCATAATCGAATGGCGCCGGCCATCTATATAACCGGCACCGCAAAGAGAGGTCCCGAACCGTATGATCGAAAAAGATGGCTGGCCATCTTTCGTTTCGATAATACGGTTGGGGACGGCCAAATGTCAGAGATGGCTGGGTTTGAGATGGCTGGCATCAGTTTTCGCCGATAATGGAAACCGAGGCCGGCCATCTCAAACCCGGCCAAATCCAAGACATTTGGTCGTGGGAGGGACCTGCTTTTGCAGTGCACTGGTCCCCCTGACATGCCAGGACACCAACCGGGCACCCTAGGGGGCACTGCAGTGGCCTTAAATATGTGCTTCCAGATGCATACCTCCCTTACCTTGGGTGCTGAGCCCCCCAAATCCCCCCCAAAACCCACTCCCTACAGCTGTACACCACTACCATAGCCCTTAGGGGTGAAGGGGGGCACCTACATGTGGGTACAGTGGGTTTGGGGGGGTTGGAGGGCTCAACACTTACCACCACAAGTGTAACAAGTAGGGGGGGGGATGGACCTGGGTCCGCCTGGCTGAAGTGCACTGCACCCACTAAAACTGCTCCAGGGACCTGCATACTGCTGTCATGGAGCTGGGTATGACATTAGAGGCTGGCAAAAAATGTTTTTAATTAATTTTTTTAGGGTGGGAGGGGGTTGGTGACCACTGGGGGAGTACAGGGAGGTCATCCCTGATTCCCTTTGGTGGTCATCTGGTCAGTTTGGACACTTTTTTGAAGCTTGGTTCTGAAAATAAATGGACCAAGCAGGGGCATAGCTACGGGTGGGCCTGGATGGGCCCAGGCCCACCCAGTTTAGCCTCAGGCCCGCCCAGAAGATCCTTACCCTCTCCCACCCCTGCCACAGTGCTTCTTTTAATGCTTTTGGCGCTGCTGTGCACAGTCTCCCACCCCCGAGGCAGCGCTTAAACTTCGCTACGGCGCTGCCTGCCTGCAACTCTATAGATGCGGCACCGATGTCCAACTTCCTACTCCGGGGCCTTCCCTCTGCCGCTCTGATGTAACTTCCTGTTTACGGAGGCGGGACATGGAAGACGTCGGTGCCGCATCTGTAGAGTTGCTGGCAGGCAGGCAGCGCCGTAGCGAAGTGTAAGCACCGCCGCGGGGGTGGGAGACTGTGCACAGCAGCCAACAGCATTAAAAGAAGCGCTGCAGGGGTGGGAGAGGGTGAGGAAGTCAGTGGGGTGCTGGCCCAGGAAGGGGAGGGGAGGGAACAGAAGGCTGAAGGGTGCTGGACTTGCCAGGGGCAGAGAGGAAGATGGAAGGAAGGGGAGAGGTTTGGGATTTGCAGAGGGGAAGATGGAAGGAAGGGGAGAGGTTTGGGATTTGCAGAGGGGAGGTTGGAGGGAAGGGGAAAGGTTTGGGATTTGCAGAGGGGAGGTTGGAAGGAAGGGGAGAGGTTTGGGATTTGCAGAGGGGAGGTTGGAAGGAAGGGGAGAGGTTTGGGATTTGCAGAGGGGAAGATGGAAGGAAGGGGAGAGGTTTGGGATTTGCAGAGGGGAGGTTGGAGGGAAGGGGAGAGGTTTGGGATTTGCAGAGGGGAGGTTGGAGGGAAGGAGAGAGGTTTGGAATTTGCAGAGGGGAGGTTGGAGGGAAGGGGAGAGGTTTGGGATTTGCAGAGGGGAGGTTGGAAGGAAGGGGAGAGGTTTGGGATTTGCAGAGGGGAGGTTGGAGGGTAGGGGAGAGGTTTGGGATTTGCAGACGGGAGGTTGGAGGGAAGGGGGAGGTGCTGGATATGCAGGGGGGGGGGTGGAGGGAAAGGGGAGATGTCCTGGATATGCAGAGGGTTGAAGTGAAGGGAAGAGGTGCTGTACATGTAGGGGGGGCTGGATGAAAGGGAGAGAGATGCTGGACATGTGGGGGGGGGGGCTGAAGGAGAGGTGCTGGATATGCAGATGATGGCTGAAAGGAAAGGAGACAGATGTGGACCTGCAAGGAGGGCTGGAGCAAAGGGAAAAAGGTGTTGGACCTATGGGAGGTGTTAGAGGGAAGGGAGAGAGGTGCAGGGAGAAAGAGCCAGATGCATAAGGGGAAGGAAAGAGAGGAAGAGAAGCTGGTTGGGGGGTGGGATCAGAGAGGAGAGGGACACATTGGTGTGTGTGGAGGAGGGAGAAAGGGGACATAGGGAAGTATACAGATACAGAAGGGAGATGATGGGCATTAGGTGGGAGCATGGGGACAGGGACACAAATGTGAGATGCTGTATGGGGATGGCACATGGGCACAGAGGGGCCTGACAAGGGGGAGAATAGGAATACAGAAGGGATATGCTGGGCATGGGGTGCATAGGTGCACAGAGGAATGATGATGGATGAGGGGATATGAACACAGGGAAGATACTGGACAAGGAAATATAGGAAAACAGAGATGGGAGATGGATGATGGACATGAAGAAAGAAGAAATGTCAAATAGGAGACACTGGCAAGTTATTTAAGAGAAGACAGAGGGAAGCAGAAACCAGAGACTAGGACCAATATGATTTGAGAAAAAATGACCAGACAACAAAAAGGTATTAAAAAATATTTTATTTTCAATGTTGTGAATATAACATGTTGGATTTGAAATGTACATCTTGCCAAAGTTGATGTTAAACATGGCTGGGGTCCAGAACAAAAATTTAGGAAAGGACCCCAAAGTCCATTACCAGGCTGCGCCTTCAGCTTCCAGCATGCAGGCTTTCCCTGGCCAAGGAACCAAGCACAATTGCAATAGTTCCATCCCCTAACACCATCCCTGGCATGTGCCATCTTTATATTTTGCACAGCAGCAAATGCTTTTCTTTCTTGTTTCTCTGGTGTTGTACTACATGCAAGGTCTAATTTCTTGGGGTTTCTATTTAATTTATATTTCTAGAGTTTGTGGTCACTTATTCTGTATTTGGCATTTGTGTCTTGTTTGTGTGACTGAGGTATTCTGTTAGCATGAAGTTTCCATGTAGCATTCTGTAGTAATTTGGCTTGTTCAGCTTTCCTGATAAATGTATTTGTATTTTAGGGCCCTACTATAATATTTAAGGCACTTCTTTTTCATAGTTAGGATCTTTGTTTTTGGAAGTTAGTGTTGGCATGCTAGATTTGTTCTAGGTTCTGAGTGACTTTTGTTTTATAGATTTTTTTAAAGTTAATTTATAATATGTCTGTAATTGAGATTACACTAGAAAACAAAATTTCTTTGTATGATGAGTTTTATGGAGAATTGTCCTTGCTGTGCTCTGTATCCATTGTTGGTGGAGAGCCAGGAGGTTCTCTGGATGCAGAATGTGTGGCTCAATGGGGCTGAATAGTGCAGTCTATTGTACTTCCCTTAGCTCTCAATGAAGCCTGCACTGCAACCCTCATTGAAGTTATGGGGAGTGTGGTAGGGACAGAGCATGGGTGCATCAGGTTGCTGTTTTTTCTCTTTCAAAAAAGTTGGCAACTCTAGTGCCCACCCATCCAACCTGTTGGCCCACCCAAAAATTGCCTTCTGGCTACGCCACTGGGACCAAGTGAAGCTGGGCGAAGTGCTCGTCAGAGCCGGCCTTCTTTTTTCCATTATCAGCCGAAGCCAGACATCTCGTAACCACACCCCCCGTCCCGCCTTCCATACCCTGCCGAAACACCCCCTTGAAGTTTTGCCAGCCCTGCGACGGAAAGCAGTTGAAGCCAGCGAAAATCGGCTTTCGATTATACCGATTTCGCCGATTTGTGTCGGAAGATGGCCGGCCTTTTCGTTCGAAAATAAGCAGGATAGCCAGCAAGACAAAAAAAAAGAGACGATAATGCCCTTGTATAGGTTACTGGTGAGGCCTTATTTAGAATCATGTATTCAGTTCTGGAGGCCGCATCTCCCAAAGGACAGGGAGATATGGTCCAGACTAGACAGGCAAATAAAATTGTATGGGGTCTCATAGGATATGAAATTTAGAGGTATATATATACATATGCCCTAATAATATGATTTTCAGACCAAGATCCATCAAGTCCTATGTCCAGCAATGGCCAGTCCAGGACACAAGTATTCAGCAGATTCAAAAAACATTAATCTATTTCTCATCTCATTTCCAAGAGATGCAAAGGGATATTATACAGATGCTATAATATTTGAGATATTAAAAGTGTACAAGAAACAAAACCTTTCCAATGGAAAGTAACCCGTAGAACTAGGGCTCATATTATAAATGTCATGATTTTTTCTTGGAAAGAATTGTTCCTGAAATGCCCTCCTGGGCAAAGATGATGATAATAATGAAATTCAAAAAGGTGTAAGATAGACATAGAGGACCCTTACTGCTGCCCTGCACCTGTCTCATTACCCTGAAACGCTGAGGTTTCTACTGCTACTGTTATCTCCATAGTAGTCCATGCCAGACGCTCAATCCTGCCTCTTCTCTTTGCTTTGTCCCTCACAGCACCTTTATTGGCGTGTAGGTAGGGGCCTTTAATGCATGCGAATTTCAGAAAAACTTAACTTAATAGCAGACTATTATAGAAAGTGTTGTATAATAACTAAGTAACTAGTTAATGTAGTAAAATGTTTTGTCACTTTTACTCAAAAGAAGTACAGGAAACATTTGTTACTTTTACTTCTACCAAGGTAATAATTTCACCAATTTTTATTTAGTTACATCTGATGCTTGCAGTTAAAAGTAAAGGATAAAGCAAGATATAAATGATGATTCCTCAGTAAACCAAATGAAGGAGAAAAAGCGAACAGAATTTTGGTAATGCAGACCTCATCACACAAACAAAGGATCATCTCATCTTCAGTTTTGCTGTGGATTTGCCTTTGTTGGTTGAACTGGTTACTGGTGTTCTGATCTCTTAAAGCGGAATATCTTCTTAAAGCAGGCATGTGCTAAAATAATCAGATAGTATAATCTCGGCATGGCAGCAAACACCAGAAGTCTCTTATCTTTTTCTGAAATTTACTTTTATTGAACAAATGTAGCCAATTTACTCACAGTAGATTCTCAGAAGTTACTGCCCCGAGGTAAGCGATTTTGTAGTTCTGAGAGCTGTGTCGGAGGGTGGAGATGGAAATTTGAAGAGAAAGAAGCTTTGTGGCAGAGGTGGAGGTAGGTGGTAGGTGAATGAAGGTAGTTCAGAGATGGGTTGCTGATTTGTGCAATATCTTGTGCTGGCATCGGCATTTAAAAAGGAGATAGAGCAGCTTTTAAACTAGAAACTGGGGGAAGGCCGAAAGTCGATCAAAAGCTCATGGGTCGGAATAAGGTATCTTTCAAACATATCACCAAAACAGGGAAGCTAGGGTATCCTGATAGTGAGGTTGCAAAAAAGATCACAGTAGATCAGGTGTCTTTAAATAAAAATAAAAATCAGGCAAAAGATTTCAAATTAATACTGTCAAGTACTGAGCATGATGTAAATAGGAACAACAAACATAGTTTGAAATGTCTATATGTGAATGCCAGGAGCCTAAGAAATAAGATGGGAGAGTTAGAATATATTGCACTAAATGAAAAATTAGATATAACAGGCATCTCTGAGACCTGGTGGAAGGAGGATAACCAGTGGGGCACTGTTATATCGGGGGTACAAATTATATCGTAGTGATAGGGTGGAACAAATTGGTGGAGGGGTAGCATTGTATATTAACGAGAGCCTTGAATCAAATAGATTGAAAATTCTACAGGAAACAAAACACTTTGTGGAATCGCTATGGATTGAAATTCCATATGTAAAGGGGAAAAGGTTAGTGATAGGAGTGTACTACAGTCCACCTATCCAGGATGAACAGATGGATGCAGAAATGTTAAAGGAAATTAGGGACGCAAACAAATTGGGCAACACAATAATAATGGGTGATTTCAATTACCCTGATATTGACTGGGTAAATGTAACATTGGGGCATGCTAGGGAGGTAAAATTCCTTGATGAAATCAAGGACTGATTTATGGAGCAGCTGGTACAGGAGCCAACGAGAGAAGGAAAAATTCTAGACCTAGTCCCCGCGGGAGGTGGTGGAAACGAAAACGGTAACGGAATTCAAACATGCGTGGGATAAACATAAAGGAATCCTGTTCAGAAGGAATGGATCCTAAGGAGCTTAGCCGAGATTGGGTGGCAGAGCCGGTGGCGGGAGGCGGGGATGGTGCTGGGCAGACTTATACGATCTGCGCCAGAGCCAGTGGTAGGAGGTGGGACTGGTGGTTGGGAGGCGGGGATAGTGCTGGGCAGACTTATATGGTCTGTGCCCTGAAAAGGACAGGTACAAATCAAGGTAAGGTATACACAAAAAGTAGCACATCTGAGTTTATCTTGTTGGGCAGACTGGATGGACCGTGCAGGTCTTTTTCTGCCATCATCTACTATGTTACTATGTTACTATGTAGTCCTTAGTGGAGCACATGATTTGGTGAGGGAGGTAATGCTGCTGGGGTCGCTTGATAACAGTGATCATAATATGATTGGATTTGATATTAGCTTTGAAGTAAGTATACATAGGAAATCAAATACGTTAGCGTTTAACTTTAAAAAAGGAGACTATGATAAAATGAGAAGAATGGTGAAAAAAAAACTTAGAGGAGCGGCTGTGAGGGTCAAAAATTTACATCAGGCGTGGATGCTGTTCAAAAGTACCATCCTGGAAGCCCAGGCCAAATATATTCCGTGTATTAAAAAAAAAAAAGGAGGACGGAAGACCAAACGACAGCCGGCATGGTTTAAAAGTGAGGTGAAGGAAGCTATTAGAGCTAAAAGAATATCCTTCAGAAAATGGAAGAAGGAACCGACTGAAAATCATAAGACACAATATAAGGAATGTCAAGTCAAATGCAAAGCGCTGATAAGGAAGGCTAAGAGGGACTTCGGAAAAAAGATTGCGTTGGAGACCAAAACACATGGTAAAAATTTTTTTAGGTATATTAAAAGCAGGAAGCCAGCAAAAGAATCGGTTGGACCGCTAGATGATCGAGGAGTAAAAGGGGTGATCAGGGAAGACAAAGCCTTAGCGGAGTGATTAAATGAATTCTTTGCTTCGGTCTTCACCAAGGAAGATTTGGGAGAGATACCAGTGCCAGAAGTGATATTAGAAGCTGACAAGTCGGAGAAACTGAATGAAATCTCTATAAACCAGGAGGATTAATGGGGCAGTTCTACAAATTGAAGAGTAGCAAATCTCCTGGACCAGATGGTATTCATCCCAGAGTACTGATAGAACTGAAAAATGAACTTGCAGAACTATTGTTAGTAATATGTAATTTATCCTTAAAATCGAGCGGGTACCAGAAGATTGGAGGGTGGCCAATGTAAAAGCCGACTTTTAAAATGGTTCCAGAGTTGATTCGGTAAATTGTAGACCGGTGAGCCTGACATTGGTGCTGAGCAAAGTGGTAGAGACTATTATAAAGAACAAAATTACAGAGCATATTCAAAAGCATGGATTAATGAGACAAAGCCAACATGGATTTAGTGAAGGGAAATCTTGCATCTCCAATCTATTACATTTCTTTGAAGGGGTAAGCAAACATGTTGATAAAGGTGAGCCGGACGATATTGTGTATCTGGATTTTCAGAAGATGTTTAGACTCCAGAGGAAATTGGAGAGTCATGGGATAGGAGGTAGTGTCCTAGTGTGGATGAAAAACTGATTAAAAGATAGAAAACAGAGTGTAGGGTTAAATAGTCAGTATTCTCAATGGAGAAGGGTAGATAGTGGGGTTTCCCAGGGGTCTGTGCTGGGACCGCTGCTTTTTAACATATTTATAAATGACCTAGAGATGGGAGTAACTAGTGAGGTAATTAAATTTGCTGATGACACTAACAGGCTTATTTTCGAAAGAGAAGGGCACCCATCTTTCGACACAAATCAGGAGATGGGCATCCTTCTCCCAGGGTCGCCCAAATCGGCATAATCGAAAGCCGATTTTGGGCGTCCTCAACTGCTTTCCGTCACGGGGATGACCAAAGTTCACAGGGGCATGTTGGAAGCGTAGCAAAGCGGGACTGGGGCGTGCCTAACACATGGGTGTCCTCGACCGATAATGGAAAAAAGAAGGGCATCCCTGACGAGCACTTAGACGACTTTACTTGGTCCATTTTTTGTTACGACCAAGCCTCAAAAAGGTGCCTGAACTGACAAGATGACCACCGGAGGGAATCGGGGATGACCTCCCCTTACTCCTCCAGTGGTCACCAACTCCCCCTCCACCCTAAAAAAATGTTTAACATATTTTTTTCCAGCCTCTATGCCAGCCTCAAATGCCATACCCAGCTCCATGACAGCAGTATGCAGGTCCCTGGAGCAGTTTTAGTGGGTACTGCAGTGCACTTCACATAGGCGGACCCAGGCCCAACCCCCCCCCCCCCCCCCCACCTGTTACACTTGTGGTGGTAAATGTGAGCCCTTCAAAACCCCCCAGAAACCCACTGTACCCCATCTAGGTGCCCCCCCTTCACCCCTTAGAGCTATGGTAGTGGTGTACAGTTGTGGGGACTGGGTTTTTTTTGGGGGGGGGGGTTGGGGGTCTCAGCACACAAGGTAAGGGAGCTATGCACCTGGGAGCAATTTATGAAGTCCACTGCAGTGCCCTCTAGGGTGCCCAGTTGGTGTCCTGGCATGTCAGGGGGACCAGTGCACTATGAATGCTGGCTCCTCCCACGACCAAAGGGCTTGCATTTGGTCGTTTCAGAGATGGGTGTTCTCGGTTTCCATTCTTGGCGAAAACCAGGGATGACCATCTCTAAGGTCGACCTAAATTTCGTGATTTGGGTGTCCCCGACCGTATTATTGAAACGAAAGGTACGTCCATCTTGTTTCGATAATACGAGTTTCCATGCCCCTTTGCTGGGATGTCCTGTGAGGACGTCCTCAGGAAAACTTGGGCACCCCTTTCGATTATGCCTCTCCACGTTATTCAAAGTCGTTAAATCACGGGAGGATTGTGAAAAATTACAAGAGGACTTAACGAGACTAGGAGACGTGTCTAAATGGCAGATGATGTTTAATGTGAGCAAGTACAAAGTGATGCATGGGAGAAACAGGAACCCGAATTATAGCTACATCATGCAAGGTTCCACGTTAGAAGTCACCGACCAAGAAAGGGATCTAGGTGTCGATCGTCGTTGATTATACGTTGAAACTTTCTGCTCAGTGTGCTGCAGCGGCTAAGAAAGCAAATAGAATGTTAGGTATTATTAGGAAAGGAATGGAAAACAAAAATGAGGATGTTATAATGCCTTTGTATCACTCCATGGTGCGACCGCACCTCAAATATTGTGTTCAATTCTGGTCGCCGCATCTCAAAAAAGATATAGTGGAATTAGAAAAGGTGCAGAGAAGGGTGACGAAAATGATAAAGGGGATGGGACAACTTTCTTATGAGGAAAAGCTCAAGCAGCTAGGGCTCTTCATCTTGGAGAAAAGACGGCTGAGGGGAGATATGATAGAGGTCTATAAAATAATGAGTGGAGTGGAACGGGTAGACATGAAGCGTCTGTTTACACTTTCCAAAAATACTAGGAGTAGCGGGCATGTAATGAAGCTACAAAGTAGTAAATTTAAAATGAATTGGAGAAATTGTTTCTTCACTCAATGTGTAAACAAACTCTGGAATTCATTGCCAGAAATTGTGGTGAAGGCGGTTAGAATAGCAGAGTTTTAAAAAGGTTTGGACGGCTTCCTAAAGGAAAAGTTCATAGACCATTATTATATTGGACTCGGGGAAAATCCACCATTTCTGGGATAAGCAGCATAAAATGTAATGGTCATGGTAGTTTTTTGGGATCTTGCCAGGTATTTGTGACCTGGATTGGCCACTGTTGGAAACAGGATGCTGGGCTTCATGGACCTTTGGTCTGTCCCAGTATGGTAATACTTATGTACATAAAAAGACAAGTTCTCTTCAGGGGAGCAGGACCATGTGCACCCAGAAACAAGATGGAGAACGTCTCACTTGTGGAGACAGAGTAGCAAGAAGAGCCCATAAGACCAGGAGGTTGAAATAAAGGGACCAAGAGGGACAGAGCCTGAGACCAAGTAGCAGAGGTGATCATAGAAAGCAGTCCTTGATTGGAGGGACAGGTCCCTACTGACCCATCAGGACAAAGATAGTAGAGATGATCAAGGAATGACACTAGGTAGACAAAACAACTATGCATTACTTGTATATCATTGCAAGAAGTGATTATAGCAGTAAAAAACCTTAGAAGTGAGAAGAACATTAAAGGCATTAAAGGTTTCTATCCAATGATGGAGTATCTTAGATTGCAACTGGGGTCTCATAGGATACGAATGTCCATCAATGTTCTATATTTGATAATTTGTTTATGGCTTTGTAAACCTTGTTTGTTGTTTATTTACTGTTAGCCACATCAAACTCAAGTATGTTTGGGATAATGTGGGGTATAAATGTCAAAAATAAATAAATACAATAAATGCATTTTAGTGCTACACTATAAAAACAGTATAATGCTGCTGGGGGCAGAACAACTGGTCTCTAGCCAAATAGAACAGTGATAAGTTGGATCACTTTGAAGCAGATGTGAAGCTGATATAGCCTGTTCAGCTTGTTTTAAGGTTGTTGCCCATACACTCTGGAATCAACTTCACCTGGATATCAGATTAGAAACTTCTTTCAAAAGATTCATCAGACCCTGAAAACATATTACTTCACAAATCCATTTCCCCTGATTAAGTACATTTCTGCATATGAGTCGTCGGGTTTATACCTTAAAATCACCTGGTTTGTCCCTTGTAATTTTGTTCCACTTCCTTTTTATATCCTTTCCTTTCTTTTGTAGCTTATACCGCTGGCCCAACGCAGCCACTGGCAGAAGTCCCGCCCTGAACGCACCATTTCTTGGGGAAAAAGAAAACCCACAGCAATGGCTTACATGGCAGTAACCCGGTGGTGATCGAGCATCACTGCGCCACCTCAATGGGTTTTAAAAGTATTTACCATATAACTTCATGGAGAGGGACCTAGGATCTCAAGGTGATGAAACAATGCGACAAGGCAGTGGCTGTGGCCAGAAGGATGCTAGGCTGCACAGAGAGAGGTATAACCAGCAGAAGAAAGGAAGTGTTTATGCCCCAGTACATTGTTGAGGCCCCACTTAGAGTATTGTGTTCAATCTTGGAGGCCATATCTTGCTAAGGATGTAAAAAGAAGATGGGAAGGTGGTAGAACTAGAGGGCAAGAATTGAGGTTGAAAAGGGGCCAACTCAGGAATAATGTTAGGAGGTGTTTTTTCACTGAGAGGGTGGTAAGTGGTAGGTACCTGGAATGCCCTTCCGCGGAAGGTAGCGGAGATGCAAATGGTAACAGAATTCAAAAATGCGTGGGATAAATACAAAGGAATCCTGTTTGGAAGGAATAGATCCAAAGAAGCTTAGCAGAGATTAGGTAGCAACACAGCTAATTGGGAAGCAAAGCCAGTACTAGGCAAGACTTCTATGGTCTGTGCCCTGATTGTGGCTGAATAAATTTGGATGGGCTGCAGTGGAGCTTTTCAGGGGCTTCGACAACTTCAGAAATTTAGATCAAATACATTGCTGGACAGACTTCTACTGTCTGTGCCCTGAAAATGACAAGGACAAATCAAGATCAGGTATACATATGAGGTGTCACATCATACCATATGTAATATGTTTATCTTGTTGGGCAGACTGGATGGACCGTACAGGTCTTTATCTGCCGTCATCTACTATGTTACACCATTGGTCCCTTTCCTAAAAATTCCTAGCATTGTTTGCTTTTTTTTTTTCTGCCACTGCACACTGAGCAGATATCAACATATTGTCCACCAAGACACCTAGATCTTTTTCTTGGGTGGTGACTTCTAAAGTAGGATCTAGCATCAAGTAGCTATGACTTTTTATTATTCTTCCCAATGTGCATCACGTTGCATTTGTCCACATTAAAATTTCATCTGCCATTTGGACGCTCAGTCTTCTAAATTTCCTAAGGTACTCCTGCCATTTCTCACCGTCCGCATGCGATGTAACAACTTTGAATAGTTATGGTTATCTGCAAATTTAATCACCTCACTTGTCATTCTCATTTTCAGATCATTTATAAATATGTTAAATAGTACAGGTCTCAGTACAGATCCCTTGGGCACTCCAATTCTACCTTCCTCCATTGAGACCCTAATCTCTGTTTTCTATCTTTTAACCAGTTCCCAATCCATACCAGAACATTGCCTCCTATCCCACGACTTTTTAATATTCTCAGGAGTCGCTCCTGAGGAACTTTGTCAAAAGCTTTCTGAAAATGTAGGTACGCTACATCAACCAACTCGACTTTATCCATGTTTATTAACACCTTCAAAGAAATAAAACAAATTGATGAGGCAAGATTCCCATTGGCTGAATCCATGCTGACTCAGTTTCATTATACTAACAAATTATGAGAATACAGGTAAACATTATTAAAGAATACTTTTATTCAATTCACCATATATAGAAAAATTAGAAAAACATTTTTACAATATAAACATCAAAATTCAGTCCCTCTAAACAGTATTGAGACTATTACTACCCTCCACCCCTCCACAGATAAACCTTTTCTTATTTGTATCACAAACACATTCCTAAAATATATGATACTTACCTGGCAATGTAAAATATCCCTTATGATAGAAAAACCAGCTTAGCTTCAACATAATAATAGAAATCAATCCTTAGAAGCTGAGTCGTCAGTAATGAATGATGAATTATTATAACATCAAAGGTTCTCAATAAACTGTCCGAGAAGCTGCCAGAATGTTCCAGCTTATGCTTGTTCACACTGCAAATAGACATGCAGCTAAGGTTCAAATCATGTTCAAATCAGCAAAAAGCTAATGCAACAATTCAGCAAACTTCAATGAAAAGTTATTAGCTGCTTGTCTATTTGCAGCGTGAACAAGCACAAGTTGGAACATTCTGGCAGCTTGTCGGACAGTTTATTGAGAACCTTTGATGTTATAATCATTCATCATTCATTATTGACGACTCAGCTTCTAAGGATTGATTTCTATTATTATGTTGAAGCTAAGCTGGTTTTCCCATCATAAAGGATATTCTGCGTTGGCAGATAAGTATCATAAATTTTAGGAATGTGTTTGTGATACGAATAAGAAAATGTTTATCTGTGGAGGGTAGTATTCTAAATACAGTTTAGATGGACTAAATTTTGATGTGGTTTATATTGTCAAAAATGTTTCTAATTTTTCTATAACTATATGGTGGATTGAATAAAAATATTCTTTAATAATGTTTAACAGTATTCTCATAATTTGTTAGTTTTATTTGGGAGATCCGTGTGAAGTTTATATTATATTTTGATTGTATCAATTTCATTAAAACATGTTTGTTTATATGTTCAGTAGCTATATTCATTATAATAGTTATCATTTTGCCTGGCACTGAAGTCAGGCTTTTCGGTCTGTAATTTCTTGGTTCACCCTGGAACCCTTTTTAAAAATTGGCATTACATTGACCACCCTCCAATCTTCAGGTACTATAGATGATTTTAATGACAGGTTACAGACCACTAATAGCAGATCAGCATTTTCATGTTTGGATTCTTTCAGACCCTGAGATGTATACCATCCAGTCCAGGTGATTTACTACTCTTTAATTTGTTGATTTGGCTCAGTAAATCCTTCCAGGTTCATTCAGATTTGTTTCAGTTCCTCCATTTCATCACCTTAGAAAACTGTTTCTGGTACAGGTAGATCTGGTTCACATTAAATTTCATCTGCCATTTGCATGCCAAGTCTTCCAATTCCCTAAGGTCTTCCTGCAAGTTTTCACAGTCCGTATGTGTTTTAACAACTTTAAATAGTTTTATGTCATCTTCAAGTTTAATCATCTCACTTGTCTTCCAATTTCCAGATCATTTATAAAAGTTAAATAACTCCGGTCCCAGTACAGATCGCTGTAGCACTCTACTATTCATCCTTCTCCATTGAGAAAAATGGCCTTTTAACCCTACCCTCTGTTTTCTGTCCAAAAACCAATTCCTAATCCACAACAGAACATTGCCTCCTATCCCATGACTCTTTAATTTTCTCAGGAGTGTCTCATGAGGAACTTTGTCAAAAGCTTTCTGAAAATCTAGATACACTATATCTGCCATAGCCTTGTCTTCTCTGTGTGTCCCCTTTTACTCCTTAATGATCTAATGGTCCTGCTGATTCATTCATAGGCTTTCTGTTTTTGATATACCTAATCTGATTTATGGACCCTTGAACCAATTAGAAGGCTAGAAAATTAATTAGGACATCTCTATCAGCCAGTAATTAACTTTTAGAAATAGTCTACTTAGGTCTATAGAGGGGAATCTATTACTACTAATCATTTCTATAGCACTACTAGATATATGTAGTGCTGTACACATTATATGCAGGTACTTTCACTGTCCCTAGAGGGCTCACAATCTAAGTTTTTGTACTTGGGGCAATGGAGGATTAAGCGACTTGCCCAAGGACACAAAGAGCTGCAGTGGGAATTAAACCCAGGTTGCCAGGATCAAAGCCTTCTGCCCTAACCATTAGGCCACTCCTCTACTCCAATCTACAAATAGCAATACAAATAATAAAAATAATGTTTAAAAAGCCCTAAATATTAGCATAGCCTAGAATATAACTAGCAATTATAGGGTCTACAAATTCCTACTCTATTAGCAATTTAATTAAGAAATTATCAATAAGATGCAGACAGCTGTCCAGCTGCTAGATGGGAGATATCTAGTCTTTTGCACTGTCACATGTTTGAGTATCTTCCAGTTGGTGAGAAGTCATATGTGTTTAGTTGATGCAAAGAGGAGGCCTATAAGAAGTCCCACATGTAGTCTGGCAACCTATGCGCTGCCATGGAGGACATAGGTCACCTGAAGGGAGAGCAGAATCTAGGAAAGGCATGAAGTGATCCTGTAGCCAGGACCTGTTCCACCCCCTTCCCCCTCAGGGGGATGCAATATCCTCTCGCACTAAGGATGTGCCTCCAGGGGCTTCTGCCCGGGAGGGAAGGGTTAGGATGGCCATATTAGTTGTAGAAATCATTAGGCATATAGATAGGTGGGTGGCTGGTGAACGTGAGGATCGCTTGTTTACTCACCTGCCTGGTGCAAAGGTGGTGGACCTCACACATCACCTAGTTAATATTTTAGACAGTGCTGAGGAGGAGCCAGCGTATGCCTTGTAGTGCTATAGAAATGCTAAATAGTAGTAGTAGTAGTAGTAGTAGTAGTACATGTGGGTACCAATGACATAGGAAAATGTGGGAGGGAGGCTCTGGAAGTCAAATTTAGGCTCTTAGGTAGAAAGCTAAAATCCAGACCCTCCAGGGTAGCATTTTCAGAAGTGCTCCCTGTTCCATGTGCAGGACCCAAGAGGCAGGCAGAGCTCTGAGGTCTCAATGCATGGAGGAGACGATGATGTAGGGAGGAGGGATTTAGATTTGTTAGGAACTAGGCAATATTCTGGGGACGAGGGAGCATAACTTAATGATCACACAATACCACTTCAGGTACACTCTTAACACTCTCTCGCTATGCCAGTATGCTTAATTCTATATTGCTATCAATACACCCCATGCAACTCTAATGTATCACTTACTCCAGAATGGCGAATGCCATAACGGAACTTTGTAAGCTAATTCGATATTGTCATCCATGAATTTCATGTAACACCAATTGTTTCTTTTACTCTGGAATGACGAATGCCATAACGGAATATTGTAAGCCACTTTGAGCCTGCAAATAGGTGGGAAAATGTGGGATACAAATACAACAAATAATAATAATAATAATAAATATTCCAAAAGGATGGACTCCACTTTAACCGGGATGGAACCAGGCTGCTGGCACTAACATTTTAAAAGGAGATAGAGTAGCTTTTAAATTAGAATGGGGGGAGGGAGCCGACAGTCGCTCAGGAGCACATGGTTCGGAGTGAAGTATCCTTGAAGGATACTATTACAGTCAGGTTTCAAAAAATGTGAAGAAAGCAATTCTGAGTGTCAGATGAGGAATCCCTCTTCTTTGCTTGGCTTTGCCAAATGTATAAAGCTCAGAGCAAGCTAGAGAGGATGTATTATAAACCACTTTGTCATCAGTTTTTGCATTACAACCCCAAAATGTAGGAACTTCAAGTAACAAGTGTGATAAGATGTAACTACTCCTCTCTCATGTAGGATTCAAGGAGGGTGGGATGGGTAATAGGTTTTGGCTTACAGAGGTAGAGTATGAGTGTTAGGTGTGGCTGGAGTGCGCTGGTGTGAATGATGCATGCCTATAAGAAGGCAGTGAGGGAAATAGTGTGGATAATGTAAAATAAAAAGTGATGCAGGGACTATTAAGTGAGGATGAAGCAAGGGGACCAATGGCATAAAAGTGTGCCCAAATATTTGTTGAGAGCATAGCTGAGTATCTGTACTTAATTACACATAGAGGGCCATAATCGAATGGGGCCGGCCATCTATAAGGGCGGCCATCTGTAATGACGGCCCCGTAAAGCAGCGTGCCCAACCGTATTATTGAAACAAGATGGCCGGCCATCTTTTGTTTCGATAATATGGTCGGGGCCGGCCAAATCTCAACATGTGGGCTGGCCTTAGAGATGGCCGCCATTGGTTTTCGCCGATAATGGAAACTAATGGCGGCCATCTCAAACCCGGCCAAATCCAAGCCCTTTGGTCGTGGGAGGAGCCAGCATTTGTAGTGCACTGGTCCCCCTCACATGCCAGGGCACCCTAGGGGACACTGCAGTAGACTTCAAAAATTGTTCCCAGGTGCATAGCTCCCTTACCTTGGGTGCTGAGCCCCCCAAATCCCCCCAAACCCCACTCCCCACAACTGTACACCACTACCATATCCCTTAGGGATGAAGGGGGGCACCTACATGTGGGTACAGTGGGTTTTGGGGGGGGGGGTGGAGAGCTCCCATTTACCACCACAAGTGTAACACGTAGGGGGGATAGGCCTGGGTCCACCTGCCTGAAGTGCACTGCAGTACCCACTAAAAACTGCTCCAGGGGCCTGCATACTGCTGTGATGGAGCTGGGTATGACATTTGAGGCTGGCATAGAGGCTGGCAAAAAAATGTGTTTAACATTTTTTTTTGGGTGGGAGGGGGTTGGTGACCACTGGTGGAGTAAGGGGAGGTGATTCCTGATTCCCTCCGGTGGTCATCTGGTCAGTTTGGGCACCTTTTCAAGGCTTGGTCGTGAACAAAAAGGGACCAAGTAAAGTCGTCTAAGTGCTCGTCAGGGCCGGCCTTCTTTTTTTCCATTATCGGCCGAGGCCGGCCATCTGTTAACCACGCCCCGTCCCGCCTTCGGTACACTGCTGACACGCCCCCTTGAACTTCGGCCGGCCCTGTGACGGAAAGCAGTTGAAGCTGGCCAAAATCGGCTTTCGATTATACCTATTTGGCTGGCTTTAGGAGAAGGCCGGCTATCTCCCGATTTGTGTCGGAAGATGGCCGCCCTTCTCCTTCAAAAATAAGCAGGATAGTCTGTTATCCTTGGAAATGTGTATGTAACATGTTAGTAAAGATATTTAAAAATAAAGAAGCAGTGATGGAAAAGAACTCAAAGAAAGAGGAAATATATGGGGAACGAGGACTGCAGTGCTGATGATATATAGAGAGAAATTTTCAAATCCGTTTGCATGGATCACAGTGTTTTTCATTGTGCAAATAGGTTATTTGAATATTGCCCACCCTCTGGATGGGCAGGAGTGTTCATGTTGTTCCTCAATTCAGTACGTCTACCTGCATTTATCAGAGGCATTCTCAAGAAACAATAAGTGCAGTTTTGTATTTACAAAAGTATGCACACTGTTTTGTTGGAAAAGGACCCACAAACGAAGGAAGCACAAACATCTGCAAATACTTTCACAGGCAATTTTTTAAATGAAATTACATGTATACTTTTTCTTTGAAAATCCATTCAAACTCTGTGTGTAAAAAGTACTGGTGGACTTCACAACAATGCAAGCATCATGAAAAATGCAGCCATAACGTAGGCTCCATGTGAACAATTAAGCAGCTGGTAACTCACTTGTATGGAGAAGCTGATTCGGGGAGATCCCCAAAGAACTCTCAGACACTCACAATCTCCTGTACCTCTACCCTCATTCATTTGCCTTCTTCTCTTACTGTCCCCTCCATACAATGCTTTCCAGGGTCGGCCCTAGCACCCTCCTGCATTCTATTAGTCGGCGCCCCTACCCATCCAGGGGCGGGATCACGATGGCTCCGCCCCCACAGTAGACACACCCCTTTTACCAGCCATGGCATCATTGAAAACATTACACCAGTATAGAAGAAAAATAACTTAGCACACAGACCAGGAATTAGGAGAACAGACAGTCTTGCCAACTCTGGAAAACAATGTGTTATCAAAATTTCAGAATCTAACAAACAGATCCCTATTCAGTCACACATGTAGAACAGAGATAGCCCCTCTTCAAATTCTTCAAAAATTAACCTGAAATCCTAAGAAGTTAGATTCTGCATGCAGCTCAATAGCCTTCACATCCAGCACAGCTTAGGATCTAGCTAGGGCAGACTTAATCAGCATAAACTAACATATTCTACAATCTGAGTTGGACAGACTAACAGGAGTTACTGAAGTGGGAATGAGAGATAGGAGATTGGTGATGGTTAGGAATTGAAAGCAGGCATCTAGCCCTCCTGTCCTGTGAGTTGCTGTGTTGAGGGGGGGGGGGGGGTGGAAAAGGGTGGGTCAGGTGCAGCACTAAACAGCAGTCTATGACAAAACAAGGGTCCAGGCTCTGCTGTGCTGTCTCTGAGCCCTCTCTGGGCTGGATTCCAGCTCCTGGTTTCACTCTCAATCCCAATGTGTTGAAGGGGTGGCTGCAGAGAATACTATGCTGCTGCTTAGCTCCTGAGCTCAGCCAGGCATAGTGAGTGCCTGTGCTGGAGCCTCCTCAGGCTTTCCTTCTTGCCCTGAAGCCGCTTGTCACCAGGGGGGGGGGGGGGGGGCAGGGGGCAGAGGTTAGCTGAGCTCCCACAAGTTATTTCGGAGCCAGATTCAGTTGGAGCAGTGACATCCTCTGACAAACACAAGGAGGATATTTCTCTGCTTGGGAGGGGGGAGGGGACGGGACGCTTTGGAGCCAGACTGAGATGAGCTGCAGAGATTAGATACTGAAAAACAAAAGCCTCAGCAGAGCTTGCTTGCTTGCAAAGCGGCGCCCTTGAAGGCAGGCGCCCTCCTGCAGTGCTTACCCTGTTTACCGGGTTGGACCGGCCCTGATGCTTTCTTGCACTCTCCTCAATCTGACCCATCCCTGGTCAGTGCAGGAGTTTGTAAAATGTTTCTCCCCCCTCTGGCTGCTGATTGGGCTTGACCAGCAAAATGAGCTAATCAAAAGCAGGAGATGGAGAAATAGCAGGCACAACAGGCAGACAGTTGCCTCTGACTTTTTACCTTACCATCCTTAAGCCCGTTCAAGTCTCATCTTAAATTTCAGTGCTGTGTGATCCACCTCTTCCTTCTGTCTGCCATTCTTATACTGGGTGCCTATGGAGGGGGGAGTAAAATAATAAATAGGATGATTATTCTTCCTGGATTATGCTTGATGACATCATAAAGTTAAAAAAAATGGCATGTTCCATGAGGAAAACAGTCTTCCCTATTACAGATCTGATGATGGTGTTAAGAAGTTAAAACTTGAGCAAGGGGACAAGCAAGATGAAGCAGGAATACTATAAAAAGAATAGAAAGTGACATAACCTGGGGTGCTGTTCAGGCTGTTAAAGTGATAATGGTATAAAAGGGCCAAAATGAACACATCAATAAGTGCTACCTCAGAGGCACTTTCTCCACATTCAATTTCACACCAGTTTAGAAAGTACACGAACAAGCTCCATGATCTACAGTATCAGCCTATTTTCATCAGGCAAGACATATGGTACAGTTAAAAAAAACAACAAAAAATAGCCAGTTTCCTGGTCTGGTTTTGCAGATGTCATTCAAGGCCTTTATTTTTTTTTTTCAGGCTTATCTTGTGACATTCTTATTCCTTGCATTGGTACACATGTAGCATTTCCAGTGGTTAAAGCAGCTTTCATGACCATTGGGTGTTAGTCACCAGTTATACCCAGTTCCTATGCCAAACTGATTTTCTAAAGCAGTGAGCATAATTCAGTCACTAATTTTAAAGACATTGCTATGTCTTGATGAATTAGTGTGCCACTAAACAATATGTTTGCAATAATTCAAAGGACTTAAAGTCAATAATTAATGTCCAGTTACAACCAGAATTTTTTAAATGGGTGTGTTGATAAGCAGGCTGCACCAGGCAGGAGCGAATGGGCATTGCTCCTGCTCCTTTTTCCCCAAACCAATAGGAATCCACAAAGGTAGTCCCAGGGGACCTACGGGGATGAAAGATAGGGGGCTAGGGCCTGGAGCCACCCTAGATTTTCTTCAAGAGTGGGTGGGTGGGGGGGATCAGAAGAGGGGGGCCACTGGACCTTACTGGCTGCCACATGGAGGTAAACTGGGCACTGACCGATATTCAGACTGGTGACTGGTTAAGCTCACCATAAAAAGTTTGGACCAGTGGCATAGCTATGGGGGGGGGGGGCACAGGGGCCTGAGTCCCCCAAATTGGCTCTGGGGACCCTGGTCTGGCTGGCTGGGATCCCTAACCTCCGCTAACTGAAACGTTTGTCCCATGTTGGTCTCTCCGCATTGCTTATCCTGCTCTTCACAGTCGCACCATGCATGCTCATTTTAGTGAAACTGAGCATGTGCGTCACTTTGCACATGCTCAGTTTCATCAAAACGGGGTGCACAGTGAGACTGAGAACAGAGCAGGGCAGGCAAATGCAAGACCAGCATGGGATAAATGCTTCAGCAGGTGGGGATTGGGGACCCCTGCCAGCCAAGGTACCATCATGTGGTGGTGGTGCAGGGGGCAGTGGGGAGGCAGGCCAAAATGTGCCCCCCTTTGAGCTCTGGCCTCCCTCCCCATTGAGGTCTGGCTACGCCCCTAGGACAGCCTTTTTCTGTCCTAACTTTACACAGTCACATAGCAGTAGGCAGACTGAATAATCACAACTAACTGGATAGGTTGCTGCTCCATCCAAATTCTGCCCCTAATCTCACCGGTTAGGTGATGGCTGGATAGTGGGAACATTCAGAGGCAGTCTCCAGTTATGAGCCACTGAATATCCCTGCTTAGCCCCCAACCAAGCGATTTAAACAGTTAAGAGCCTCTCCTGGCTGTTTAAATTGCTTTGAATATCTATTCCTTTATCTACAGAGTTAAACCGCAAATATTGTGAGAATTTTGTGGCATGGCTGCAGTACTAGAATCAGACTTAGGAGCCCTTTTACTAAAGTGTGGTAAAACTTTGCGCTTATGGCATGGCAAGCGTCCAAATTACCACATGGTAACTGCAAAGCCTGTGTGCTTAATAGTTGGGCGCATTTCCAGCATGTTCCCTTATACTTACCATACAGAAAGAAAATGCACAGTTAAGTGTAGTGAAAGATAGCATTGACGCACTATGGCTATCTGTAACAGTGACAGCATGTGATAAGTTACCATGCACTAACTGTGATGCTTAGTCCATGTCCATCCCCCTTCCAAAACCCACCCCTTTCCCACTCCTTAATGGGATATGAAGTTAGTGCATGGATTAGCAAACACTAAGTGTCTTGCTGAAGCAGTAACTCTATGTTCTATTACATATTGTGTTGACTATGCCATACTTTGTAGTATTTGAATATTTTTTACTGCTGTAATTGTCTATTGCTCATGTTTGATTTATTCTTACTGTACACAGCTTTGAGTGAGTCCCTTCAAAAACTCGGTAAATAAATCCTAATAAATAAATAAATAAAATCATTCATGTGGTACCTGTGGCCAAAGGTCTCCTGAATGTGACCTGAAGTTTTTTTTTTTTGTTCTAGCACTACCAGACACATGCAGCGTTCTACAGGTCCACAGAAGAGACCGTCCCTGCTCTACAGAGTGTAGATCAAAGAAGAAAGGGTGCATTGGCAATGCTAGGATATGAACCTTGGTATCCCAGGGGTATGCAGATATGAAGGGCAAGTCATGCCTTATGCAATGACTTTCTTACTCTATGATGACAGCTATGACTGTGTACATTAAGATCAGCACATTGCACATGAATGCAAAGTCAACAGTGAACTTTAATCAACTTAATCAACCAACTGGACGAAATGTTTACGCTTACAATATGTTTCATATATTTTAATTAAACAAATGTTGATAATTTGTACTGTTTAAATAAAGAGTAGAAAATGCCAACACCACAAAGAAAGCACACTCAATAAAACCAGGAAGCATATTTTTAAAAAAACAGGAAACCCTGAGCACATATATCATAAACCAGCATGGGAGACTTTTACAAAGAAATGTACTGATTGTGTGGATGACTTATCAGTTCTCTTGGAAACCCACTCACTAGACTATTGAAAGAGGTTGCTCACTAGAAGCAATGAAGACTTGGTCCACATTATGTACTGACATTCCCAAGCTTGAAGAAACGAGCCAGCAACAAAAAGGGAATACCTGGCTGCTCTGGAGGGAAGGAATCCACTGCCATATTCAGCAGCAGACATTTCTTCCATCTAGGTCCACCTTTCATTAGAATCAGCAGTTGGTGTGCTTGTCCTTAACAGCCAAACCTTAGAACTGAGGAGGAAAATTACCTGTTCATTGTGTGCCTAACATTTAAGGAGGAATTTCAGGATTTCAAGACTTAGAAGATAATGACTGCTGTTCACATGCGGACTGTGAAATGTTGCAGGAAGACCTTAGGAAGCTGGAAGACTGGGTATCCAAATGGCAGATGAAATTTAATGTGAATAAATGCAAGGTGATGCACATTGGAAAGAATAATCCAAATCATAGTTACCTGATGCTAGGGTCCACCTTGGGGGTCAGCACTCAAGAAAAAGATCTGGGTGCCGTTGTAGATAATACGCTGAAATCTTCTGCTCATTGTGCAGTGGTGGCCAAAAAGCAAACAGTATGCTAGGAATTATTAGGAAAGGGAAGGTGAATAAGACCAAAAATACTATAATGCCTTTGTATCACGCCATGGTGCATCTGCACCTGGAGTATTGCATTCAATTCTGGTCGCCGTATCTCAAAACAGATATAGCGGAATTAGAACAGGTTCAAAGAAGAGCGACCAAAACGATAAAGGGGATGGAACTCCCCTCATATGAGGAAAGCCTAAAGAGGTTAGGGCTCTTCAGCTTGGAAAAGAGACGGATGAGGGGAGATATGATTGAGGTCCACAAAATCTTGAGTGGTGTAGAACGAGTAGAAGTAAATCAATTTTTTACTCATTCCAAAAGTACAAAGACTAGGGGACACTTGAAGTTACATGGAAATAACAAATAGGAGGAAATATTTTTTCACTCAACGAATAGTTAAGCTCTGGAACTCTTTGCTGGAGGATGTGGTAACAGTGGTTAGTGTATCTGAGTTTTAAAAAGGTTTGGACAAATTCCTGGAGGAAAGGTCCATAGTCTGCCAGTGAGACAGACATGGGCTTGCCCTGGGATTTGTAGTATGGAGTGTTGCCACGATTTGGGTTTCTGCCAGGTACTTGTGACCTGACTTGGCCGCTGTTTGAAAAACTGGATACTGGGCTAGATGGACCACTAGTCTGACCCAGTATGGCTACTCTTATGTTCTTTCTATGCAGAATGCTGGTTCAGGCTATTGTATAACTTCAGTTGGATTATTGTAGTGTTTTATATATCGGATTAAGTTCAAGATTAGTTATAAAAAGTTGCAGTTATTCCAAAATATTGCAGCCAACCTGATCTATGGCTGTTCTCACTATGATCACGTGACACCTTTGCTTAGAAGTCTACATTGGTTACCAGTTTCTGCACGGATAGTTTTTAAGACTGTTTGTATTGTATTTAGCATACTACAGGAGAACTGTGCCTCCCTTCTTCCACAGCTGATAGCTTATCCAGCTCTTCATATCAATTCCCGTTTTCATTCTACTTTATTGTTGGGATTTCCATCCGTCAAAAAAGTTCACTATAAGAGATTTCACAATGGTTCTTTTTTATTTTTCAAGCTAGTAAATTATGGTATTCTATACCTGCACAATTTGGGTGACTTTTACAATTCCATAAAGGATTGAAGACCTATCTTTTTCCTGTGTTGAAAAAGAAAGTACATCTACAAGATTTTGTAAAATTTATTAGGATTTATTTACCGCCTTTTTGAAGAAATTCACTCAAGGTGGTGCACAATAAGAATAAATCAAATGAGCAATAGACAATTACAGCAGTAAAAATATTCAAATAGCAATACAAAGTATGGTGATAGTATACTACTTACAATGCCAACACAATAAATAATAGAACATTTTAATCGACAGTGTAGGGTATAAGCAAAGATGAAACATAAAGATAGATAAGAGAGTAAGAGGAGTTAGAAAGTAAGGTGACTAATTTAAAGAAAGTTGAACATGAGGTCAGAGAGATGGTTAAATATTATCTCAGCTAGGGTACGAGTGGATAAAAATGATTCAAGTTTTCATTCTGAAACAGATCCAATGACAGTGCTTCTTGCATTCTTTTAAAACCATTTTAAAATCCAACAGAAATAGTGTAAAAAATGTAGGCAGTGGGAGACCGTGGGAGATAAACATGTAAAGGGAGTATGTTTGCAAGAGGCAGAGGGGATGGAGGAGTGAGTGGACAGCATGGGAGGAGGAGGAGGAGGGGAATTGGCATGTTGTTCTTTGTCATTTGCTCACACACCTGTGCATTTTTTAAATCATTTAAAATGCTGTTCAAGCAGGGTGTAAAATATACTTTTTCCTGCACTGATCAAACCACACTTCAAAACGCGCTCTCTCTCTCTCTCTCTCTCTCTCTCTCTCTCTCTCTCTCTCTCTCTCTCTCTCTCTCTCTCTCTCTCTCTCTCTCTGGGAGAAGGGAGGGGTAGGGGGTTTGCTTCTGAGATAATGAGGATAATGAAGGTTTGTTTAAACAATAACACAGGTTTACAGCAGTGACAGGTTTACAGTCTTTTTAAATCCACCAGGTATGCATTTTTGGTCTTTTTCTATTAGTGTTTTTTCTTTTCCTAAATTTTTATTCTCTGATATTTCTGTAGGGTCCCAATATTGGGGGCTATGAGAGGATATTGTTTCTTTTATATTTATTTTCTGCTTACATTTTTTATTTCCTTTCTGATCCTGTTTTTGTACAAGTATTATTGCTTGCTATTCTTGGGTTAAAAGCATTTTAAAAAATCCACCAAGTACAGTTTTGCAAAGCTTGAGAAATCATTGTAAAATGGGAGGGTGTTTGTAAGAAGCAGAGATGAAGAAGGAGTGAATGGATGTGGTTTGTTGTTTTACACCAGAGTGCGGAGAAGGGGGTGGAGAATCAGCATGCCATTCTGAGTCATCCACTCTCTGCTCACAGTAAAAAAAAACACACTTTAAGGGCTAGGAAATAAATAAATAAAGGGAACCCAACTATCCATGCTCCACCGACACTGTAGGAGGCAGTGTAAGGTAACAGATGGCATTTCCTGTGATGTCACTGATCCAAGATGGTGACGCCCATGATATCACTTCTGGTTTCCATTACTTACAGCCATCTTGGATTTGTGCAACCCATGGGAGCTGCCATCTTGGAAAAGGGGCATGGCATGGGGAGATTTATTATGTCACTTCTGGTGATGTCATCAAAAATGGCGGTTTTTAAAGATGAGTTCTGACATCACTTCCGGTGTTGTCATCAAAAGTGCAGGGGTGGGAGAAGGGCAGAGTTTGGGCAGAGAGCTTGCATGGTTTCAGTGGGGACTGAGCGTGGCATGGGTGGATCCTCAATTCTGATTAGCTGGTAAAACCAGAAGTAAGTGTGGCCTTCTGTCAAAATATGAAAATTAGTTTTGACAAAAGCTAGTGTACTGTACTATTTACATGTTTATTTGTCAGCACCCTCATGCTTATTTTATAAAAGTCTACACATTCAGCACACCCTTTGATAAAATACTTGCAGAACTGTAAACTTCCTGACCTGAATGTTTCAATTCCTTACATCGATATCTTATGCAAAATGAGACTTCACATGAATGTGTGCTAGCTTCCTTCCTCCATCTAGAGATTTTTTTTTCATTTATTTGAAATACTTCTTGCCCGCCTATATCCTAAGCGTGTTCCATTAAAAAACATACATATTAAAATGCAAAATAACAAATAACAGAAATACATACATGACATAAATTGCTGCCGTCACAAACTCTCCAACCCTACATTGCCCATCAGAAAAAAAGCTTGGACAAAAAGCTGTGTTTTTAACATTTTCATAAATTGCTGAAAACTAGCTGTTATACGCAGCTGACCACGCAAAGAATTTCACAAAAGCGTTCCTGCAACTGAAAAAGCATAATGCACAGAAGATACCAAATGCAGATTCAAACATTTAATGAAATCATTTCTTAAAGACCTTCCAGATGAGAACAAAGTGAAAATCTAATCACAATACCATGGCATTTTACCATGAGCAACTTGGTAAAGGAGAGTCAAAACTTTATATTGCACTCTGTTTCACAGGCAACAGTGAAGTTGTTTCAACACTGGTGTTATATATTTGAATTTAGAAATGCCAGCAACCAATCTAGCAGCTGCATTCTGTACTATTTGTAATGCTTTAAGCCCATACTCTAAAACACCCAAATAAAGAGAGTTGCATTTTTGCAACATAGGTTTTAAATGGAACAACATCCACAGTTGATGAAAGGCTGACTGAACCGCATGTACAATTTGATCTTTCATTGAAAGCTGGGAATCCAAAATCAGACCCAATAACATTATTTCCTTTTGCACTGGTACATCAATTTCACCTGGGGAACAGTAGGGGCTTCTTTTATCAAGCTGCTCTAGTGGTTCCCACACAGCGATGCAGACAGAACCCAGTAAAACTGAATGGGCTTTGTCAGCATTACTGCACCTGTGACCACTAGCACAATTTGATAACAGAGGCCCTAGCTGTACAATGGAAGCCAAGGTCTACTTATAGCAGTAGAAAAAAGTAAGAAGACAACAAATAATAAATATATGAATAAAGAAATGACCACTGGAAGCTAACAAATACAAACAAGACAGTAAAAATTACTACATTAACAAATACAGAGGTCCTTTTACAACAGGCATCAAATTAGAACTACCACCCAGCTACCGTATGCTCCGGGTAGTAATTCTAATTTTTATGTGTGGAAGAAAATATTTTTTATTTTCTACCACATGGCACTAACCGGGCAGTAGACAAAGACAAATGGGGTTCACACTCTCCACAGGAACGGAACACAACAGTAAAGGGGTGGAAAGGATCCAAAATCAAATGATCAGTCAGCCGAAACACAGACCGTGTTGGGTCTGAATAAAGGGTTCTTTCGGAGCATCTTACCCTTGTGTGGCTGACTGATCATTTGATTTTGGGTCCTTTCCACCCCTTTACTGTTGTACTAACCGGGCAGTAATCAGCAGTGTATGCGAGCTGACGATTACCGCCCAGTTAACGAGTGAGACCTTACCACTAAGTCAATGGTTGGCGGTAAGGTCTCAGGCCCAAAATGGATGCGCGCCAATTTTTATTTTGCCGCATGTCCATTTTCGGCCAAAGAAAGGCCTTTTTTTGCAGGTGCACTGAAAAATGGGCCTGCGCTCATCCAATACACGCGCCTACACCAGTGCAGGCCATTTTTTGATGCACCTTAGTAAAAGGGCCCCACACGTTTTTAGAATTTAGAGGTATAGTTAATATATCCAGATGTAGATATTCCTTCGAGTTGATCTGACTCCTAGTGATCACACAATGAAGGACTCCCACCACCCACTCCAACCCCTTTTATAGCTTTCTTGGCATGATTCAGGAGTGGATTGCCATTGCCTTTTCCTGCACAGTGTGTCACCACTGTGTTGCTGCTGCCTCATACAGGGCTGCACAGAGGTGTAGTCAGACTCAGTATTTTGGATGGGCCCAGAGATAAATTGGATGGGCCCTTCCACGTGCACATGCTGCCCTCCCCCCTCACACCATACCACACAACACAACAAATATCTTCCTGGAGATATTTTATAAGAGCACAGATTGTTTTCACCAATCCCACATCTTCTTCCTCTCCTCCGCAGCGTCCCCGCACCTGCGCTCCTGTCTCTGAAGCCCGTCCCTCCTCGGTGTCGGTACAGGCCTCCTCAGAGCCTGCAGCAATTCATTCTCGTTGCTTGTGCTGACCCCGCAGGCTTCCATCTGCTGTGTCCCACCCTCGCTGACATCATTGCCTGTGTCCTGTCTGACGGAACACAGCAGATGGAATCCTGCAGGGCTGGCGCAATCAGCAAGAATGAATTGCTGCAGGTGCCAGGGATGCCTGTACCGACACTGTGGAGGAAAGGGGTTCAGAGACAGGAGTGCAGATGCCAGAACACCGTGGAGGAGAGGGGGAAGAAAGCAATGTGGTGCTGCAGCTGGGTGGGCCTATGGCCACCCAGGCCCACCCATAGCTACGCCACTGGACCAGTGACAGTTGGGGAAGGCTGATGCTAGACTGGGAGTTGATGCTTGACTGGGTGTTGTGAGATAGTTGAAGACAGCAGCAGAAGGGTAGAGCTGTGGTTGGGGAAGAGGAGCTTAGCCTCCCCAGGTCTTTTATATGGGGTGCCTAAGACAAGGAGAAAAGAGATGCAGCACAGGTGACACAAATAGAGCAGCAGAGAGGGAAGCAGCCAATTTACTTTTTACTGTAAGTATCAGATTTTTTCTGCAATTGTTTTTAACAAGTAAAAGTGACAAGACTTTCCCTTTGTTACTGTACATCACTGCTCCAGAACCACCTCCTGGATCCCAGGAAAGCATAGCAAGGGGGAACAAGGTATGTTAAGAAATCACCAAGGTAGTATTTTTCATGTATCTTATAAGTGTGCATAATGTGTTTGTTTCAACACGCAGATGTAATCCTAAGTAAATAGCAGCACACTGTACTCTGTTTCCAGATCATCAGGTTGTGGTACACAATAATGGACAGGGTCAATTTAACAATGAGCGATCACTGATCATGAATGTGTTTGTCATCGTTCTCATTGCGCTCCAGTAACTGGTGTGTCTGGCCGCAGTTGTGCTTATACATTTCACAGCTGAATCTTCTTGTGGTCTTGCTGTTTCTGTGTGGTTACACCAAAGAGCTTTATCCAATTCTGTCTTGTGACTGGTGTACAGGTTTTGCAAATATTGCAGCCAATGCATAAGCTTGATGAGTGCATCTTAATCTAATCTTTACGAAATACCTTACACGATCTGTTTATGTGCCTTTGTTGCTTGCACATTGTACACACAATGGATGGAAAAGTGACTGCAGAATTTTCATCAGCTAAGTGGCTGTTTCATTGTAATAAGCTTTCCCCTGGAATCAGCAGTACTTCAGACAGGAGTGGCATAAAGAGACCTGTGTTAAGATCTATGTCTCCTTATAGTGATATTATGCATAGCCATTAATCAGGAAAGCAACCATTAAACCGCTTACAGTATGTGGTCAGAAAACCTACAGAATGCACCGTATGCAATGCAAATAAAGTTTACTGAACAGGGAAAAAGAAGACATCATACTGTGTCAACAAACTACAATACAGCTAAACAACAAAACATCTGTTTGCAAAACATCGTCTGGGAGGTGGAGGTGCAAAATTGTTTCAGACTCTCTGTGACTCCCTTGGTCAGGAGGACGTAATGGCAGTTTGAATGGAGAACGGCAAACACAGAAGAAAGCGGACCTCCGCGATGGAGAAACCAAGAAAAGAACACAGCGAAGATGGCAAGTTTGAATGGAGACCCTCTTTCTCTCTCCAATGCATGGTAAGGGCTGAGGCATGGTGTTCTCAGGCGGTCCAGTTTTGTGCCTTTATAAGCAGGTTCACTCCAAGGCCAGGGAGTCTACAGCTCTTAGGTTTGCTGCCATCAGGCCTACACTTAACAACCGTATTTACTGGATCAGGTGCTGGTGCAGTAAAGCCTCCAGTCCTTAGTCACTCCAGCTGGAACCACTAGGTTCTGTGATAATGTCCTCTGTAGCAGAGGGTGCCGGCTAAGCAAGCTGCACCTTCTGTGGGGGAAGGAAGAAGAGTTAAACCTTGAAGTATCTCCTGGGGCTGCTTTACTGATTGGAAATTAGGCATTAGTAGCCTAGTGGTTAGTGCAGCGGACTTTGATCCTGGGGATCTGGGTTCGATTCCCACTGCAGCTCCTTGTGACTGTAGGCAAGTCACTTAACCCTCCATTGCCCCAGGTGCAAAATAAGTACCTGTGTGTATGTAAACCACTTTGAATGTAGTTGCAAAATACCACAGAAAGGTGGTATATCAAGTCCCATTTCCCTTTCCCTTTCAACAGAGGTTGTGCAGCACTCCAGAATGATTCATCTATTTGGTGTGAAGTAAAATCCAGCAAAGGCTTAAGATCCATGTCCAGGGCTGACCCAACCATTAGGCAGAGTATGCTATCGCCTAGGGAGCAAAGAGCAGCTGCAGTCAAAGCAAAACAATAGGTCTTGACAGCCACACAAAGAACCATCAATGCATGGTTTTATCTGCAGGAAGAATGGGCCATTTTCAAACTTGTTGTACACTGCCTGACGTGAATCATAAAGGTGGTCAATATATCCTAATACTGTATATAAGGCAAATAAATCATAGTCCATTTACCTTTGTAAATGGATTGTGAGGTTAATATTGAAAAGTATGATGTGAATTGGTCTTGAAGGGATGGTGTTGAGATGACCATGATTGTTTATCAAAATCCTTGTGGCGGGGGGGGGGGGGTTAAAGTTAATTGAGAGGGGGTGCAAAGCTGAAGGTTTGCTTAGGGAGCCTAATATCTTGCACTGGCCCTGTTCATGTCACCACTGTCAGGAGGACTGCAACAATGCAAACCGCTTTCATTTTGCTATGAATTTGTGGTGTATCAAATAAATATGAAACACGACACAGTAGACAGGCTCTTCCTGTGTGAAGCAGAAATTTAGAGAAGGATTTAATATATACATAGCCGACTATTGTACATTATGCCAAGATTAATATGCATCACCTGTACTGAATAAGTAACTTAAAGAACAAGTGTATATCATTGAAAAGAAAAGTAACTATACATTTATTTATCCAAATGAGGTTCTAAGGAGCCATGACCTTGGTCATCACATCAACAATAATATAAATAAACAGGGCAATTCTATAAGTTCATGCCTAGCGCTATGCACTTCTTACACGCATCAAAGGCTCCTTTAATTTGGCAGTTTCATGCATAAGTGTACTAGGCGGTATTCAATTAAGTAGCACCTAAGTGGCATAGAGCGTTGGTGTAAACATGGGAGGAGCATGGGCAGATCATGGGCGTGGCACCAAGTGATGCGCATAAATTATACTATACTATCAGTTACACACATCACTTGGTACAGTTAGGAACCCTTTTACTAGAGGGTTGTTGCATGGCAACGGGCTTGTCGCATGGCAACGGGCTTGCCGCATGGCAACCCGGAACTACCACCTGCCCAATGTGGCTGCCAGTGGTAGTTCCACCTCGAGCGCATGCCATTTCCAGCGCTACAGAAAATAATTCTAGAATTTGTAGAGTGGCGCTAACCTGGCTTACTGCTGGGTTACCACGGGAGCCCTTAATGCCACCTCAATGGGTGTTGGTAAGTGCCCCCCCCCCCCCCATGGCCACATGGTAAGAATAATCTTACCACATGGCCATGTCTTTTTTAGGGGCTTTTTACCCGCTGCTGTAAAAAGGGCCCTGGCACACAGCCAAAAAGGCCCCTGTCGCTACTGCAGTGCCCTTTTTACCACAGCTTGGTAAAAGGACCCCTTAGGTAGGTCTATTTACTCCTGCTATTGATTTGGCTAAGGGGGTTATGCCTAAGTTTTGGCATAGCAATATGGGCTTGCACTAGAATTCTGTTACAATTTAGGCATGTCTGAGAGACATTATCGAATTGCCACCTAACTCGACGTGGCAAGTTACAGAATTGCCTATATGGCAAATTGTTAGCACTCTTCTAGCACTATCAGATGTATGCCCTGCCTCAAAGAGCTTAAAATCTACCAGAAGTGGGTACATGAAGCAATGGGAGATGAAGTGAGTTGCCCAAGATTACAAACAGTGTCTGCGGCAAAAGCTAGAACTGTTTCCTGGTTTCTCTGTTTCTTAGTCCATTGCTCTGATCACCGAGCCACTTCCTCTCCCTTGACAATCAATAGATAATGCTGAAAGCACACTTTGGGGCTGATGTAATAAGCCATGGATTAAAACAGTGCAATGAGCTTTAGTGCAAAGTATGCTCATGCAGGCACTGAAACATCTTTCATTCTTGATGCAGTAAACAAATGGCATTCAAATTACCCAGCCTTAAAAGTGTGCACAGGCAGAAAAAAAAAACAACACATCCCACCATGGTAAAATATCATAGTTTGCTACACTGAATTTAAGAAGGGCAATTCTATAATCTGGGCTCCCAAATTTGTGCATGCATTACTTACATAAATGTTAGAATAATTGCACATATTTAAAAAAAATGTTATTTAAGCATTTATATAGCACCTACACCTAAGTGGTTTACAATTTTCATTACAGGTACTGGCACTGTCCCTAATGGGCTCAGAATCTAAGTAGTATGTTGTACCTGGGGCAATGGTGGACTGTGATTTGCCCAAAGTCACACGGAGCTGTAGAAGGAATTGCGCCTGGTTCCCCAGGATTTCAACCCACTGCTGGCTGTCAGGCAGCAACGGGAATTGAACCTACTTCCCCAGGTCTGAAACCCGCTGCACTAACCATTAAGCCACTCCCATACATGCAAATTTATTGCCTAAGTGCTATTCTTCAGATATCTGCTTAATTTACATAGGATCAGATTCTATATATGGCCCCTAAAAAATCTGTGAGGTAAACAGTTCCGGCTAAGCGTATTCTATAAGCAACACCTAGATTTAGGCATGGTATATGGAATATGCTTAGTGGCATACAATCTCTGTACGTAGATTTACATGCACTGGGCCATATTCTATAACTACATGCATAAATTTTGGATGCCAATGAAATACCATTTTCTGCCTGAAACTATGCCCCTTTTGAACTGTGCGCATTAGAATTTAGGTGCAGTCTATTACAGAATATGCTTAGCGAGTTGAGTGCATAAATTCTAATTATTGCCAATTAGTGCTCATTATTGCTTGTTAGGTGCTGTTATCAATGCTGATTAACTTGTTAAGCCAATTAAGTTACGCTTGTTGTTATGGAATATCCTTAGATTTCAGCATGGAACACTAGGCGTGATATATAGGATCTGGCAGTGTGTATTTGCAAGGGGTGGAGCAGGGGCTGAACATAGGTAGGGGCCCCACTTACACATTTAGGAGTGAATTCTATACATAGCACTGAAAAATTTGGCACTGAAAAAGTGCTATTCTATATGCCACACTTAAAGTTAGGCGTGGTTTATAAAATAGCGCTTATGCCCAGGAATCACATCTAACTTAAGGTGTGGCCATTTGCACATATCCCTGTTATTCTATAACAATGCCCATAAATACTAGGAACGCCCCCCGTTTCACGATGACCCTTAATTTCCACACCCCCTTTTTCAGATTGCACCTAAAATTCAATTAAATTTAATGAGTACCAATAATTGCTTGTTAAAAAGCCAATTGGTACTAATTAGCTTGTTATTCAATTGAATTGCACATGCAAATTGGGTGTGTGCCCAAATTTGGGCAGATCATTTTTGGTGTCTTTTATCGAATTAGGGGGATAACTTATACATTACTGGAGTGTACCGGTCACACTCAGGTTCTCTTACTTATGCCAGCTCTATGACTGGCAGAGGGGCGAAATAAGAGTGGTCTGGGCCCACGAGCAATGAGGACCGTTGGGCATGGCCCCTCCCTCAGTCCTGTGCCACCCCATTTCCCCTGATCCTGCAGCCACCCCCCTAAGTCCTGCTGCCTCCCTCCCCTGGTCCTGCTGCCTTCCTCCCCCCCCCCCCCCCATTGACCTTTTCATTTGGTCCCGCAGCTAAATCAGCCATCTGCCACTGAGACTGGAACTTCCCTCTGCTGTGACTCGCACTTGTGGAAAAAGGAAGTGACATCAGAAGTGGGCGGCCACAGCAGAGGGAAGTTGCTGTTTTAGCTGCCAGTGCCCCCGTCTGCAAAGGGGGGGGGGGGTTCTGGGATGGGAACGCAGGAGGGGAAGGAGATGGGGGTGTTCCAGTCCCCAGTTCCAGAGGAGAGAGAAGGACATTGCACATTGGACATATGGGAGGGAAGCACTGCCCCCCCACACACACACATACACACCTCTGGACCCTCAGGCACTGCCCGGTTGCCTGTATGGTCAGTCCACCCTTGGACTGGCATATGTGCAGGTGCCTAAGTGTTAGACAAAATGATCCTGTGTTACGCTAGTATTCTATGACTGAACCTGGATGTCTAGTATTCTTCATAGAATAAGGATTCTACTGCACACCCTTGAAGCACCTAAATGGAGGTGCCCAGGTATAGAACTGGGCATCTTCTCAAATGTGTCTCCCTTCCTATTAGTGTGTGAGTATAGGGTTACCATATGGCTCCAGAAAAAGGAGGAAACATTGATCCAGTCCAGGTTTTGCTTCTATTGAAAGCAATAGAAGTAAAACCTAGACTGGCTCAAACTGTCCTCCTTTTTCTGGAGCCATATGGTAACCCTATGTAAGTAGGAACTGGCTCACAAACTGACAGAAAGGAGACAATAAAATATTCCTGGTGGCCCAATGGGCCCGGAGCCTCTGATCCCACAAAGTCATCCTTTGTACCACTAGAGATCAAGCCATGCCATTTTGAAGAAGGCAGAATTAGAGGCAGGGGTGGCATTGCTCCTGCCTCCCAACCCAAAGGTAGGCGAGGAGGCCAGGGAATCCAGGAATGGCTTTGAGGGCTCAGTGGTCTAGGCTTCAGTCCACCAGGAGTAGCTTTGTGAGGTTGGGGGGTTTGGAGCCCACTTTGATAATTAGGGAGATCTGCCAAGAGAGGTCATTGGAGGTGAAGTGCTGCACTTCACCTCAGATCCTGCACTGCATCTTCACTTCAGCCCTGAGCTATAGTAAAGATTCCATGCTATAAAGGGAATTATAATTGTGTGTGTTTTTTTTACATGAGAAATAAGTAAATATACAGCCTTTTGCATGCATTTTGCATGATCATATGTTTTACATACATTTTGCAGCTGCATATGTATGCAGGTACATTATACTCACTGTTTCTCCACTAGCTAGATTTTGAAAGGGAATTCCTGCATAGGATTTCGTTTGAAAATGCTCTTCGTCAAATGTAAAAATTTCCCCATTTATTTGCTAAATTTAACAAATCTTCCTCCTCCTCCTCCTCCTCCTCCTCCTCCTCCTGAGCAATGGTGTTTACACCCCCCTGGATTCCCTCCATCTCTCAGCATGTATTTGGTCCAGAGTACTGTTGCAGAGGAGTCGACTGCAGAGGTGTTGAAGAGACTCCTCCAATGCCTTAGACATGCCTCTGGTGTTCTCTGACACTGGTTTCTAATTTGCTATTGAAGTCAACTGATATTTTCTTACTTATTTTATGAGGTCCACTTTCCAGAGAAGTTCTCATAATCATTCAGGGCCTTCTCCCTGGCATTGCATTCTCTTCATCTCAGAACTTGACATTTCTGGCCTTTGAATGAGAGGATTGTGAGTCTTTGTCCGCAATAAGTATTGTTTCTGACTCAGACACATGAGTTTCCAAATGTTCTCTAGACCTGGCCTCCTGAATTATTTCTTTTTCCTTCCTACCCCCACTCCTTCCTTCCCACCGCTTCCTCATTCCTCCCCATCATTTTCATTAGGATTTGTTTATTAGGATTTATTTACCGCCTTTTTGAAGGAATTCACTCAAGGTGGTGAACAACAAGAATAAGTCAAACATAAGCAAAAGACAATTACAGCAGTAAAAATATTCAAACAACAATACAAAGTATGGCATAGTATGCTACATTACATTGTCAACACAATACACAATAAAACATTTTAATAGACAGCATAGGGTGTAAGCAAAGATGGAACATAAGATAGAATAGCAGAAGTAAGAAAATAAGGGACTAATTTAAAGAAAGTTGCAAATAAGGTCAGAAAAGTACTTGAACATTATCTTAGTCAAGGTAGGAGTGAATAAACATGTCCTGCTATAGTATGTGCAGCTAGTGTCATTCCTTGTATGTGTGTGACTAGCAAGTTAGTTACTTATTCTAATAAAAGCCTGGTTAAAGAGCCAAGCTTTCACTTGCTTCCTGAAGTAGAGACAGTCTTGTGTTAAGCAAAGTCAAGGAGTGTATTTCAGAGCATGGGGGCTACTCTAAGAAGGTTGACTTGCGGGTATCACGTGGTGTGATGTCCTTTGGAGAGGGTGTGGTTAAGGATACTCCTTAGGATGACGTTAGTGACAGTGAAGATGTGTAGAGGGAGATCCTGTTCCTCAACTACTCTGGGCCATTTACTGTAAGGGCCTTGAAGGTTAAGCATAGAGTTTTAAATTTAGCCCTGTATTGTACTGGTTGCCAGTGAAGTTTTTGCAAAAATGGTGTGTTGTGGTCACGTTGCTTACAACCTTCTATTAGTCTTGCCACAGCATTCTGAATCACCTGGAGCTGGTGGCACTTTGCACCATCACTCTCTCCTTTCACACTTGCTTCTACTTTGCCTTGCACTCCCACTGCCACTCTGTCCTACCTGCACCCTCCCACCCCCTCACTCGTTCCCCCAGTTCTCCTTTCTTCTTGCCACACCTCTCCAACCCATAATACAGAAACACATAAGGACAGACAGGTACAAAGTAAGAGGACCTCTCGCATAAGCACATAATTTACACAAAAGACAGGTAGGGAACACAAGAACAACTTTTGAGAACAATACATAAAGACAGTTCATGCAGAACTTATAAGTTCTTCAACCTACATCCAGGCATGATCTCTTCATCATTCCTCAACAGTACAACTGTTTTTGAATAGGGTGTTTTTATAGTCTACTGGAATTCCTCATAATACTTTGCAAGATATTAATTATTGCACTGTATTCTTTGCACACTTTGTTTTTTTTAACACATGCTACTAATATGCAAATGATTAGGTCAACATGCAATACTCAGGATTACCTTAGTTAAACTTCATCATTTAGCGCATGCTAAGTTTCGTCATGCCTTACAGTAATTAGAGCTATCGCCATTTATTGAATAGAATACCAGATGCTCTTTAGAGACCTAGAACTCAAACAGACCCCTCAAATAAAGTAGACAATGCAACAAATTACTAAGAAGAAAAACGGGAAATGAACTTTTTTTGGGGGGGGGCAAAATAAAGAGGAACAAGGAAGGAAAACATCTGCAAAAAGAAATGCATTTAAAACATAAAAGGAGCAGTTTGTGGCACTGGCAGCACAGGGTCAGTTTGACTTCCATATGTAGAAACATCCTGGTGCAAATCATCAGGCAGTTTGGAAGCACCTAGGTGATAACAGGTTCATGTTTATGTTTATTAAAAAATTTGATATACCGCTCTTTCTGGTTCCCAGATCAGAGCGATTTACAATAAATTAAAACAACAGTCAAGAAAGTATGAAAAGTAACAACATTTACAATAGGAAAGGTCACGCTCATACAACAGAAGATAGAAGGAGACTAAAATCAGCTGTAATTGTGCCATTGTACAGGTCGACCTAAAATCAGTGGGCAGATAAATGAGAGATACCAAAAGCAAGTTGAAAAAAGTGTGTCTTGAGAAGAACCTTAAACCTGTTAAATGATAGTACCAACCGGATGGGTATTGGTAGATCATTCGATAACTTCCGAGCAACGAAAAAGAATGCTGAGTTTCTGGTCAATTCATGATAGGCCTTTTTTGGCAGAGGTGTAATGGATAATGGTTATTGATTTACTGCCTTTCTGTGGCACAACCAAAGCAGTTTACGCCTATTGGGGGAGATTCTGTATATATGGCGCCTGGAAATTCCACACGAATCATTTTTGCCCAAGCGTATTTTTAAAAAGATTTAGATGTGATATATAGACTACGCTTAGTTGATACCCCAGCGCCTAAAACAACGTGCATCCATTTACACCAACAAAAATGTGGCATAAATCCCAGCACATAGATTTAGGCAGACAGTGCAATACTGTATAACAAAGCATGTAAATTTAGGAATGTCCACAAAACACCCATTTCCCCACCCCTAACCACGCCCCTTTTGGGATGTGCGCGTTCAAATTTAGGCGCAGTGACTTACAGCATACGCTAAGCAAGTTATGTGTGTAAATTCTAACTATTGGCAATTAGTGCTCATTATTGCTTGTTAAGTGCTGTTAACAACGCTCATTGGCTTGTTAAGCCAATTAAGTTACATGCATTGTTATGGAATATGCTTAGATTTAGGCGCAGAATGCTAGGCACAAAATATAGAATCCAGCAGATTGTGTGCAAGTAATAAAAGCTAATCACCATAGATTGAAACCAATGAAACCTTCCTTTTGACACAGAGAGAGGCCTAGTAATTGGAGAGAAATCAGTACATGGGGTACATTTCAACTGTAGTAAGGCTTGTGACATCGTTTCTTATGATGTATGCATAAAATAGGAAGATATGATTTAGCTCATACCTATAAGATCAGGGTAGAGAGTAGTTATCACCAATGACGTGACCATCTAGAAGAACACATCAAGTAGGTACATAAGTATTGCCACACTGGGACAGACCAAAGGTCCATCAAGCCCAGCATCCTGTTTCCAACAGTGGCCAATCCAGGTCACAAATACTTGGAAAGATCCCAAAAAAGTACAAAACACTTTATGCTGCTTATCCCAGAAATAAGCAGTGGAGTTTCCCCAAGTCATTGTAGTAATGGTCTATGGACTTTTCCTTTAGGAAGCTATCCATAGACCACAGGTGGTCAGTCCTGGGAGCAACAATATTTTCATTCATGTGCTAGATCCACCACTCATTCATAGGTGAGTCGGGAAGGAGTTGCAAGCAGTGTAAAGGACAGGACTAGAGTTCAAACTATCCAGAGAAGCTGAAGGAATGGGCAAGAGCAAGAAAGCTGAGAACCGGTAGATGCTTTCAGATAGTGAAATACAGGCTGAGGGGCCTCCTGTTGGCTGATCAGTAAATCTGTAGACCAAACATTTGTTGGTTTCAGTTCCTGCTGGGAAACATGTTTTCTCCTTCTGTGTTTCTGATGACAACTCTTGTGTTTTAGTCTTGGAATTGCAATCTATGTCCCAGAAACAACAAAGAAAGACCAAGTTCAAGTGTATAATAACATGTACATTGTGGAGGAGTGGCCTAGTGGTTAGGGTGGTGGACTTTGGTTCTGGGGAACTGAGTTTGATTCCCGGTACAGGCAGCTCCTTGTGACTCTGGGCAAGTCCCCATCGCCTACCATGAGTGGGAAAGCTCGGGGTACAAATGTAACAAAAAAAAAAAAAATCTAGAATTGAGAATGAATGTGACTGTTGGGCAGACTGGATGGACCATTCAGATTTTCATCTGCCATCACTTACTATGTTACTGTGAACTGTTATTGAGTCAGGTTCAGATTAGTTCTATACTAGCCGTTAAGCCCGTACCAACGGGCTGCTCTTTTGTTTTCCTATGCACCCCCCCCCCCCCGGTCCACCAACCCTGCTCTCCCCCCAGCGTCTGTTTCCCTCAGTTCCGCCCCCTTCTTCCCTCCCTGCTCCCTCCTCCTCTGATTTCCACGCCCAAGTCCAAGCCCTCCTCCCTTTTGGTCTGTACTGCTGGTGGAGGCGGGGCTTGGACTTCTACACTCTCAGCGTTCCAACTCTACTGCACATTTGCAAGTGAGTCGGTCACTTGCCATTTATATGTTTGATAGGCCAGGGCTGCTATATCCTATAATTTCTTCCCCAGAGAGATGGGAGCCGGGGGGGGTGGGGGGGGGGGGGGAGTGATGCTGTGATAAAGATATAGAAAGGTGTAATGATATGAGTTGTCCACTGGGTATCACCTGGACAGTGAACATAGGAGCACAGCCCAATGTTTGAAGGGTTTCACTTCTTTTATTTACTGGCAGCCAGGTGATATGTGCAGTGTAGACTTTTCCAATCTGCTCCTTAGAAGGGTGTTTATCTGTTTTAGTGAAAAAGAAGCTATCACTATTTGTAATTCTTCCAAGGCTTTCATTTCAATATTTTGGAGGCCCCTGACATAACTAAAGAATCAAAACTATCTACCAAATTCACATACAACAAACAAAAGTTTATTTAATTAAGTTATGATTGCACTTTTTAAAAATTCTTATATACCCAATACTTCAACTAAAGGGTAAGCAGTAATCTAAAAAAAAAATAAATAGAGTTAAAATGAAGGTTGCCAAACCCCCATACACAGCAAATTGTAGATTATTTCCTTGCCCTGCATATATACTGTCTCTTATTTCTCTTCCCAATCTGTTGTATCTCTCTCTCCAAGTAGGCCTTTCTTCCAGCCTGTCTGCAACCTGTCTCTTTGCCTTAATGTATTCTCCCTTTCATGACTCCACCCCTGACTCCATTCTCCCAATGAGTACCTACATAGTAACATAGTAGATGACGGCAGAAAACGACCTACACGGTCCACCCAGTCTGCCCAACAAGATAAACTCACATGTGCCATTTTTTGTGTATACCTTACCTTGATTTGTACCTGTCTTTTTCAGGGCACAGACCGTATAAGTCTGCCCAGCACTATCCCCACCTCCCAACCACCAGCCCCGCCTCCCACCCCCGGCTAAGCTTCTGGGGATCCCTTCCTTCTAAGCAGGATTCCTTTATGTTTATCCCATGCATGTTTGAATTCCGTTACCGTTTTCTTCTCCACCACCTCCCGCGGGAGGGCATTCCAAGCATCCACCACTTTCTCCGTGAAAAAATACTTCCTGACATTTTTCTTATTTATTTCCCTGTGTACCTATTCTCCAGTAGGTCTCTTATTTATTACTTTCTTCCTTAGTCTCTTCTCCCTTCAACCTCTCTCACTCCTCCTTTGTTCTTCCTCTTAACTTTTTGCACTGCATGTGTGTAGTACAGACACACACATGGAACATTTTAGATTTAACAACTACTTTCCCATAAATGTAGGCCTTTGCACATAGCACTTCCAGAGAAAGGTACAAATCTATGATCATTCTACACCTTCTTTCTCTCCTTGCCCTATTCTTCAGTTTCTCCACCCCATCCACTCTTTTCCCTTATCTCCAGAGTAATCCATCCTCTGATCTCATGATCCACTTGCCTCTCTGTCATAAGTTCTTCTTTCATTCTCACTTTCTGCCATCATTTAGTCTCTGTTTCCAAAGCTTATCCCTTCTCTCACATTTGTTCCCAGCATACTGTCATCTGTCTCCTAAGAGTGGAGGGGTAAGAGTGTAGGCAACTCTGGTTTATTTTTCAGGAGTTTATCACTTCTTAAAATATAGGATCCTTAGTTGTACTGATAACCGTAAGAACTTCAGAAAGGTATTTTTGGCTTCTCTGTACTACAGACTAGGTGTCATTAGTAGAGTCTGTCTCAAGTGTGTTTGATCTCCCAGGCAGCACTATTGTCAGTGCTTCCCACCTTTCTGATGCTCTTACGGTTATCAATACAACTATATTTTAAGAAGTGACACTGACAGTTACAGCCACAGAATTTAAGAAGATTCCTGAGGCAGGCCATAGGGCCAAAACACGGCCGTGTCGAGTCTGATTTGATGATAATAAACTTTTAAGATTGGACAGCATCATCGTTTCATTTTCCTGGTCACCTCCTGAGGGACTCTAAGCAATTACATGAGCCCTGGACTGTTCTGTACCTTTTTCCTATTTTTATGTACTTTACAAATATGATGGTTTCTACTGCCAAGCAGGTAACTTCCAACCAGCTGAGCAGTGCTGTTACCACCCCAAAGATCAGTTCACAAGTTGCTACTCATCTAGATCTAAAGAACAAGTCTGGATCACCAATCCTGAAAAGAATGAGGACATGAGAGGTAGGGTTGCAAACTTATTCAAGAAAATGGAGGTTCACAGTAATTGGCTCAAACTACTCCCATGTAAACACTGCTGTATATGAATTTACTGGTCACACCTTCAATGCTTTGCCAAAAATTTAATACCTCTTAACTAACATATCTGTAGTTTCTTCAGACCTGGCCAATGTCTTTCAAAGTTGACACTGTTTTTCGGTGGTATCACCATGGAAAATAAAATATTGCATACAGGCAAATGTTTCATACATGTGACTTGCAAGAAAACCTTAAAATATAAACAAAACATGTATTTTGCTGATCAGAGCTTCTCAATGTTCTCTCTTTTAAATGACTTACTGATTAAATCAGTACCCTTCAGAAAGCTGCAATACGTCCCTTTCTTATTTGGCAACCCCAAATCCAACTTCAAAAGATAGAAGGCCCTCATCCAGCAATATTTAACAAGACCTGCTTTTCAAGGAGATGGCAATTCTTCATTTTCTATCAAATGATCTTTTTCTGAATACTTAACACCCCTAACCAACCTCCATACTCCAAGGTAAGCATCCGTTAATAGATTCTTTTTGGGTCGATCAGAGCTGGAATCCACTTGGCCATTGGATGCCAATACTTCTCCCACTGTGTCTTTCTTTTCTTCTCCACCCAATTGTCTGTCCCCATTTACTGTCTCAGCTAAGTCTGCCCCATCCGTCCCTTTCTCCTGGGACATCTCCTCCATTACAAATGGTGGCTGGCCAGTATGCTCTTCCTCGTCTTCCCCCCTGGTCTCTTTCTCCAGGTCCTCATACTTGCTCTGCCTTCTAGTGTCAATGTACTTGGCCACACAGTAAATGATAGAACCCAAGGTATTAACCACTACACCTGCAATGAAAAGTGACGTGGGTTCCACATCGTTGAATGCCACCATGCCTACCGTGATGGTAGCGATGCTCTTCACCACACCGACAAAACTGGTGGTCACTGCTGAGTTGATGTACGTGCAGTGGAGGGTGGTAAAGTTCATGGCACAACCTATCATGATACAAGTAATAAATATGCACACCATAGCTGGGTCTTTCCAGCATGGAGAAGACCAAGCATTGATGGAATCCAGACTGGCAAAAGAGAAGATGATGAGGAAAGGTGTAGCAGAAACAGCAATGGCATACTGGGCAGTGAGGGGGCCATGGTCACTATCTGCGCTGGTCTTCTGAATAAGCACCAAGTATGCAGCGTGAACTAGAACTGCCAATGCTCCTGTCACGTATCCTACAGGATCACCAGTCAGGTCACCAGCTCCTGTCAGAAAAGAGAAAGAAATATATGCATTTATGTTTATTTGGCATACACTATGTGGCGGTGTTTGAAATAAACACAGTACAAACGAGATTGTTATAATCTGACTCAGCCTCAAAACACACTATGTTTTTATTTCCATGGGTGTGTTGATAGTATCGATTTCTGAAAAATTGTGCAGCCACTTGATTATCTTTGGACTGAAAAACCCTGATGCTTAGAAAATCCCTTCTGATTCATAGTGCTATGCACTCACGATGTAATCCCCATTTTATCCATTAACCTCTTACCAATACCAGTATGGACCTGTACCTATATAAGGCATATCTCAGGGATCCCTGCCTCTGCTTCAAAAGTACCATCTTTCCCATTTTAAGAGCCAGTATAAGATTCCAAATATAATACCAATTTTTGAACAAGTTATTAAATCTCATTGTACAGGACCTCTTTAGACAACTGTATCAGACTTAAGGGTGCCTCCATCTCTTATTAAGTTCTGATTTCTTTGAACTGAGATAGTGCATGGGTTTCATTATTTTCCTTATATTTGTCTTCCACAGAAATAACCATTTTTTTAAAAATAGCACTTTTTATGGAATACACCTACCACCATCCACACAACTAAAATATAGGCGCATTTATGCCAATGAAAAGCCGGTGTAAATGCCCACACCTAACTTTAGGTGCTGAACGGGTTAAACGCTGCATGTAAATTTTAGGAATGCCCATGACCCACCCATGCTCCTCCCGTGGACAAGCCCACTTTTGAGATCCATGCGGTAGAATTTAGGTGGACTACTTTATAGAATACGCTGAGTGAGTAGTGCATATAAATTCTAATTAGTGCCAATTAGTACTGATAATTACTTGTTAACATCCAATTATCGGCACTGATTGTCTTGTTAACCAATTGAGTTGCTTGTGCAAATCAGAATATGCCCAGATTTGCGTGCACAACTCTAGTTGAACTAGAATTTGGGGGGGGGGGGGGGGGGTTCATCTTCAAACTGGTGGAAATAAGAGACAGAATATATAGATAGATAGACACACACACACACACACACACAGAAAATGACGGCAGATAAAGGCAATATGATCTATCCAGTCTGTCCATCCATACCGTCTATCATCCCTTCCTCTTCTGGGTTACTTGCTTTTACACTTTGCATTTTTAACAGGTCAATAGAACTAGAAAACTTTATTTTGCCCATATGCAACTCTGGACAAACACCCTAGCTGTTTATAGTAAAGCACTGATTTTCTTCAAACGGTCAAATGCTCCCGGATTAGTGCGAGATAGATTTATCCTCATTCGTCTTCCATTTTTCTGAGTGGTTAAACAGCGATGCAAACAAATTCTCTAATCGGAATCTCTGCACAAATCCCTGGAAATGGCTTCCTCATTGAATCTTTTGCATTTCCAAAGAACCCATCACGTGCCACTTTAAGACTGCTCAATTCTTTCTTACACGCTACAGTATACTATCTCCCCAGTGCCTCCAAAGTAAAGATTAAAGCCACACGGAAAAACTACTGCTTATGCAGAGAGTCCTGAGAAAAAACGCCTCATGCAAGAATCTTCCCGGTCAGATTTATATAACCCCTCTGATGTAAAGTGTACACATTGAGCGATCTCACACACACATCCCTCCTGAAGACTTTCACTGCTTTTTGGTTTGCTTAACCGTTTTATGTGCTTAACATTGACTAGTATAGAGACAGAAATCTTCGGGAACTAAACGAAATCGATTTTTGAAAAGTGTATACATAAAAGATCGCCAAATGAGTCCGTTTCCTATTGAAACTCTCCCTTCGGTTGAATAACTGTTTTCCTCGCTGTGGACCGGAGAATTTCTGTTTAGTGGCATAATGAAGATAAAGAGTTAGTCTGCCACTGTTCCGCCTCCAAAACCTTAGCTGCCTTCGCAAAACTTCTGAGTTTTTTTTTTTTTTTTTTTTCCCTAACGGGAGTCATTTTCAAGAGTCCTGTGCCCTGCAGTGAACACAAAATTAGGATCAACCAGGTTAGAATTCAATGAGCTTCTTTGAGAATTTCAGATAAGACTATTTCCCTCCAAGGCTGATCATTTGAGTCACGAGAAACTCGTTTTTACTGTCCGAAAGTTGCAAGGCGCCCAGGGTCTACTCTTTGTTTCAATGATGTGAATTGGGTGCGGTGAGTTTGAAACCTCTTCCCCCTTAAACTGAGTTGTCGGTTTCCCTTATTCTGTGGCCACACGATGCTGACTCTTCCCCTATCCCTTTAGTGACACTAGGCTAAAGGAGAGTACTGCAAGACTGCCTACTCCCCACCTGTATGATTCAGATTAACAATGTTATTCCGATCTTTTCCCTGCGACAAAATATGTAACTATGTTTTGGAACGATTGATTTGGTCCGCTTTAGCGGAGAGCTGGGGAGTTTCTGTGATCTCACTTGTATGATTCAGATTAACGATGCATCTTTCTTTCTTTCTTTCTTTCTTACCTCCGGCAAAACATTTAGGGGAGTTTGGCAAATTGCTTTGGTCCGTTTTCCCTGTAAGTCCCTTAACAGCCTAGTCACTGGTAAGAAAAATTCACTTGCAGCAACCCCACTTATTTCAAAGTCCCCCCCCCCCCCCCAAGCTAAGCGGGCAGATGGAGATTATGCGCGCAGTCTGTTAGCCGTCTTACCTGCCAGGGCGGCTCCACAGGTGGTGATGAGCACGGCCAGCAGCACCCCCAGCGAGGGCCGGCCATTGCGCAGCACCAGCACCCCGATGAGCAGAGTGACCAGGGGCAGGCAGCGCTTGAACACCACGTACATGGGCAAGCTGAGACCCCGCAGGGACCAGAGGGTCAGGCTGGACTGCAGCGTGGACAGCACGGTGACCCCGGCGAAGAGCCGCGCCAGGGACAGCCCGAAGGCGGGCACGGCCACCTTGCCCCAGCGCCGCAGCAGCTCCAGGCTCAGCGCCGCCGTGGTGCTCGTCAGGCATTGGACCAGCGTCAGGAAAGTGAAGTGGTAGCGGCTGATCAGAAACTTGAGCAGGATGTTCAGCGAGCCCGAGAAGACCCCGTGCGCCACGGCCACCGAGACGCCCAGCAGCCGACCCCGGCACCAGCGCATCCTGCCCCCGGGGCTCCTGGCGCAAGCTTTCCCTGGGACGACGAGACGGCAAGGGGGGCGAACAGCATCCGCTCCGCTCTCTGGGTCCTGAACAGTGCCGGCGGGGAGTCACCTAAAGATGAAACGAGCAGTGGCAAACTGGCAAAACATCTAGAGAGTCTGAAAAAGAGCCCGAGCTGCTGACGCATGTATGCAGTTTCCATTTACTTAATTAGATGTGAGTGCCTGGATTGCATTTGCAATTTTTTTGTGTTTCCCTCATGACGAGGCGGATTTTTTTATTATTATTAGGAGTGTGGGGGAGAGGACGAAGAGCAGATAGGGTGGGAGGGGGAGATAGAGGAGGGAAAACTCCAATACCAACTCATTTGGCTACAGTCTTGTGAACTCTGCAATCACTTTGTTTTACTAAGTGACTGGTGATAAACGGGTCCCTGAAATCGGACTGCTGCCCTAGGACTCGATTACCAGCTAGTCTTTCTGGTTTAAAATTTAAGCACACCTACACGTTCACGTTAGTTGAAGAGGTCTTTTTATTAAATACAAGATAGAAACAGAGGAACTGGGAACCAGGAGCAAATATCTGATCCTGAATCCGAATCGATCTCTACGTATTCAGTTAGTTTTGAGCATCTTAACCTAAATGAAATTTAGGGAGGCAGCTAACTGGGAAGTAAAGTGATGAGAGAGACAGGAAATTAAAGCTGGAAATTATTTCTTGTTAGATTTCAAATAGGGACGGGAGCTTGGAGCGGTGAATGAATCTGAGTAAGTGATCATTGCCCTGCAGAGTTGCTGCATTTTCTCCACTTTTCTTTCAGCCCAAGTGACTAGTGTAGGGAGCCGCCTTTTCAAATGCTTAGCGTGTCAGTTAAGGTTATCAATAGAAATCAAACAAAATAAAACATGGAAAAGAAAATAAGATGATACCTTTTTTATTGGACATAACTTAATACATTTCTTGATTAGCTTTCGAAGGTTGCCCTTCTTCCTCAGGCAACCTTCGAAAGCTAATCAAGAAATGTATTAAGTTATGTCCAATAAAAAAAGGTATCATCTTATTTTCTTTTCCATGTTTTATTTTGTTTGATTTCTATTGATAACCTTTAACAGTGGACTAACACGGCTACCACACCTCTCTACGTGTCAGTTAAAAAAGAGGAGTCCCGTCTATGAAAGAGCGCCCGTTTCCTCAGTAATTACTTTAAGGACATTGGACAGCGTCTTGAGGGTTTTTCCAAATACTGCATTCAGAACTGCAGTATCAATAGAAATCAAACAAAATAAAACATGGATAAGATGATACCTTTTTTATTGGACATAACTTAATACATTTCTTGATTAGCTTTCGAAGGTTGCCCTTCTTCGTCAGATCGGAAATAAGCAAATGTGCTAGCTGACAGTGTATATAAGTGAAAACATTCAAGCATTACTATGACAGTCTGACAGGGTGGGAGAATGGGGGTGGGTCGGAGGTATGCATGGGGACATCAAAGCATATCACTGATATTCTAACAGGATGGGTGTGGGTAGGTGAGGGGAGGGTGATCAACAGAGACATACAGCTTTATGGTTTATAATGGGCTAGGAACCCCAGGACCTTGTTAAGTCCTTTCTGTTGGGTGTTAAAATATTCAATCATTCTGACTTCAAAGGTCTTACGTTCTTGTATGGTTTTAAAGTTACCTTTCAGTATTCTCACTGTGAAATCACTGGTACAGTGTCCTGGTTCTGTGAAGTGCTGTCCCACCGGGGTGGGGGCCCTACTGGCTGTATTGTTCATGTGATGTCTATGTAAATTGAATCTTGTCTTAAGCATCTGGCCTGTTTCTCCAATATAGCATCCTTCGTTACATTTTTTACACTGAATGATATATACCACACTCCTCTACTTAAGATGGAAGAACTGCAGTAGAATGTTAACTCCAAGATCTTAACCACTAACTACCTACAACGTCCTTATTCCCCCCTCCCCTTATTGTTACCTTCCTTATTTAACATGTCCCACCCCCTCCTTCAAGCATTTATGCTTTAAGACCCCAACTCTGCTTACAATAATTCAACAACACACAAATTGGAAGTAAACGGTAGGTCGCAGCTTTGTTTATTCACAACTCTTTAAATTGACAATCAGGAAATCTAAATAATACCCCTAAGCTACACATAAAATGTTACAAAAAAAAACCTCTCCTCTGGCCACTCGCCATGTCAGCTAAGAAGCAAGTCCATCGCCGTTCCATCTCCGCTGATCTCAGTTTTCACAGTTCCACCTTGATAGAAAGAGCCCTGGGCCAGGTATGGACCTCCATGCCCATTAGCCATGTCTTGTGATCCACCATGATAATCAAATCTTGTACCTTGCTTATTATGACTCATTCTCCATGAGCTACAACCCCTGTAGCTTGGGTGTCTGCCACAGGGGCCACTAGCATGATTCAAAGGCCTCCGTCCCTCAAAAGATCCCACAGCTGCAACCTACAACACCACACTATGGAAAGAGTATTCAATAAGTTCTTATGTATCATTGAGGAAAAGATCAATTCCTATATCAGATAAATGAATTGTATCCCATCTAAACAGCTCTACACATCGTGTGTCAACCCAATCATGTCTGAGCTGGCAACCTCCTCACATTATCAGCCAGACTCCCACCTGCCTGTTGATTTTTGCCAAACCCAGGTTCCACTTCCTCAGCAACAGATAAGCAGGCCTAGGAATTATGTCAGACCAATCTACCCTGGAAGATGAGAACCAAGACAGTATGAATCTAAAATCATCCTTAATAGTATCAATGAGTCTTTTTCCAGTCCAGTCATCCACATCATTTCCTTCCAGGTGGATGATCATCAGGTGTGGATGCCAAGGTTTGGATCACAGACTATACAGAAGCGGGAGCAGCTGGTACCACCTCATATCTCACTCCCCAAGCCAGGAAATCCATAACCTTCAATGTACCATGCCTAAATGGATACCACCTACTCAATGTGCAGCTCTGTGGGCAGCAGAATGAATGCCCAATGATCCAGACAGAGCGCACCTTGCCAACAGCATCTGGAAAAGACAACCAGTCAACGGGAGAAGGCAAGAATGCAGAGGCAAAGAACAGTGATAGTACCAGGGCCACCAGCAGAGTGGAGAGACAAGTAACAGGCTCAAGAAAGAAATAATGACATGCAGAGAAATGCCCATAGTCCAAGATGTTGAGAATGTATCCCAAACATAAATCTGCTACACCCTGCCTTAGTCAAAATCAAGACTGGAAAGGACAAATATAACCCTGAAAGAGAACCAATGCCCTGTACTATTAATGGTCTCATCACCTAACCCACTGCACTGGCACTTGTCATCATATCTATTCAGAAGGAATGCATGCCAAACTGCTTTTGATTTTCCCCATCTGCTGCAAGACATTTTTTCAAGACTACAGAAAACTGGTGCTTATTTAAGGCCACCCTATCAGTGTGCACAAGGAAGGATGGGGTTCTAGATGGGCAGGCCACTAGAAAAGCCATCACAAGACTAACTGGACAAGTATCAATACCTTGGACTCATTTCAACACAATAGACCACCCTATCCCCAGCTGGTCAGTATTGGAGAAAACCAGTCGAATGTGAAGGGTGGTGCCATGTACAAACCTCCAGCCCCATGGGCTCCTTTTGCCTGGGTCACCAGTTCACTCACCCTAATGCACCATAGAAAGCCAGTGTACATAACAGCAGGCAAAACCATCAACAAAGTAGCCAACAGGTCATGTGTGATTGGCCCCCTGGAATCCAGCATGGGAGGATGCATCCTACCCCAACCTGCAAACATACATCACACAAGGAAGTTAGATGCTGGATTCCCCCAACCAAAAGCCTTACACAAAAAGGCAAATCCAGTCACCTGCCTGACAGCTGCACCTTTGGAATAAGCCTGGTCTTTTGCATGTAATGCATATTCAGCTTCAAAACACCAGCCCCTAATTCCCAGCCCCTTTGCTGCAAAAATGCAACAACTCCTTCAAAACTTGCAACATAATCTGACCATGTTGATGTCGTAACAGAGTTTCTCAGTATCACCCACATTCCTGACTGCCCAACCTCTACAGATGCAATGGCATTGGTATGCCCACCTCATCTGCATCTGGTGCAAGGGTCCAAAATCAATTTAACTGGAAATGAGAAAGTGTGTCAGCTTTTTTGTTAGTAGATCTAGGGATATGCCTAGCTCTAAGACAGAGGTTAAGTCTTAAACAGTGTAAGACCAATTCTATGACTAAGGAGTTCACAAGCAAACATCTGGCCTCCTGCTTATTCAAAACCTCAACCACCCCTTTATTGTCACACTACACAAAGATCTGCTTGTCCCACAATCTGTCCAACCAAATCTCACAAGCTACTACAAAAGGAAAGAGATTGAGAAAGGTAATATTCTTCATCAAACCAGCTTCTATCCAGGATGTAGGCCAAGATGTGGCACACCTCAAACCTCTATAGTACACCCACTGCATCCATGAACAATTATAGGTCAACACTGGACACCTCAGTGCTCTGCAACACTAAAGTCCTATTAAAGGAACCCAAGAACTCCAGCCACATCTGAGATCCATCTGGATACCAGTGGCCAAATGCACTTAATGATGAGGCTTCCTGATGCCAGCCATCACTAAGGCCAGTCACTGAGAAATGCACAGCCCATTGGAATGACCCTGCATGCAAAATTTAGACTACCCCAAAAGAGGCTGGACAGTACATAAGGGTGCCTTCTGAGCTTGCATAACAGATGTATTGAGCACCTCTAACTGCTCCACCTTGTCCTTCAGCAACCTGGTCACCATCTGCACAGAATCAATCTTGATAACCAAGAAGATAATAACTAGGACTGGACCCTCGGTCTTATCTGCAGCCAAAGGTATAGCAAAGTGGACGACCACCTCAATGAAAGTATACATGAGTCTGTCACACTCATTGCTATCAGCAGGGCCCACAAACAAAAAGTCATCCAAGTAGTAGACCATATTGACAAGGCCTGTCCTCAACAGTCACCCAATGAACAAATGAGCTGAACAGCTCAAAGTCCACATAGGAAACTGAATAGCCCATAGGCATGCACATGTCAAAACAGAATGCATCATTGACTTGAAAACTCAATAACGGAAAGGAGAAAGAGTGGACCAGCAACAACTGAAAGGCAGATTCAACATCAACCTTCACTATCCTGGCTCCATTTGTATACCTATGAACCAATCCAAGAGCACAGTCAAAGGAAGTATACTTCTAATTGTGGACTAAAATTTTCTTTTTTTTTACCTTTAATTGCAAATGTTCCTGTAATATCATTATGTGATTTGTGTGATTTATGTTTATTGCATAAATGTAATGTTAGAATAATCATAAATAAAATTTTAAAAAAGGAAGTATACTGGACCATACACAATTCTTTTGGTATGCCATCATTGACCAAATGACGAAAGATCAACCGGATGAGAGAGGTAATGAATCAATCTGAACGTCCCGGGCTCCTACTTAGCGATTACAGCCAAAGGAGAAAGCATCAACACCAGGAAAGGCCTGCAGCCAAAAGGGCCAGCAATCCTGCCCAGATGAAGCTCCTTCCTCAATTTTTTTGTCACAACTTCTCTCAGCCGCTTTATCAATGATGAATTGTGAATAATATTATTTACCAATGAGTCCTGGAATGGAATAAGAAACTCTTTGGTGAAACCTCAATAATGAATTGTGAACAACATTATTTACCAATGAGCCCTGGAATGGAATAAGAAACTCTTTGGTGAAATCTCTTTCTGGCACCTCTGCCATTTCTATATCGTTGTATCAACGCAACCAAGAGTGCATAGTACAACCAGTACTGAGGTATGCACTTTACTAAAGGGATTATAACTTTACAGTGGGGGTAGGTCCACTGGCTCACTTCTTGGGACACTTACCAGCTTATAATCGAAAGTGATCGCCAGCCATCTTCCGACACAAATCGGGAGATGGCCGGCGATTTCTTAAAAGCGGCGAAATCGGTATAATCAAAAGTGGCATTTTTGACAGCATCGCCGCTTTCACGTTGCTTCGCCGGCGAAAGTTCAAGGGGGTATGTCGGTAGATTAGCGAAGGCAGGACATGGGCAGGCATGGGCGTGGCTACCAGATGGCCGGCTTTCGCCGATAATGGAAAAAAAGCGGCATTAAGCAGTATTTCGCCGGCTTTACTTGGTCCTTTTATTTTCACAACCAAGCCTCAAAAATGTGCCCCAACTGACCAGATGACCACTGGAGGGAATGGGATATGACCTCCCCATACTCCCCCAGTACTCCCCCAGTGGTCACCAATCCCCTTCCAAACTAAAAAAAATAAAACTAAAAACCTTTTTTGCCAGCCTGTATGCCAGCCTCAAATGCCGCATCCACCTCCATGACAGCAGAATGTGTTGTATCCTCCGACAGCCTTTCCCTGGTTGCGATGTGGCTCTCGGGTGAGTGTGACACCTTTTCTGTTAGGTGCCCTGCAGAGTCACATTAGCAATGCATTGTGGTGGGTGTAGGGTACTGGGCTCTACTCCCATGGTGCTTTTCCTCCCTACTAACTGGGTCAGAGTGTGCCCTGTTTTGTTTCCTGTTGTAGTCCATGCGATAGTGGCCATTTTTGTAAGCCAGTTTTAGTTCCCTTTCCTATGTTACCCACATTAGAGAACGTAGTTCTTACCTTGAATGGTGCTGAAAGAGGGCATTGTACACCATTGTGCCAGCTCTGACCTACTGCTAATCTTAGTACCAGGGGACTCTTTGCCAGTGGGGCACAACCTCTGATCTGCAGTTAACTGTGAGTAAACGTGGTTATTTCACGAAAGGACTTTTTCAGAGAGATTAGTCTTCAGGTGTGAACTGGTGTACCAAAGTTATACAGCAGCAATAAGTCCTAGAGGCTGTAGGCAGGTCCCTGGAGCAATTTTAGTGGGTGCAGTACATTTGCGGGTAGTGGGTATGGGAGGGGGTTGGAGGGCTCAGCTCCCAAAGTAAGGGAGCTATGCACGTGGGAGCTTTTCTGAAGTCTACCGCAGTGACCCCTAGGGTGGCTGGTTGGTGTCCTGGCATGTCAGGGGGGCCAGTGCACTAAAAATGCTGGCTCCTCCCATGGCCAAATGCCTTGAATTTAGCCGGGGTTTGAGATGGCCGACATAACTTTCCATTATTTCTGAAAAACAAACCCAGCCATCTCAAACCCAGTGAAATCCACGGCATTTGGCCGGGCTAAACCGTATTATCGAAAAAAAAGATGGCCGGCCATCTTTTTCGATAATATGGTTCCGGCCAGCTGTAGCGCCGCCGCCAACATAGATCACCGGCGATCTATTTGGCCGGCGACGTTCGATTATGCCCCTCTTGGTGGCCGAATGTCCCTGTCCACATTGTGAAGTGGAGTGGCAAAACGTGCAATCTGGGAACAATCTAGCCACCTCCAGACCCTGAGGCACCGCCTCCTGTTCCAGGGGAATGAAAAGAGTGATTGACCCAGAGGCAGGCAGAACTATCTTGCTCACACTAGTCACACCCATCATGACTGACCGAGGTGCCATGTGCATGAGTCACATGTTATTATCCTTTATTCCCCATGACGTGAAGATTTTCTTCCATCTTATCATGGAAGGTTTCATCATAAGTCAACCATGACCATCCCCAATTCTCTGGAAGGCATCAAGCACCATGTCATCAGCATAAGTCAACAAAAGGCAATACTGACCCAGGTTTCCATGCCCCCACACACTTGCCAGTCTAAGGAAGGAATGCATCCAATTAACAATATTTTGAGCTACCCTCTTCTTGAGCTACCTTGTTCTCTTTCCTGACCTCACCCTGCTTCTTTGACTTCTTTCTATGAATCCCGCCATCAATTTAAACACAACTATACACACCCACTTCCTGATTTTTTATGCAGAGCATGTGGGACCTGCTTTCACAATTTATACAATGCTACTAGAGCAGTTGGCCCACTAGCCTGCTCTCCCCTCCTTCGCTGCCTCAGATGACAGCAGGGCTGCACCAGAAGATAAGGAGGAGGAGGAAGAAGAACTAGACCCAGAAGAAGAGGAAGAAGAACTCGCATGTCTTTTCCCTTCCCTCTTCTCCTTTTCTTAGCACCGCAATCATGCTTGGAAGCTTTTGGAGGTCTATTACCAGGCTCCGATGCACTAGCTCCTGTCATAGTTGTCTTAGAGACTGTAGCAGAGCCTTCATCAGCTGATCCCCAAAGAGGGTACCTCGATGATGATGCAGCAGCATCTTCAGGTCAAGCAAGACTATGCTCAAGTGAGCCACTAGTACAGGTCACTTTGGGCTGCTGGTCTGCTGATGAACCCTTTGCAATTGCTGGCCTACTTGTAGAAGGCTCTTCACCAGGCATTGCTCATCCTTGGATACCAGCTAGAGGTTCCTGTGAAGACACAAGAAAGACACCAGCAGAATCAGCCCTAGGTTCACCCACCCATGCCTCTACGCCATGGAATGCTCTGTCCTCTCCCATAAGCCAAGATTGATGCTGGTCCAGAGGCTGAGGCATAGCCTACCTCTCCCAAGGGCCAAAGGGGCCCACTGGATGGAGGCCTGCCCAAGAGGCCAAAAGTACTGGTGCCCATCCCTCCAGGCATTCCCATGCTCTGAGGATCCTGTTGTGAAACCTCACAACAAGCCAGGAGATCCTGGAGGCCAACTCCACAACAAGCCAAGGGCCAAGGTGTGCCTGTGCATAGCCCAAATAAAAAAGACAGCACTGCTAAAGCTGATAGAAATCAATATCATTTCATCAATAATAATAATAAAATACTCTGACAGCTGAATTGTATAGGAAAGGATTATGAAAAAGAGTTAAGGGGAGGTTGTTCACCGCTGAAGACTCAGTCTAGGGCAGTTTCCTTTTCATCTGCTTTTGGTTATTACAGAAGATTTGTGAATCTTTTCTCACTGGTTATAAGTTTTCACAGTAGTCTGATCTTATACTATTGATAGTATTTTACTGCAGTCTTTGCTTGATAGATTTCTTTATCAATTTCCCAGTTTATTTTTTCATTTTCTATCTAGCTCCAGTAACAGAGCATGCAATACATGCCTCACTAGGACCTTCCATTCTCAGCACTTTCTTACATCTGCATATCCATTTTCTGCACAGTTCAGACTCTATAATTTTTTTACTTGGAAGAAAAAGAAAACATTTCCAGCACAGTTCCTCCAAGACATCTGGTTTGCAACCCCTCTCCTGTTTACATTCCAGTGTATCCAAAATGTACACTTTTAATGCCCAGCTTTGAGTTCTACCTCACTTCTGCTGCAAGTCTCTCTGGATAAAAGTGTTCTTATCTTAAAAACAAATAACAGCGACTGTCATTTACAATGTATTTTAAAAGTCTTTAGCTGAGTAAATTGAGTGCACGTGCCCCAAGGCTTCTGTTCTTCTTAAACACCGTATCTCTGTTTTCATATATTTTTTTACTCTGAACTAGTAAGAGCTTTACGGATGCATTAAAGATTAATTATGGCTTGGGTTTATTTGTAAAATGAAACCTTAGGCAGTAGGCACATAGCCTTCTGTAAAGGTTTGTGAAGGGAATATTCCCCCCCCCCCCCCCCCCCCCAATGGACTTTGCTCCACTTTTCAAAAGAAAATACTTTCTGTTTGACAGGAGGAAATGCCCACACAGATTTGGAACTGCTTTTTTTATTATTATTATTTTTGCAAGTACTGTACTTCTGCAGAATTAAATGCATGTTATTGCCTCCTCAACATAACCCTTCCCCGAGTCCGCTTTATTTTCCAATACAAGTATGTGCCTTGTAGATCCTCACATACTTTTACCCATATACAGGGTGTGCGCACTGTTCCTTCTAAGATGAGCAGGAATCCTCCATTTACAGTCCTGCATGGGGGGGGGGGGAGGGTGCTGTTTTACTATTTCAATAGGGAGGAACAGGCAAGCTCTGCAGGACTCCAGGAAAGCTGCCTGTACCTAGCAAATGAAAGCAAATATTAGTGGTAGCAATGTAGTTGAAGGATTCCCACTCAGCTTAGAAGGAACAGTGGATGGGTGGTATTCAGATAGTTTCTTTACCAGTAAATGGCCTGTGGAAACCACTCTCCCTATGCATATTAGAGGCTCCTCAGAATTCATGTTGTAAGAGACCTGTTGATATCAGTATTAAAAGTGCAGTAGTGTGTGCTGATAAGAAGCTTTCCTTTACTGTTCTGCATCCAGTCTGTTGTTCTTTAAGTCATCTACATTCATGTGGGTCACTACCTGAAGTAATCTGAACAATACAGTGATAGCCTGTGGCTGTGACAAAGTGAACCAGCAGAAGATCTTTAAATCTTGCCTTGCATGGTGTCAAACTGACCAAGATAGGCTGCTGCAAAGCTCTCTGTCTCAGTTAGTTGCTATCACTCAGCAGGCTACTGGGAAATGGACTGCATGACCCTTTTATTTTTTTTGTTACATTTGTACCCCGTGCTTTCCCACTCATGGCAGGCTCAATGTGGCTTACATGGGGCAATAGAGGGTTAAGTGACTTGCCCAGAGTCACAAGGAGCTGCCTGTGCCTGAAGTGGGAATCGAACTCAGTTCCCCAGGACCAAAGTCCACCACCCTAACCACTAGGCCACTCCTCCACTCTATTCCTCCTATCATCCACTTCCTTTTGCAATATCTCAGCATTCCCCCCCCCCACACACACACACACACACACACACACACACCATAACCTTTGGCTTTAACCTGGCTTCCCAACCTCTAGGATGTTTGTATCATGCTTTCTTGGATTCCTAAACTAGTTTTATTTCTTCCTTCACCTCCACTTGGAGGCTATGCATCTAACCCCTTTTAAGGGCAAGATCATGCACAAGGAACTGACCGAGGTACTGAATAAACCCTGAATAGTGCATGAAAAAATCCTCTGAATCATCCCTTGAGCTTTGGAAGATGGAGTTTAAAAACACTTTTGATACAGTGACTACCCTGAAAAGATGCACCATTCATCACCATAGTATACCAACAATCTTTGCTTGTTAAAATGAGCTGGCCGTGAACTTGAAGAGCAATAAGGAGAGTCAAGGATAAATTAAAATGGAGATTACATTACAATGTTTATAAAACAGAGATTGAGAAAGCAAAAAGTTCTTTATAGTGCAATAGTGCAAAATGATAGAGACTATTATAAAGACGAAAATTACAGAGCATATGCATAGACATAGATTAATGAGACAAAGCCAAAATGGATGTAGTGAAGGGAAATCTTGCCTCACCAATCTACTGCATTTCTTTGAAGGGGTGAATAAACATGTGGATAAAGGTGAGCCAGTCAAGATTATGTATCTGTATTTTCAAATGGCATTTGACAAAGTACCTCATGAAAGACTCCTGAGGAAATTAGAAAGTCATGGGATAGGAAGTAATGTTCTATTGTTGGTTAAGAACTGGCTAATATTTAGAAAACAGAATAGGGTTAAATGGAGAAGGGTAGATAGTGGGGTTCCCCAAGGGTATCTGCTGGGGCTGCTGTTTTTTTAAACATATTTATAAATGATCTAGAGATGGGAATAACTAATGAGGTGATTCAATTTGTAGATGACACAACATTTTTCAAAGTTGTTAAATTACAAGAGGATTGTGAAAAAATTGCAAGAGGACCTTATGAGACTGAGCATCCAAATGGCAGATGATATTTAATATAAGAAAGTGTAAAGTGATGCATGTGAGAAAGAGGAAGCCAAATTTTAGCTACGTGATGCAAGGTTACACATTAGGAGTCACTGCTCAGGAAAAGGATCTAGGTGTCATCGTTGATGATACATTGAAACCCTCTGCTCATTGTGCAGCAGCAGCTAAGAAAGCAAATAGAATGTTAGGAATTATTAGGGAAAAAAAAGCCGAGAATATTATAATGTCATTGTATTGCTCCATTATGCAACTACACCTTGAATATTGTGTGCAATTCTGGTCACCGAATCTCAAAAAAGATATAGCAGAATTAGAAAAAGTACAGCGAAGAAAGATGAAAATGATGAAGGGGATTGGACAATTTCCCTATGAGGAAAGACTAAAAGAGCTAGTGCTCTTCAGCTTGCAATGAAGATAGCTGAGGAGAGATATGATAGAGGTATATAAAATACTGAGTGGAGTGGAGTAAAATACTAGGACTAGCGGGAATGCAATGAAGCTACTAAGTAGTAAATTTAAAACAAACCAGAGAAAATATTTTTTCACTCAATATGTAATTGAACTCTAGAATTCATTCAGAGAATGTGGTAAAAGCAGTTAGCTTAGTAGGATTTAAAAAACATTTGGATCATTTCATTAAAAAAAAATAGTCCATAAGACATTATTAAGATGGACTTGGGAAAATCCACTGCTTATTTCTAGGATAAGCAACATAAATCTGTTTTATTTTTTTAAGATCTTACCAGGTACTTGTGATCTGAATTGGAAACAGGATACTGGCTTGATGGACCTTTGGATTTCTCCCAGTATGGCAACTCTTTTGTTCATATCAGGGAATTCTTTAAGGTAGTCTTTCAATTACTCCTTCCTTTAGGCTCACTACTAACTGAATATAAATAAAGCTCACCCTTTATTGTAACATTTTGGATTACCATATTGCAAAGAAAATAAAAAATGTCGTGGAAGATAGAGGTGCATTTTTTTACAAAGGTTCTTAGCAATGTAGCCACTGCAGCATTTTACCCTCTATTATGAATTAGATTTTCTCTCCAAGAATCAAGTAACTTAAAGAAAATATTAGCTTTGATGAATCCATTAGGGATAGGCATTTTTTTAGTGTGCAATCAGTTCATTAGTACATCTTTAAATTGTTAGTGAATGAAAAAACAATTTAGTGAGCATTATCCTATGATTTGATGCTTGCAAAGTCAATCTAAGTACTGTATTTTAAAAAGTTCCCAAAAAATGTCCAAAATTTGGGGAAAAGCCCAAAAAATGCAAAAATGAACCAAACAATTTTCTTGCACAGCTCAAGAATCTATTTGATTTCATGACCCTCATCAGTTAGGGTTCTTAAAAGAACATAGTAAGAAAACAGTTCTGTTGGTGCTGATTTGTAATCATGGCTGTACTTTAGTTAAAGGGGACTCCTCATTACTGATGTTATTGGATCTTTTGCCAGAATGAATACACTAGTTGCGTTGGGGCACAGGGAAAATGTCCTGAGTTTGGTTCTGCTCTTCTTTTACAAGCAAAAACTCAAAACGTAGCTGTGGTTGAATCCTCTTCAAAAACTATCAATCGTGTAATATTTCAATGTTCTATATTATCACACATTCTCTTTAATATTTATTTGGCTTCCTTTGAAAACATGATTAATAGGTTAGGTATAAAAGACATCCAGATCATTCTTTCCTTGGACACAAATCCAAGAGCAACTACCAGACTCCTTAATCAATACCTGGCAGCTGTTTCCATCTGGATGCAGGAGAGCAAACTTAAACAAAATCTCAAAAAAGATGACATTCCTGTGGGATAGAAAAAAATATTTATTCAGTTACTTCACATGATCCAAGTATTGGATAAGACACCATTCTTAATAAAAGAGGAAGTCTGTAACCAGGGTTTCATTCTGGACTCTGTTAAAACTAGAATAAATTGCAGAGTTTTTGAAACAGGATTTTGTCAAACAGAGATTAGTATGGCAGCTGAACTCCTATATTGTTTCTGATGATTTGAAGTTGAATATGCAAGAACCATTCACATCACATTTAGATTAATGTAATGCTCTGCTTCTTGGTCTTTCCAACAAATTGAAGCTGCTACAAAATTCTATTGCTGGAATGATGTCTAGGGTGAAGGGTGAAGAGAGAATTAGCCTTCTTAGGAAATTACCTATCAATGCAGTTTAAGTCTCATTTCAAGATCTGAATATTATTCCTGTTGTTCAGGGGAATCAGGACCATTGTAGCCGGCTAAGCAATTTGACTAGCATGTCATTATCTTAGGTCAGCACATGAGTCATTCTTACATTTACTGACACAGATTTCTGTCTGACCAGGATGAGATGTGCTGTTACATGGATGGATCCACCTCTTTGGAATATATTCCAAGAAAGACTCAACTAGATCCAGGATATTTTCCTTTTAGATGTCAGATAAAAATTTGACATTTTAATATTGCTTTTAGAGTCTAAGGATTTATGCTGTTATATATTAGTATTTTCCAGCAGATAGATTTGGATATTATTTAATTTTGAAGATAAATTTCTACATTGTGAATCTCCTTAGGGGCAGTTTATACATAAGGCCAACTAGACAGTTGCCTAGAGTGACAACCTCTGTGGGACAGCAAAGAGCTGCTACAGACAAAGCAAAACAATAGATCCTGAAAGTCAATGAAAAGAGCCAATAAAATGCATTTTTACCCTCAGGGAGGATGGACAATTTTCAAATAGCTCATGTACCTGGATAAATAGCCATTTACCCAGGTAAAGGGCTTTTGCAAACTGCCCTGATTAAGTGTATACCTACTAAACAAACTTTTAATATTTAAATGTGATATCTTCATATGCATTTTATATATGATAATGTTGGGATTATCATGAGTGTTAAGTTTAATTATCAAAATATTGAGGGGGGCTATAGGGCCATGAAAGAGAGAACTGAGTGGTTGCTAGTGCACTGATGTCCTGGGCACCCCAACCTTGAATGCTACTCATATTCTCAGGATAAGAGAGGAAGGAGAAAGATCTCTGAGGAACCTCATGGTTTGACAAGGTACCTCATGAAAGGCTACAGAGGAAATTGGAGGGTCATGGGATAGGAGGAAATGTCCTATTGTGGATTAAAAACTGGTTGAAGGATAGGAAACAGAGAGTGGGTTTAAATAGGCAGTATTCACAATGGAGAAGGGTAGTTAGTGGGGTTCCTCAGCGGTCTGTGCTAGGACCGCTGCTTTTTAATATATTTATAAATGATTTAGAGATGGGAGTAACTAGCGAGGTAATTAAATTCAAAGTTGTTAACTCGCAACAGGATTGTGAAAAATTACAGAAGGACCTTACGAGACTGGGAGACTGGGTGGCTAAATAGCAGATGACGTTTAATGTGAGCAAGTGCAAGGTGATGCATGTGGGGGAAAAAGAACCCGAATTATAGCTACGTCATGCAAGGTTCCACGTTAGGAGTTACAGACCAAGAAAGGGATCTGGGTGTCGTCATCGATAATACACTGAAACCTTCTGCTCAGTGTGCTGCTGCAGCTCGGAAAGCGAATAGAATGTTGGGTATTATTAGGAATGGTATGGAAAACAGGTGTGAGGATGTCATAATGCCGTTATATCGCTCCATGATGCGACCGCACCTTGAGTATTATGTTCAATTCTGGTCGCCGCATCTCAAGAAAGATATAGCAGAATTGGAAAAGGTGCAGCGAAGGGTGACTAAAATTATAATGGGGATGGGACGACTTCCCTATGAAGAAAGACTAAGGAGGCTAGGGCTTTTCAGCTTGGAGAAGAGACAGCTGAGGGGAGACATGATAGAGGTATATAAAATAATGAGTGGAGTGGAACAGGTGGATGTGAAGCGTCTGTTCACGCTTTCCAAAAATACTAGGACTAAGGGGTATGCGATGAAACTACAGTGTAGTAAATTTAAAACAAATCAGAGAAAATGTTTCTTCACCCAACGCATAATTAAACTCTGGAATTCGTTGCCAGAGAACATGGTGAAGGCGGTTAGCTTGACAGAGTTTAAAAAGGGGTTAGACGGTTTCCTAAAGGACAAGTCCATAAACCACAACTAAATGGACTTGGGAAAAATCCACAATTCCAGGAATAACATGTATAGAATGTTTGTACATTTGGGAAGCTTGCCAGGTTCCCTTGGCCTGGATTGGCCGCGGTCATGGACAGGATGCTGGGCTCGATGGACCCTTGGTCTTTTCCCAGTGTGGCATTACTTATGTACTTATGTAAGTGGCCTCATGAGCTTTGTTCAGCACCTCTTTTCTAGAGATTCCCCATAACTGAGTGAGTGTCAGGAAACACTACTCTCTCCTTGTTTTTACCTCATTGGTCTGAGTCTAGCGAAACTCTGATGTTTCTAGCAAGGATCCCTTCTCAACTCTTTGTTTACTCACCTGAAGCTTAGACCGCGGTTTTATTTTCTAAAAGATAAACCTAGGGATGGAAGTTTACCTCCCTCACTGTAAGCGTGCTCTCCCCTCCAGATATTAACACAGGAACAGACAACCCTACGAAATTTCAAGGTCCCCACCAGAGAGGCAGACTGTAGGGGGCAATACATTCAGTTGGCATGAAATATTCACCAGTATGGTACATTCTTGCACAAAAGTTAAAAAAAAAAAAAGATATCAGAAACAATGTCTACACTGCAAGCCAGAGAGAGAAGGCTGACTTTCTCCTTCTCCTTCTCTCTCTCTAATTCTCTTTCAAAAATTTCCCTTGGGCCACTATATGACACCTCTGGATTGTGTCATGCCAGTCACTTCTTTTCGGAAGGCCTTGCACTAGGTCTCTTTCCTGAACCCTGTATCATGGGCTTGAAATCTAGCCACCAGATACACACTTGCTGATGGCTTTAGCCCCACCCCCACTCTGATGATGTGGATGCTACCAGATGGGGGGAAAAAAAGTCCCAGCAGAATTTCCAAATCTGGTGGCTTTTTGAGGCATTCATCATTCCTCCTACTGGTAGTCACTGCTTCTTCTCCCTGTGATGTGAATGCTGCTCCATGTCATCCCCTGCCTCTGTGATCCAGGGTGTGGAAGACCTGTTCTGAGAACTGAACCAGGGACCTTATATTTTTTTTATGATTCTTTCTGTTTATCTACAATAAAATATCCACTGTGTAATCTAATGAACTGAAAGGTTTCAGGTGATGTTTCTCAAGTGATTTTTCTACCAGAATAGTCATGAAGAGAAACTGCAGTGCTGTTTTCACAGAATTATATCAGGGAATACACAATTGTTTTGTGACTGGTTCCAGCAGTGGTGCACAGCTGGACCCAGTATAGTCCCAGTATGGTATGTAATTAAACACTACCACTGTTAAAATGCTGTGACATAGCCTGTTTTCCCTTAACTAATCTGCAATTGATTACTAACACTAATATGCTGTATGTGAATATAGCAGCTTGTTATTTCTAAAGATAGTAGTATATTTTCAATTTGAACACTGTACTGCAATCGATCTGGCTTTCTCCCCAAGCAATAAGCATGACAATATCCTCCAGTGCACTAATTCCAAGTCATGGATTTCTGGAGGCATGTGGAATCTTTCCATTACTGAGTTCACGTCACTTAAAAAAAAAACTTTGCATTCGTTGTTTGTTGATTTGGTTTCTGTCTTTTGTTTCTTAAGTTTCATTTGGACTAATGCATCTGCCCTTCTGTTTTAGTTAAGAGGGAGATGGAATTCTGCTTCAGAGAAAGTTTCATGGAAATTAGTATGCCTTTTCTTTGTCTGCTTCTGAACTTCAGATTTCTCGGTGCTACATCTCAGGCATGTTTGAGGGTGACCACTGGAACCCCCATTGTTTGTCTGTAAATACCAGTTTGAAATATCATCATAAGAAAAGCTCAGCCCAACAGATTTGTCAAAATGGAGGATTGCAGTGTCCTCTTGTTTTTCTGTTATTCAACGAGTTAAGCAATCGTTTCCTATTTAACTGTTCCATCACCCTTATAATTTTATAAACTTCCCCTCTCAATCGTTTTTTCTCCAAGTTGAAAAGCTTTACCTATTTACCATCTCTTCAACAGGAAGGCATTCCTTTTATCATTTTTGTTGCCCTTCTTTGAACTTTTCTAGTTGTCCTATATGCTTTTTGAGATGGGAGGACCAGAACTGCACACAGCAATCAAGATTCAGATGCACCAGGGACCTACGCAGAGGGGCTTCATGATATTCTCAGTTTTCTACTCCGAGTATTTTAAGGCTATACTATAAAGACCCAGAAGTGCTTATGTGTCCATACAAAATGCTAGAGGGAAAAGTGGGAGAAATTGTGCCTAGATTGGTAACAATATTTTATAAACAATGTGCATAAACTGTTACTTCACCTGCGGTCTGCCCAAAACTCTGTGTGGTCTCATCACGTACAACCTTTTGCTGCAGCATTCTGAATCAACTGGAGTGGTTGCACATCCTTTATAGTCGGACCATTATAGAGTGCAATACAGTAATCCAGTCTTGATGTTATGATGGCATGAACCACTGTGACTAAAAACATATATACAAATAAAGAATCTAATAAATAAATGACAGACAACCTATTGCTATGAATCATTATACTCCTAAGTTATATTTATACATTATTATGTTTGTTTGTTTTATCCTCATTATTTGGAAACATAGATATATGTCGCTTGCACATTTTTATGTATTTATACTATGTTGAAAGGAATTTCATTTATTTATTTGATTCTTTATTTGTATATATGCTTTTAGAGACTCCTGAGGAAGGCCCTCGTGGGCCGAAACACGACTCGTGTCGAGTCCTGGATGTTTAAGTACATAAGTACATAAGTAATGCCACACTGGGAAAAGACCAAAGGTCTATCGAGCCCAGCATCCTGTCCACGACAGCAGTCAATCCAGGCCAAGGGCACCTGGCAAGCTTTCCAAATGTACAAACATTCTATACATGTTATTCCTGGAATTGTGGATTTTTCCCCAAGTCCATTTAATAGTGGTTTATGGACTTGTCCTTTAGGAAACCGTCTAACCCCTTTTAAAACTCTGCTAAACTAACCGCCTTCGCCACGTTCTCCAGCAATGAATTCCAGAGTTTAATTACACGTTGGGTGAAGAAACATTTTCTCCGATTTGTTTTAAATTTACTACACTGTAGTTTCATCGCATGCCCCCTTTTCCTAGTATTTTTGGAAAGCGTGAACAGACGCTTCACATCCACCTGTTCCACTCCACTCAATATTTCATATACCTCTATCATGTCTCGCCTCAGCCGTCTCTTCTCTAAGCTGAAAAGCCCTAGCCTCCTTAGTCTTTCTTCATAGGTGCAAGTTTGTACATCATCTGCTGCCCCCCTTTTTTGTCACCCTTGTTGTGACTGATTTGTCTGTGTGTCTACAAGGGTTCCTGTTTTTCTTTTCTGTTGTAACCATTGTGACAACACTGACCTTCTCAATGTATGGAAAGAGGTTGTGCAGTTGCAAATAATAGAAGCAGCTCTTGTAGGTTGTTTGGGCTTGAGGGATAATTGTAAGAGTTGAGTCTAGCTGTAACCCAAGGTTCCTGACCGGTAATTTAAAGGAGAATTTGTATCTCCCAAAAGAGATTTTGATGTCAGGTATGTGACCACTTGTGTTAGAGACCCACAGGAGCATAGCTTATTTGCGTTCCGGCAAATATTTGTTGTTTTTAGCTCATTCTTGAACTGTAGTTAAACAAGTAGTCAGTTAATGAGTGGAGGAGTAGCCTAGTGGTTAGTGCAGCAGACTCTGATCCTGGGGTACTGGGTTTGATTCCCACTGCAGCTCCTTGTGACTCTGGGCAAGTCACTTAACCCTCCATTGCCCCAGGTACGAATAAGTACCTGCATATACTATGTAAACAGCTTTGAATATAGTTACAAAAATAAAAAACACAGAAAGGCGGTATATCAAGCCCCAGCCCCATTCCCTTTCCCCCCTTTCCCTTTATTCAGGGCTATAGGTAAGTCTGGTTCAATGGGTATGAGTAGCTGCACATCATCTGTGTAGATGTAGAACTGAGTGTCCATTAACTGAATCAGCTTTGGCTATGGCTTGAGGTAGACATTGAATAGGCAATAGTATTAGTACTTGTGGTATCCTGCAAGTCAACGCCCATGGTGATGATGAGGTGCTGCTAAGCAGTATAGACTGCTGGCTATCTGAGAGATAGGATCTGAATGAAGCAGTACTATGCAACTGATACCTGTTTCTGTCAGTCATGGTAGCATGATATTGTGGTCCACAGTGTCAAAGGCTTCTGAGAAATCCCCTGCCTAAAATCACCTAGTAGGGATACAAAGGACTGTTTTCATTCCATAACTAGGTCTGAATAAAGATTGACCCTTTATCTAGTCAGTTTCTCTCTTCAAGCCAGTCATTCAGTTGAGCACAGACTGTTCTATAAGTATTTCCTAGAAATGGGATGTTAGGTATAGGCCGGTAACTTTCAAACTTGTCCTGGTCAAGGTTGTTTTTCTTTAGCAAAGGATGTACCACTGCCTTTTTTAATGCTGTTGGAAGAATTCACAATTTTTTGTGGCCCCTTCTAGGAGGTTCCTGTTTGCCTGCTGCATTATCTTTGATGGACAGGGGTCAAAGGACCAGGTAATTGGTGGAGGCCTCTTAGGATTTTGTTAAGGACCTCCTCTGTTATTGGATTAAAAGAGTCACATATGCCTGTGTGATGAGGGGAGGAAGTTTGTGCACTCCTGGTTAAATGACAGGAAACTGGGTGAGAATGCCTGAAAATCTTGATGGAGACTTTTAATTTTGTTGCCATAATAATCAGCAAAATCATTGCAGTTCAGTTTGGACTGGGCAGGCTGGTTCTGTTGTGGGGGTTGCAGTGGGCTGTTTAGGTTGTTTACTATGCTAAACAGGTGCTTGATTGAATTGTCAGCCTGTTCAATGCTTTGATTGTTTTTTGGCTGCTGGTACTCTGGTGGTACTCTGACATGTGTCTCCACAGTTTAGCCTGTTCTCATCCAGGCAAGATTTATGCCATCTTCTTTCCAGTTTTTATCCTTTATGTTTAAGGGTCCGAAATTCTGGAGAGAACTAAGGTGAGCACCTGTAAGTGGGACATAAGATCTTTTTTTAGTGGTGTATTATTTTCTACTAGTAAAAAAGGCCCGTTTCTTAACGCAATGAAACGGGCGCTAGCAATGTAATGAGTTACTGCCATTAATGTTTCCACGGTTGTATTCTGAATATAATTGTTGTTTACATGTGTAAGATTTCTTTATATACAATATTTTTTGTGTAAACTATGTTACAATGTGGTAAAAGTTTTCCTTGTTCAGGCCCTTCAATCAGCTTAACAATCACATCAGAGAGCTCCTTACTCGTGAGAATGCAACATACAGTTGCCCATGTGAGAGCCTGAGAGTGACAGTGTGTTTTACAGACAGTGTAAGAGAGAGATACACAGAGTGATTGAGTGTGTGTGTGTGTGTATGTGTTTGAGTGACAAAGTGATTAAATGTTTGTCTTCCCTTCCGTTCTGTGCGCTTGCCTCCACTGATGTTTGTACCTCCCTGTATATGATTGTTTGTTAGAGATTCAATCCACTCCACTTCCCTCCTCCAAGTTCCGTTCTGTCTGATTGGTTCTTCGTTCCTGTGACATTGTGTTTGTTTGCTTGGCAACTATGCAGCATTCCGTTTCCTCGATGAGAGGCGGGGACAGTGAGAGCCAATGAAACGCTGAACTACAGACTTACGAACCCTACACTGCCACAGTGCCACAGAGTCAGCTTCAGAATGTTGGAGGTGCTTTTTATTACATAGGAAGGTTTTAGCTAAGTGTGTATTCCAAATATCAACCTGCTCTGACTCTGTAGTTGTCTTTTCATCCACATGTGGATAGTCTAAAGCCTCTAGGAAATTCTCAGCAGTCAGCTTTTCCTTAGCTCCAATCTCTTTCCAAACGCTGCAAAGTGCTATTTGTTTCAGGAGGTCACATAGAGAAAATTTGATTAGAAAGTGATCTGTCCATGATAGAGGTGTTACTTCAATACCGCTATCCCAGTATTCTGGGATGTTAACCCCCTTGTAGAACACCAAGTCTAGTATGTGACTCTTTTTGTGGTTTGGAGAATTCATCACCTGTGTGAATTCTAGTGTTATCATTGTGTCCAGGAAGACAGCTGTGGTGGTATCTGGAGTTTCAATATAGAGATTAAAGTCTCCCTTAGTCACCAGCCTAGAGAAAATCAAGGCCATCTCTGTAATCAGATCAAGGAGTTCTTGCACAGATGCCCCTGGATTCTATATACAACACTGAAAATTGGGTGGACAAAGTTAGGTGTGTGCACAACTTAATTGGGTAATGAGCCAATTAGTGCCAATAATTGAGTGCTAACAAACAATTATTGGCATTAACTGGCAACAAATTGGATTTAGGCATGCATCTTCCTAAGTGCTATTCTATAAAGGTGCACACATAAAACTTTTAGCATGCAACTGAAAAGGAGGCGTGCTCATGGAAGGAGCATGGGCAGGTCAGGGGCATTCATAAGGACAAAAGAATAGCAATGGGTTAGGTCAATTGTCCATCTAGCCCAGTATCCTGCTTCCAACAGTGACCAATCCAGGTCACACGTACCTGGCAGAAACCCAAATAGCAGCAACATTCCATGCTAACAAACCCAGGGCAAGCAGTGGCTTCCCCCTTGTCCATCTCAATAACAAACTATGGACTTTTCCTCCGGGAACTTGTCCAAATCTTTTATTAAAACCCAAATACGCTAACCACTATTACCACATCCTCCGGCTGCAAGTTCCAGAGCTTAACTATTCTTTGTGTGAAAAAGTATTTCCATATAATTTCATTGAGTGTCTCCTGGTCTTTGTACTTTTTGAAAGAGTAAAAAATCGATTCATTCTACCCATTCTACACCATTCAGGGTTTTATAGACCAAAATCATATCCCCCTCAGCCATCTCTTTTCCAAGTTGAAGATGCACATACTATTATAGAATTTGGGTGACTGAAGTCTAAATTAGACAAGGGGATTTAAACCAGGTTTCAGTGGTGTAAATCCTCAATAATAAGCTAGCTAAGGGAATTACAATGTTCAGCAATGGCAAGGAATTCACTAAATAAAAACGCTTTATGAAATTAGATGCGGAGATTGGGTGGCAGAGCCGGTGGGGGGAGGCGGGGCTAGTGGTTGGGAGGCGGGGCTAGTGCTTGGCAGACTTCTACGGTCTGTGCCCTGAAAATGGCAGATACAAATCTAAGTCAGGTATACACATAAAGTAGCACATATGAGTTTATCTTGTTGGGCAGACTGGATGGACCGTACAGGTCTTTCTCTGCCATCATGTACTATGTCTGTAGAAACTATGCCCAAAGTTGGGTTTTGGATCCCAGTCCTACATGCTATTCTATAAACAGCACCCAACTTGGAGCATCATTTATAGAATGAGCTCATGTTCTCATTTTTTTCAGCGTCCAAATTTAGGTGCCGGAATAGTCCATGATGTGTTGTTACGCGGTGCTAGCTATACCATGAGCAGCCATATGTAATCCAGCTAGAAGAGGAGAAACCAAAGAGATTATAATTCATTTATTTAGCCAGGGAGGGTGGAGATTCTGAGAAGATTGATTGTGTCCTGAATCAGGACTCCTACAAGTCCACTCCACCTCCCTGGTCTTGCTTGGTGTTAGATATTGAAACCTGTTGGACATAGTTTAGATAGCGGCAAACCTATGGTTTCATCTAGCCAGGTTTCACCTATTCCTAAGATATCAAGATGCTGTTCACAGATATTTCCTAATTTTTGGGCTGGTCTTCCCTCTTCTAGAAGGACTTGGGAATGAGCTCTATGTCATTCAGCATCAGCTGTTAATGCAGCAGATAACAAGCATTAACTGCTAAGGCACCATGTTAATTGTTAGGATGCAGTAAATTGCTGCACTACCCCATTAGTGCCCAATGTTCCCATAATAAGCCACCAGGGGGGTCCTCTTACTAAGGTGTGCATTAAATGATAAGACACCCATAGGAATATAATGGGCATCTTATCATTTAGCCCAGAAGCAATGGATCCACAGAAGCTTAGCAGAGATTGAGTGGCAGAGATGGTGGTGGGAGGCAGGGCTAGTGGTTGGGAAGCGGGGCTAGTGCTGGGCAGACTTTTACGGTCTGTGCCCTGAAAATGGCAGATAATGGCAGATACAAATCAAAGTCAGGTATACACATAAAGCAGCACATATGAGTTTATCTTGGGCAGACTGGATGGACCGTACTGGTCTTTCTCTGTCGTCATCTACTATGTTACTATGTTACGTGCTAAATCTGTTAGCGCACCTTAGTAAAAAGACCCTATATTAGTTAGCTTGCCACCAGAACCAATAAGTACAAAATATCTATCAGTCACATTGGGATAATGTCTTATCTAATAGCAAACACTGTATGCCTTCTGTTTTAATTGCTCTGTAAACCATGTTATAGTTCCATCTGGAACCTGAAAGTGAGGGCAGTCATTCTCTGTCTTTGCCCCTTCTGTAAAGGTTGCTGCTTATTGTGACAAAAAAAGCACAGGATACCTTTCCGCTGTGCCAAATGAGCCAGACAAATATAGTCCATTGAAAAAGCTTTAACTTAATTTTGATAAGCAAATAAAAAAATAAAATAAAGCTGGAGGAAATGGCATACACCAAATCACAACATCTGCCAGGCAGAAGCAGACGTGATTACCCTCGACGAATCTTTCTACTAGTTCCAATAAGTGCTTCTCAACATGGTTATGCACAGACTTCTTGTGCATTGCTGATGGGTCCAGCCGTGGCCAGCTGAAGGGTGACAGTGACCAGCACCAGTGGATTTGCTGACAGTTGTGAGCATGTGAACTAATCTGCATGTTCTTATTTCTTGATCCTAATGTGATTTCACACATGTCTTGCTGATGTTGCAGATGTGTTCCGGTGTATGCCACTTCCTTCTTTAATGTATGTTGTTATATTTATCAACATGATGTTAAAAGAAGATCAGCTTTCTAGTCTGTATTTTTTGCAAGAATTTACAATTTATTCATATTTACTTGTTCCATTCCACTCAGGATTTTGCAGACCTCTATTGTATCACCCCTCAGCCTTCTCTTTTCAAAGCTAAAGAGACCTAAACTCTTTTGCTTTTCCTCATAGGACAATTGTTCTATGACTTTTATCATTTTGATCACCCCTCCCTACACCTTTCCTAATTCTGCTATGGGGCTCATAAAGCAAAAAAAGTTCAAAAAATGGCATAACTGGCAGATGTACATATTTGTCGCAGAAAAAAGTGTAAAGCACATAATCAACCCAAAATAAAAATCCATTCAAGTCCAATAGTTACCGAAATGAAGACGTGCCCAGAAGGGTCATTTCATGGGTGTGACATAGGTGCAGGTTACATGATGAATGTTTTTTGGCAATAATGGATAGCAAAACTGCCGTCTAGGGGTGGAAAGAAAAACATCCAGAATTAGACCTGCTTTAAAAGCATCTAGGGTAAGGCTAAACCTGTCTTTTGATCCATGTGTGATTTTGCTGGAGAGTGGAGAGGTGGAAGTGGTCGTTTGTGAGAAATGGTGGAGAGTTGCTGAGAGCTTTGTTACTTTTGAGTGTTTGTCCCAGTCTGAACCTTTTGACGCTCGCATTTCCTGCCTTGCTTCCTGTGTGTCTCACCTCCTCAACTCCGTGCAACACCTGCTAGCCTCCCAAGCCACTCTCATCCCTTCCCCTGTATCTGGCCCTTTTCCCCCACCAAACCTTCACTGTCCCCAATCCTCCATACCTCCCATTATACCTCCCTACCTGCTTGTCCTGTCTCTCATTATTTCTCTGTTTATCCAATCCCAGTTTGTCACTGTGATCTGTGCTGCAGCTGTGTGTGTCAGTACTGTTTGTTGGTGACGGGAGAGTGAGTGTTTTCTGCAGCTGGTGTGTATCTCACGACCGTGGGCTGGTGCTCGGTCTCACGTAGTGCTGTCCAATTCGCAATTCAAATCGATTTGCCAATTTATTTTTGGCAAATCAATTTGAATCAATTTGGGTGTTTTTTAAATTGGATACTTCGATTCCTCCCATGTACCTTTTAAAACTGCTGCTCTTCACCGACAGCAAGAGCAGCTAGCAACACTGTTCATGCTGGCTGCACAGCCTTCCCAGTGACACGACTTCCTGTTTCTGCAGAGGTGGGAATATGCAAGAGGGAAGGCTGTGGAGCCCGTGGGAGAAGTGTAGTCATTGGTTGCTGCCTGTTTGCTGCTGAAGATCAGTTTTACAGTAGTTACAGAACTAGCTGCTACACTGGATGAAAGCATAGTGAGATTTTTTCCCTATCTCTGTCTCCATCAGCTTACATGGGGACACAACCCATTGTGTGGCATGGATGATAAGAACTACTACTACTACTACTATTTAGCATTTCTATAGCGCTACCAGGCGTACGCAGCGCTGCACAAACATAGAAGAAAGACAGTCCATGCTCAAAGAGCTTACAATCTAATAGACAAAAAATAAATAAAGTAAGCAAATCAAATCAATTAATGTGAACGGGAAGGAAGAGAGGAGGGTAGGTGGAGGCGAGTGGTTACAAGTGGTTACGAGTCAAAAGCAATGTTAAAGAGGTGGGCTTTCAGTCTAGATTTAAAGGTGGCCAAGGATGGGGCAAGACGTAGGGGCTCAGGAAGTTTATTCCAGGCGTAGGGTGCAGCGAGACAGAAGGCGCGAAGTCTGGAGTTGGCAGTAGTGGAGAAGGGAACAGATAAGAAGGATTTATCCATGGAGCGGAGTGCATGGGAAGGGGTGTAGGTAAGGACGAGTGTGGAGAGATACTGGGAAGCAGCAGAGTGAGTACATTTATAGGTTAGTAGAAGAAGTTTGAACAGGATGCGAAAACGGATGGGGAGCCAGTGAAGGGTCTTGAGGAGAGGGGTAGTATGAGTAAAGCGACCCTGGCGGAAGATGAGACGGGCAGCAGAGTTTTGAATCGACTGGAGAGGGGAGAGGTGACTAAGTGGGAGGCCAGCAAGAAGCAGATTGCAGTAGTCTAAACGAGAGGTGACAAGGGTGTGGATGAAGGTTTTGGTAGAGTGCTCGGAAAGAAAGGGGCAGATTGTACGGATGTTGTAAAGAAAGAAACGACAGGTCTTGGCAATCTGCTGGATATGAGCAGAGAAGGAGAGAGAAGAGTCAAAGATGACCCCAAGGTTTCGAGCTGAGGAGACAGGGAGAATGAGAGAGCGATCAACAGAAATAGAAAACGGGGGGAGCGGGGAGGTGGGTTTGGGGGGAAAAATGAGAAGCTCGGTTTTGGTCATATTTAATTTCAGGTGGCGTTGAGACATCCAGACAGCAATGTCAGACAAGCACGCTGAAACTTTGGTTTGGATGCAAGGTGAGATATCAGGGGTAGAAAGGTAGATTTGGGAGTCATCAGCATAGAGATGGTAGGAAAAGCCATGGGATGAGATTAATGAACCAAGGGAAGGAGTGTAGATGGAAAAGAGGAGGGGACCAAGAACAGAACCCTGAGGTATGCCGACAGGCAGAGGGATAGAAGTAGAAGAGGATCCACCAGAGTGAACACTAAAGGTGCGGAGGGAGAGGTAGGAAGAGAACCAGGAAAGGACAGAGCCCTGGAATCCAAGTGAGGACAGGGTATCGAGAAGTATGCTGTGATCGACAGTGTCAAAAGCAGCGGAAAGATCAAGAAGAATGAGGATGGAATATTGACCTCTGGATTTAGCCAGTAATAGGTCATTGGAGACTTTAGTAAGCGCAGTTTCGGTTGAGTGGAGAGGGCGAAAACCAGATTGTAGTGGGTCAAGAATAGCATGTGAGGAGAGAAAATCAAGGTAGCGGTGGTGAACAGCACGCTCAAGTAATTTGGAGAGAAAAGGAAGGAGGGAGATGGGTCGGTAATTAGAGGGACAAGTAGGGTCGAGTGAATGCTTCTTAAGGAGAGGTGTGACCACAGCATGTTTAAAGGCAGCAGGGACAGTCGCAGTGGAAAGTGAGAGGTTGAGAATGTGACAGATAAAAGGAATAAGAGCAGGAGAGATGGCATTAAGAAGGTGGGTGGGAATGGGATCAGAGGAACAGGTGGTACATTTTGAGGAAGAAAGGAGAAGTATAGTTTCCTCAATAGTACGAAAAGTGCCATTCTTTAGGAAATCTAACTTTTAGACACTAGCCAAATGTTGGTGTTAGCAGCTGTCTGGAGTTTCTTCCTTTTTAGTTATATTAAGACATTGAACATTATTTACACACCTGATCAATGTGCTTGGAGGGTGCTGGGAAAACATCAGGCATGCTATGTTAATATTGGAAAAGCATTCAGTATGTAGATGTTCCCCCCCCCCCCCCCCCCCCCCCCCCCCCCCCCATTTTATTTTAATCACATCTTTCTTTCAATTTAAGAATTTGGTAAGAATTTTAAAGTTGAGAATCAAAGCATCATATAAGGGGATGTGGTGCTGGTTTGAAGAATAAAAGTGTTCTAAATTTGTCATTACATTGCAACAGTGCTGGAACCTGCTGCAATGTACGGGGAGAGAAGGAGAGCAGAGTGACCATGGATGGAAGGAGGAGAGAGAAGGAGGGAAGAGGCTGGATGGAAAAGGGGCAGAGAAATAGAGCAGACAGTGGATGGAAGGGGGAGATGCTCATCATAGTAGGAAGATAGGGCAAGGACACAGAAGGGAGCTGAATAATGGACATGGACAGAGAAGAAATGCCAAATGGACCAGGAGACCCAGGCAAAAAAAGAGTTAAGAAAAGACAGAGGAAAGTGGAAACCAGAGACTGGACTAACATGATTGCAAAAATTAAAAGACCTAACAAGGTAGAAAAATTAAAATTATTTTCTATTTATTCATAGTAGCCTTAAAGAACTGACTCAAATTGAATCAAATAAAAAAAATCAATCCATATGAATGAATCAAATCGAATATTTTTTGGCCAAATCAGACAGCACTAGTCTCACAAGGTGCAGTAGGTGGAAGTGTGCACAGTGGTATTTCTGGGGTCAGTGGCTTGCACCTGTGGTTGTGGGACACCTGCATGTCCATCATGGATGCGCTGAATGTTTTGCTGCCACACCTTGCTGGAGGTTTGAAGGGAGGCCCTGGAGGAGATATCCATATCAGAGAGTCTTCAGGCCCTGGACCCACTTCTTGAACCTCACTAACCAAGAATGCCTTACTATGTACCGCTTTCACAGGGCTGTCATACAGCAGCTCTCTGACCAGGTACAACTTCTACTCCAGCCCAGAACATGTAGGAATAATACTGTGCTAGTCCACCTGAAGATCACTTCCTCCCTCGCCTTTCTGGCCACCAGCACTTTCCAGTTAGTGCTAGCAGTCAATGCAGGCCTCATCCAGCCCACCATCTGCAACTATCTCGCCCAGTTCCTTGATGCCTTCCTCACCCACACCTCATACAATATTACATTCCCTACTACCGCCCAGGCACTATAGGAATAGAAAATCATATCACTCCATGAACATGAAGGTCATGAGTAATGCCCAGTGCATGCATGTGTGTCCACTACCCAGGCTCCACCTATTATGCCCACATCCTCTAGCATTAAGAACTTACCGCAGGTTTGACCAAGGGGAGATCACCAGCGACCGGCTCCTAGGTAAGCAGTACAGGGATTCCCAACCCCATACCCCTCCTAACCTTCAACATACTCCCTCTTTCTAGATGCCCCCAAAACCCACACCCATTACCCCACCTCCACAAGGTCACCATACCAGCCAATACACACTTATGTCTGTGATTGTGCTTTCCCCCACAAGTGACAGAGGCTACCCCCAGTGAACCTGGCTCATGACTCCCATAGTCCAACCCCTTAAATGAGACACAGGAGTAAAACAAGAGACATAGGAGCATCCACACCATCATAAAACAGACCTTTGGCCAAGCTCAAGAATCACTTCAGATGTCTGGACCATTCTGGAGGTGAACTCCACAGCCCTGAAAAGGTTACCAAACTCAGTAAAGGTAAGTGCACTATTTTTGCACAGCACCTCTGTAACATCCCCTCGACCACCACCTCAAACCCTAGCCCTCTCCCCCAGCACATCCCCACCCTCTCACCCCAGCAAACCCCCCTCTCTCCAGCCACCCCATCCAGCCCCTCTCCCCAGTACACCCCCACCCCCTAGCCATCCCCTCCCCCTGCACACACATATACCCACCCCCTCCCCAGCATATATCACCATAGCATGGCAATTTGGTTGCTCACAGCCTTACCTCATCCTCTCTCTCTCCCCTTCTCTGACCCCTCTGGGAGCCACCTCTCCCACCCTGTCCCCAAGCTGCTGCTGATGGCCCTGGCCTTGCAGGAGCAGAAAGTGGGTTAGAGTTCTCCCCTATGGGGTTCCCATTATCCTCACAGTCATCAGTCCAACCTACTGCTTCTGCTGCACCCTGGAAATATGGCTGGGCCCAGCACCGAGCAAGGGAGTGTGTGCTGCCTCTGAGGGAACTGGCCTCATGGTTGTCCCACTGGTGAAGCTTGACTGGGCAGTGTGGCCACTGATGACACTGGTTCCAGTTGGAGGCTCAGGTGCTTGCTATGTGGGCAGTGTACTCACCAAGACTGATGTGTAATCCTAGAGATCTCACCGGATCCCCAGAAGCTACTGCCAGGTATTCTGGACCGCCTCCTGGCTCTCCTGCTGCATGGTCTGCAGTAGCTACCTGCATTCCTGTTGGACTTGGAGCCCCTCATACAGCAGCTGTAGCTTCTGCTGCTGGTAGTCCACCAGCTGCAAATTTAGTGCCAGCAGTTTGTAGGCCAGCCACAGCACCTGCCACCTGTGGTGGTAGGGTCCCCTGTGGGCTGGCTGTGGCTCCTCATCAGCCTTCTCTGTCTCTATTGGACCATCTGCAAATGCCACAGGGGGGGGGGGTGGATTCCACCACTAATTGCTCCTGCTCGTCATCCCCTGTAGGTAGCTCCTGATTGGTGTCCTCAGCATGCTCTTCCTCTCCTACTGTGCCCTCCTGTGAGTCCTCAGCTGCTCCTGACTCGCCCTCCTGATGTGCCTGTACTGTCTTATGGCTGCTGGTTCCAGGCTCTGCATCAGACTCTGTGTCCTCGCCTACATAGGGAAAATACAGAAAATGTGTCTGTTGCACTAGCTAACCTGGCAGTCTGCTGCAGCCATCCTAAACATAGCCCTCCATGTGCACTTCTAGACAGCTGATGAGGAATGCCATTGTCACTTGTCTAATTTTCATGTGCTCAGTACTTAGCCAAGTAAAAGAATAGGGAGAAAAATGGAGAGGGATCAATGTTTGGAATCATAGATACACATGAGGATAAATCGCCATAGATATTCACCAGCATACACCACCACTCTAAGCTAAGTGATTTTGTCAAGAATTTTTAAGAGAACACTGATGAATTAGGAAATTTTAATACTATTATTTAAGAACTGCAGGCAAAAAATAATATACAGAAAAAACATCATCAAGATCCAGTGGATAGTTTTGACAAATAATAGGAGGCAGGGGGATGGTGCAATGATGGAAGATTACACAGTGCAGCAAAAGGTGATTGCATCTCATGTGGTATGCACTTTATTCACACAGAGCACCAAAAATTTAAAAGAATATTTTTTAAAGATTAAGGGAAGTATGAATAGCAGTTCACTGGTGAAAAATTAGAAGGATTTTGAGTTTACACCAGTATTAGAATATAGAACCCAGAGTAATTTAACAGATTAAATTTTAACTGCCAGATCCTGGACCATTCTTCTAGCATTTGGAGATCCCTTCTCATGGTTTCTACTATTTCCAGGGTATCCACTCTATTGGCTATCTTCGTATCATCCGCAAAAAGGCAAACCTTTCCTTCTAACCTTTCAGCAATGTTTCGCAGAAATATATTAAACAGAATCAGCCCCAGCACCAATCTCTGAGGCACTCCACTACTCACCTCCCTTTGCTCACAGCCGATTCCATTTACCATCACCCTCTGCTGCTTGTTGGTCAACCAGTTTCCAATCCAGTTCACCACTTTGGGTCCTAAGTTCAGCCCTTTTGGCTTATTCACAAGTCTTCTGTGAGGGACCGTATCAAAGGCTTTGTTGAAATCCAGTAGATTACAACTAGGGCATGTCCTTCATCCAGTTCTTTGATCACCCAGTCAAAAAAGCCAATCAGATTCGTTTGGCAGGATTTTCCTTTTGCCAAGACCATGTTGCCTCAGATCTTGTAACCCGCTGGCATCTAGAAAGTCAACTATCTTTTCCTTCAGCAATGATTCCATTATTTTTCCTACCACCAATGTGAGGTTTACCGCCCTGTAGTTTCCCACTTCTTCCCCATCTCTGCTTTTGTGAAGAAGGACCACATCAGCTCATCTCCAATCCCGCGGAACCTCTCCCATCTCTAAAGAACTATTAAATAAATCCTTAAGAGGTCATGCCAGGACTTCTCTGAGCTCTCTCAGTATCCTGGGATGTATTCCATCTGGCACCATAGCTTTGTCCATTTTCAGATTTTCAAGCTGTTTATAAATGCTTTCTTCCATGAATGGCGCAATATCTACTCCATTCCCAGATATTCCCTCGGCAACCAACCACAGTCCTTCTCCAGGATCTTCTGCTGTGAACACCGAAGAGAAGTATTTGTTTAGCATTTTCACTTTATCCTCATCACTCTCCACATAGCTATTCTCAGTATCCTTCAGTCTTGCAATTCCATTCCTATTTTTTTATCCTTTCCCAATGTACCTAAAAAAGATCTTGTCACCTCTCCTTACATCTTTAGCCATTTTTTCATTTGCTAGCCATATTTCCCTCTTCCCTTCTTTGAACTTAATCCGGTAATCTTTTCCATGATCCTTTTATTGCGTTATTCTGTATTTCTTGAAAGAAGCCTCTTTTGCCTTTATTTTTTCAGTCACTTGTTTGGAGAACCATATAGGCTTCCTGTTTCTCTTGTTTTTGTTTACTTTTCTGCTTAAAGATTGGTTACCATATTTATAGCAATTTTCAGCTTGGACCACTGCACTTCCACTTCTCCAATTCCTAACCCTGCTGTCAGCTCGATCTTCAAGTATTCCCCCATTTTACCAAAATCAGTATGTTTGAAATCCAGTACTTTGAGTTTTGTGTACCCACACTCCACTTTTGCTCTTATATCAAACCGTATTGTGTGATGATCATTATTACCAAGGTTGGCACCCAAATGGACATTAGAAACATTTCGTCCAATTTGTGAGCACTAGATCCAAAGTCAGCCCTTCCCTCTTGGGTTCTGTCACCGTTGTCTGAGCACGGCACTTTGACAAGCATCCATGATCTCTCTACTTCTTTCCAATTCTGCTGATGGGACGTTCCAATCCACATCAGGCACGTTGAAATCTCCCAATAGCTCCTCCCTTTTCACACCAAGCTCATGACTATCTTCTATCAGTTTCTTGTCCAGATTCTCCATTTGTGCCAGAGGTCTGTAGATAATACCTGTGTGGATACAGGTTCCATCTTCTCTTTCCAGAACGATCCATATAGCTTCTTCCTTTTCCCAGGTACCCCACATTTCACATCTCTCTTCAGCTGGCTTCTCTTGTTTGGTGGCAGTCCGTCGCATCTGCATTTGTGTGGTAAACCCTATTAAACTTTTTCCATGTGTCCACCCATTCCTAGGGTTGAGAGGGACCATTTTATTTATATATTGTAATTGCCTAAAAAGTTAACTCACCCACACAATCATCAGAATTCTAGCATCTTTTAACCTTCTTCCTGTTCTGCCCCTCATGTTCAGTAGGCCCTGAGGTGGGCCTCTCACCGTCTAAAGGATCATTTACAAATTCCACAAGAGGGCTTCCAGTAACTGTTCCTGCTCTTTCTACCCTGCAGGCAGCTCCTGGATGATGCCTATATTATTCCTCTGCCTTCTGACTTGCTGAAACCAGAGTAAATTCTAGTGTCTGCTATGGCCAAGCACACCTACTGGTTAGTACTTGACGCAGCTATATGCGAAATATGCCGCATGTCAGCGAGCAGTCCCAGGAGTACTAATCACATATAAGTTCACTGTACTATTGATGAGTGAGATTATTATTTTAAAACGTTTTCTACAAAATCAATATATTGAAAAAATATGACAAACAAATCAAAATATAGAAAATAATTATTGATCGCCATTTTGTTGCCTTTACAATTTTGAAAGATTCCTGCTGTGTTTTGCGTGATGTTGCCCTCCTGAGGCAGAAACTAAACAGGAGGCCTTCTGTCAGGAATATTATACAGTGCTACAGTTAGAATACCTCGAGCGTCTCCCAGGGGGATTTTGGAAGAATTGGACACTGCTTTTGAAGCTTTGAAGTCGACGGTCACCACTCGGGTGGTTAAGTTAAATGAACGGGTTTCCTTATGTACACTTTATATTTAAGTCAGGAACACATTATTGACTCTATCTCATTATATTAGTGCAAATGGCTTTTTGCCATTCTCCTCTGTTTTTTTGACTGCAAGGTTTTTTCTCCATCAGGGAATTGTTTTTCTTGCAGTGGGTTTCAGATGTTATATTGGAACCAGTAGTGGGGGTAGTCTATATCTTTTTTGATATATAGTGATCACAACTGAACGCAGTACTCAAGGTGAGGTTGCACCATGGAGTGATAGAAAGGCATTATAGTACTTTTTGTTTTATTTACCATCCCTTTCCTAATAATTCCTAGCATCCTGTTTGCTCTTTTGGCTGCCACTGCACACTGGGCAGAAGATTTCAGTATATTGTTTACAATGACACCTAGATCTTTTTCTAGGGTGCTGACTCCCAAGGTGGAACCCTAGCATCAGGTAACCATGATTCAGATTATTCTTCCCAATATGCATCAATTTGCATTTGCACATTTTAGTTCAGTGGTTTTCTATTGATGCAATGTGATGAGTGGTGCTGATATACAGTAAATGTCATACTCTAATGAACTGTGTCCTTTGGATCTTTTATTCACTCTTTATGTAGGCTCAGGTATGAAAATCAGATGGCAGTGATATCGGAAGCAATTCCTTCAGCATCAGAATGTCATGAAAGTTGATTGCATGTGATTCAGAAATCAGGGAAATCATACAGAACATTCATTGATCCATTAGATCTGTGTAAAAAGATGCATAGCAGGGAGGTCACTGATTGCACACATATGGCCCTTAGTCTCCCACGAGAAAGGAAGCCACATATAGGAAACACAAACCTTTTCATTCACTAAACACGCAGGTCATGTGCAAGCACAAGCTGAAATTGCAGATATGTGCTCACGTTTTCCAAGCTCACACATTCTGCAGCACTCAGGCATCTATGACAGGCTTGAAGGTGAACAAGTCACTAGCAGATTGATACTGGGTGAGGAAAGATCCAATGCACGCATGTACACACACACACAACTCCAACATGGAGGGAAAAAATATGTTACAAACTCAGATTTACACCCACTATCAAGAGCCACCTCAACAGACACACAGTGCTCCACTCAACTGACGTATGTTGTGTTCCATCCTAGACAAGAGACATGGGATACCAACAAAGGTGATCGATGACCCACAGACAAGGCAGAGGAGCAGTATAATAGGGCCCCACTTTCAAATGCGAAAGTCTCACCAAAAAAGCTCCCTTATCCAGGTCTGCAATGTTATGTTTGATTTTCCAGACAGAGCTTTTTCTATGCCAGAACCTGCTATCTCAGAAATAATCTCCTGTAAGCCACGCATTCCTCTGTATCTTGACCAAAACACATATTCTATATGGACAGTTAGGAGGTGATTTTAGAGCAGGGGAAATACCCACTGTACCTGAATTTAACTCCCCTTAGCTACAATTGAAAAAGGTGTGAGCTACATCCAAAACTCCCTTGTTCAGGTATAAGTAGGCTGAAAGGAAGGAAATATTTATAAGTATAGCCCTCAGTCTCCTGCAGGCTGCAGCAAGAGTTGGAAATGGCTTTGAAAATCATCCTCCCCATATATAACCTACATAAGAAAAAGTAGTTTGGTTTTTAAATAAAAATCTTTTTTTGTTGTTTTTCTGTTAATTCCTTATGTAAGACCATTCCACTTGAAGGCATTTTGGCATCCAGGGACAAGACAGCTGACCTCCCTGTGAAGTTCTCAGATGAATGCAAAATGTTAATCAAATGATATATGTTATCCCCCCTTGAATGATGTATGATACTGCCCCCTTGAAAAATCCTATTTGGTGTGGGTCAGTAATTTGAGATATATAACTTTTAATATGGCGTGGAAGAATGGTCCAATGGTTAGTGCTGTGGGTTGCGGACCTGGGTTCAATTCCCACTGCTACCTGACAGTCAGCAGTGAGTTAATATCCTGGGGAACCAAGTTCAGTTCCCCCTGCAGCTCCATGTGACCCTGGGTAAGTAACTTAGCCCCCCCATTGTTCCAGATACAACATTCTATACAGATTGTGTGTCCATAAGGGACAGTGCAAAGTACCTGTAATAGAAATTGTAAACCGCATAGTTGCCTCAGGGATCAATTGCAGTATATCAAGTGCTATAAATACATTTTTTGCTTCTGTTAGTCCAACTTCGTGAGTTTATCAGGTGTTACTGAGATCAGTGAATGTGAAGTTTAAGATTGAGATACATAGCTTCTAGTTTACAGCCTGGCAGATCACAATGCTTGATTTTTCTCAAAAGAAATTATCACGGGATTTGTGTTTTTTCTTTCACCTTACAGCCTTCTATACTTTTGAGCTTTTAGCTGAATCAGAATCATCTCCCAGTAGGGCTACAATGGCCTCCTCAGACTTCATTGGGAGTTTAATATTTCTCCAGATTTAACTTCTCACTCCATCTAACCCAGTCATAATCTTGGCAGCCCTTGGCAAGGAGCCACAGATGGCAATTCTCTGCAAAACCCAGTGTTTATGCTCCCAGGTGGCACTGCTGTGTGATGGCTGTCACTGTGCCACACAGCAAGTCTTAGAATGGAATTTTACTGGGCAAGCCAGATCTCAAAGTGGCATATGTTTTTTAAAAACTGCCAAATACAGAACATATTTCATCCAATGCCATTTTGGAAAATAGTGAAAGTGTATTAAAGGGAAGCAATTATTTTGTACTTATCAACTAGGAACAAACAGATTAATGTGGAAATATCAAAACCAGAAAAAGGATTTGGCTGTACCACAAAGGAAATCAAAAATAAAAATGTGTAAGGCAGTAAGCACTGCAGGGTACAGATCATTAGAAAGGGCAAAAAAATCTTTGTTTTCTCTCTTAGAGCAGTGAAGTGTGAGCCACGGCAGCGCTAGAAGTTCTGAGTTTAAATCCTAACCTTTACTCTGTGACCTTTGTTAGACATCATTAACATACGTACACACATTTTCAATTCTTCTCTCTCTCTCTCTTACAGGGGGAATTGTTCTATTATTTGTGCCAATAGTTATGCTTAAAATGCTAAAAGCTGTTCATTACTTTTGATCTAAATGAATGTATTTCTTTAAGAAGTTCATTGTAAAGGTGATCATTCATCTATAACAGGTTTTATTTTCCTGTTTTGTGGTTGCTTATGTTAAACACAGCACTAAGGGGTCCTTTTACAAAGGCGCGCTGAAAAATGGCCTGCGGTAGTGTAGACGTGTGTTTTGGGCGCGCGCAGAATCATTTTTCAGCGCACCTGTAAAAAAAATGCCTTTTCAAAATTTTTGCCAAAAGTGGACATGTGGCAAAATGAAAATTGCCACGTGCTCATTTTGGGTCTGAGACCTTACCGCCAGCCATTGATCTAGCGGTAAAGTCTCACGCGGTAACCGGGCAGTAATGAGCTACACGCCGATTTTCGGATGCACATATCGGACGCGCGCCAAAAATGAAATTACCGCAAAAGCCACGTGGTAGCCGTGCGGTAACTCCATTTTGGCACGCGTAGAAGCTTACGCGGTGTATATTCCTTCCTATATTACGCCTCTTGCTAAGGGCCAGGCCTACTACTGGGGCCTGTCAGTTTGGTTCTCACAAGATGGCCTAACAAGTTATCTTTGCAACATACAGTGCTTTTCTCAGGAGCTGGGAGCTGAGATCATGCCTTTCATATAAGGTAACCTTGGCAGTTGCTGACAGGCTGAGGACACAGTGTGAGCCTAACATATCAAGACTGTTGCATTTGTGGAGAGAGACAGAGAGAGGACACAAGGGTATTGTTCTGACTGTGCACGCAGAACAGATAACCGGCTAGCCAATGGCTACTGACTTTGCACGTGAACTCCCATCAGGAGAGACTGATAGAATACAGGAACAATCCATATATGGTATAAGGCAACCTAATGGTGCTAGTTTATGGGAAATCACATGATTTATGAGAAATTAAATTTGCAACAGTATATATATGTGATGTCCGGGAGGTGTTAGGAGAGCAGTCCTTGTCTTTCAGGATGCACATTTGCTGACTGACAACCTGCATCAGGGAGAGAACTATTGTGATAATAAAGGTAATTTATTGGCTGCGCCTAATGGAGTCTAAGTTCTCTTCCTTATCTGTGTTTTCCCTCCCTGTGGGGGGGGGGGGGGGGGGCTAAGGGATGGAAATACACAGCGGCTTAGTAAAAGGGCCCCTAATATATTTGCTTTACATTTTTCTATTTTTTTCATTGTTTTCAGTAGTTGGAGCTGGAGCTGGAGCTCCTGCTCATCCATGCCATCTCTGAAGGAATTGCTTTCAGATGGAGAGTGTGAGCAGTTGTGGAAAGGTTGTTTATATCAGTAGGTTCAACAGGAGTCAACATTCTAGCACACTGTTTCCCAAGTCCAGTCCTGAAGTACCCTTTGCCAGTCAGGTTTTCAGGATATCCAAAATGAATATACATGAACCTGAATGGTATACACTGCCTCCATTATATGCAAATCTCTTCCATTCATATTCATTGTGGATATCCTGAAAACCTGACTGGCAAGGGGTACTTCAGGACTGGACTTGGGAAACACTGTTCTAGCACTATGCAGAGTAAAATAAAGGAATACAAAGTCAGAACTAAAGGCAGGAAGAACTCCGCCCTTTCCTCTCCCCCATTTCATAGGTTAAAGTTCACCTTGAAGCAGCACTTTCTATTCACTGTTTCTTTCCTTTGTGATATTATTCATAGCTCACCCTCCCGTTTTTCCTCCCACAAACGTTTCAAACACTGGCTGAAATGACCTATCATAAATAACAGGCTGAAAAGGCAGTTTTGGCCGTGCACGTCCTAATGTCTTCAGACTCTCCCTTTGCTACATTCTCTCAGCCATTCACATGCTGTCTCTCATTAGCCTCTTACACACTATCCCACACTGAGTTTTACAGCAGGCTAACAGCTACCACCTACTAATAATAACGGACAGTGCGGTAAAAATCCCACGCTAACTGCTTAGCATGGGATGGGGCACTGAATGAGCTAGGCATTGGCTGAACATTGCATTTAGCACAAGGCAAATAGTGTGTGCAGTCATAAAATGACATTAGGTGCATCTTAGCTAATCGTGCTTGATTATCAACACATGGTACAGAAATTGCCTACAACTGACACACATCCAACAGTTATCCCACAGCCTTTGCAATTACCACATGCTACTTTTTGCACCTAATGTATGGTAACTGCAAAAACATACTGCATTTTTTCATAAATAGGCTCCTATGTTTTTCATTCCCATACAGATGTGGAATGAGAGAAAAGCTTTAGCGAATCAGGATTGTCATTTGAAAATAAACAATGAAAACCAAAAAATGTGTTTTTTGGAAAAAAATAATTTACTTAGGGATAGAGGCTGGCCGAAACTGAAACTACCATCAAAACTCTCTAAAAGCTTTTGCCCTAAACCGAAACTCACCACCTGGTTTTGGTCGAAGCTGAATCTGAAACTGACAACTCAAGTTTGGTTGTGTGAATGTGAATCAGTGAGGGCCCCTGGCGACTGTCAGAGCTTGCAGTCTGCATCCTTCTGCTAAACCCACACTATCCATTTAAATAATGAAAGACCATATTTTACCTTCAAGTAAAATAGCCTCCACACACACATGGACCACAGCTAATGGAAACTGAAACTAAAAGCCACAGTGTTTTTACAGTGGCTGACTTTGCGCCACACTCAGAATGACAACTGATGTCATAACTCCATAGAGAGGCCAATTGTTAAGGAGCTTATCATTCTAAATTTACAGAGTTAAACTCCTACTAAAATTTGTTATCAAAAGCATCTATTTGGAGAACTCTATTTACCATATAAACTATTCTGCATGATCATAACTGCATTACTTGAAATCACAGTACAAAAAAAAAATACAAACAGTAGCTGTACGATCCCTGGTGATCTAGTGGTGTAGTCGGAGCAGGAGTGATGCCCCAATCATGGCAGCGTTTTGAGAGCAGAGCTGGAAAGGGCAGAAGTAACTGGGGATCGCTCCTGTCCCAACTACACCCTTAGACCACCAGGGATTGTAAAATAGGCCTGGGGGGTGTGGCTTATGGGTGGAAGGGCGGTCCAAGAGGGGGGCAACTCCTGTTTAGGGGAGGGAGGCAAATAGGACAAAGCACACATTTTTGGCTTCAATACATGGTCATTTTCCGCAGAAACTGAAAACATGGTCAAAAATTAAAATAACCTTTCGGCCAACACCGAAACCAGGCAGAAAAAAGATTTTTGCGTCAGTTTCAACACTATAACCGAAAGCAAAGTTCTGTCACCCTCTCCTTTGGGAAAGGAAATCATTCCTTTACAGAAGTAAGAAACTACTCTTTAATCCTTTACTGCTGTAAAATTTTTTCTAGTAAAAAAAATTAATTCAAAGACCTTGTCATCTTCTCCCAAAATGACTGGATTCTTGATTGTTGGTAAGCATTACAGTTGTCTACTGTTAACAAATCAAATCATTTAGAGGGTCATTTACTTACAAGTAAAGCATATTATTAATCCCGGGGCCCATTTTGGGCTACAGTTTGCTGCTAAGCTTCTAAATTAGATCCAATCATTTAACTCAGAAATTTTATATTGCTGCTACCTTTCAGTAGGTGTGAAGGAAACATTTAAATTGTGATTTGTGTGATGGATTTTTGCATGATTTTCTCATAGCAATGAGGTGGATCATGACGAAGGAAAGGTCAGGAATGGAGGCACCCCAATTCCACAATTTAAAAGGCTGTTTTTTAATTTGCTTTGTTTTTAAAGTACATGAAATTATTTTATTCTCAAAAGGATGCATGTTCAGCATGAAAGATAAAATTGTCATTACTGTAACCTCCAGTAGTACATCCAACAGGTATCCATGAACATTCTATACAACAGTGGATCCCAAATCTGGTCCTGGAGGTTTCCCAGACAGTCAGGTTTTCAGCATATCCACAATGAATATTCGTGAGAAAGATTTGTATGCACTGCCTCCACTGCATGCAAATCTCTCTCATAAATATTCATTATGGATATACTGAAAACCTGACTAGGCTGGCGTGCCTCCAGGACCAGGTTTGGGAATCACTGCTATACAAGTTACTGGAAATGAAATGAAGTACTTAAAACTGAATTAGAAACAAGCACTGTAAAAGTTAGGTCATTGTTAATTGTCAAATGTTAAGTAGTAGTTAATTCTGTTGACCAGGGTTAGCTTCCTTGTTAATAGGCTGGCTCCTTCTTTTAATGCAGATGGTGGCTTCTACACGGATGCTGTCAGACATGATGGGGTATAGATCTTCACTGTTTCATCCCAGGCACAATCTACCACCTGCAAAATACAGAGAATTTTCTAAATGTTCAATTTAACATATTTTATGATCAGAAATATAGTACTTCATTAACCTAAGGACGCTGTTGTACTTGGGTTTACAAGGATGCAAAGGTCCCTTTTCTTAGGCGTAATCTCCTAACTTTTGAAGAAAAGTCTTTAATATAATAGCTTTGGCACAAAGGACTTCTCTGGGGCTCTCGTGGCCTTAGATGAGGAAAAGGCCTTTGACAGGATACAGTGGCCTTTGCACGTTTCGAGAAATATGGATTTATATGGTGTTATATGCAGACTCCAGTGCCAGGGTTGTGGCTAATGACATGATTTCAAGACCCTTCCCAATTTTAAATGATACGTACCAGGGATGCCTATTGTCTACCCTACTTTTTGACCCTGTTGTAGAGATGCTTATTTGTGTCATATGCTTGGACAACAGATTTGTCAGATTTAAGATCTGGGAGGAGGGGGAAATGCTTTCTTTCCCTGATTTACGAGAGGAGTATGGGCTCCCGGCCTCTAACATTTTCCAGTATCATCAAGTGCGAGCCTTAATTATCAGAAGAGCGCAAAGTGAGTTGGGGTTGGTAGAATCCCAACTGGAGCAAGCAATATGGTGGGAGGGGGAGGTAAGGGAGGGATTTCCCGACTATATAGAGCCCTTCTTTCTTATTGTTATGTACTACCTCCTTAAATGGGAGTCTGTTCTGGGAGTCTCATATGAATACTCGCAGTGGGAACGAGTATTTAAATCTCTTCTTAAGGTGTCTGTATCTAGTGCTCTGATGAAAAATGAGTACAAAATTCTGGTTGGTATTACACACCTAAGTGTTTAGCTGCTATATTTCAAACGGGGTCTCCAATGTGCTGGCGTCTGTGCGGCATGGTGGGAGACATGGGCCACATATGGTGGTCCTGTCCTCAAGCACAGGAATTCTGGATTAATGTTTTGAAATTTGTTTTCTCTCTCACCAAAACTTCATACCCCCCTGAAGTTAGAACACTGTCTCCTGCATTTCAGACTGCGGGGTGTGAAGGTGGCTGTCCACCAGCTAGTTTCACATGTGTTTGTAGCGAGTAAGTTGATACTTGCCGCGGCCTGGAAGAAACCTACCTTACCGGGACTTGGGGCTATTTTGCGGAAACTAGCCCATATTCATTTGATGTCTAAACTAACGGCTCTGCGTAGAGGACAATTATTGGCCTATTCTCGCATCTGGGACCTTTATGTGCAGTGGACTGCCCATCTTGACTCTTCTCTATCCATTTTGTAGTTGGTTTACTAGGGGGGGATTGTTCGGGGAGAGGGGGGTTTAGACTTATTGTTATCTGATGTTTAGTAATCTTTTTGATGATTGTGGCATTGTTGCATATATTTTATGTGATTAAGCTTTAATAAAATTTTTGAAATGCAAAATAAAAAAAAGGAAGGAATGGATCTACGGAATCTTAGTGGACATTCAGTGGCAACGCCGGTAATTGGGAAGCAAAACCGGTGCTGGGCAGACTTCTACAGTCTACGCCCTGATCATAACTGAATAAATAAGGATGGGTTGGAGTGTAAATTTAAGGGGCTTCGACATTAGCTTCAGAACTTTTAGTACACGAACAGTGCTGGGCAGACTTCTACGCTCTGTGCCCTGAGAATGGAAAGGACAAATCAAACTTGGATATACCTATAAAGTATCACATACTATGTAAAATGAGTTTATCTTGTCTTTATCTGCTGTGAATTACTAGGAGGCATATTTTCAAAGCACTTAGCCTTCCAAAGTTCCATAGAAACCTATGGAACTTTGGAAGGCTAAGTGCTTTGAAAATATGCCTCTGCGTTACCTTTTCAGCTGCTATTTTTGAGAACCAAAGAGGCCTTCTTTTCCTCTTACTTTTATTTACTTTCCTAACAAAAAATGTTTTCACTCTAAAATAGCTCTACTTCCCTTTCCCCCATCTTGACAACATTAGTTCTTTTAAAGTCTAGAACCTTCAACTCTGAATAAACCCTCTCAACGTGTGTCTTAATTTTGAACCACACAATCTGGTGATCAACAGATGCCAAATGATCACTCACTGTAATCACAGAAACACTTTCCCCATTTGTAAGTATCAGGTCCAGTGTGGCATCATCTCAAGTGGGTTCCATTACTAACTGCTGAAACAGTTCTCCCTGTAGGTGTTCAAAATCTCCTTACTTCTAGATGAGTTTGCAACAGGGATGCCCCAATCAGCATCTGGTATAGTGAAGAGAGTTGCATGGGACTACTGTCCCCACCCTTCCCCAATGGAATCTTACCTGTCCTCGCATGAATTTAATGGTGCTCTAATAAAGTGAAGATACTTACCTGCAACAGGTATTCTCAAAGGACAGCAGGCTGATTGTTCTCACATGTGGGTCGATGTCCACGGCAGCCCAGGAATCGGCAAAAATGTTTGCAAGCAAAATAAAATCAAAGTCTTTCGAGAGAGTTCCATTGTGCGGGCAGTGCAAACCGCGCATATGCGAACGACTCCCTGCCTCTTTAGTTTAATCAAAAAGCATTTAAACAAGAAACAACAACAATAAAAACAACTCCAAAGGGGAGGAAGGCGGGTTTGTGAGAACAATCAGCCTGCTGTCCTCGGAGAATACTTGCTACAGGTAAGTATCTTTGCTTTCTCCGAGGACAAGCAGGCTGCTTGTTCTCACATGTGGGGTATCCCTAGCACCCGGGCTCACTCAAAACAATGAACATTGGTCAATTGGGCCTCGCAACGGCGAGGACAAAACATATATTGACCTGAAACCAAAATCAACTAACTGAGAGTGCAGCCTGGAACAGAATCAAAATGGGTCTAGGGGGGTGGAGTTGGATTCTAAACCCTAAACAGATTCTGCAGCACTGCCTGCCCAAACCAACTGTCGCATTGGGTATCCTGCTGAAGGCAGTAATGAGATGTGAATGTGTGGACTGATGAGCACGTTGCAGCTTTGCAAATCTCTTCAATGGAGGCCAACTTTAAGTGGGCCACTGACGCAGCCATGGCTCTAACATTATGAGCTGTGACGTGACCCTGTAGAGTCAGCCTAGCATGGGCATAAATTAAGGAAATGCAATCTGCTAGCCAATTGGAGATTGTGCGTTTTCCGATGGCGACTCCCCTCCTGTTGGGATCGAAAGATACAAACAACTGGGCGGACTGTCTGAAGGGTTGTGTCCGCTCCACGTAAAAGGCCAATGCTATCTTGCAGTCCAAGGTATGTAAACTGCTTTCGCCAGGGCGGGTATGAGGATGGGGAAAGAATGTTGGCAAGACAATTGACTGGTTCAGATGGAACTCCAACACCACCTTAGGCAGGAACTTAGGGTGAATGCGGAGGACTACTCTGTTGTGGTGAAACTTGATATAAGGTGCATGCACTACCAAGGCCTGAAGCTCACTGACTCTACGAGCTGAAGTAACAGCCACCAAGAAAATGACCTTCCAGTTCAAGTACTTCAGACGGCAGGAATTCAGTGGCTCAAAAGGAGCTTTCATCAGCTGGGTGAGAACGACGTTGAGATCCCATGACACTGGTGGAGGTTTGACAGGGGGCTTTGACAAAAGCAAACCTCTCATGAATCGAACAACTAAAGGCTGTCCAGAGATAGGCTTACCTTCTACGCGGCAATGATAAGCACTAATCGCACTAAGGTGAACTCTTACGGAGTTGGTCTTGAGACCAGACTCTGACAAGTGTAGAAGGCATTCAAGCAGGGTCTGTGTAGGACAAGAAAGAGGATCTAGGGCCTTGCTGTCACACCAGATGGCAAACATCCTCCATTTGAAAGAGTAACAACTCTTGGTGGAATCTTTCCTGGAAGCAAGCAAGACTCGAGAGACATCCTCTGAAAGACCCAAGGAGGCGAATTCTAAGCTCTTAACATCCAGGCCGTGAGAGCCAGAGACTGGAGGTTGGGATGTAGAAGCGACCCCTCGTTCTGGGTGATGAAAGTTGGAAAACATTCCAATCTCCACGGTTCCTCGGAGGACAACTCCAGAAGAAGAGGGAACCAAATCTGACGCGGCCAGAAGGGAGTCCGCAGTCTTGTTTGAGTTTCAGCAAAGTCTTCCCTATTAGAGGTATGGGAGGATACGCATACAGAAGGCCTGTTCCCCAATGCAGGAGAAAGGCATCTGACGCTAGTCTGTCGTGGGCCTGAAGTCTGGAACAGAACTGAGGGGACTTGTGATTGAGCTGAGTGGCAAAAAGATCCACCAAGAGGGTGCCCCACGCTCGGAAGATCTTGCGGACTTCGCCCATGTTCAGTGACCACTCGTGAGGTTGCATTATCCTACTCAACCTGTCGGCCAGACTGTTTACGCCTGCCAGATATGTGGCTTGGAGAAACATACCGTGACAGCGTGCCCAAAGCCACATCTGGACGGCTTCCTGACACATAGGGCGAGATCCGGTGCCCCCCTGCTTGTTGGTGTAATACATGGCAACCTGATTGTCTGTCTGAATCAATATGACTTGGTTGGACAGCAGGTCTCTGAAAGCCTTTAGAGCGTTCTAGATAGCTTGCAATTCCAGGAGATTGATCTGAAGACCTTTTTCCTGAAAGGACCAAGCTCCTTGAGTGTGAAGTCCATCTACATGAGCTCCCCACCCCAGGAGGGATGCATCCGTCGTCAGCACTTTTTGTGGCTGAGGAATTTGGAGTGGACGTCCCAAAATCAAATTGGATTGAATCGTCCGCCACTGCAAGGAATTCCAAAAGTCAGTGGACAGTTGGATCACATCCTCTAAACTCCCTGCAGCTTGACACCACTGGGAAGCTAGGGTCCATTGAGCTGATCTCATGTGTAGCCGTACCATGGGAGTCACATAAACTGTGGAGGCCATGTGCCCCAGAAGTCTCAACATCTGCCGAGCCGTGATCTGTTGAGACGCTCGAACCAAGGACACTAGGGGCAGGAGGTTGTCTGCCCTCGCCTCAGGGAGATAAGCTCAAGTTGTCTTCGTGTTCAACAGTTCTCCAATGAAGTCCAATTTTTGAACAGGGGTGAGATGGGACTTGGAGTAATTGATCACGAACCCCAGTAGTTCTAGCACCTGAATAGTCATTCGCATGGACTGTAGCGCGCCCGCCTCCGAGGTGCTCTTCATCAGCCAATCGTTGACATAAGGGAACACATGCACTCCCAGTCTGCGCAGCGACACTGCGACTACAGCCAGGCACTTTGTGAACACCCTGGGCGCAGATGCCAGACTGAAGGTCAGTACACAGTACTGAAAGTGCTGTGTGCCTAGCCGAAATCGAAGATACCTCCTGTGAGCTGGAAGTATCGAGATGTGTGTGTAAGCATCCTTTAAGTCCAGAGAGCATAGCCAATTGTTGTCTTGAATCATGGAAGAAGGGTGCCCAGGGAAACCATCCTGAACTTTTCTTGAACCAGATATTTGTTCAAGCCCCTTAGATCTAGGATGGGACGCATCCCCCCTGTTTTCTTTTGCACAAGGAAGTACCTGGAATAGAATCCCAGCCCTTCTTCCCATGGTGGAATGGGTTCGACCGTACTGGCCTTTAGAAGGGCGGAGAGTTCCTCTGCAAGTACCTTCCTGTGCTGGGAGCTGTAAGAATGAGCTCCTGGTGGGCAATTTGGAGGTTTGGATTCCAAATTGAGGGTGTATCCTAACCGGACTATTTGAAGAACCCACCAGTCGGAGGTTATGAGAGGCCACTTTTGGTGAAAAAACATCAACCTCCCCCCTACCGGCAAGTCGTCCAGTACGGACACTTTTACAGAGGCTATGCTGATCTGGAGCCAGTCAAAAGCCCGTCCCTTGCTTTTGCAGGGGAGCAGAGTGGGCCTTAGACGCACGCTGTTGATGAGAACGCGCGCGCTGGGGCTGAGCCTGGGCAGGCTGCCGAGAAGCAGGAGTGTACCTACGCCTAGAGTAGGAATAGGGAGCACTTCTCTTCCCTCCAAAAAACCTCCTAGATGAGGAGACTGTAGCGGAAGGCGCACAGTGGGAGAGAGAATCCATAGCATCATTATGCTTCTTGATCTGATTAACGAGGTCCTCTACTTTTTCACCAAAAAGATTATCCTCCCGGCAAGGAACATCCGCCATTCGCTGCTGGACAGAATGATTGAGGTCAGAGACACGCAGCCATGAGAGTGTGCGCATCACTATACCTTGAGCAGCGATCCTGGATGTCACGTCAAAAGTACCCCTGGCCAGGAACTTGCGACACACCTTCTGCTGCCTGACCACCTGGCGAAAAGGCTCGACCAGCTCCATAGGGAGTGTCTCAACCAAGCTGGACAGTTTGTACGCTCGTGAAAAGCTGGTATGACTGGATCTTGGCAGAGAGCATAGTGGCCTGATACGTCTTTCTCCCAAAACATTCAAGAGTCCTAGCTTCTCTGCCTGGGTCACCGAAGCATAGTCTCTAGTACTCCTAGCTCTCTTGAGAGCGGAACCCACCACCATGGAATTGTGGGGTAATTGGGACCTCATCAATCCAAGTTCACTGTGGATCCAGTATTGGGACTCAGCTTTTTTGGGAACCACAGGGCCAGATAGAGGGGCAAACCAGTTTCGCATAAGGACTTCCTTCAGTACCTTATGCAGAGGGACTGTCACTGCCTCTTTAGGTAGAGAAGAATCATCCAGAACCTCGAGCATCTCAGTCCTGGGCTCATCCTCAACCTCCACAGGGAAGGGAACAGCCGTAGCCTTTTCCCTAAAAAAGAAGGAAAAAGACAGAATCTCGGGTGGAGATAGTCTTCTTTCCAGCGGAGGGGAAGGGCCAGAGGGAATCCCAAAGGACTCATCAGAAGAGAAGTACCTGGGACCTTCCTCTGATTCCCACGAGTGCTCCTGCTCAGTGTCGGTACAACCTGTGTCAAGGTACTCCGACACTGGACCTGCCTCGATGCCAAGGAATGATGTCCTCTGTGGCGATGTCGAGAAGTCAACGCCCGATCCAACTGCAGCGAAGCTCCCTCCACCAACGTCAAAAGGGAGTTGACCTGGGTGGCAGCCGACGCCGATGCCACAGGAGGCACTGCAGTTGGAGACCTCACCACAGGAGAAGGGCCAGACACCGTGCAGCAGATGGCACAGAAGGCGCAAGCACCCCGACACCGAAGCTGATTGTTGCAGTAAGCCTTCCAGAAGTTCTGGAAACAAGGCCTGGATACGCTCGTCGAGAGCCGCCATCGGAGAAGGCTGCGGGGCCGGTGGAACAGGTGGTGTCAGAATCCGTGGACGCTTGGGAGCAGGTACCAAGCTGCCAAGAGACTGACACATCGGCACCTCCTGTACTAAGGGGGAGCAGTCCTCTCGGCGCCGACGCTTCTCGGGTGCCGACTCTCTCAATGCCCCAGAGCTCCCTGTACCATGCGTTGAAGGAGAACGATGACGGTGCTTCTTAGCCTTTGCTCGACGCCCGTCATCGAGACTCCTCGATACCGATGAGGACGTGGAATCCTCACATCTTGGGGCCGGGTCCAATGAAGGTCGGTCCCTGGGGTCTGCATAACAAGAGGCCTCGAGGCAGGTGGAGACCCACTTGACACCTCAATGCTCCCAGCGCGAGTTGGTCTCTCAGCAGCCATTACCTCTCTCCTCGACGTCGATGCTCCTGTCGGTGTTGATGACCTCGGTACCGATGTCGAAGGACTGGACTGAGCCCCAAAAAGCTTCTCTTGCTGGGCCTCTTGAGACGCTTGTGTCCGTTTCTTCATACGAAGACATAGACTACAAGCAGCTGGGCTATGGTCGGGCCCAAGACACTGGATACACCAGGCGTGGGTATCTGTAACTGAGATGGTCCGGCTGCACCGAGTACACCGTTTGAAGCCGCTGGGTGTCTTCAATGACATGGAAGAAAAAACGGCTTCGGCGAAATCAAACGACGCGATTGTGCCAAGAAAGAAAAAGCACAAAAAAGGGAAAAACCTGACCGCGCGGCCCAAAGGCTGGCCGCGTCGAAAAAGAAAGGAAACTTTAAATGTGGACAAAAAATAAGAAAACTACTTTTTTTAAAAAATATATATATTTTTTTCTTTAAAAAAAGAAAATAAAAGTGAAAATAATATGAAATTCAGTCGCGAAGAGTAGCTCTCTTCCTGGGCCTGATGGAGCGCAGAGGAAACACTGCCGCACATAACCATGGAGAAAAAAGAACTAAAGAGGCACACTCACGTGGCGGGAAGTCGTTCGCGCATGCGCGGTTCGCGCTGTCCCCGCGACGGAACTGTCTCGAAAGACTTTGATTTTATTCTGCTTGCAAAATGTTTTGCCGATTCCTGGGCCTCTGCGGACATCGACCCATATGTGAGAACAAGCAGCCTGCTTGTCCTCGGAGAAAGGACATTTGCCAGCTGTCAGTTAATAAACTCTGACAGCCTTAATAGTCTATAAAGACATCACCAATCTCTTATTTTTTTGCTGCTTTGATTACAACACCACCCCTCCCCCCGGATGTTTTGATTTGGCTGGACAATTATGACAATAAAAAAAGAAGCTGATACCCTTATATATATAATTGCTATTGCTGTTTGAACAGTTTTGGCTGTGCCTGTATTACACTCAGGCAACACAATCCAAATTGTAAGCCAATTTATAATCAAATGCACTAAACATTTTTCCTCCAGACAATATTGCAATCAAAATGTAGAAAGACAAGGTAGCTATTTCCAGTAGATAAGAAACAAGCTGTCACACTGTAATGTGCTCTTTGTTGCCAGATTATTACATTAAAATTGGAATCTCAATCTCCTTACCGCCAATGCCGCACTGACTCCGGAGCAGTGGGACTACGGGAGGGAGCAGAACAGACAGCGATGATGACAGCATGTATTGCATGCCGGCCACACACTGCATGGACTCAACACCAGCATGGGAAAAAAACGCATGCCGAGCAGTGCACCTGCGCCAAACCGTGCTGTTCAGTGCTGATATCCTGACAGGGGGTGTGCATGCAGTGTATGTGCCTTGTATGGATACGCCACTATCCCCTCAGGAACTGCTTCTGTCCCCACGGGTACCCCGAAAAGCTGCTCTCTCCCCACAGTAATCCCGCAGCCCCGGTGTGGATTCCCACAAACCCCGTTCCTGTGCAGGTCTCTAATTGAAATCTCCTATTAATATCACTTCTCCTTTCATTGCAATCTTATGACTGTCTTCAATCAAATCTCGGCCCACCTCTTCTGTCTGTCGTCATGGGCTGGGGAAATCTGGAATGCCAATGCCTTAGCTCTTTCTCTGTGTTTCTCCCCCTCCCAGACAGAAGCAACAAGGAACAGTTCTTAGAAATATGCCAAGGTGCTTTACAATAGTTCTCAAAACAAAAACACAGCCTTCGCTTTGGCAGATTATTCTCTCTGCAGATTACAAACAACAAACGCCGCTTTGGCAGATATATGCTCTAGGCTGTTTCCAAACAGCAAACATAGCTTTGGCAGATATATTCTCTCTGCAGTTGCTCAACCAAAGTCCTCAAACACAATAGTCAAAGCAGTCCCAAGTTCCTCTTCATCTCAGCATAATGCAAACCCAAAGGAAATACAGCCCTGCCATTTAGAACTTAAGCCATATGGGCTGGGCAGCCAGATTTCACATACTTCAAGTGCCTTCCACAGCTTCCTGATCTAGAATCCTCTTTAGGGTCCTCTTTACCCCAGGTTGGGTAGCCCATTTATTCCTGTGGGTCATCTGCTGTGAGGGAGCTCCTCTTCCTGGGCTAGAGCACTTCCCTCTGGTTCCTTCTCTCTCTCACCCCCTTCTGCCCCTTAGCTCTCTCCTTTCTACTGCAAGCTTTCTCAAACTCTTTCCTTTGCCCCCCTCCCTTCCATTGATTGGCAGATAGTTGTTGTTTAGGGAAACTAGAAACTTTTCCCTGTAGGCAACTTCCCTGTTTCTTATGGAACACTAAAACCCCTATCAATCATTGGGATTCTGCTCCGTGTTTTCTTCCCCTCCCAAGCTTTAAATCTCTTCTAAGTCTCCTTTATACAACCCCAAGTGGGAGAAGTGGAATGGGTGCCCTGTGACTGCTCCTCTCAACACCACACTGTGAAGGAGGCCTCCCAGCCCATCTTCAAATCCTTGCTCAAAGCCCACCTCTTCAATGTCGCCTTTGGCACCCAACCACTCTACCTCTATTCAAGAATTCTAGACTGCACCAACTTGACATTTCGTCCTTTAGATTGTAAGCTCCTTTGAGCAGGGACTGTCCTTTTTGTTAAACTGTACAGCGCTGCGTAACCCTAGTAGAGCTTTAGAAATGTCAAGTAGTAGTAGTAGTATATCACACCAATGTAAATACATTGTCCATTCGCTCTATCCAGATTAACCCACAGTGTCTCTTCTTTACCCTTTAAGTACAGCAGTTTTGTTGCATTAATATTAATGCCACTCCTCTGCCCTTTTTCCCTACCTGCCTTTCCTGAAAAGAGTATGGCCTGGTATAAAGATATCCCAGTCATGGCTCTCCTTGAACTATGTCTCTGTGGCCACCACTAAATCCAAGTCAGCCTCATCTATCACAATCTTTAGATCCAAAACATTGTTCCCCATACTATGGTTACTGATATGCAAAGCTATCCAGATATTGCTCTTCTTTTCCTTTACTGTAAATGTGTTTAGTGTTTTACTTGCCTGGGGAATTTGAAGTACCAGGGTGCTATGTTCACCCTTCCCCACTGAATTTAACTTAAAGCTCTCTTCAGTATGTTAGCCAGTCTGCTGTGGAAGACACTTCACCCTATCTTTGACAGATGGACACCATTCTCCCAATTATCCACTTTCAATCACCCCTCACATTCAGCCAGGTAGCAGCTCTCCCCCTCATACTCCTGATGCCTTCATAACTTCCAGGCACTTTGCAGTAAAGACAGTATTTCCAGTTTCACTGCTGGGTCTGATGGGGTAAAAAAACAGAACTGATATCTCAATAGGTCCAGAAAAGGATGGTTATCTTAGCATAATTACCCCAGGGTAGTAATTATCTAAGGTTAGTTATCCTGAGGTAATTACACTGGAAAATTATCATTACCCTGGGGTAATAATCCTGGAGTATTAATCCTAGGATAAAGACCTCATCGGGATTATCAATTATTATTTAAGAACAGGTTATTTGAATATAACAATTGCAAAATATCAATTGTTATGGCTCTTACTACGAGACTTGGTGATAACTGCTAAATTTATGAATTCATATCACAGAATGCTTGCTGTGAAATCTGGCTCCACTGGCAGGAGGAGATGATGTCTGCTTAAGCTCTTCCCTTCTGCCAATCTTTCTGGGGCAACTGAAGTGGATGATCAAGAGGCAATGAAGCAACAATGTTCACATCTACACCACTTAACCCCTTCCCAGCATGCCAATGCCACATGTAGCCTACTTGCCCCACGAACCATCACTTGGATATTCATGACACACCAGTATGTTGCAACACCTTGGCTGAGAACCACCGTGGTAGACACAATCCACTGCCACTCTGACCCTCTGTACAAACATCTGTTCTGGTTCATTTAAACACATATAGGCTATAGCAGTAAGATAGTGCCAACTCAAAAACTGCCTGCAACAGTTGCCAATCCTGGTGCAGATGCTATCTGTGGATCAGTATTAAATTGCCTGGTGCTCATCAGCGCTGGCTTCTGATGAATCAGCCTGTTAGAATTCTGTCAGTTCAATAATATGATACTAGCTAAAATTAACATTTTATCTGAATCAAAATAAACTTTAATCTAGTTTTGCTTGTCTGTTGAAGAAAAAAGTGAATAATAAAAAATAACTTACTTACTGCCTAAAATAGATATTATTAGTATACAATTCCCATATGTAATGTGAAAGAATAATCAGAATATATAAAAATAACTGAAGGGCATACATATAGGTTTTAACAGAAGATCTAAGAATAAATTGTATTGCCCTTCAGGTATCAAAACTAGCGGAATTACCCAGCATGAAAAAAATATATATACTGGGACAAGGAAGGGTGTCACAATGGGGCCTTTCTACTAAAGCTTAGCATGCAATAACGGATTTAGCATACACTAAATGCTGCATATCTTAGTTTATATCTATGGATCACATGGCACTTAGTGCATGCTAATGTCCTTTAGTGCGCACTAAAAATAGGCATGCGTGAAACGCTAGAGACGCCCATAGGAATACATAGGCATCTGTAGCGTTTAGCGTGCGCATATTTTTAGCACGTACTAAAAATGCTAGAACGCTTTAGTAAAAAACCCCCTAAGCTTTCATAAGATGGCCCCAACATCTGGTGACCAAAGTCACAAGTCTGTGAAGCTCCTGCAGAGCCTTAATTATTCTTAAAACTGCATGCTCATCAAACTAATTATTTATGAAAATGGCAAGAGAGATTCATAGAAAAAAATCTTTATTTATTTATTTATCTGCTATCTGGTTGGAGCAAGCAACAAAAGCATGCATATCAGGCAAATATGCTGTACTGGAGAAACTGAGCCAAGTGGACTTAGATTTCAGTGATGTGGTCAATTCTCTCAACTTTTCAGAAAATGATGAATTCATTCTTCAATAAGATTACATCAAGTATAAATGCCAAACTTGAAGGAGACCTCAAAAAAGTTGCATAGCTTGTTTCTTCAGTTCAGAAGAGCACCTGGATTGAAGAGGCTAAGATTTGCTTGAAAGACTTGGATGCCTCTTGACCCATACGAGACAAGAGATGGAGTTTTAGGAGAAGAAAACGGATGAAGTAGCTGATGAGATCAAACACGTATGGACTGTCAGGCCTTCACAAGCAGGTGATACTGTATTTCTATAATTATATCTTCACAAGACAGTCAAAATATAAGACACACAGACACACATCTTCCGTGCTTGTCGGTCTTCTGATTCATCAACTGCTTCTGACTGACAGATATCCAGCTCGGTGAGGTCCTTTCAACTGCTTGATGCCACATCTGTCTTGGCCTTCCTGGACATCTTTTCCATTCTGATTTCCATCCATCCTTTGTAGGTGCCCAAACCATCTAAGTTGTTGTTGCTGTACCATCTAAGTTGTTGTTGCTATATTATCTTTCAAGTTGTTGGCTTCTTATTGTACCAGATCTTATCCAACCTGTTCACAAGTAATGTTGCTTTACCAATTCTACTTTTCACTTCTTTTGCAGTATCGTTGACTTCTGTTACCAGACTTCTTAAATAAATTGTGGCACTTCTTCTAGTTCAGCATCTTGTTTGTTTATAGTCACAAATTTAATCTTTTTGCTAGATATAATTAGAATAATTCAGTTTGGTGAACAGATTGGGTTAACTGTCTTGACCTGCACTGCCTGAAGAGAACTCGACAACAAGGCCACATCATCTGCAAAATGCAAGCCCTCTAACTGCTTGTTTTCATGCCACGTGACTCCTCTATTTTTATCTCCTACCATTCCTTGGCTAAGCTCAATGACTGACTCCAGTTACTTTTTTTAAACAATTTGTGTAAATGTCTTCCACTGTGACACATTATTCACTTATCCCATACAGGTTTTTGATCATTCTGATGAACTTGGTTGGTGTTCCATATGATTTCATAATACTCTAGAACACTGAAACAGATCAATTCGACTATAACAATTATGCCTATCAGAAAAAAAGGAGTATTTTCAGCCCAAAGCGTTTAAAACACTCCAAACACTGGTGATACTATGGGCCCTGTTTAATAAGTGCGCTAGCATTTTTAGCGCATGCTAAAAATTTGAGTGCACTGTGTAGACTCCCATAAGAATATTATGGGCATCTACATGGTTAGCATGTGCTAAAAACACGCACCTCTAGCGCGGTTAGTAAACAGGGCCCTATATGTTTTGATCAAGTGCAAATAACTCCTTGGGGGGGGGGGGGGCTTATGACCATGGGATTAGACTGGTCCAACATTGAAACACTCCCACTACTAGATAGTTCATGTCAAAATCTGCCAACGCCCCATGAGAGTACTAAACAAAATTCACCCTGCCGTTGGTTAGGGCCATGGATATTCACCAATTTATGATATTGGTTTGAATGAAGTGGGGGAAGGAAGGGGAATGAACCGAGATAGGATTAAAGCTGTCTTATTGTACACAGAAAATGAACTTTTAACTCACCTTGAATACTAGTTTAATGAGATGTTTCCTCAAATAAGTATAATCAATTATTCTTTTATTGTATCACATATATATATAAAGAGCCTTGGACACCATTTGCGTGCATGGGGGTAATTCTATAAAGGTTTAGCCATGTGTAAAGGCCCTATGGTACATCCCCATATACGTAAGTATGATGGTGAGAAGATGGCACACATGTAAATATGCATCATGTACAGACACTTCTAGAGGTATAGTTTGGGTTGAGCAAGGGTGGAGTTGTGTTATACCCATATATTTTACAAAATGTGTAAGTAGATACCTATAGTACATGGCACATTTACTCCTGCTTCAGAGCAGATGCAAACATGTGCCTCAGCATTAGTGCATTAATAGAACCAGTCCGCCATATTGTTTTCAAGGTAGTGAGGATACCACATGTTTGCCACCAGTATTTTGGAGCACAGTGACAGTCTGCCCCTGAAGAAGAAAAATGAAACAGGGCGCTCTGTCATGCAACTTGTGTTTATTATCTATATAAGTGTCTTTTTATGTATTTGTGATGGATGTGTATATAGCTGGTTGGCTATTATTCAGTGGACTGTAATTTTTTAATTGAACATTGATTCTTATTATATGTACACTACTGAATATTGCACTAGTTTGGTTCTTATGAGTTTTGCACATTAGGGGAGGGGATTGATGATGGATACATGAGTTAAAGCTTTAGTCATCTACTAGCATGTTGCAAATAACAGGATCTGTGAACTGCTGATTGGTTCCATTGACTGAAATCTCCCTCTTAAACTTATCAATAGAAATCAAACAAAATAAAACATGGAAAAGAAAATAAGATAATACCTTTTTTATTGGACATAACTTAATACATTTCTTGATTAGCTTTCGAAGGTTGCCCTTCTTCGTCAGATCGGAAATAAGCAAATGTGCTAGCTGACAGTATATATGAGAAACATCAAAGCATTACTTTGACAATCTGACAGAGGGGTAGGGTGGGGGTATGCATGGGGACATCAAAGCATTTCATTGATATTCTAACAGGATGGGTGTTGGTAGGTGAGAGGAGGGTAATAAACAGAGAAATAGAGAAATACAACTTTATGGTTTATAATGGGTTAGAAAACCCAGATCCTTATTAAGTCCTGTCTGTTGGGTGATTTCATAGTAACATAGTAGATGACGACAGAAAAAGACCTGCATGGTCCATCCAGTCTGCCAAACAAGATAAACTCATATGTGTATACCTTACCTTGATTTGTACCTGCCTTTTTCAGGGCACAGACTATACAAGTCTGCCCAGCAGTATTTCCCACCTCCCATCACTGGCTCTGGCACAGACCATATAAGTCTGCCCTCCACTATCCTCGCCCCTCAACCACCAACCCCTCTTCCCCCACCTGCTCCGCCACCCAATTTCGGCTAAGCTTCTGAGGATCCATTCCTACTGCGCAGGATTCCTTTATGCATATCCCACGCATGTTTGAATTCCGTTACCGTTTTCATCTCCACCACCTCCCGCGGGAGGGCATTCCAAGCATCCACCACCCTCTCCGTGAAAAAATACTTCCTGACATCTTTCCTGAGTCTGCCCCCCTTCAATCTCATTTCATGTCCTCTCGTTCTACCGCTTTCCCATCTCCAGAAAAGATTTGTTTGCGGATTAATACCTTTCAAGTATTTGAACGTCTGTATCATATCACCCCTGTTCCTCCTTTCCTCCAGGGTATACATGTTCAGGTCAGCAAGTCTCTGCACATACGTCTTGGAACGCAAATCCCATACCATTCTCGTAGCTTTTCTTTGCACTGCTTCCATTTTTTTAACATCCTCCGCAAGGTACGGCCTCCAAAACTGAACACAATACTCCAGGTGGGGCCTCACCAACGACTTGTACAGGGGCATCAACACTTCCTTTCTTCTGCTGATCACACCTCTCTCTATACAGCCTAGCAAACTTCTCGCTACGGCCACCGCCTTGTCACACTGTTTCGTCGCCTTCAGATCCTCGGATACTATCACCCCAAGATCCCTCTCCCCCTCAGTACCTATCAGACTCTCACCGCCTAACACATAAGTCTCTCGTGGGTTTCTACTCCCTAAATGCATCATTTTGCATTTCTTCGCATTGAATTTTAATTGCCAAACCTTAGACCATTCTTCTAGCTTCCTCAGATCCTTTTTCATGCTTTCCACTCCCTCCTGGGTGTCCACTCTGTTGCAAATCTTAGTATCATCCGCAAATAGGCAAACTTTACCTTCTAACCCTTCGGCAATGTCACTCACAAATATATTGAACAGAATTGGCCCCAGCACCGATCCCTGAGGCACTCCACTACTCACCTTTCCCTCCTCCGAGCAAACTCCATTTACCACTACCCTCTGCCGTCTGTCCGTCAACCAGTTCCTAATCCAGTTCACCACTTCGGGACCTATCTTCAGCCCATCCAGTTTATTTAAGAGCCTCCTGTGGGGAACCATGTCAAAAGCTTTGCTAAAATCTAAATAGATTACGTCTATAGCACGTCGATGATTCAATTCTCCAGTTACCCAATCAAAGAATTCAATGAGATTCGTTTGGCCAGATTTCCCTCTGGTAAAACCATGTTGTCTTGGATCTTGCAACTTATTGGCTTCCAGGAAATTCACTATCCTTTCCTTCAGCATTGCTTCCATTACTTTTCCAATAACCGAAGTGAGGCTTACCGGCCTGTAGTTTCCAGCTTCTTCCCTATCACCACTTTTGTGAAGAGGGACCACATCCGCTGTTCTCCAATCCCTCGGAACCTCTCCCGTCTCCAAGGATTTATTAAACAAATCTTTAAGAGGAGCCGCCAGAACCTCTCTGAGCTCCCTCAATATTCTGGGGTGGATCCCGTCCGGTCCCATGGCTTTGTCCACCTTTAGCTTTCCAAGTTGTTGATACACACTCTCTTCCGTGAACGGTGCTATATCCATTCCATTCTCAGGTGTACTTTTGCCAGTCCCTCGCGGTCCTTCTCCAGGATTTTCTTCAGTGAAAACAGAACAAAAGTATCTATTTAGCAAATTGGCTTTTTCTTCATCGTTATCTACATAGAGGGGCATAATTGAACGAAAACGCCTATCTCCATGGGCGTTTATCTCCGAGAACGGGTCCGTGAAGGGGTGGACCGAACCGTATTTTGGGAAAAAATAGACGCCCGTGTTTTATTCAACAATGTGTGAGCTGGGCGTTTTTGTTTTTCAGCGATAATGGAAAATGAAAGCGCCCAGCTCAAAAACGAATAAATCCAAGACATTTATTCGTGGGAGGGGCCAGGATTCGTAGTGCACTGGTCCCCCTCACATGCCAGGACATCAACCGGGCACCCTAGGGGGCACTTTTACAAAACCAAAAAAACAGGTAAAGAGCTCCCAGGTGCATAGCACCCTTCCCTTGTGTGTTGAGCCCCCCAAATCCCCCTCAAAACCCACTGCCCACAAGTCTACACCATTACTATAGCCCTAAGGGGTGAAGGGGGGCACCTACATGTGGGTACAGTGGGTTTAGGGGGGGTTGGACGACTAATAAGCATTAAGCAGCACAATTGTAACAGGTAGGGGGGATGGGCCTGGGTCCACCTGCCTGAAGTCCACTGCACCCCCTAACAACTCCTCCAGTGACCTGCATACTGCTGCCAGGGAGCTGGGTATGACATTTGAGGGTGAAAATAAAAAGTTGTGAAACATCATTTTTTTGTGGTGGGAGGGGGTTAGTGACCACTGGGGGAGTCAGGGGAGGTCATCCCCGATTCCCTCCAGTGGTCATCTGGTCATTTAGGGCACTTTTGGGGCCTTATTCGTGAAAAAACAGGGTCCAGGAAAAGTGTCCTAAATTCTAGCTAAAAACGCATACTTTTTCCCATTATCGGTGAAATGCGCCCATCTTTGTTCGGCAGATAACCACGCCCCAGTTCCGCCTTCGCCACACCTCTGACACGCCCCCATCAACTTTGTCCGCATCCGCGACGGAGTGCAGTTGAAAACGTCCAAAAATCGGCTTTCGATTATACCGCTTTATTCGTTTTTGTGAGATAAACGTCCATCTCCCGATTTAGGTCGGAACTTGGGCGTTTTTCTCGTTCGATTATAAGCAGGATAGCGGTTCACTATATCTTTTAGTCTCACAATTCCCTTTTTAGTCATTCTCCTTTCACTAATATACCTGAAGAAATTTTTGTCGCCCCTCCTTACATTTCTAGCCATTTGTTCTTCCGCTTGCGCCTTTGCCAGACGTACCTCTCTCTTGGCTTCTTTCAGTTTCATCCGGTATTCCTCCCCTTGTTTCTATTGATAACCTTTAAGAGTGGACTAACACGGCTACCACACCTCCCTCTTAAACTTAAAATTTACAAAAATATAATTATAGTTGTGTGTCAATGCTCTAAAAACTATGTATAAAATTTTGGGAAGAGGCTTTTTTTCTATTGCCATTTTATAAACCTACATGTATAAGTGGTGCTAATTGGTGGGGGGGCAGATATTGTATCAAGCTGAGTTTGGGCACTAACATACATTAAAGTAAGTAAAAGGGCTCTAACACAGTTGTGCTGCCCTAGTGCTGCATTATTAAGATTATCCTTCATTACATATGAGATGCAAAACATGCAAATGCATGTAAATGAGCTCCCTCCCTGCACACACACTTCTATCGGTCCTCATCTGAGATTCAGAACAGTAAACGCTTACTGCTTTGGTGACAAACCACAATTAACTGCCACTCTGCAAGTCCTACCTTCAGTAATTCAGTGCCACACTTGTTCTCTGCCCAGGCTGATGCAGCAAGGCTCACACTGTGGTGAGCTCATTGTTAGATAGACTACTATTGAATCAGGGGGAAAAAAGCATTGCTTTTACAATTTGATTTATCGAGTGCTTTCAATCTGGTGAATCATGAGGCTACGGTATCTATTATAAGTGATTTGGGTATAGCTGGTAATGTTTCAAACTGGTTTTGTCACTTTTTAACTGATAGATCCTATAGAGTAGTCAAAGAAAGGGTCTTTTCAAAATGCTGTGCAAGTACCTGTGGAGTGCCCAGGGCTCACCACTGTCTTCTAGTTTATTTAATGTTTATTTACATTCTTTGGGTTTTATTTTGGAAAATTCAGGTTTTTGTGTTTATATATCCGCTAACAATATAACAGTGTTTTTGCCTGTGGCTGGTAATTTGGAGCAGGCTTGTCCTTGGATTCTAGATTGTTTGTCCTTGAGAATCATGAATGATGAAACATGCACTGAAATTAAATAGAGACAAAACTAAATTTTTATTAGTAGCAGGAAATTCAAATAGCTGTCACCCAATGTCAATCATGGTAAATAATACTGAATTTGCTTTATCATCATCAATTAGAATTTTAGGAGTTCTTTCTGACAAAACATTTGTACTAGAACCTCGTACCAATCAGTTAATTAAAAAGTGTTTTCTTTTAAAGCGAAAGCAACATAGAATTTGCAAGTATTTTGAATTGGAGCAATTCAGATTGCTTGTGCAGGCATTGTTGTCGCAGATAGATTATTGTAATTTACTCTTCAAACTCTACAGAATACCTCAGTTAGGTTAATTTTTTTTCTCTACCCAAGACAGCAAGAATATTGATGTTTTATCAAAAATTACAATAGCTTCCAATTGAGGGAAGGATTATTTTTTAATTGTTATGTGTCCTTTATAAGGTTTTGTAAGGATAACTACCTTCTTATATGCACACTCACTTTCGAATTACTATGCAAGGGAGAAACCAAAGAAAATATTCACCGTTTTCGTTACCTTCCCCTACAGCAGTGATGGCGAACCTATGGCATGCGTGCCAGAGAAGGCACGCAGAGCCCTCTCTGTTGGCACGCGCGCCGTCGCTGGTCTATCCGTCCACGCACCATCGCTGGTCCATCCGCCCTCCCTCCCACCAAGCACCAGGCCGCCCGCCCACCGTCCCTCTGAGCATCAGGGCCTCCCCTCCTCCGAAATTTAAAAGGCATATCTGGTCGGGGTTAAGGTGGCGTTGGCAGCAAAAAGTGTGTTGTTTGCTCGGTGCACCTTTCGGCCTTCCCTTCTGTCTCTCAAGCTCTGGTGCCGCCGGTATTTCCTGTTTCCGCAAGGGCGGGACCAGAGCTTGAGAGACAGAAGGGAAGGCCGAAGGCGCACCGAGCAAACAACACACTTTTTGCTGCCAACGCCACCTTAACCCCGACCAGGTATGCCTTTAAATTTCAGAGGAGGAGGGGGGGCCCTGGTGCTCGGAGGGAGGGTGGGAGGGCTGGTGCTGGGTGGCTGGAGGGGAGAGTAGGGTTGCTGGACATGGATGGAAGGCAAGAAATGAAGAAGAAAGGAAGAAAGTAAAGAAATAAATGGAAAGGAAGCCCTGGAAACAGAGTTAAGAGAACAGATAGAGAGCAGCAGAATCAGAGATTAGGACCAATATGGATAGAAAAACAAAATCACCAGACAACAAAGGTAGAAAAAAAATCATTTTATTTTCATTTTAGTGTTTGGAATATGTCCAATTTGAGAATTTACATCTGCTGTCTTATTTTGCACTGGGTATACTGGAGCTGTAACAACTTACAGAAATGATTTATAATGAAAGAAAATCATGTTATTTTTTTCTCCTATACTAGTATAATATTTTCAATGATGTCTGTTTATATGCACCATGGCTGGTGTAAAGGGGTGTGGCTATCATAGGGGTGGAGTCATATGTGGTGACCCCACCCATAATGAGTACCAGCACCTGTTATTCAGGTTAAATTGCCCTGTTGACACTTTGCGATAAATAATTAGATTTTGGGTTGCTGTTTGGGCACTTGGTCTCTGAAAGGTTCGCCATCACTGCCCTAGAGGGATGAAATCCTTGATTTTATTTTATGCTTCATTAGTTTATAGGCAGCTAAAGTGTGGGGTGACCTTCCAGAGGATCTATGAAGTATAACTCATTGTTATTGTTTTAGAAAACATTTAAAAACTTTTCTGTTTAGAAAATATGTTTTAGGATTGATGTCTTGAAGTATTAAGTTTTTTGTTGTTTTATATTGATTTTGTTGTTCGCTGACATATTACTGTAATCCGCTTAGAACTTAAATTTGTTTTAGCAGACTATAACTTAAAATGTTATGTTATGTTAAGCACGGGCCAGCTGCACATGGAGGTCATCACATGTGTGCGCCAGTAGATCAGGTGACCTCTGTTGCTGCTGGCCCATGCCTGTGTCTATGTGAGACTTAATGCATCAGCCTGGGCAAAGTGCGGTTGTGCTGAATTATTGAAGAGAAGAGAAGGAGACGGTACTAGGATGTCATGGAGGATCCTGGGTAGGTAGGTGGTCACTGAGAGGCTCGTACACTCCCACAGGAGGTGAAGCAGGAAGTGGGCATCCTCTCCATGCTAAACAGTAGCTGAAACCCGGTTGCAGCTTCCTCCCTGCCTCAGGGCAGCAGTGCTACCCCCGCCCACGCCTCGACACCCCCAATCTTCGCCGCACACCAAGACAGTGCTGGCTGCCTGGAGCTGCAAAGAGAAGAAAGCAGGGAGCACACAAAGCTGTACAGTCAGGGAAGGGCAGGGCACAGGAGATTCCCGTGGGATCTCCCCTTGACCGCAGCACACCTGATGAGCCACAGTGGCACACTGTTTGAAAAGTGCTGATCTAGACAAAAGGTGCATGATCCTAAATGCCTCTTTCAGAACAAAATATATAGCACTGATGCTTTAAGCTTTCATAACATGCAGTGTGAGTCAAGAACCAAAGAGGGAAATTAAACTTATGTGAAGGAAGCAGGATTAATTGTACAAAACTTCCCAGCAAAAGGAAATGTCCTGTCCATCCAGTATCGAGGTGATTAGTCTTGTTGCTAATGTGGAAAGGAGAGAGATTTTACTTCTGCTTTGACTTAAATTAGCTTCAGAAACACAATGCAAGATGAAGAAAAGGAGGAACGATAAAGGGCAGGCTTTTCTATTTAATTTTGTCATTCCCAAAGCAACTATTTATTGGTGCTGAAGAACACGGATTTTGCTCACCTGGTACAAGATTAGTGTAAGTTCCATACCTGTGTTAATTCAGCCTACCTGGTTTGAAAAATGTTCATCTCAATGTAGCTAAAAGGATCTGCATTCTCTTAGCCACATGGAGAAAAGATGCTTGCAGTGGAAATGGATTTGATTTTAAAATCTATGCATGGTACTTTACAAACATCTCTCTGCCAGTGCCCACTGACTTTGCAGGTGTGAGGTCCCCAAATGTTTGAATCCACAGACCTTGTAAGGAATTTACAAAGGGAAATTCTCTGTGTAGTTTTTCCATGTGAAAATCAGCTATGGGTATCTATGGGTAAAAACTAGCTATGGACTTTGCAGCTATAAGAGTAAATAAAAATGTGTGTGAGTATTTTGCTGCCCCATCTCGTGAATTCCATTCATTATTTTTTCTAAAAAGAACACTGGTCCCTGGAATCAAGAATTAGCTAGCCAGTTGTTTTGTTTGTATGTCTTATTTATTTAAATCTTTATTTATTTATGTATTTTGCCAGACCTTTTTCATAAGGCTTTTGGCCTACTTGGGAGTAGGAAAGTCTGTAGCTTGTGTGAACTATATTGGGCACCAAAGAACAGCAAAACAAATCCAAGTGCTCTACCTGACCAGGCGTGTGAAGGCTTAAATCTAGTCCACATGTAAACTCTGAATGATGCTCAACGGTCTCCAACAATGGGGAAGGCTTGGCAAAGTCCCAGAATCTGTGGACACAAACAAGCAAACACAATTCCGTAAATAAAGCACTGTGTTACTGTTTTAACAACAAAATATGTCGACAAGACTGAAGCAGCAAAGGCTGCTTTTTAATAAATTGATCCACTTTACTAAAATAACAAACAATAATGGAAGAGATATCTGTTGACCTGTAGTAAAAATACTGATAATTACAGACATAGCCGTATCATTTAGGGGCCCTTCTTCTAAAATGCGCTACAATTTGCAGTTACCACAGCTTAACACGGGATATTACTGCAAGGTAACTGCAAATTTTATATGGCCACTTTTCTGTACTTTCCCAAAATATTTTATAGCAGGTTGTGCATTAATGTTGTCATTGGCATGCAGTAACTGCTGAGAGAATGCAGGAACACTTACCATCTTCTATTTTGGAGGCGGTAAGTGGTACTGCATTAACTCTGTGTTAGGCAGTTAGAGCACACAAAGTGCAGCATATTAACTGCCAAATGCGTTCTACAGTCACTCTCTGCCCATACCATGCCCCCTGAAACCAAAGCACTTACTCCCGGAATCTCTATAGTATGCCTAAAGATTGTTGCCAAAATCACCGCGGATTCTAAAACAATGCACATAATTTAACATGCTTAGGGGCCCTTTTACTAAGCCGCATAAGGCTCTACGCGCACCCAACGTGCACCAAAATGGAGTTACCACCTGGCTACCGCGTGGCTCTTATGGTAGTTTCATTTTTGGCACACATCCAATATGTGTGTCAGAAAAAGTTTTTTATTTTCGGACGAACGTATCGGACGTGCGCCAAGTGGCATTTGGCGTGCGTAGTTCATTACCACCCGGTTACTACATGAGACCTTACAGCTACGTCAATGACTAACGGTAAGATCGCAGTTACCCAAAATGGATGCGCAGCAATTTTGATTTTGCCACACGTCCATTTTCGGTGAAAATGTTAAAAAGGCATTTTTTACCGGTGCGCTGAAAAATAATTCTATGTGCGCCCAAAACACGCGTCTACACTACCGCAGGACATTTCTCAATACACCTTTGTAAAAGGGCTCCTTAACAAGCTAATGAGCACTGATAACAGCACTTAACAAGCAATAATGAGCACTCATTGGCACTGATTAGAATTTAGGAACACAACTCGCTAAGCATGTTCTGTAACGAAGTGCATCAAACTTCTAACATGTGCAGGTAAAAAGGGGCCTGGTTATGGGTGGGGAAATGGTCATTTCCTGGGTGTTGCAAAATTTACGTGCCTAGTTATAGAATATGGCTTAATGGGCATAAATCTACGCAAAAGGATTAACACCATGTTTTCGTTGGTGTAAATGGATGCGTGTAGATTTAGGCGTTAAAATATGAACTAAGCGTATTTTATAATCTTATAGAACAGGCTTAGTTGGCACTGATTTCAGTGCCAATTTTTTAGGTGCCATATATAGAATCTCCTCCTTAACGTCCAGTATACCATGTGTTAACTGCAAAAATACCACAAAGCCCCTTAATGCGGCTTCGCACTAGCAGTTAGTTTGTCCATCTCTGCAGCAATTCAAGAAGATGATTAAGATGCATTTAGTTACGCAAACACTCCTCAACTTTGGGGTTTGAGTGTGATACTGTGGCGCTCAACTGTTTTTGGTAATCTGCTTTGTGTAGTGCTTGGTTAGTTTGCAGTTTTGTATGTAAACTGCCTAGGGATAGGCAGGGTATACATTTTTAAATAAATAATAAATAAATTAATTAATTAATTAACCGTGCATTAAGTGCTAACGCATTTTAGTAGAAGGGCCCCTAAATTATATAACAGATTTAGTTAAAGCAAGATACTTGATTTGTAGTTGCTGATGCAGTGTTTCAGAGACTCTGCTAGGATCAAGTATTGCTTCTAATTAAAGCTATTAGATTTTTCTGCTTTAATTATCTGTTCGTGCTTTTCCAGCTAAAGAATTGACTCACTTAAATATCTTCTGCCTGGTACCTTGTGGTAAATGTCCTATGCTGACACATACAGTTTAGTATTTTTTCTGGAATGTTGCCTCCTTCTTCTGGGTCAGGAGAGCACATCAGGGGGTGGAGAGAGAGCTCGCACACTACCAGCTAACACTCTCAACACTGACCAGGCAAGTCACTGCAAGAATCACCAGGGTTCTAAAGAGAGCCAGAGGGCACTGTACCAGGGGCTCTGGACTACTACCAGGCTGCAATCCTGATACTGTCAACACAGGATTGTTAGAACTAAATGAAGAGAAGCTAATTTATTATAAGGAAAACCACAAAAGCTTTTCAAAGACTCCCATCACTTTCTTCATGTTGAAAATACTCAACTGTGATTGTTAAGCAATGTGATATGCTAGGAAGGGCCAATGAAAATGAAAGAAAAAAAAGAAAAGAAACTGTATATAATTAACACACCAACTGACTCCCATTCCATACCTGCCAGACAGCTCTGCATTTGATGAACTGAGGTTAAAAAAAATGGCACTCAATAGGGATATACTTCACCACCACAACTATGTATATGCCAATTTGTTTATTCATCTACTTTTCATCTCATATAAAGCTGAATATCACATGACTAAAAAACTCAATCATACTACTCGGATTACACCAAAACGCTGTGAACAATATCGAATCAATATACAGTAATACCTCGGCTTTCGTTGACTTCGGTTATCGTCGGTTTCGGTTTTCATCAATTTTTTCCGCAAAACTTTTGTCTCGAATTTCATCAGTTGCCTCGGATTTCACCTGCGTGCCCATGTAACCTCGCTGCTAATTTTGCGAAAACAAAGGGCAATCCATGCGTTCTCCTGCTCAGGAAATAATTGCCTTGGTTTTTGTTGGTTTCGGATTTCGCCGATTGTTTTCAGACAGATTATATTTCTTATATTTCTAAACCCCACCAAACATGAAATTTATACAGAATCACTACTGTTCATATCTCCGTTTGTAGCGTTACCGCTTCTCATTATTTGTCCATGTCCATATAAACTGCAGAATGATCCTGAAGTTAGTGTGGGTTTAATAGTTCAATGATTCACTCAAGCACACATATACCAGTTCCTTTGGGTTCCTGCTGTTCACCAATCTCAGCATTTATGGTGGTCAACCCGCCATTCGCTTCTGTAGTTCTTATCGTTTTACAATTGTCCCATATCGCTTCTATTGATCTTTTACGACCCTACACGATGCCGTGTTTCACTCTACAAGAGCGTCATCAGGGGTCTCAGTTCGCTCCTACCGAGCGTCATCAGAAATCTGTGTAGTTGGAATACAATTATAGTAAAACTGTTCACAGCATTTTGGTGTAACCCGGTATGATATATTACTGAAGATGAAACAGTTGGTTAATTAGGTCTATTTCTGCCGTCATCTACTATGTTACTATGTTATGTTATTTAAGAGAAGTGTGAATAATTGGATGAATAGATGGGCAAGAATGTGTGTTGAGTGAGTATGAGTAGTATGACTGATTGAGTTTTTTAGTCATGTGATATTCAGCTTTATATGAGATGAAAAGTAGATGAATAAACAAATTGGCATATACATAGTTGTTGTGGTGGTAAAGTATATTGTGAATTAATTTACAGCTATATTGGAACTGTTTCAACCCAATGTTTTGTATATTGCATGACTCAATAAGGATAGTCATTCTTTTTTCATAGAGAGGGTGGTCAATGCCTAGAATACCCTCATGAGTGAGGTGGTGAAGAAAATGATGACAGAATTTAAAAAGGTGTGGGATAAACACAGAGGATCCCTAATTAGAAAATGGATTAAGTGGAGGAGTAGCCTAATGGTTAGTGCAGTGGGCTTTGATCCAGGCAACCTGGGTTCAATTCCCACTGCAGCTCCTTGTAAACTTGGGCAAGTCACTTAACCTTCCATTGCCCCAGGTACAAAAACTTAGGATTGTGAGCCCTCTAGGGCCAGAAAAAGTGCCTGCATATAATGTGTACAGCGGTGCATATGTCTGGTAGCGCTATAGAAGTGATTATTATTAGTAGTAGAGTTGACGTGTTGGCTGATGCTTAGATGGCAATTCCAGCTGTGAAGAACTAAGGACAGTTCCAGGCAGACTTCTACAATCTGTGTCTTGCATATGACAAGACCGATAGAGACAGGCTGGAGAGGGCTTCAACAGCAACTCCAGTAGTTGGAATAGTGCCGGGCAAACTTCTATGGTCTATGTCCCCACTCCCCCCACCCCCCCAAAAGAAAAGAAGACCAGGATCAAGTATTTTTATTGTACAAATAAAAAAGAGAGGCTCTTCAGATCCGCACCAGAAGCAAATGCAAAACACAGCGGGTCCAGAAGTAGTTATAAAATCAGTGTCTTATTAAAGGAGCAAGAGAAGTATGTAGGTCTGTGGCAGCCTGTTCTCGTAGTTGCTGAACAAATGCTCTCTTTGGGATTGAGATTCTTTTTATCAGTCAGTTTGTTACCCCTGAAGCAGCCCTTGTGTGGGCGAAACATGGACCATGTTGCATGATTTTTAAAATAAAGACACCGATTTTATTAACCACTTTTGGAACCGCTGTTTTGCATCAAGTGTTTTTATACCTCATTCATTGTTGTTTTAATCATGAACTGATAATGAGTATGACTGTTGGGCAGATTGGATCTACTATGTTACTATCATTCAGATTCTGTATAGGTTGCCCAAAGTTAGGTGCTGAATTTTGGGCACAGATTGCAGATTGGCATGCAAAGTAATAGACTAAATTGGCTCTATCAATCCATAATTGGTGTTAAGTGCTTAATTGGCAGTAATTAGGAGTTACACACAGACCTGCCCTAAGCACTTTTCTATAGCATGCACGCCTGAATTTCACAGCATGCAACTCATAAGGGGTAATGACCATAGGAGGGGCTTGGGCAAGTCAGAGGCATTCCTAGAATTTAGGTGTGGTGTTATAGAATACCTGCATTTCTGCATCTAACTGCCATTAGTTGGATGCAAGCATTTATATCTCGGGCAATCTCGCCACTCTTATTTAATATGTATCTTAGCTCTCCGGGCAAATTATTTTCGGAGTTAAGCGTTATAGTTTTATTTTACGCTGATGATATTTTTCTGCTGATTCTAGCTTTACAAAAATTAGAAGACACTTTAACTTCTTTAAAATATCATATTTCACTTATAGATAATTGGACAAATAAACACTTTTTAAAATTAAACAAACAAAAACAGAGACTTTATGGTTTGAGGACTTTGAAAATATTCTGAAAAAACAGCTTGAACTATCTATCTTCTGTTGAGAATTTAAAAATAGTGGATCATTCTATACTCTTAATTTGTCCTTTAAAAGACATATTAATGCAATAACAAAGAAAATCTTTTTTTAGACTAAAGACAGCTTTGAGCTACACGATCTTCACTAAATTCACAAAGCTTTAGAATTATAACTCACGCAATTCTCCCACAACTACATTATTACAATTCATTATACTGCAATATTTCGACTAAGCTTCAGAGGAAGTTGCATTTGTTACAAAATACCACTGCTAGATTATTATTTAGTAAATGCAAGTTTGACAGCAGTGATCCACTTCTGATAAACCTACATTGGCTACCTGTTAATAAACGTATTAGGTTTAAGTTGGCTTGTTTAGCTTTTAAATCAATTTATGGCCAAAATTCAGGTGGAGTTACTGACTTATTTGTTATTCTTCCTTATATACATAATTCTTCTTTTCTGCAAATTTTATACATAAGATACCCTTCACTTAGAAATCTTTACTTAAAGTCTGTTTATGATCGTTGTGTTCCTGTTCCAAGGTGCAAGAATCTAGAATGCTTTGTCTTGTGAGTTAAGACAAATTCCATCTTACCTATGTTTTAGAAGGGCCTTGAAAACATATTTGTTCGAAAACTAATGTGATTGTTTATGAATGTGCTATTGATTATACATCCCTCAGATGATGAGGTTCTTTTTTGAGTGTTAACCGCTACCAATCCTATTTGGAATGCGGGCGGTATACAAAACATAGAATAGAACAGAACCTCTGAACAAGTCTCAGGTTAACCTGATTCTTTATAGAAAGGCCAGAATCTATCAAGTCTAACATGATCATCAGGTTTGGGGGGGGAGTGGGTTAAAACAGTACTTTGTGCTCATGGGAGGTACCCAACTGACGCAAAAAAAACCTTCTGCATTCTGGATATTAAGAACCAATTTCTTTTGAAATTATCAAAGATTAGTGTTACTAGATGGCTCCAGGTCATAGAGAACTGAGCCAGTCCTGGGTTTACTTCTACTGAATGTAATGAAGAAGAAAAAAGAAAAAAAAAAGACCTGGAGCAAAATTAAATCTAAGACATACATCTTCAGGGACAAATAACTGAACATCATCAGGATACAGATGATACTGAACACCCAGGAACTGCAATACCAGGCACAGTGGCTTAAAATAGTGCTGACAGTGCAGACCCTGGGGGAATCCCATGTACTTAAGGTTTTTCAAAATGAACAAGAGTCACCAATATGAACCCTTTGAAACCTACTGGTCAAAAAGGGCAGAAACCACTGTAATATGATCCCAGTCATACCATGAGCATGGAGACAGATAAAATATATATATATATATATATATATATATATATATATATATATATATATATATATATATATATATATATATATATATATATCATGACTAAAATCCTTGCTCAATATTTCTGTAGGTGCTGACCATTAAAGTAGCCCCACCATCATCTATCTGATTGCTAGCCTCAGTGCTGGCTTCATTAAGATAAGTCTCTATACTACATTCAGGGTGAAAACTGTATTGAAAATCATCAAGAATGGAAATTTCATCAAGAAAGTCTTGCAACTAATACAGGACAACTTTTTCTATAATCTTTCCTAAACAGATAATATATAATCTAATTTCCAAATTAGGTATGGGAAGATAGTTACTCAGTACTAGAAGATTTAATATACACTTCTTTAGTGTACAGTGAGCAACAGCACATTTCAAAACAGAAAGATACGTTTCCTGGAAAAAGAAGGTAATTATAATTGTTTTAACTATTTCCACCAGTGGCTCTCCCAGAGCCAGCAGAAACTGGGATGGGCAAGGATCTAACCAATGTAGATACCTAAAACTGCTGAAAAAATATTCATAACCACACATGGGGGGCAAAAAGGAGAAATCTGCCCCAACTGGACATAACCAAAATATCTGGAAGTGCAGAAATATATTCTAAAAAGGCTGAGGGGGGTAATTCTATAAAGTGACTCCTAGAAGTAGGCACCAAAATGTGGCAGCTAGGCCTATGTACACTAGTACCCTCATGATCAAAAGCAAACGCTGGCGCTAGAGGCTGTTAGCGCCATACTAGCACCGGTGTTTGGTACCGCCCCATAATTAGAGCCCTCAAGCGTGTGAAACAATGCACTCGAGGGCTCTTACCGCAAGTAGCATGCAAATGCATGCTAAAGGGGGCTTAACGCATTCATCCCCAATGATAAGCGACCAGCGTGCCAAAGATTGGGTTGCTGGCCGCAACAAACCCTACGCCAGTTCCGAGCTAGCGTTAGGGTTTGCAGATCATTGGGGAGGAATGGTGAGCCCTGTCCAGCATGCATTTGCATGCTGGCAGGCCCCCATTCCCCCCAATGACGCAAAGCACCCACCAAAGACAGGGGACTGGAGGTCCAGCGGACCTCCGGTCCCCCCCCCCAGACGATCCCACCCCCCCACCCCCAGGTTCAGGGAGGGCTGGAGATCCGGTGGGTCTCCAGCCCCCCCCCCCCCAAACCCCCAGAAAAAAACTCCCTGGTGGTCCAGTGGCTGCCGGTCAACCCCCTCCCTCCCTCCCAGCGAGCGACAGGGGTGGGCGGACCTCCAGTCCACCCCAACTCCCCGAGTTGTCTGCCGCTGAATCCCTGGTAAAAATAACCCCGAACCCCCTACCTTAGTTGGAGGAGGGACGCAGCCTGCCTCCCTCTTCTTCCTTCGACGCCGCAAAATGGCGGCGCCCAGCCCCGCCTAGTACATCCTCTGACACGCCCACGGGAACTTTGGTCGTCCCCGTGACGGAAAGCAGTTGGGGATGCCCAAAATTGACTTTCGATTATGCCGATTTGGGTGACCCTGGGAGAAGGACGCCCATCTTCAGATTTGTGTCGAAAGATGGGCGTCCTTCTCTTTTGAAAATAAGCCTGTTTATCTTTCTAATCATCTTGTTCCCTGTTTCTGGTTCTGCTTCCCTGTGCTCTGAACCCTGTTTCTAGGGCCTCCTGTCTCTTCACTATTTCTTTTTTTTTTTCTTCTCCTTCATTTCCTGCCCTATATCCATCTTTCACATTCAAATTTCTTCCATTTTTCTTTCTCCTTCTCAAATTTATCTAGTTTCCACCTCTTCCCTTTTCTTTCCCCTTAATCCATGGGCACCATCTCCTCCCATCTCTCTTCTCTCCCTTTCCCCTCCTCTCCACGGGCAACATCTCTTCCCTTTTCCCTTCCCCTCCTCTCCTTTCCATGGGCACTGTCTCCTCTCATCTCCCTTCCCTTACATGGGCACCATCTCCTCCCATCTCTCTTCCCTTCCCCTTCTGGGCCACAACGCTAATGCCCAAAGCCTTTCCTGCCTTGCCCTGGACCCAAAGTGCTGCGGGCTCATACCTCACAGTTACTTCTAGGTCGCAGGTGCACACCTCCATCTTCCTCACACCTCTGACAGCTGCGTCTTCCCACAGCAGCAGGGCTGACCTGGGACCCAGCAGCCGGTCTAAATTTTAATTTAGATGGGTGAGGAGGGAAACGGATCAATGCTGGATGGTTGTGGGTGCGAGAGAGACCTACCATTAGCGTGTGTTAAAATTTTTAACGCACGTTAAACATTTATTTATTCATGTATTTAGCCCGCTCCACCGATAATACCCAGAATGGGTTACAAAAAATACATACAGAATCATAAACAAACGATACATCAATAAGTCAAATTACCTTAAAAATTACCTTTAAAAGTAACAGATCAAAATATACTCAGTATCCTAAGGTACTGAAAAAATAAGACCTAATTAAACAAAAAGGTCTTAACATTTCTGCGAAAAGGTCATAACATTTCTGCAAAAAGTTAGAAGATCATCAGTATTTCTAATTGATTGAGGAAGACTACCTGATCTATAAGAATATAAAATATGTTTGTATTTCAGCTGTGATTTTTTACATTTTTTTCTGTGATTTTAGATCACAATTAGCAGAACCACATGGCAAACACCCAAGTTCTATGCAAGGTTTTAAGATTCACAGAATTAATGTTTTATTGTACATTTCTAGCAACAAAACCTTTAGTTATCTGTAATACACATTTCCACATTTATTTCTTACCCCCGAGACAAAGGAAATTCATGGGTACAGAACGAGCACTATAATTTTTCTCTCTGTTACTGTCTTCTTATGCAACACTTCAAAATATTCCACTTGCTCTGCCTTTGCTAAAATCAAATGTAAGATCTGAGCTATGAGTTAACAGAGGTCCCTTCTTGGCCTGTTGGCTGAGAGTGAGAACCTGTATAATACCCACTGAATCCTTTAAGACATGTTTATATTACAACTATAGCCAAAACTGGAGAATTTAATCACCTGTACAAAAAAAAAAAAATCAAATACCTGGTCTTTGGAAAGACTATATGAGGTTTAATTATTTCTTCACACTGTCATTATGAACTATAGAACCAATTATAAGACTGACTGACCAACATAAGGGTCCCTCTGCTGCATTAAGATTTTGGAGAGGAGAAGGGGGCAGAAATATACACAAATAGATCCCACACCCACTTCTATAGAAACTTGTGTAGCTCCTGGTTTAAGTGTCTACCTAGGTGGCTGTCTAATGCTTGTCCCATGGACTGGAAACCAGATACACAATCACATTTTTTGGTTTTGGGACCAAGGCTGAGGCTAGATAAATATCTAGGAGGCCAAATAAGCAGCTCAGATGTTTATAATTCTCCACAAGAATAACTCAGCTGACTCCAATGATGTGCTTCTGAATCAGAATCTTTACTAAAGTCCTTAACAGTGGAAAGGCATCAGAATCTAGTAAACAATTTTTAAATGTGGCAGAATTATATACAAGTCTCTCTCTTGCAATTCACTTCTGTCACCAGTAGTACTGCATTCTCTGAACTTCTTTTTAACACCAAAATCTACACCTGGGAGTTCCAGGGCCAAACATAGTTTTCCTTATCTCAGTTCTAACTGCAGGGTGCAGATAGAGTAAACAGTTCCACTAATAAGACTATCAGTGTTCTTATCACTTACAGAGTTGCAGGCAGCATTGCTGAGACTGGGAGCCAGATGCACAAAGGTCCTGTTAAGGATCCGTCTGAGTTTCCAAATTGGTAAAAATTTACCGATTTACAAACACAGAGGGATTCACTAAGAAAATCGCATGCAAATGAGCTGCTCGTTGCTTTTGCGACCCAGCTCATTTGTATGCGATATGGGGGAAGCAAGTCGGTGAGCTGAGCATGCACAGAACAGTCAATCGCTATGTGGAGGGCTAGTAGTCCCACTGGACCACCAGGATCTTTTTAGAGTTTGGGGGGGTGGGCTTAGGTTTCACAGGTCCAGGAGAAAATCCTCTTCTGCTGTTTGACAGGTCTGGGCTTTTATTTTATTTGACAGATCTGGACCTTTTTTTGACAGCCCGGACCTGTCAAACAACTTCTGTGGGAGGATTGTGCCTTGGAAACAAGTTCAGGCACAATCCTCCCGCAGAAGTACCCCTATGATCAGAGCTAACAGTGCGCCTAAATTTGCATGCTATTAGCTCTGATAACAGGGACGTTAATGCCTCATGCTGTTCCGGCAATAATTTTAGAGTGCTGTTTGGAACAGCATGGGGCTTCTGATTGTGTGCACCTTAGTTTTTCTGATACATCAAAGATACTTACCTGTAGCTGGTGTTCTCCGAGGACAGCAGGCCACTTAATCTCACATGTGAGTGACATCATCTGATGGAGCCCCGGTATGGACATGAATTGCTAGCACTAGAGAAGGTTCTAGCAGTGTCCCACCACACAAGTGCTGATGCCTTCCTGCCCAAAGCTTGAGCATGGGTCCCTCAATCAGGTGACGAGCATAAAAAGTACAACCAAAAACAACTCATAGGGGAGGTGGGAGGGTATGTGAAAATAAGTGGCCTGCTGTCCTTGGAAAACACTAGCTAGAAGTATCTTTGCTCTCTCTGAGGACAAGCAGGCCGCATTATTCCGTATGTGGGAATCCTTAGCTACCAGGCTCACCATAAAAAAGAAAGCTAATGGAGTCTCAAAATGTCGAGACTAAAACTGTATACATACTAGCTATGTAGGTGCAGCCTAGAACAGAATAAAACAAGGCCTAGGAGGGTGCAGTTGGATTCTAGACACCGAACATATTATGCAGAACTGCCTGTCCAAACCAACTGTTATGTTGGGTGTCCTGGTCCTAACAGTAGTGGGATGTGAATGTGTGGACTGAAGACCACGTTGCAGCCTTGCATATCTTCTCCATGGAGACTGATCTCAAGTGGGCTACTGAAGCAGCCATGGCTCTGACATTGTGAGCCATGACATGTCCCTCAAGATTCAGCCAAGCTGCACATAAGCAAAGGAGATGCAGTCTGCTATCCAGTTTGAAAGTGTGCATTTGCCAATAGCCACCTCCAACCTGTTGGGGTGAAAAGAAACGAAAAGCTGGGTGGACTGTCTATGTGCTTTAGTCACTCCAGACAGAAAGCCAGGGCCGCCAAGAGGGGGAGGGGGCAGGGGGTGCAAAATTCCCCAGACCCAATCAAAACAAGCGTCTTCCTGCCTGTCCTCTCCTGCTCGTGTGTGCTGCCCAGGACCCAGATGATTGCATTAATGTGATATCGTGTTAATGCAATCATCCAGGTCCCGACTCTCGGCACAGACAGAAGCAGTGTTGGAGAGGACAGAGTGAGAAAGCAGATGGAAAGATGCGGGGTGACGGCCTGAGTGTGGGGAGCAGGGGTGTGGCACAGTGCCTGGGGTGGGTGGGGCATTCCTGGCAGTCCAGTCCTGCCCCGGGCTCGGCTGTGTCTCTTGGTGGCCCTGCAGAAGGCTAAGACTCGAAATCTAAAGTATGTAGTACACTTTTGCCAGGATGGGCATGAGGTCTGGGGAAAAATGTTGGAAGAACAATTGACTGGTTAAGATGGAACTCCAACATGACCTTAGGAAGGAACTTGGGGTGCGTGCGAAGGACTACTCTGTTGTGATGAAATTAAACATATGGGGGTGAGCTACTAGGGCTTGGAACTCACTGACTCTGTGGGCTGATGGGACCACCACCAGAAATACAATTTTCCAGGTCAAAAACTTCAGATGGCAGGTATTTAGAGGCTCAATAGGAGCTTTCATCAGCTGGGTGATGTTGAGATCCCATGACACAACTGGAGGTTTGGTAGGTGGCTTTGCAAACAATAAACCTCTCATAAAGTGAACAATTAAAGGTTGTACAGAGATAGATTCACATCTGATATGCTGATAAGCACCAATTGCATTAAGATGAACCCTTACAGAGTTGGTTTTCAAACCAGACTCAGAGAGGTGCAGGAGGTACTCAAGCAGTTTTTGTGTAGGGCAAGAGAAAGGATCATACCAGATGGCAAACCTTCTCCATTTAAAAGAGTAACACCTCTTAGTGAAGTCTTTCCTGGAAGCCCGCAAGATATGGGAGACACCCTCAGGCAATCCAAGGGATTCAAGTTCTATGCTCTCAACATCCAAGACGTGAGGGCCAGAGATTGGAAGTTGGGATGCAGAAGGATCCTGTCACTCTGCGTGATGAGACCACTGGGAGGCTAAGGTCCACTAGGCCTCTCTTAAATAGAGTCATTCCATGGGAGTGACATGCACTGTGGAAGCCATGTGGCTCTTCAGTCTCATCATTTGCCGAGCTGAAACCTACTGGCTGCTGCGGAACTACGAGGCAAGTGTTACCAAGATATCAGCTCTAGCTGGAGGAAGGAAGGCCAGAGCCTGCGTTGTGTCTAGCAGGGCTCCTATGTACTCCAACTGTCGTACTGGATGGAGATGGGATAATTTATGAAAAAACCCCAGTAGCTCTAGCACCTGAATACTCAACCGCATTGATTCGATTGCTCTGAGATGTGTTCTTGGCCAGCCAATTGTCCAGGTAAGGAAACACATACAGTCCCAGTCTGCGTCAATATGCTGTGACTACCGCCAGACACTTGACACTTAGGGCCAGATGCTAGGCCAGATAGCAGAACGTGATACTGGACATGGCATTTCCCCATTCAAAATCTAAGATACCTCCTGTGACTGAGAAGTATTGAAATATGGTCACAGGCATCCTTTAAGTTCAAAGAGAATAGCCAATCATTTTCCTGAATGAGAGGAAACAGGGTGCCAATGGAAATCATCTTGAACTTTTCTTTCACCAGAAATTTGTTCAGGGTCCTTAGGTCTAGGATGGTCCAGAAATCCCCCCCCCCCCTCCATTTTGTTGATAACAAGAAAGTACCAGGAATCGAATCCCTGCCCCTCCTCCCCTGGTGGTACAGGTTTGACCACTCAGGCCTGCAGAAGGGAAGAGATTTCCTATACAAATACTTGTTCGTGCTGAGATCTGATGTAAGGTGCTCTTGGTGAGCAATTTGGAGGTCGCTGATATCAATTTGGCGCATTCCCGCGATGAACTATTTGAAGCACCCGCTGGTCAGAGGTTATAAGAGGACATCTGTGGTGATAAAAAGTGAGCCTTTTTCCGACTGGTAGGTTGTCCAGAATGAATTTGTGCAGCCATGCTTTGACTGAGGAGCTGGATGGGATTTTTGGGGATGGGGTTGGCGAGACCTGGGACAGGGCTCTGAATTGCCTGAGTAGATGAAGCAGAAGGTTGGTACTTATGACTTTGACAGTAGTAGGACCTGCATCTCTGCCCAGCTGAAAATCTTCTTGTTGAGGAATATGCAGATGAAGGTTGCCGAGAGTTTGGATAGTATCATATGCTTTTTAACGAGGTCCGCATCCGCGACCTCTTCCACTTTCTCACCAAATAAGTTGTTCTTTCAGCAGGGTACATCCGCCAACCTCTCCTGAACAGCCTGTTCCAAGTCAGAGACACACAGAGCCATGAGAGTCTGCGCATCCCCACACCCATTCTAGAGAGTCTGGACACAATATCAAAACTGTCATAAGCACCCCTGGCCAAATAATGCCCAACACTCCATCTGCTTATTGGCTGACTGGTGAAGCTCAGTGGCTTGCTCCACAGGGAGAGAATCCACCAGATTAAGTGTACTATTAACTAGAGACTCCAAGTAAAGGTTTGTGTAGAGCTGGTAAGACTGGGTACGGGCAATGAGCATGGAGGCATAAAAGGCTTTCCTCTCAAACGAGTCTAAGGTTCTGGCCTTTCACCCAGGGGTTGCCGAGGCATGAGACCGAGAGCTCTTAGCTCGTTTGAAAGTGGATTTTACTACCAAAGAGTGGTGAGGCAACTGGGCCCTCTTGAATCTGGGTACCTTCTGTATATGATATTGCTTATCCATCTTCTTAGGTGCTATCTGCACTGAGAAGGGAGATTCCCAGTACCTCATCAGTACATCTTTAAGGATAGGGTGCAATGCACTGGTCTCCTCCTCCGTCTTCAACTTAAATGGGATGGCTGCAGCCATTTTTGTCTCTCTTGAGGAGGTGAGGGATCAGAAGAGATACCATACGACTCCTCCTCCGAGAAGTAATATGGATCTTCATTTGATACCCATAAGCGGTTCCAGTCAAACTCCTCTTCCTCTTGAGAATCAGGAGACTGAGTCTACACTGGCCTTGATCTAATGAAACAAAATCCATGCCCCGAGGAGCATCGAAGTGCAAGCCCTTCTCTCAGACTGTGGGGAAGTTTCCTCACCCCATGTCAGAGGGGGTACTTCCTCCTTTCATGGCTGAAAATTTGATAGCTACTATCTAGTGGACCTACTGCCATTATCCTCTGCACCAGGACCTGTGTGCCAATAAGAACTAAATCTGAAGTGTTTTCCTTTCTAGACCAGCTGCTCTCTGAAAACACTGATAGCATCTAGAAGCATTATCTCCCTAGCATGTCCCCATGAGACATCTACAGTATTGAGGTAACTGAAATATCCCATTATTACTGTTTTACCAAATTTGTTAGCTTTCCTAAGTTCTGTTAGAAATCCCACATGTGACGGGAAGGAGCATAGTGGTGGTTGTATACTATTGTTCAACTGGATAAGACAATAGGCAGACAATGAAATGCTATCCATAAAGATTCCACAATGCATTTTGTTTCTTTCAGAACTTTTATCCTCTATGCCATCCTTAACATAAAGTGCCACTCTCCACCAATTTGATCTACCCTATCATTTTGATATAATTTGTACCCTGGTATCACTGTATCCTACTGATTGTCCTCCTTCCACCAAATTTCTGAGATTCTTATGATGTCTAGCTCTTTATTTATTGTCATGTACTCTAGTTCAACCATCTTAATTTTTACAATTATGGCATTCACATCTATACATAGCCCCTTATTCCCAGCAGTCTCTCTCTCCCCCTTTCTATCACTATATCTATATCTTTCTACCTATACACACACACACACACACATATATATATATATATGTACATACACCTGCAAAGAGTGCTATACTACAGTTTAGTTATCCCTGGTCAAATTATATGTTTCAATGTAACTCTAAGTGAACAGAAGCTAATATAAACACAGATGTCTCCTAACAGAAAATGACTATTTTCTGGTTGAAAAGTTACCACTGATTTTTGTGTTTTATGTTTAGGCCAACAAATCATAGATCAGGAAACCATATTGTTTCAGGCTTAGATTTTTTTTTTGTTTTTGTTACATTTGTACCCCGCGCTTTCCCACTCATGGCAGGCTCAATGCGGCTTACATGGGGCAATGGAGGGTTAAGTGACTTGCCCAGAGTCACAAGGAGCTGCCTGTGCCTGAAGTGGGAATCGAACTCAGTTCCTCAGTTCCCCAGGACCAAAGTCCACCACCCTAACCACTAGGCCACATTTGTTCTTAGGCCTTTATCTAGGTTTATCAATAAGTTTTTGTAATCATTTGCTCCACTGGTAAAAGCTCATTTGTATGATTCCTCTCTGTTACATTGTTATGTCAAATTTCTTTATTACTCATGCACGACTGATAGAAGACTGCAAACGGTGTGACCTCATCACACCCTTCCTGCAAAAACTACACTGGCAAACCAGTGCCTTACAGGGCTAAATTTAAAACTCTATGTTTGACTTTCAAGGTCCTCAGACAAAATGTGCCAGAGTATTTAAAGAATAAGTTAGCTCTTTACACACCTTTGAGACCTCTAAGATCCTTTCAAAGAGCATCACTATCTGTCCCCTCATCAAAGGAAATTGTATGATGTGATACCTGTCAGTGAGTCTTTCTCAGGAGTAGCCCCATCGCTGTGGAATTTACTTCCAAAGGGGCTGCATATAACTCGAGACTACCTCTACTTCAGGAAGCAGGTGAAAGCCCGGCTCTTCTCCTAAATCTTTAATACATAGGGTGACTAACTATACACTCATTCTGCACCTGGACTAGCTTGCTACACCCACTGTAACTTAGACCAGTTCCTTATACCTTGATTAACCGTACAAAGAACTTGCTTTTAGTTCAGCCACCCATTTATTTATCCCAACTGACTCTGTACCACGCTTCTTGTCCCCAAGTATATATCTGCACCTGGCCCATCAGCTATATGGTAAGCTGTATTGTTTAAAAAAAAAAGCATTAGTATCATAGCAATGTTATTTTCATCTTCAAATCTAGGCTAAAAGCCCACCTTTTTGATGCTGCTTTTAACTCCTAACCCTTACTCACTTGCTCAGTCCCTTATTTTATCATCCCCTCCTTAGTAATTCCATTTTCCTCTTATTTGTCCTGTTTGTCTGTCATAATTAGATTATAAGCTCTGTCGAGCAGGGACTGTCTCTTCATGTTCAAGTGCACAGCGTTGCATACATCTAGTAGCACTATAGAAATGATAAGTAGTAATGTACTAATTGTGTGCTTTTTAGATATTCCATCACTATTATACTTACATCATATATCTCTTATCTGAATTTTAGTGCTGTTAAATATGTATATTTTTGATCCAGTTTAATGGCAGTCTCCCCCTTCTTCCAGTTCATTATCTCCCTTCAATGTTCTCTCCCTTCCTCTAGTTCATCTTCCCTTTCAAAGCTCTCTCTCGCCTCCTTCTCCAATTCATCCTCCCCTTCAATGCTCTCTCTCCCTTCCCCCAATTCATCTCCCCTTTGCAATGCTCTCTCTACCTATCCCCAGGTCATCCCCTTTGAAGTTCTATCCCCCTTTCCCCTCAGTCATCTCCCCTATGCTACCTACATCCCTCCCCCAGCTCATGCCCTCTGCACCACTTTCTCCCTTTCCCAAAGTCATTCCCCTTCAACACTCTCAGCTCACCCCACTCCATGTCTCCTTAACTCCTGACTCCCTCAGTTAATTCCTTCCCCAGCTTGTCTCTTACTCCATAAGCTCTGCTGAAGACTCTCGCTCTTTTCTTACCTCCTCAGCACACAAACATCTCTCTTTCTGGCACAATGTGTTTCCTGCATTGTGCAGTGCACAAAACAAGAGCTGATGCTACACAACGGGCAGAAATTTGGGCAGACTGTGTCTTCTTCAGATCCAGGGAGGCACTTGTCCCGATTACACCCCCTTACATCAGTCCTGTCCTAAGTCCAGTCTTAAGAGAACAGCACAGGAAGTTGGGCACTGCAAGGCTCACACACTGAGCAGGAAGTTGACTGCACTGGGACCTCTTCACTCATGCCGCATTGCTGGTCTTACCTCCTCCTATATAGTTGCATAATTCTCCAATCTGTGTCAAATAGGTGTATATGTGTGTGTGTGTGTGCGCGTGCGCATGTGCTCATGCTTTTTCAATAGTACTTCAAAGTAAGGCACGTTATGGTGCAGTAGGAATTTTCCTGTCCCAAGAGGGCTTACAATCTAAGTTTGAATCCAAGACGATGAAGTCCAAGATCACAAGGAGTATTTGAACATAGTTTCTCTGGTTCCCTGCTTTAGCCATTAGATTACTCCTCCTCTCTTTATCCCCAGCAGTCTCTGTCTCTTCTGTACATTATTAGTAGTCTCTCAATTCCTCCCTCACCCACCATCATTCTCTCTCATTCAACAGAAACCATATCTATAAATAATAAGTACATAAGTAATGCCACACTGGGAAAAGACCAATGGTCCATCGAGCCCAGCATCCTGTACACGACAGCGGCCAATCCAGGCCAAAGGCACCTGGCAAGCTTCCCAAACGTACAAATATTCTATACATGTTATTCCTGGAATTGTGGATTTTTCCTAAGTCCATTTAGTAGTGGTTTATAGACTTGTCCTTTAGGAAACCGTCTAACCCCTTTTTAAACTCTGCCAAGCTAACCGCCTTCCAGAGTTTAATTATGCATTGGGTGAAGAAAAAGTTTCTCTGATTTCTTTTAAATTTACTACATTGTAGTTTCATCGCATGCCCCCTAGTCCTAGTATTTTTGGAAAGCGTAAACAGACGCTTCACATCCACCTGTTCCATTCCACTCATTATTTTATATACTTCTATCATGTCTCCCCTCAGCCATCTCTTCTCCAAGCTGAAAAGCCCTAGCCTCCTTAGTCTTTCTTCATAGGGAAGTCATCCCAGCCCCGCTATCATTTTAGTCGCCCTTTGTTGCACCTTTTCCAATTCTACTATATCTTTCTTGAGATGTGGCGACCAGAATTGAACACAATACTCAAGGTGCAGTCGCACCATGGAGCGATACAACAGCATTATAACATCCTCACACCTGTTTTCCATACCTTTCCTAATAATACCCAACATTCTATTCGCTTTCCTAGCCGCAGCAGCACACTGAGCAGAAGATTTCAGTGTATTATCGACAACGACACCCAGATCCCTTTCTTGGTCCGTAACTCTTAACATGGAACCTTGCATGATGTAGCTATAATTCGGGTTCTTTTTTCCCACATGCATCACTTTGCACTTGCTCACGTTAAACGTCATCTGCCATTTAGCCGCCCAGTCTCGTAAGGTCCTTCTGTAATTTTTCATAATCCTGTTGCGAGTTAACGACTTTGAATAACTTTGTGTCATCAGCAAATTTAATTACCTCGCTAGTTACTCCCATCTCTAAATCATTTATAAATATATTAAAAAGCAGCGGTCCCCTGAGGAACCCCACTAACTACCCTTCTCCATTGTGAATACTACCCATTTAACCCCACTCTCTGTTTCCTATCCTTCAACCAGTTTTTAATCCACAATAGGACATTTCCTCCTATCCCATGACCCTCCAATTTCCTCTGTAGCCTTTCATGAGGTACCTTGTCAAACGCCTTTTGAAAATCCAGATACACAATATCAACCGGCTCCCCTTTGTCCACACGTTTGTTTACTCCTTCAAAGAATTGAAGTAAATTGGTCAGGCAAGATTTCCCCACACAAAAGCCGTACTGACTTGGACTCAGTAATCCATGTCCTTGGATGTGCTCTGTAATTTTATTTTTGATAATAGCCTCTACCATTTCCCCCAGCACAGACGTCAAGACTCACCGGTCTATAATTTCCCGGAACTCCCCTAGAACCTTTTTTAAAAATCGGCGTTACATTGGCCACCCTCCAATCTTCCGGTAACACGCTCAATTTTAAGGATAAATTGCATATCACTAACAGTAGCTCAGCAAGCTCATTTTTCAGTTCTATCAGCACTCTAGGATGAATACCATCCGGTCCAGGATATTTGCTACTCTTCAGTTTGCTGAACTGCCCCATTACGTCCTCCAGGTTTACCGTGAAGTCAGTAAGTTTCTCCGACTCGTCCGCTTGAAATACCATTCCCGACACCAGTATCCCACCCAAATCTTCCTCGGTGAAGACCGAAGCAAAGAATTCATTCAATCTCTCCGCTACGTCTTTATCTTCCTTGATCGCCCCTTTTACCCCTCGGTCATCCAGTGGCCCAACTGATTCTTTTGCTGGCTTCCTGCTTTTAATATACCGAAAAAAAGTTTTGCTATGTTTTTTTGCCTCTAATGCTATCTTTTTTTTGTAATCCCTCTTGGCCTTCTTTATCTGCGCCTTGCATTTGCTTTGACACTCCTTATGCTGCTTCTTGTTATTTTCAGACGGTTCCTTCTTCCATTTTCTGAAGGCGTTTCTTTTAGCCCTAATAGCTTCCTTCACCTCACTTTTCAACCATGCCGGCTGTCTTTTGGACTTCCATCTTTCTTTTCTAATTCATGGAATATGTTTGGCCTGGGCCTCCAGGATAGTATTTTTGACAGCGTCTGTCACGTCTGTGGCCGTGACCACCCTCATACTTACCCTGTTTCTGGGAGTCAGTGGCTGTGCTGGCTTCTGCTTGTCTCTGTGTCTGTCTCTGTCTTAGTTTCTCTCTGGCTCTGTGTGCTGATTGCCCTACTGAATCTCACCTGTGTGGGCTTTGCCTCTTCCAAGATGGCTGCCGCTTCCTCCTGCTTGCCAGTATCCAAGATGGCTCCCGCTGTTCCTTCCTATGGGATGACTGCTTTGTGTGTCAAGCCTCTGTTTGGTAGCAAGGTGATTGCTGCAGCTGTGGCTCTGGTGTTGATGAGCTTTATTAGTGACTTGGAGACTACAGTCCTGGCCTTTGCATTGCCATTTCCTCCGCAGTGCCTTAGGTCCCGAGGTTAGTGTGCTGTTAGCACTGTTTGCTTTCCTTGTCTTGTGCTCTGTGGGTTTCCAGCCCTTCTGTGTTTATTGCTCTGTGGGTTTTCAGCCCTTCTGTGTTTATTGTTCTGTGGGCTTTCTGCCCTTCTGTGTTTATTGCTTTGTGGGTTTCCAGCCCTTCTGTGTTTATTGCTCTGTGGGTTTTTTGCCCATCTGTGTTTATTGCTCTGTGGGGTTTCTGCCCTTCTGTGCTTATTGCTTTGTGGGTTTCCAGCCCTTCTGCTCTGTGGGTTTCCAGCCCTTCTGTGACCATTGCTTTGAACCTGCCTACTGCCAGAACCTGGACATTCCCTGCCTGTCTGCCTTGCCATCGCCCAGGGGCCAGGGGGCACTCCTGGACCTTCATTCCGGCGGTTCCTGTAAGTCCTACCGGCTGCCAGAACCTGAGGGCTCAACCCGAGGGGGAAGGCAGTCAAGTGTAGATGAAGCCTAGGTCCAGGGGGTTCCAGTTCCGCGGGTTCCGCTCCAGTGTGTTCCAGTCCAGCGGGTTTCACTTTTGTATGTTCCTGTCCAGTGGGGCCACTCCTGGGTGTCCAGTCCAGCGGGCCCCACTCCAGTGCGCACCCGTCCGGTGCGTTCCAGTTCCGAGTGTCCCGGTGTAGAACTCCAGTCCGGAGTTCCGGTCCTGTCTTGTCTCATCTCTACCTTGTAGGTGATCTTGCCTGCCACTGCCGCTCCACGGTAGTGGTCCAAGGACTCACGAAACCAGTGCTCCCGGGGAAGAAGCCTGACAGTGTGCCAAGGTCTTCGGGCACGCGACAGCGTCCATGCCTGTTGTACAGTTTTTACCCTCTCAGTTGCCCCCCTAAGTTTTTTTAACCGTTCTTCTCATTTTATCATAGTCTCCTTTTTAAAAGTTAAACGCTAATGTATTTGACTTCCTGTGTATAGTTACTTCAAGGTTGATATCAAAACTGATCATATTATGATCACTGTTATCAAGCAGCCCCAGTACCATAACGTCCCTTACCAGATCATGCGCTCCACTAAGGACCAAGTCTAGAATTTTTCCTCTCTCATCGGCTCCTGCACCAGCTGCTCCATAAAGCTGTCCTTGATAATAATAATATTTATATACCATTTTAACCACTGAGTTCTAAACGGTTTACAATGGCTAACTAGAGAAAAGAAAAGAAAAGAAAAACCTAATACAGATATTTCCCAAATAACCAAGTTTTCAGCCCTTGCTAAATTTCAGGTAATCTAATTCACATCTCAATTTGCATAGCACACAGTTTCATAAGTTTGGTAGAAGTTGACTTCTAAGAGTAAAAAGAGATGACAATCCAAATGTATTTAGATGTAGCATCCTCTTAGATTTTAAGCCCAATTTTCTAATTCAATATTTTTCAAAATATAAAGGACATTCATCATACAACATCTAGAACGTTACACATAAAACTTTAAAATCAATTTGTGCAGCTACTACAAGCCAATGTAATGTTTGTAACAAAGGGGGTATATATTCACCTAACAGAATACCTCTTGCTGATTGATCTTGCTTCTAAGGGCTCTAATAAGTTCTGCATGGCACATTGGGAAGCCCAGGGTTCAACTGAATTTTTGTAAGGACAGTTCCTACAACCTTCGATTTGAAACAGTCATATCTTCCTATATTTAACATTATCTGTGACTCTTGTTAGCATCTCCAGAATTAGATAAACAATGACTGCTTCTCTCAGAAGCAAACTGTAAATTAAAAAAAAAAAAAAAGGAAAATTCATCACTGAGTCATCTTAGTGCAGGGAAAGCGCTGCAGGTTCAGCAAACATAGAGAGACAATAGAATCAGTCTGTTTAACCTGACTGCATTATTCCTTTGATAAATGACTTATATGCTATCAAGAGAATGAATAATCCATAGCAACAACACTCTTCCCCCTTTTATAGGCCTTTCTACTATGGTAGTGAAAAATAATTTAAATGCAAACAAGAGTGTACTTCAGAACACCTAAACTTGAAGCGATTGAGCCTGTACAAATATTATACTGAGGAACAGCCTCACTCCCACTCCTATATTTGTGAACATACCATTCATTTAAAAATGAGGACAGCAATAAATTATTTTAGCCCTAGTTGTTTTTGTATTTTCATTTATCAATAATTTGAATTTATGTACAAAAATAGAGGTACACACAAGACAGGAAATATTCCTAAAAGGGAAAAAGAAAATAAAGAAATATATTTTAGCCAAGTTTAAATTTTCCCTTCTTTTTTTTTTTTTTTATTTTGGAACTTAAATTTCTCCAGTGCTGACACAATTTAACCAATGCATAAGTGCTTCACTGAGACAATTTCATAATGTATCCACCCTCTGCTGAAGAAAAAATAAATTTTACAATCAACACAAAGAGAGGAAAACCTCCGCAGGACACCGAGGTCGATCAAAAGTGTGAAGGACAAAGTCCAGGGATTGCAGCGTATAAATAATTAAATAGGTAAGTCATTATTATTACTTTTATTGATACATTAATTATCCATGTTTGTTTCAGCTCCTTGCCTGCATCAGAGGTCATAAATGTTTAAAAACTAAGCAGACAATTCACACTGTGAATAAACAAATCAGACAAACACTTATACAATATATATTGAACTAACACACTAAAATTTGCAAGTTTCCAAGTTTATTAGAAGCTTGATATACGCTCACAGGAAGTCCATCAGAGCGGTTTACAATACAAATTTAATGAATAATTGTGGAAACAGGAAAGAATTCCATTCTGGACAGGAAAGAAAAAAACAAAAAGAGTATAGGAAGGTGGGCAGAGGGAGGGAGAGGATAGGTCGGGGGGAAGCAGATAAGACACTACTATGAAGGGGCAATCGAGCCAGCAGAAGGCAAAGGCCACAGTAAACAGATGGGCCTTAAGCTGGGCTTTAAAGGTCTGGAGAGAGGTTTAAAGTTGGAGGGCCAGAAGAATAGTGTTCCAGAGTTGAGGTCCAGCTATATGCGGGTACGTATAGTAGAGAGATGGATTTGACGAAATGAGGGAACCTGAAGGAGGTGAGCCTGGGAAGAGCAATGGGCCTGGATAGGATAGTAGGGGAGAAGATAATGGGACAGATAGGGAGGCTGACCAGAGTGATAAAGTTTGTGCACCAGAAGGAGTAGTTTATGCAAGGTTCTAAAGGAAACAGGTAACTAATGCTCTGCACGGAGAAGAGGGGTGATATGATCATACCACGATGTGCCAAGAAGACATATAGTTGTGTTTCGAGCTAGTTGAAGTCGATGAATATCTTTTTTTAGGAAGTCCGTAAAGTAAGGCATTACAGTAGTCAAGGCATGAGAGTACCAAGGAGTGAAGGAGAACATGGAGCGCTGAGGTCAAATCGAATACAGCATTTTTAATATAAAGAAGCAGCAACGGATAACGCTGAATATGTGTGGACGGAAAGTCAGACCTTCGTCCAAGGTGACACCAATGAGAGAGGATTGCTGGCTATGGTAATAGAGCAAGCCAGGGAGCAAGAATCAGAGCGAGAGTGAATGAGACCTGTACATATCCTGTAATTCAGTAGAAGGTTGTGATTCTGTAGCCAAGTAGCAACCATAAAAAATAGGATTTATACACCCTTCACATCCAAAATCATAAACAGCCCCATTTTAGAAAGGACAAAGAGGTCAGAATTGAGACCAATGGGTGAAGACGTCTCAAGTTTCACTAGTATTTCAAGACAGAATCTGCAAAAGTAGAACCTATTCAAAAATACAGGAGAAATGGACGTTTATGCGCTGGCTATGTGCAGAATAAACATCCATTTTAGAAAAATTAGAGCCCTGTTTACTAAGAAACGCTATAAGAACGCTAGCGTTTTTAGCGAGAAATACTAAAGACACCCATAGGAAAAGACACGGATGTGAGGAGATATGATTGAGGTCTACAAAATCCTGAGTGGTGTAGAATGAGTAGAAGTAAATCGATTTTTTACTCGTTCCAAAAGTACAAAGACTAGGGGACACTCGAGGAAAGAGGAAATATTTTTTCACTCAACGAATAATTAAGCTCTGGAACTCTTTGCCGGAGGATGTGGTAATAGCAGTTAGCGTGTACCTGGGTTTAAAAAAGGTTTGGACAAATTCCTGGAGGAAAAGTCCATAGTCTGCTATTGAGACAGACATGGGAAACAACTGCTTGCCCTGGGATTTGTAGTATGGATTGTTGCCAAGATTTGGGTTTCTGCCAGATACTTATGACCTGGCTTGGCCACTGTTTGGAAAACAGGATACAGGGCTAGATGGACCATTGGTCTGACCCAGTAGACTACTCTTGTGTTCTTATATCTTAGTAAACAGGGCCCTAAATGTTTAACATTTCAACAGACTGAAAGCCAGAACATAAATGTGTATGTTTTGGCTTTCGCCAGTTTAGAAATATAAATGTGTATTTTCCTGATACTGTCACAGTGACCGGTATCCTTTGCCAGTTTGGCTTTTTTGAGGGATAAAAAAACTACTGGTGGATTAAGGGGGCAGCCTCTCTTAATGCTTCCAGTGCAGTGCTGCTTAATCGAAGCAGTCAAAACCTTAGGGCCCTTTTACTAAGGCGTGGTAGACCTAACGTGGGCTAAAATGGCACTACTGCAGGATGTGCTGAGGCATCCCACCGTAGTTTTTGGCTTAGCGCACACTAATCCTGCCCTGGAAAATATTTTTTATTTTCCAGCATGGGAGGCGTGGCCATGGGCAGATAGTAACTGTGCCTGTGCTCATCGAGAAGCACGGGATCCCTTACCGCTTCCTAAACAGGTGGCGATAAGGACTCCCTCAGTAATGACCACATGCTAATTGGAAAATTAGCACATGTCCATTACAAAAAAAACTTAATAAGCATCCATTTTACTGGCATGCTAAAGGTGGCCGTATTGAATGGGAAACCCACATGCTAAAGGTAGCGCAGGCACTTTTCAGAGCACCTCAGTTAAGGCCCCCTAAATGTTCTTGATAGCAGTTGATCTGTTAGGACACTGATGTTTAATGAGGAATAAATGTGTATCTTCTAGTCATGCCCAAAAAACACCCCCTTGACATTTGAGTTTATCTTGTTGGGCAGACTGGATGGACCGTACAGGTCTTTATCTGCTGTCATTTACTATGTTACTATAAGAACAAAATGAAAAAAAAAGTGAAAATGACACAGGAAACCAAACAAAATGATTTTTTCTTTTTGCCTACAAACGCCTATTATTTACTGTGCCTATATGTAGCTTGCTATGAAGAAGACAGTCCAAAATCTATTTCATAGCATGTCTGTGGGAAAATTGAATCTGGAAATTATTTCTCATCAGTGCACTTTAGCCTCCTATTTCTTTCAAAGTCTCCCAAAAGACAATGCAGCCAAATCAGTTCAGCCAAAGCTTACTATGCATGAACAGATAAACATGCATGGTGATCCTAACATATGCTTTCACTTCAGTGCAAACTGCACCTAAAAATTCAACTTCTTACAATCAAAACACTTTGATAAATATCAAAAGACCCGCTGAAAAGCCACCAATATTTCAGCAAAGAAACTATTTTGATGGAAAATGTTCTGATGATTTGAGCAATCCTGAGTTTTCCAGAATGCAGCAGCTTAAGAACATAAACATTGCCATACTGGGACAGACCGAAGGTCCATTAAGCCCAGTATTCTGTTTCCAACACTGGTCAATCCAGGTCACAAGTACCTGGCAAGATCCCAAAACAGTAAAACAGGTTTTATGCCGCTTATCCTAGAAATAAGGAGTGGATTTTCCCAAAGTCCATCTTAATAATGGCTTATGGACTTTTCTTTTATGAAACGATCAAACCTTTTTATTTGTAGCATTTGTATCCCACATTTTCCCACCTATTTGCAGGCTCAATGTGGCTTACATTATGCCGTGACGGCAATCGCCATTTCCGGGTACAGGATTTCAAATGGTATTATATTTAGGTGCATTATGTGCATACATACTTGGTAAAGAAGAGTACATTGTGGTATTGCATACAAATGGTTTTGCATTAAGGTGCATACATACATGGTACAGAGGAATGCATTATGGCATTGCATAGAGGTTTCTAAGTGATAAAGTGAGTTTTAACATAAGTTAGGTCATCGACTATAGAGATGTCATTTTCAACTTTTAAACCCTGCTAAGCTTACTGCTTTTACACAGTCTCTGGCAATGAATACCCGAGTTTAAATACACACTGAGTGAAGAAATATTTTCTCAGGTTTGTTTTAAATACACTACTTAGTAACGTCATTGCGTGCCACCTAGTCCCAGAGGTCTGTTGAAAACTAACTTCTTCTTTACAGTGCATTTTTTCTAGTAAAAAAAGGTGCCGGTACTCAAATTCTAAGCCACCCTTCAGGGGTGGGGTGATCACTGAGGGACCCACCCCACAATAGCCAGGCCTCCTGCAACCAGTCATAGAATCTATTACAAGGCAGAATTGGTGTGTAGAGCCTGAGCTCTTTCATTAAAACTTGGGGTCCATGGGTCAATTTTAGCAGACAATGGAAAAGGTGCCGGTACTCAGTACCCCAAGTACCCCCTCAAAAAAGCCCTGCCTCTTTACATAATGTTTCACAGATCACACACAGAACTTTGTAGAGACCAATCAAGCAATGAATCCATTCACAAACCAAACCATATTTAAAATATCTAGATTTCAATACTTGTCTTCAAAGCAGCATTTTATATTTATGACCTCACCTCTGTACCAAACAAATTAAGTGAGAGCTTTAAGCGGCCAGCCTGATAAATTAAAGAAAGTTATTAACCTGGTATAGAGCCAGCTCTAAGAGTGCATTTATATATGAATGTTTCTGAAGCCAAGAATTATTGGAGTGAGCACAGACTCTTCCAAAGAACTGAAAGACCTAGCATCTCAGCCTTTTACTTAAGAAAATAAGGCTTGTCGTACTGGATGAAGCCAAAAATCTATCAAGCCCAATACTCTGTTTCCAATAGTGGACAATGCAGGTCACAGATGTCTGGCAGAATTACAAAAAGTAGCTAGATTTCACGCAGTTTACCACCAGCGGATTTACCAAAGTTTACACCAATAAAGGTTTACAGAGTTTAGGTCCAGAAACTTGTTCAAACTCTTTTTAAACAACTACCACTGAATGCTTTCAACAATATCCTCTAAAAATGAATTTCAGATCTTAATTATTAGTAGAATGAAAACATATTTTCTTTGTTTTGTTTTAAATGTATTACTTAGTAACTTCATGGTCTGTGCCCTAGTCTTTGTACTTTTTGAAAAAGTAAATAGCCAATTCATGTTTACTTGTTCCACTTCACACATGATTTTATATACCATTGTCAAATCTCCTCTCAGCTGTCTCTTCTCCAAGCTGAAAAGCCCTAATCTCTTTGGCCATTCCTCTTAAATGAGTCATTCTATCACTTTATCATTTTGTTTGTCCTTTTATGTACCTTTTCTAATTCCGTTTTATCCTTTTTGAAACGTGGTGACATGGAGGGATTATAAGATTCTCCCTTTTATTCTCCATTCTGTTTCTTTTTTTTTTTAAGTATCTTTATTGAATCAGAGGACCATAAAAATGCTTACAACAAAGTGCATCAAGAGCACTACAACAAAATACATTGCAAATCATAGCAGAATACACCAGGCAAATTCAAACTGAACAGACTCATCCCAATATTCCAAGGTGCCAAGACAAACCTCAACTCCCCCCTCTGATTCACAACTTTTAATTTTATCTCCCCCCCATCTCCTCTATCTCTCCCCCCTTTCCCTACCCTCCCCCTCCTTCCACACGAACACTCAAGGAAGTGTATCCACCACAGCAGTCTCTGATACATATAAAGAAACGTATCTGCTCCATATATCTCGGTACTGACAGTGCCCCACTGAGGTCAAAAACTTAAGAGACGTAAGCAGCCAACTTGCCATTCCCCGCATAAAACCATGACAGGCACCTATTGAATGTTTTTAGGCTGCTTGTACCCCTCCCAAATTAGCATATACCAGCCATCCACAATATGGGAGAATAAAAGAAACCAAAGCTATGTGCATATGAGAAAGTATTTTTATTTGCTTACCAAGTACAGATACAATTAATAGTTTCTCATGAGAGATCAGTACAGTTACCTAAAAAGATATTCACTGTCTGCATCTCTGAAATACTGTTCTAATTCTGGTGCTTATATTCTGGACTGATCCTTTGGGATTAAAGGAAAGAAAATTACCAGATAATTAACTAAGTTTTCCTTCAACTATGTCCCAAGGATCAGTCCAAACAAATGGGATGTACAAAAGCAATCCCTAAGAGGGAAGGGACCGTGATATCCCTGCAGTGAGAACTGTGGCCCCAAAGGAAGCATTTCCTCAAGCAGACACATCCAAACAGTAATGCAAAGGAATGAGAAGACGACCATGTTGCTGACCGACAGAGCTCTGCCAACGAAATTGCCCTAGACTCTGCCAAAGAACTGGTAGAATAAGTATTGACTTACATGGGAGCAGATCTACCCTTCTGAATGTAAACCGAAGAAATAGCCTCCTTAAGCAATCATGGACACAACACAATTCTCCCGAGTATGACGCCCCTATGTGGCCATGCCACAGGAACCTTATCCTATCTCATGTGGCTATACCACATGAACCTATCTTATCTCTACATCACACTGTATTTGTTTACACCGGAGTCTGCAATCGCATCTCCGGCACTATGTAAGCCACATTGAACTGCAAATAGGTGGGAAAATGTGGGATACAAATGTAAGAAATAAATAAAAAAAATTGTCATTGATCCATCAGCTGTTGCTCGCTTTCTGACTTTGGGGAAAAAAACTTTTTCACAATTTACTTTTGAAAATCTTTGGTGTTAAGGTTTGATTCAAAGTAACATCTCATGACTATGATTTTCTTTGACTGTCCATTTCCTAGTTCTTCCAAACACTTTGCAGCTGGTTGCTCTGGTTTTCTAGAAGACACAGCAGAGCCTGGTAGTCCACTTGTCAACTGATGCCCAGGAAACATAGCATCAAACCTGGCCCTTGTTACCCTGGGCGATGGCCAATCTGCTATGGATTTCTTTTGCCTTGTATTTACCATTAAGAATGGTTTGTGTTTGTACCATTCTTAGTCTGGCTCTTCAACAAACCTGTTTAGCTTGGGGAAACCCTCCTAGTAACTACAGTACTGCCAGAATAGTTCTAGGGCTCAATGAGGTACGCAAATCATAAAGGTGGAGATATTATATTACTATCATTATTATTATTATTATTGTGGTTTTGCTTCCCATACTACTACTTATCATTTCTATAGCGCTACTAGACGTATGCAGCACTGTACACTTGAACATGATGACACAGTCCCTGCTCAAAAGAACTTACAATCTAATCGAGTCCCTGCTTGAATGAACTTACAATCTAATCAGGACAAACATGACAAATAAGGCATAAGGGAATTACTAAGGTGGGAATGATAAAACATACATGGGTATTGTACAAGTGAATAGGGGTTAGGAGTTAAAAGCAGCATCAAAACAGTGAGCTTTAGCATAGATTTGAAGACGGCCAGAGATAGAGCTTGACGTACCGGCTCAGGAAGTCTATTCCAGACATATGGTGCAGCAAGATAAAAGGAATGGAGTCTGGAGTTGGCAGTGGAGGAGAAGGGTACAGATAAGAGAGATTTACCCAATGAACAGAGTTATCGGGGAGGAATGTAGGAAGAGATATGAGTGGAGAGGTACTGAGGAGCTGCAAAGTGAATAAAATTGTAAGTCAATAAGAGGAGTTTGAACTATAAGCAGAAATAGGGAGCCAATAAAGTGACTTGAGGAGAGGGCTAATATGAGCATAGCGACACTGGCGGAACATAAGTCATGCAGCAGAATTTTGAACAGACTGAAAGGGAGAGAGAGATAGCTTAGTAGGAGACCTGTGAGAAGCAAGTTGCAATAGTCTAAGAGAGAGAGGTGATAAGAGTGTGAATAAGGGTTCTGGTAGTGTGTTCAGAAAGGAAAGGAAATTTTTGGTGATATTATAGAGAAAGAAACGACAAGTTTTAGCAGTCTGTTGGATATGTGCAGTAAAAGAGAGAAGAGAGGAGTCAAAGATAACCCCAAGGTTACGAGCTGATGAGACAGGGAGGATGAGTGTGTTATCCACACAGATTGAGAATGGGAGAAGAGGAAAGGTGGGTTTAGGGGGAAAGATAAGAAGCTCAGTCTTGGTCGTGTTTAGTTTCAGATGGCAGTGAGAAATTCAGGCAGCAATGTCAGTCAGGCAGACTGATACTTGGTCCTGGATTCTTGCTGAAATTTCTGGTGTGGAGAGGTAGATCTGGGAGTCATCAGCATAAAGGTGATACTGAAAACCATTGGATGAATTCAGAGAACGAAGGGAAGAAGTACAGATGGATAAAAGAAGAGGTCCCAAGACAGAGCCCTGAGGTACACCAACAGAGTGGGACAGAAGTGGAGAAGGATCCACCAGAGTATACACTAAAAGTGCGATGGGAGAGATAAGAAGAAAACCAGGAAAGAACAGAGCTCTGAAATCCAAGTGAGGAAAGCATATCAAGGACTAGGCAGTGATCAACAGTGTCAAAAGAAGCAGATAGATCGAGAAGGCTAAGGATAGAATAAAGACCTTTGGATCTGGCCAGGAACAGGTCATTGGAGACTTTAGCAAGGGATGTTTCAGTTGAGTGAAGAGGGTGAAAGCTGGACTGAAGTGGATCAAGAACAGCTTGACATGAAAGAAAATCAAGACAACAGCGGTGAACAGCACATTCAAGTATCTTGGATAGGAAAGGGAGGAAGGAGATGGGGCAATAGTTAGGGCAGGTTGGGTTCAATGAAGGTGTTTTCAGGAGTGGTGTGACTAAGATATGTTTGAAGGCATCAGGAACAGTTGCAGTGGAAAGTGAAAGATTGAGGATATGGCAGATAGAAGGGATGACAATAGGAGAGATAGTGCTAAGTAGATGGGTGGGAATAGGATGAGAGGAACAGGTAGTCAGTTTGGAGGAGGAAACAAAATGTGCAGTTTCCTCTTCAGTGATTTCAGAAAAGGAAGGAGGCAGGGGTTGAAGGAGTGTTGAGAGAATGGGCTGAGGGAAGGAGAGGTGACACGGGATTTCAGCCAAAGACGTTCAGTAGATTAGCACAGGAACGTAGGTAGCGAATTCTAGAGGTCAGCCAAGGATGGGGTTTGGTACACCTTACAAAATGGAGAATGGGAAGAACAAGAGCATCCAGAGCAGAGGAGAGAATAGTATTATAGGAAGAGACAGCCTCATTGACAAATTTGGATAACATAGTGGTTGACAAGAGGTTTGAAACACTGGAGGGCAGAGTAGAAGAGTCAATAGCCTGAAGCTTCCTAAATGTATTGGTAGAGATTGGATGGGAGGGGGGGGGGGGGTTGTTTAAGTGTGAAAGTTATCAGATGACATTCAGAGAGGGGAAGAGCTAAGGCACAGAAACTGGAGAGTGAGCAGCTAGACAAGAATATAAAATCAAGACAGTGGCCATTCTGGTAAGTAGGGGTAGTGAAGCACAGCTGAAAACTGAAAGAGGATGTTAAAGCAAGAAACTGAGAAGCATAAGAGTCAGAGGGATCATTAGCATGAATGTTAAAATCCCCAAGAATGAAGGAAGGAGATGAAGGTTCAAGAAAGAAGGAAAGCCAGGAGTCAAAGTCAGTGAGAAAGGAAGAAAGGGACTTATCATGGGGGGGGGGGGTCGATAAATGACAGCTACTCAGAGAGGTAGAGGAGTGAATAGATGGATGGAGTGGACTTCGAAGAAAGAAAAGCAGTGAGACTGAGGTGGAAGAAGAGGCTGAAATCTACAAGAGGGTGAGAGTAGAAGCCTGACACCACCCCCGCAACCAACCAGGCAGGGGGTATGGGAGAAAAGGTAACCTCCATGACATACGGCCACAGCTGAAGCAGAGTTCTCAGGGGAAAGCCAAGTCTCAGGGCAAGCAGATGGAGAGTACGAAGTCATGGCTGTAGGAAAGTTTGTTGCAGACAGAGCAGACATTCCACAGAGCACATGAGAAAAGCAAAGAAGAAGGGGAAATGAGAGGAACAGAAATTAGATTGAAGACATCACTGTGTGACCTGCAGGAATAGGATGAGAGCTGATGTGGAGGACCAGGATTGGTCTTGATATACCCATTGGAGAGCAGGAGAGGCATGGCAATAGCGATGAAGATGAGATGTACTCAAACAGAATGGAGATGGAATGAAAGGAAGTATAAACATTGAAGGTTGAGAGCTGAGAAGAAGGAAGAAGACAAAAGGGATGGTGAGATGATGAAAGCAGAAGGTGGGCAATGTGTTCCTGCAGTATACAGTGGTTTCAGATGGAGAAAGAGATTGGGAAGGGAAAATACCAAAAAGAGGAACTGTACTGGAGCCATAAGAAACAGCAGTGCGAAGGCCATGGGTGAATTAGGGTGGAGCTGGGAGTCACCCGGGACTAGGCTGTAAAGACATGCAGATGGGCTGCAAGTCCTCCAGAGCACCTGGAAGGCAGCTGGTGGAAGAACTAAGCATCTGGAGCGAAGGTCTTGGGTGGATCGGGGTGGACCTGGGAGTCACCACGTAGAAGGCTGTGAGGATATGCAGATGGGCTGCAAGTTCCCCTTCCTAGCTCCAACAGTGACCAATCCAAGTCACAAATACCCATCAGAATCCCAAACAGCATCCCTTGTTCCTCCCACCCAAATAAACAATGTTTTGGGGGTTTTTTTCCAAAACTACCTAACAATGGTTTATGGCCCTTTCTCTCTATCTGCTGCAAGGTCCACTACATATGCACTTCTCTTCCAGAAAACTTGTCTAAAGCCTTTTTAACCCTTCAATCACCTCTTCCAACAACAAATTCCACAGCTTAACTATGCATCAAGCGAATAAATTCTGTCCTATTTGTTTTAAATATGCTACCTATTAGTTTTATTTACTGTCCCCTAGTCTTAGTACTATTTAGAAGGGTGAACAACTTTCCGTATTTAGCCATTCCACCTCATTCATGATTTTATTGAAGATCTCTATCATAACCCCTCTCAGCCATCTCTTCTCTAAGTTGGAGCTGTAACTTGTTTAGCTTTATATATAGGGGAGCCATTCCATCCTTCTTTTCATTGAAGTATACAGAGGTATTATACTATTCTCTGTTTTATTATAGTTTAATTTATTAGAACATTTATATACCATCTTCTCCCTCCTTTTTGAATAATTACTAACATTCTATTTGCTGTTTTGACCACCACCACCACCACCACACATTGAGCTAAGAATTTCCACAATCACTCCAATATCCTTTTCTTGGATGGCAACTCTAAATATGAAACCCAGCATCATGCACAGGTGTCAACTATTCAACTACACTCTCTGGACACAGTGAAGGATTTTTCCTCAATATTAGGGGTGCCCCTTCACACACCAAGTTGCCACCTATGGCATCACATACTACAGTTAAGATTATTTTTTTTCTCTATAGGCATCACCATGCATTTGTCCACATAAAATGTCATCTTTCTCTTTTAGATGCCCAGCCCCCAGTATCATAAGGTCCTCCTGTAGTCACCTTGCTAATTTCTACCTTTGCCAGATAACATTAAATATGGTGAGCACTCGCAAGCTTTAATCAGCATTGCTGCATACAGCTTATGCTCCGCTAGCCTCTATTTATATCCTTCACCATCTGGACTAATAGCATAGCGAATTCACATAAAAATAGTGCCTCCAGATTCAACGTGTCTTCTTTGAAACAACAAAAGCCAGAAACATCAGCTCACTAATGCAAAGGAGTAAAAAAAAAGCGAATCTCGGACCGCCATTGCCAAGTAAATCAGAGGCAGGCAATGGTATCATATACTACAGTTAAGATTATTTTTTTTCTCTATAGGCCCTTTGTTTCTCTCCATGGGAGTTGTTTGTTTGCTCTTTCCCTGTACTGTTGATTAACTGTTGTCTGCAGTGCTCCCTGCCTCTGGCAGCTGTGTGATTCAGAGTTTGGTTTAACCCTTTGTCTGCAGTGTTCGCTGCCTCTGGCAGCTATGTGTGTTCAGAACTTGGTTTAACCCTTGTCTGCAGAGTTTCCCTGCTTCTGGCAGTTGTCTGCTTAGTGCAGTCTTCCCTAGTCCTTTTTTTGCAGTACTATCTTCTGTATTGCTGAGCACTGTTCCCTTTCTGTGCTGGGTGTGTGTTAGGCTTGGCACTCTATTTTGCTGACTTTTCCTTTCCCTGTCTTCTGAGGGTCTCCGTTTACAGTATCTTTATTTCGCAGTCCCTCATTTCCTTTGTGTGCCATGGGGTACTGCTTGACGTGTGTCTGTGTGTGCTTCCCTTTCTCCCTTCCCTACGTGTGAGTCGGTTCTGGTTAGGCCGTGAGGCCCGCATGCTTGAATTCTGAGTAAATGGGTTCCTGATAGGCCGTGAGGCCCGCCTGAATGCCCTTTCTTCCCTTTTCTGGAGGTGCAAGTTGGTTGTTGCGTGTGTGTGCAGGGCTTGGTAGCTGGGGTAGTGTGTAGTGCCTGTTTGGCCCATCCTCGGCCGTGGCCTAACACCTATACTAGGCCTCGGCATAAGGGCTCACAACCAGAACAACATTTTTAAAGTTCCCAAAGCATTATGAAGGGGTAAATTTCCCAGATTTTATTAACTACCACACAGCCTTCATTCTCAACCAAGGTAGTCAATGGTTCTCTACACTGTATAGCTTTGCATCTCCTACCTGGCCTAGAACTGAGGCGGCAATTCAAAACATAGTAACATAGTAAATGACGGCAGATAAAGACCTGAACGGTCCATCCAGTCTGCCCAACAAGATAAACTCAGGGTAGACTTCTATGGTCTGTGCCCTGAGAAAGGCTGGACAAATCAAACTCGGGTATAAAGTATCGCATACCATGTAAAACATATCCCCTTAAGAATTTCAGCTAATATGTCATCTCCTAAGTTTCACTCCCTTTCTGTTATGAAAGCAACATTACAAGCCTTTCGTGGTTTGAGTACGATTTTACCATGCCAACCAAATACAAAGTATAATACTGTCCTCTGGAATAATTCAAACATATTAATAAGTGATAAACTGGCTAATATGGCAATCTCACAATATCTGGTACCTAGACCAATTAATAACCACAATAATTTTAAATCCTTTGCATAAATCCAAGAAGAATTCAGTTTACAAAGTTCAGAATTTTACTCTTGGTTCCAATTACAGCACTCTCTTAAGAAATTTATTAAGAATTCTAAAAGTTTTTCCCGAGAGTTTATTCTTGACACACTTATCAAGAAAAGGTTTTGTCTTCCTCACCATGCTTTGCTATTCTACAAAGAAAAAGAAACCACAGCAGCAGAAACCAAAAAGGTTGGGAAAAGGACCTAAATAACAATCTATTGAAATATCTTTGGTGTATCGTCTAGTCCAAGAACTTCAATGTTTGCGTCCATTACACAAACTCTGCATTTTATCCAACACAGCACACTTTGGACTACTAGGAATTCTAAAGCCAGCGGTCATTCAACATCTGATCTCTGTTGATCATGTCAAAAAGAAATTGGAACTCTTAACAATGTGTTATTCAAATCTAGTAATCTCCAGCTTTTCTGGAATGACATAATAAAATCCTTACTATTTTACAATTTAATGACACTATCTCACTTAAACATGCTATATTTATTTATTTATTTATTGCATTTGTACCCCACATTTTCCCACCTCTTTGCAGGCTCAATGTGGCTTACAATGTGTCATTATTAGTAGATAGTAGATTAGGCGATAACAGTTAGTGTTACATAAAGAGTAGCATAATCGAAATTTGAACAAGTAAAAATAAGTAGACAACATTACTGATAATAGGTAAGGTGGAGATGTCATAGAAAATAGCATGATCTAAATTCAAACAAGTAGATATAAGCAAGAACATTGTTGATAGTAGGTAAGGTTGCGATGTATTACATTTATAGTTGCAGCTCTTATTGGTATGCCTTGTTGAATAGGTGGGTCTTCAGGGATTTGCGAAAGTTAGTTAGTTCATAAGTAGTTTTTAAGCTGCACGGCAATGCGTTCCATAACTGTGTACTCAGGTAAGAAAAGTTAGACGCATGCATTAGTTTGTATTTTAGGCCTTTACAGCTGAGGATGTGCAGATTTAGGAATGTGCGGGACGACCTTTTAGCGTTCCTGGGTGGCAGGTCTACCAGATCTGACATGTATGCTGAGGCATTTCCGTGGATGATTTTATGAACTAGAGAACATATCTTGAATGTGATGAGTTCTTTAAGTGGAAGCCAGTGTAGTCTCTCCCTCAGGGGCTTACACTTTCATATTTTGTTTTTCTGTATATGAGTCTAGCTGCGGTATTCTGGGCAGTTTGCAGTCTCTTGATGATTTGTTCTTTACAACCAGCGTAAAGTGCATCCACTCTCCTCTCTGGATCTCTCTCAGATGATGACAAACTCTTATTTGATTTCCTGATTTCCATTGCCCTTAAACTAATTGTTAATCACTGGAAAGACAATTCCCATCTCTCCGTACAAATGTGGTGGAACTGGGTATTACTCTACAAGAAGTATGAAAATGTTTTGGAATTTCAGACTCTAAGGAAGAGTCACCAATATTCTAAATGGAAAAAACTAGACACGTACCTTTCTAAATAACATAAATAAATTTTTGTTCTTTATGAGATCAGTCATCAAACCTTTTAAGATACTATTTTAATTAAACAACACTCATGTATTTCTTGTTTATGTGTTAAACTGACAGTTTGAATATTTTGATTCACTGTTATACCAATGTTGTTTACTTGTAAAGTACAAAATTTAATAAAAATATCTTGATACAAACAAAATGATGTTAAGTGGTTAGGGTGGTGGACTTTGGTCCTGAGGAACTGAGTTTGATTCCCACTTCAGGCACGGCAGCTCCTTGTGACTCTGGGCAAGTCACTTAACCCTCCATTGCCCCATGTAAGCCGCATTGAGTCTGCCATGAGTGGGAAAGCAACAACAAAAAAAAAAAGTATGTTATAAAGCACTGGCCTCAGTAAGGACCACCAGGCCACTCCTCAATTACCTTTCTTTGAAAACCTATTACTAATAATCTGTAACCTATTATTAAAACTGTGCAAAGACAATTAAGTAGAGTGGATATTACATTGACAAATGGGCATAACCCCAAATGTGAATGAGTTTTCCTTTTTCCAGAGGTAGGAGATTTTAACTGTACCCTTCTGCAAATAGGTGGGAAAATGTGGGATACAAATGTAACAAATAAATAAATAAATAATTTTTGAGAATTTAGGGCTCTGTTTACTAAGGTGCGCTAACGCTAGAGACACCCATTGGAATATAGGGGTGTATCTAGCATTAGCGCGTATTAAAAATGTTAGGGTGCCTACAGCATGGCTTAGTAAACAGGGTCCTTAGTAACAAAGCTCACACTACAGTGCTCCACAGTAGAGACAGAAAGAGAGGTTAAACTTGTTTCTCACAAGTCTATACAATATATTTCTGCATAGATTTCTGGTTCCTACACAATGGCCATCCTTAAAAACGTGAGGTAGCTCCCATTGTACTGATTAATCATGCCTTTATTAAGGTAACACTGGAGGGTCTACAAAAAACAGACTCCACAAAGAAATTGGTCAATGAACAGATTAATGCTTAATGATACAGCTTTTAGAGTTAAGCTTGTTTTGGCACTGTAAGAATCCTTGCAGCTTAATTATAATAATGAGGTTGACTTATTTACTGTTTGGGATGTGGCCAAGGCTTTCTTAAACGGCACTGTGTCTTCCTTGGCAGCATGCAAAAAGAAGCAATTGGCAGCTAAGGCAGAGGCTCTTAAAACTGAGCTGATTAGGCTGGAAGCACTGAATAAAAAGAAGAGAGACAATGACACATTAAGAATGATATTATTTACAGAAAGGATGGTGGATGCCTGGAATACTCTCCCAAAAGAAGTGATGAAAGCAAAAACAGTGCTAAAAGGTGGATTATACACAATGGATCCCTAAAGGTAAAGAGCATGGAAATCAAGCATCATTTCAGCTAAAACACTTGTGAAATTACTTCTGCACTTGAAAGAAATTATGGAGAAAATAACCTTCACTGTGTGGCGGCCACAACTCTAAAAGCAAAGGTATAGGGGAAGTAAATTGCACTGCGTGGCAGGTAAAACCCCATCCTCCTCACTGGGCAGACTGAATGGGCCATGTTGGTTTTTATTCATCCTCATCTCCTATGTTACTATTGGGGTACATCTATATAGTGGGCACCAACATCAAAGCACCACATAAATGCCCAAAAGTGCAGTGGCAGCCTAATGGTTAATACAACAGGCTTTGATCCTGGCGACCTGGGTTCAATTCCCATTATAGCTCCTTGTGACCTTGGCCAAGTCACTTAACCAGCCATTGCCCCAGGTACAAAAACTTAGATTGTGAGTCCTCTAAGGACGGAGAAGGTACCTGCATATAATGTGTACAGCACTGCATACGTCTAGTAGAGCTATATTTAGTTATCTACTATAATAAAACGCACCCTCAACGTTCTGAGGACACTGACGTCACTGCAGGCACTCAGACACCGGTTCGTAAATTCATGGTGGTGAAGCCAGAACACTCACCATGTCTCCATGCCCCGCCCTTGTGTCACACGTGATGACGTCGAGGGCGGAACATGTACACAACCACACAAATGAACAAACGGGGAGGAGTAGGGAAACACGCGTAGCATGTTGCCCTACTCCTCCCTTTCCAACGAATCGCAGCCGCCGAGGACGTGCCCATCACCCCGCCCCTTTAACGCTAGCACCCCGCCCCCGGTCGCCCCCTCTTCCCCCCCATCACCTTCCCTCCCCCCTGTCACCTCCCCTCCCCTTATGCTACTATCCCTGGTGGTCTAGAGGTACCTGTTCGCTCGGGGCAGGAAAGAAAGAGCCCCCGCTTTCCTGCCCGGAGCGCTGCTGCTAGCTGCCCTGATGCATCCTCTGTGAGTCGGGCTCTCGGCGTTTCAAAATGGCCGCCGAGAGTTGAAGCAGCCTCGGGAGACTTCAACTTTCGGCGGCCATTTTGAAACGCCGACAGCCGGACTCGCAGAAGATGCAGCAGGGCAGCTAGCAGCAACGCTACGACCAGGAAAGAGGGGGCTCTTTCTTTCCTGCCCCGAGCGAACAGGTACCTCTACACCACCAGGGATACTAGCGTAAGGGGAGGGGAAGGGAGTCCCGTGCCCGCTAGGCAGAAACGGGCCTTTTTTACTAGTTTATTTATAACATGTGTATTCCACATTTTCCTGAACAAGCTCATGTTCCATGTGACCTACATTCAAGAACAATATCAAAAATATGATACAGTCAGATAATTAATTATAACATTTAACATACTAAGAATAATTTTGTGTTTGTCATGAAGCTAGGCTAGAGTATTGATTATGTCGACGGCAACATTAGTTTATTGTCTTTTGATAAGATATGTACTTAATAGAAAAGCCTTTAGTAATTTATAGAATCTCAGATAATTTTCTAAGTACCTTAATTGCCTGGGTAGAGAATTCCAAAGTTTGGCTTGTGAAGCCCGCGACAAGGACTGATTTGTAAGAAAGACCTTTGCAGTTTGAATAATGGAGAGTAAAGTATTTTTTAGATGATTTTACTATATTATGTGAAAGTAAATCAATAAGTTGTTGCATATAGGAGAGTGATAAACCATATCTGATTTGGAAAGGAGAAACAGGAGTGACATGATTTGGGGGGGACACCGGTGCCGGAAAGAATATTTGAAGCGGGGGAGTCGGAGAAACTAAACAAATTCTCTGTAACCTTGGAGGATGTAATGGGTCAGTTCAGCAAGCTGAAGAGTAGTAAATCACCGGGACCTGATGGTATTCATCCCAGAGTATTAATAGAACTAAAAAATGAACTTGCGGAGCTACTGTTAGAAATATGCAATCTGTCCCTAAAATCGAGTGTAGTACCGGAAGACTGGAGGGTAGCCAATGTTACTCCGATTTTTAAGAAGGGTTCCAGAGGAGATCCGGGAAATTATAGACCGGTGAGTCTGACGTCGGTGCCGGGCAAGATGGTGGAGGCTATTATTAAGAATAAAATTGCAGAGCATATACAAAAACATGGACTGATGAGACAAAGTCAGCACGGATTTAGTGAAGGGAAGTCTTGCCTCACCAATCTAATGCATTTTTTTGAGGGGGTAAGCAAACATGTGGACAATGGGGAGCCGGTTGATATTGTATATCTGGATTTTCAGAAGGCGTTTGACAAAGTGCCGCACGAAAGACTCCTGAAGAAATTGCTGAGTCATGGAATCGGAGGTAGGGTATTATTATGGATTAAGAACTGGTTGAAAGATAGGAAGCAGAGAGTAGGATTGCGTGGCCAGTATTCTCAGTGGAGGAGGGTAGTTAGTGGGGTCCCGCAGGGGTCTGTGCTGGGTCCGTTGCTTTTTAATGTATTTATAAATGACCTAGAGATGGGAATAACTAGTGAGGTAATTAAATTCGCCGATGACACAAAATTATTCAGGGTCGTCAAGTCGCAGGAGGAATGTGAACGATTACAGGAGGACCTTGCGAGACTGGGAGAATGGGCGTGCAAGTGGCAGATGAAGTTCAATGTTGACAAGTGCAAAGTGATGCATGTGGGTAAGAGGAACCCGAATTATAGCTACGTCTTGCAAGGTTCCGCGTTAGGAGTTACGGATCAAGAAAGGGATCTGGGTGTCGTCGTCGATGATACGCTGAAACCTTCTGCTCAGTGTGCTGCTGCGGCTAGGAAAGCGAATAGAATGTTGGGTGTTATTAGGAAGGGTATGGAGTCCAGGTGTGCGGATGTTATAATGCCGTTGTATCGCTCCATGGTGCGACCGCACCTGGAGTATTGTGTTCAGTACTGGTCTCCGTATCTCAAAAAAGATATAGTAGAATTGGAAAAGGTACAGCGAAGGGCGACGAAAATGATAGTGGGGATGGGACGACTTTCCTATGAAGAGAGGCTGAGAAGGCTAGGGCTTTTCAGCTTGGAGAAGAGACGGCTGAGGGGAGATATGATAGAAGTGTATAAAATAATGAGTGGAATGGATCGGGTGGATGTGAAGCGACTGTTCACGCTATCCAAAAATACTAGGACTAGAGGGCATGAGTTGAAGCTACAGTGTGGTAAATTTAAAACGAATCGGAGAAAATTTTTCTTCACCCAACGTGTAATTAGACTCTGGAATTCGTTGCCGGAGAACGTGGTACGGGCGGTTAGCTTGACGGAGTTTAAAAAGGGGTTAGATAGATTCCTAAAGGACAAGTCCATAGACCGCTATTAAATGGACTTGGAAAAATTCCGCATTTTTAGGTATAACTTGTCTGGAATGTTTTTACATTTGGGGAGCGTGCCAGGTGCCCTTGACCTGGATTGGCCACTGTCGGTGACAGGATGCTGGGCTAGATGGACCTTTGGTCTTTCCCAGTATGGCACTACTTATGTACTTATGTACTTATGTACTTATGATACAGATGTTCAAATATTTGAAAGGCATTTATCCGCAAACAACTTTTTTCCGGAGACGGAAAGGCGGTAGAACTAGATGACATGAATTGAGGTTGAAGGGGGCAGACTCAGGAGTAATGTCAGGAAGTACTTTTTAACGGAGAGGGTGGTAGAAACATGGAATACCCTCCTGCGGGAGGTGGTGATGAAAACGGTAATGGAATTCAAACATGCGTGGGATAAACACAAAGGAATCCTGTTTAGAAGGAATGGATCCAAGGAATCTTAGTGGAGATTGGGTGGCAACACCGGTAATTGGGAAGCAAAACCAATGCTGGGCAGACTTCTACAGTCTCCACCCTGATAGTGACTGAATAGATATGGATGGGCTGGAGTGTAAATTTTAAGGGGCTTCCACATTAGCTTCAGAACTTTTAGTACAAGAACAGTGCTGGGCACACTTCTACAGTCTGTGCCCTGAGAATGGCAAGGACAAATCAAATTTGGATATACATATAAAGTATCATATACCATGTAAAATGAGTTTATCTTGTTGGGCAGACTGGATGGACTATACAGGTCTTTATCTGCCATCATTTACTATGTTACTATGTATGTAAACTGTCACATATATTTTAAAGGTTATCCTTGTGTTTATGGGAAGACAGTGAAATTTTAACAAGCGAAGGGAAACCTTCTTAAAGCAAGGAGCATTGCATACAAGGCGGGCAGCGGTATTTTAGCTGTTTGTAATTTTTTAAGGAGTGGCATTTTAATACACGCATATATGGCATTACAATAATCAAATTTGGATAGTACAGAGATTGGATGACAATATGAAGTGTGGAGCTTGGGAAGAAAGGACACAACCTTTCTAGCTTCCGTAGTGTATGAAAGACACTTGAGACCACCTTTGAGACCTGAGTTTGGAATGATAAATGCTGGTCGATGATGATGTCCAAGATTTTCATTGATTGATCTAAGGCATATAATGTGTTTTAATGAAATGGGTTGATAGGGGTTGGTAAGTATGAGGAATTTAGTCTTTTCCTGATTTGTTTGAAACCGGATATCTGAGATTCCATCAGGTCTTTTTAATCTCATGTATAATTTCTAGTAATTTCCTTTTGAAGGGGATATAAATGGTGGCATCATGATATTGAATAATATGGGTGACAAAAGAGAACCCTGTGGAACTCCACATATAGAGTCCCAGGGTGAGTGCATATGACCTGATTGTTTTACTTGATAGGATCTTGATAAAGTATTAGGAAACCGTGGAACCACTTTAAGACAGTTCTACTAATACCAAAGTGGTCTAATAATTATAACAATATATTATGGTCAACAGTGTCAAAGGCACTGGACCTATCAAATCGCAAAATTATGATTTTTCTATCCATGCTCAACTCCTTTCTGAAATTTGCAATAAGGGTGGTGAGCACTGTCTCATTGCTAAAGGATGGCCAGAATCCAGATTGTGTACTGTGAAGGATGGAAAAGGCCTGTAGGAACTCCATAAGCTGACTAGCTACTAAAACTAAACCTTCCATCACTTTTACCAATAAAGGAATAGAGGCTACAGGTCTATAATTAGATGCTTTGCTTCTACTGGCCTTGGAATTCCGCAGAAGTCTCATGAGGTCACCACGTGAACTCTCAGAAGTCATTTTGAAGTAGCGCCAGGAGCGAGACGGTCTGTGGCAGTGCTAGGCAGGAAAGAGGGGGGCTCTTTCCTGCCCCAAAGAGGCCACTAGATCACCAGGCACGATGCTACAGGACGGGAGGGGATGTGATGTGGATGGAGAGAGATATTTTAAAAAAGGTGGGTGGAGGGACGCTGGAAAATAAATTGGGGAGGGGACATACATGGGGGAAGAGGGAGGGAATTTGACTTTCTTGGGGGGTCAAGGTGACACTGCAGTGCAGGGGCATGGTGGGGGTGTGACAGAGGTCCTATTTTTTATCACAGCAAATATGGTAACCCTAATTCTTTGCTCAATCAGAAGTCAGTTTTATTTCTAAAGTAAAGGCAAAGCATGGTCCAATCTTTTAGCATGGCAGAGGAGTTTAATCACAGTATTTTGTAACGTTTGGAGGTGCTTTAGAGAATAACAAGGGGACCCTAAGTAAATTATGTTACAGTAGTCGATTCTAGAGATTAGTAAGAGAGAATAAGCGAGTAGAACGTGTCGTGGTCAAAGTAACTACTGACTAATCGGAGTTGTCTGCCAATGAAGAAATCTGTTTTACATAGTTGAGATATCTGAGCAGAAAATGCAAGTCGTGAGTCCATAATGATGCATAGGTACAGGGGCAGACTGACAGTGGTCTGGGCCCCTGGGCAATGAGGACCATTGCCCCCCCCACCACCACTGACCTTTTCCTTTAAGTCCTGCAGCTAAATCAGCCATCTGCCACTGCCGCCGGAATTTCCCAATGCCACGGCCCATCCTTGATGAAGAAGGAACTGACATCAAAAGGGGGCAGGCCGTAGCAGATGGAAGTTCCTGTGTCAGCGGCAGATGGTCAATTTAGCTGCTGGTGCCCTGCCTTCGAAGGAAAAATTAGGACATACCTGATCATTTTCTTTCCTTTAGTCGCAGCATATGAATCCAGGAACTGGTGGGTTGTACCCGTCTACCAGCAGGTGGAGATAGAGAACACTAAAAGCAGGCATTGACCCCCTGTGTACAGGTCCTTCTACCTTTAGTATAGCAAGAATTCCAAAGCAGAGAAAATTAATAGTAACATCACTTAACCCACAATAAAAGAAACGCACTCAACCGGAATGAACAATACTCATAACAGAATAACCAATGGAACTGTCTAATGCAGATTTTGCTTAAATTGACCACAGACTGCAACAAGGGAGGGATTCTGTATTCATCTTCTACAACTAAAGGAAAGAAAATTATCACATATGTCCTAATTTTTCCTTCCTTAGCTTCAGCAGCAGATGAATCCAGGAGCTGATGGGATGTACCCAAGCACTCCCTAAACTGGACAGGAAGTTGTAGCTCCCCGAGAGAGAACCGCCGCTCCAAAGCGCACATCTTCTCATGCCGCAACATTCAGGCAATAATGTTTAGCAAACAAAAGGTGAAAACTTAAAAACTTAATACAGGTAAGTCTCCGCCCAAGAAGAAGCCTGCGCCCATGTGGAATGTGCTTTCAAAGCATCCGGCGGAGATTTCCCAGTCAAAAGATAAGCTTAAGCAATCGCTTCCTTTAGCCACCACGCAACTGTGGCCTTAGAAGCTGGAAAACCTCACCATGGACCTGAAAATAGAACGAACAAGTGATCAGAGCACCAAAACTCATTCGACATCTGTAAGTACTGCAAAAGAACGCACAGGACACCCAAAAGGCGCAGTTGTCGAAAAGACTCCGGGCAGTCCTCCTTCCGAAATGAGGGAAGAAAAAGAGGTTGATTCAGATGAAACGCTGACACCGGATTCTGAAAACTGCAAGAAGGGATCTCGACACGAGAGGGCCCGAATCTCTGACAATCTATGTGCCGATGCCAGGGCCACCAAAAAAACTGCCTTAAGCGTAAGATCTTTTGCTGAAGCCTGACTAAGTGGCTCAAAGGGCGCCGAATGCAAAGCCCACAAAACAAGCCACAAACTCCAAGAAGGACATGACTTACGCAACAGAGGAAGAAGCTTCAATACTCTACGCAAGAAGAGCACCACATCCGGATGAGCCGCTATCAAAGAACCAGCCACTCGGCCTCAAAAACACGCTAGTGCTGCCACTTGTACCCAAAGAGAATAGTAGGATAGACCTTTCTGCAGACCCTCCTGCAAAAAAGCCAACATCTGTGAAACCGAAGCCTGTATTGGCGACCACACATGCGCTGAACACCACATCTCAAAAGTACGCCAGACCCAAGCGTAGGCTGTAGTCATGGATTGCTTGCGAGCCCTCAGCAAAGTTGCTATCAGTTCATCAGAATAACCTCAACTTCGCCCATTCAAGAGCCAAGCCGTAAGACCAAAGCGGCAAAGATCTTCCATAACCACGGGACCCTGATGTAGAAGGTCTGGGAGGAGAGGAAGATGGAACGGATTCCCCACCAGAAGTCGCCGCAAATCCGCATACCACGGATGATGTGGCCAGTCTGGAGCCACCATAAGTACATAAGTACATAAGTAGTGCCATACTGGGAAAGACCAAAGGTCCATCTAGCTCAGCATCCTGTCACCGACAGTGGCCAATCCAGGTCAAGGGCACCTGGCACGCTCCCCAAACGTAAAAACATTCCAGACAAGTTATACCTAAAAATGCGGAATTTTTCCAAGTCCATTTAATAGCGGTCTATGGACTTGTCCTTTAGGAATCTATCTAACCCCTTTTTAAACTCCGTCAAGCTAACCGCCCGTACCACGTTCTCCGGGTGAAGGCGGATCCGAGTGAAGGCGGATCCGTTGAAGAACCTGACCGATCAAGGGCCAAGGTGGAAACACATACAGAAGTGTGAATGGCGGCCACAGTTGTGCCAGGGCATCCAGCCCCGCGGACCCGTGTTCCCTTCTTCTGCTGAAGAACTGCGTGACCTTGGCATTGGAGCTGGATGCCATGAGATCGATCCCTGGCATGCCCCACTTGCTGCAAATCTGCTGGAATGCTTCCGTTGCTAATTCCCACTCCGCTGGATCGAGGGCGTGGCAACTGAGAAAGTTGGCCCATACATTGTCCAGGCCGGTGATGTGGGCTGCCGATAACAGAAGAAGATGATGCTCCGTCCAAGTCAGAATGGCAGCTTCTGTCGTATTGTCTGACAGAACGCGCACTGCTCGTCACTTGAGGATCCTGTGAAACGCCAGAAAAGCCTGTCGAATGGCCTTCAGTTCCAGATGATGATTGATGGACCAGCTGGACTCCACACTTGACCACAGTCCTTGCGCATAATGGTGTAGACAGTGGGCCCCCCCATCCCGAAAGACTGGCATCGGTAGTCACCATGATCCATTGAGGGGAAGCAAACGGCATTCCTCACCTGAGATTGATTCTGGATAGCCACCAAGTCATGCTGTTCCTGGCTGCTGGAGTCCAGGGCAACCGACATTTATACTCCAGAGACATCGGAGACCATCGACTGAGTAAGGCATGCTGCTGAGGCCTCATGTGAGCCCTCGCCCGCGGCACCACGTCCAAGGTGGCTGCCATGAGTCCCAGCACCTGGACATAATCCCAAGCTCGAGGAAGTCCCATTAATCAGAGAATCTGCAACCGTAACTTGAGGCGCCTGCTGTCAGGAAGAAAAACACAACCCAGTTCCGTGTTGAAGGAAATCCCCAAATATTCGAGAGACTGAGAGGGAATTATATGGCTCTTTGGGAAATTGACGACCCAACCGAGGGACTGGAGAACTTCGATAACTCGTGAAGTAGCTTGACGACTCTCTAATTACTACTACTACTATTACTACTATTTAGCATTTCTATAGCGCTACAAGGCATACGCAGCGCTGCACAAACATAGATGAGCCAATCGTCCAGATAAGGATGGACTCTGACTCCTTCTTTCCGCAAGAAGGCCACCACCACCACCATCACCTTGGAAAAGGTGCGCAGTGCTGTGGCCAGCCCAAACGGTAAGGCGCAGAACTGAAAATGCTGGCCTAAGATCGTAAACCGTAAGAATCTCTGATGAGAAGGCCAAATTGGGATATGGAGATACGCCTCTTTGAGGTCCAATGAGGTTAGAAACTCCCCAGGCTGCACTGCTGCTATAACCAAACACAGTGTCTTCATGCGGAAATGTCACACTCTCAGGGACTCTTTCACTTTCCGTAAGTCGAGGACCGGCCGGAAAGACTCCCCTTTCCAGGGTACCACGAAATAGATGGAATAGTGATCTCGATGCTCGGGCTGAGGAATGGGAACCACCGCTCCTAGATGTAACAGAGAGCGCAACGTGTCGGTCACCGCCGCCCGCTTGACGGCAACGGGATTCCAAAAAGGCGTCTCCAATGGGTGCCGCAAACTCCAAATTGTAGCCGTGCTTGATCAGGTCGAGGATCCATAGGTCTGTCATGATTTTGTCCCTCTCTTCGTGAAACAGGGTCAAATGGCCCCCTATGTGAGGAATCGAAGAGAGGATCGGCACCCCATCATTGGGAAGCACAGTTGGGGCCTCCCTGTTTCTGTGCAGGATTAGCGGATTTTTTGTCAGAACAAAAGGAACGCTGTTGATATCTGGAACGCTGAAAAGGAACAGAAGTTCAGCCAGGGTGATAACGCTGAGCGTCACGAAATCTCGGCATCACAGCAGAAACTCTGGGACCAGACTTAGGTCTGTCCTCCAGCAGGTGCTATGACTTGGAATCACCCAAATCTTTAACAATCTTTCCAAGTCCTCATCGAACAGCAATTTACCCCTAAAGGGCAATTTCGTGAGCCGCTGCTTCAAAGCCATATCAGCCACCAAGCTGAAACAGCAAGGGACATCTGCTTAGCCGAGGCCCGTACCAAATCGTAGAGGGCATCAGCCAAGTACGCAAGCCCTGATTCCATAAAGGGGGCTACATCTGACAAGAGGCAGAAACTTCCAAATTCTGCTGCACCGCGTATTAAAGCCAAGAAAGACAGGCTTTAGCTGCATACGAACTACAAACATAATGCTTTCCCACTTATTATAAATTGGAATTACTTCAGTTCACTATCTTACAGTGATTCAGAATACTGCTATTAAGCTGGTCTTTAATGTGAATCGGTTTGACCATGTAACTCCCCTTACCAGTAGCACGACAGTGGTCTCCTGTTCTCTGGAGGATAAAATACAAGTTATTGTCATGAACACGCAGAGCTTTTATTTCTAGCAAGAGAACACTAGGTTTTTAATACCATATAATCCTTCCAGATATCTTCATTCTCAAAATAAGAATCTTCTTATAGTTCTGTCCCCAGTAGTCATTTGATCGGAAGATACCCAATGAACCAAATTATCTTATTCAAGGGCATTTCTTTGGAAGTCATTCCCTTTCTCCCTTAGTGAAGAATCTTCATACTGAAAATGTTAAAAAGTCTTCAAATTACTTTTGAACCATTCTTCTTCTTAGAAATCTGGTGGCTGTGACCAGCTGGAGCCATTGGCTGCATGGCTATTCGGTCGTCTAACATATTGTAGCTTGTTTGGAGCTTGTTGTATGTCTTCATTATTATTCTTTTTCTGGGTTAATAGGCCTTTGTTCATTTATTTACTATATTCACTGTAAAGTGCTCTGGTGCATTTAATGAAGGATGGTATATGAAATTTTAAATAAACTCAACTCAGCAAAACTAAACTAACTACAGGCTCTCTTAGAGGAAATATGTGAAAAGCTGAGAAATCTTAAATCACTTAAATTGCAAGATCATATCAAAGAAAAGCGTTAATCAACCTTTCATGCTAGATAAGTATATGTATCTATTAAAGGAATGGAAAATAACAAGTCAGAAGATCCAGATTCATTTCTGGCAGAATTGTATAAACACTTCTCAGTTAATCTGGCATCTAGGCTATTGGATATCTTTAGTGCAGTCCTTCAACTTGGGAGACTCCCTCTTCTTACTATATTGCTGTCATTTCTGTTATCCTAAAGAGAGAACATATGTCTTATCGTGCTCCAAATACATACCTATATTTTAGCTGAATGTGACTACAAAATATTTGTTAAAATTCTGTGCTTAGATACTGAAAATTATATATCTAAATTACTGACCCACACACCAATTAGGATTTTTCAAGGGAGCAGTAACATACATCATTCAAGGGGGGATAACATACATCATTTAATTAATATTTTGCATTCATCTAAGAACTCCACAGGGAGGTCAGCTATCTTGTCCCTGGATGCTGAAAAAGCCTTTGAGTGGAATGGTCTTACCTATTTATTGGATCAAGTACTAACTGTTTTGCACAAAAATGTTACTGTGTGTTACCACTGGGCCCACTGCACAAAATAGGCACTGTGGTAGATAATGCATAATAACAGCTTTACACACAATAGCTAATAATAAAAGACCAACTGAATCATACAGATAGACCCAAGGGGACATAACGTTGTGTGGGGTTCCTACCAGATGGGGCCAAACGCAATTCTGAGGTATTTCTGGGGGGGAGGGGGTATTTCAGAGGGAGCTCCCAGGTGGGGGGAGGGGGACTTTCAGGAGGGTTCTTCTGATTGGGGAGGGCTTCTCCATGGGGGGAGCCCTTAATAAGTTTATCAATTTGATATACCTCCTCTTTCGAAGCATGAATCGAGGCGGTTTACATATAACTATTCAGGTACTTGTACTGTCCATGATGGGCTCACAATCTAAGTATATTGTACCTGGGGCAATGGAGGGTAAGTGACTTGCCCAGGGTCACACAGAGCTGCACACAAAGACAAAAAGAAAAAAAAACACACACACAAACCACAAGTTAGAGCAGTTTCTGTGCAAGAAACTTTTGGACCAAAGCAACGTCTGACTATTCTAAACTTTAACAGTGCCACCTTTGTATAACCTGATAGGCCAAAATGTGATATAAAATGGATGTGTGGTTCAAAGAAAATATTGACCCCCTGAAGCAGGCATTATTTGTTGCCAAAACACAGCCGTGTTGGGTCTTTTCTCTGCCACAGATGCTGGTTTCAATAAAGATAGATCTTGGTATACAAGTTGGCGTTATCTCCTCATTGCTGTTTTCTACTGCTTTCCCCTTACTGCCAGGATGCCTCCAAACATTTTGCATGGATGTCTTACACTTAATACACATTTAAAATTGATGCCAATGCACTAATGTTCTATGCAGTTTAGTAATTAGGCCCATTAAAGAGTTATTTGTCATTACCCCTTATACTCCACTAACAGTTTTACAGACATGCCAAGACAAACACATTCGGCGTGTGACACACGCATCTGGGCATAGGCGCCCAGTATAAGGGGCTTGGGGAGGCTAAGCCTCCCCAGCTCAGGTCCACTCACTTGCAAAATCGTTTACCTGAAGTTGTGATTTTCCTCTCTCTGCTAATCGTCCTGGCAGCGCAGCAATGCTCACTGAGGCAGGCATGCTCTGCTGAAGTTGCTTACATACAACCAGTGCTATATATGTCTTTGGTGTGGGAAGAACTTCTCATTTGGGGTGAGCTTGAAGTGAACAACATTCAAATTAAAGAGAACAGGTTTGGAGGGAGGTGTGCAAGTGAGACTGGGGAGAAATAAAAAAGAAATAGTGTAATTGTTAAAATCTTTAAATGGTTCAAAGTTTTTTTTTCTGAGCATATACACCGAAAGGAGGGCATGACTGCAATGATGTGTGCATAATTATCAGGTAACCTGGGATATCTACAGCTAAAAGCAATTTCATTGGCTGATGGATCCAACAATATGTTCAAAGAGGAAGTTTAGCTGACGTGAGTGTTGACAGAGCTGGTAAGTGAAAATCTGATTGCTTTTTTTGGATAGGAAGAGTTTGTGATATGTGAAAATACATTTCGCTTTTATGAAATTGCTAAACTTTAGATTCAGAGACTTACCAATCAGGGATACATACAGTGCTTTTTTTGTGCCGTCACTGAGTAGGGAAGGCTCAAGGCTGGTTAAGAGTGGCTGTCTGAAGTTTTCCCACTTCCTTCCCAGACCCAGACCATAATAATTCGAGGAAATTGTGGCACGTAGCGCACAATTTGGATTTCAGGAGAGGTAGGTGCTGACTCTGAAGGGTTTAAGTCAAAATAAAAAAATTAATATTTTGTTTCATGCAGACCTCTTTTGTTTAAACATAACTAAATGGGCTATAAGCCCCTAATGCTTTTGGTTTTCCTATATTTTGTTTGTGATGACTTATACTGTGCCAAAATTGAAATTTGAAAACTCTTATCTCTATCTGGTCATTAATAAAAGGAGCTCATTCTGAACACTATCCACCCTAAAAGGGTGTTTTGTGGCTCTACATGAGAATTGTGATATTATGATCCCTTGTTTCATATTGTTGATGGTCTGCATTTTCCGTATGGGTGGTATATTGGTGTATTAAGGTCTGCTCAGTGTAATATTTATGGTACAGTAAGGTTCTGAGTGTGTTTTTGCACAAAGTTGTGCATAGTGTTTTGCAGCTGAGTGATTGTGGTTAGTATATGCTTTGAGCAACCACTTTATTCTTTGACATATGATACATATCTAATATCATAGAGTAACAAAGAGAGGGAACCGAGTACAAAAAGACCAAACAAAAAAGAAGAGCACAAAGGACCTTTAAAAACAGGAAGGAACACAGTTTTTTCATTAAAATTATCCTTTAATGGTGAACTTTGATTGAAGAGAGACCCGACTGACGCTGCTGTTGTGTGAGTTTCGCCAATTTATTCGGAGGAGGAATATATTATACAAAATTTCGGAAAGAATTAGTCTATTGAAGCCTCCTTTGTCATTGGTGTGACCCCTGACGCAGGTGCGGCAGCACCGAAACACGGCCCGTGTCGGGTCTCTCTTCAATCAAAGTTCACCATTAAAGGATTATTTTAATGAAAAAACTGTGTTCCTTCCTGTTTTTAAAGGCCCTTTGTGCACATATCTAATATCTAAATTTAATAAAATGTATTAATTGTGACTATTTTATTTTTACTTATTTTTTTTTCTGTGTGTTGTCAGACAATTATGGATGTAAGCTCCGCCCCTGGCCACACCCCTAACCCCACCCCCTTTAGCCTCCCCAAACAGTTCGGCCACCGACCGCCTATGAATCTGGGCCCCTTCTCCAGCTCCTGACCTTCCCTAGCCTCCTGTGGGTCAGGCATCTCTCCCCACCCTGAGTGCAGTACCACTCCCCCCCCCCTTTTTGTCCTCCCCCCCTCCACAATCCAGTATCAATCTTTCCTTGCCTCAATTAATCTTGCTGTGCACTGCCGGCACTCAGCAATAGCAGGCTGCTTCAACCAGTCCAGGGACCTTCCTTCAGTCGCATCCCACCCCTTCTAAAGCAACTTCCTATTTCTTAGAGGATGGAATGCATCTGAAGAAAAGCCTCCCATATTGGTTGAAGCAGTCTGCTATTGCTGAGGGTGTGGGCAGTGCACAGAAAGATTAATCGCGGCAAAGAAAAAAGGAGAGAGAGTTACCGGATTGTGTGTGTGTATGGGGGGGGGAGAGAAAGGTGCTGCATCGTGCGGGGAGGGGGGGCAAGGAGGTGCTGCATCGGGGTGGGGGACGAGGAAGAGAGGTGCTGCATAAGGGGTGGAGGTAAAGAAGAAGAGAGGTGTGGCATCAGGGGTGAGAATAAGGAAGAAGAGAGGTGCTGTACCAAGGGTGAGGGCAAGGAGGGAGAAAGGTGCTGTATAAGAAGGGGCAATGAAGGCCCTCAGATTGGTTGAAGCAGCCTGCTACTGCTGAGGGTGCCAGCAGTGAACAGAAAGATTAATAGCGGCAAGAAGAGAGATATCAGATTGGAGGGGAGGACAAAGAGGGAGACAAGTGCTGCATCAGGGGAGGGGGCAAGGAGGGAGAGCGGTGCTGCATCGGGAAGGGGGAGGAGGAAGAGAGGTGCTGGACAGGGAGGTCAGGTAGGGAAGAGAGAGATTCAATAAGCGGGTGTGGAGAGGGAAAGAGGTGCTGGATGGTGGGGGGCAGGACCTGCAGGGAAAGAAGGAACAGGGAGAGGTGCTGGTCCTACAAAGGGAAGACAGAACAGGAGCAAGGGAAAAGAGGGAGGAACACTTCCTAGACTCTTGGAGGGGGGCTGAGCTGAGTACTGGAATATATTACCCCTGTACATTCACCATAGTCCTTCTTATAGTATTTTTAGGAAGCAAATGAAGACATGGTTGTTTGAGAATGTTTTAAATCAAACTACACTATTAGTATGCAATATGCTGTGTACATTTATTTTTTAATAATTTTGTGTCTGATTGTAACCCGCTTTGAACTTATAAATGTAGGGATTTCACGGGATATAAGACCCAATTAGCATAGCATAGCACAACATAACAGTCTTTAGATTTAATACTTTTTGAAACCAGGGATGGGTTTTCTTTTGTGAGAATATTTAGTGATTGGATGCTGCTTAGAATATAAGAACATAAGAATAGCCATACTGGGTCAGACTAAAGGTCCATCTAGCAGTACCTGGCAGAAACCTAATTAGTAGCAACATTCCATGCTACCAATTCCAGGGCAAGCAGTGGCTTCTCCCTTGTCCATCTCAATAATAGTCTATAGACTTTTCCTCCAGGAACTTGTCCCAATCTTTTTTAAAATGAGATACGCTAACCACTGTTACCACATCCTCTGGCAACGAGTTCCAGAGCGTAACTATTCTTTGAGTGAAAAAATATTTTTCCTCCTATTTGCTTTAAAAGTATTAGTATTTCCATATAATTTCATTGAGTGTCCACTGGTCTTTGTACTTTTTAAAAGAGTGAAAAATCGATTCATTTTTATCTGTTCTAAACCACTCAAGACTTGTAGACCTCAATCATATCCCCCCTCAGCCGTCTCTCTCTTCCAAGCTGAAGACCCCTAACCTCTTTAGCTTTTCCTCATGTGAGAGGAGTTCCATCCCTGTTATCATTTTGGTTGCTCATCTTTGAACCTTTTCCAATTCTGCTCTATCATTTTTTTAGATACGGTGACCAGAATTGAACACAATATTCAAGGTGAGGTTCACCATAGAGCGATACAGAGGCATTATGATATTTTTGCTCTTATTTTGCTTACCTTTACTAATAATTCATACCATCCTCTTTGCTTTTTTGGCTGCCGCCACACACTGGGAAAATGATTTCAGTGTATTGTCTCTACAATGACACCTAGATCTTTTTCTTGAGTGCTAACTCCTAAGGTGGACCCTAGCATCAGGTAACTATGATTCGGATTATTCTTCCCAATGTGCATCACTTTGCGTGTCTAAGTATTAAATATAATCTGCCAATTGGGATGCCCAGTCTTCCAGTTTCCTAATGTCTTGCTGCAATTTTTCACAGTATGCATGTGTTTTGAAAATTTTGAATAGTTTTGTGTCATCTTCAAATTTAATCACCTCACTTGTCGTTCCGATTTCCAAATCATTTATAAATATGTTAAATAGCACCGGTCCCAGTACAGATCCCTGCGGCACTCCACTATTAACCCTCCTCCATTGAGAAAAATGGCTGCTTAACCCTACCCTCTGTTTTCTGTCCAATAACCAATTCCTAATCCACAGAAGGGCATTGCTTCCTATCCAATGACTTTTTAATTTTCTCAGAAGTCTCTCATGCGGAACTTTATCAAAAGCTTTCTGAAAATATTTGCATTGCAAACCATATGAGAGACTTGCTGATCTGAACATGCAGACCTTGGAGGAAAGGAGAAACAGACATTCAAATATTTGAAAAGTATTAATCCCAAACAAACCTTTTCTGGAGATGGGAAGGTGGTAGAACTAGGGGACATGAATTGAGGTTGAAGGGGGGCCGACTCAGCAGTAATGTTAGGAAGTATTTTTCCAGGGAAAGGGTGGTAGATACGTGGAATGCCCTCCCGCGGGAGGTGGTGATGAAAACGGTAATGGAATTCAAACATGCGTGGGATAAACACAAAGGAATCCTGTTTAGAAGGAATGGATCCAAGGAATCTTAGTGGAGATTGGGTGACAACACCGGTAATTGGGAAGCAAAACCAATGCAGGGCAGACTTCTACAGTCTCCGCCCTGATAGTGACTGAATAGAAATGGATGGGCTGGAGTGTAAATTTTAAGGGGCTTCGACGTTAGCTTCAGAACTTTTAGTACAAGAAGAGTGCTGGGCAGACTTCTATGGTCTGTGCCCTGAGAATGGCAAGGACAAATCAAACTCGGGTATACATATAAAGTATCACATAACATGTAAAATGAGTTTATCTTGTTGGGCAGACCGGATGGACAGTTCAGGTCTTTATCTGCCATCATTTACTATGTTACTATGTAAAATCCAGATACACTATAATAACTGTCTCACCTTTATCTACATGTTTATTAATGCCTTTAAAGAAATGAAGCAAATTGGTGAGGGAAGACTTCACTTGGCTGAACCTATGCTGACTCTGTCCAATTAAACCATGTTTGTCTATCAGGCTCATTTTCGAAAGAGAAGGACGCCCATCTTTCGACACAAATCGGAAGATGGACGTCCTTCTCACAGGGTCATCCAAATCGGTATAATCGAAAGCCGATTTTGGACGTCCCCAACTGCTTTCCATCGCAGGGACGGCCAAAGTTCAAGGGGGAGTATCGGAGGTGTAGCGAAGGCGGGACTTGGGCGTGCCTAACACTAGGACGTTCTCGACCCATAATGGAAAAAAAAGGACGTCCCTGACGAGCACTTGGACAACTTTACCTGGTCGTGTTTTTCTTACGACCAAGCCACAAAAAAGGTGCCCGAAATGACCAAATGACCACCAGAGGGAATCAAGGATGGCCTCCCGTTACTCCCCCAGTGCAAATATCTTTCAAAATATTTTTTTGCCAGTCTCAGTTGTCATACTCAGGTCCATGACAGCAGTATGCAGGTCCCTGGAGCAGTTTTAGTGGGTGCAGTGCACTTCAGGCAGGCGGACCCAGGCCCATACCCCCCTACCTGTTACGTTTGTGGAGGAAACAGCGAGCCCTCCAAAACCACCACAAGCCCACTGTACCCACATCTAGGTGCCCCCCTTCACCCGTAAGGGCTATGGTAGTGGAGTACAGTTGGGGGTAGTAGGTTTTGGGGGCTCAGCACACAAGGTAAGGGAGCTATGGTCCTGGGAGCAATTTCTGAAGTCCAATGCAGTGCCCCTTATGGTGCCCGGTTGGTGTCTTGGCATGTCAGGGGGACCAGTGCACTAGAAATGCTGGCTCCTCCCATGACCAAAGGGCTTGCATTTGGTCGTTTCTCAGATGGATGTCCTTGGTTTCCATTAAGTCTAGGGACGACCATCTCTAAGGACGACCAAAATTTCAAACGAAAGATGGACGTCCATCTTGTTTCAATAATACGGGTTTCCCCGCCTCTGCATCGGGACATTTTGCAAGAACGTCCTCATCAAAACTTGGACGTCCCTTTCGATTATGCCCCTCCACGTATTCTATAATTTTATTCTTTATAATAGTTTCCATTATTTTGCCCAGCACTGAAGTCAGACTTACCGGTCTGTAATTCTCGGATCACCCCTGGAACCCTCTTTAAAAATCTGCGTTACATTGGCCACCCTCCAGTCTTCAGGTACTATGGACGATTTTAATGACAGGTTACAGATCACTAGCAGCAGATCAGCAATTTCATTCTTTAGTTCTTTCAGTACCCTGGGGTGTATACCATCTAGTCCAGGTGATTTATCACTCTTTAAACTTGTCGATTTGGCTCAGTACGTCTTCCAAGTTCACTGAGATTTCTTTCAGTTCCTCCACATTATCACCCTTGGAAACCATTTCTGATACAAGTAGATCTCTGAAGAAAAACAAAGCAGAAGAGACCCCCTGTTGCAAACAACAAACATAGAAGCACACACAAAAAAGGGGGACAACCACTGAAGTTCCAACTCAGGGATATTTATTAACAAATCAAAGCCCAAAATAAACATCCTAGATATCTAGGGTGTTTATTTCATGGTTTTAATTTGCTAATAAATATCCCTGAATTGGAACTTCAATGGTTGTCCCCCCTTTTGTGTGTGTTTCTATACAGTTAGATCTCTTATATCTTTTTCTGTAAAGACTGAAGCAGACAATTCATTCAGTCTCTCTGCTATGGTCTTGTCTTGCCTGAGTGCCCCTTTTGCTCCTTCACAATCTAAAAGTCTCACAGATTCCCTCACAGGCTTTCTGCTTCTGATGTACATGAAAAGGTGCTACTATGAGTTTTTGTCTCCACGGCAACTTTTTCTTCATATTCTCTTTTAGCCTTCTTTATCTATGCTTTGACAATACTTATGTTGCTTCTTATCTTCTTCATTCAGATCCTTTTTCCGTTCTTTGAAAGATGTTCTTTTGGTTCTAATAGTTTCTTTCACTTTACTTTTTAACCATGCTGGCTGTCATTTGCTCTTCTTTCCACCTTCGCTAATATGTGGAATACACGCCTGGTCTGGGCTTCCAGGATGGTATTTTTAAATAACGTCCATGCCAGATTTAAAGCCCTAACCTTTGCAGCCAATGCTTTAGCTTCTTTTTAACCATTTTCCTCATTTTGTCATATTCACCCTTTCGAAAATTAAATGCTGATACAGTAGATTTCCTTAGTGACTTCACTCTAGAAATCTCAAATTTAATAATATTATGATCACTGTTTCCCAGCAGATCCAACACCATTACCTCTGATACCATGCCCTGCATTCTACTATGGACTAGATCTAAAATAGCTCCCCCTCTTGTCAGTTCTTGGACCAGTTGCTCCACGAAGCAGTCATTTATTACATCTAAGAATTTTACCTCCCTAGTGCTCTGTTGGTGTAACATTTATCCAGTCAATATTGGGGTAATTGAAATCAAATACAATCAAAATTTCCACTCTCTTCCAATGTGAAAAAAGGAATAACCACAATTTAATATGTGGAGAAAAAAATTCCTCAGTCAGACAGGAGCCACGGCTGTCTCAAAAGTATACTCACTAATAATCATAAATCAGAAAAAAACTCCACAATAATCAACTTAACTTTCAGCACATTGAGAGGAGGCATTCCCAGGAGGGAGGAGAACCATGTGATCAGCTAAGCATCCCCAGGGCATATTTAGGCCCGTGGAGGAAAAATATGGGCACAGATGACATTTTTTTGTCTGTAACTCACCTTGAGGTTGAATATGGAAAATGTAAGTGATCAAATTTAAAACCCAAATGCATAACAAAATATTTAAAATCTATGTGCATACTTTTCCAGCAAAAATTTACCTGCATGAAAAGCAGGTGTAAGTGACTCCCTCTGAAAACTGCTGTGGGGCTAAAGCATGTACAAAGTATGTGCATGTGTTCCCTTAGAAACTCCATGCAAAGCCTATATGCAAAAAAGTAAACACAGTCTTTGCTGTAGTGCAGACAGTTTAAAAATGTTCCTCTTCAATATGCAACCAGCTATCATGGAAACCATGCACACAGAAGGAAAAGACGCACCAGCATAAGGGAAAAGTTCACCAGCTGTAAATGAACTACCATGACTTGTGCATGATAGGGCTCAAATCCCAGTTGGGTCGGGACTCCAAATGGAGTCACAAAACCTGTGTTTGGGGTGGGTCATGACTTGGGTGGGCTCTCCATAGGTTCATCATTATTCTGCACCTCCAGCAGGAGGGGGGGGGTCACACAATTTGATTTGGCCACTGTCATGGGGACGTGGCCACAAAACGATTGAAAAGTACTGCCCTAGACTGATGTAAAGGAAATACTCATCTCTAAAACTTACAGGCTTCCTTTCTTCCAATCTTACCTTTTGCCTTCAGATTAAGAATGCGGAAAAAAAAAAACCCATGGGCAGATTCACAATGCCTGCAGTAAGAGATGACATTTTGAGAAATAGCTTGGACTTTCCTCATTTCCTGGCACTCCGGTGTGGGAGGAGAAACCTGACAGTGCAGAAACAGGGTTTCCCACTAAAAGGTCAGTGCACAAAATCAGAAGTATTTTTTCCCAACATAATGTAATGCATTACTGATGGCTTCAATGATCCAGTATGAAAAAAATAAGTAGAGCACACAAATGACAAAATTACCCAAACGTCTAGAAGATTTATCACTACGATTTTTCCTCTTCCTGTTCCGCATAGGCCATTTAAAGAAATTGGTTGCAGCCCTTTTATTCTGGATTTCTTCTTAGAAAATGGTGCTCTACAGACAGGCCCACAGCTGACACAGGAACTTAAGCTCAGTCACATAAATAATGTGTCCCCATGTATATGTGATATTCTATTGGGAACATATTTTAGATGTAAATAAAATTAAGCAATTTATGTCAGACAGAATGCTGACTTGGCAAGACCAGAAGGTAAACTTATGGATCTGCTGCACTTAAAAATACTGAGATTGAATTCTTCACTTGAACAGGAACAATTAGCAAAGTGTTATATCTCAGCATGCCAAAAAAAAAAGGGGGGGGGAATGACAATCACATGAAAACACAGCAGTGGTGATCTGAGGGGACTCAAAAGCCAGGGAGTTGTTAACACAGTGAATCAATATGCAATACTAATTTATCTTAGGAAACCCTGCTCATCTCACCAAAGCGCACAATTTTTATCATTTCAGAAAAATGTACAGGAATTTTCCTTTTCAAATCTGATGGACACCGTGAACAAAAATAAAAAAAAAAAGCAGCTTGTAGTTATTGTGAAGACAATCAGAAAACAAAGGGAAAGGAAACATTCAACAAGCGAGCCCACTGTGGAGGAGTGGCCTAGTGGTTAGGGTGGTGGACTTTGGTCCTGAGGAACTGAGTTCGATTCCCACTTCAGGCACAGGCAGCTCCTTGTGACTCTGGGCAAGTCACTTAACCCTCCATTGTCCCATGTAAGCCGCATTGAGCCTGCCATGAGTGGGAAAGCGCAGGGTACAAATGTAACAAAAACAAAAATACATAATAGCACATTTAGACCAATTGGCCCATCCTGTTTGCTCAGTTGAAATTCTCCCTCTCTGGTTTTCTACCATTTGGTTATATGTAAATCTACATTTTCATATTTGAATCAATACCAGCCTACTCCAACCCCTTCATCGTCTTTTACTCCTCTGCTACTACTACCCTCATACCTGCCCAGGTATATTGAAAAGTCATTAGAGTGTTGGCCTCCACCACTGCTAGGCTAATCCAAGCCATGTTATCTTTCTTCTTGGTTCTTCCAAGCCCTATACTTAATCCAACACCTAGGAGGCCCTTTCCCATGTCATACCACCGAAACTAGCAAGTTACACAGTTCAGGGGAATTACTGTACCAGTAAGAAGGTGTAACAATGTCATGTCATTTCAATCTAGTCATTCTTTCTATGAACAACTCTATAGTATATCCATTATGTGTTACATTTCATAAGTATAATATAAAAAATATCATTATATCAGCATAAAATATAAACATATAAATTCCCCACTACAGACTGACCTGCCACCTATTCTTACTAGGGAATGAAAAGAGACTGCATTACATACTCAACGATATTTATAAATTTACTCCCTTCCAAAACAACTATACGTTAATAAAATAAATATATACAATATTAAATCTTCTACGGTCCCCAGCTCAAGCTTCCAACAACCTCTAGAATACTCACAGTAGCAGCAAAGTTAAACACAAACCATGCTATCAAAACTCCCAACATCCAAGCCCTCTCAAAGGAGCTCCCAAAGGAGTGACCCCTTTTTTGTGTGCTCTGCCTGAATTAATAAGAAAATTAAAAGCTCTTCTCATTCCGTCGACTCCCTCAGTGGTATCTACTCTATTGCAGAACTTCATACCATCCACAGAGAGACAAACTTTCCCTTCTAATCCCTCAGCAATATTGCTCACAAAAATGTTTTAACAGAAGCAGCTCTAGGACCAGTCGCCGAGGTTCTCCACTAATCCCTTTCCATTTCTCTGAGTGAATTCCATTTACCACTGTTCAATGTTTTCTCCCACTCAACCAGTTTCTAATTCAGTTCACCCACCTTAGACCCACTCTCAGGCCTCTGACAGTGTCTCAGTAAATATCTTCAAACTCTTTATATTTTATGTTCTGCTGTCTAAAAATACAATCAAAAAGTATAAAGGAGAAGTCTGTTTTACACAGTGGCATTCCTAGGGGGGCTGACACCCGGGGCGGATAACCGATGCGCCCCTCCCCCCGGGTACAGCCCCCCCCCCGGAACAGCGCAACGCCCCCCCCCCCCGGGTGCACGCCGCTGGGCGGGGGGGGGGGGGGGTGCCCGCGTGCCTGCCGGCTCTTCGTTTTCATGCTCTCTCTGCCCGGAACAGGAAGTAACCTGTTCCGGGGCAAAGGGAGCATGAAAACGAAGAGCCGACAGGCGCACGGCACCCCACCAGCGGCGTGCACCCGGGGCGGACCGCCCCCACCCTTGGTACACCACTGGTTTTACATACTCTACACTTGCAACATGAAAGAAAAAAATTATATAAAATATTCAAAAAGAAAAGAATAATTAAGAATAAGAAACCAAAAGTCTTGATTGTGTAACTCATTCCTCTCCTTGATTCAATACTTTATTTATTTATAATGACATTTATATTTCACATTGAACCTGAACTCTATTTGGGATAATGTGGCTTACAATCCAGACAATTTAGTACATAATTAATATAGTTATAAATCTTCTGATAAAGGAAAAATATTGAGTAAATCTTCTATATACTTGATGAAAGCTCCTTTTGCAGCAATAACAGCAATGTGTCATTTAGGATAATTTGGCAAAGCGGGATGGTGCAATTTTTGCCCATACTTCTTAGCAGAATGCAAGCTCTTTCAAGTTGGTTAGGATCATCTGTGAATTGCAATCTTCAAAGTCCTGCCACAGATTTTATATTCGATTCAGGCCACTTGATGATATCCATTATCTTCTTGCTGAACCACTCTATTATTGCTTTTACCATATGATTTTGATCACTGGCCCCCTGAACCTTCTCCCCAGCCCCAGTTCTACGGAAACCTGAAACAAGTTTTCTCTGAGGATCTGCCTGTAATTTACATCATCCATCTTTCCCTCGATCTTCATAAATCTCTCTGTCCTTACTGCTGCAAAACATCTCTATGGCACAATGCTGCCCCCATCATGCTTTACATCACACACACAGAGTAGTAATTCTATATAAGGTGTCTAATTGTAGATGCAAAAACAGCAGATAACGGTAGGTAAGCACCAAAACATGAGCGAAACAGCAGTTAGGCATGAAATTACACCTAGGTGTTATTCACCATTGATACAATTCAAAGCTCACCTTAAAATGTTCTTATTTCAAGATGCCTTTTCTTAGATCTCCCTCTCTAGAATCCTGTGCAGTAATCCTTGTAAGGCACGGATAATACCATTCTTTTGACTATCCCCTCTCTCCTGCTTGCAACTGTAGTTCTGCCCCCTCCCCTCACTTTGAAATATCATGTCTACCCTTTTGCACTCCCCTCCCCAAATATAATGATGGGCCTGATGGAACCTCAAGGGACAGTGAAAACATGATGAAAATGTTATTGCCTCTTGTTAACACTCACTGAGATAAGGCTGGGGGACAGTGTGTAATGGGAGAAGAGTGTTAGGGGATATCTAGGCTGGGGAGATAAATGGGCTGAGAGACAGGAGGAGTATGGAGAATCAAATTTCATTTTATTTACACATATTGTTTAGAGTGCACCTAAGTAAATGGACTGGCTATACAATTGTTATGTTTGATTTTATTGTTGATTGTTTGGTTTTATTAAGTGTGTTTTCTGTAATCTGCTTAGGTTGTGGGCAGACTATAAAATAAACTACATACATATAATAATAAGTTTGACTGATTTTACTTCATTTTTTGGAAGGAGGAAAAGACCTCAGATGCTCAGCTTGTTGTTACTATCACATCAACAAAAATGCTGTGCGAAACGTCCTCACAACTTATTTTTTTGAAATATTGGTTAATCCTTTTCTTTACTTTAAATTTTGATCATTATTCCCTATAAGGGACCTTAAGACTTGAAGGACACTTATCTGCTTCAGACGAAATTCTTCTCTTCTCAGTTTGCTCAACAGAGCACCTCCGTTTCACCGTGTGCTTCCTTGGGAGACAAACCACCAGCTTTATATTCATAGTGTTCTGTCCACGAGAGAAGAAATGAGTAAAATCTAGAGCTACATGAACTTTATACTTCAGCTTTTTACTTACTATTTTAATGATAGCCTTTACTTTTACCTAATGGTGTTCTTGCAAGGCCGACTCCATTGTGTTAACAAATTTGAAGACAGCGTCCACCATTTTTAAAAGGACGCTGACATGGTCGAACCAATCATCGGATGATATGCTTTTTACTCCATCTTAAAGGGACCGATAAAGGCTGCTTCTCCACATCATTAAGTGACTACCAAACTTGTTTACAAAAATGCTTTCCACTCATTTCTTTGAGTTTAATCCGATAATCTTTTCTGTGATCCTCACATTGCGTTCTTCTGTATTTCTCGAATGAAGCCTTTTTTGCCCTTATTTTTTCAGCCACTTGTTTGGAGAACCATATAGTCTTCTTGTTTCTCTTGTTTTTGTTTACTTCACATATACTTGTGCTGTGTATGTGAAGACAAGAATAAAACTCCACTCTTAAAACAGGCATTTTGGGTACGATCTCTCAGACTTACTGTTAGTGCTTTTCTGAATGCTTGTATTGTGTCAAACAGCTTCCTTCCAGAATCTGTATGGTGTGATACACACAATTTATTGATATGAGCTTGGAAGTTCTTTTTAATCAAGCCACTAGTGCCTGGATTACTACCCTGGTCAGGTTCAGGCTCCTAAAATAGGTATGCATGCTGTTAGTTTCTGACTGTATCTCTTGGTACTGGATGATCTTCTCTGTGGTTTTCTCCTCTACCATTGCCTGGTTTTATAGAATCAAACTTTTCATTGGTTTGGAAATGTTCCATATGAATGAATAATTATATGATTTGTGCAAAGAAATACTAACATTAAATAAAAATGAAAAGTAAGATATCAGCAGTGGGAGCTGAGAGGCGGAGCTGGTTGGTTTGCTTAACTCCCCCCCACCACCAACCAAAGAGGTGTTCTACAGCCCCTGGAATAAATAATGTTGCTATTGCTACCTTTACCTTTCAAAACATACCAAGACTGGCCAGATTATTATTTAGCAAAGCTATGAGATAATATTCCTAACAGCATCTGTCAACACAGACTTCTTTCAAAAGACCTGTTTGGTTTAAACTTTCAGAATCCTAAAGAACCCTTAACAATGGGGATCACACACACAGTACAAAATCTCACAACAAAAAGATGATCCTATAGATAAAAATAAGTAAGGGGTAGTGACAAACCCCGAACAAAATAAAACAAATTTTGAAAGTGGGTCAGGGAGAAGTTCAGTATAAAAACTGGATCCATCAGATTAGTGAGGAACCTTAACGAAAACACCATTATTTCGGACAACTATTTATGCATCCATTACCATCACCACTCTCTCGGTCTCCTAGTGTATTGTCATGAAAAGTGAAAAAGAAAAACCAAATCACTATTGTAGTGGGTTTAACCCTTTGACATAATGAACAATAAATGGACTATAATATTGTCACAGAAATGGAAGGCCTGTAGTATCACTTCAAACATAATTAGGTATGTTTGACAGAGAAATGTCTTGCTTGCACACACATAAGTAAGCTTTTTAGCATGTCTGTGACTGACAAAATCTTCCTACAGATGCACAGCAAGTAGGCAGAAAAGACAAACTGTACCTCACAGTGAAGTCGTAGGAGCAGGAGGCCAAAACGGTTCCATGAAATGGTGAAAACTGTAATGAAAATAATGCATTGGTGATAAAGAAAAACAAATATAAATTGAAAGCAAACCAATACATTTACTATACAACTAGACACTTCCTCTCCAACCTCCCTCTCGCCCTCCCCACCCACAAAAAAAAAATAAACCAAACGAAGATAATTTGTTTCCAAGATTGCATTGCAAGCCAGCATATAACAGGAATAAAAAGAAAATGCTTTCATTAACAACTGCTATACCTTCAGCATCGTGTGAAATGAGATCTTTGTCACAGTTTCTGGGATTTCATTATCAGAACATGGTGATGCACAGTGGCAATGAAAAATACGATGACTGCTTAATGTCACTTTATATTAAGATGTTGCTACTGATGCCTACTTCTAGAAAATAACTAAGAACCTCATCTGTTTTGTATAGGAGAATAAAACAAGATGACTTCCTGTTAATTTTCTTTTATGGCTAATCAAATTAACTCAAATTTTAAAAGCAGGCAGGCACTCTAATCTTCCATTATACAAATTTATTCCATAACAGGTACCCAAATAACTAATATTTCTGTTCAGAAACACACTGCTGCTTTAGCTCAGCAACAGAAGTGTAGGAGCAGACAAGAGAGTAGGAAAAAGAGATGGTAATGGGTGGCAGGATCTGAGGAGTGGCAACTGGAGGAACTGGCTACTAGAATAGGTGAGACTACAAGTGCAATGGGAGAGCCAGAGAAAAAGTGGTTGGAGACAAAGGGGAGGAGTATGGTGGAGTGGTGGCCATAGGCAAATGCTAGCATTACCAGTTGTGACTTGGCTTCCATACTATGGAACTTGTTTGAGGGCAGAGGATTCCTAAAGCAGAATAAAAGTAAGGGTAAAGCCTTGATTATTTTTCAATGGTTTTCAGCAAAAGATAAAATGTGTTGGCATCTGGAATCGGTAAGCAATGGTCATCCAGTCTACTGCCTTCACTGTTTAGTGTTACGTCTGCCTTAGCAAGTAGGTTGTAACCCCTGTTGTGTCTCCCCCCACCCCCCTTATGTCTGTGTTTTGTGTAAATGGAGGTATATATACTTTTCCTGACTTGCTATTCTGTGTTCTGGAAGGTACATTATATACCGCTGTGATATGCTCAACAAATGGTGGTATGCCAATGAAATTAATAATATAGTGATTAAAATGAATGCTGCACCAAATGCAGCTGAATCTAATCTAATGCCACAGTGAACTTCTATGTACTGTTGCTTAGTTCCTGTGTGAGCTACTCTGAAATTTCTGCAGAGACACATAGGGACAAAGACAGGATGTTATAAAACCCAACAAAAAAGAACAGAATAAAAAAGAAAGATGAGGACAAAACACACCAGCAAGGCATATTCACAAGGAACCTCTACTTCACCCACCTCCATGTCCCAGATACCTGCATCACTGTTACTAAATCAGAAATGTTTTAGTTCAGGGGTTCTTAACCTTTTTTATTTCCCACACCCCATTAACTGGTCTATGAAACCCTTGCACCCCTTTCCTAAACAAGGTGTCCACTAATGACTACTGACAGCTATGTATAAAAATGCTAAATAGTAGTGAGGCAGCCTGGGCAGAGAAATCATATTTGTTAATTCTGTTTGTTTGGTTCAGTCCTGTAAAGTGGTAGAATGCCATCTGGGTTTAATTACTCAGAAGTCTAGCTTTTGCTAGACTAGAGGTTAGAAAGGTCAGCGAGAAATGAAACTTCTTTGTCCCTTTTTGAGTGATGGATTGTTCATAGGTATTATTTACCACATCTGGATGCCATTCTGAGTAAGGCATACTGGACAATCTCGAGGGGATCAGCAAGCAAGCTGTTTTAAAAGATTAGACTGAACGTTGTTTAGAAGGAGATAGAGTAGAGTTAGATATTCTTGATAATTTAGATTTGTCTTGTAAGGAATTCTGATTTCTGCTTATTTAAAATATGTTTTATTCTGTTTAATTAATAAGTTTTATTTCTCTATGTAGAATATCTTTTCAATTCAGTGTTACATCTTTGTCTGACTTTTCAAGTGAGATTTGTCTGCAGTTTAAGAGGTCATCATCTGGTTTGAATTATCCACAGTCCTAGCTAGTTCTGTGTATGAAGCTAATAGGTGAAAGAGGTCAGGGAAAGTCAAGTCTTCTCCTTGATGGATTATAACTAAGTGTAGGACTGGTCTTCTGAAAGTAATAACAAACCATGTCTGTGTGCCATTAAGTAAGATTGGCCCTTTAATGAACCCATATGACTGGGAATCTGAGAATTTAATAATAATAATAAAATGCAGGATATAGGTGCCACATTGTCTGGTTTGAGAGGCCCCAGGTCATAGGTCAGTTTAGGAAATATCTCAAACCTATGTAACTGATATTTTTGAGTAAATGTATAGAGATAATTAGTTCAAGACAGGGTAATCAATCTATTCTTTACCATCTGGTGAGAAAGGGGGGCTAGAAGGGTTTAGGACCCTATATAAAGGAGAGCAGAAGCAGCTTACGTTAGAGAAGGAGCTGAGAAGAGAAGGAGCTGAGACGAGAGAGACAACAGACAGGAGAAGACAGAAGGACAGGACACAGAGAGAGCTAGAGCTGATATCCTACTTTGTTTGCTGGCAAATAAAGAAGATTTCTCTCTCATTCTGGTGTGTGGTGTTTGACTCCTGAAGTACCACATATTCTGCTAACAATAGTGGTAATTCCTGCAACAGTAGTAGTAGTAGTAGTATGTCCCTGTTAGCTGCTAACAGTGCTAACTACTAGCATATCGCTAAAATTACTGAAGTACACAGTTATACTACCGGTAACTGTCCTAATTATTGCCTTTACTCTGTCTACAAAGTTTCAATAAATTGCCTCAGATTATCACTGGTTAAGAGCCCCTGTTTTAGACAGATAGAAGTTAGATAAGGTAAGAAAGATATGTAGCATGATTGTCTAGGAAATGTTTAAGTTGCTTGGGGTTACAAAAAATATACTTAACACTGAAAAAATGTAATTACACATGAAGAAGGAAGTGTCAACATAAAAGTTGCCCCAATAGAATATCTGCTGTATCTCCTCCAGAAAGGCCTTTGAAATACTGGAAATAAATGGAAATCTTGGCCTTCAGGAAATATTCATTTCTAAGCTTTTAAAATAAAGCCATGAAGAGCAATTCTATAACAAGGTGCATACAGTTACGTACCACTTACACACACACATGTACAGATAACGCAGCACATACATATGCCAGTGCCAGCAAATCAACTGAGTATTACTGTGTAAGGGCGCATGAAGTGGCATAGTACGTAATGCAAGAGAATATTCACATGGGCAGAGCTGGGTAGGGGCATTGATGGGGCTGCCATTTATACGTACAACTTAAAGATACAGCATTTATGCACCCGCACTAACTAGGTCTATGGATGTTGGAACTGTGGGTGTCGATACTGGATAATGCTAGTATTCTAAAATGGAATGTGGACCCTCATGAGGCTCCGCTCATTTTCCCTTGCTTCACCCTGTGCCTGGAACAGTCTTCCTGAATCCCTACGCCAAGCCCCCTCCCTACCCATCTTCAAATCCTTGCTTAAAGCTCACCTCTTCAATGCTGCATTCGGAACCTAACCTTTCGAACATATAGGTTGTCTGACCTATATGATTAACTGTACATTTGTCTTTTTAGATTGTAAGCTCTTCGAGCAGGGACCGACCTTCCATGTTAAACTGTACAGCGCTGCGAACCCTAGTAGCACTTTAGAAATGTTAAGTAGTAGTAGTAGTAGATGCTGGTTACAGAATAGGCTCTCACTGTGAACTGCCATCTCAGTGTCCAGATCATTATACTCAAAAGCATAGGAAACCAAACACATTCCTCTGCTCTGAGTTTTTTTCTATAAAAATCCTCCAGCAATCCTGATATTTGTTATCTCCCCCTCCCCTCCTTGCTGTTTCCCTTCCAGTTCCTCAAGGCAGACAATAAAGGCTCTGGTAAATGAATGAATTGACATCAATGGAACCTTAAGTATCTCTCTAGAGTAGCATCACAGCATCTCTCATGGTTGCACCAGAGCAGAGTTGGAAAATTTGATAAATCTAAGATTGAGCCTCTTGGTATAATTCTCAAAAGCTTCAAGCTTATGGTGGACTACAGTCTGATCTTTTATTAAAGCCAATTCACTGCTCAGCATTAGTCTGGGCTTAGGAATGGACAACATGAGACATGATCTACAAAATTTAGGGGTGTGGATTAATGCTTGGCAGTTAAGCTTTAATATCAAGAAATACAGAGTGATGCACTTTGGTTATATAAATCCGAAGAATCTGTATGTGATAGGAGGAAACAGGCTACTATGCCAGATTAGGAGATAGACCTCGGGGTCAAAGTATCTGAGGATCTCAAGGTGGTGAAACAATGTGATATGGCAGTACCCAAGGCCACTGCAATGACAGGAGGTGATAATGCCCTTGTACAAATCGGTTTTGAAAGACATCTGTCTCTAAGGATATGAAAAGACTTGAAGTGGTTCAGAGGAAGACAATAAAAATGGAATGGGGTCTGTAGCAGCAAATGAATGACAAGAAACCTTAAGCCCTGTATACGTATATCTGCATTCGATTTACTATGCTATAATTAGGACTGAAGTTAAATAAAAATGTTTAATCGTGATTAAAACTTTTAGTCACACAATTAAAGGCAGGGCATAGCCAGCAGTCCATTTCCTCTCACTCCCCACCCCCTCCACAATAGATATCATACCTTAGCTAGTAGGGATGCCGAAGCCCCGCCAGTCGAAGAAACCCACTGCAAAAGCAGCCCCCTTCCTCCATGTGCTGCCTCAGGAGTGAAACCAAGCATGATTTGGGACTGCAAGCATTGGTGGTTGGAGGAACCGCGCTGATTCCTCACTCCTGAGGCAGTACGAGGAGGAAAAGACCGACTCAGGCAGCAGATTTCTTTGGTTGGCAGGGCTTCATCTACCCCACCAACCACTGAACAAGTACTGCAACTTGGAGGGGGCCTGACTTGTTCTTCTTTCATACATGCCCCCGTGCCTTCATCCATTCTCTCTCTCTCATGTGCTCCCTGTACCTTCATCCATTCTCTCTCTCTCATGTGCCCCCGTGCCTTCACCAATTCTCTCTCTCTCTCATGTGCCCTCTGTGCCTTCACCCATTCTCTCTCTCATGTGCCCTCTGTACCTTCACCCATTCTCTCTCTCCTTCATGTGCCCCCCGTGCCTTCACCCATTCTGTCTCACTCATGTGCCCCGTGCCTTCACCCATTCTCTCTCTCATGTGCCTCCTGTGCCTTCACCCATTATCTGTCTCTCATGTGTTCCCTGTGCCTCCACGTATTCTCTCTCACACATGCCCCCCTGTGCCTTCACTCATTCTCTCTCATGTGCCCCCTGTGCCTTCACCCATTCTCTCTCTCATGTGTCTCCCGTGCCTTCACCCATTCTCTCATGTGCCCCCTGTGCCTTCACCCATTCTCTCTCTCATGTGCCCCCTGTGCCTTCACCCATTCTGTCTCTCATGTGCCCCTGTGCCTTCGCCCATTCTCTCTCTCTCATGTGCCCCCTGTGCCTTCACCCATTCTCTCTCTCATGTGCCCCCTGTGCCTTCACCCATTCTGTCTCTCATGTGCCCCTGTGCCTTCGCCCATTCTCTCTCTCTCATGTGCCCCCTGTGCCTTCACCCATTCTCTCTCTCATGTGCCCCCCTGTGCCTTCACTCATTCTCGCTCATGTGCCCCCTGTGCCTTCACCCATTCTCTCTCTCTCATGTGCCCCCTGTGCCTTCACCCATTCTCTCTGTCTCTCATGTGCCCCCCTGTGCCTTCTCCCATTGTCTCTCATGTGTCCCCCTATGCCTTCACCCATTCTCTCTGTCTCTCATGTGCCCCCCATGCCTTCACCAATTCTCTATGTGCTCCCCTGTACCTTCACTCATTTTCTCTCTTTCATGTGCCCCTATGCCCTTCATACCATTCTCATGTGCCCCCTTTACCTATTCTCTCTCTCGTGTGCCCTCCTGTGCTTTCACCCATTCTCTCTCTCAAATGTGCCTCCCCCAGATTTTTCTGACTGATGATGATGATGACGACGACATAAGAAGTTTATGTCTACTTGCTGAGTGATAAGTAGCATGGCTCTGAAGTCTTTTCCTACCACATCTTAATTTTGGTGGAGTGCATATCGTTGATGTGACAAAAGTATTCTTTAGGGTTCATACTCTATTTTTTTTGGTGTTTACAATTATTTTTTGGACTCTTTCCATCTTTTCAGTGTGAAAATTAAATATAGATCATAATGAATAAAAATGCATTCTATAAAGGAAAGAGAAAGGGGCAATTTGCTGGGTGCTGGGAAAGTTGTCGAGGGATACTTTTGGGGGAGGGGAGGTCATTTGGTGGAGGGGGGGGTAGTTTTGGTGTGGGGGGCAGAGAACAAAAAGTCAGTTCAAAAAGTGAATGATACATACCTGTAGCAGGTGTTCTCCGAGGACAGCAGGCTGATCGTTCTCACGACTGGGTGACGTCCGCGGCAGCCCCCATCAACCGGAAGAAGCTTCGCGGGCGGTCCGCACGCAGGGCACGCCCACCGCGCATGCGTGGCCGTCTTCCCGCCCGTGCGTGACCGTTCCCGCCAGTTGAATGACAAGCAAAAATGATGATGAAACGCAACTCCAAAGGGAGGAGGGAGGGTAGGTGAGAACAATCAGCCTGCTGTCCTCGGAGAACACCTGCTACAGGTATGTATCATTCACTTTCTCCGAGGACAAGCAGGCTGCTTGTTCTCACGACTGGGGTATCCCTAGCTTTCAGGCTCACTCAAAACAAGAACCCAGGTCAATTGAACCTCGCAACGGCGAGGATACAACAGAAATTGACCTACGAAGAACAACTAACTGAGAGTGCAGCCTGACCAGAATAAATGCAGGTCCTGGAGGGTGGAGTTGGATTTACACCCCAAACAGATTCTGCAGCACCGACTGCCCGAACCGACTGTCGCGTCGGGTATCCTGCTGGAGGCAGTAATGTGATGTGAATGTGTGGACAGATGACCACGTCGCAGCCTTGCAAATCTCTTCAATAGTGGCTGACTTCAAGTGGGCCACTGACGCTGCCATGGCTCTAACACTATGAGCCGTGACATGACCCTCAAGAGCCAGCCCAGCCTGGGCGTAAGTGAAGGAAATGCAATCTGCTAGCCAATTGGAGATGGTGCGTTTCCCGACAGCGACCCCTAGCCTGTTAGGGTCGAAAGAAATAAACAATTGGGCGGACTGTCTGTGGGGCTGTGTCCGCTCCAAGTAGAAGGCCAATGCTCTCTTGCAGTCCAATGTGTGCAACTGACGTTCAGCAGGGCGGGTATGCGGCCTGGGGAAGAATGTTGGCAAGACAATTGACTGGTTAGATGGAACTCCGACACCACCTTCGGCAGGAACTTTGGGTGGGTGCGGAGCACTACTCTGTTGTGATGAAATTTGGTATATGGGAGCATGAGCTACTAGGGCTTGAAGCTCACTGACCCTACGAGCTGAAGTAACTGCCACCAAGAAAATGACCTTCCAGGTCAAGTACTTCAGATGGCAGGTATTCAGTGGCTCAAAAGGAGGTTTCATCAGCTGGGTGAGGACGACGTTGAGATCCCATGACACTGTAGGAGGCTTGATAGGGGGCTTTGACAAAAGCAAGACTCTCATGAATCGAACGACTAAAGGCTCTCCAGAGATGGCTTTACCTTCCACACGATAATGGTAAGCACTAATCGCACTAAGGTGATTCCTTACTGAGTTGGTCTTGAGGCCAGACTCTGATAAGTGCAGAAGGTATTCAAGCAGGTTCTGTGCAGGGCAAGAACGAGGTTCTAGGGCCTTGCTCTCACACCAAACGACAAACCTCCTCCACTTGAAAAAGTAACTCTTTTTAGTGGAATCCTTCCTAGAGGCAAGCAAGACACGGGAGACACCCTCAGACAGACCCAACGCAGTGAAGTCTACGCCCTCAACATCCAGGCCGTGAGAGCCAGGGACTGAAGGTTGGGGTGCAGCAATGCTCCGTCGTTCTGCGAGATGAGAGTCGGAAAACACTCCAATCTCCACGGTTCTTCGGAGGACAACTCCAGAAGAAGAGGGAACCAGATCTGACGGGGCCAAAAGGGCGCTATCAGAATCATGGTGCCGTGGTCTTGCTTGAGCTTCAGTAAGGTCTTCCCCACCAAAGGTATGGGAGGATAAGCATACAGGAGGCCGGTCCCCCAATGGAGGAGAAAGGCATCCGACGCTAGCCTGCCGTGTGCCTATAGTCTGGAACAGAACAGAGGCAGCTTGTGGTTGGTCTGAGAGGCGAAAAGGTCCACCGAGGGGGTGCCCCACTCTCGGAAGATCTTGCGTACCACTCTGGAATGAAGCGACCACTTGTGCGGTTGCATGACTCTGCTCAGTCTGTCGGCCAGACTGTTGTTTACACCTGCCAGGTATGTGGCTTGGAGGAGCATGCCGAACTGGCAAGCCCAACGCCACATGCCGACGGCTTCCTGACACAAGGGGCGAGATCCGGTGCCCCCCTGCTTGTTGGTGTAATACATTGCAACCTGATTGTCTGTCTGAATTTGAACAATTTGGTAGGACAGTCGATCTCTGAAAGCCTTCAGTGCGTTCCAGATCGCTCGGAGCTCCAGGAGGTTGATCTGCAGATCCTTTTCCTGGAGGGATCACAGACCCTGGGTGTGAAGCCCATCGACATGAGCTCCCCACCCCAGGCGAGATGCATCCGTCGTCAGCACTTTCGTGGGCTGCGGAATTTGGAATGGACGTCCCAGGGTCAAATTGGTCCGGATGGTCCACCAGAGCAGTGAAGTGCGGCAACTGGTGGACAGGCGGATGACATCTTCTAGATTCCCGGTGGCCTGAAACCACTGGGAAGCTAGGGTCCATTGAGCAGATCTCATGTGAAGACGAGCCATGGGAGTCACATGAACTGTGGAGGCCATATGACCCAGAAGTCTCAACAACTGCCGAGCTGTGACCTGCTGAGACGCTCTGGTCTGCGAAGCCAGGGACAGGAGGTTGTTGGCCCTCGCTTCGGGAAGGAAGGCCTGAGCCGTCTGGGTATTCAGCAGAGCTCCTATGAATTCCAGAGACTGTGTTGGCTGGAGATGGGACTTTGGGTAATTTATCACAAACCCCAGCAGCTCCAGAAGTTGAATAGTGCACTACATAGACCGGAGGGCTCCTGCCTCCGAGGTGCTCTTGACCAGCCAATCGTCGAGATATGGGAACACGTGCACTCCCAGCTTGCGTAGGTACGCCGCTACCACCACGAGACACTTTGTAAACACTCGTGGGCAGAGGCGAGCCCAAAGGGCAGCACACAATACTGAAAGTGCCGTGCGCCCAGGCGGAATCTGAGATACTGTCTGTGAGCTGGCAGTATCGGGATGTGAGTGTATGCGTCCTTTAAATCCAGGGAACATAGCCAATCGTTTTTCTGAATCATTGGCAGAAGGGTGCCCAAGGAAAGCATCCTGAACTTTTCTTTGACCAGGAATTTGTTCAGGCCTCTCAGGTCTAGGATGGGACGCATCCCCCCTGTTTTCTTTTCCACAAGGAAGTACCTGGAATAGAATCCCTGCCCTTCTTGCCCGGGTGGTACGGGCTCGACCGCATTGGCGCTGAGAAGGGCGGAGGAGTTCCTCTGCAAGTACCTGCTTGTGATGGGAGCTGAAGGATTGAGCTCCCGGAGGACAATTTGGTGGCAGGGAGGCCAAATTCAGGGCGTATCCGCACTGCACTATTTGGAGAACCCACTGGTCGGAGGTTATGAGAGGCCACCTTTGGTGAAAAAATTTTAACCTCCCTCCGACCGGCAGATCGTCCGGTACGGACACTTTGAGGGCGGCTATGTTCCCGTGGATCCAGTCAAAAGCCCGTCCCCGGCTTTTGCTGTGGAGACACAGGGGGCTGCTTAGGCGCACACTGTTGACGAGAACGAGCGCGCTGGGGCTGTTCCTGTGCCTGACGAGGCCTTCGGGCCGGCTGGGTGTACCTACGCTTTGCAAAAGAATAGGGCACAGCCTGCCGGGCCCGGGAAAAACGTCCACCTGCTGAGGTGGGTGCTGAGGCGCCCGGTGGGAGAGCTTGTCGAGAGCAGTTTCCCGCTGATGCAGTTGGTCCACCAGCTGCTCGACCTTCTCACCAAAAATATTATCCCCCCGGCAAGGGACGTCGGCCAGTCTCTGCTGGGTGCGGTTGTCCAGGTCAGAGGCACGCAGCCATGAGAGCCTGCGCATCACTATACCTTGGGCCGCAGCACGAGATTGCCACGTCACAGGTGTCATAGATACCCCTGGACAGGAACTTTCTGCACGCCTTCAGCTGCCTGACCACCTCCTGATAAGGCCTGGACTGCTCCGGCGGGAGCTTATCGACCAGGTCCGCCAGTTGCTTCACATTGTTCCGCATGTGGATGCTCGTATAGAGCTGGTACGACTGGATGCGGGTCACGAGCATGGAGGATTGGTAGGCCTTCTTCCCAAACGAGTCCAGAGTGCGAGACTCCCGCCCCGGGGGGCGCCGAGGCGGTATCCCTCGAACTCCGTGCCCTCTTGAGAGCAGAATCCACAACCGCCGAGTCATGGGGCAATTGGGGCGCATTAACTCTGGGTCCGAGTGGATTCTGTACTGGGACTCTGCTTTCTTGGGAATGATGGGATTAGATTGTGGTCTCATCCAGTTCCGAAGCAGTGTCTCTTTGAGGACATTGTGCAACGGCACAGTGGAGGACTCTCTAGGTGGTGATGGATAGTCGAGGACCTCGAGCATCTCAGCCCTCGGCTCATCCACAGAGACCACGGGGAAGGGAATGCAAAATAGACATGTCCCTTACAAAGGAGGCAAAGGAGAGGCTCTCAGGAGGCGAGAGCTTCCTCTCTGGTGAAGGCGTGGGGTCCGAGGGAAGACCCGCAGACTCCTCTGAGGAGAAATATCTGGGGTCTTCCTCTTCCCCCCACGAGGCCTCTTCCTCGGTATCGGACATAAGCTCATGTAGCTGAGTCCTTAACCGGGCCCGGCTCGACGTCGAGGCACCGAGGCCTCGTGTCGTCAGAGCGGTGGACTCCCGCGCCGGCGGGGACGAAGCTCCCTCCATCGACGTCGACGGGGACTCCACCTGCGTGGCGGTCGAGACCGGCGGCGGTGTCGACGGCCTCGGCACCGGGCTAGAGCTCGCCGGCGCAGCACCCCCCCGGCGCCGGGCACAGCCTGGCGCATCAGCCCTTCCAGGATCCCCGGAAAGATGGCTCGGAGGCACTCATCCAGGCCCGCTGCCGGGAAAGAACGGGGGCCGGTAGAGGTGTTGGTGCCGGAAGCTGCTCGGGTCCAGGAGACTGCACCGAAGTGCTGGGACCCTGACGCGTCGGTACCTCCACTACCGAAGGGGATCTCTCCTCTCGACGCGGACGCTTCTGGCGTCGACTCCTCGCCGGTACCGAGAGCCGGATGCATCGAAGGCGGACCGATGACGGTGCTTCTTAGATTTCTTGCGGTGCCCGTCATCGGGCCAGGTGGAATGGAGGAGGAGGAGGTCGATCCCCCTCGGTCTCGAGGACCGGGTCAGACAGGGAGTGAGGGAGTGACCGGGGCCGATTGCCCACGCGGCTCTAGCCCCTACCCTCACCGGAGGACCGGGCGGGCCGACGGGACCCTGTGCTCCTGGGGTCGATGCCATCGGTGCCGATTTCGCGGGCATCGATACCGGTACCGAAGAACCGGCCGTCGATACCGATGCCGTCGAGGTCGACGTCGAGGGGCCGGCGCAAGTTTCCGAAAAGACGGTCCCGTAGAACTTGCCTCGCAACCTGAGTCCGTTTTCCGGAGACCAAGACACAAAAGAGCACGACTTGATATTGTGCTCCGGCCCGATGGCACTGGAGGACACCAAGCGTGGGTGTCAGTCTGCGAGATAGGCCGGCCGCACCGACACACTTCTTAAATCCACTCGGGACCTTCGAGGACATCGACGGAAAAATCGCGTCGGCGAAATTAAAGTCGTCGATGGTGGCGGTAAATCACACCTCAAAAAATAAATCGGCCCGCACGGCCACAAGGCCGCAACGCGACGCCCCCCGCTAGAAAACGAGGGAAAACAAGCGCGTTCACACTTTTTTTTTTTTTTTTTTGAAGAAAAAGAAGGCCGGAACGCGCCTAGAAACAAACAAAAAAAACTAAGAAATTCGCGAAAACGCGACGGTTTTTCGGGCTGAACAAGAGAGAGCGGCGACGCACGACTCTCTCCAGCGGCAGAAAAAACAAGACTGGTGGGAACGGTCGCGGCACGGGTGGGAAGACGGCCCTGCGTGCGGACCGCCCCGCAAAACTTCTTACGGTTGGTGGGGGCTGCCGCGGACGTCACCCAGTCGTGAGAACAAGCAGCCTGCTTGTCCTCGGAGAATAGCAGTTTCCTAACTGATGGTTTAATTTAACAAACTTAGTGCCCTGTTCACTAGCTGTGCTGTAGGCGTGCAAACATTTTAGTGCGTGCTAACAATAGGGATACCCAAAGGAATACAATAAATATCTCTATCGTTAGCGCGCACTAAAAGGTTTATGCATCTACAGCGCGGCTTAGTGAACAGGGCCCTTAGAGGCCCTTTTACTAAGCTTAGTGTGTGATTACTGCACGCTAAATTCTGCATGTCCTACTTTATAAATATGGGCCACGTGTCACATAGCTTATGATAATGTTTGTTAGCATGTGCTAAGCTTTAGTAAAAGAGTCTCTTAGTTTGCCCGACATTTGAAATATGAATGTAAGTAAGGTTTTCAAATAACCCCCTCTTATCATAAATTCTTAATGATACTAGACTGCTAGACATGACTTCAGAAACTTTGGTCACTTTGAGGGAAAAGCATCAGAGAATTAATTGCTGTTATCTGTGGCATTTAACTAGGTAATGGAAAATTAAATATCCACCTGCAGAACTGGATAAAATGACATCCATCTATAGCAAAACCTAGCACATTTGCTACAAGATAGTTTCTATGATCTTAGAAAGAGCAGCCACTGGGACATAGGTAGCTCATATGCCAGCACCAGAGCCTGAGACAGAAGTCTAAGGGCCCCTGTTTACTAAACCACGTATAGGCATGCTAGTATCTTTAATGCACGTAAACACGTACACGCACTACCCGTGTAGGCACCTACAATATCCCTATAGGCGCCTACATGGTTAATGCACACGCTAATTGTAGGTGTGTTAAAAATGCTAACACAAGGGGGCGCTGATGAGCCTCGAGAAGCATGGCAGCCTGATCTCACAGCTCCCGTCTTTTTTCTGCAGAAACCTGAGTTTACCTTCTCTTAGGACTCCTTTCTTCGTCTTTAGTTGCTGGATATACAATAACTTCTCCGGAACTTATGCTGGTCGATATTCCAAGACAGATCCGAACACAATTCCACTTCCAGCGTCTAAAGACATAAACACGACCCTCGCTCACCCACCAAGATGGGCGACGGAACCGGAATCTGAAATCTCACTAAACAGTATAATGGGAGAGCTTCTCTCTATTAAAAATCTCCTTCAAGACAATCAAACTCTGTCGGATATAAAAGAAGAAATATCATGGAGATTCAACTCCACAATGCTATAAGATGATAAATTTGTTCAATACATCAAAAACAAAATTCTAGAATACTATGAATTTAATCCTATTGGAGACTATAAAGCTTTCATATGGTGGGATGCGTTCAAAGCCAATATAAGAGGTCACATTATTAGCTTTTTGGCTGGGGAAAAATCGTGAACCGTAAAAAGGATCTATCAGACAAAATCTCGAATATTAAAAACTTAGGAAAACAGATTTCTGGTTGTTAATGACCCAGCCACTCTCCTCACCTTACAAACAATGAAATATGACCTTAATACTGATCTCTCTAAAGAAGCTCTAGAAGTGATACATCTTCAATAATCTACCTTATAAGCAGAAAATAATAAAGCAAGTCACCTTTTAGCTCAATATCTTAAAGCTAGACTGGAATAGGACTAGAATATCTCAAATCATTGATTCCACAGGTATCACACACACTAGTGACAATGATATTGCTCAACAATTCCAAAGCTATTATAAGCAACTTTATGATTCAAAAATCCAATTTCCAAGACTCCTTCCAACAGTTTGTAAACGATTTTCAACATCCTATGGTCACCTCTTCTCAGAACTCTATACTGGATAACCCTTTCTCTCTACAAGAAATATTAGATGCTATTAAATCTCTTCCCAAAGGGAAACCCCCGGAAATGATGGCTTTACTGCCAAAGTTTTGCAGATCTACCGATTCCTAAATTGAATATTATTTATAAATCGTTAATCTCCGATAATCATCAAACTGGTTCCTTTTTTTCATTCCACTATAATTGTTTATTCCAAAACCTGATAGAGATTCAACTAATGTTGCCAATTATCACCCTATTTCATTAATTAATATAGATAACAAAATATATGCAAAAGTCCTAGCTCTACACTTACAAAATGTTTCTCCTTGATATTATACAAAGAGATCAGAATTGTTTTACTCCTAATAGGCTTCCTAATGATAACAAGACTCTTCTGGAATATTCTCACATAACAGAAAATATCAAGAAACCCTTTGTTGCTGTTTCACTTGATGCTGAAAAAAGCATTTGATAGAATCCGGAATGGCCTTATCTTTTCCAATGTTTTACACTAGTTTAATTTTAGTCCGTTTTTTATTAAGATGGTTCAACTTCTCTATAGTAACCAGTAGCTTCAATTGCAGTTAATGGTTCTTTACCCATTTCTTCAATCTCAATAGAGGTACCAAACGGGGTGCCCATTATCTCCTTTGCTTTTTAATATTACTCTGGAACCCCCTAACTCTTGCAATTAGAGCTAACTCCAGCATAACTGGGATCTCCTCTGATAACGAAGTATATAAACTCGCCATATATGCTTACGATATATTAGTGTATACCACACCAAATTCTCTCCATCACTGCTGGAGGTAATAGATTCCTTTTCTCCACTTTCAGGATACAAAATCAACTGAATCAAATCAGCAGTTATGCCTTTGAACTCCTTTGTTTCAAAACATCAGATATCACATTTACCATTCTCCTGGGAACCCAACAAAATTAAATACCTCAGTATATGGTATTCCAACTCAATTGACAAGTCAATGACTCAGATTAGGGGTCATATTCTCTCCTTAACTACTTTGATTCTAAATACTTGGTCCCCTCTATATCTCACCTGATTGGGGCAGAAATGAAGCTATTAAGATGGTTCTAGCTCCAAAATTAAATGACATCTTCAGTGTGATCCCCTTTTCTTTTACAAACTCCTTATACAAAGTACCTGATTCCTTATTAAACAAATTTATGTGGAAACAAAAACCTCCCCGTATAGCTCTGAATAAACTCAAATAGCGAAAAGATAAGGGAGGTCTTAACATTCCTGATTTCAAAAATAATATGGCCTTTAGATTGGAACAATCTCTATTTTGGTTCCAAAAGATTCATCTCTAGATACTCCTAGATGACTCACATTTGAAGCCTCTCTGGTTCAATCTTGTCCACTTCATCTTCTCCCTTTTATGGATAGGTATCCATATACTAGACCTCTACGTTTATTAAGACTTCAGCATGTGTTATTAATGAGTTAAAACAGGTCTTAACCTTAAGACTGATACTTTAGAAGATACATCAATATGGTATAACTCAATTTTTAATTTTACTCCATTATCTCACTATGAATATGAATGGGGGGGGAAAGGGTATATGGTCTTTATCTCAATTATATTATCTGGTAATTTACTGTCTATGCAAGCTATCTCATTATTATACCACATCATAGACTCTGAGTTATGGAAACATATCTCATCTTACATTTCCTCATTCCAAGCATCCAACTCTCTTTCTCCAACCTCTTCTACATTTTATTCCTTTGTCAAAGCATAATCTTGGGAGAAAAAAAGCCTGAACGATCTACAAAAACCTACAAGAATGAACAATACAAATGAAACTCTAACAGAACTAGCCTGGGAACAGGAACTTGACTTATCATCATCAAATTTTGATTGGTGTGCTTTCTGGACTAATAACTCTTCATCCTATAAAGTCTTGCAGCTATATCTCAATCCTCCTTTTTTATTATGCATCATGCTTATTTGACCCCTTTATGCTTGGCTAAGATTCCAAGAAATCAATCCTCCTCGAATTAATGGTCATGTCTGCTATACTGGTGACTTGTCTCATATGATTTTCTCTGTAAAATGTAAGAGCATATTGGAATCTAATAGGGTCTCGTATTCTCCTTATATTCCATTTACCTATGAACCTCACCATCAATTACAAATTGTAATCCTGCGCTCATCTCATCCTGACATTAATCTTCTAATCTCTGAAATGAAACCATTTGATTCAATGTTAGCTGTAGTTTCTCAGCTTATAATTTGTAATAGGAAAAATAACCCTAATCTATGCTTTAATGAATGGTGGAGCTATATAGGTATAATCAGAAAATATGAAACATTATTAGCCTATAAACTTTATAGGGTCAAAACGGCCTCTAAGATCTGGGCTTCCTCTTGACTCTTTTTGTCTTCAAACTCAAATTGAGTATCAGGGTGACCTCTGAAGTTTTTTTTTCCTTTTATGTAGTCTTCTCTTTTCCAAGATACTAAACAGGGTAATGCATTTGTATGTGCTGATTATTATTGAAGCCATTGTTAATTGTTTTATCTTCTTACACGTTAAGTTGTGATTTCTTTCTTTGTAATTGAAAAATCTCCTAATGAAAATATGCAAACAAAAAACGCTAGCACGCTTTAGTAAACAGGGCCCTAAGTAGGGGGGCAACTGAAACTTTTTTTTTTCAGTTTCAGCCAAAGCTTGTCTAAAAGCTTTTGGCTGAAGCTGAAACTCATCAACTGGTTCTGCCAAAACCGAAAATTCAAGTTTCATTATGTGAATTTGAAGGTCAAACACAAGCTGTGTTATTCATTTTGCATAATAATAACCTGTTCTGCTTCTACCTACAAGTTTTTCATCTTATTTTTATTTAATTGCATTATGCTAAAAAAAGAGCATTATTCTCTTAGTATACATTAGTAACTAACCATGTTAGTTTCTTATTTTGTTTTGCTTTTATATTCGCTCTTGCATGCTATAATGCAGACTTTATTTGATGATTTGCCTTTAGTTTTATTTCACAGTATTTTATTTGTCCCGTTTGCAAATGGCTGCTTTTTTGAGATTTTTTTTTCATTTATACCATCTTTCTAAATGCTGCATTAAAAAAAATTATAAAGCCAGAAAGCCAGGGCAAAAAATTAGACGTAAAACTGTTACAAAATCAAGTGTACTGGAAGAGTTACATGTTCCTCTTTTGGTTCTGGATCTTTTATATGGTTAACCCAATCAACTAGGGTCAGTGATACACATTTTTATAAGTATCGATTTCTATTATGAGTGCAGCACCTGTAAATCTTCTCTAAATCATGTGTCCCTCAACGATCAGCATCTTGTCCTCCTAGCCCTAAGTCTGCTCATTATGAGTCAACCGGTGTAGTGCTTTCGACTTTCTTTCTTTCACCTCATATGGTTGTTTAGCTGCAGTAGCAACACAGTTACATTGAAACTGGTTGAAACTTAATCCAGAAAAATTTTAAAGCCATGTGGCTTATAGACAGATATTGGTACCCACTATGCATCTAGGATTTTAGGAAATACATTGTCATTATCATCTTTCTTTGAGATTTTAGGGGTATTTTTTACTTCCAAATTACTTTTAAATTAAAAAACCTCTACAGCAGTGAAAGCCTGCTTCTTAATACTACTAAAAATTAGAGCTATTAAATTCCTACAATGGAAGGCTCTTCAGGACCCTATTGTTTTCATTAGTGATTAACCACAAAGACTACTGCAATGCAGAATACAACAGTATTACCGCGACCACTCATGCCATTTGCAACTAAAACAGAATATAGTGATGAAGTTAATTTCAGGTTCCAGTAGATACAATCATGTTACACCATTATTTGAAGAGTACCATCGGTTACCAATTTAGCTATCAGATCAAATTTACGGTATTAGTATTGGCCTACAAAGCACTTCTATAGTGACTCTCCTTGTTATTTGAATGATCTATGTATCCCTTTACACACCTCATGGGACACTACAGTCATTGACATAAAATCAATTTAAAACTTCTGTCTCCTAACATGACCAGATTAGATGTTACACGAGAATTTGCTTTCTTTTATCTTGCTCCAGCACTTTAGAACACCTTACCCCAATATTCTAGGGAGATGAATTAAGTTTCAACAAATTTGAAGTGGGGCTCAAAACTTATTGCTTCATTAAGGTATTTGAATTGTAGGGGTCTGGATTCGACTGATGGGTTATTGGGGGAAAACTGATGGACCAGAAACAAGGCTACTGTTTTATTTGGTTTTGTTTTGTTGTTAATATATGCTTTGTTTATATTTGGCTTATATTTGTATCTTAATTTTTTTTTTGCACAGATTGATTAATTGTAATATATTTGTAGCTATTTTTATTTATTGCTGGATGTAAACCACTTTAATTTTCTGAAAGGTGGTTATAGCTAATGATGTAATAAACATACAAGTTTATCTCATACATAGTCATTGTGGATATATTGAAAATTAGACTGGTTATTGTATTCCAAGGTCTGAATTGAGAACACCTGGTCTAGAATAGGGAAGTAGTACCAAAGGACTGTGTCGGTTATAAGAGTTCTGAATAGCACCTAAATGTACAGTTCATGGTAAAATAATAGACATGGATAAAAATAAACAAAAATATACCTACTTTTACTCTCCTGATAGCCATAAGCATGGCCATAAGGTCAAGACAGGCTGCCGTACATTTCTCAGGTCCCAGCCTTTCAAACTGCAGTCAACTGCAACAGTCACCAACAAGTTCTGCAAGCCAGAAAGACAAAACACAAGTAGTTTTTCCTTGTATTCTCATCTAGTTGACTTTGAGGGGCATAATCGAAAGGATACCCAAGTTTTGCTGAGGACATCCTCGCAAAACGTCCCGGTGGAGGGGCAGAGAAACCCGTATTATCGAAACAAGATGGATGTCCATCTTTCAATTCGATAATACGGTCGGGGATGCCCAAATATTGGCATTAGGTCGTCCATACAGATGGTCGTCTCTAGACTTGGTCGTTTCTGAGTTTCGGCTATAATGGAAACCAAGGACGCCCATCTCAGAAACGACAAATGGCACAGCCCTTTTGGTCGTGGGAGGAGCCAGCATTCGTAGTGCACTGGTCCCCCTGACATCCAGGACACCAACCGGGCCCCATAGGGGGCACTGCAGTGGACTTCATAAATTGCTCCCAGGTACATAGCTCCCTTACTGTGTGTGGCTGAGCCCCCCAACCCCCCCCCCCCCCCACCAAACCCACTACCCACAACTGTACACCACTACCATAGCCCTTACGGGTGAAGGGGGGTGCCTAGATGTGGGTACAGTGGGTTTCTGGTGGGTTTGAAGGGCACACATTTACCACCACAAGTGTAACAGGGGGGCATGGCCTGGGTCCGCCTGCCTGAAGTGCACTGCACCTACTAAAACTGCTCCAGGGCCCTGCATACTGCTGTCATGGACCTGAGTATGACATTTGAGGCTGGCATAGAGGCTGGCACAAAATATTTTTAAAGATGTTTTTTGAGGGTGACCTCTGGGGGAGTAAGGGGAAGTGATCCCCGATTCTCTCCGGTGGTCATCTGGTCAGTTCGGGCACCTTTTTGTGGCTTGGTCGTAAGAAAACAGTACCAGGTAAAGTCGTCCAAGTGCTCGTCAGGGACGTCCTTTTTTTCCATTATGGGTCAAGGACGCTCATATGTTAGGCACAACCAAGTCCCGCCTTCACTACGCCTCCAATATGCCCCTGTGAACTTGGTCATCCCCGCGACGGAAAGCAGTTGGGGATGCCCAAAATAGGCTTTCGATTATGCTGATTTGGGCAACCTGTGAGAAGGACGCCCATCTTCCAATTTGTTTCGAAAGATGGACGTCCTTCTCTTTCGAAAAATCGCCTGATAGGTTGGTTTGGTGGTTGTGAAGAATTTTCTGCTGTGATATTACCTCTGCAGTACAATAATGAGCTAGAACTAGAAACCTAATTAAATCTTGATTACACTTAAAAATGCTCCAGTGTCGCACAGAATAACTTTTTAAATTAAGCATATCCCTTTTTTGGGAGGAGGAGGTCGTTCCTCCTTCCTTCTCAAACAGAACCAGTACAAAGCTTTTCATGCCTGAGCCTTCTTACTTTGCAAAGGCTTTGTAGATTGTTTCTGTTAAAAGTCAGCCCACATTTTTTTTTGTTACATTTGTTACCCTGCGCTTTCCCACTAATCGCAGGCTCCAAAGTGGCTTCACATCGGAAGCAATGGAGGTTTAGTGACTTGTCCAGAGTCCCAAGGAGCTGCGCCTGAAGTGGAGGAATTGCGTACTACTCCAGTTCCTCAGGACCAAGTCACACCACCCTAACCACTAGGCCACTCCTCCACACCCCCCTAATTCTTGGTCTATGTGATTGTAGCAACGTCCTGAGGCTGAGGTCGTCAAGTACCAAAGCTCCTCCTGCAACCTTGCAATATGTCACAGTCCGCACATGTTTTAACAACCTTGAATAGTTTTGTGTCATCTGCAAATTTAATCACCCCCTCACTTGTTCCGATTTCCATATAATTATAAATATGTTAAACAGGAAAGGAACAGAAAGAGAGCTGATTAGTATGCATTTGCTGTCATTGCGCTGGGAGCAGGTGGGCTTGTTGTCTTCACGTGTTCATTGGCTCTCAGCGTTCTGCAGTAGCAAATGGGGTGCTAGTCCAGCGCTAACGGCATTTGCTTTTGAGCATCAGGGCATTACTGTTAAATCCTGGAAGGACTGTTGGCTGTTGGTTAACAGAATGGTTTCACCGCCCCCCCGCCCCCATGGGTCATTTCCCTTTGACAGACTTACTTTTACTGTCCCTCATTCAAATATCTGGGTGTCATATTGGATTCAGAGCTTCACTTTTTTCCTCAGATTTTCTGCCACATTTAAAACCAGATTTTCTTGATCTATGATGGTTTTACAATCAGTTTGTAACTATTTAGAAACTGGCACCCTACACATACTCTTTTTTGCATTTATTAATACTTGCTATGCTTATTTTAACATTGTTTCTGCAGGTATAACCAAATTTAACTTGAAGAGATTACAGACATTACAAACCACTGCTGCAAGAATACTGGTCACGTGAACGCAAAGATCTTGTTATCCCACTTTTGAAATGGTTAACTTCCAATTGAATATATAGATCAATATTGAATATATAGACTTTAACCCACGAGGTTCTATATGGAAAGTGCCTCCATATCAACACACTTTGGGCCCGTTTTACTAAGCTGTGTTGTAGGCACGTTAACTTTTTAGTGTGCACTTGATAGAGGAACCCATTATACTCCTATGAGTGTCTACAGCATTAGTGTGCGCTATAAAGCTTACGTGCCCTACAGCGCAGCTTAGTAAACAGGGCAATTAATATTCCTTATACTGGCAGCCATGAACGCTCCGCATCCCCTAAATGATAATAGGTTAGCAGTCTCTACCTAACCCATCTGTGTAAGATGGAAATTGACAAGGCAAAAGTACATTCTATTTTTCTGGCTCCAGCTTTGTGAAATTCTTTACACATCCTATCACACTTGAAAAGTCTTATAGCACCTTTTTTGTTCTTTATTTAAATCTTATTTTTTTCAAGATTCTTTCAACTACACATAATTTCTGCTTTGACCTATGAGGAGACGGGGGCAGTTTTTGTGGGTTGTTTCTTGTGAGATTGGGTGTCTCCTTCCTAATTATTAAAGGAGTTCTGTTTCTATTTTATATTGATTATGTGTATATTTATACTGTAAACCACTTTGTTTTGCACTGCTATTTAGTGGTATATCAAACCTATATATAAGACATGATACAACACAATTGGTGGAGAATCGAAAAGGAATATCTTTTTTTTTTATTACCCTAGATAATAACTCAGATGTCACATTCCACTGCTAAAATCATAATACATACCAATTCCCACAGGCCCAATGGCCTTGATTAAAAGAATCTGAATCTCTTCTGCCATACTGGCAATACACAGTTGTTCCAATCTGTTCCTTAAATTAGTGCTTCTTGTATATGCTTATACAGGACCAGGCTGGGTAAACAAGATGTATGAACAATATGTCCCAGTGGTTGAGGCAACAATCCCAGCTATATTAGAGAGCCAATATTTACTAATCAAGGGCCAGATATTCAGCCGGCAGTGATCAGCATTTTGCTGCGCTGGTGTTACACCTGAAAATTCAATGCCAGGCCCATGTCCACACTCCAGCATTGAATTTCAGGTATACAGAGCTGGCAAAAAAACATAGTAGGCCTAAGTACAATTCAGCACTTAACCCAGCTATGAAGAACCGCATAAAGTAGGATTGCGTTTTATGCAGACCTATTATGCAGTTATCATAGCCAGTTAATAACTGGCTAAGTGCCAACTCCACCCCAGAATGCCCACAAAAATAGCCAGTTGATATCTGAAAAAGCATAACTTCACCTGCAAGTTTCTAAATTTATGCACCTAAATTCAAACAACTCTTGAATAGATCATGAAAAACCATAGGGACAAAGAGAGGCTCTTATCTAAAAATGTCTGTTGAGAATGTCAAAGATATGACAACAAATTAATAACATGATCATGATAGATAGGGGAAACCCTAGATTCTAAAGGTGTCACCTAAAAATTTAAAACTGGGTCTATCGTGTCACGTCAGCATTCTGCTGCTGGATCAATCACAGGGCCCCAACCAAACTGATACTTGGTAGACCATATCTGATGTGTGGCCACCTGTTGTGGTCCTTGGCCTGTGTCCATATTTTACAATGAGTGGAGTAGTAGCCTCGGCAAGCTGAAAACCAGAAAGCCCAGTTAAAATCCCACTACAGCTCCTTGTGACCTTGGGCAAGTCACTTAACTCTCAATTGTCCCAGATACAAACTCAAGATTGTGAGGTTTCAAGGGACAGAAAATACCTACTGTAACTGAATGTATTCTGCTTTGATAGCATTCAGACAGTAAATTTTAGGGTGGGGAGAGGAGTTATCAAGGCGCGGGTAAAAAGTGAGCTTGATTTACTACAGGTGTCACCAACCATGAGCCACTCGAATGCAGTTAGTCCATCAAGCCCAGGAACACTGGGCCTCAAAGCGCAGCCTGATGCTCCCCAGCCACATCTAAAAGGGGCTGCAGTGCTGTCCCCACACCCCTGACTAGCACCTGTACCCCTACCCTGATCTCAGCACCCTTAACAACAACCTCCACCAATAACAAGTCCCCCCACCCTCCAGAACAATTTCCCTAGAGATAGTACTTGCAAGACTACTGCCAGGATTGTTCTTACACAAGAGCTCTATTCCACCAGGCATCCAGGGTTATGTGGGGAGTGCTTTGAATGGATGAGGAATTGATTTGGGGAGGGGGGTCTTATTGGGGGTAGGATACAGGCTTAGCTCAAGTGGTGGAAGGACAGCACTGCGGCCCTTTTAAGATGCAGACCAGGAGTATTTGGCCATGCTTTGAGGCCCTATGTTACTGGGATGGAAAAATAACTCCAGCTTTTGTTCACCACAAATAATGTTATAGAATTTGCATAGTAAAGAGTTGCTTTATAAGCATTTGCATGTTTTCCATCTCAAACTCAAAACACAAACCAGAACACTAGAACGAGCATGGAAAAATGCAAAAGACGAAATCACACTTCATGCTTGGAAACAAATACACAGAAAATACAAATATGCAATAAGACAAACCAAAAGGTCCTACTACAAAACCAAACTAGGACCAGGAAACGTAGCGAGGCAAACTCCGCCGGATAATCCTCTCTTCGAAAAGACGGAAGATAAACCGCCTGATTGCTGTGGAAAGCCAAAACCACTTTAGTTAGAAACGACGGCACCATCCGAATCGACATCCCTGCTTCAGAAAACTGCAAAAAAAGATCTCTGGAAGACAAAGCCTGAATTTCAGAAATCCTCCTTGCCGAAGCCCCCATCAATGGCCCACAAAAACCCTGTCTTAAGTGTTAGATCCTTCTCAGAAACCTTATTCAACGGCTCAAATGGTACCCACATTCAACACTGCCATGCTGGGCACGGCATGCCACGGAAGAGCCCCCCCCTAGGAAACGGACCACAATGGAGCTGCGACGTTGGCCCCTAAAACAAGCTAGCGCGGCCACCTGCACTCAAAGGGAAATTATATGCCAATCCCTTTTGAAGATCATCCTGAAGGAACTCCAGAATAACCGGAATGTCCAACCAAAAAGGCGATTCAGCACGCAAAAGCACACCACACAAGGAAGCTTTCCACACTTGCGCGTACGCTGCTGAAGTAGACTGCTTCCGTGCCCCCCAAAAGAGTGGCAATGACTGGTCCCTGAAAATCCCTTCTTCCTCAGCTGCTGCCCCCTCCAATAGCCAGGCCGTAATTGATCACCAAAGTGGGAGGGATTTTCCATCTGAACCGGCTCTTGATGCAGCAGATCGGGAGTCACCGGAAGTTGCTCAATGGTGACTCTGAGAGTGCTCGAACGAGATCCGCATACCACAGCCGACGGGGCCAGTCTGGGGCCACTAGAATGACCGGCCCCCGATGCCGCCCTATGCGGCAAAGAACTCTCCCTATCAGAGGCCGCGGAGGAAAAACATACAGTAGCTGTTGTTCCGGCCATGGCTGGAGAACAGCGTCCAATCCTGCGGATTCTGGCTGCCATTTGTGACTGAAGAACTAGGGAACTGCCATGAAATCCATTACTGGTCTTCTCCAACGTTGACAGATCAGCCAAAAAGCCGAGTCCGACAGCATCCATTCTGCTGCGTCCAAAAGAGTCCGGCTGAGAAAATCCACTTGAACATTGTCTTGACCCGCAATGTGCGCTGCCGACAGACTCTGAATATTGGTGCAACAGACATCTGTAGATTCTATAAGAAAGAACTAAAAACAGCCACTCATCTTGCAGCTGCGTGCAAAGTTTTGAAACAAAAAAGGAAATCAATCCCATTAAAAAAACTCATTGCAACTTGCAGACACCAAGGGACCTGCCAAATAATTCAATCCAATATGTTTTTTGGGGGGTAGGGGCGTTTAATATATAAAAGGAGATAAGGAGAATTCAGACAGGTTGAACCAACAGCAGAGCTAGATCTCAGTGAGAAACACCAACAGATTCAGCTTACTTAAAGTGCCTCTCTAAATCATTAGACTCCTTAATATTTCCTTCGCCAAACTTTTTAAATAATATTCTTTATTTCTATACATATTTTATATTTCTTTAAACCAACAGGTCCCTAAAGAGACTGAGTGCCAGAAAAATAAAAAATGTCCATCTGTTCTTCTGCAATTGTTGTCTATGTCATAATTTGTCCCTGTTTGAAACATTACGTAGGGCGTACCACTAGGACAATTAGACATAGACTGAATGAACATCCATGTAGATTAAAGACAAAACTATTAACTGCTCCAATGGTGACACACTGTATTAAGCACAAGCATAATTCCACTGATATGAAGTGGTTCATCATAGAACGGATCTCTCAACATTTCAGGGACACCGGAAGCTTATTTAGCTTTGCGAGAACAGTATTGGATATTTGAAGTGAGTTCTGTCTCTTCTCTGGGATTTTAACCGATTTTATTGAGTGGAATGGTACTTTGTAATTTATTTATAAACTAGTAAAAAAAGGCCCGTTTCTGACACAAATGCAACGGGCGCTAGCAAGGTTTTCCTCGGAGTGTGTATGTTTGGGAGAGTGTATGTGAGATGGGACTGTGTGAGAGTCAGAGTGAAAGTGTGAGTGTGTGTGTGTGAGCGAGAGAGTGAGTCTGGGTGTGAGTGTGTTTGTGAGAGAGTGTGTGTGTGAGAATGAGAATGTGTGCAAGTGTGTACTGTGTAGGACACAGTGTGAGAGAGTGTGTGTGTGTGTGTGTGTGTGTGTGTGTGTGTGTTGTGTATGTGTGGTGTGTGGTGTGTGTGTGTGTGTGTGTGTGCTGTGTGTGTGTGTGTGTGTGTGTGTGTGTGTGTGAGAGAGAGAGAGAGAGAGTGTGTGTGTGAGACACAGATTCTCTGTGAGAGTGAGTGTATGAGACCAAGCGAGTGTGTGAGTGACTGTGTGGCACATAGAGAGTGAATGTGATACAGTGTGAGACAGAGTGTGTGAGAGTGAGAGTCAGAAAGACATTGTATATGAGAGAGAGAGTGTGAGCCTTGCCCTCCCAATCCATGCCCATCTGTCCCCTGCCCCCTCCATTCATCCTTTTCCAGCAATTCCCCTCTCTCCCTGAGCCCTGCCCTCCCAATCCATGCCCATCCATGCTCCTCTGTCACCTGCCCCCCTCCATTCATCCCTATCCAGCAATTCCCCTCTCTCCCTGAGCCCTGCCCTGCAATCCATATCCATCCATGCCCATCTGTCCCCTCCATTCATCCCTATCCAGCAATTCCCCTCTCTCCCCCTGCCCTCCCAATCCATGATCATCCATGCTCCTGTCACCTGCCCCCTCCATTCATCCCTATCCAGCAATTCCCCTCTCTCCCTGAGCCCTGTCCTGCAATCCATATCCATCCATGCCCATCTGTCCCCTCCATTCATCCCTATCCAGCAATTCCCCTCTCTCCCTGAGCCCTGCCCTCCCAATCCATGCCCATCCATGCTCCTCTGTCCCCTGCCCCCTCCATTCATCCCTTTCCAGCAATTCCCCTCTCTCCCTGAGCCCTGCCCTCCCAATCCATGCCCATCCATGCTCCTCTGTCCCCTGCCCCCTCCATTCATCCCTTTCCAGCAATTCCCCTCTCTCCCTGAGCCCTGCCATCCCAATCCATGCCCATCCATGCTCCTCTGTCCCCTGCCCCCTCCATTCATCCTTTTCCAGCAATTCCCCTCTCTCCCTTCCATGCCCCCCCCTCACATCCATGCTCCTCTCTCTCCCATGTCCCAGCCTGGCCCGCCCTCTTCTCCCCCCCCCCCCTTCGCATCCATGCCCCCCCCCCTTCGCATCCATGCTGTCGTTTCTCCCCTGCCCTCCAGCTCCCATTGTTCAACTTTACTGCCCACCCTCTTCTCTCCCCCCAACATCCCTTTTTTTTTTTTCTTTTTAAATTTACCTCGGTGGCGGTTCTGGCAGCGCAGCGTCAGGGAAGGAGGTGGCGCTCCCGACGTCTAGCCTTCCCTTCGCTTTGTTCCGCCTTCTTCTGATGTCATCCTTGACGTCAGAAGAAGGCGGAACACAGTGAAGGGAAGGCTAGAGACGTCGGGAGCGCCGCCTCCTTCCCTGACGCTGCGCTTTGGTTTTTTTTTTTCCGCCCTCGACGTCATGACGTTTGCCCTCGACGTCATGACGTTTGACGCGAGGGCGGGGCAGAGACGGCTGGCAGCCTGGCTGGCTTCACACCATGAATCCACGAACCCTACAGGGAGTGTTTGAGTGGCTTCAGAACGTTGTCTTCAGAACGTTCACGGTGCGTTTTATTATATTAGATTAGGGTGAAATTCAGTGATGTCATTACGCTCAACGGAAGTTTCTATATTTTTAGGCATGGCACCGCCATGCTGAGGACACTTTGAAAAGAGATACATTGCTGATATTTGAGGACTATGGAGGACCTGTTGGTTTAAAGAAATGGTATAGAAATAAAGAATATTATTTTAAAAAGTTTGGCAACAAAATATTAAGGAATCTAATGATGTACAGAGCACATTAAATGAGATGAATCTGTCAACATTTCTGAGATCTAGCTCGGTTATTGGTTCTAGCCTACTACTGAATTCTCCCTTATTTACTTTTATATATTATTTTAAAATATATATTCTTTTTAAAAAAAAACTATTGTATTGCATTGCATTATTTACAGGTCCATTGGCATCTGTCGAGTGGCAGCAATTTTTATGGGATTGACTTTCCTTTTTTGTTTCCCGCATATTTATCTCTCCCTTAGGGTTTACACATGTTTTTAGTGCCCAAAGTTTGAAGGCCAGAAAATTTCTATACACTAAAGACACAAGGCTAGCACAGCTCATCTATTGGAAATTTTGTAAACATTATAACATTGCTGTACCAGAAAAGCACTGGAGTGAAGATCCTAAAATAATTATGGAAAATGAAGAGGTTATGATCACATGGGACATCCACATTCTGACCATTAAAAGCTGGATGCAAAAAAATCGGACATAGTGGTGAAAGAGAAAAACACCAGAATGGCATTGATCATGCAAGCGTCAGTCCCAAACTATGACTCTTTGAATCATGTAGAGAAAGAAAATAGCAGTCCAAGAACAACAAAATGTGGCAGAAGGATACAGCAATATTTCCCATCATTTCGGATGCCACAAGCCTGATAAAAAGGAATTTTCAAGCATACAAGTTACATATACATGCTACATGTTACATCTTATGAACTCCAGAGGGAAGCTCTCTTTAGCATATTGTAAGCTTATTTATTTTATTTTTAGGTAATTTGATAAACTACACACATTCAGGAGCCATCATGGTGTAGTACACAAAATATCTTTGATATACATATTTGACATACACATATTCACAATAAGCATTTGATCTAAACCAAAGACAGAGGTTGGCGGACTGATGTATAACAATAATAATTACCAGAAGACAATAATAACAGAACACATAAGAGAAAGGATAATGATCACGCCACCTCCTAGTAATGTAGGTAGAGACATATAAACGCTATTATGCGCTCTGGATTTATTATGGTTATTATTATATCACATTTCCAAATAGGCGATTCTGAAGTCTACCTTTTATCCAAATAAACTAACTACATGAAGAGATAGAACAATAACAAGGACTTTATTTATAGAAAGAAATAACAACTGTGTACATGAACAAAGCAAAAAAAAAAAAAGACCTACAAATGCTAGGAATTCCCAGAATATAAATGGATCAAACACCTCCTTCTCTGGATAGGAAAATGAGTATCACCTGTTATTTCCCGGCTCCAGACTGCAGGATCAGAAGGGCTGTAGCCTTCTCGGGATGCAGGCAGGAATGGCTGGCAGTGCTTAATCTCGGTTCCATTGCCATTCAGAGTAGACAGCTAATATGATGTGATGAGCTGAGATGAGTAGAAATAGGGAACAAGGTACAAGGGTCTTTCTGTTTCAGCTAGAGATGCCCATCTTATATTCAATTTTGTTATCAGTGATGTTCAAAACTGCTAGATAAGATAAGAACATAAAAACAGTCATACAGGGTTAGACCAATGGTCCATATAGCCCAGTATCCTGCTTCCAACACTGGCCAATCCAGGTCACAAGTACCTGGCAGAAACCCAATTAGTAGCACCATCCAAGCTACCAATTCCAGGGCAAGCAATGGCTTCCCAAGCATCTCAATAACAGACTATGAACTTTTCCTCCAGGAATTTTACCAAACCTTTTTTAAACCCAGATATGTTAACCGCCGTTACTACATCCTCCAGCAACAGATTCAAGAGCTTAACTACTCATTGAGTGAAAAAATATTTCCTCCTGTTTTAAAAGTATTTCCATACAAATTCATTGAGTGTCCCCTGGTCTTTGTACTTTTTGAATGAGTGAAAAATCGATTCACCTCCACCCGCCCCCACACCACTCAGGATTTTATAGACCGCAATCATATCCCCCCTCAGCTGTCTCTTTTCCAAACCGAAGAGCCCTAATCTCTTTAGCTTTTCCTCATATGGGGGGAGGTGAGTTCCATCCACTCTATCATTTTAGTCGCTCTTCTTTAAACCTTTTCTAATTCCGCTATACCTTTGTTGAGATACAGAACTGAACTCTAGGTGAGATCGCACCATGGAGCAATATAGAGGCATTATAATATTTTTGGTCTTATTTTGCCTCCCTCTTCCAAATTATTCCTAGCTTCCTGTTTGCTTTTTGGCTGCCGCTGCACACTGGGCAGAAGATTTCAGCATATTGTCTACAATGACACCTAGGTCTTTTTCTTGAGTGCTGACTCCTAAAGTGGACCCTAGCATCAGATAATTGTCATTTGGATTATTCTTCCCAATGTGTATCACTTTGCATTTCTCTACAAAGTTTCATCTGCCATTTGGATGCCCAGTCTTCCAAGTTCCTAAGGGGCCCTTTTACTAGGCCGAAATAAGCGTCTGCGCATGGCCCAACGTGTGTTAAAATGGAGTTACTGCCCGGTTTACTGTGTGGCTCTTGCGGTTATTTCATTTATGGCACATGTCCGATACGCGCATCCGAGAAATAATTTTTATTTTTGGACGCGCATATTAGGTGCGGCACAAGTGGCATTGGCACGCGTAGGTCATACTGCCCAGTTACGTGTGAGACTTTACCACTAGGTCGATGGCTGGCGGTAAGATCTCAGACCCAAAATGACAGAAGGCATTTTTTTGAGGGTGCGCTGAAAAATGATTCTGCACGCGCCCAAAACACACATCTACACTACTGCAGGCCATTTTTCAGTGCACCTTAGTAAAGGACCCTAAGGTATTTGTGCAATTTTCACAGTCCACATGGGTTTTGACAACTTAAATAGTTTTTGCTGTCATCTGCAGATTCGTCGTTCCGATTTCCAGATCATTTATAAATATGTTAAATAGCACCGATCCCAGTACAAATCCCTGCGGCAGTCTACTATTCACCCTTCTCAATTGAGAAAAATGGCCATTTAACCCTACCCTCTGTTTTCTTCCAATAACCAGAAGAACATTGCCCCCTGTCCCATGACTCCTTAATTTTCTCAGGAATCTCTCATGAGGTACTTTGTCAAAAGCTTTCTGAAGATCTAGATACACTACATCAACTGGCTCACCTTTATCCATGTGTTTATTCACATTTTTAAAGAAATGAAGCAAACTGGTGAGGCAAGACCTCCCTTGGCTGAACCCATGCCGACTCTGTCCCATTAAACCATGTTTGTCTCTGTTTTCAATAATATTATTCTTTATAATAGTTTCCACTATTTTCTCTGTCACTGAAGTCAGGCTTACCAGTTTGTAATTTCAAGGATCATCCCTGGAACACATTTTAAAAATCAGACTTACACTGGCCACCCTCCAGTCTTCAGGTACAATGGATGATTTTAACAACAGGTTACAGATCACTAGCAGCAGATCGGCAATTTCATGTTTGAGTTCTTTCAACTCCCTGGGGTGTATACCATCCAGTCGAGGTCATTTATCACTCTTTAACTTGTCAATTTGGCTTAGTACATCTTCCAAGTTCACCAAGATTCTTTCAGTTCCTCCGCATCATCACCCCTGAAAACCATTTCTGGTATAGGTAGATCTCTTACACCTTCGATAAAACCAAAGCAAAGAATTCATTCAATCTCTCCACTATGGCCTTGGCCTCCCTGAGTGCTGCTTTTACTCCTTCCTGATCTAACAGTCCCACAGTTTCCCTCGCAGGCTTCCTGCTTCTGATATATCTGAAAAGAGTGTTACTATGAGTTTTGTCTGTCTCTGCAGCAAGTTTTTCTTCATATTCTCTTTTAGCCTTCTTTATCAATGCTTTGCATCTGGCTTGACAGTGCTTATGTTGTTTCTTATTTTTTTTCATTCAGATCCTTTTTTCCATTTTTGAAGGATATTCTCCCAGCTCTAAAAGCCGCTTTCCCCTCACCTTTACCCATTATGGCTGTTGTTTGCTTTTTTTTCCATCTTTGTTAATATGTAGAATACATCTAGTCTGGGCTTCCACAGTGGTATTTTTAAACCATGTCCATGCCTGATTTAAAGCCCTAACTTTTGTGGCCCACCTTTCAGCTTCTTTTAAACAATTTTCCTCATTTTGTCATAGTCACCCTTTCAAAAATGAAAGCTGCTACAGTAGATTTCCTTAGTGACTTCACTCCAGATATCAGCTCAAATTGATCATTTTATGATCAGTTTCCCTGCGGATCCAACACTGTTACCCTCACCCATTATTATTATGTTGCCCAATCTACAGCTTTCCTAATTTTTGTAAACATGTTTTCATCTGTCTCTTCATTCTGTCCTAGTGGACGGTAGCATAGCCCTATCAGTATATTCTTTCCCTTCATGCCTAGAATTTCTATCCATAAAGATTCCACGCTGCTATCTGTTTCATTGTAGAATGTTTATTTTGTTTGACTAAATTCCCTTTTTAACATATAGTCAACCCACCCCCCCTCCACTTTGATCCACTCTATCATTGTGATATAATTTGTACCCTGAAAACACAGTGTCCCATTGATTGTCCTCTGTCCACCAGGTCTCTGAAATGTCTATTATATCTACTTCATTTAGTACTATATACTCCAAATCTCCTAGTATTAGTTTTTAAGGCTTTAGCATTCGTATATAGACACTTCAAATTGTCTTCTTTCCTTGAATCTACAGGCTGCTTTGAAGTTAATGGCGATAATTTCATCCTTTACTCTGTTCTCCATTGAACATTCCTAGCTTCTTTTCACCATTATTGAAACCTGTCTACCAGGATTCCCTAAACATCCTGTTTCAATAGTATCCATCAAGGATACTCCACACTGAACCATGTGCTCCTGGGCGACTGTTGGCTCCCCCCCCCCCCCCCCTCCATTTTAGTTTAAAAGCTGCCCTATCTCCATTTTAAATGTTAGCACCAGCAGCCTGGTTCCATCCCAGTTTAGGTGGAGACCATCCTTTTGAAATAGGCTCCCCATTCCCCAGAATGTTGTCCAATTCCTAACAAATCTAAATCCCTCATCCCTGCACCATCGTCTCAAACAAGATTTGGAGCTCTACTTGCCTCTTGGGTCCTGCACATGGAACAGGATTTCAGCTTTCTATCTAGGAGCCTGAATTTGGCTTCCAGAACCTCCCTCCATAGTTCCTATGTCATTGGTACACATATGTACCAAGGCAGCCGGCTCCTCCTCAGCATTATCTAAAATCCTATCTAGGTGATGCGTGAGGTCTGCCACATTCAAACCAGGCAGGCAAATGACCAGGTGATCCTCACGTTCACAAGCCACCCCAGCTATCTACATGTCTAATAATTGAATCATCAGTTACAACAGCCATCTTAACCCTTCCCTCCTGGCAGAAGCGCCTGGAGACAATCCTCAGTGTGAGAGGATATTGCATCCGCTGGTGAGCTGGTCCTGGCTACAGGATTACTTCCAACTTCACCAGGGTGATGCTCTCCTTTTAGGAGACTTATCTCCTCTAAGCAGCCACAGGGACTGCTAGACTAGAGGTGGTTCTTCTCTACAATGTCCCTGTAGGCCTCCTCTAAGTACTTCTCTGTCTCCATTAGCTCCTCTAAGTCTGCTACTCTAGCCTCAAGAGAAAGGGCTCATTCTCTGAGGACCTAGGAGCTCTTTGCATCGAGCACACACATATAACTTTCTCATCAACTGGGAGATAATCATACATGTGGCATTCATGCAAAAGACTGGGATAGCACCCCTCTGGTTGCTGGACTGCTGTCTGCATCTTAGGTCTTATAGAGCTGTTTAGTTAAAGCTTCTTAAGAAACATTAGATTAATATAAAGAGCCTTAACACTATATGGTATAATGTGTAATTTATTTAGTGTTTGCCTCTCAAACTAATTAGATGTAATTAAAACTCTAATGAAAACTGTCCTCTTGTTATCCTAATTATAAGAATTGACTATAAATGAAGAGATGTGCTAGTGGTGGGTGGGTGGAAATCAAGACTGAACTAGGACTATGCTTTCTAGAGGCTGTTAATACCGTGGCAGAAAGTTCAAGTTTTAAAACTATAGGGAAAATAGTATAGAGAATAGTGAATAACATTTGCTTTTTTTAAATTCTGTCTTTATCAATAATGTACAATTCCTCTTTTAAACCCCAATCTTTAAGTTACCAAAGCACAAAGTAAAATAATGTTCACCTACCCAGAGAAATGTCCTCTTCTTTCAGGTAATTAGTTATGCCACTCTGTTATCACTTCAGTGACCACAGAAATGTCTTGTGGCATTATTTTTGGAGGGTTTCTAGGAATTCAGGCTCCCGACAGACTGAGGGACAACCTAAACCTAAATTTGTCCTGACTGCCACATTCTTTTGTCTTTTTATTTTCCTTGATATGCCACCTCAGCAACTTTGGCTGTTTCACAGGTATCTTCTGCGGCATAAGCATTAGCAAGGAAGGACGGCAAATTTTGTACACAGTTCATCCCAATGGCTTTAAACATAATCAAAGTTCCTGCTTCCCTGGAGCATTAGCAATGCATATTGGTAGTCTGTAGCATGGGTACGTGCTCAGTCAGGGCCTAAAATGCATTGCTTCACCCAACGCGTAATTAAACTCTGGAATTCGTTGCTGGAGAATGTGGTGAAGGCGGTTAGCTTGGCGGAGTTTAAAAGGGGGTTAGACGGTTTCCTAAAGGACAAGTCCATAAACCGCTACTAAATGGACTTGGGAAAAATCCACAATTCCAGGAATAACATGTATAGAATGTTTGTACGTTTGGGAAGCTTGCCAGGTGCCCTTGGCCTGGATTGGCCGCTGTCATGGACAGGATGCTGGGCTCGATGGACCCTTGGTCTTTTCCCAGTGTGGCATTACTTATGTACTTAGGGGCTTACACTCCTACAGACAGGCATCTGAGCTAGGTGCTTCCAGCAGTCCACTGAATGTTAGCAGTAAATTTGAGAGACTAGATCATACTCCACATACCCTAGCTTAGGAGTGAGGTTCATTACTGCCATGGTATATGCAAAAATAACTCATTTTGAGACATTACCCCCTAAAAGATAAACTAAGGAAGCACTAGCAGCCAGTGCATCAAAGAGGGTTAGAGATGCACAAGTACGTGAACACCAAACAAGGGTAGAGATGCACCAAAGAGGGGTAGAGATGCATATGAACTCTTTGTAGTGGACTAGCTCTCTACATATACAAGTACAGAACTAGGGTTAAGTAAGTAAGGTACAGCAGCCAACTCTGTTATTTACCTCAGCTGCCACATATGACTGCCAGAGTTGCTTCACTGCTACTGCTCCCAACACTCAGATTAAATCACATCCAGTGCTCAGTAAATGCTCTCGCCATCTCATTCCACCTAGGGATATGCCAGAAGCTGGAAGCATTCAAAGGAGGCAATACTATATGCAATGTGTGTTATACAAAGTGGGGCCAGCTATCTATGCCCTCCATACTGTCCTTTAATGCCCACACTCCAGATCTAATGCTGTAGCAAGGAAAGAAAAGCATTTACTGAAAAAGAAGCCCCTACACATTTAAGAGCTGCCATTGGTTCTCTACTTGCTGCAAAGGGCTGAGAGCTAGAGCCCAGATTTTGCTGGTCCGGATCTGAGCGTCGAGCAACAGTGATTTTTCCATGGCATAAATGATCACATCCAGTAGCATAATAGTTGTAAAACAGTACTATATAATAAATGGGATTCTCTCCTACAGCCCAATATGTGGATCCCAAGGGAGAATCTGGCCTATGTTAGCACTCTCCACGTAGGAACAATATCAGACGTGTGAGTTTGAAACTCTAGCCAATGCTGGTTGTGCATGATGTCTTCAAGGAGAGATTGCTGTTTATTTATTTAGATTCTACTCACACCTTTTTCCAATAGTAGCTCAAGGTGAGTTACATTCAGGTACACTGGGTATTTCCCTGTCCCAGGAGGGCTCACAATCTAAGTTTGTACCTGAAGCAATGGAGGGTTAAGTGACTTGCCCAAGATCACAAGGAGCAGCAGTGGGATTTGAACCAGCCACCTCTGGATGTCAAGACCAATGCTCTAACCACTAGGCCACTCCTCCATTCCACTTTTTGTGTGTCATAGAAAGAAGAATTTAATAGATTTATTCTTTCTGTCAAATTAAAATCATTGGCGTCTCCTCAAAGAACCGTTAATGATAAAATCACCTTAGGCTATTTTAATCCGCAAACGAATCTTTTCCGGAGATGGGAAGGTGGTAGAACGAGAGGACATGAAATGAGATTGAAGGGGGGCAGACTAAGGAAAGATGTCAGGAAGTATTTTTTCACGGAGAGGGTGGTGGACGCTTGGAATGCCCTCCCGCGGGAGGTGGTGGAGATGAAAACGGTAACGGAGTTCAAACATACGTGGGATATGCATAGAGGAATCCTGTGCAGAAGGAATGGATCCTCAGAAACTTAGCTGAAATTGGGTGGCGGAGCAGGTGGGGGGAAGAGGGGTTGGTGGTTGGGAGGCGAGGATAGGGGAGGGCAGACTTATACGGTCTGTACCAGAGCCGGTGATGGGAGGCGGGACTGGTGGTTGGGAGGCGGGAAATACTGCTGGGCAGACTTATATGGTCTGTGCCCTGAAAAGAACAGGTACAAATTCAAGGTAAGGTATACACATATGAGTTTGTCTTGGGCAGACTGGATGGACCATGCAGGTCTTTTCTGCCGTCATCTACTATGTTACTATGTTACTATGATGTGATTGCCAGTCTTGGCATAAGCAGTCAAAGCATTTCGCATTGTATTTATCCTTGAGTTTAAGACATATCAAAGCAAGACCTTTATAAACTACAAACCAACTGGAGTGATTTATAATGATCTGGTGTCCATTTAATAGAATACATATGAATAAAATTAGACAGCGCCTCTGAACAGGGATGTTCCATATAGGCAGAACGGGTGATGAAAGCAAGTGAGGGAAGCCAGGCACTACATCCATCCACCTTCCTAAGTATCTATGTAATTACTGACTGGCAAAGAATAGTCAAGCCTTACCAAATCTGAGGGTAAGCAACAGGAGCTATAAACCAGTGGAGTGTGCCAACTACAGCCACTACCCAGGGCATTCAGGTGCCTGGTAGCAGCCCTGCCTTTAAACATGTATTATGGAAAAGTGGAGCTATCATAGTGCAAGTGTAGTTAAAAAAAAAAAGGAAGCCTGCTAGATCAATGAAAAGTTCCTGGTTGGCTCCTCAGATCACACCTTCCACTCCTGAAGTCAGCTATGGACTTGTGGACACTACAGCAATATCTGGTGGACATATTCAGAGCTCATGCCTTTAAGCTTCTGGAAGAAGACTTGGCACATAGCCTCTTGCCCAGATCCATCACTGCAATCACCAAAATAGGTATATTGGAAGACAGGATAGAATACAAGTGAAAAATATTCCTGGGGAGTTGCAAATGAAGGCTCCTGGTGCCAGATCCCAGAACTGGTTCTGATTAACTTGGAAATATAAAACAGCAAGCTGAAAACTGCTGGGTCAAAAACAACAGCAGCAACAACAACAAAAAATCCCTGTGTGTTCTGAAAACAAAAAACAGACTTGAGCACAGAATAAAGACTCTAAGCCTAAAAATTGTAATTAGTAATTTTAATGACAGGGTAATGCTTAAAGCTGATAGTATTTATAGCCTCATGAGAACACTTCACAAACCTTAAGCTCATACAGTTAATTTAATGTCTTATCTGAACATTCATACCCATAACCAATTCATTTTGACTATACTGTCATTTGCAAGCCTGCCTTTCTTAAATTCCTCCACAATTTACATTATATATTATGCTTTAACAACTCAGCATCACTTCCACTCCTAACCAGGATACGCATCGTGATATCTGCTGTAAAAAATCAGCTGTCTCAAAGCTTTCAATCTGTTGCCTCTATGAGGCTCTTTTCAAATAAGATAATGCAGCACTTCTTGACCGCTGCACAAGAAGAAGAAAAATATATTTCTGCTATGGCACCAGTAACCCTAGTACCAAAGTCTAGGGATTATAGCTAAGGTTACCACATTTGCAGAGACAAAAAAAGAGGGCACAAATATAATATGCCGCCTCTCCCCTGCCATGCCGCACAGTCACCTTGACCCCCCCCCAAGTAAGCCAGATTCTATAAGCAGTGAAAATACTGATAAAAGTAACAGAAATGTATTTTCTTCCATACTCTGCTAATTACAAATTTAGAAAAGATGAACATTTCCAAAAATGCAAACATAAAAGAGCAGCATGACCCCTTTTCTTTCCCTCCCATCCATGAGCAGCATATCCCCCTCTCCATCCTTTTCTATCCATGTGCTATATTTCCCCCTTTTCCCTCCCATGTACATCCCTCACCAATCTTTTTTCCAGTCCCCCTCCCTCCCTGCACCCACACTTCAGCCATTTTGAAGAAGCGGCTGCAGCAAGCAGGCCAGCAGCAACGGGCAGTGGAAAGAGTGGGGTTCTTTAGCCCACTAGGTCGCATTAAGGTACATTCAGGGAGGGCAACCTGAGGCTCGGGGGAGGGGGGAAAGGCCATCCAGTTATTAGCCAGCCTGACCGCCCAGAAACCTGGACAAATGGGCAGGCTGGAAAAAAACACTGGACCCCCAATAGTCGCCTGAAAAGGAGGATATGTCTGGGGAAATCTGGACATATGGTAATCCTAATTATAGCAAGCTGGGATAAGAGGCAGCAAAAGATCTCAAAAGATGGGGGGGGGGGGGGGGAAGTGACAAATCCCTGGAGAGAAATGAGGAGCAAAACAGGACCAAGCACAAGTATAATAATGATTTTTGGAGATTATTCCATATGGATATACTTATTCTATTCATTACATTTATTAAATATAGAAAAATAAAGGTAGATAAAGACCACATGGCCTATCCAATCTGCCCATCCATGCCATCTACTCTCCCTTAAGAGATCCTATGTACTTGTCCCAAGCAGGGCCGACGAGAGACATGCCCCCCCACCACTCGCACCGCCGCTCCCATACCTTTTTGTCTTTGCCTCTAAGGGGGAGACCGCGCCGGCAAGCCACGTCCGGCAAGTCTGTCCTCTCCTTCTCCTGTCTATGCTGGGAATCAGGACCCTGATGACTGAATTAACCCAATTTCGTGCTAATGCAATCATCCGGGTCCTGGGCAGCATGCAAGAGCAGGGAGGACAGACCCGGAAGTAGGCAGCAAGAAGAAGCTTGTCGGCCACGGGCCCAGGCCCCTCCTTGGAGGCCGGGCCTGGGGAATTTTGCCCTTTCGGCAGTCCTGGTCCCAAACTTTGAGTTCAGATCGTTTTTGCCTCCACGAGGAGGCTGTCCCATGAATTCACCACCATTTCTGTGATGCAGCATTTCCTTAGGCTACTTCTGAGTCTATAACCTTTCACCCCATTCACCCAATAAAGGTTCTAAGCGACTTACAAACCCGCAGAAGAACCAATGCATTCACCAGGAATTTCCAAAACATATACAATATATAACAGAGCACCTGCTATTCATTAATGTTTAGCAAATTAAAATGTCGAGAGCAAGATGAAAGACAAGGAAAAAAAGAATCTGCCTAATTCTTCAAAGGAGATCACTCCAGAGTTTAGTAACCTGAAATCTAAAAGAGGAATCAAAAATATATTTAAATTGCCCTTGTGGCAGGTCTTTCCACAGCTATGTCTCCAATTTACAAGGCATCGCTGATTAGACGTCTTTGAACCCATCTCTGGGTCAGATGTGACCAGTGACTACATGGTGAAGGGATCATCTTTCTTTGATGAACAACTCACATGGTAGATGCTGGTTCCCTACCTCTCTCTTGCCCATGCAGTCCATTCTGCCACCTCTGGACTAAAGCAGTCTCTCATCTGCCCAACTCTTGCTGCTGTTTTCAGCTCAACACTACTTCTCATCCATGTGACTTAAGCTGCTGCCTTAAGTCTGAGCTCCCGCCAAGCTCATGCTGCTCCTATCTGTCCGTCTCCTGTCCAACCCATTTAGCCCCCCTCCCTCACCACCTTCCATTGCTGCCTGCCTTCCTCCCTATCACTCCTACCCAATCCTGTTTAGTTCTCTTTCCTTTCCCTCTCAGTGTTAGTGCTGCTGTTGACCATTTTCCTCCTTTCTCCCAGTCCAGTCACCAGCACTGTTCCTCTGCCTCCTTCTGGTTCCCCTGCTACTCTCCTCCTTCTTCTCACAGGATGAAGGAAAAGAAACAGAATACGGGGGAAAGGTGGAAAGGATAGAGAAGGTGAAAAGTAGAGCGTGATAGAGTATAATAAAGGGAGGACAGAGAGAAGGAAAAGAACTTATGATAATTTACTAAAGTAGAAAGATAAAAAGAAAAAGCAGAACTAAAGTAGAAAATAAAAAGAAAGAACAAAGACATCAGTGGAACAGACAGTCCACAAAGAAGCAGCAGCAGAGCAAGAAATAAGCCAGACACACTAAAATTAAGACAATTATTTATTTTCTCACATATACCAACAATATAAAGAATCTTAGGACCCAACTCAAAAGTATTATGGTCTGCCTGTATTGTATGTCTCACTGAAAGAGAAGTTCTATTATCCCAGAAAAAGCTGAATTTGATTGGCTGATTTGGCCATTTTGTGTTGAGGAAACTTAAAGAATGTTTTTTAAGTGTCACAACATCGGTACGTTGGTAAAAGATTTTCTGGGAAAAATTACCTGAATTATTATTTTTTTTAATAATAAACTTGCTTACTCACAATGCTTATTAGTACTATGTCCCGACCAGTCCTAGGAGGCACACTAACAAATTTGGTTTTCAGGATGCTAGAAATAAATATGCATGAGAAAGATTTGCAATCATCAGAGACCCATGTATGGAAATCTATCTCATGCATATTCATTGTGAAAATCAAGACAAGTAAGATATGTCTCCAGGACTGGACTGAGAAACAGTGAGAAACGATAATACCCTATTTGGCCCTATCTGTCTCCATGGCTCCCATTCTATTAAAACTACGTCACTCAAAAGTCTTCCTATACTAAAAACATACTACTATTACTAGCCATTGCTAAGGTATAACCAGCTATACACAGCTCTGTGAGGCACATATAAGAGAGGCAGCCTCTGCTCTACAGAGCTTACAATCTAACTGACATACATACACACGACAAATAAGACATACACACACATGACAAGAACGTGCAGGAGAATGTAAAAACCAACTTCAAAATGGTGAGCTTCCACTTTGGATTTGAATATGGCCAGAAAAGCAAGATGCACTGACTCTGGAAGTCTGTTCCAGGAAAAAAACACAACATAACTGAAAAAGCAGAGTCAGGAATTAGCAATGGAGGAGAAAGGCACAGACAAAGTGAATTTCTGGATGAACAGAAATCACAAGGAATGGTGTATGGAGAGATAAGCAACGAGGAGCTACAGAGCAAATGCACCATTAGGTGAGCCACAGGCGCTTCAATTGTATATGGAAGCAGATGAGAAGGCAATGTAAATATTTGAGAAGAGGGGTTACATAGTCATAACAATGCCAAAGAAAGATAAGTTATAAAGCTGCATTTTAGATAGCCTGCAGTGGAGCAGAGGCATAGCTACCATTGAGCCAGCCCAGCAAAACGCCCAGGGCCGTCTGAAATTGGAACTCCTCCACCATATGGGTCCAACATCTGCCTATCTCCATTTGTCCGTCCCCCCACTGGTCTTCCAAACGCTGGCAGGTCATGGAAGAGGCAGTGCTGAAGGCTGCTGTCTGGCGGGGCTTTCCTCTGCCATGCTTCACACAAAGGAAGTCACATCACAGAGGTGGGACACAGCAGAGAAAAGGCCCCGCCAGCCAGAGAAAAGCCTTCAACATTGCCTCTGCTGTGACCCATCAGCATTTGAAGGACTGGGGGGAGGGGGATGGAGGCAAGCAGATGCCAGACACACGTAGGTGAACGGGGGGGGGGGGGGGGGGGGGGGTTTGATGCTGGACCAGGGTTTGGAAAAAAGACGGTTGAGGGAACATATGATTGAAGTCCAAAATCCCGAGTCGTGTAGAACGAGTACAAGTTAATCGATTTTTTACTCTTTCAAAATGTACAAAGACACTCAATGAAATTAAATGTAAATACTTTTTAAACAAATAGGAGGAAATATTTTTTCACTCAACGAATAGTTAAGCTCTGGAACTCATTGCCAAAGGATGTGGTAACAGCAGTTAACATATCTGGGTTTAAAAAAGGTTTGGACAAGTTCCTGAAGGAAAAGTCCATAGTCTGCTATTGAGACAGAATGGGGTTGCCACTGTTTGCCCTGGGATTGATCGCATGGAGTTTTGCTACTATTTGGGTTTCTGTCAGGTACTTGTGAATTGGCCACTGCTGGAAGCAGGATACTGGGCTAGATGGACCATTAGTCTGACTCAGTATGGCTGTTCTTATGAATGTGGCCCATGAACAGGTTTAGCTGCTTACAGGGACCAAGAGAAATTTTTAGAGGACAAATCAGGGGCGTATCTGCGTGGGGCCACAGGGCCTGGGCCCCCGCAGATTTCGCCCTGGCCCCCCTCCCCGCCGTCAACCCTCCCCCGCTGCTTACTTTTGCTGGCGCCGAGGTCCGACCCGCAATCTCCGTTTTTCGTCTACCTCCGTGGCCATGCTTCCAGGAAGTAACGCTGCAGTGCTGATTCGTTGAATCCAGTTCGGCGTCTGACGTCAGACGTCGAACTGGATTCAACGAATCAGCACTGCAGCGTTACTTCCTGGAAGCATGGCCAGGGAGGAAGACGAAAAACGGAGATTGCGGGTCGGACCTCGGCGCCAGCAAAAGTAAGCAGCGGGGGAGGGTTGACGGCGGGGAGGGGGTGGAGAGAGGCGGCGGCGGCGGCGGGGGGGGGGGGGAGGGAGGCAAAATGTGCCCCCCCTCTCTGGCTGTGGCCCCCCCTACCGCCGGATTCCAGATACGCCCCTGGGACAAATTGATATAGCAGCATAATATCTAGGAAGTTCTTGTGAAGTGTAAGAGTGTTATCAATACTAAGTTGGAGAGTTTTTAAAATTTTTTGAGATGTAGCTTGCATTTAATTAATTTTCCCTATACACACTTGGTATCTCCAATTGATTTCTTTTAGAAGTTATTTACATAGTAACATAGTAGATGATGGCAGAAAAAGACCTGCACGGTCCATCCAGTCTGCCCAACAAGATAAACTCATATGTGCTACTTTTTGTGTATACCTTACCTTGATTTGTACCTGTCCTTTTCAGGGCACAGACCGTATAAGTCTGCCCAGCACTATCCCCGCCTCCCAACCACCAGCCCCGCCTCCCACCACCGGCTCTGGCACAGACCGTATAAGTCTGCCCAGCACCATCCCCACCTCCCAACCACCAGTCCCGCCTCCCAATCTCGGCTAAGCTCCTTAGGATCCATTCCTTCTGAACAGGATTCCTTTATGTTTATCCCACGCATGTTTGAATTCCGTTACCGTTTGACTGAGGTTCTGAAAATACAATCTATTCCCTTGGTGACTAGAATATATTATGTACTGTACCTTGTTCTGAAGAAGACTACTGAGTCGTGTATAGATCACTGAGTGTGCACAACAATATTTCACTAAACCTTCTCAATTTGTCTACAATAAACTTTCCCTGGTATTATTTATTTAAATGCTATCATTGCTCAGTGCCTTCCACATTCTCATGCCATCACATTATCCAATTCCTCTATACTGGGGACACAGGCCTCCTCTTTCCATTCCCACATCCGCCTCTCGGGTAAGACACTTATCTTATATTTCACCTATTTCTATAATCTTCTTTGTAAATGCAAAAACACAAACCCTATTGTATCTTGCCTTACTAAATGAGTGATTCCTTAAAGGGAAACAAGAGTCTAATTCTAAAAGATGAACTAGATTTATTGTATATGATTGAAATGGATCTCAGATTCAGATATCTCTTACTTAACCCAAGGCTCCCCTCCTGGTTTTGCTCAACTTTATTACAACTGACCTAAAAAATGAGGACGTGGTCTAGCAGTCCTATTTTTCTCTCACATTCCCCTACAAACGATTAGTCTTCCTTTTGCCTCACCCTCAGAACATCTATTGTTACAATTAAGTACTTGGTACTTCACCAACATTGCACCTTCTCCTTATCTATTACCCTCCTTCAATGCGTCATCTTATCAGGTTTTTCAAACCCTTAGCCATTACTGCCTTCATCTAGCTCGTCTTATTATCCTAAGTGATCTCAATGTACATTTAGACTCTGTTCAGGCCCCCTTCAGTTTGGGCTTCTCTCACTTCCTCGATTTACATCTCACCCACTATATTTCATTTCAAACACATTTATTTGGCCACACCTTAAACACTGTTATGTCTTCCTTATCATCCCTTCCATTTGTGTACATACACATTTCCACTTATTTTTCATGGACCAGTTCATCTTACTCGTTTTTGTCTAAATACTCCCTCATTACCAGAGATTAGTGACTCCAGCCCTAAGCTCAAAAAAGACTTCTGCAACCTGACAGCTTCTCATTCTCTCTTGGCACCTTTCAGAATTTGCCTACTGTGGCTTAGTAACAAGGCCCCTCAGTCTCCTCTAGCAATTACACTGACCTGGATTGGCCATTGTTGGAAACAGGATACTAAGCTAGATGGCCCATTGGTATGACCTAATATGGCTATTCTTATGTTCTTATTGACAGCAATATTCTTTAATTAAAAAAAAAATTAAACATACAAAGAAACAAACTATTATCATTGTAGAAGAGGATACCATACTGCCGTGAATTAGGTATTCAAGGCATGCATAATTTGAGATGGTATACTGTAGTTTAATTCTGTTGTTACCAGCCAGACTGTTGCTTTGAACGATTTCTCTTGATTACTTTGTTGATATCTGTAGACCACCTTATAGGAATGATTCATGTACTCTATTAATGTAATTGCAATCCCAGGACTGGGATCAAGCAGATGGTGAAAATCACTTTGACATCTATAACATATGGACTCCTATCATAAAGAAACAGCACAGAGAGAGAACGGTAGCTTATGGTATTATAACGTCTTCTTTCCACTGATGATTAATCCTAATGATAGCTCCTGAGGGAAAGGAAACACTGGGGGGTGGGGAGGAGGAGGAGGGAGTTTAGGTGTTATCTTGGTTCCATAATTTCCTCCACCTTCACTGGCACAGATAAAGGAAGCCCAAGTTAGTAATACTGCAATCCATAGAGTAGCCAGATGAGAACCAACAGGCTAACACTAGGGTGATCAACTGTTGGATTTTGACCAGACAATCCAGTTTTTTCTGCTTTGTGTACAATGTACAGTTACAAGTAATAATTGGACACTATAATATCTGATCAAGGTGTGAATGGGCCCAGCAGCAGCTGAATTTTGGCATTAGGCATTTGCTGCAGCTGGTGTATAAGCAGAAAAAGCAAAGACATATGAAAAAAAAATTATTCTGTGCTTCCTTTGCACCTGTAGCTAATTTTCCAGGCACCAACTTGCAGCATGCGACCCCCCCCCCCCCCCCCACCCGCCAACTGCCTGAGCCTGCTTGTAGCTGTATTTACCCCCACTGTTATTACAGTGCCATTCCAACTCTAATGATGAGCACTCATACTCAATCACTCCCATGACCACTGCATTGCCTGCCTCTGCCTGGCCTTTGTTCCCACTGAATCAATCAGTCAGCCTGTTCTGTGGTGTTGAGCCCTTGCTGCTATAGTGTTGGTCTGGAGCTTGGCCTGGCTCTGGTTCTCAAGTCTTTGCTCTCCCATGCACTGGCTCTTTCTGACAAGTCTGCCACCGCTCCCATGAGGGGTGCCCCAACCTAATGCTCCTTGACCTGATGAAAAATAAGAGATGGTGGGGCCTACTAGCTACTGAAACCCTGTAGCCTGTAAAACTGGGGTCCTCAAATCCAGTCCTCAAGATCTACATCCCAGCCTGATTTTCAGGATTTCCACAATGAATATATATGAGATCTATTTGCATTCACTCCTTCCATTGCATGCAAACAGATCCATATTCAATGTGGAAATCCTGAAAATCAGGCTGGGCTATAGACTTCAAGGACTGGATTTGAGGACCACTGCTGTAGAAGTTACAGCTTTCAGAGCTCTTCAGCCTTCCACTGTGATCTGTGCTGAATCCTGGGAGGAAGAGAGTTCATGTAGTGTGAGTGGGCGAAGAGGATGGATGGAGCGATGGCTGAGTGGGATGGAGGCCTGGGTGAGTGAAGTAGGGGTGAAAGTGGGTACAGAGAGTATGAGGGTAGGGAAGAAAACATGGGTCCAATGGGGTGAGGGAATATCAAGTGGGAGAGTAGAGATGAGTAGGGGACAAACAAATGGAAAAGTGCAAGAGTAGACTCAGGTATGCAGAGAAAGCAAGAAGCACAGTGGAAGAGTGAGAGGAGGAATAAAGGTAGGTGAAAGACCCTATGGAAGGAAGTGGGGGTAGGAAAGAGAGGGTGGGGTTAGGAGAGAAATTGTAAGGTCAGCTGAAATGGAGTGGAGAGGATGCAAGATGTTCCCAGGTGGTTCAATTAGGGGTTGATTACATGATATTTTATAAACTATTAAAATCCTCTTTTAGTCTGACTTTTGCTTAATTAACTGTGTTTATATTTTTATATTAACTGTCAATTTTTACAATGTAATTATAATTGTACTTTATTTCTTACCATTGTTTTATGTTAGAAAGGAAAAAGAAAAAGTATTTTTCAGAAATATATATAAGTTGATATCCAGAGTAATTCAGGGACCTATTCACTAAAAATGTATTAAGTTTTTGCACATACTACATGTTAGTTGCAAAACTTAATGTGCAACAAGTTCAAGCCTATGCAGTAAACACTGGGAGAGTAGCCAACTTCTGCCCTGCATTTATCACACAGGGCAGAAAATCAGTACAGGAGCCCACATTAAAGGCTTTGACAGACAGCATGGGTGTATCAAGCACTATCTACTGATGCATTTACCACAGCCTCATAGGTACATCAAAAAAACTTACCCAATCCACCTTCTGAACCCCCCAAGGCATATCAGCAAGCCCCCCACCACCCCAACCTTGCAAAGGCAATTCAACCTGACTTTCCTTCACCCTGCCCCCAACTTTCAAGACTGTCCAGGACCTACCAAGGAGTTTCCTAGTGTCTAGGGGCTAAGTGCAGGAGTGATCCCCAGTCGCTCCTGCCCTTAGCACCTAGAAAGTTACAGTCTTTGTGGATTAGAGTAGGAAACCTCCCAGACAGGTCCTCAGGGATCTTTGGGGGATAAGAAAGGGTCAGTTATTCCATTCCATTCTATTTATTAAAAATTACTAAACCGCCCTAGTCACTAAAGCAAATCAAGGCAAAGTACAATAAAAACAAAAATATATCAGAAAACGAACGCCATAATATGAAAGGATAGATAACATCCAACCAAGAATCACATAAAATCAAATCAGCCAAAACAACTAGTTGTTTGTCACAACCCTGGGACATGACCTACCCCCCACCCACCTGTGGACCTTGGTGAGGAGATGGGGCAGGTCCATGATCAAATTTCACATATTGACATCCCTTTCTTCTACAAAGAACTTAGAATGGTTTACAGCAAATAAATATGAGTAACATACAATAAATATCACATCACAAAATACATTAAAGATATAGAAGCTCATTTTCAAAGCACATAGACTTACAAAATGCACTATAAAGTAACTCCTTGTTTACATCCCCTAATCCCAAACCCTCTCTCTCACAGAGGAGCAGAAATCTCAAAGGAAGTCAATATATACCGAGCACTACAAAAGCAAGAATACCGTGAACTGTGCAATTTACACTGACATCTACAGAGATACAGATCAAACATACTGTCTAATGAAAAAAATTGTACAACAATTAAATGAGGGTTGAGGAAAAGGTTTTCTATATTTGTCTGAATCTATCAGGCCTTTTTAATCCTCTTAGCTAAAGCTTTGGCATTTAAGCAAAGAGAGAAAGTAGCCTTTGGTAGTTTGGAAGGCCTTTTGCAAGTTATGGCCAAAGTGAAAAATATTAAGGAAAAAAGTTATGGCCAAAGTGAAAAGAAAGCTCAATCTAAAGCACCAGAAGCTTAATTGGCTGAATCACCTCCACCTGTAAATTTGAACTGTTCCACTTCAGATAGTGGGAAAATTCATCCACATGACCTATGGTTTAAAAAACAAATGTAGCACTTTGTTAACAGGCCATAAAAACCTGAATGAACTTGGGCCCCATGAATGTGGATGGCCCCCTGTATAAGATAACAGCTCTAAAAGCAACACTGGGGATGTCTCCATTACCTACCACATGCTATTGTGCCAATGTTTCCTACCTAACAAACAAGAACCATACAAAAAGCATTCAAAATAGCTATTCTTACAGGCGGGCGCTCAGGATTAAAAAACACTGAAGCAATCTGTTCTCTGACATTCCCCAGAGTTGACAAAGGCTGCTGTTCATGCCTCTACTGCAGTGGCCAGCTTGTGATCACAGAACAGAAGGGGGAAAGGAAGGCTCTCACAGAAGTACTCAACCTGCTGGCAATAGTCCCAGGGAAATCACTGCCAGATAGGGCCTCACCAAGCCAGGATCAGCAGGGTCAGCACTTTGGGCCTAAAAAGGTCAACATCTGCTCAGTCAGGAAAACGCTACACAGATTGATCCCTGAAACCCTCTACAGGTCAAGGATGTAACCTAAGGGCCACAGCAGTCATGCCCAAAAGAAAATATCCTGCTGCACCAGTACAACCTGCACCATCTGCTGAAGGCAGAGAAATACTAGTATGTTCCAGCCTGAAAGCAGCCAGAAAGAGCACAAGGCACCTTCAAGAAGGGGGCGTCACACCAGTACTTTATTGATAAGACCTGACACGGTCTGTGTTTCAGCAAAACCGCATGCATCAAGGGTTTAAAAGTCGAAAAACAGTACAAAGGCTCAGCAGAGTGTTTCCTGAAGAGTAGCGTTTTAGTCCGCAGAAACCCAAATAGTAGCAACATTCCATGCTACCAGTCCTAGGGCCAGCAGTAGCTTCCCCCATGTCCATCTCAAAAGCTCTTTATGGACTTTTCCTCCAGGAACGTGTCCAAACCTTTTTAAACCCAGATACAGTAACCGCTGTTACCATATCCTCTTGTAAAGAGTTCCAGAGCTTAACTATTCATTGAGTGAAAAAATGTTTCCTCCTATTTGTTTTAAATATATTAACATATAGCTTTATTCAGTGTCCCCTACTCTTTGTACTTTTCTAAAGAGTAAAACACTGATTCACTTCTACACCATTCAGGATTTTGTAGACCTCAATCACATCCACCCTAAGCCATCTCTTTTCCAAGCTGAAGAACCCTAATCTTTTTAGCCTTTCCTCCTATGAGAGGAGTTCCATCCCCTTTATCATTTTGGTCGCTCTTCTTTGAACCTTTTCTAATTCTGGTATTTTTTTTTTTTGAGGTATGGTGACCAGAATTGAACGCAATACTCAAGGTGAGGTCCAACCATGGAGTGATACAGAAGCATTATAGTATTCTTGATCTTATTTACCATCCCTTTCCTAATAATTCCTAGGATCCTGTTTGCTTTTCTGGCTGACGCTACTGCCCACTGAGCAGAACATTTTAGTATGACACCAAAAGCACTGACATCTCTCCTCACTCGTCTCCTCTCCATGTTGAAGAGTCTTAACCTTTTTAGCCTTTCTTCATAAGACATTCTATCCCCTTAATCATTTTGATCACCCTTCTCTGGACCTTTTCCAGCTCTATCTTTTTTAAGATGACGCAACCAGAATTGCACACAATACGCAAGGTGTGGTCTCACCATGGAGCGATACAGAGACATTATTATATTCTTTGTTTTGTTCTCTCTTCCTTTCCTAATAATTCTAGCCTAGCGGTTAGTGCAGTGGACTTTGATCCTGGGGAACTGAGTTCGATTCCCACTGCAGCTCCTTGTGACTCTGGGCAAGTCACTTAACCCTCCATTGCCCCTGGTACAAAATAAGTACCTGAATATATGAAAACCGCTTTGAATGTAGTTGCCAAAACCTCAGAAAGGCAGTATATCAAGTCCCATTTCCCTTTCCCTTCCCTAACATTCTGTTTGCTTTTTTTGGCTGTCGCCACACATTAAGTTAAAGATTACAATGACACTGAAATCCTTTTCCTCATTGGTGACTCCTAATGTGGAACCTGGCATCATTGTAACTATAATTTTGATTATTCTTTCCAAGGTGCATCACTTTGAACTTGTCAAATTAAATTTTAGCTGTCATTTTGAGGCCCAGCCTTCTAGCCTCCTGTAATTTCATGCAGTCTGCATTGAATGCAACAATTTGAAATAGTTTTGGATTATTTGCAAATTTGATCACCTCACTCATCATACCCATTTCCAGATCACTTATAAATATGCTAAAAAGAACAGGTCCCACTATCTACGTGCAGCACTCCACTATCTACCTTCCTCCATTTAAAGAGCTGGCCATTTAACCCTATTCTCTGTTTTCAATATTTTTACCAGTTCACAGTCCACTTCAGAACATTGCCTGCTACCCCATGGATTTTTAATTTTCTCAGAGTCTCTCATGAAGATCTTTGTCAAAAACTTTCTGAAAATCTAGATATACTACTTCAAATGACTCATCTTTATCCTCATATTTATTCATGCTTCAAAAAAATGTAGCAAATTGGTGAGGCAAGAATTCCTTTGGCTGAACCCATTTCAGCTCTGTCCCATTAAGCCAAGTCTATTTGTTCAGTAATTTTGTTCTTTATAATAGTTTCTACTATTTTGCCATGGTACTGATGTCAAGTCTTACCAGTCTGCAGTTTCCCAGATCACCCCTGAAGCCCTTTTAAAAATCTGGCATTATATTGGCCACCTTCCAATGTTCTGGTACAACATGGACAATTTCAATTTACCAATAATACAAAACATGAAAAACTTTCAAACTCAACATACATGTAGCAAATCTGCCATACAAACATAACATTAATTCCTATAATTCAAACAGGAAGAACCCTAACTATAAATAGGCAGCACTACAATATTACCACTGGACCCTAGAACACCAATACACCTACTACTGGTAAAAAGAACATCTGGGAGAGCTACAGATCTCCACACAGAAACTACATGAAACAAAATACTGCACCTCTGTCACACACAAAACAAAGACAGACTCTCATCAAATAGAGAATAAGAGATCACAAAATAGAAATTTGAAGAGAACAATTGACCTTGAGATGCCAAAATTCAGCACATACCACAACACTGGAGCAATATCTATTCCCCATTACCACAGTTCTACTCTCTACATGCATTATCCTCCTCTCACTCATCAACTTGACAACACCCCAGTGCCTTTCCCACAAGGTTTCACCATTCCCAGTATCACCTCTCCCTCCCTCTCCTTCTCTCTCCCCCAACCCTTGTAGCTTGGCATCTCACTGTCCCTTCCCCTCCACCCCACAGCATCTCCCTGTCACATCTCTCTTCCCTCCTGCCCTCCCCCCCAGTGGTTTAGCATCCTTCCTTCTCTCCCCTCCCCCATGGTCCAGCATCTCTCCATTTCTATTCCCTCCCTCCAGATGTCCAGCATCTCTTCCTCCCCTCTGCCCTAGGCCTAATATCTCTCCCTCAACTCCCCTCTTCCAAGCCCACAATCCAGTATCTGTCTTCTCCCCCTCTCCCTCTCAACCCCCTTCACTCTACCTTTAAACTCTGTATCTCTCAATGATGCAACTACATCTTGAGTACGGTGTGCAGTTCTGGTCACCCTATCTAAAAAAAAAAAAAAAAAAAAATAGAGCAGAATTGGAAAAAGGTACAGAGAAGGGGTGACCAAACTGATAAATGGGTTATCTTATGAAATTTCTCCCACATACTTCTGGGTTGATTTCTTTTTTGTTTTTCTTTAAGCATTTCTACAAAAAAATCTATTAAAAAAAAAGATTTTTTTTCCTTTGAAAAGCAAGTGATTTACAGAAAATCATGAAAGGCCCTTCTTCTTCCTCGGCTGGGGGAAGGGGGAATGGAGCCATAGGATGAAGCATTATGTTCACCATTTTCTTTTTCTTTATACTTGTTGATTCAATAAAGTGACCTTTGAAAAATAGAATAAAATGTGTCTTTTCTTTTTTTCACTTCTACTATGGGAATTAAAATTGCACAGAACTATGGCAGATCTTAAAAATGATTCCACTGGGGTGGGGAACTCCAGTGGGGACACACTTTCCTAATCGTGTATCTGTCAGGCACAGCAGTGAAGAAAGGCTAAAGAGGTAGGGCTATTCAGCTTGGAGAAAAGATAGCTTAGGGGAAATACAGTATTATAGAGGTCTATAAAATCATGTGTGGAATGGAACAGATAAACATGAATTGACTGTTTACTCTTTCAAAAAGAACAAAGATTAAGGGACACACTATGAAGTTACTAAGGAGTATATTTAAAACAAATTGGAGAAAATATTTTTTTTTACTCTAACATATAATTGTCCAAGGGCCCTGTTTACTAAGGTGCACTGGCATTTTTAGCATATGCTAAAAATTAGCACACGCTGGGTAGATGCCCATAGGAATATTATGGCCATCTACATGGTTACGCGCTAAAAACACTAACGTGCCTCTAGCGTGACTTAGTAAACAGGGCCTCAAATTTATTGTGAGAGGATGTGGTAGAAGCAGTTAGTGTAGCTGGGTTAAAAACAACGTTTTGGAAGGCCCTGAGGTAGACTTAGAAAAAGCCACTATTTTTCCCTGTGGGAACTATCATGGAATCTTGCTACTCTTTGGGATCCTGCCAGATACTTGTAAACTTGATTGGCCACTGCTGGAAACAGGATACTGGGTTTGGTGGATCTTTGGTCTGACCCAGAATGGTAGGTTTTTTTTTAATATATATACCCAGTTGCCTTATTGAGATTAACTACACCCCTCAGCATGGAGTCCCTCACACAAATAAGGCTGAGCCTGCCACTGTTGGAAGAAGAAATATGCTATTGTGACACACAATAAGTGTGTACTTATTTAATAGACTAATTCAGTGTTAGCATGTTGTAAAATCCAAGTTCATGGCTTCCTTGGCTCCCTCTTGGCTGCAATGATTTTGGATATCTCCATCCTAACAACCTGTTCATCACTGCTCAGTGTAGCATTCACATGTTTTTATTTTCTATATTTCATTTGTTATGTACTCCTACATATTCCTTATACATATATACTACTGTGCACATTCACGTTGCTGTTACATAAGTACATAAGTACATAAGTAGTGCCATACTGGGAAAGACCAAAGGTCCATCTAGCCCAGCATCCTGTCACCGACAGTGGCCAATCCAGGTCAAGGGCACCTGGCACGCTCCCCAAACGTAAAAACATTCCAGACAAGTTGTACCTAAAAATGAGGAATTTTTCCAGTCCATTTAATAGCGGTCTATGGACTTGTCCTTTAGGAATCTATCTAACCCCTTTTTAAACTCCGTCAAGCTAACCGCCCGTACCACGTTCTCCGGCAATGAATTCCAGAGTCTAATTACACGTTGGGTGAAGAAAAATTTTCTCCGATTCGTTTTAAATTTACCACACTGTAGCTTCAACTCATGCCCTCTAGTCCTAGTATTTTTGGATAGCGTGAACAGTCGCTTCACATCCACCCGATCCATTCCACTCATTATTTTATACACTTCTATCATATCTCCCCTCAGCCGTCTCTTCTCCAAGCTGAAAAGCCCTAGCCTTCTCAGCCTCTCTTCATAGGAAAGTCGTCCCATCCCCACTATCATTTTCGTCGCCCTTCGCTGTACCTTTTCCAATTCTACTATATCTTTTTTGAGATACGGAGACCAGTACTGAACACAATACTCCAGGTGCGGTCGCACCATGGAGCGATACAACGGCATTATAACATCCGCACACCTGGACTCCATACCCTTCTTAATAACACCCAACATTCTATTCGCTTTCCTAGCCGCAGCAGCACACTGAGCAGAAGGTTTCAGCGTATCATCGACGACGACACCCAGATCCCTTTCTTGATCCGTAACTCCTAACGCGGAACCTTGCAAGACGTAGCTATAATTCGGGTTCCTCTTACCCACATGCATCACTTTGCACTTGTCAACATTGAACTTCATCTGCCACTTGCACGCCCATTCTCCCAGTCTCGCAAGGTCCTCCTGTAATCGTTCACATTCCTCCTGCGACTTGACGACCCTGAATAATTTTGTGTCATCGGCGAATTTAATTACCTCACTAGTTATTCCCATCTCTAGGTCATTTATAAATACATTAAAAAGCAACGGACCCAGCACAGACCCCTGCGGGACCCCACTAACTACCCTCCTCCACTGAGAATACTGGCCACGCAATCCTACTCTCTGCTTCCTATCTTTCAACCAGTTCTTAATCCATAATAATACCCTACCTCCGATTCCATGACTCTGCAATTTCTTCAGGAGTCTTTCGTGCGGCACTTTGTCAAACGCCTTCTGAAAATCCAGATATACAATATCAACCGGCTCCCCATTGTCCACATGTTTGCTTACCCCCTCAAAAAAATGCATTAGATTGGTGAGGCAAGACTTCCCTTCACTAAATCCGTGCTGACTTTGTCTCATCAGTCCATGTTTTTGTATATGCTCTGCAATTTTATTCTTAATAATAGCCTCCACCATCTTGCCCGGCACCGACGTCAGACTCACCGGTCTATAATTTCCCGGATCTCCTCTGGAACCCTTCTTAAAAATCGGAGTATTTATGTTATAAATAAAATTAGCATAATAGGCACAAAATTGCTGATGAAACTGTTCACTAGAAGATGCTCTTAGCCAATCTAAGCAGACTTCAAAGAGCAGTCAGTCGCCTAGCAGTAAACACAAGAAAATCAGCTCATCTGGCACATTAATAATTATACCTCATCATATTTGCACCAGTCGCAGGTCAAAATCTCAGCCTGATGGGCTGGAATCACGATTTTGGATCCAGGCATCTTCACATCCCAAACTCGTAAAGTCTGGTCACCTAAAACAAAGATAACACTATTACTTAAATCCTAATAATTCTTAACTGAGACGTCAATAGCTGAAAATTTCCTTCAGGCTCATGTATCAGATGTTAAGGCTTACCAAACAGGAAAATATTATCACTACTACCAATTCTCATTGCTATAATGCTATTAGATGTATACAGTGCCATACACAAACACATTAAGTGACAGTCCATGTTCAACAAAGCTTAAACATACACATAGGCTAGTATCTTTTATGCCACATTCATTGACTCTGAAAACCAAATTTGGATCCCATTTCATGAACTGCAGCTCAATATGACATTGATATTTTTGAAAGATACTGTAAACATGTTTTCCTTTTTTCTATAAATGGATATGCTGCCTTTCTCAGTAATATTTTATGCACCCAAATAAAGTAAAAGATGAAGGGAGTATGAAAATAAGGCAAAGTTGTAAGAACAGAGGCGTCAAGAGTTTTTTTGAATATGCTGGGCACATTTCTGTTTCTATAGGGATTTCATGTCACTAGAGTGACTCTGAATGTCCAAAAAAATAATAATGAACCTTCTGTATATTTAAATGAGGCTAACAATGCATTCCACACTTTTGGAAGGCTTCAGACTCAAATGATCTCATTAAGTGCTCATTATCAGTCTTTTTGTTTTTAGGTCTTTAGAGAACATTTGTTGTCAGAATATTTGCCAAGGCCTCCTAAGGGAGAGGGATTCCAATTGAATAAGCAGAGATGCAAGACAGATCAAGTGAGTTAAGGGTGAACAGATTTACAGTGGCTCACGCAAGTTGGAAGAGATAGTGATGGAGAGCAGGATGCTGCTTGGTGGTCATGATTTGTGAATGCTGGAACAGCACATTCCAAAAACAGCAATGCACTGGATTCCCGTACACCCCTCATTCTTCATCCTCCGAAATGCAAGGGTTTGAAATACAAATACAAATCAATGCATGCATCTACCTTTTCCTTTACGAGCATGCAGCTCTGGAATGCGCTACCACGCAACCTGAAAATGATCTATGAACTGACCAATTTCCGAAAACTATTAAAAACCTATCTCTTCGACAAGATTTATCACAAAGATCAACATGCAAATGTATAATCTTCTGAACTTCTAACACTGTCTTATAATGTCTTTTGCTTTCTAGCACTGTCTTATAATGTCTTTTGCTTTAACACCATTATATAATTCACCACCATGTAACACAAATCTCCTGTAAACCTAATGTATATGCACTCCTATTTCCAGTACCCATGATGTATTGTAAGCCACATTGAGCCTGCAAAGAGGTGGGATAATGTGGGATACAAATGCAATAAATAAATAAATAAATTCCACATTGCGGAAGGAGAAGCAGCAGACAACTCAAGACCTGACACTCAACATTTAAAGAAGGCTTAAAAACCACTGGCATCACCTGGGAGATGGAAGAATCCACAGCAGCCAAAAGAAGAGTACTAGTTGCCCAATGTGCCCAGTTGCACAGGAGGAACGAAGCCTAAGTTAAGGTTAGGAGTGAATTGAGTCCTTCTAGAGCTATAAATGATATATATTTGGATAATGAATAACCATCCAACTGCCACCCACAAACTCACTACTAACCATGAAACTGAAAGGTATCACCATCAAAATATGTCAGAGTCTCTGTGGTTTCAATACTAGGTCATTCACACCCTAATCCAAGTTTTTTCTGTTTGTTTGTCTTATATTAAGAAATAAAACACTATTACAGAATGAAGATAAAACCCAGATGCAATAACAGGTTGGCAGCTGGTCTCTTGTACCAAAGACAGTGTACAGTTTTTGATTCTTATGACAATTAATTTCATAAACCTAGATTGAAAGAAAGCTTTTTAAGCAAGACAGACACTGTATTTCGCCCTCTCTCTAATACCTTTCCCAACATAGACATTAAATACAAAGCAATTAAAAAAGCACAGCTCTGCCACTGTGAGACAAGAATCAGTTAATGCAATCAATGCCAGACTTCGCTCTGAGGTACAGCATTCAGAATTTGGAAAGGCTAGGCATTGCATTTAAAAGATTAATGATCAATAATGTTGCTGAATTGAAAGCAGAGAGGAAGAAGGGAGTGAAAGCTCAGGACACAGTACAGCTACGAACTGTTTGCAAGAAAGTACATCCAGACAGCTTCCTGACACAAAAGGCATGATCCAGGGCCCCCCCTGCTGGTTGGTGTAATAAATTGCAACCTGGTCATCTGTTTGAATGAGCACAATTTGTTTGGACAGCCGAACTCTGAAAGCCTTTAGGGCGTTCCAGATCTCCCGGAGCTCCAAAAGATTGACCTGAAGACCTCTTTCCTGGAGGGACCATGCTCCCTGAGTGTGAAGCCCCACTACATGAGCCCCCCAACTGAGGAGAGATGCATCCATCGTCAGCACCTTTTGTGGCTGAGGAATTTGGAATGGAAGTCCCAGGATCAAATTGGATCGAACAGTCCACCAGAGCAGAGAGTGAACAAGGTCTGGAGACACTCGGATAACATCTTCCAGTTCTCCCGTACAATTGGGAGGCTAGGGTCCATTGGGCTAATTTCATATGAAGGTGTGTCATATAAATTGTGGAAGTCACATGGCCTAACAACCTCAACATCTGCCAAGCTGTGACTTGCTGAGAGGCTCGAATCTGAGAGGTCAAAGCGACTAAAGTGTCCGCCCTCGGCCCTGGGAGGAAGGCTTGAACCTTCTCAATATCGAGCAGGACTCCAATGAACTCCAATTGTTGAGTGGGGTAAAGATGGGACTTAGGGTACTCTATAACAAACCCTAGTAGTTCTAGCACCCAAATAGTTCTCCGCATGGACTCCCGAACACTGTCCTCCGATGTGCTCTTCACCAGCCAATCGTTGAGATATTAGAACATATGGACTCCGTGTAGCGATGCTGCAACTACCACTAGACATTTGGTAAAGACCCTCAGAGCAGTGGCGTAGCCAGACTGCCAATTTTGGATGGGCCTGAACCCAAAGTGGGTGGGCACAAAATTTTCTCTCTACCCCCCTCCCCCAGCAAAATTTAGTCATGCTAATCAGATGCATTTGTCACACAGGGTAAAGTGCTGCTTTTCAGTGCATCAGATTTCAGAAAATTTATTTAATAGCCTAACACCCTTTTCAGTGAGCTTTCAGAGGCCAAAACCTCCTGCCTCAGGTCAATATAATGCTGTTACGGTATCCTCGCCTGACCTAAGGAAGGAAGTATTGGTCTCTGAAACTTCATTAACACAGGTACCATATTACTTTATCCTAAATTAAAAATAAAATTATTTTCTTTACCTTTCTTGTATGGCCATTTACTTTTTCTCATTGTGTCGCTCCCAGTCTCTAGATTCTGCTTTCCTTCGTTTTCGCTTAACTCTTCTGCCACGGTTTCCTGGCCATTTCTCATTTTTCTCTCCTTTTTCTTTGCTTTCTTCAATATTTTTCTGCCTCTCTCTCTGTCCTGATTTAATTCATTCTTACTATCCATTCTTTAATTTCCTTCATCTACTTATGGCTTTTCATCTTTTTCTCACCCTTGTTCTCCCCATGCCCCTTCCTCTTATTCTCCAGCCTTTCACTACTCTCCTTTTCCATCCAGCAGCTCTCTTCTTTCTCTCCCCATCCTTCCAGTCTCCCCTCTCTCTCCCCATCCTTCCAGTAGTCTCCCCTCTTTCTTTCTGCATCCTTCCGTCCAGTGTCACCTCTTTCTCCCTACCCTTCCATCCAGCGTCTTCCCTCTTTCTCTCCCCATCCTTCCATCCATCTACCCTCTCTCCTGATCCTTCCATCTAATGTCTCTCTCTCTCTTTCTAACCAGTGTCTCTGTATCACTCTACCCTTTTCTGTTCAGTGTCCCTTCTCTCTCCACATCCTTCCAGTCTCTCCCCTTTCTCTCCCCATCCTTCCATCCAGAGTCTCTCTCCCCATCCATCCATTTTCCCTCTTTCTCTCCCCATCCTTCCATCTGTTTTCTATCTTTTCTCCCCATCCTTCCATGTTTTCCCTCTTTCTCCCCATCCTTCCATGTTTTCCCTCATTCTCTGCCATCCTTTCATCTGTTTTCCCTCTTTCTCCCCATCCTTCCATGTTTTCCCTCTTTCTCCCCATCCTTCCATGTTTTCCCTCATTCTCTGCCACCCTTCCATCTGTTTTCCCTCTTTCTCCCCATCCTTCCATGTTTTCCCTCATTCTCTGCCATCCTTCCATCTGTTTCCCCTCTTTTCTCCCCATCATTTCATATTTTCCCTCTTTCTCCCCATCCTTCCATGTTTTCCCTCATTCTCTGCCATCCTTCCATCTGTTTTCCCTCTTTCTCTCCCCATCCTTCCATCCAGAGTCTCTCTCCCCATCCATCCGTTTTCCCTCTTTCTCTCCCCATCCTTCCATCTGTTTTCCCTCTTTTTCTCCCCATTTCCATGTTTTCCCTCTTTCTCCCCATCCTTCCATGTTTTCCCTCATTCTCTGCCATCCTTCCATCTGTTTCCCCTCTTTTCTCCCCATCATTTCATGTTTTCCCTCTTTCTCCCCATCCTTCCATGTTTTCCCTCATTCTCTGCCATCCTTCCATCTGTTTTCCCTCTTTCTCTCCCCATCCTTCCATCCAGAGTCTCTCTCCCCATCCATCCGTTTTCCCTCTTTCTCTCCCCATCCTTCCATCTGTTTTCCCTCTTTTTCTCCCCATTTCCATGTTTTCCCTCTTTCTCCCCATCCTTCCATGTTTTCCCTCATTCTCTGCCATCCTTCCATCTGTTTTCCCTCTTTTCTCCCCATCCTTTCATGTTTTCCCTCTTTCTCCCCATCCTTCCATGTGTTCCCTCATTTCTCCCCATCCTTTCATGTTTTCCCTCTTTCTCCCCATCCTTCCATGTGTTCCCTCATTCTCTGCCATCCTTCCATGTTTTCCCTCTTTCTCTCCCCATCCTTCCATTTGTTTTCTATCTTTTCTCCCCATCCTTCCATGTTTTCCCTCATTCTCTGCCATCCTTCCATCTGTTTTCCCTCTTTTCTCCCCATCCTTCCATGTTTTCCCTCTTTCTCCCCATCCTTCCATGTTTTCCCTCATTCTCTGCCACCCTTCCATCTGTTTTCCCTCTTTCTCCCCATCCTTCCATGTTTTCCCTCATTCTCTGCCATCCTTCCATCTGTTTTCCCCTCTTTTCTCCCCATCCTTTCATGTTTTCCCTCTTTCTCCCCATCCTTCCATCTGTTTTCCCTCTTTTTCTCCCCATCCTTCCATGTTTTCCCTCTTTTCTTCGACGAGGTCTGCCCTGCATGCCAGCGCCAGCCCCAACTCCCATTGCCGGCCACTGCTGCTTTTCCTGTTGAGCAGCAGGGCCGGCGCTACAAAAAGAAGAAGCGCTAACGGCGCTAAGGACGAGAAATGTTTTTTAAAAAAAAAGCGCGGCACCGGCAGGCACTGTCTAGGCAGCCTTGAGGCATTGGCTGCTGAGGCATTGGCTGCTGGCTCGCAGGCTCCTCCCGTCGACGGGAGGAGCCTGCAAGCCAGCAGCCAATGCCTCAGCAGCCAATGCCTCAAGGCTGCCTAGACAGTGCCTGCCGGTGCCGTGGTTTTTTTTTTTTTAACATTCCTCGTCCTTAGCGCCGTTAGCGCTTCTTCTTTTTGTAGCGCCGGCCCTGCTGCTCAACAGGAAAAGCAGCAGTGGCCGGCAATAGGTGCTGGGGCTGGCGCTGGGCGGGCCTGGGCTGAAATTGGGTGGGCCTGGGCCCAGCCAGGCCCACCCGTAGCTATGCCCCTGCCTCGGAGCTGACATAAGGCCACAAGGCAACACACTGTACTGGTAGTGATATGTTCAAAATTCTGCTGCATGACTAATATTCCGCCAGTGTCGTTATGCTCATATTAGCCCTCTCCTCAAGTCACTTCACTGGCTTCCTATCCGTTTCCGCATACAGTTCAAACTCCTCTTATTGACTTATAAGTGCATTTACTCTGCAGCTCCTCAGTACCTCTCCACTCTCATCTCTCCCTACATTCCTCCCCGGGAACTCCGTTCACTGGGTAAATCACTCTTATCTGCACCCTTCTCCTCTACTGCTAACTCCAGACTCCGTTCCTTTTATCTTGCTGCACCACGTGCCTGGAATAGACTTCCTGAGCCGGTACGTCAAGCTCCATCTCTGTCCGTCTTCAAATCTAAGCTGAAAGCCCACCTTTTTGATGCTGCTTTTAACTCCTAACCCTTATTCACTTGTTCAGAACCCTTATTTTATCATCCTCACTTTAATATTCCCTTATCTCTTGTTTGTCTGTCCTAATTAGATTGTAAGCTCTGTCGAGCAGGGACTGTCTCTTCAGGTGTACAGCGCTGCGTACGTCTAGTAGCGCTATATAAATGATGAGTAGTAGTAATAGTATGTTCCCAGCCGAAATCGAAGATACTTCCTGTGGGCTAGAAGTATCAGGATGTGAATATATGCATCCTTCAAGTCCAGAGAGCATAGCAATAATTTTCTTGAATCATGGGAAGAAGAATGCCCAGGGAAAACATCCTTAACTTTTCTTTGACCAGGAGTTTGTTCAGGGCCCTTAGGTCTAGGATGGGATGCATCCCCCCTGTCTTCTTTTGCACGAGGAAATACCTGGAATAGAATCCCTGCCCTTCTTTCTCGGGTGGAACGGGTTCGACCGCATGGGCCTGTAGAAGGGTAGAGGGTTCCTCTGCAAGTACCTGCTCATGCTGAGAACTGAATTAATGAGCTCTTGGAGGTTTAGGAGGTTTTCTAATCCAATTTAGTGTGTATCCGAGACAGACTATTTGGAGAACCCACCGGTTGGAGGTGATAAAGGGCTACCTTTCTTGGAAAAACTTCTGCCTCCTCCCTGACCGGCAGGTCATCCGGTACAGACACTTTGATAGCGGCTATGCTCTGCTGAAGCCAGTCAAAAGCTTGCCCCTTGATAAGACTGGGGGAACAGCAGGGGCCTTAGGCACACGCTGTTGACGAGAACGAGCATGCTGGGGTTGAGCCTGAGCAGGCTGGCGAGAGGAAGTGATGTACCTACTTCTCTGTGAGTAGGCGGCACCCTTCTTCAACTTGCCAAAAGACCTCCTAGCTGAGGCGGCTGATGCATAAGACGCCCAGCGGGAGAGAGAAGAGATGGTATCAGTATGGGAGGCTAGGGTCCATTGGGCTAATTTTATGTGATTTTTGATTTGATTTTTGATTTGATCAGCGACCTCCTCAGCCTTCTCTCCAAAAAAGGTTACCCCCCCCCCCCCGCCCCTAGCATGGGGCATCCGCCAACCTCCGCGGAACCGCCGACTCCAAGTCAGAAACATGCAGCCATGAGAATTTGTGCATTGCCATACTTTGAGCAGAGATCCTGGAAGCAACATCGAAAGTGTCATAGGTGCCCCTGGTCAAGAGTTTTCGACACACCTTCTGCTGCTTGGCCAACTGGCACACTGATTTGGCCTGCTCCTGTGGGAGAGGATATGCTAAGTCCATCAACTTGCGCACCGAGTCCCACAAACAGATGCTTGTAAACAGTTGGTATGATTGTATACAGGACACAAGCATTGAGGCCTGGAACATCTTCCTCCCAAAAGAGTCAAAGGTCCTAAGCTTCCCTGCCTGGGAGCGCCGAGGCATTGTCTCTAGAATTTCTGGCTCTTTTGAGAGCGGACTCCACCACCATGGAGTTGTGAGGCAATTGAGGCCTATCAAAACCAGGTATACTGTGGATCTGTTCTTGGGCATGACAGGGACCGACAGAGGGGACTCACAGTTCTGACTGAGGACTTCCTTGAGTACCTCATGGAGAGGGACAGTCACAACCTCCCTAGGAGAAGATGTGTAGTCCAGGACCTCGAACATCTTAGCCCTGAGTTTGTCCTCCACTTCCAAATGAAATGGAATAGCCTCAACAATTTCCTTTACAAAAGAAGGGAACAAAAGGCTCCAGAGGAGACTTTCTCCTTTTAAGTGGAGGGGAGTGTTCAGAGAGGATACCACAGGATTCATCTGAAAAGTACCATGGATCCTCTTCTGACTATCAGAAAGTCCTCGTGGGAGGGCTGAGAACGAGCCTGCCTCAACTTTGAGGAGCTATGTCCCTGAGAGGGGCATTGAGGAGTCGGCTCCCACTTCAACTCTGGCGAAGCTTCCTCCACCGACGTCGAGGGGGTACCGGCTTGGGTGGCAGTAGACACCGGGGCGCATGCAGCACCGGAGGCCACATCACAGGTTGAGGGCCAGGCGGGGCCACTGCGGGCTGGACAGTAGGTGCAAGAACCCCTCACACCGATGCACAATGCTGCAAGATGTCATCTAGCAGCTCAGGGAGCAAGGACCGGAAATGCTCGAGGGCCGACACTGGGAAAACTAGGGTGTCAGCTCTGAGACAGGCTGCAGAACAGATGGGGCCGAGAAGGAAGTTGGGTCCTGGCTGCCTGGAGACAGGCACACCAGCACCTCCTGGAAAGAAAGGGGGAGCTATACTCCTGGCAGCAACACTTCTCAGGTGCCAAGTCCCTTGACACCCCGGAGCTCCCGGCACCATGTGACGAGGACGACCGATGCCGATGCTTCTTGACCTTTGCCTGAAGCTCAGTGTCGAGACTCCTCAGTGCCGACAAGGACAACGTTGAATCCTCACGTTGCCTTGGGGTCGGGTCCAACGCTGGCCGGTCCCAGGGGCTCTGTTCAGCAATCGGCGACAAGACAGAGACCCACTCAATGCACTACTGCTCCCAGTGTCTCTGGGTCTCAAGGCAGCCGATGCTTCCGATGCTGTATTTAATGTCAACGACACCAACCTCGATGCTGATGTCAAGGACCGGACTTGACTCCAAAAATCTTTTCTCATTGAGCCTCTCTTGACAGTTGAGCCTCTTCTGTGACAAGGCAAGCCCCAGAGATTCCCCAGTGAAGCAGTTGAGCCCAGAACTACAGGTCCCAGAAGTCCTTGCAAGAGTGAGAGAAGAGAGTAGTCCTAAAAAATGGAATGGATTCCCAGCCCCAGCAGGGGGAGCAAACGTCCAAAACCAAGTCCTTTGGTCGTGGGAGGAGTCAGCATTTGTAGTGCACTGCTCCCCCTCACATGCCAGGACACCAACCAGGCACCCTAGGGGGCACTGCAGTGGACTTCACAAATTGCTCCCAGGTGCATAGCTCCCTTACCTTGGGTGCTGAGCTCCCCAACCCCCTCCCCAGGTCCACCTCCCTGAAGTACACTGCACCTACTACAACTGCTCCAGGGACCTATTTACTGCTGCGATGGACCTGAGTATGGCATTTGAGGCTGGCAAAAAAGTATTTTTAAACTTTGTTTTTATGGTGGGAGTTAGTGACCACCGGGAGAGTAAGGGGAGGTCATCTGGTCAATTCGGGCACCTTTTTGAGGCTAGTACTTGAAAAAAATGGACCAAGTAAAGTCGGCCAAGTGCTCATCAGGGACGCCCTTCTTTTTTCTATTATCGGCCGAGGACGACCATCTCCTAATCAAGCCCCAGTCCCGCCTTCGCTACCCTGCCAACATGCCCCCGTGAACTTTGATCGTCCCCGCGACAGAAAGCAGTTGAGGGTGTCCAAAAATCGGCTTTCGATTATGCTGATTTGGATGACCTTGCGAGAAGGACGCCCGTCTCCCGATTTGTGTCGAAAAATGGGTGTCCTCTTTCGAAAATAAGCATGTTAATCTATTTTCTTGTGGACTAAAAGTGTTAGTTCTTTTTTCTTGTTTTTTTACATTTACATCTTACTTCTGACATCTATAATTTACTTTCTTTGTAATGTAAATAATTTCAGAAATAAAAAAAATAAAATAAAATAAATTATCTTGGAGGTATTTTCTGGTAAAGCAAAATAAAGGGGCCCTTTTACTAAAAGGGGTCCTGCACTATCCTCTGCATGTGGATTTGCCATGTGCTGCTTTATCGCTGTGAGTTCTGTGAAAAAAGGAAATGGCTGTGCGGTAAGTAAATACTTGCCTTGTGGTCATTTCCTGGGGAAGCCTTTACCACCTCCTATTTAGGAGGCAGTAGGGACTCCCGCGCTAACCGGGCAGCACATGGCACCTCACAATTACTGTTGGGTAAGCCCCGGCGTAAAAGATTTTTTTTTTTACATTTCCAGCTCGCCAGAAATGGCGTGTGGTGGGGGTGGCACTACCACCGGCTCTTGTGATAGTGCTGGATAGGGCCTCAAAGTTTGCTTTTATTATACAGCTTTCCCATTTTTACCAAAGCATAAAATTTCAAAAGTGTCTAAACTGTTTCCATGGGAAGTTACTGGGGCTGTCCATGTCCCTCAAACAAGAGTACATATATTTGAATTTGTAGGCTGCCAGAGAAGAACAAAGGGTGTTTTATGTGATTGGGTCTTTGTATGCATGTCTGTGGGCAAAAAAAAAAAGAACATGCTCCAAATATCCTAATTTAGGACCTGCTAAGTATTTTTATCTTTCAGTGTATCATCTGCTTTTATAGTTACTATTCAGATGTTTGGCTTTATCCACCTTCCAGAGGCCAAAACAAATTTTGGTGAATCAAGCCCAATATGAATATTCATTTGATGAGCAGATTAAAAAATAATGCAGCACTTCTAAATTACCACACAGATACATCCAACAATCGTCACGCATACTTACCATCCCAAAAATTGATTGTTATATTATTCTCAATGTTAAGATAATGTATAATAATAATTTGTTTGTCCTTCTCTTATGCTCAGCATATTACATACCCTTCTTTTTTGGGTCCCTGCTATAAACAGCTGTGGTTATCTAAATCCCTAAAAGTCAAGTTTATATATATATATTTTTTTTTTTTTGAGAGAGAGAGAAATCAAAAATGTAAATATATTGCCCTGAAGCAATGCTGTATTCTCTGGGAACAGACTGAACTTATAACTCACCTGGGGATCAATTTTTTAATTCCCCCCCCCCCCCCCCTCAAGACACAGCGGTTCTCTCATTAAGCTATGTTAAGTAGCTAGAATGGATTTTATCAGCTAGCTGGCTAGCGTAGCTTAGCATAAGAGCCCCTATATCTCTGAGGTATGTCAGATGTGCCAAGGGGTATCAGGTGGGGTGCTGGTGGGGGGGGGGGGGGTCATCTGTGGGAGGAAATCTGTTGGAAGAGGGGGATGAGCTGGGGGATCTGTTGGGGAGATCTATTGGAAGAAAGAGATGTACTACCGCAGCGGTGCTTTATTTCTGTATGGGCCCATACCGTGCTATATGCACTGGCAGATAGCACAAGTGCTCCCTCTCTATCTGCGTATGGCCATTAATAGAAAAGATTGAAATGTAGCCATTTTGGCCGAAGTGCGCGGAAAACCAACATGCTAAACACAGCACCGGCCACATTTTAGCACAGCTTAGTAAACGGACCCAATAGGCACCTATGGGGGTAATTCTATTAGGTGATGCCCAGTTTTAGGCATGAACAACAAACACCAATGTTGGTATTTTAGTCACTGTATACACAGAAGAACACAGTCTTCGCAAGCTCAAAACCACAAAGAGCACAGCAAAGATGACACAAGAAAAAGGTCTTAGACGATGTGTAAAAAGTCCATTTTAATTGATGAGTCCAAACCAAAATTGTAACTCAAGGAGACTTGGCACGGCTGTGTTTCGGCCAACTGGCCTGCCTCAGGAGTCTTTATGTTCTTTTGGAAGGGTCTGTAGAAACAAATTATGTCTGTCAATCTGTGGGTCCAATGAAGATCTTCAGTCACAGTAGTTTAAAAAAAAAAAGAGTTGTGAAAGATTGTAGGACCTTGCCAGATTGAAGAACTGGGTGCTTTATGCACAACACCAAAATTGAGCTGTTTGAAGACTGACAAAATAGGCGAATGGGACTTGCGCAACAGCAGGGCCTGCAAATCTTTCTCCAGCAGCAAGCTTTCCCTTCTCCCATGCATAAATGACCGCTTGTAGAACACCAACTACTGGAAATGTATGCATCATGATTTCATGTTGTATACTTTGTTGGTGGGCGTGTGCATGGACGTGGAAGGAGTGCAGAAGCACCCACGTAAATGTTAGAATACTATAATTGACACACGTTCTTGCAAAGTTCATTTACACCAACTACATAGCTGATGTACACGCTTGCGCCTTAAATGTAAGAATGTTTTTGGCCACTTGAGCTAATCCTATATAATAATTCTCACCTCCAACATTCTATGCGTCTGCCTGATGTGTCCGTAACTTTCTTCACAGATGGGCTCCGAAGCCCTAGCTGATGTCACTAGACCCATTATGACGTATCCTATATAATAATTCTCACCTCCAACGATCTATGCATCTGCCTGCCTTTGTCCGTAACTTTCTTCACAAATGGGCTACGAAGCCCAGAGGGTTGGCGGCGGGAAGGGGGGCTCGAGAGGGTCACGGCGGGGGGGGGGGGGGGGGTCCAAGGGTCAGGAACGCCGAGGGGGGGGGCGGGAAATAGGAGGAAGGGGGGTCTGCAACTCAGAGGGAGGGGCAGGGAGGTGGGGTCTGGAACTCAGAGAGAGGGAGGGGGGTCTGCAAATCGGAGGGAGGGAGGCAGGGAGGTGGGGTCTGGAACTCGGAGGGGGGTCTGGAATTCAAAAGGAGGGAGTGAAGGGGGTTTGGAACTCGAGGGAGGGAGGGAGGGGGTCTGGAACTTGGAGGAGGGGACGAGAGGGGAGGAGGGGGGGAATGCACCACCTGTACAAAAACTTTAAAAAAAACAAAAAAACGAGGGGACGACCCTGGAACTCGGAGGGAGGGAGGTGGGACGACAACCCTGGAACAGGGAGGAAGGCGGGACGCTGGAACTGGGTGAGAGGGAGGGGCCCCAGGCACACACACTCTCTCTCACAGACACACTCGCACCCAGTCTCAGTCTCTCTGTCACACACACACACTCGCAGAAAAGTGGGAATCCACCTTTCTTTATAGAATAGGCCTATATAGGCACTATAACCAGCACTTTCAGAAGGCACCCTGTTACTACTTACTACTACTTATCATTTCTATAGCGCTACTAGACATACGCAGCGCTGTACACTGTTATAAAAATTTACCCTCCATTAAAAAAAAAAATCTAGGCATAAAATGACAGAAATTACATCTAGACTGAAGCTGTGGTTAACACATACCTTATAAACAACATTTGTAAATCTCAACTCTACCCACACTCTTGCCTCTGAATGTGCCTGCGGATTGTGTAAAACTTTGTGCCTTGTCGTCACAGCTCTGGGTAATTTTATAAAAGCCCTTTTACATGTGTAAAAAGGCTTTTTTTATGTACAAAAAAATCCTTTATAAAAAAAAAACCTTATGTTTCTAGTACACCAGCTCATCTATGTCAATAGATCCAGGGTCAGATCAATTCACAGACTACCTCTTCGGTATCCGAGTGTCTCATTAGGTGTTTCACCAGCTGGTAATAATTGATGGCCTGCATGTTTAGGGCTTTTTGCAGAAGGAATGACACTAATTGCAGACTTATAATTCACTGAAAAATAGTCAATAACCAAAGAAGTTATAAAAACAATTCTCTTACTGATCTTTTTCTTGGGCTTCCAGTTTGACACTATGGCTCATTTGATTGTTGTAGGTGCCTTTTTATTAAAGGGTGTTAAGCACTTAACGCACAGTTAGCAAAAAGTAACAGGCTACCAAAACTGTGGAGTTGGGAGTTGGAAGCAATTTTGGGTGGAGCTGGAGTCTGTAAAAATATACCAACTGACTCCAGAATACTAACTATATGGTAAATTTATCATTTTGTACATACACATGCACACACACACACACCTTATATCCTCGATTAAGACATAATTTTTACTCATTTTATTGCTCGTGGAAAGTAGGTGCATCTTACATTCAATGATAAAATATAAATCGACCAAAGTTTTAGACTTTGCATGGACAATGTTCTGCCATAAGTATACCAAATGATGGCAGAATAGGCTTTGGTCTTACCGGTAAGTGGAAATGAGGTGACACATACACTACGGCAGTGGCATAGCCACGGGGGCCAGAGACCCCTTCCCCCCCCCCCCCCCATTTGAGCTCAGGCCCCCTCTACAACCAAAGTATGGTACCTGTTGAATGGCTAGTGAGGATGCCCAATCCCCATCAGTCAATGAGATCTGCTGCCCGGAACTGTCCCAGTGCTGCTTCAACAGTCAAGAAATTGGTGGCTCCCTTTCCAGCTGCTGACACTGGGACTCCTCACGCATCCCATGCTCAATTTGATCATGAACTGAGCATGCGCAAGGAGTTCTGGTGTCAACGGCTAGAAAGGAGATCACTGACTTCTTTGCTGCTGAGGCAGCACTGGGGCAGCTCCAGGCCATGGATTTCATCGGCTGGCGTGGATTAGGCATCCCCACCAACAAAGATAAAATTACTGGCGTTAATGGAGCGGATGGAGGGAAAGTAGAGAGAAAACATATACACCCCTGGGCCCTCCCCCCAAAATGTAATCCTGGCTACAGCCTTGCCTGTGGGGATTGTATCCTGCTTTTCCTTCTACATGTTTAGAATCGATGGTTTATTTTTCAGTTCTGCAAAATGAGAATGCGTCTTAGAATCAATGGCGTCCTAGAATCAAAGGTATATAAAGTACTTGTAAATATAAGTTATATTTACTAGTACTTTAGATCCAGAAGAAAAAATTTAAAGCCTAGTATCAGTAGAAGTCAGAGTCTTAGGTTTACTGTACCGACTCCACAGCCCTGCAGGCCACCACACAAATGTGTTAAGGGGTTGTGTGGTAGTTTGTCTGTTACCACGTTTTAAACCGTGCATTAATGAATTTTTTTAGAATTGTTCTATCTGGGGGCATGGCATGGGTAGAGTGGGCATGGAAGCGTAAGCTAGCGCATTATACTTAGCACCCTTAACTGACTAATGCAGAGTTATCACAGGGACTACTGTAGCGGGATCTATGTTGGTTGTCATGAATATCTACTATGAAAACTCCAGACAGCCCAGAACACGGCTGCTAGATTAATACTCGGCAAATCGCGCTTTGCCCATGCACAACCATTGACCTGCACTGGCTCTCAGTCAAAGATTCCATCATCTTTAAAGTCTGCTCTTTAACGCACAAGATCGTATATGGAGAGGCCCCTGAATACATGCTCGACCTAATTGATCTGCCCCCAAGAAATGCTTTGTCAACATCACGCAACTTTCTCTGTCTTCATTATCCCAGCAGTAGGAAAGTCATATACAAACATATGTTTGCATCGTCTTTCCCATATACCAGTGCTAAGTCTTGGAATGAACTACCGAAGCAATTAAAAGGGATATTAGACCATCAATTATTTAAGAAGTTCTTAAAGACATACCTATTCATGAAAGCCTATTCCTTAATGACCCCACCATTTGACTCTCCCGTTGTAATTTGAAATGGGACTCTAACCCACTTGCTCTTGTTGGACAGTTTTTCCTTCCCATGTCTTTTCTGTGAATTCATCCAAACTCTGTCATCCTATGTTTATACCTTTCTTTTATTCTAATTTCTCTTGAGCTACTGTTCGCCACATCCTGCCTGCGCTTGTGGGAAAATGTTTGATAGAAATGCACTAAAACAAATAAATAAAAGGTGCTGCATTCAATCTGGGCTTAGCATGCAGCAAAATCCTGCATTATAACTATTAAGACCAGATTCTAGTGCACTTTAGTAAAAGGGCCCTTCAGTGATTTATCCTGGTAGAAAAGATCTAAAACCATCAGCTGTTCTTCCACTTGTGGTACCATTGTTCAAATATCAGCTTGGATATATTCTATGCTTTCAGGATTATAGTTGTCTAGCAGTTCCCATAATACAAATAGCCTATCACAAACAATTACAAAATCAAATATTTTCTATTACAGCTCCTGAGCTTTTAAGAACTGAAATGGACCTGCGGGGCTTTTGATATTAACAGTTACAGTATTATGCTTAGACTATGCAGCAACTGTCAAAATAAAAAATAAAAAAAAATTAGATATAGTTTCAGCTCTCACTATGGCTAGTCACGTAGAAAGAACCTTTATGAGAAAATATACCTTGAAGGTTCTCTAAAGAACAAGTACCTTGAATTCTCCATTGATACAAACTGGATTGCTTACCAAACTTGGTTTTTTTTTCCAGGAACATCCACATTAAACAAAAACATTTGAAATAAAAAAAAATGTTTATATTTATATGCATCATTGTTCTTTAAACATATTCCTAAGTACAATTCTATTCCCAACTCAATTAACGTTTTTCAATTTTTGGTAATATCATATAAGAAATAATATTTTAGAAAACTACAGGAAACTGATAATATGGAGCCAGTGATACAGACCTCTCAACAAATTATGGGTAAACAAAACATTGGTTCTCAAAATTTTGAGTCCCAGAAGTTTTTAGAGATAGGCCAGGCATTAAAGGAGCACTCACGTCAGAGAAGATGAAAAGAATAAAATCGAACAGCAAGACAGCAATTTGTAAATTGTCTTCAAAGAGCAAAATTACACATACAGTATTAAATCTATAAAAGAAAACAAATGAATACTTTTCTCTTTGATACAATATTAATTTGCAGAGTCTCCTTTGTTTTTGATAAGAACTGGCTTCAAACCAAATGAGAGAGGTCTGAGAGTCACTCTGGTATAAAACAACTGTGTTGTTTTAAAGGGGAAACAACATGGTAAATTAAGTAGCTAATTGGGTGGTATACAATCGGTTCTTATGTACTGCAATATCGACAATCAGTTTTCAATTTTAAAGGTTTGCTGACTCAAACTTATTTTAAAACAGTGCAGGTTTTAACTCATTGCTATGGGAGCTGTTCAATGTAGCATGGGTAAAAAAAGAGAAACATCCTTATTTGAGAAAAATCACAAGATGGCCCACCATTTAGTTTTATGCTTTGAAGAAACATACCTGCATCACTTCAGATATTAGCTCATTACCAGTACTGTTAAACTGTTACCTAATGATATTCTGTTTATATCCAACACATTTATTTATAGGGCTTGCCCAGAGATTAATCCTGCCTTGCATATAGCTTCTTTCTGCAAACAGTCCCCACAAATTTGCACACAGGCCACACATAGCTTTTCACACACCTTAGAAGCCTTGTGTGTAGATGTAATTGCCGCAGGATGTTTTTGGGGTCCAAAAAATTCCTGATCTTGCAGGGGAATACACATATAGTTTAAAGCATTTCCCTGTCAGCTTTTGTATACAGTAAGTGACACCAAAATACTCATCTTGGTCAGGACTTTAGAAGCGTGAATTAAGGGGCAACTGTGCATAGCCCTCTGTTATTTTAAATGTCCTCTACAAAGTAAAAATATGCCTTTAGGAAATAGGGGGCTGATGCACAAAGCTTACCGAGCTTGAAATGTTCACTTTAGACCGGTTGTAGCCAGTCTAAAGCAAACGTTATTTTGCGAGCAATGCACAAAGGGGTTTTGTGTGGCTCTAACCATGTGCCATAGCAGCAACCGAGAATCCTATGCAAATGTATTGCAATGAGCTCATTAGTATGTTGAAGGTAAGTGCAATGTTTCTGATTGTCGGTCAGAGTTTAGTGCAGTGGATGTTACTACTACTACTATTTGACATTTATAAAGCGCTACTAGGGTTACGCAGCGCTGTACAATTTAACACAGAAGGACAGTCCCTGCTCAAAGAGCTTACAATCTAAAGGTATGCAAGTAGAGTGTGTAGTTTAGTCTTTAAAGCATGTTAACAGCCCGTTTAATTTGTGTTCTACAGGATTGTTGAAAGCATTGAAGTCTGATATTTCGCCATCTCTTCCGTTGCTTGTTAACTGGATGTTTGATGAGGCTGTGGTACCTGAGTACCTAAAGAAAGAGGCAGTTCGGCCATTGCTAAAGAAGCCGTAGTTGAAAACTGTGAGGAGAATTTTCGTCCAATTTCGAATCTACATTTCTTGGCAAAAATTTTGAAGAAATTGGTGTTGTCAGAGTTAGTTGATTTTGTAGAGCGTCACTCCTTGTTGGATCCTTTTCAATTTGGATTTTGTATGCGGCATAGTACTGAAACATTATTGCTTAATATGTTGGATTTGATTGTGGTGATTGGTTCTTTCTGATTTCCTTGGAAGTTGCTGCCGCGTTTGAGTCTGTGAATCATGAGTTGTTGTTGCATCATTTGAAATCATTTGGGATTACCGGAAAGGTGTTGCCTGGTTTTGGTCTTTTTTGGAAGCCCGAACGTTTCAGGTAGTACAAGGCTCTTCAAAAGTCAGCATGGATGACTGTGACTTCAGGAGTACTGCAAGGTTCTTGTTTGTCTTCATTATTGTTTAATTTATTTTTGTTGCCGGTTTGCAAAGTTTTGGCCAGATCGGGTGTTTGTTATCGCTTGTATGCCAATGACATACAATATTATTTTCCTTTTCCAAATACAGCAGTCAAGAGTGTTCAGTTAGTGGAATCTCATTTTTGTACGATTCAGACCTGGTTAAGGATGAACGGATTAAGTTTGTATGTGGCAAAGACCCAAATTTTGTGGTTGTCATGAGTGGGTGAGGTTTGTCGGGTTTTTTATTTGGATTCTGTTCGGAGTTTAGGAGTGACCTTAGATACGACCTTGTCAATAAAGGCACATGTTGTGTCAGTGATTCGTGTAGTGTTTTTTAAACTGCACTTGATGACTCAATTACAAGGTTTTCTCTCGGAGCAGAATTTTCATACGGTTTTGCAAAGTTATGTGTTACCGCACTTTGATTATTGTAATGCCTTGTTGTGTGGATTACCACGTGGAGTGTTGCGAGATCTGCTGTCGCCACTAATTACAGACACCCCAATTCACTGACTGTAGGAATTTAATTTAAAAAATGGGTTTTGAGGAGAAACTTAAGTTTAATAAAAGAAAGTTCAGACAGGATGTGTAGAGATAAATCATTGCACAATTTTGAAGCTAGGAAAAAGAAGGCAGACTTTCTAATGGAATCATAATGTGCCTTTTTTGGTCGAGGAAGAACCAAGAACGAACCATCTGCAGAGTGAAGAGCATGATTTAGGGTATAGAGAACTGTCATTGAGGATAACCAAAGAGACGTGCCTAAGTGAAACACCATGGGCTAGACTCTATATATGGCACCAAAAAAATGAGCGCCAAAAAAAGCACTATTCTATAAACCGCGCTTAAAGTTAGGTGCGTTTTGTAGACTAGCACTTACACCCAGTGGTCATGCATGAATTTAGGTATCACCATATACACCAACAAAAATGTAATGCAAATGCCCACATGTAAATTTGCAACCAGAGCGCTCATATTCTACAATTATGCGTGTAACTCAAAAACACCCCCCGATCTGCCCTGAAGCACCTATGACCCTCCTATTTCCACGCCCCCTTTTTTGGGCTGCGTGTAAAATTTAGGCACAGATCCTGCACCTAAATTAACACGTGCAAGTTCTAATTAAATCTTAGTGCCAATAATTGCTTGTTAAAAAGGTAATTATTGGCACTAATTTGCTCATTATGTAATTAAACCATGTGCAAATTTGGTGCGCTCACAATTTTTACAGAATTTGGGGGTTTATGGGCAAGACAGAGGATCTTGAACCAAATATGATAGCCTATCAGTAGCCAATGCAGCTTGATCAGTAATAGGGTGGAAAAAGTCATATTTCTTGGCTTTACAGAGAAGCCGGGCAGCAGAATTTTGTAATGTCTGTAAACGATGTACCTGGTATTTTGCTATTACAGTAATCCCAACAGGAGATTAAAAATGCATGAATAAGCATACATGTTGAGGGAAAGTCTACAAATTTACTCTGGAAAGGAAAACCCTGTTTAATAGCCTATGAAATATGCTTATCAAATGAGAGCTGAGAATCAAAAATTACCCCAAGATATCATAACTCAACTGTAGTATACTGAAAAGAAAGGGAGTAAAAGATGTGAGTGTCCCTATTTTACATGCTATGCCACTTACAGAATAGCACTTAATAGCTTTGCTGCCACTTACCCTTAGAAGTGCTGGTATCTTATACACTTACAAGTACAAGGATCACAAAAAATGCAAATGCCCAGTTATGAATTGCCTTTATATTATTTAAACATGACTTCAGGAGTACCTCAAGGTTCTTGTTTGTCTTCATTATTCTTTAATTTGTTTATGTTGCCGGTTTGCACATTTTTGGCCAGATTGGGTGTTTGTTATCGCTTGCATGCCGACATACAATATTATTTTCCTTGTCCAGATACAGCAGTCAAGAGTGTTCAATTAGTGAAATCTCATTTTTGTACGATTCAGTCCTGGTAAGGATGAACGGATTAAATCTGTATGTGGCATTAAATCTGAATGCTCTGATAGTACATTAGAAACAAAACGAGTGCTTCAATTAAAATGGTCCTCTTTACTTCTCTTGAGGTTATTACACAGAGAATAACCCTGTTGGTAACCTTTGCGTTGGAAATAGATAGGGACACAGCACTCAAACTTTCCCTAAGACACTTGGATTCTATGTTTCTAGGTTCAAAAGTTAGAGTCTTTCCGGATTTGTCCAGGGAGACTCAAAAGAGACGTAGGATGTTTTTGTTGTTACGACCAAGGGCACAAGCAATTGGTGCTGATTTTCTGTTGAGATTTCCCTGCATATGTAGAATTAAATTTCAGTCTAAACAATATCAATTTTTTGACCCTAAGCAGTTAGAGGATTTTCTTATAAGCAGGGAAGAAGTCGATGTACAGGTTTAGTCACATATGTAACACTGTAAGGCAGGCTTGAGTGAACCACTCGGGAATTAAGCTACCTTTTGATTTTGATTATTTCTTTGTTGCTTAATTATTAAGTATGATATTTCTTTTCTTGGGTCAATTTACCTATATAGTGGTCGATAGTAGCAATTGACTTTTAAAAATTATTTTCTTTTTCTTACAGTAGATTTTTCAGATTTGTGTATTAACACTCATATGTGTACTATGACTGTTAAAAAATTATAAATAAAGAATTTAAAAAAAAAATGGTCCTCTTTAGCACTCTTTTCCCTTTCTCTCGTAAAGGTGGTCTAAAATCACACTTTTCTGCAAGTAGGAACCACTGATGCTTTAACGTCTTTGCACAGTAAGCACTGCAATAAATTTATGTAGTGTATTTCAAGCATCAATGCTCAGTATCAGCAACATCTAAAGCTGTTAAATAAAAATGACCTGCCTCTTGTGAAAGAGTAATACACTGTTCAATAATAAAACAAACTGAGCTAACGACTGAACTGCCTTTTGCTCTATGGGAAGCAGGGGTGGGGAGTGGAAATAGTTGAACAAAATTCAGTGTGCTCTTTTACTAAATATAATAAGCACCTGGTACCTTCTGTATGTGTAGAGCATCACGTTTTCCAGGTATAAATGATTTTCAGGGAATTGACACAATCACTCATTGAATTTTCTCAGGCACCAGGCCCTCATCATTATTCTCATCTCTGTAATCATATTTTCCACATGGTTGAACTTTCACTGTCAGTTAGACATTTATCAAGCACCTGTGCTGCACGAGCAGTCTACCATGGACTACCTTCTTATCTTATCAGCTCCCAAATTATTACCGACATCAGTGTACAACTTATTTAAATACGTGACGCCAACTGAGTTAACAGCTTTCAGCTACTGCCACTTATAACCTCAATACAGCGACTAGGCAGCAGGAGTAAGGCAGCACTGAATACAAACCATAGGAACAGCAGCCAGACTGTCAATTATTGCCTGACATTTTATATAGTACAGAAAAGACCTGGGCATAACCTCTAATCCCCTTCCCCCACCACCTCCTACCCACAAACTGGCAGCCTGCATCCACAGAGCACATTAGTACATAAGCAAGTTTCATGACGGATGCTGAAAAAGTGTCACAGCAAGATCTTAACAGTGCTTGTAAATTACAAAGTCCTGACATTTTGCTTAACTCATAAACAGTTAAGTAAACACCTGGATTTGGTTCAGCAGCAGATGTTCTGTTACCACATACTTGAGTGAATAAACGAGTCAGCACATATTACTCTCAGCTGTTGCCTTTTGCTGTCCTGTGGCAGTTACACAGGCCTAGTTGAGAAAACTGAATAGCAGCTGGGCTGATCCAGCAGGCTGATGGCAGGGGTGTACAGCAGAAGTCCAAAACTTCGGACTGCTCAGAGATTGGGTCAGTCTGGATTTTTGGATTTTCTGGATTCTCAGGCAGCCCTGCCACATCACTCTCCCAGAGTATAGGAATGAGGGGGACAGAAGGGAAATGCTGGCCACAAGAGGAGGGATAGTGATACAGAGGGGGGGATTCTGAAACTAGAAGGACAGGGACACCGAGGGGCAGATGCTGAACATAGGAAGGAGGATGAGGATAGGGACAGGGACACAAAGGGGAAATGCTGGACAAAATGGATAAGGATGGATGATGGACATAGAGAGAAAAGAAATGTCAAAAGGATAGGAGGCCCTAGAAAGAGAGTTAAGAAAAAAACACAGAGAAAAGCATAAGATACTAAGACTAGAGCAATGCTCAGACAAAGGTAGAAAAAATTATTTTTTCTGAATAACTGTAATGTCAAGTATGGGAAATGTGCATCTCTGATATCTTGCATTTCAGATTCTATTTTTATTAAGGCAGGTCTGGAATGTACTTGCTTTTTACTAGGTTTGTTTGCTGGAGAGCTGAAGGGATTCTTCCTCCTTCTCCCCCCCCCCCCCCCCCCCCCCTCCCGGTTCTCAATACCTTGAGAGAAATGGTGTATAGGGAGCCTATCTAAATTTTTCCACTCTGGTCCATTCATTTCTAGCTATGCCACTGCTGCACGGGTTGTAATAATTACTAGTCCTAGTGGAAATGCAGGTGCTCACAGACTACCTCTGTGGCACTGGAAAAAAAGCAGCCCCCTTCCTATCTACTGAACCCCCCTCTACAGGAGAAGACAATGAGCACCTCCTGTTTTATACTTCTTTCCAATTTTTGAGATCTGCTGCAACTGGGTTGATGTCCCAGAATAAACCCCCCCCCCCCCCTTCAATAGTTTGACTGGCACTACTCTAGAGCAGGAGCCTTAATGCTCCTCCTGTAGCTGTAAAGGAAGAAACATTTTGGCTCTCGCAGTAGTAGTACTGCTGGCTATTTGGATTATTAGAGTCTTCTGCTTAGGTACGGGAAAGCTGTGTGAAGGCGAAAACTAAGTGGGGATCTTAAATGCTCTTCTACTCTGAAAAATGGAATACAAAGAAGGAAGAAAATAAAAGATTATCTGATTGTCCAGAGATCAAAAGTCCTTCAGGTGATCATATACTGTAGACCGAAGCTGAAATATATCCTTAGTTGTGTGAACAGGATAACTAGGCAGACTGAATGGGTGAGAAAGTCTTTTTCTGCCATCATTTAATATGTTACTTTAGGTTTGTGGATGGATTTGATCTAGAAATTCAATACAATGGTACTTGATAAAATAAGTAGAAGAACAACAAAGCAGCTCCCTTCGGAAGGGTGACAGATTCTAACTACATCAACAGAAGAGGCAGATTTTAAGTTCACTGCTAGAAACTTATGAAATCATTTCCCAGCCCTGATCTGTGTGTACAGAAGATGACTGGCAAGAACGGATACTAAAATGGATACATACACTCAAAGAAATATTCTCAGCAATTACTGTTCTCTGTCCAGTTAAGGACAGCCAATCAAAATGAAGTCACAAGACAAAGGAAGGAGAAATTAGATCTTCCCTAATAATTTTCTTTCCATAAGTCCTTCCTACTATTCCAGAACCTGTGGGACAGTTGTGTCCATCAACCTGCAGGTGGAGATAGAGAACTGAAAACTGAGCTGAAACATATCTCTCCTGGCATCCAGTCTAACTCCTCAGAATTTACAAAAACCAGCTGTAAGGAGAAAATCAAAACAAACACAACAACCTTAAACAACTCACTAAACTAACACTAACAAGACGAGCAAAAATGTGTGGACCTCTCATCTTTGGACAACTTGTAGAGAACAAGTACCATGCAATGTGACAGTTGTTATTTGACCCATTACTTTGCACCGACTAAATATGTCAGAAATCTTGGGCAGACCTCTGGGATAGTGGGAAGGACTAATTTAAAGAAAACAATCAGGTAAGACCTAATTTCTTTTATTACATAGCTTTCCACTATTCCAGAACATGTGGGATGTTCAAAAACAATCTCTAGAGTGGATGGAATCCTGGCACGACTGCCCTGAGGACTGAATCCCCAAATCCAATTAAGTATCCACCCTGTAGTGCTTGGCAAAGGTTTGCAGCATTGACCACGTCACCGCCTTGCGAATATCCACCAGAGACAGTAAGATAGTCTCCATCCAGGATGTCACTGTACGCCTCATAAAATGAGCCCAGAAGGCCTGAGGAGCCTGCTTCCCTGCAAGCAAATAAGCTGACGCTATAGTCTCCTTCAGCCATCTACAAACTGTGGGCAGCTATGAGGCCAAGCCTCTGTTTACCAAAAAGCACAAAACATGATTTTATAGGAGCACATCCTAATTTCTTCACCAGGAACCCATTCACTCTTAACCATGTCACTACCACCTTGAGGGCCAGATGGACTCTGCTGGTCTTTACTATGTTATTATATTAAAAATAAAAAAGTAGTAATGAATCAATTGGAAAGTGCCCAAACTTTTGCACTTGCCATATTCACTTTGTTATTTTTAATCTGTTAAAATCAGCCAATAAATAGTAATCATGTATTAAAATTTGCAGAAAGATGTCTATGCCAACACTCAGAAAAAGTTATATCTTCATTGGTTGCCAGAGACCATATAACTTCTCTATTCATATATTTTACATAAGTATTGCCATACTGGGACAGACCGAAGGTCCATCAAGCCCAGCATCCTGTTTCCAACAGTGGCCAATTCAGGTAACAAGTAGCTGGCAAGATCCCAAAAAAGTACATTTTATGCTGCTTATCCTAGAGATAAAGCAATGCTACACATGCACTTGAGGCAGTTACCGGAATTGGTGACTCCCCCTTGACAAAGTTAGCACGAAACGGGGACCTGTCGGGGTTCTTGAGTGCACCAACCTGCCTAAGTTAAGTGCTGCATATATTTTGTTGATCACGATTAGATTGCGAGAGATGTACTAATATAAATTACAAGTTGGTTAATAGCAAAGGTTGGTGGAGGTCAAGTCAATGATTAGAACATATACACGAATTATACATTCAGTTATTGAGTGAGAAAATTACTCTTTTCGTGTTATATATATGAGACTTCACTCCACTTTATATACAAAGAACCTGCATTCACATTTGTTTGAATACTTTGTGATATCCTAGAAATAAGCAGTGGACTTTCCCCAAGTCCATTTTATTAATGGTCTATAGACTTTTCCTCTAGGAAGCCATCCAAACCTTTCTTTAAACCCCAAGCTAACCGCTTTTACTACATTCTCTAGCAACGAATTCCAGAGTTTAATTACACATTAAGTGAAGAAAAATTTTCTACGATTCATTTTAAATTTACTACTTTGTAGCTTCATCGTAGTAGTTTTGGAAAGAGTAAACAAGCGATTCACAGATAGAATTAGGCTGAAAATATGACTGAAGCATGTGTGTACTTTGGGGTGGGGTGGGGTGAGGGAGGCATTGCCCCCCCCCCCCCAAATGAGCCCTGGGCAGGAGTAAGGACACGACAGCCTGGAGGAACCACAAGCTGCCCTATTACTTGCTCAACAACCTCTCCCTCCACCCTGTGACCACAAAACAAAATGAAACCGTGCACCGCTGCCAGCTTCCCTCTTCCTCCTCCCTTCGTAATGTAACTTCATGTTTCAGGGAGGGAGGAAGAGAGAAGCCGGCAGCGATGCACGCAGGGCTATGGTCCCTTACACGGTTTCATTTTGTTTTGCTGCAGTGGCGGGAGTGGAGTGAGCGATAAGAAGGCAGGGAAGTTGGCGGTTCTGGACTGGGGAGCTTTTAAAGAGTCACCAGGAGGGAGCGGGACGGAAAGAGAAAGAGAGAGAGAGAGGGATGGGACAATAGTGGAGTGAGGGGAAGAGAGATGGGACTATGCTGCATGATGGGGGAAGGGAAAGAGACAGGAGTATTGGGGACAGACAGGCCATGTTGAATAGAGAGGGAGGGAGGAGAGAGAAAGGGTAATGCTGGATGCTGGACAGAAGGGTGGTTAGATGGGGAAGAGCGGTGATGTAAGGGGGTGAGAGAAACAGAGGAGTGATGTTGGATAGTGGAGGCAGGGGAGGATAGGAAGGAGGGAGGGGGATAGGAAATCCTGGATGGCTGTAGCAGGGAAGGGGGAATGAGAGAGGAGATTCTGGATTGAAGGGGTGAGACACTGAATAGAAGAGGAAAGAGAGATGGGGAGACAGTGAATGGAAGAGGGAAATAAAGGAAGGGGAGAAAGGGGGGAGATGTTGGATGGAAGGCGAAAAGGAGGGATACTGAATGGAAGAGGAGAGAAAGGGGAGAAAGTGGATGGAAGGCGGAGAAAGTGGAGATGGTAAATGGAAGGGGATGAGAGAGATGGGAAATGTTGGATGGAAGGGGAGGTGAAAGACAGGATGGAAGAGGGGGGGGGAGAAAGAGCAGAAACACTGGATTGAGGGGGAAGAGAGGAGGAGGAGACACTGGATGGAATAAGGGAAGACACAGAGGAGATGGAAGGAGACATGGGATGGAATAGGAATAGAGAAGATGGAAGGAGGAGAGGCCAGAGTTAGTGAAAATCTAGGGAATATGAGGAAGGGGAATGGGAGGGCCAGGACGAGGGAAAGAGATGGAAACCTGTAGGTAGATGCAGTAAAAAGAGAGAAATTGAAGACTGGTTAGTAATAATGAAACCTGGACAGAGAGGCAAAATAAATAAATGGAAGAAGCTGAAAGGAAAAGATCAATGCTAGATGTAATAAAGGAAGTGAAAAAGACAGGAGGAGAGAGGAAAATGACAAATGAAAAAGGAAACCCTGCAAGAGAGTTAAGAGAAGAGAGAGGAAAGCAGAAACCAGAGACTAGAATCAACATGATTAGAAGAATTAAATGACCAGATCACACAGGTAGAAAAAAATAATTAAAATTTTTAATTTAGGATAGTGTCATAGCCAAGTATCCTACTCTAGAGGTTAATATATAAAAATAAAGCAAATATGTAGACAAAAATTAAACTGAACCCTTAAGAAGCTCAGGACACAATGCAACACAACAGAAAGAGAAACAGTGTTGTCTGTCCCCCTGTACTGTGGAAAATATAAAAATAGGTGTAAATTTTTAAAAACTGGCATATTACAAACAATATATTACACATTAAAATAAATATAAATTAAAAATGGAAAATAAGGTGATAGCTTTCTATTAGACTAAGTTAATAAATCAGTTACCTTTCAGAGGACAAAATCAACTTCCTCCGGTATATCATATTTAGGGGTCCTTTTACACAGGTGCGCTAATGATTAGTATGTGCTAAATGCTATGAAGTTCACAGGTATAAAATGGGCTTCTCAGCATTTAGCATGCACTAATCACTAGCGCACCTTAGTAAAAGAACCCCTTAATTTGTAATGTAGTATTTGGAATATGTCAGGTTTTGAAATTTACATCTGTTATCTTTATATCACGAGCTGACACTGTTGGACCCTGTTGCCAAAGCAGTGCAGTCCCGCCACCAAGAACCTGACGCAGCTAAACGAAACGCTGGCCATCGTTGGCTTGGGGCGAGGGAATTATACAGTGAAGTGCAGCGGTGAATTGAGTGCCGAGTTTGAAAGCTAAGTATCCTTTCAAACGTCATCTATATATCCACAGTGTTTATCTGTTGGGTTGAGTGGGTTAAAGACTTTTCAGTCATCACTTGGGACAGCGTTCTAAGGACTTGATAGTTTGCACACAGTCCATGCGGTTGGCCGATGATGAACAGAGGGTCCGTTTATGACCCGTTTCAGCTCTGTTTGACATGATACGTCTAGGAGCTCTGTGAGGCCTTTTTCCCTCTAATTAAATGTATTCAAGTCACATTGTTGGATATTTGTCACATTTTCATTTTGTGGAGATACATTCTATCTATACTATTATCTCACGATCATATATTTCCACACCCAAGTTTTTTTGTATTTATATTTATATTTTGCACAGTATGAGGGGATACACTACTATTTGTTTGGTGTTGTGTGCAGTCTGGCTACTTGGGAGTTCAGTTTAATTTTTGTCTACATATTTCTATTTTTAGTTTGTAGTTACTTATTCTATATTTGGTGATGGTCTATCTGCATTCTACGAGTGGGGAAGAGTTCTGCTTGCAATGAATGTCTGTGCAGGATCAATCTGTTGGCTTGTTTAATTTTCCAATAGGTATATTGATGTTCTAGTGCTCACCATAATGTTTACGGTGCAGCCTTTTCTTAGGTAGGTTCTTCTTGTGTGCCTCTTGGAAATTAGTGTTATTATGATATGGTAGAGTTGCTCTATAGTTCCTAAGCGACATTGTAGGGTTTTTTTTTATGACTTTAAAATATGCCTGACACTGGATTTTGGATTTGAATTTAGATTATGCCTTTCTCAATAGTAACTCAAGGCAAGTTACGTTCAGGTATAGTAGATATTTCCTTTTCCTGGATGGCTTACACTCTAAGCGTGTACCTGAGGCAATGGAGTGTTAAGTGACTTGTTCAAGAAATCAAGGTGCCACAGTGAGATTTGCTTCCCTGGTTGGCAGCCTGCTACTCTAACCATTAGGTACAGCTGATACCTATCCCAAACGTGTTTTGTAACCCAACAACAAACTAAAGCCAGTCAGATCTGAAAACTGGTGGCCATTTGGTAACCTACTAGGCAAATCACGTTATGGTTTCTGTTAAAGTGCTGCTGAACTCTCCCAACAGAAAGATGCTGGACCAGGGAGTTAGAACTGACTGCTAGCCAATAGTTAAAGTACCTGCATATATTACCAGAAAACTGCAAATACTATTCTGTTTAATAAGTTATATTATTTTGGTGTACATTATTTAGAATTTCTTTTTAAATTTGGCACACAGTGGTCCTTTTATAAAGGCACGGTCGCATTTTTAGCGCTCGCTAATGATTAGAGTGCGCTAAATTCCAGAAACGCCCATAGGAATATATGGGCATCTCTAGAGTTTAGTGCACGTTTATTAATAGCACACACTAAAAACGCTAGTGCGCCTTTATAAATGGACCCCATAATTCCCTGTAGTCTGTCTTCAGTGGCAGACGGTCTGCAAGCTCCAAGATGGAAAATGCACAAAGCAGATCGTTAAGAACGTAATTTATTAACACAATTCAAATAAAAATTATATATATATACACACACATATATAAATAGCCCGACACAGGCCGTGTTTCGCCCAGCAGGGCTGCTTCAGGGGCTACACAAAAATCCTGTGTCGGGCTATTTATATATATGTGTGTATATATTTATAATTTCTTAACGATCTGCTTTGTGCATTTTCCGTCTGTCTTCAGTGTGCATATTATTATCAGTAAGACAGCTAATAATGGGGTGGTAGCTGGTAGCTATGAACCAGAGACAATTTAAAGGGGACTTTCCCTGCTGTGTTCAAAAATACCCCTACTGTAACTTGCCCCATCATACCCCATCCCACGCCACCTTAGTCCCAGCCACCTGAGCCTCCCCAAACAGCTGAGTCACTGATTGCCTATGATGGATTGGAGGTCGAAAGTGGAGGTCAGCGTGAGGAGCAAGAAAATGGGGAAACTGTTGTGCAAAATCTTCATGGAGAAAAGAGATTTTGAAGGATATTTTAAGGGCAGTTCTATAAAAAAGACACCTATATTTAGGTACCTGATAGGAGCCTATTCTGTGAAGGGCAGTAGGTGTCTACTTTCCTTTATGTGTACTTGTGTGTGTGTGTGTAGGTGTGTGGGGGTAGGGGGGTAGAACTGGTAGGATCCGTGAGCCCCTTTTGTGCTGTTGTGAGGAGATGGGAGGTTGAGTGGTGGGACTGCCAAGCCCCGTTTGTGGTGGGGTGTTTTACAAGGGTATATTTTCTGCCTAGGGATTTGTAACAATCCAGCTTGTTTTGCTTTCCCAGTAGGAGATGTATTGATGTACTAGAGAAGTGTTTTCTAATCAGTGATCATGGTAAACTGGTGCCTTTTATGTTACGGCCCCTTTCTTTGGAATAACCTCCCTTTGAATATTAGGTATGAACCCTCTTTAAAAACATTTAAGGTAAAGGGCCTGGACGGCTGCTCTGTAGGAAATTGTGCTTGGTGGCCCGGAAAATAATTTTACAATATTGGGTGGGGTCGGAGATTCCCGCATTTGGGCATTGGCGGAATCAGATACACCAATTGATGGCATGGGAAGCTCGAGATGCGAAAGGCACTTTAAGATGTAAGAAACAGTTTTTGTCCATTTGGGATCCTTATTTACAAACAATGAGCCCGAGAGGTAGAAGTTTTATTATTAACAATTTGTAAACTACCTTGGGTAGTGTTAATAAGAGGTGAAGGAGGATAAGATGCTCACACTTTAGATAATTGAAAGATGGTTTTGAAAGGGAAGGTAGGGAGGGGGCAAGGGAGAGTTTTTGGGGGGAGGGGAATTGATGTTTAGTAGGTTAAAGGATTTGGGCTGGTAAGGGGGGGGGGGAAGGGGGAGAAAAATAAAAGTTTTGAGGCTACCTTGTATTGTTGTTCATTGATGGAGTTCCATGTCCTTTATGGGGTATATGGTCTTGTAACCGTGGAGGGTATGCATCTTGTAGAATTTTTTTTTTTTTAATTTTTAGAAGTCTTTATTGAAGTATAGAGTACAGAACAAAAAGAAACAACACTTCAATTCAATTCAACTCAGCTCATATCAATACAATCTACAATAAATGTTTCACCAATGACAGTCTTGAAAAGATAATGAAATTCTGTGTCCACTTAAATTTAGGTCAAATTACACTTCAAAACATTTTTGATTTTATTATTAGAATTTTTACAAATTGTTCAGTAAAAGTGGAAAGATACTGGAGATCTCAGGTAGAGCGGCAGCTATGTGTGTATTAGCATGGACTGTTAGACATTATATTAAGTGTGTGTTTTATGGATTCTGTTAATAAAAAGATTTAAACATAAAAACATTTAAGATTAATTTGAAGACCTATCTCTTCATCAAATTGTTTTTTCAGTGAGTCACTGGGGATGGCAGGTGCTTGGTGCACTTTAGTATACAGAATGTATGACAGCTCTCTGGAATGTAAGTGTCCTTTCCTTTCAATTGTATGGTATTCCTTTCCTATTGTTTTTTGGATCTTACATTATAAATCAATTTCAATTATGTGCTAAAAAAGCGATCCATCAAGTATTAACAAACATATTGTTAATGCTCATCTCAACCCTTTAATTATGTTTAAAATGGCTTCTTTCAGAAATTTGTAAGGTGTAACATTGATAAGCAGCATATCAAAGTGTATCTGTTTTTGGCAATATTACACCCTACAAACTTCTGAAGGAGGCTGTTTTTGGTATAATGAAAAGTGTTGCGATGAGCATTAACAGTACATCTGAGAGTCTGATATCATCTCTGGGCAACGTACTCTGATTTAAGAGTGAGGTTCATTCCTGTAACTGTTATGGAATTCACAAAACAACCCACTGGAAGATGTTATTCTGGAAGGTAAGAAATTACTTGCTGTCAATATCAGCCATTTTGCCTCCCAAATACAGCATTTCTACATCTAGAGCCTGTATAAGGTTCATACTGGCATGGTATGGAGGAAATAGTGGAGTACTGGGGGAAGAGGGAAAGCTGGCTAAAGGAAGAGGGAGGGCGGAAGAGAGAGCAGGCGGCAGTAGTAAGGAGAAGGGGTGCGCTGCCCTTGATAAATCATGGGACTGTAAGTGGGGGCACCATTAGCACTGTTCCCTCTAAACTGGGCAGGAGTCCTCCAACTGCATTGCTGCCAATGGGGGGCGGTGCTTCAATATCATCTCTTCCATCATTAGGGATAAGCAGGTTCCCTAGAGTCCTGCAGAGATTACCTGTCTCTCACTATTGAGAATGTGATGGTGAAACAGTGTCTTCTACTAGCAAGACTATAGGTGGTGGACTCCCACTTAGCTTAGAGAGAACAGTGACGATGAAACGAACTTCCCTTGGTGATGACTCATTACAGTGAAAAAAAATCTTCACTGTCCAATAAACTGGGTTCCTATCCAGTCTGTTTTTTGAGATAACCATAATGAATATGTATGAGACATATATATATGCAAATAAATATGCTGTGTCACACCTCACCCTTTATAATACCCCCCCCCCCAAATGGGACAGTCAAATTATATCTATGGACTGAAAGGCCTGAAATTAAGAAAGATACAGAGGGAGGGAGGACTGAGGACAGGCAATTTAGACCTGCAGAACAGTGGACAAACTACCCTGTTTCCCTGAAAGTAAGACATCCCCCGAAAATAAGACCTAGTAGAGGTTTTCCTGAATTGCTAGATATAAGGCCTCCCCCAAAAGTAAGACCTAGCAAATTTTTGTTTGAAAGCAGGGCTGCCGAGAGCCGGACAAGGCCGCCCCCAGGCCGCCCCCCCCCCCCCCCACCCACCCTCCATCGCTCCCGGAACTCCTTCCTTCCGTGCCCCGCCCTCACGGACGTTACATCGAAGGAAGGAGTGGCCTGCCCTGCTGCTGCTTGCTGCAAAGGTGAAAGGAGGTGTTTAAGGTTAGTTCCGGGAGCGACGGAGAGCAGGCAGGCCAACCCTGATCCAACCCCGATGTTTCCCCGAAAAATAAGACAGCCCCTGAAAATAAGACCTAGCGCATTTTTGGGGGGCAAAAATTAATATAAGACAGTGTCTTATTTTCGGGGAAACACGGTAGCACTGGCAGAGTGACCACCTTGTAAACAGGGTGAGACAAAAAAAAAAAGTAACCCTCTACAGTTTTTTGCCATTTTCTTATCAACCACTTTGAATTTCAAAAAGAAATTTTAAGTACTTAGAAAAAACATAGAAAAATGAAGGCTGATAAAAAACCATACGGCCTATCTAGGCTGCCCATCCACTATCCTTTCCTCTTCCTTAGAGATCTAATGTACTTGTGCCAAGCTTGCTTGAATTCAGATACAGTTTTTGTCTCCACTACCTCCACCAGGAGGCCATTCCACGAATTCACCACCCTTTCTGTAAAGTATTTCCTGAGGTTCTGCGTCTATCCCCTTTCATTTTCATCCCATGCTGCCTCGTTCCAGAGTTTCTTTTCAACTGTGTGTGTGTGTGTGTGTGTGTGTGTGTGTGTGTGTGTGTGTGTGTGTGTGTGTGAGGGTGCGGTGTGTGTGTCTTTTTTTGTTTTGTTTTTTGCTTGGGTGTTGAGGAAGGTGCTGTGCTGTCCTTGGTCGCTGTTTGCTGCTGGCTGGGTCGCGGGTAATCCTTCCAGCTGGGCCGCAGCTTGTCCTGTTCGCCCATGTCTCAGATGGTGACGGGCACGTTGTTTTCCGGCTCCTCTGACTCCATGTCAAGCGATCCCAAATATAGTCTGTGCTATAGGCCCTCTGGCACTCTTCAGTACTGGCATTAGGCATTTAAAAATTTCTTCCCCCCCCCCCCCCCCCCCCCCAGTCTATTTTTGCACATACCCACAGCAGGAATATTCTTCTCTCGTTCCAGCGGTGGTTCTGTGCTCTCCGTGCTGCTCAGATAATGAGCCATTCTGCTGGGGAATGCTCCTCCCTTATTGTCACGTAGTTTCCTCTGATTGGTCCGTCTTACGTTGCCGTGTTGGCTGGGAACGGTGTTGTGATGGTCCTTTGTGTTTCAGAATGTTGAGGGTGTTTTTTCTGATTGGTCCGTCATGCGAGGGCGGGGCAGAGAGACATGGTCAGTGTTGTGGCTTCACCACCATGAATCCATGAACCCTTCAGGGAGTGACTGAGTGACTTCAGAACGTTGTCTTCAGAACGTTGAGGGTGAGTTTTATTATAGTAGATGAGATCCCACCAGAGTCTTATACTGAGGCATCATCAACCTCCTTTTTTCCTACTGGCCATTCCTCTTTCTATGCACAGGAACTATGTGCTGCCCAAAATCCCACTCTATTCCCACAAAACTGACTATGACAATCTCACTGCAAGTTATGTGGTGACGGAAGAAAATAGAATAGCTGTTCAAAAGGTGGCACCACAACAAGCATCCAGAGAAAGTATACCACAAACAAAATACGAAAGTGCTAAACCCTTACGAGAGAAGCTACACTGGCTCCCACTTAAAGAGCGAATCACGTTCAAAATATGCTCCTTAGTCCACAAAATCATTCACGGAGATGCACCAGCCTACATGTCAGACCTGATAGACCTACCACCTAAGAATGCCAAAAGATCATCCCGCACATTCCTTAACCTGCACTTTCCTAACTGCAAAGGTCTAAAATACAAACTAAAGCACGCGTCAAACTTTACCTACTTGAGCGCACAGTTATGGAACGCATTGCCGCGCAACTTAAAAATGATCTACGAATTAACGGACTTCCGCAAACTACTGAAGACCCATCTCTTTAACATGGCATACCACAAAAATCAACCAATGTGAATATACACCACTCCACCACATATATTCAGAAATGTTTTACAATATCTGCTTGTTATATTCCTATCACTATCATGTTACCAAAAATCCTGCTGTAGTACTAATTATCTATTTTCTATATACTTCCATTATTCACGATGTATTGTAAGCCACATTGAGCCTGCAAAGAGGTTGGAAAATGTGGGATACAAATGCAACTACAAATGCAACCTCAATCCATATATCTACGCCGATGATGTAACAATATACATCCCTTTCAAACAAGACACCAAAGAAATCTTCAAGAAGATCAACCAAAGTCTGCGTATCATGAACACCTGGGCAGATGCATTTCGTTTGAAACTAAATGCAGAAAAAACTCAATGCCTGATACTCACTTCCCAATACAACACGAATAAATTTACCGCTATAACTACACCCAACCTAAACCTTTCAATCTCAGAAACGCTAAAAATCCTTGGAGTTACTATCGACCGCCACCTAACACTCGAAAGCCATGCAAACAACACAACCAAAAAAATGTTTTACAGCATGTGGAAACTGAAAAGAATAAGACCATTCTTCCCAAGATCCGTCTTCCACAGCCTAGTTCAATCCCTCGTACTCAGCCATCTGGATTACTGTAACTCACTGTACGCAGGCTGCAAAGAACACATCCTGAGGAAACTTCAAACAGCCCAGAATACAGCAGCCAGACTCATCTTCGGATTACCAAAGTATGAAAGTGCTGAACCCTTACGAGAGAAGCTACACTGGCTTCCACTCAAGGAACGTATTACCTTCAAAATATGCACATTAGTCCACAAAACCATCCACGGCGAAGCCCCAACCTACATGTCTGAGCTAATTGACTTACCACCCAGAAACGCTAAAAGATCATCCCGAACCTTCCTCAACCTCCACTTCCCTAACTGCAAGGGCCTGAAATACAAGAAGCTGCACGCATCAACCTTTTCTTACATGAGCACGCAGTTCTGGAACGAACTGCCGCGGAACTTGAAAACGATCTATGAACAAACCAATTTCCGTAAGTCATTGAAGACACATCTTTTTGATAAAATCTACGGAAAGAACCAAAACACCTAAAGCTCACACTCACTGCTCATTAATACATCAACATATCCACTTATAACCCTCAACCCCTAATCTCTTTTTTTTTTTTTTTTTATTCTTTATTTATCAATTTAGATATATTAAACAAGCAAAAATAAACTTGTCAAGTAAATAACATCACTGTTTAACTATATAAGGAAATCAATTAATATTCAAACATTTACAGCATGTTAATTAAAGTCCACATTATTGAGATTCAAAAATTACATCATGGATTCCAAAAGAAAATAATTAAGGAAGCTTTCCTTAATTCGGATGCTCATAAAAGATATCTTCTCTTAATATATAGGGTTCTAAGTTAATTACTCCCTTGTCCTTTTGCAGCTAAGAATGAAGAAAGCTGTGCCGGCTCATAAAACACATATTTATTAGATTGATATTTAACTAGGCATTTGCACGGGTACTTTAGAAAAAACGTACCTCCTAACTGAATTACACCAGGCCTCATAAGTAAAAATCTCTGTCTACGTTTTTGAGTCTCTTTAGTCACATCAGGGCAGAGACTAACTTTTAAACCAAGGAAACTCTTATCCTTATTTTGGAAGAAAAGTCTCATCAGCCAGTGTTTATCTGGCGACAAGGCTACTGTGGCAATTAAAGTAGATGCCTGAACTAATTCAGTATCTGAGGATTCCAGTATCAATGAAATATCCAATTCTGACTTTTCTTGAGGCACTGGGCGCTTCTGGGACAGGTAATATATTTGTGTAAATGGTGGAACCATTTCCTCTGAAGCGCCAAGTGTCTCAGTAATATACTTTCTAAGCATTTCCCTTGGTAAAACTCCAAATTTTTTTGGAAAATTTAAAAAGCGGATATTATTGTTTCTGGTTACATTCTCCAAGAATTCAGTACGTCTCCTCAAGGAAATTAAATCTTTAATCATAGTCTCTTGGTTTAAATGAACCTCTTTCACTTGTTTTTCCAATTCTTCTTGACGATTCGATATTGTCTCTACCTTGAGTTCAGTCTGTTGAACCTTGTGGTCCATATTAGACATTTCTTGAGATAATTGTTTAATTTGTGGACTTAAGGAACTCCCCAAGTCCACAATCAAAGTGTATAGAGTCTCTAATGTAATTTCAGTGGGTTTCTGGGATTTAGGAAATTGTACCTCTGTAACTGCAACAGCGGTCTGTAGTGCTTTATCTCCGGTCACAGCTTCCATCTGGTGCTGATTATTAGATGTCATATCTCCCCCTTGAGAGGCACCTAGATCACAAAAAGGGTCCACACTGTCCGCAGTTCGACTCTCCTCCTCGGTCCTGTGGACGACTACACTCTTCGGTGGCGTCCTGTTAGGATCCGGCGTCGACGTGCTCGCTCCCGAGGGTTGCGGGGGAGGCGCCCTATCATCGGGGCTGAGCGATAGCTCCAGTCCAGCGGTCTCCGAAATGGTTCCATTTCCACCCGGTCGACCTAGCAGACCTGCTCCCGGTGTTCCTGATATCTGTGCTCCACGAAGGTAATCAATCATTGTGGACTGTAAAGGAAGACTTTGCCGTGGAGGGGCAGCGGCGGAGGACAAGCGGCCCCTTCTCTTTGGCATTTTTCTTTCCCGGAGCTTTCTGAGCGTCCGAACTAGTCAGCGGCCATTTTGAATGCTCAACCCCTAATCTCACCACACTCACACCTCTACTCACAGAAAACGCCCTTAATTTCCTGTTGTTCCCTTCCAATGTCCCAATGTTCTTTTCAATTGATTTATTCCTTATTGATTTTGATTTTGCCACGTTTAATTCCTCAATGTAATCCATAACCTGAATTGTAACAAATTGTATTTCCACCAATCATAATGTACTGTAAGCCACACTGAGCCCGCAAAAAGGTGGGAAAATGTGGGATACAAATGCAATAAAATAAATTAATTAATTAATTAATTTAATTAAATAAATAAATAAAAAGTCTGCAGCAGATGGGGTGGGGACAGGATGTCTGCCTCTTTGGTCAATGATAGTCTTGGATTTCACACTGAAGTTTTTTTTTTTACACACTGGCCCCCACTTGAAAAATACGATTAGGGTTTTGAAGAGACACTGACAGTAGGAGGGCATTTTCTCCTGTTTAGGTTTGGTATAACAAGAATTTGATTTAATAAGCCTGAATACACTTCCTAACTTGCCTTTGTATTATTTTTACTTTTTAATAACCTTGCTTCTAGAGTAATTTATTTTGTTTGGTTTTGACTTTTCTTTCCAATTTGTAAATTTTATTGAAAAAACACTTCAACAACAACAAGGAGCACAAGTCTCCCCAAGCATTACCGTCACACAAATGTACAGGAAATCTAAAAGTTGTGATACAAACATTTTTCAGTAACCCCCCAGAATTCCCCCCTCCCCAGCCCCTATCTTCCCATCCCCAAACCTCTCAACCCCTCCCACTACTCCCCTCCCCCTTACCCCTCCCCCCCCCCCCACACTTCATTGGTCCTAAAAACCCCTCAGACTGTTACATTATTCAGGATACAATCTAGGTGTATCCATTCCGCCGCTTCGGGGCTATATTTCCCCCTACGTCGATCTGTCAATTTTTCCAATGCCGAAACTACTCTGATTTTGGCTATGCAATTGTGTACAGTCGGTCCCGCAGTTTGCTTCCAATACAGAACAATAGTGGTTTTCGCCGCAGCGAGACTCAATCTTTTGAGTCTACGCTGCCACTTCAGCCCTCTCTGGTTTCCCTATCCCAATAAACACCACTTGGGATCACATGGAAACAGTGACACCAAGGCTTTGGTCAATAACCGAGTTATTTCCATCCAAAAAGATTGCAATAAAGTACAGTCCCACCAGATATGATAAAAGGTACCCTTATCTTTCCCACATCTCCAACATAAATCTGAAGAACCCGGATACATAACTTTCACCCTATCATGAGGAGTTAAATTTATCTCCTATATCAAGATATACACATGGGCTCATTTTCAAAGAACTTAGACATACAAAGTAATATAGAAACCTATGGTACTATGTAACCCATGGTGTGTTAATTTAAATTGATATAAATAAGATTACAAATCTAAGCTGGAGTGGGGAAATTTAAAACGTAAAATTGCAACATATGCTGAAAACATGGCCATTTTTATCATTTCGCATTCCCTATAACTAGAAGAGCAGCAACTTCTGTGCTAGACTTTCATACACTAATCAGATGTCAGCTCCTAATCAATAAGAAGATATATCCCGCTGATGTCACATCATGTGATCATAGCTGAAGAATGCCACTGAAAAATTGCTTGTGACTTTTCATTGAATACTGTGATGAAAATGCATAAAGGATAAAATCAAAAACAAGTAGGGAAAGTATGTGGAACATGGCTGATGGAATTCTTTCCAACCCGTGTGTGTGTTTGCACGCAACCCCTCTCCATGCAAGTGTGTGTGTGTATTGCAGGGCCACACAGAGACACAGCCAGGCCTGGGATAGGACTGCCAACCGACCAGCCCTCCCACACACACCCAATTTGGGCCGCCACCCCCACCTGCCCCTTTCCTTCCTGTGTCTCCTGCTCCTGTGTGCTGGAACCCAGATGATTGCATTAATGCGATAACCTGGGTTATTGCATTAGTACAATCACCCGGGTCCTGGAACACAGGAGCAGGAGAGAGACAGACCCAAAAGCAGGCAGGCAGGAAGAAGCTTGCCAGTGCCAGGCCCTCCTTGGAGGCCAGGCATGGGGAATCCCCCCCCCACACACACACCTCCGTTGGTGGCCCTGGTGTGTTGGGAGGGGAAGGTTAGGTGTGTGTGTGTGTCTATGCATGTGTGTTTGTGTGTTGATATGTGTGTCTGTGATCAAAAAAGAGAGGAAGGTAGTTAGAAAGGTCAATTCCTTAATCACAATATTAGTGGATCAGTGTATATACTGCAGCTGTTAAAGCCACTTATTTTGGAGGGGGTTCATCTTTCACCTCCCACCAAATGCGAGAACTGCATTTGTACAGCATATAAACTTTCTCCAGATCAACTCCTTCCTTCCTTCATTTGAGGACAATTGCTTTCCAGTTCTCCATCTCCATGGCCTTCCCATTGGCTGTGTAGCAGTGTGAGTGAGGGTGGGGCCTTCAGCTTTCACAAACACAGCCAACAAACAGGGTTGCAGGTAAAATAAAAGCCCTTTATAGCTGCAGACCAATAAATATAAGACTGTTGCTTCACAGGCCTTAACGCCATGCCATTGAAGTCTTTCTCTCACAAATACACAAATCACTTTAGGGCTGCCTTCTAGCCTGGTCCAAATACAGTGGCTGCAGTTCAGAATGATCATGTACTAGCACTGTCTTGGGTCCTACCTGGACACACACACACAAAATCAGTTTCCCTCAAAATATAAGTCAAGAGCATCTCCGACCTTGGCAATCTTCCTTGTATATATAAAACTCCTGGAGGCAGAGACTTGAACGCTGCTTCTTACCCCAGGGATCACTCTTCCTTCCCTGATATTACACTCAGGTACTGCAGTCCCAGTTGCCACTCCCTTGGAAGATTCCTTACTCAGGGCTTCCCTGATATGCTCTGCTCCAGAGTAGAGACCTGCAAGGGAATGGGGTTTTGCAGGAATCGATGTGGGATTGTGGGGACGGTGGCAGTTCATGCAGGGTTCCCGTAGAAGTGTAAGCTGCACCAGCCTCTCACCTACCAAGTACCAAGTTCAGTAAATGCACCCTCCTCCTTGCTTTAACAGCGCAGATGCAGAAAGTCTTTTTCCATTAATCCTCTCTGCTCCTGGGTTGATACGTAGGCCTCAGCTCTGACAAATGCACGAGCATCAGAGGGAAAGGGAAATGGGACTTGATATACTGCCTTTCTGAGGTTTTTGCAACTACATTCAAAGCGGTTTACATATAATCAGGTACTTATTTTGTACCAGGGGCAATGGAGAGTTAAGTGACTTGCCCAGAGTCACAAGGAGCTGCAGTGGGAATCGAACTCAGTTCCCCAGGATCAAAGTCCACTGCACTAACCACTAGGCTACTCCTCCACTACCAACATTCCATGTAGAAGCCTGCCCTTGCAGATCAGCAATGCGGCCGCGCAGGCTTCTGTTTCTGTGAGTCTGATGTCCTGCACATACGTGCAGGACGTCAGACTCACAGAAACAGAAGCCTGCGCGGCCGCATTGCTGATCTGCAAGGGCAGACTTCTACATGGAATGTTGCTGGTGGAATAGCAACATTCCATGCAGAATCTCAAATAGTAGCAACAGAATCTCCAATAGTAGCAACATTCCATCTAGAATTTCAAATAGAGAAAGGGAAATGGGACTTGATATACTGCCTTCCTGAGGTTTTTGCAACTACATTCAAAGCGGTTTACATATATTCAGGTACTTATTATATACCAGGGGCAATGGAGAGTTAAGTGACTTGCCCAGAGTCACAAGGAGCTTCAGTGGGAATCGAACTCAGTTCCCCAGGATCAAAGTCTACTGCACTAACCACTAGGCTACTCCTCCACTCCACTCCACTCACCTGACCTACAGATGTGTGCATGTAGCAACCTCTCAGCACAAAGTGCCAGTGAATCAGAGACGAGTCTTACATGTGCAAACCAGATTGTTCCAAGTTTGAACTTCTATTCCTTCCTTACCTGCAGTGCTGTGGCTCAAACCCAGAGAGACAGAGAGCAAACCAAATTTTTTTTTTTTTTTAGGTAGTAAATTCTTGTGGGGACAGGTAAGATTCCAGCATGGACAGGTGGAAACGGGTTAGATTTCTCTCCATGTGCAACTCTACTCCAGAGCCTTTAACCTCCAGCCTGCCTGAGCCCCATCCCCCTAACTTAGCAGGTTACCTCAACCTACCTTAAAGTGACCCAATTTCAGCATCAGTGAGGGAGTGTTCTTAAGAAAATCTGCCTTTGTACCATTCACTCCCTCACATGCTGGACTCCACATACAGTTTCTTCTACAGGCAGGGCAAGCACACAGGTGGGGTGAAACCAGAGAACTGCAGATGGAGATTTTAAATTCTGATAAATGTCCAGACATATTATCTATCATTCTACCTTCTAGACATTAATGTAGAATTTTGATGTGCTCTGAACAAAGCCAGACAGTTGGCAATTCTGACCTCCCAAGTCCTAAGCACAACTCACAGGGCACCCCCCCCCCCCCCCCCCAAATACGTGGGCCCAAAGTATATGCAAAGTTTGCCAACGGATTAATTTGGCACTGCCCACAGTAACAGATGCTACTTGGTAATATGCATAGCAGCCACCAAGAAAACTGTATGATTCCTGAAAATTTTTTCAAAGAGAAATAACAACAAAGAAAATTAAATAAACTGATAGGGAAATATTAACATTCTCTGTGTGAGCATCTGTGGAGTCTGCAAGTGTAAGTACATCTCTGTTCTGTTCTGTGCTGTATCTGTACTGAGCCTGTGTTGTGTGAGGGAGGTAGCTGAGGTTGTAGGGGGCATTTGTGGGGTGCCAAGTTTGATGGGAGTAGTTTGGACTATGTAAGGGTGGTTCTGGGGGCCTAGTGTTGGAAGTGGAGAAATTTGTGGGATAGTGGGGCGTTTGCAGGGGGTACTTTTGGGGGGACAGGTTGTAAGGTATTGTGTCTGTTTCAGGTAAGGAAATTTTGAGGTATGGGATAGTCTGTAGGGAGTTTTTTTTGGTGGTGGAGCAGTTTTTGGGGTGGTGGGTTAATTACAGGGAGGTGGATTTGAGGGTAGAGCAGTTCAGAGAGTGGTGGGTCAATTGGGATAGCTTTTTTGGCAAGAGGTACTTTAACAGTGATATGGTAGCTGGACAGAAAATATTTTGGGTGTTGGGGCAGTACGCAGACTGGCATTAACAGCTGCAGAGCACAGTTTTTGGATATGGAGCAGTTTGCAGGGTGGTGGGACAGTTGAAGAAGGGTAATTTTTGGGCATGCAGCAGTTGCAGGGAAAACTAGACTGCTGTCAGGTCAAGGAAAAACTTTCATCTCTTGTGGCGTCCCGCAAGGCTCCATATTGTCTCCACTGTTTAACATCTTCTTAAGTCCTTTGGTCAGCCTGGTTCAAAGCTTTGCTCTAAGTGCGTACTATTATGCTGATTATGTTTTATTAATACATTATGCCAAGTCTGGCATCTTTGATCTTGCCCCATTTCAGGCTTCTCCCAAAAGCTTCCTCTCCTACTTCACCCCTACCTTTCCTCCATCAGGCTACGAGAGCAGAAACAGCAGACCAACTGCAGCATAGGAAACATACTGCTACTACTTATCACTTCTATAGCGTTACTAGATGTACACAGCGCTGTACACTGAACATGTAACAGACAGTCCCTGCTCAACAGAGCTTACAATCTAATCAAGACAGACAAACAGGACAAATAAGGGATAACGGAATTACTTAAGGTGGGAATTATAAAACAGACATGAGTGCTGAACAAGTGAATAGGAATTAGGAGGTAAAGGTGGGATTTTAGCCTAGATTTAAAGATGGGCAGAGATGGAGCTTGACGTACTGATTGAGGGGGTCCTTTACTAAAGCTTAGCTTGAGTTATCTGCAGCAGGCCCCATTTCTGCAGTGAGAAATGAGCCGCTGCATGCTGTGCTCACTATACCCAATGCTGCTGCTATCTGCTCCACTAAAGCTGAGTTTGCAGTGGCCTAGGGGTGAAGGAAATCAGTGGCAAATAGATCCCATGTTATCTAAAATCTGAGTTTCATCCCACACGGAGCACTGGGCAGCAGCATCCAGGTGCTTGTTGACTAGGGAACTTGAGAACAATCCTGTCTGTACCTATATGTTGATTATACATAAGTTTTTCTGTGAACTCTGTGCCTATTTCCCTTGTCCTTTAAAAACTACCTTCTCCACCCTCCCCCCCCCCCCACCCCAATTGAAACGAGTAGACAAACCCAATAAAGTTGTACTGTGTTCTTTGTTTATAAGCAACATTTATGGGCGGATTTCAGGAGACAAAATGTATCAGTTTCTCTCGATATATATAGTCTGAGAAGTTAATTTTGCCCTCAGTGACAAGTTTAATTATAAAGGGCAAGAACTGCAGATGCATTTTACATTAAGCTATACTTGAGATCCTCATTTGCAGGAACTACAGCATATGGAGAATAGATATAGAGGCCCAACCTTCTGACACTGGAAAATATGGATTTTGCCAATGCAGCACTGTCAGTATAAATGGATACTGCAAAGTAGGCATAGAACATTCCAGTTATGCTAAATATAGCCGGCAAAACAATAAGAACTATAAATGGCTCAGTGAAAGTATTGTACACTGCTATGAAGCAAGTCCCTGGTTTCAACCCCAGGTCATGACTTTAGCTCCCTGGGTCAGCTGGGAATGTCATGGTCAAGGATGACAACCGGTGGTCAGATTCAAGGTTCGGCTCCCCTCCTCTGCATGTCCAGCGATTCTCCCCTCCCCTCCTCTGCCCTCCCATCCCATCTCATCCATGTCCAGTGATCCTCCCCTCCCCACCTGAGGTCACAGTGGCGGCAGGTTCAGCTCAGCTCGCGTTACCTCCAGCCTTCCCTTGCCTTCCCTCTCAGTGTCCCGTCCTCCTCTGACGTCATTTTGTCTTTCCGTGAGGGCAGGACACAGAGGGAAGGGGACGCTGGAGGCGAGATGACGTAAGCTCATTAGCATACAGTTACGAACCCAGCCAGCCATCCAGGCACGCAGATTGACCAATTATTATATAGAGAGATTGGTACAAGGTGTTATCTTTGTTTCTTTTATTCCTTCTAGGATTAGTCATCTTCATCCTGTGCATGAGTTAGCCAAAACATGATGGGTATTTGAATGAAATTCTATTTTTATTTAATGTATGTTTTATTAAATAAATGCAATACTTTTTATAATTTTCAAGTTGTGTATCTTCTATATTGCTGGTTTGCGGGCCTGCTGCTTCTTGTGCGGTTGTTTAAAAATACAATTGTGGAAGCCCAGACAAAATAAATTCCACACATTAAGAAAGGTCAAAGGAAATCCAAATGACTACCAGTATGGTTAAATAATGCTGCGACAGGGTTACCAAAGTCAAAATAGCATCTTAAAAAAAAAAAAAAAAAGTAGCACCAAGTGAGAAAAATAGGAAATAGCATAAGCACCATTAAATCAGATGTAAAACATTACGAGCAGATCAAGGACAAATTTAAGAAGCTTGACAAAGGTAAAAACTAATAATAAAACTTTTTTAAATATAGCAAAAGCAGTATGTTTGTAACGGAGTCAACTAGACCACTAGATAACTGGAATAATGTGGGAATTCAGCAAGAAAAAAAAGTTAAAGCAGAAAAACCGAATTCTTTGCGTCAGTGTTTATATTGAAAGTGATGATGTGTAGATAGTCACAGTGAAAATATTCTTTGAAGCTGGTCATTCAAAGGAACTGAAGCAAGTCACTGTGAAACTTGAAGATGTACTCAAGCAAACTGACACGTTAATTATTAGCAATAACTAACCCCATGTTTTCAAAGCTGGGCTGTGTCAGCATTGCAGTGCAGCTTTGTAAACAGGGGGTTAAATTTGTTTAAATACATTTTGTATTACGAATTGTTCAAACTGAGTACTGTACTGAATCTGAGATCATATTATTTGGAAAAAAAAATACAGAATATCACCAAAGCCTGTTATTTCTCAAGTTCTGAAATCTGAAATTGCAGACCTGCTACTGGGATCTGTAGCCTGTTATTAAAATTTGAATATGTACCCATTGACTGGAAGATAGCCAATGTAATGCAATTTTTTTAAATGGCTCCAAGGGTGATCCAAGTAAAATAGTAGAAACTATAATTAAGTCCAGAATTATAGGATACACTGTATGGATAGACAAGGCTTAATGGAAAAGATCCAGCATGATACTACTTCTGTCCTTACACAGAAATGGTACGTTGATAAGGTTAACAAATGTTTAAAGAGAACCTTTTAAGTCAGTTAAGATATATTCATTTAACAAAGCAGTAGAAAGCTGCCTTTTGATTTGTTGGATTTCATTACTTGATTCTATTTTTGGCTAGCGTTTCCTTCCTACCACCTGAAATATGCAAGATACCACAATTTATCACTCAGAATATCTATGGTAGAACAGTTGTTTATGAGTTAACGTCACACTGCTCGGATCATGAAAGAAAGGGTTTCCAAAACTAACCTGTGCCTTTGCCACTTCTATCAAATAGCACTCCCTCCCTTCCAATCCAAGGACAACCACCAATTGTAAGGATACTTTTGGGACCCTCCTTAGTTCAGGAAAGAGGAAATGTAAACCATTTTGCTATAGCATCCCCAGCTCAGATGGCTGAAATGGTTCAGCCCCCTAAATTAGCCTGAGATTCATAGGTGGCAGTGTGGTTGTTCTCAACAGGGGTGTAGCCAGACACCTAATTTTGGGTGGACCTAGGCCCAACATGGGTGAGCAGAACTATGCCCTGTCCCACAAGCGATTTGGTCTCTCTCTCTCTCGCCTGCATGCCATATGGTCTCTCAAACATCCCCCCTCCCCCGCATACCGCAGATTTTCACCGGCAGCAAGCAGCAACTAATACACACTTCTCAAGTTGCCCCCACAGCCTTCCCTCTGATGCAACATCATGTTTCCAATTATGCTTGAATACATCAGAGGAAAGGCTGTGGGGCTGGAGTGAACAGTATGTATCAGTCGCTGATCACTGCAGGAGAAGATCTGCTATTTACAAGGTATGCAGAAGGGACGGTTGTTGGAAGTTTTCGGCTGGTGAGGCTTGAGAATCCCTGCTAGCCACATCATAGGTGGGCCCACCCTTGGCTAAGCCAATGGCTCTCCATGAGCAACAATATTTTCCTTTTGGCTTGCAGTCTTGAGTCTATTTATTTTATGTCTTGTGAAGAGGCCTCCCTTAAGCTTTAAGTTATGTCCTTCATGAAGTGCATATGAAAAGACAGAGGTTTTATCTACTCCTCTGCCTGAGTACAAAACAAGGAGTAAAGTAGGAAGCTTGGACTACAATCGAATAACAGAGAAAGCACCAACTGACAGCTTGACTAAAAAATAAATGGTATTGTGTGGGAAATTCCCAAGAGGAAGTGTGTGTGGAGGAGGATCTCATAGTGGAAGGAAAAACTTTTGTAAAGCTCAGTCAAAGGGGCTACATTTACACAGCGCTTGAGGAACCATCAACCATTTTCATCTGTGTCTGAAAATGACAGACACAGATGAAAGACCTATATGTGTATTACAGACTGCCCCAGCACTATCTGGTTCAGAGGAAATATTCAGCACCACTATTCAGTTAGTTCTACTGAATACCCTTCTCACCAGCACTTACCCAGTTAACAGCAGCTCCTAATAGGATAAGTGCCTTTGAATACTGACCCCATTTTGTTTCCAGCCCTCTCTCCACTTTCATTAAGTACATGCACTTTCATTATGTACATCCACTTCCATTAAGTACACGCACTCTTACTCTTGGGAGAAGGTTCTTCAATGGGAAGGAATTTTTCTGTCAAAGCGTGTATTTTTTCATGCCTTGCAACATGGAAGTTTCATGGGAGTTTCTCATGCGGTGCTCCAACTCAACATTACTGAAAACTTGTGCAAACATTGCCTACTTTGAAGTTGTTTTATTATTGTAAACTGCTGTCACAACTCAGTGAAAAATATTTTATGAAGATAATAAATCAAATCAAATCTCTAAATACATGGTGTAGAATGAAGTTTGGGTGCATTCAACTGCAAAATCTCACCTCTAGACAGCCCAGTCTTCCGGAATTCCTTATTTAGCATTATCGCCACTTAGAAATCCAGCGTGTTGCTTCACAAATGAATTAGATATCTAAACCTGTCCTTTTGGATATCTATATTGCAACTTTAGAGGCCCTTTTACAAGCCACAGCAAAATCTGGAATTAGTGCACGCTAATATGGGATTTTCCTGCACACTAAGGTGTCCTTTTACTGGGGTGCACTAGCAGATTAGTGTACACTAAATGATAAGACACCCATAGAAATATAATGGGCATGTTATCATTTAGCGCACGCTAATCATTATCGTGCACTAAATCCACTGCCAGGCTTAAGTAAAAGGATCCCTAAGTCCAGATTTACCATGGCAGTATAGTACAGTTTTATTTTTCAGGTCCCACTCTAAGGGACTCTTTTGCTAAACTTTAGCCTATTTTATATGGGCTTCTTACCATTTAGCACATGCTAAGCTTGTGCGGGACTTGCAAAAAAAACAAAAACAAACGCAGGAGCACTTACCGTCTCCCGTGTTCAGTCCGCATTATCTAGTTAGCTGGATAATGCTTCCATGACCATTCCCTGCCCATGCCATCCATGCCCCCTCCAAAAAAATAAATAGTGTGTGATAAGAGGCAAACTACCACAAAATAATTTAACATGTTTTGTAGTAGGCCTTTTTTATTTCTGTGTTAAGACAGCATTAGTGTTTAATATGGTTTAGTAAAAAGGGCCCCATAGATATGCAGCTGCAGTAGAAGCAAATAACTATTTAGTAAAATACAACAATGCAATACAATACTTATATTCCACATTTACCTTACAAAGGTTCAATGTGGATAAGAAGTACCAGTAACCATAAAAAAATACTGGAATTATACAAAATGTTTACATTAAATTTTTAATCTAAAAATTGACTAAATAAGAAAGGGGCCCATTTACTAAGCTACGTAAGCACCTATGTGCGCCCAATGCGCACCAATTTGGAGTTACCACCCAGCTACCGCTTGGGTCGCGGTAATTTCATTTTTGGCATGCATCCAATATGTGGCGCGTGTAGGTCATTACCGCCCGGTTAATGCAAGAGACCTTACCACTAAGTCAATGGCTGGCGGTAAGGTCTCAGACCCAAATGGACGTGCATGCCAATTTAAATTTTGCCGCACATCCATTTTCTGCAAACATTTTTTAAAAGGCATTTTTTGCAGGCATGCTAAAAAAATGGATCTGTACACCCAAAACACGCGCCTACACTTCCGGCCATTTTTCAGCGCACCTTAGTAAAAGGACCCCATATTGTTTAGTTTATTTTTAAAACTTGTATACTTAGTAGATGGAAACGAATTCCATATCTTCCCTGCTTGATAAGAGATTGAGAGTGAATACATTTATATCTAATATGAACAGATGATGAAAAGTGCAAAATCATTTTTTATTGAGTCCCAACATTTTTGAGTTTTTTTATTTTATTTTTTGTATGAAGTACTTTTCAGTAAAGCTGGTACTCAGGAGTTCCTGACAACTAAAGGAGTAAGAAACCTGGCACTCGTAATACACTCAGAAGACTCATCTATAACCCATACCAGTAGACCCATTTGATTCAGGTACAAATTATCCTGTCATGTCTGAGGAAAGTGGGATTGACAACAAGCCTGAAGAAATGTTTCCTGGCTGGACATGAAGTCCAGTACCTTGGATATTCCACTGGAAATGGGCAAGTGCAACCTCAGATCTGGAAAGTGGAGGCAATGACCCAGGTTCCCGTCCCTCAAACAAGAAAGTAAGTTCCTGGACTGACTATTACCAACCGTTATTCGCAGTTGAGCTGAGAAAGTGGAACTGTTGATTCATTTTCTTCAAAAAGCAGCTCTGGAAAATGTTCACTTATCGACGAAGTTGGATATTGCCTTCTGAAGCCTGAAGGATGCTCTAGGCTTGGAATCTGTCCTGACGAGACCTGACCATTTTGTTGTTTAAACTGATGCCTGGGCTCTGGTGCTGTCCTCACCCAAGCAGTAGATGGGGATGAACACCCTGTGCCTTCATCAGCCATAAATTGCTTCCTCATGAGAAGTGATTGAGGAGGTCCTGGCTGTCAAGTGTGCACTAGAAATATTTCAGTATTATTTATTGGGACAGCTATTCACCCTGGTCACAGAACAGCGGCCCTTCAAATGGCTGGCCTGACACAAAGAATCCAACAGCTAGATTATGGGATGGTTCTTCAGTCTCCAACCCTTTCAATATGAGGTACAGCACTGAGCTGGCCAGCAGTACAGAAATGCTGACATCCTTTCTTGGGAGGTGGCCTCCACTGATGCAGGTGCTCAACAGGTCATGGTTGAGCTGAGGGGGAGGGGTATGAAATAGAGTGCATAGGAAACTGCCAGTCCCCTTAAAGAAACTCCCTCAAGGGTCACCCTAAGAGACCAGGTTCTCCAAAGCATAGTAGAAAGCATGGGATTCAGCCTAAGCAGATTAAAAACCAGCCTAGAAACAAGTCAAAGTCCTAGGAACAGAGCAGCAAACCTCCAGCCTACACCTCAATAATCTATGTGTAAGATAATAGAAGGCTGCCAAAGTAAGAAGTTCTTTTCCTTGACTCACTCTGAGAATCCTGACAGGCTGGAGCCAGGCCCAGGTTTATGTATGTCTGTTTTAAGTCCTGGAAAAAGTGTTTGGGCCCTGGAAACAGAACCAGTCCTAGTAAGACTTTACAGTGATTTGTTATTTCATTTGTCATTTCTGTTCCACCTAAGACTAGGCAGATTACAAAATAACATGCATAATTACCACAATCATCAGGCTAACTAAGCACTACAATGCATTTACCAAAACAATAAAAGCAGAAAATAAACCTGATGCTCTGTGATAAACAGGAGAACAGATGAATTAAGGACCAGTTCCCAAAAGCCTATTATCAAAACGGAACACTCTCCCAAAAGCCTGCATTAAAAAATGGGAATTGAGCTGCTTCCTAAATGATGTAGCATCTGATATATCGAGACAGGTGACTTATTCCAGTCCAGTGATCCTGCATTTGAAAATAAGGAGTCCCCAGTGTCTGCAAAGTGGATTTTTACCAAAGATGGAATGAATAATTGCTGTGATCCTTCCAACCTCAGAACTCTGACTGGTTGATAGATTTTCAATGCAATACTTATATAATAGGATGCATCATGCTCTTTGAATCTATGTCAAGATCTTAAATATCACATGACACACTACGGGCAAACCAGTCTACAATTTATAGTTTATTTATATCACGGTAAGGAATGATATGATAATGTCTAGAGATCCCTCTAACCAATCATGCAGTAGCATTTTGCACCAATTGTAATGCATTCAGCCATGCCTGGAAAATCCCAATGTAGAGTTCACTGCAATAATGGAGATGCACCAGCCTACATGTCAGACCTGATTGACTTACCACCCAGGAATGCCAAAGGATCATCCCGCACATTCCTTAATCTGCACTTCCCTAACTGCAAAGGTCTGAAATACAAACTAACACATGCGTCAAACTTTACCTACATAAGCACACTGTTATGGAATGCATTGCCGCGCAACTTAAAAACGATTTACGAATTAATGAACTTCCACAAACTACTGAAGATCCATCTCTTTAACAAGGCATACCACAAAGATCAACAAATATGAATATACACAACTCCTCCGCATATATTCAGAGCTGTCTTACAATATATGCTTGTTATACCACTATCATGTCTTATCACTATCATGTTACCCAAGATCCTTCTGTAACACTAAATGTCTATTTTCTAATGTATTTCCACTATTCATGATTATTGTAAGCCACACTGAGCCTGCAAAGAGGTGGGAAAATGTGGGATACAAATGCAATACATAAATAAATAATCAAGTGATAAGAAAATCAAGTCTTGAACAACAGTCCTAATTTGTCAGTACAAATCCTAGGCTGCAGCTTACCTAACATACTCAGAGAAAATAGAATTAGTAAAGAAGGCAGCAACTTTGGGCATTAGATAAATGACTAGAAATCTCTGAGTCCCATTTAATTTAGGGTATTTTCATGACTTGCTATCTAAGAGACCTTTTTACTAATGTGTGGTAAGGTTTTGCTGTTACCACTCATTTGTTGCGCAAATTAATACATGGTAACTGCAGAACCTCCATGGTAACTGTTGAAGATGAAAGACAGCTTCTGCCCTTTGCAGTTACTACACAGGACCAGTGGCGTAGCAAGGGGGGGGCGGGAGGGGCGGTCCGCCCCGGGTGTCAGCTCAGGGGGGGTGCTCCCTGCCAGCTCCCCCCCCCTCGGCGAATCGACACCCCCCCCCCCCCGACCAGCTCCCGCACCCTACCTTTAAAAAGAATATCGGGAGGCGAGGCGCCCTGCCCTGCACGTAAAAGAAATGTGGACCGTCGGGTCTTCCCTCGCTCTGTCCTGCCCTCCGCTGACGCAACTTCCTATTTCCGCAAGGGCGGGACAGACAGCGAGAGAAGACCCGACGGTCCACATTTCTTTTACGTGCAGGGCAGGGCGCCTCACCTCCCGATATTCTTTTTAAAGGTAGGGTGCGGGAACTGGTTGGGGGGAGGGGGGTGTCATCGTGCTGCACCCGGGGGGGGGAGGGTTGCAACGGCGAACCGCCCCGCCCAGGGTGGCAGCCCCCCCTGCTACGCCACTGCACAGGACATAAATTTACTGCACTGTAAGTATTGCCATACTGGGAAAGACCAACGGTCCATCAAGCCCAGTATCCTGTTTCCAACAGTGGCCAATCCAGGTCACAAATACCTGCCAAGATCCCATTTATATTGCTTATCCCAGAAATAGTGGATTTTCCCCAAGTCCATTTAATAATGGTCTATGGTCTTTTCCTTTAGGAAGTCGTCCAAACCTTTTTTAAACTCCGCTAAGCTAACCGCCCCTACCACATTCTCTGGCAATGAATTCCAGAGTTTAATTACACGTTGAGTGAAGAAACATTTCCTCCAATTTGTTTTAAATTTACTACATTGTAGCTTCATCGCATGCCCCCTAGTCCTAAGATTTTTGGAAAGCATAAACAGACGCTTCACATCTACCCGTTCAATTCCACTCATTATTTTATAGACCTTTATCTACACTGAACTACTCCATCCCTATTGCAGATACTTTGAAGCTCCTCGGTGTCATTCTGGATTCACACCTGACCCTCAATCTTCAGGTATCAGCTATCCTGAAACGAATGTTCCTCTCCATGCGGTCTCTAAAACGTATCAAGAAGTTCCTTCCGTTTGACCTATTCCGGACTCTAATCCACTATCTCGTTTTGAGCCATTTCGACTACTGCAATGGGATTTACTCCGGATGCAAAGAACAAACCCTAAAGAAGCTCCAGATGGCGCAAAACAGGGCGGCGAGACTACTATTTGGTAAATCTCGGTTTGAAGCAGCAAAACCACTAAGAGAGAAGCTCCACTGGCTCCCGATAAAAGAGCAAATTGAATTCAAAATATGTGCTCTAACCCACAAGATCGTATACTGACTGACCTCCCTCCAAAAAATTCCAAGAAGCTGTCCCGTACTTATCTAACTCTCCACTAACCTGACTGCAGGAACCTACGGTACAAATTGCTCTTCGCCTCCACTTTTTGCTTTGTGAGTCCTCATTACTGGAATGCTCTGCCATCAGCATTAAGGGAGACTACCGACCACACCCTGTTCAAGAAACTCCTCAAGATCTATCTATGTGATAGAACTTATTCCGCTGTTAATTAACTTCCTAACGCCCCTCATTTGTTTCCCCTGTTGTTTTCCCCCCTTGATGTTCCTTCTTCTCTGTTCCCCCTTGCCTTTGTTTGATGCTCATTCTTTATAAACATTGTTAGCCACATAGAGCCTGCTATGCTGGGAATATGTGGGATATAAATGTTCTAAATAAATAAATAACCCCTCAGCCGCCTTTTCTCCAAGCTGAAGAGCCCTAGACGCTTTAACCTTTCCTCATAGGGAAATCGTCCCATCCCCTTTATCATTTTCGTCGCCCTTTTTCTAATTCCACTATATCTTTTTTGAGATACGGCGACCAGAATTGAACACAAATATTTGAGGTGCAGTCGCACCATGGAGCAATACAAAGGGATTATAACATCCTCATTTTTGTTTTCCATTCCTTTCCTAATAATACCTAACATTCTATTTGCTTTCTTAGCCGCAGCAGCACAATGAGCAGAAGGTTTCAACATATCAACGATGACACCTAGATCCCTTTCTTGGTCTGTGACTCCTAAGGTGGAACCTTGCATGACATAGCTATAATTCGGGTTCCTCTTTCCCCACACGCATCACTTTGCATTTGCTCACATTAAACATCATCTGACATTTAGACTCCCAGTCTCGTAAGGTCCTCCTGTAATTTTTCACAATCCTCCTGCGATTTAACGACTTTGAATAACTTTGTATCATCAGCAAATTATCTACCTTACTAGTTACTCCCATCTCTAGGTCATTTATGAATATGTTAAAAGGCAGCGGTCCCAGCACAGACCGCTGGGGAATCCCACTAACTACTCTTCTCCATTGCAAATACTGACCATTTAACCCTACTCTCTGTTTTCTATCTTTTAACCAGTTTTTAATCCACAATAGAACACTACCTCCTATCCCATGACTCTCCAATTTCCTCTGGAGTCTTTCATGAAGTACTTTGTCAAACGCCTTCTGAAAATCCAGATACACAATATCAACTGGCTCACCTTTATCCACATGTTTGTTCACCCCTTCAAAGAAATGTAGTAGATTGGTGAGGCAAGATTTCTTTTCACTAAATCCATGTTGACTTTATCTCATTAATCCATGCTTTTGAATATGCTCTGTAATTTTGTTCTTTATAATAGTCTCTACCATTTTGCCCGGCACCGACATCAGACTCACCGGTCTATAATTTCCTGGATCTCCTCTGGAACCTTTTTTAAAAATCGGCGTTACATTGGCCACCCTCCAATCTTCTGGTACCATGCTCAATTTTAAGGATAAATTACATATTACTAACAATAGCTCCACAAGTTCATTTTTCAGTTCTATTAGTACTCTGGGATGAATACCATCCGGTCCAGGAGATTTGCTACTCTTCAATTTGTACAACTGCCCCATTACATCCTCCAGGTTTAAAGAGAATTAATTCAGTTTCTCCAACTCATCAGTTTCGAATACCATTTCTGGCACCGGTATCTCACCGAAGCAAAGAATTCATTTAATCTCTCCGCTATGGCTTTGTCTTCCCTGATCACCCCTTTTACTTCTCAGTCATCTAGCGATCCAACCAATTCTTTTGCCGGTTTTACTCCTCAGTCATCTAGCGATCCAACCAATTCTTTTGCCGGCTTCCTGGTAATGTACCTACCATGGCTCCTGCAGCAACAACGGATCCCCCTCTGGTATTCTCAAGAACACCCTTCACCATCCTCATGGTGGCTAGTGGGGGAGAGGGCATGAGCAATCCCTGAACAGTCCTGCCCCATCTGCATCTGGATTCAAAATGGTACTTCTGAATCCTAGCAGTAGTCTCATGGTACTATCAGTAGAGGTCAATCTATCTCCACTAGCCACTAGGGAACCCAGTAAGATCTAGCAGGGAATTCCAACAGAGTTTGGGGTATTGTTAAAGATGCTGGGGTGGAGGAATTCTGTTTAAGATATTAGGACTGCAATAAGTGCATTACTGATAGTGGAATTGAACTTGCTGCCTCCTGTTCAGGCAGAAAATGTATCTGTATTACCTGCTATGGTGAGAGAGTGTGGTAATACACTGTGCACTAACTGCAAGATGCTGTTCATGCCCATAACCCACCCTTTGGGGCTCATTTTCGAAAGAGAAAAACATTAAAAAGTGGCATAAAGCAGAATTTGGATGTTTTTCTCACAAAAATGCCCAAATCAGTATTTTCGAAACCTATTTTTCAGATGTTTTTCTAGTGCTGTTCTTCTGCAGTGCATTCAGATCTCAAGAGGGCATGTTGGGGGGCGTGTTAAGGGCAGGATATGGGTGTTCCGAAGACTTGGCCATTTTTCAGCCATAATGGAACAAAAGAAAACCATCCAGGACTAAAGCTAAGACGATTTGAGCTAGACCTGCTTTTATAACAAGTAAGGAATAAAAGGTGCCCTAAACGACATGACCACTGGAGTGAATCAGGGGTGACCCCCCCCCCAATACCCCCCAGTGGTCATTTATTTGGGGGGGGGGGGTTTAATGGAGCAAAAAACCTATCCAAAGCACAAAACCTTGTTCGAAACACTATTTTCGGGAAAAAAAAAAAGATAGACAATTTTCTTTTTTGAAAATGACCTTCTTTCCTATTCAGAGTTTGGACATTTTGTGTAAAACGTCCAAAATCTGTCTTAGACGTCATTTTGAAAATGCCCCTAAACATCTACCCGTTTCCTGCCCCTTCCATAACATGTAGTTACCACAAGTATTACCATGCCAATTTTTAAAAAGGGTTTTGGGGCGATGCAGGAAACTACAGACCGATAAGCCTGATATCAGTGCTACTAAACACATAGAAAAACATGGTTTAATGGGCAGAGTAAATGTAGATTCAGCCAAGAGAAGTCTTACCTCACCAATTTGCTATACTTTTTGACACTGTTGTTCAAAGTACTAGGTCAAAGTACTTACGTAAAAGTAAAAATAAATGTGTATTGTAATACTTAAGTAAAAGTAAAATGAAGAACACATTAAAAAATTTACTTAAGTAAAAATAAAAAAAGTTACTGCCTAATATTTTTTTGAGTAAAAAGTAAAAGTACCATAACTACAGTGAATGCAACTGTTAACATTTTTATCCCAACAATTTTATTACTCTACAATTCAATCTACTTCACCGTTAGTAAAACTAAATTTTGAAAATGACTGTCACTCATGTGAGTGCACTTGTAATTCTTTAATCCAACACTGCTAAAAAGGTGTTCAATAACTGCACTATCAGAAAGTGGATTGTTCAGTCTAATAAAAATAATAATTAAAAAAAGACTATTACACACAAAAAATTACTACATTTGGCACTGATATTAAAAAACAATTCCAACTTATAAAAAATCTTTTAAACACAGATCCAGTGACAACCTCACCATCAAACCGTCCTTCGACTGACCAATTAGCAAAATACTTTAGTGACAAAATCACTAATCTTCGCAAATCAATTTCTCAAGGCAACATCACTGCAGACTCATTTCTTGACAAACTTCATCCCAGTATAAATGAAATACCAGCGGACCGATTTTGGTCTAACTTCACCCCCCTGACCACCAAAGAAGTCACCAAAACCATCTCCATAATCTCCAAGTCACAATGCCATCTAGACCCATTCCAAATTACCTTTTAAGAGATGCCCCAACATGCTTCATCTTGGATCTCACCACTCACATAAACTTCCTGCTTTAACGAGGTTCCTTCCCTACCAATCATGGTAATATTTTATTAACCTCTAGATACTAAAGACTCCAGAGCTATGAAAAAGCTTATTTTATTAACAAAATATCAATCATTCACACATCACAATATTTCACAATACAATGTTACCACTCATTCACCTTAACATGTGTCAACCAATTATCAAAATTCGGAAAAAACATATATAGCTGTGCCAATTGGTCTTTACATATTACTGTTCTTCTTCGATGCTTATATATAGTCCTTTAGAACAATGTACAGCTTATGCATTTGATATTATGAATTCATCTTCAACTCTGGTTCTATAAAATAGAACCAGCACGTGATTAGTGCTGAATGTCCTGCACTAAAACAGTTTTAGAACCATATTGCACCGTAATAGTATGCTCAGTCCATAAAAGTTCATAACTATTTTCTTGCTTACTAGCAACAATTATTAAGAATATTAAAACACTCCAAAATTGAAATGGCTGAAGACATGTAGGCGTGCTTGAAATTTTCACATCGCCGGTTCCCCGATGCTGATCGGCATTTCGTCTCCTTCTTCAGGAGGAACCAAAACTGTAACAATATTACAGCACATCATCCATTGTTCACTTCATGCAAAATGTATGAATTTTTTACATGCATTATCATATTGAAATGGGTATTTAATTCATGCGCCTTTTCGCCATGCGTATAGCAACTTCCGGAGATGTGATTCCTGTACGGAAGTACTGCCGACCGCCACGCTGGTGAGCAGCCAAGTGTTAGATTATTAGTAAGTACATTTCAATATGATAATGCATGTAAAAAATTCATACATTTTGCATGAAGTGAACAATGGATGATGTGCTGTAATATTGTTACAGTTTTGGTGCAATATGGTTCTAAAACTGTTTTAGTGCAGGACATTCAGCACTAATCACGTGCTGGTTCTATTTTATAGAACCAGAGTTGAAGATGAATTCATAATATCAAATAAGCTGTACATTGTTCTAAAGGACTATATATAAGCATCGAAGAAGAACAGTAATATGTAAAGACCAATTGGCACAGCTATATATGTTTTTTCCGAATTTTGATAATTGGTTGACACATGTTAAGGTGAATGAGTGGTAACATTGTATTGTGAAATATTGTGATGTGTGAATGATTGATATTTTGTTAATAAAATAAGCTTTTTCATAGCTCTGGAGTCTTTAGTATCTAGATGTTTAAATAGACTCTGGTTTTTGAACGTAATCCCTATGGTTAGATAGTTAAATATTTTATTAACACCTATACCAAAAAATCCAAAGAAATCTTCAAACAACATTACCAACTACCGTCCAATTGCCTCCATTCCTCTAATCACTAAACTAATGGAGAATAGAGTGACCTCACAACTAAATGAATATATTCAGAAATTTTCTATCCTTCACGAGTCACAATTAGGCTTCCGATCTGCCCACAGCACAGAAACGGTCCTCCTTACTCTAATAACTAAATTCAAACAGGAAATCGCAACTGGAAACAAAATCCTCCTTTTGCAATTTGATTTGTCAAGCACTTTTGACAGGGTAGATCATAACATTCTTGCTAAACGTTTGGACAAACTTGGAATTGGAGGTAATATTATCAATTGGTTAAGAGACTTCATCACAACCAGGTCTTATTAAGTTAAAGGAACCACAAATATATCATCCCCCTGGTCGTCTGAATGCAGAGTACCACAGGGATCTCCTCTCTCCCCAATACTCTTCAATATCATGATGATCCCCTTGGCCAGATTATTAGCCAAACATAGCCTTAATCCCTTTATATATGCTGATGACATCACCATTTTTATTCCCTTTAAATCAAATTTATCTGAAATCTCTGATAAAATCATTACTGGTATGTCCACCTTGATCTCATGGGCCAATGCCTTTAAGATGAAATTAAATAAAGAAAAAACTCAATGCCTAGTCCTCTCGTCTCAATACTCCCCATCTCTCCCGGCCACCCTCAATACCCCAGATGTAATCATCCCCATCTCCAGTAGTTTAAAGATCCTTGGAGTTACAATAGATAGTCATCTATCCTTCGATAACCACGCTAAGCTGATCACAAAGAAAATGTTTAATATGATGTGGATTCTGAAGCGAGTGAAATCCTATCTTCCATTGAACACTTTCCGGAACCTGGTTCAATCCACAGTCATCACTCAGGTTGATTATTGCAACAGTGTTTTCCTTGGATGTAAATCCCAAGTACTGAAAAGTCTCCAGACTGCCCAGAACACGGCAGCCAAACTTATATTTGGAAAGTCAAGATTTGAAAGCGCCTCACCCCTTCGAGAAAGGCTTCACTGGCTCCCCATCAAAGAGAGAATATACTTCAAGGTCCATACAATTATCCAAAAGATCATATCAGGAGAATCCCCCAGTTATATGAATAACCTGATTGACCTCTCAATTAGAAATAGAACAATGTGATCGCGAACATACCTCAATCTACACCTCCCAAACAGCAAAGGTGTCAAGTACAAAACATACTATGCATCCAGTTTCTCCTTTCTGGGTAGTCAACTTTGGAATGCTCTCCCACGACCCATCCGAGCTATTAATAACTATTTACCTTTCAGGAAAATGTTAAAGTCCCATTTTTTCAAGCAAGTTTACCCTAATGGACCAGCTTAATTCCACCAGGTCACCTACGATACGCCTGCTAAGACGTCGACGCTTACTCTGACCCCAATGTTATACTCAATCTCTCATCTTCTTCCCTCCATCCTTTACCATTTCCCTCCCATTCTCCTTCCCTTTCACCTATCATATCCTTGTCTACCTTCCCTATTCTAGTTCATTACGTTCTTTTCACATGTCCTTTGTAATGCCTTTCATAATGTAAGTAGTTATGATCATCACAATTTATAATACTGTTCCTACATTTCCTTGTTTTTACTGTATTCTTTACCATGTAAGATGCTTTCTTTTACTATGTAAGCCGCACTGGACCTGCTGTATGTGGGAAAGAGCGGGTACAAATGTAATAAATAAATAAATAATAAAAAGTTCCTTCAAATCAGGCCAGACCGCAATATTACTGATGCCTTTTAACTGGGTCTGCAGGTATTGATCAAAGGAATCTCTGTCTGAAACACTTGACTTCCTTGGAGTGGAGGAGTATTCTAGTGGTTATTGCAGTGGACTTTGATCCTGGGGAACTGAGTTCAATTCCTACAGTAGCTCCTTGTGACTCTGGGCAAGTCACTTAACCCTCCATTGCCCCTGGTACAAAATAAGTACCTGAATATATGTAAACCGCTTTGAATGTAGTTGCAAAAACCTCAGAAAGTCGGTATATCAAGTCCCATTTCCCTTTCCCTTATAGTAAAGAATGCTTTATCATCATTGTTGTCATTATCATCTACATTAGTAGCAGTGTTAATTCATCAATTGCATCTTCATCTTTGTTATCATTGGCATGATGTCCAATTACAGAGGAGGCTTTCACAAAGTTGAAATCATTGTCTGTTGTTGTCCTATTTTTTGTCTGATAGCAAACTCTGAATATCTTCTAGAACTGATGCAAGAATGTTATATGTAACTCTTCAGTCTTAAGGTCAGACAAGCAGGATATCAATCCAGTGGACTGTCATGCCAATGTAACGTTTTTTATGGGCTGCCAGCAGTCTGTTGTGCTAGAGACATAAGTACATAAGTAATGCCACACTGGGAAAAGCCCAAAGGTCCATCGAGCCCAGCATCCTGTACACGATAGCGGCCAATCCAGGCCAAGGGCACCTGGCAAGCTTCCCAAACGTACAAACATTCTTTACATGTTACTCCTGGAATTGTGGATTTTTCCCAAGTCCATTTAGTAGCGGTTTATGGACTTGTCCTTTAGGAAACCGTCTAACCCCTTTTTAAACTCTGCCAAGCTAACCGCCTTCACCACATTCTCCAGCAACGAATTCCAGAGTTTAATTACGCGTTGGGTGAAGAAACATCTGTCTGTTCACCAAGAACAAGGTACGGTTCAGCTTCATCTTCGCTTCAAAGTGACCAAACTAATCACAGTTCTGTTTGGCTGGAGACTAGTAGCCAGTTCAACAAGCACAGGCAATTCTACTGTTCTCATACGCTGTATTCCTGGAACACCAAAATTTAAGAAGAGATGATCCACTATTTGTGTAACAAGGTTTGCAACTGCAAAATCCTGTTCTAGCTTTAGCTGTTTCATTTAGGTCTCTCTGCCACTTTTACTTTTTACTTTTAACTGCAAGCATCAGAAGTGACTAGGTAAAAGTAGTAAAACTTGGCAAAATTATTATTTTGGTAAAAGTAATATATTTTTCCTTAAGATAATATAATAGTAAGAAATAAAGACCTACTTCTTAGCTGTATTCCTTATATACTTGCCAAATATGAATATGCAGCAGCTGAGAAGTATAATTCAATAACTAAATACAGGAAAATATGGACTCCCCTTCAAGATCAAATATGTAGTAGCCTTGTGTAGATATGTACTCTTAACTGTCTGTTTTCACGATATGACTACCTACCCATCGTTACTAATCCGTAATCATAATAATTGATATCCTTATCTTGTATCAGATGTGTATATTGTTTGATGCTTAGTTTAATGTTCATATTTGTATACTGGCTAACATTTTAGCCATTTGTGTTTTGTTTCATTGATAAAATCAAATAAAAAATATTGGAACTAAAAAAATATATTTTTCCTGTACTTTTTTACAAGTAAAAGTAGCAAAACTTTTACTTAAGTACAGCAACTAATTACACTTACTTAGCTACGCTACAACATTTTTTGAAGGCGTGAAAAAACATGCGGATAAAGGGGAGCCAGTTGATGTAGTGTAGCTAGATTTCCAGAAATCTTTTGACAAAAAAGCAATGACATAGGAGGCAATGTTCTGTTGTAGACTGGGAATTAGACAAAAGATAGAAAACAGAGAATAGGGTTAAAGGAGAAATTAGGTCTTGCCAGATTAATGGAAAGAAAATTGTCACAAAAGGTATTCCTCACTGCCCTGAGCTCCAAGCGATTTATCGACCACTGAGACTCCTGTTCCGTCCAGGTGCTCTGTGCTAGATGGAACTTGTAATGAGTTCCCCAACCCAACCTGCTGGCATCCTTTGTCACCACCTCTCTATTGTGCTATCGGGAAGGGAACTCCAACAGTCAAATTCTTAGGCAACAACCACCACTGCATACTCGGGTGGCAACTAGCATCCTAGGAAGATGAAGGTCATACTTCTGTAACACCGGAGACCAGCAGCTGAGATGAGATTCCTGTAATGCCCACATATGAGCCCTTGCCCATGGCGCCACTTCCATCACCACCATCGCTGACCCCAGAACCTGGACTCTGGGCCTGCCTTGACTGAGGAAAAGATGAATTTGTTGAACCAACTTCAACATCCAGTGCTCTGATCCAGTAAAATAGTTTTACCAAAGGTAAATCGTGCCAAACAAATTTGATTGAATTCTTTGACTTGGTGACCAGAGAATTGGATCGAGGACGTGCACTAGATGTAAATTTCAGCAAAGCTGGGGTGTTGACTCCTAGTATAACTATGATTTGGATTATTCTTCCCAATGTGCATCTCTTTGCATTTGTCCACATTAAATTTCATCTCTCATTTAGGTGCCCAGTCTTCCAGTTTCCTAAGGTCTTCCTGCAATTTTTCACAGTCTGCCCTGAAAGGGCAGTTTAACTAGAAGTAATTTTGACACCGCATTTGTTGTTCAATGCTGCAACTGGAGTTGCCGACATGCTGTAACAGTCAACGACATACTACAGGCCGTAACATGTCAGAAATAGCATCGGCCAAGTAGGCCAACCCCACTTCTAGCTGGGTGTTATGGCACCAGTCTTGTGTTGTGTGGAAATTTTAGTGCATATAATGGCTGCTTTCTTGAAAATGGAGTCTGTGTACTCTGTAACCCCTGACTGAAGCACAGCCTAGCTGTTTCATTAGGAGAGGTTGTGTAACAACAATAGCAGCTGTCTGTGGAAACTGACACCAAGTGAAGACATCAGAAGAGTATCAGAAGAGTAAAGAACGACAGACTCTAGGGTAGAATAAGTGCAGCTTAGAGATAAAGAGTGGAATGCGAAACTAGTGATAAGAAGAGCATTTCTGGAGAAATGAAACTGAGGAATATTATAAAAAAGGGGTAGGGTGTACATGAAATTAACTGCAATGTCAGCAGAAACTAGGAAGGTGGGAGGGAGTCAGCAGATGTTGAACTTTACATTTGTGCAGTTAGAAGTAAAAGGAAGAAAGTTATAAAAATAGGGTTGAAGAAAGAGAAGATGGGAACTTTAGTAGAACTGGTCAGCATTTCGCTGTAGATTTTGCTTTAGTTCCCCTCACATGAAAAAAGAGACCCAATTGCTTGTTACAGAATATATGTTTTATGAAACTTCAATGTAACTGGTTTTGTCTGATTGGTGTCTAAAATAAAAGGGTTTTTTTTTAAAGAAATTTCTTTTTCAAATTGGCTCAGAGTGTATCCCTTCCTGTGAAAATGGAACAGATACAATCTAAAGTGTAAAAGGATGAATCCTTGAAGAAGCACCCCTGAAAGTTTAGCCTGTACAGCCTTCCACTGATTATCCTTCCCAGGGATTTGGAAAGGGGAGCTAAACAGTTGCCAACTGCTGATGCCACTTCAGCCATGCTCTTGCCAAAAACGAGCTGCACACTGTTGCTTGAAGGCACAAAGAAACCACTTTGAAGGCTTGCTTCAGCATGCCTTCTAGCTTCCTATCCTGTAGGTCTTTTAGGGCAATGCCCTCTTCCACTGGCAAGGTGGTCTCAATCACCGCTGTAACCACAGAGCCCACCCTGGGAAGCTGCAATTTCTCTTTCTCCTCTGGAACTAACAGCTCTTCCCACTCTCAACCCTACATCCAATGAGACTCATTCTGCTGTAATAAGGTCCTGAATGTCTGGTTACATCAGGAAGGCCTTAGAAGAACATTTAAGCCTCCTCATGATCGACGAAGATGGAACTTCTGACACCGAAGCAGAAGGCTCTTCAATGGAAAGCACCACTAGTGGTGGGTAGCGTGCACCAAATCAGCACTACTGTGGGGCGCCCTAAGACATCCCACGGTATTTCGGAGATCCGCGTGTGCCGATTCCTGTGCTAGAAATGATTTTCTAATGCGCGGGGGGGGGGGGGGAGAGTGGCGGAAATTGGCTAGCGTGTGGCCACTGCCGTGCGCTGCCCGATTACCACATGATTACTGCGTAAGCCCTTACTGCCTGCTAACTAGGTGGCGGTAAGGGCTCAGGCAGCGATGACTGTGAACTAATTTGGAAATTAGCACTGGCCATTAATGACAGAAATTAAAAATGGTCATTTTATGGATACGCTAAAAAATGGCCACAGTGCATGGAAAATCCACGCCCTAAAAGTAGTGTCGGCTACTTTTTAGCATGACTTAGTAAAAGGACCACATAGTTTTCCAATGATGTAATACAGTGGTGGAAATAAGTATTTGATCCCTTGCTGATTTTGTAAGTTTGCCCACTGACAAAGACATGAGCAGCCCATAATTGAAGGGTAGGTTATTGGTAACAGTGAGAGATAGCACATCACAAATTAAATCCGGAAAATCACATTGTGGAAAGTATATGAATTTATTTGCATTCTGCAGAGGGAAATAAGTATTTGATCCCCCACCAACCAGTAAGAGATCTGGCCCCTACAGACCAGGTAGATGCTCCAAATCAACTCGTTACCTGCATGACAGACAGCTGTCGGCAATGGTCACCTGTATGAAAGACACCTGTCCACAGACTCAGTGAATCAGTCAGACTCTAACCTCTACAAAATGGCCAAGAGCAAGGAGCTGTCTAAGGATGTCAGGGACAAGATCATACACCTGCACAAGGCTGGAATGGGCTACAAAACCATCAGTAAGACGCTGGGCGAGAAGGAGACAACTGTTGGTGCCATAGTAAGAAAATGGAAGAAGTACAAAATGACTGTCAATCGACAAAGATCTGGGGCTCCACGCAAAATCTCACCTCGTGGGGTATCCTTGATCATGAGGAAGGTTAGAAATCAGCCTACAACTACAAGGGGGGAACTTGTCAATGATCTCAAGGCAGCTGGGACCACTGTCACCACGAAAACCATTGGTAACACATTACGACATAACGGATTGCAATCCTGCAGTGCCCGCAAGGTCCCCCTGCTCCGGAAGGCACATGTGACGGCCCGTCTGAAGTTTGCCAGTGAACACCTGGATGATGCCGAGAGTGACTGGGAGAAGGTGCTGTGGTCAGATGAGACAAAAATTGAGCTCTTTGGCATGAACTCAACTCGCCGTGTTTGGAGGAAGAGAAATGCTGCCTATGACCCAAAGAACACCGTCCCCACTGTCAAGCATGGAGGTGGAAATGTTATGTTTTGGGGGTGTTTCTCTGCTAAGGGCACAGGACTACTTCACCGCATCAATGGGAGAATGGATGGGGCCATGTACCGTACAATTCTGAGTGACAACCTCCTTCCCTCCGCCAGGGCCTTAAAAATGGGTCGTGGCTGGGTCTTCCAGCACGACAATGACCCAAAACATACAGCCAAGGCAACAAAGGAGTGGCTCAGGAAGAAGCACATTAGGGTCATGGAGTGGCCTAGCCAGTCACCAGACCTTAATCCCATTGAAAACTTATGGAGGGAGCTGAAGCTGCGAGTTGCCAAGCGAAAGCCCAGAACTCTTAATGATTTAGAGATGATCTGCAAAGAGGAGTGGACCAAAATTCCTCCTGACATGTGTGCAAACCTCATCATCAACTACAGAAGACGTCTGACCGCTGTGCTTGCCAACAAGGGTTTTGCCACCAAGTATTAGGTCTTGTTTGCCAGAGGGATTAAATACTTATTTCCCTCTGCAGAATGCAAATAAATTCATATACTTTCCACAATGTGAATTTCCGGATTTAATTTGTGATGTGCTATCTCTCACTGTTACCAATAACCTACCCTTCAATTATGGGCTGCTCATGTCTTTGTCAGTGGGCAAACTTACAAAATCAGCAAGGGATCAAATACTTATTTCCACCACTGTATATATGAAAAATGAGAATGGTGAAATCATTACTTGCAGGATCCAAACAGCATCAGAAATGACAGGCACAGATTACTAATGGCTTTCTCCAGTGGGGATTTAATGCCCTGAAACTGCTATCTTTCTCTCTTGAAGAGAATTAATCAAACTCATTTAGCAGCAGTTTTACTGAAAATAATGCACATATTAAAGGCAGTTTTTAATGTATTAGTAGTGGTATTTATCTAAAACACTGGAAAAGTCTTCGTGAATTAGGTATTTTGAGTTTCTGAAAAAAATGTTTAGCACATATATTTTAAATATTTCAATTAAAAATTTTCTATATGTAAGCTGTGCCATCATAAAACTACTTACATTTTTCCTGGGTGCTGAAGGCACCCTGTTTCATAAGGTATGAATTCAAGATGAAGGATTCATCAGCATGTTACCACTGGCATCCCTGAGTAAGACTTTTGAAACAGAAATTTCTGTAGGACGTTGGGAACTTACAGTGTATGAGCGACGGAGTTGTGAGTTGAAAATTCAGATGTCTGCTCCTGTTTGCTTCTCTATTTTCTAGTGTGGACATGAGTTGATGATGTGTAAAGACTCTTCTTCACTCAACAATTAGGAGTTCATTTTTCTCCTCCATACGGTGGACTCTGGCGACGCAGGACATTATTATTCTTATTTGGTTGTGATTTTACATTGCACTGTATATTCATGAACTTAATCCAAAATTTGGAGTGCCGCCTAGGTAGTGTCTCATGATGTATAGAGCTTTCCAAGTGAGCCTCTTTTGGGGCGGCTTGACTCACTGAAGTACTGCTCAGCTGTATTTACAGCCTATACTGAACTCTCCTTTGGACTCTAAAATTTATTTTATTGAATTTAGTTGGGTAGTTCTCTATTGTCTGTTTGATAGTGTCGTCAGACTCTCAACATTGCTGGGATTGACTCTTCATTGTTTGTTTTCACAAGGTATGAAGACATGTTACATGTTACTCTATAACTAAGTAGCTGCATGCATCTTTGGAAAGGATGCTAATGAAATGTTAAGTACTCTAGAAGTCTCTCATGTCTTATCAACTAATCTGCTGATTGAACAAACTTTGCAGATAAATTTTTTGCAGTCATCCTTCTTTCAGGCAGTCAGAATTTGAGAACACAGTATGACTCAAAATAAGGAAAAGCTGTATCCCAATTTTAGGGCCTCTTTTGCAAAGCTGCACTACTGATTCCCGAGAGGTAAATGAGAAGAAGCCGAAAGGAATTGAATGGGCTTCCTCTCATTTGTCACCCAGGAATCACTAGCGCGGCTTTGTAAAAGAAGCCCTTAATAGGTTGACAGGCATATCTGGTATCATTCATATTCTGCTGACATTTATCATATTTCTGCTATATGACTGTTTTGCGGGGCTATTAAATTGTTATGTTCCTAGTAATAGGACTAACATGATTCAGTATCAGAAACAAACATTTAATAGACCTGTAAAACAATCATATTACAGAAATAGAATTCTGCAGATATTTATCATATTACTAGGATTCAATTTTCCATCTCCAAGTTTACCTCATTGATTATACTTAGATTTATATTTGGTCAATTTACTATTGGTACATTGGTAACAAAATTATAAGTTTTATACCAAGGTGTACATCGCCTTCAGTGGGGGTATGCCAGCAAAATGTAAAGTTGTATGTACATATTTCTTTAAATAGCAATGAAACATTTTCTCCATGAATGCACACTGAAAATGCAATGAACAATTATTCAGATCTTCGAAGCTCTTTCTATACTTTCTACGTAAAAATAGTGAACAATTTAACCTAATTTTGTATGTGCTGTAAAGATCCAATCAATGAAATGAACTGGAATGGGAAATATGTTTTCCATCTAGAGTCTCCCTCCACCAGGAAGATGGTTCCAAAAATAACACTCTGAAATCTTCATCTTACATTTACAGGTTTTCTCAAACTTTCTATCTTTTTTTTAATTGATTCCTAAAATTATATTTATCAGGCACAATGTTTTGCATTTTAAACAAATGTTGTTGCAAAAAATACTGTGACTATTTTACTTGTGAGAAGACCAGTGGATAGAAGATACAACCTTCAACTTGTCATTTTGGGAACCATTTCCTCGATATGGTTGCAATCCTTCCCAATGAAAGATGCGATCAAAAAGTGAAAAGGTTGGATAACAATCACTTGAAAAATGATCAGTTTTAGATGCTATAAAAAGTAAAGGGAAAATAAAAACACAGAGCTTCAGGAGCAGCTCTTTCATTAGGCAAAATGATACAGCCACCTCAGGCAGCAAACTTTTGCGGGCTGAAGCAAGTATCTCTAAAATGCCTCTGCCATGGCTGCCTGACTTTGCTTTCCAGCAGGGGGAAGACTATAGTACTTTTCCTTTTCTCCTCCTCCACCCAGGCTGGCAAGCATGATGCCATTCAGTTAAAGGAGGCGCTTGAAGAAAAATCCCCAAACATGACTGAGAACCAGCAGAAGTAAAAAAGCAGCACAGAGCCTATGCATGTACTCCGAGACTGCCGGTTCTGTCCCCTCAGACACACAAGTCTGTGTTGAAGGAGTGGGATCAACAGACATAGGAGCCAACTTTTTAAAATGATTGGGAGTGTTCAACTTGGCACAAATTAACAAGTCCATATAACGGAAATTAAAGCATGGTGGGTTGTGAAAACAACTGGTCAGGCTGTCTTCAAATGAAGAGAACAGCAGGTTGGTGCGCACACACAGGGAGGACTTGTGGGTAAAAGAAATGCTAGGGCTAGCAATGCAAGTCTCACCAGTTTCTCTTCCTCCCCAACCCCAACTCATCGCCACAGTTTACCATCCTACTCCCACATGCTATGCCTTCCAGTCCACCTGACCCATATACAACCTATATTCTCCCTCTGCCAGGCAGTCCTCAATAGTCCCTCTTTCATAACTAACCTGTGCACACCATACACTTTTTCTCTCAGACCATCCCCACTTCTTTCTAAATCCCTTCCTGACCCTCATCCCTCTCATCTTCTTATTCTGTTTTTCCATCATTTCTTTCTCAAAATGCAGTTTGACTTTTGTTTGGGGGTAGGATGCTTAATACCTCCTCCCCTCCCCCCCCCCCCCCCCCGTACCTACAACACTCCCCTATTCCAATACTTCTCTGTTCTCTGCTTCTTCTAACCTGACCTGCCTTGCCATCTACTAATTTCTCCCCCCATTAGGTTTCCTCTCATTCTACCTTGGTCAGTGCCCCTCTCCTACAGAGAAGGTTCACCCATCCCTCATACTTCCTATTTCCACATTTCAAATTTTTTATCCTCATTCTTCCTGGAAAGGATCAGAGTCCTACTCACCTTTCTCAGAGCCCCAAACAACATTCATATCTACAACTCAGACTGAAATATTATAGCAGTTCCAAATTAAGGAAGGTCCTATAAGGTGAATAAGGCGACACTGGCAGTGCTACAAACAATTTACTGGATCAACTCTGGAACCATTTTAAAAATCGGTGTTACATTGACCACCCTCCAATCTTCCAGTACCATGCTTGATTTTAAAGATAAATTACATATTACTAACAATAGTTCTGCAAGTTCATTTTTCAGTTCTATCAGTACTCTGGGATGAATACCATCCGGTCCAGACAATTTGCTACTCTTCAATTTGTCAAATTGCACCATTATATCTTCCAGATTTATAGAGATTTCATTCAGTTTCTCTGACTCATCAGCTTTCAATACCATTTCTGACACCGGTATCTCTCCCAAATCTTCCTCAGTGAAGACCGAAGTAATTAATTCATTTAATCTCTCCGCTATGGCTTTGTCTTCACTTTATCTGTTTTGTAGAAGTTTATATTTTAGATACACAAATGGATTATTCTGTTTTCAGCATGCTTCAGGGACAACTGTCCAGCTTAATTCTACCATAAGATTTTCAGAAATCTTTTACTAGCTCTCATAGGTTTAGTTTTGGATGAATGGGGATGACAGCTGCGCGAAGGAGAGGGAAAGGGAGACCAACCTAATTGACTTTAGTTTTTTTACGTCATACCAGCTCCTGTTCTCAATCTAACCTCTTTGGTTGCAACTCCCTCCTCCCCTGCAGTCTATTAGACAGACACCTCCTGCCAATAGCCTGCAGGGGAAGGAAGGAACAGTAGCTAAGTTACAGAAAACTCCCTTCCTGCATGTTCCTGTTGCTCTGCAGTATAATTGCTGCCCCAGATCTACAACTTACAGGGAAAAATACTAGGGATACTCAGGCACTCATAGAGCTGGCACCTATACCAACAGATACTGAGCCCATGCATGGGCTCCAAGGTACAATGCTGCTCTTTTGCTTTCACTTCTACCACAAACCCAGGAGGGCAACAGCAGCAGTGAATGAAAATTAGGGGAGATACTGGCCAAAGGGGAAAGGAAGAGAAGGAAAGAATGGGGAAATGAGCTGAGAATAATCAACATTCCCACAGTTTCCATCTATTCTACTATACTGCTTGGCAATATAAGTTGTGTTCTTTTTCTCTTGCTATGGGTTACACGAGCTGCCGCCTGGAGTGGAGCGAGTGGTGCAAGGGAGGCAGAGGCCAGTGCTCTCCGGAGAATAATGTCCTAGCCTGTCTACCCCCAACCTATACCAAGGAGGAGTACAGCAGCCAAGATACAGAAATGATTGTGACACTCTCAGTAACTCTGGGCTTCTTTGCTATAGAGCTGGCCGGATTCCTGTCAGGCATGTCCATGTTTAACAACACATAGAGCCTACTCTCACTGAACACACACTGAAGCCTCCATCTGCCTCTCCTTTTTTGCCTTACAGAAGTGGGATTGCTTCATGTACTGGTACATCCTGGACTTCTGCAGCGCACTGCCTGCCTGCATCGAAGTCATCCTCTTCATTGCTGTCTTTGGCTTGAAGAAGAAATCACTATAAGCATTCTTTCAAAGGGAGAGCCATTGGCCTGGCATGGGGTCACTCTGCAAGGAAACAGAGCAGAAAAGTCTGCGGGGAAAGCCAACAAAAACCTAGTCTGCACATTCCTGACCCTTCCAGGGTACTTGCAAAAATAAAAAAGCTTCTTAAACTCAATTGTAATTTCTACCTGAACACCTTAAAGACAATTTTTTAGGCATTAGAAAATTGTTCCCTAGTGACTTTGTGTAACTTCAGAATATTCCTTAAAAGCTCAGTTCAGTAAACTGTCAAGTGTTACAGTTTCCTACAATTTGTGGGCAGTTACGTCAGGGACCTGTTCTATTTTCCGTTTTGTGTCCAGTTGCCCTCTTCATCTTTATTTCAGACATCCTTCTACCACCTCAGGGGCATCCACGATTTTCTGACAGTGAGCCACATGATTGGAAAGCCATGTGTGTGTGGGCTACATGAATCTTTTACCCTTATAGCACGATATATACTTATCAAAATCTTATCTGAAACTGTGACATCATATCCACCAAATAGCTCTTAACACTTCCAAATTGTATGTGCTGACTAATTAGCTAAAAAATTGTTTTACGAAAATCTAAAGTGGCCACATATAGCTCACAGGCCACAGACTGGATGCCCCTGTTCTACCTATCTGGACTTTATAGTCCACTGCACTGACCACTAGGCTACCCTTCAGATCACTACTATCTGGACTTTAAAGAAATCAACAGGAGAAATTAGCTATGCCCCTCCTCTGCAAAAGTGTTTCCAGGGCCAAAGATATGGAATGCTTTACCGTCTGAGATTAGACTGGAGAAAGATTTAGTTTTTCATAAGAAGCTGAAGATACTCTTGTTTCAAAACTCATTTAATATGTAATGAAACTGTTACTGCGCTGTCTGTATTTTTATGGCTGCTCAGGATTGTAAAAGTAAATGAAACATAAATTCTATAAATGGAAATTAAATTTTTGCCTCATTTGGCAGAAACCTTAATTAAGTCTGAATTTATCTGACTCAAAGACAAAAATACATATATCTCTAACGACCCTTACTCATTCACACACCATAAACATTCAGGGGTGTAGTTATCAACAAGTGTAATTGTTAAGATGAATTATTTTACAACTAACTTGTGCTGTTTTAGTCCACATTCCATTTTCTGCAATGAGACCTAGTTATACCAAAACTAAGCCAGGTTTTTTTCCCCCAACCCTTTAAAGCCATATTTCTCTCTGACACCAAGCTTCAGTTATTTAACCCACTTGATCAGTATTGTCTTATTTGTGAGGACACCAGTATTTTTATCTATATTCTTTTTATTATTATTATTTGTTGCATTTGTATCCCACATTTTCCCACCTCTTTGCAGGCTCAATGTGGCTTACAATACATCATGAATAGTGAGAATCCATGATAAAGTATACATTTAGTAATAAACAGAAAGATTTCTATATTTGAAGACTTAAAAGGAAGCTTACAAAAAGATCTTTCTTCTTGGGGTTTATTTATTTATTTTCGGCTAATCCTGTTTTGTTCACGCATTTTCAATCACACTCAGACTAAAGCAGAAATAAAAATGCTTGTGGCTGCTCAATCTTACTTTTCCTATACTCACTCCCCTTACCTGTTCAAATATTGGCTCAGGTTAAATTATCACTCACATTCATATAATTACAATTATTCTCCCAGTAAACAAACTTTTTGACAAATTTTGATATCTAATAATAAACTGTCCACCCAATATTTAAAACAAAAAGGCTGCTAAAATGGCACCTAAGCCGCTATCTGGCGATATTCAGCGCTGGATAGCCAGCTATCCGACAATGAATATCGCCAGATAGCAGCTTAAAGATAGCTGGTTATATTCCGCGATATAACCGGCTACCCCTGATTTTTAAAACCCGACCAGCCAAGGTTGATAATAGCTAGAATAACTTTGGCCACTCTAACTTTAAGCAGCCAGTGCTGAAAATTGGATCAGCCAAAATTAAACCGGATATTCAATCCCAGTCACCGGAAATGGACCGGCATTGAATAGCTGGGTTTAGTGCCGACTGCAGGAGACAGCCCAGCTATCTCCAACGGTCTAAATATTGGGGCCTAACTCTGGATGCTTCCCAAATTAGCTTTTGCTGAATTTTTCCCTCAGATTTTTTTCTCAGATCGCTTTAAACACAGCCGCATTTCCATATACTAACCCACCCAGGGTCCAACCCAGTGTGTCCATCTGTCTGTCACTTTTTTTTCCCTCTGCCTCGAGCCACCATTAAAATTTGACCAGCTGATCTCTATTCTCCTCATGACAGAAATCTTGAGATGTGGCGACCAGAATTGAACACAATACTCAAGGTGCAGTCGCACCATGGAGCGATACAACAGCATTAGAACATCCTCAAACCTGTTTTCCATACCTTTCCTAATAATACCCAACATTCTATTCGCTTTCCTAGCCGCAGCAGCACACTGAGCAGAAGGTTTCAGTGTATTATCGACGACGACACCCAGATCCCTTTCTTGCTCTGTAACTCCTAACATGGAACCTTGCATGACGTAGCTATAATTTGGGTTCTTTTTTCCCACATGCATCACCTTGCACTTGCTCACATTAAACGTCATCTGCCATTTAGCTGCCCAGTCTCCCAGTCTCGTAAGGTCCTTCTGTAATTTTTCACAATCCTGTCGCAAGTTAACGACTTTGAACAACTTTGTGTCATCAGTAAATTTAATTACCTCGCTAGTTACTCCCATCTCTAAATCATTTATAAATATATTAAAAAGCAGCGGTGGCCTAGTGGTTAGGGTGGTGGACTTTGGTCCTGGGGAACAGAGGAACTGAGTTCGATTCCCGGCACAGGCAGCTCCTTGTGACTCTGGGCAAGTCACTTAACCCTCCATTGCCACATTGAGCCTGCCATGAGTGGGAAAGCGCAGGGTACAAATGTAAAAAAAAAAAACCCCACTAACTACCCTTCTCCATTGTGAATACTGCCCATTTAACCCCACTCTCTACTTCTTATCCTTCAACCAGTTTTTAATCCACAATAGGACATTTCCTCCTATCCCATGACCCTCCAATTTCCTCTGTAGCCTTTCATGAGGTATCTTGTCAAACGCCTTTTGAAAATCCAGATACACAATATCAACCGGCTCCCCTTTGTCCACATGTTTGTTTACTCCTTCAAAGAATTGAAGTAAGTTGGTCAAGCACGATTTCCCCACACAAAAGCCGTGCTGAATTGTTCTCAGTAATCCATGTCCTCGGATGTGCTCTGTAATTTTGTTTTTGATAATAGCCTCTACCATTTTTCCCGGCACCGACGTCAGACTCACCGGTCTATAATTTCCCGGATCTCCCCTGGAACCTTTTTTAAAAATCGGCGTTACATTGACCACCCTCCAATCTTCTGGTACCACGCTCGATTTTAAGGATAAATTGCATATCACTAACAGTAGGTCCGTAAGCTCATTTTTCAGTTCTGTCAGTACTCTAGGATAAATACCATCCGGTCCAGGAGATATGCATTGACCATTTGCTAGATGTTTTTGTGCTCAGTGCATTTATCCTTTTGGGCCATTAAAAAAAAAAAAGGTCCACGTGAAAAACGTACAAAATCAAGCCACTGGGATGTAGAAGGAATCAGTATTCTTAGTAGACTGGCCACACAAGACATCCCAGCAGAGCTGTGGGGCCCCTTAGGGGGTGCTGCAGTGGACTTCACATAAAAGGTTCCAGGTACACATCTCACCGCAACCCCTTATATTGTACAGAGAGCCCTCCAAATCTCACTAAAAACATACTATACCCAACTGTACACCACTAAAATAGCCCTTATGACTGAAGGGGTCACCTATATTTATTTATTTTATTTATGTATTTATACCCCACATTATCCCCACAGACATGCAGGCTCCATGTGGCTTACATAAACCAGAAAGAGAGAGAGAGAGAGATCTCCAGGAGATATCATATACAAATTAGAATAATTGAGTAGAAGGGCAAGAAAGAAAGAATACTTTACATAGAACAGTACAGAAGAATAGGACTAAACAGGATCCACATATGCCAGCTGGCAGAGGCCAGAGTCTTACATTGTTCCCGGTGAAAATGCTTTGGTAAACAGATGCGTTTTCAGCGCCTTGCAAAAGGTAAGGTAGTCTCTCAGACTGGTGATGTCTTTAGGAAGTGCATTCCATAGTTGCGCGCTGATGAAGGGAAAGCTTGACACCTGAATAGAGCCATGCTTACAGCCTTTCCAACTGGGGTAGTGCAAGGTGAGATATAATCTTGAGGACGGGTCAGCATTTCTGGCTGGCAAATCAACCAGGCTCAGCATGTAACTTGGGACAACCCCATGGAGGATTTTGTGAAACATGGTGCAAACCTTGAATTCAATGCGCTCTTTGATTGGAAGCCAATGAAGTTTTACAAGAAGAGGCATCGCGCTATCGAACCGGGCTTTATTGAAGACAAGCCTCGCTGCTGAGTTTTGGACAGTCTGCAATTTTCGCAAGACAAAGCCCTTACACCCTGCCAATGTACCATTGCAGTAGTCCGTATAACAAAGCACCAATGATTGTACCATATTTCTAAAGAGTGGTCTCGGGAAGATATGGTGAACTCGCTTGAGCTTCCATAGCATGATGAACATCTTCTTGGCTTGTGCCTTTGCTTGACCTTCAAAAGTTAAAAAATGGTCAAATATTACTCCCAAAATTTTCAAACTTTCAGAGATAGGAAGGATGTGAACTTGCACTGGGAAGTCAAAACAAGGCAATGTGTTTTGTCCGCATTAAGTTTGAGCTTGAAAGCAGTTGCCCAAGAGTCCATTACTTGCAGGACGTTGCTGATGGACTTAATAATCTCTGATACTGTAGAACAGAAAGGAATATATACTACTACATCATCAGCATAGATAAACGAATGTAGTCCCAAATGAGCTAATGTGTGGGTACAGTAGGTTTTTGGTGAGTTTTGAAGGGCTCACACTTTCCACCACAAGTGTAACAGGCAGTGGTGTGCTGGTAAATTGTTAACAACACGCTCTCTCCCCGGTCCACCTCGGCGCCCCCCCTCCCCGTCCACCACTGCGCCCCCAACCACCTCTGCGCCCCCCCCCCCGTCCACCTTTGCGCCCCCCCCATCCACCTCTGCGCCCCCCCAAATTGCAGAGCTGGCTATAGCCAGGGGGGGGCAATGCATTACTCTCTCCAGGAAAAAAAAATTAAATGATCCCAGGTTCCAATCTAATTCATGTTTAATATGGGATAAAATGCCATAAATAAGTAAATAAATATAAGCTTTTAACGTTCAGCACCTGATTCTCAAAGTGGACATATTCCAAACACTATAATGAAAATAAAATTATTTTTTTCTACCTTTGTTGTCTGGTGATTTTGTTTCTCTGATCATGCTGGCCCAGTATCTGACTCTGCTGTTCTCTATCTGTTCCCTTGACTCCATTTCCAGGGCTTCCTTTCCATTTATTTCTTTTCTTTCCTCCTTTCTTCTTCATTTCTGGTCCTCCGCAGACTTGACTGTACAGTGGATCCAGCTTCTGCCTATTTTTTCCATCCATGTGCAGCTTCTCTCCTCACTTCCTTTTCCCTCATCTAATCTCCTTCCTCTATCTTCCCTCCATGTCCAGCATTTCTTCTCTCTCCCTTCCCTCCCCTCCATCCATGTCCTGAAACTCTCCTCTCTCCCCTGCCCCCCTCTACCCATCCATGCCCAGCAATTCTCTTCTCTCCTCTGCCCTCTCTATCCATTCATGCCTAGCAATTCTCTTCTCTCCCCTGCCCTCCATGCCCAGCAATTGTCTTCTCTCCCCTGCCCCCTCTACCCATCCCTGCCCAGCAATTGTCTTCTCTCCCCTGCCCCCCTCTACCCATCCCTGCCCAGCAATTGTCTTCTCTCCCCTGCCCCCCTCTACCCATCCATGCCCAGCAATTGTCTTCTCTCCCCTGCCCCCTCTACCCATCCATGCCCAGCAATTGTCTTCTCTACCCTGCCCCCTCTACCCATCCATGCCCAGCAATTCTCCTCCCTCCCCTGCCCTCCCCTCCCAAACATGTCCAGTGAATCGATTGTCCTCCCTCCCCTGCCCCTCCCCTCCATCAGAAGGCGGGACTAAGGGCACGAACGAACTCATCGAAGCAAACAGGGAAGGCTAGAGACAGGCAGCAGGGCTTTAAATAACACGCGCTTCAACGGAGAGGTAATAAAAAAGATGGATGGGAGCGGGAGGGGACGGTGGGGACGAAGGACAATCGCTGGACATGTTTGGGAGCGGGAGGGGAGGTAAGCATGGCCTGTGATGGTGCCCTCCTGCCATGCTTACCTTCTGTAATGGAGCCGGCTTGCCCCCAAGAACAACCGGCTCGCAAGAGCTGTCAAAATTTAACAAGCGGCTCTTGCGAGCCGGACCGAGCCGGCTCCAGCACACCACTGGTAACAGGTAGAGTGGGATACGGGCCTGGGCCCCCCTCTCCATAGTGCACTGCACTGACCACTAGGCCACTCCAGGGACCTGCTTGCTACTCTAATAGGACTGGCCATAACATCTGAAGCTGTTATACAGGCTGGTATGTACTGTTTCTCTCACATCTTTGGGGGTAGGAGGGGGGTCAGCAACCACTGGGGAAGTACTGGGGGGGGGTCATGCCTTAATCCCTCCAGTGGGCGCCTGGTCATTTAAAGCACATTTTTGTGCCTTGTTATAAAAACAGGTCTAGACCAAAATGTTTACACTGTAGCCCCAGACGTTTTCGTTTTGTTCCATTATGGAAGAAAAATGTGCAAGTGTTAATAGTGCTCAAACCCCAACCTCAAAACACCCCCTTGTGATTTGCACTCTCTGCCGACAAACTGCATACCAAAATGTTTAAAAAATGAGTTTTGAAAATAGAGATTTAAACATTTTGGGAAGCAAAACGTCCAAATGCTGCTTTGTGATGCGTTTTGAACAATTTTCTGTTTCGAAAATGAGCCCCTTTATATATTTTCACACAGCATGTAAAATAAATCCCTATTTTATATTCTGATGATTGAGAAAAACTGCTCTTTCAAGTTATTCTGTATGTCTCCTGAATCATGCTTGCTTCCATTTCAGGTAGACTTCCTTCTCCCTTGAAGAGCATCTATGATAATTATCCGCCATTGAAGTCCCTGACAGAAGTAGCAGTTTCAGGACAAGAAAATACCCTATCAACTCCTGCCATGGAGATCCATACAGAGAAGACTTTTACAGCAATTTTCACCTGTCTCATCTATTTCTTCTCTCAGCTAGTATCGTTGAATTTCAACATTAACTACTGCACCAATGTGTTTTTCTCATGTGCTTAAAATTCACATGCCTCTTCCAGATCCAGAGATAATGGATCAGCTGTGGGTGGACAGGCCAAGCAAATCAAAGTTTGGCTCCATCCCCAGGCTCTGTCATTACTGATGCTATGTTGGACAAAATACTGGTTGTGTCGTGACCCCTTTGGCTCACCCCATTCCGCAGCCTAGTCCAGAACTGTGCAAGCAATATCAGCAACAGTACACCAAGGAAGTCTGAGGCTCAATAAAACTATCGGTCACTATTTCATTACTCTTACTCTTAATGTAAAGTCTTCTGTCACACAAGCATCAGAAAATTATCAAACTAATTGAAAGATCTAAACCAAATGGTAATGATTTTTGTATTTATGATTAGTTGTCCTTGGACTGTTATCTCACAAAAGCACTGCTCACCTCCAGTCTAAAACTGGTAAGTAGTATTATATAACCTTAAGTGTAAGCTTATCAAAAAATAATCATGCTTGCCTTTTTGAGTGGAACATAGGTGCTGCTACTCCACAGGCCTCTTGAGCTTAACTCCCACATCTGCATGCACCCTCTCCAGTAAATGAGGACCAACAATCATTATTAAAGGGGGGGGTGAGGGAAAACATTTGTAATAAATTCCTCAAAAACATTTTGGCTTACAGTCATCCTTCCTTGCAGAAGAGCAAGGAGGATTATTTATTTATTTGTTACATTTGTATCCCACATTTTGGCTCAATGTGGCTTACACAGTACCATAAAGGCGTTCGCCAAGTCCGTTATGTGGTCACAGACAAGTATGGTACAAAACTAGAAGTCTTGCAGAGAAACGCAGGTATGAAGGTGATTTCAGAAGCCTTGTGTGGCATGTTAAGGGTGTGAGGCTATCAATGTGGGCTATCATTAAGATGGATTATTTTACTCGTAACCCCAGCTATAGGTCTTATTGCATAAAATGGAACCTGTGCTAAAATTGCATGAGTTAATGGTAAAATAAGTCTTAACTGTAGTCCCCATTGTTAGCTACACCCCTAAATGGTGATTTCAGAACGCTTGCTACTTTTTGGACTCTGCCAGGATTGGTCTGGATTGGCCACTGCTGGATACTGGACTAGATGGACCTTTGGTTTGACCCAGTACAGCAATTCTTATGTTCTTTCTTATATATAAATCTCTCATACATATTCAACAGGGATATCTGGAAAACCTGTTCCACTGACATCCCTCCAGGACTGAGAGTAGGGGGGGGGTAAGAAATAATACAAAACAAATAAAACAATATAAAGTTAATGCTAAATAGAAATAATTAAGCATCGTTACTAAGTAAAAGCCTTAACAAATAACCAGGTTTCACATATCTTCCTAAGTACCAGATTGTTACCAAGGAGATAAGACTGACGGGGGTGGGGGGACTGAGTTCAAGAGAGAGGGACTAGATAAAAGAAAGCATGTTTACTCTTATCTTTATATTTCACTGTTAAAGGAGACAGGAATGCATCCTTCCTTGAAAGATCATAGAGCTCAAATGAGCACGTATGGATTCAGTCCCTCCCCCCAATATGGAGGACCAGAGCCATACAGCGCCTGAAATATTGGGCATTTTAAGGAAAACCCTGAAAGCTGCCTGAAGGCAATATAGCCTTTCTAATGCCGGGATTACATCATCATGAACTTTTTCACTACAATAAGGATTCTTGAAACTGTGTACTTATATACTCCAGAAATGAAGCATTACAGTAATCCAACTACCTCTAACTAGGGTGTGAACCACAGCAGTCAGGTTATCTGTATTTAAGTAGGGGTGGAGATCATGGATAAAGCGAATGCTACATACCTGTAGAAGGTATTCTCCGAGGACAGCAGGCTGATTGTTCTCACTGATGGGTGACGTCCACGGCAGCCCCTCCAATCGGAAACTTCACTAGCAAAGTCCTTTGCTAGCCCTCGCGCGCCCGCGCGCACCGCGCATGCGCGGCCGTCTTCCCGCCCGAAACCGGCTCGAGCCGGCCAGTCCAGTATGTAGCAAGACAATACACTTCAAGGGAAGACACAACTCCAAAGGGGAGGCGGGCGGGTTTGTGAGAACAATCAGCCTGCTGTCCTCGGAGAATACCTTCTACAGGTATGTAGCATTCGCTTTCTCCGAGGACAAGCAGGCTGCTTGTTCTCACTGATGGGGTATCCCTAGCCCCCAGGCTCACTCAAAACAACAACATTGGTCAATTGGGCCTCGCAACGGCGAGGACATAACTGAGATTGACCTAAAAAATTTACCAACTAACTGAGAGTGTAGCCTGGAACAGAACAAACAGGGCCCTCGGGGGGTGGAGTTGGATCCTAAAGCCCAAACAGGTTCTGAAGAACTGACTGCCCGAACCGACTGTCACGTCGGGTATCCTGCTGCAGGCAGTAATGAGATGTGAATGTGTGGACAGATGACCACGTCGCAGCTTTGCAAATTTCCTCCATGGTGGCTGACTTCAAGTGGGCTACCGACGCTGCCATGGCTCTAACATTATGAGCCGTGACATGACCCTCAAGAGCCAGCCCAGCCTGGGCGTAAGTGAAGGAAATGCAATCTGCTAGCCAATTGGATATGGTGCGTTTCCCTACAGCCACTCCCCTCTTGTTGGGATCAAAAGAAACAAACAATTGGGCGGACTGTCTGTGGGGCTGTGTCCGCTCCAGATAGAAGGCCAATGCTCTCTTGCAGTCCAATGTGTGCAGCTGACGTTCAGCAGGGCAGGAATGAGGACGGGGAAAGAATGTTGGCAAGACAATTGACTGGTTCAGATGGAACTCCGACACAACCTTTGGCAGAAACTTAGGGTGAGTGCGGAGGACTACTCTGTTGTGATGAAATTTGGTGTAAGGGGCCTGGGCTACCAGGGCCTGAAGCTCACTGACTCTACGAGCCGAGGTAACTGCCACCAAGAAAATGACCTTCCAGGTCAAGTACTTCGGATGGCAGGAATTCAGTGGCTCGAAAGGAGGTTTCATCAGCTGGGTGAGAACGACATTGAGATCCCATGACACTGTAGGAGGCTTGACAGGGGGCTTTGACAAAAGCAAACCTCTCATGAAGCGAACAACTAAAGGCTGTCCTGAGATCGGCTTACCTTCCACTTGGTAATGGTATGCACTGATTGCACTAAGGTGAACCCTTACGGAGTTGGTCTTCAGACCAGACTCAGACAAGTGGAGAAGGTATTCAAGCAGGGTCTGTGTAGGACAAGAGCGAGGATCTAGGGCCTTGCTGTCACACCAGACGGCAAACCTCCTCCAATGAAAGAAGTAACTTCTCTTAGTGGAGTCTTTCCTGGAAGCAAGCAAGATGCGGGAGACACCCTCTGGCAGACCCAAAGAGGCAAAGTCTACGCCCTCAACATCCAGGCCGTGAGAGCCAGGGACTGGAGGTTGGGATGCAGAAGAGCCCCTTCGTCCTGCGTGATGAGGGTCGGAAAACACTCCAATCTCCACGGTTCTTCGGAGGATAACTCCAGAAGAAGAGGGAACCAGATCTGACGCGGCCAAAAGGGAGCAATCAGAATCATGGTGCCTCGGTCTTGCTTGAGTTTCAACAAAGTCTTCCCCACCAGAGGAATGGGAGGATAAGCATACAGCAGACCTTCCCCCCAATCCAGGAGGAAGGCATCCGACGCCAGTCTGCCGTGGGCCTGAAGCCTGGAACAGAACTGAGGGACCTTGTGGTTCACTTGAGATGCGAAGAGATCCACCAGGGGGGTGCCCCACGCCTGGAAGATCTGTCGCACCACACGGGAATTGAGCGACCACTAGTGAGGTTGCATAATCCTGCTCAACCTGTCGGCCGGTGCCCCCCTGCTTGTTGACATAGTACATGGCAACCTGATTGTCTGTCTGAATTTGGATAATTTGGTGGGACAGCCGATCTCTGAAAGCCTTCAGAGCGTTCCAGATCGCTCGCAACTCCAGAAGATTGATCTGTAGATCGCTTTCTTGGAGGGACCACCTTCCTTGGGTGTGAAGCCCATCGACATGAGCTCCCCATCCCAGGAGAGACGCATCCGTGGTCAGCACTTTTTGAGGCTGAGGAATTTGGAAGGGACGTCCCAGAGTCAAATTGGAGCAAATCGTCCACCAATACAGGGATTCGAGAAAACTCGTGGACAGGTGGATCACGTCCTCTAGACCCCCGGCGGCCTGATACCACTGGGAGGCTAGGGTCCATTGAGCAGATCTCATGTGAAGGCGGGCCATGGGAGTCACATGAACTGTGGAAGCCATGTGGCCCAGCAATCTCAACATCTGCCGAGCTGTGATCTGCTGGGACGCTCGCACCCGCGAGACGAGGGACAACAAGTTGTTGGCCCTCGCCTCTGGGAGATAGGCGCGAGCCGTCCGAGAATCCAGCAGGGCTCCGATGAATTCGAGTTTCTGCACTGGGAGAAGATGGGACTTTGGGTAATTTATCACAAACCCCAGTAGCTCCAGGAGGCGAATAGTCATCTGCATGGACTGCAGGGCTCCTGCCTCGGATGTGTTCTTCACCAGCCAATCGTCGAGATATGGGAACACGTGCACCCCCAGCCTGCGAAGCGCCGCTGCTACCACAGCTAGGCACTTTGTGAACACCCTGGGCGCAGAGGCGAGCCCAAAGGGTAGCACACAGTACTGGAAGTGGCGTGCGCCCAGCTGAAATCGCAGATACTGTCTGTGAGCTGGCAGTATCGGGATGTGTGTGTAGGCATCCTTCAAGTCCAGAGAGCATAGCCAATCGTTTTGCTGAATCATGGGGAGAAGGGTGCCCAGGGAAAGCATCCTGAACTTTTCTTTTACGAGATATTTGTTCAGGGCCCTTAGGTCTAGGATGGGACGCATCCCCCCTGTTTTCTTTTCCACAAGGAAGTACCTGGAATAGAACCCCAGCCCTTCTTGCCCGGATGGCACGGGCTCGACCGCATTGGCGCTGAGAAGGGCGGAGAGTTCCTCTGCAAGTACCTGCTTGTGCTGGAAGCTGTAGGACTGAGCTCCCGGTGGACAATTTGGAGGTTGTGAGGCCAAATTGAGGGTGTATCCTTGCCGGACTATTTGGAGAACCCACTGATCGGAGGTTATGAGAGGCCACCTTTGGTGAAAAGCTTTCAACCTCCCTCCGACTGGCAGGTCGCCCGGCACTGACACTTGGATGTCGGCTATGCTCTGCTGGAGCCAGTCAAAAGCTCGCCCCTTGCTTTTGCTGGGGAGCCGCGGGGCCTTGCTGATTCGCACGCTGCTGACGAGAGCGAGCGCGCTGGGGCTTAGCCTGGGCCGCAGGCTGTCGGGAAGGAGGATTGTACCTACGCTTGCCAGAAGTATAGGGAACAGTCTTCCTTCCCCCGAAAAATCGTCTACCTGTAGAGGTAGAAGCTGAAGGCTGCCGGCGGGCGAACTTGTCGAATGCGGTGTCCCGCTGGTGGAGAGACTCTACCACCTGCTCGACTTTTTCGCCAAAAATGTTATCCGCACGGCAAGGCGAGTCCGCAATCCGCTGCTGGATTCTATTCTCCAGGTCGGCGGCACGCAGCCATGAGAGCCTGCGCATCACCACACCTTGAGCAGCGGCCCTGGACGCAACATCAAAAGTGTCATAAACTCCTCTGGCCAGGAATTTTCTGCACGCCTTCAGCTGCCTGACCACCTCCTGAAAAGGCTTGGCTTGCTCAGGGGGAAGAGCATCAACCAAGCCCGCCAACTGCCGCACATTATTCCGCATGTGTATGCTCGTGTAGAGCTGGTAAGACTGGATCTTGGACACGAGCATAGAGGAATGGTAGGCCTTCCTCCCAAAGGAGTCTAAGGTTCTAGCGTCCTTGCCCGGGGGCGCCGAAGCATGTTCCCTAGAACTCTTAGCCTTCTTTAGGGCCAAATCCACAACTCCAGAGTCATGAGGCAACTGAGTGCGCATCAGCTCTGGGTCCCCATGGATCCGGTACTGGGACTCGATCTTCTTGGGAATGTGGGGATTAGTTAATGGCTTGGTCCAGTTCGCAAGCAATGTCTTCTTCAGGACATGGTGCAAGGGAACAGTGGACGCTTCCTTAGGTGGAGAAGGATAGTCCAGGAGCTCAAACATTTCAGCCCTGGGCTCGTCCTCCACAACCACCGGGAAGGGGATGGCCGTAGACATCTCCCGGACAAAGGAGGCAAAAGACAGACTCTCGGGAGGAGAAAGCTGTCTCTCAGGAGAGGGAGTGGGATCAGACGGAAGACCCTCAGACTCCTCGTCAGAGAAATATCTGGGATCTTCCTCTTCCTCCCACGAGGCCTCACCCTCGGTGTCAGACACAAGTTCACGGACCTGTGTCTGCAACCTCGCCCTGCTCGACTCCGTGGAACCCCGTCCACGATGGGGGCGTCGAGAGGTAGACTCCCTCGCCCGCATCGGCGAAGCTCCCTCCGCCGACGTAGTCGGGGAGCCTTCCTGGGAGGTGGCCGCGGTCGGTACCGCACGCGGTACCGACGTCGGGGACCTCAACCTGGGCGATGGGCCAGCCGGCGCCACGCTCGACGGTACCGGTGGCGCAAGCACCGCCGGTACCGGAGGGGTAGGGCGCAACAGCTCTCCCAGAATCTCTGGGAGAACGGCCCGGAGGCTCTCGTTTAGAGCGGCTGCAGAGAAAGGCTGAGAGGTCGATGCAGGCGTCGACGTCAGTACCTGTTCCGGGCGTGGAGGCTGTTCCGGGCTGTCCAGAGCGGAGCGCATCGACACCTCCTGAACAGAGGGTGAGCGGTCCTCTCGGTGCCGATGCCTGCTGGGTGCCGAATCCCTCGGCGACCCAGAGCTCTCGGTGCCGACACGGGGAGGAGACCGGTGTCGATGCTTCTTCGATTTCTTCCGAAGCATGTCACCAGAGCTCCCCGGCACCGACGAGGAGGACGTCGAATCCATCCGTCGCTTCCTCGGGGCCGAGACTGAAGAAGGTCGATCTCGGGGGGGCTGTACCGCAGGAGCCCTCAGGGTAGGAGGAGACCCACCCGAGGGCTCACCGCCACCAGCGGGGGAATGGACAGCCCTCACCTGCACTCCACCCGATGCACCACCGTCCGACGACATCAGCAGACGAGGTCCTGGTACCACCGACGTCGATGCAGCTATCCGATGTCTCGGCGCCGATGCAGAGGCCCGATGCCTCGATGCACTCGATGCAGGGGCGGCCGAGGAAGATGGTCTGGACGCTGACGACGTCGATGCACTCGAAGATCCCGGTGCCGATGCCGACGAAGAGCCCGAGAACAACACGTTCCACTGGGCTAGTCTCGCTACCTGAGTCCGCCTTTGAAGCAGGGAACACAGACTGCAGTTCTGAGGGCGGTGCTCGGCCCCCAGACACTGAAGACACGACGAGTGTCGATCAGTGAGCGAGATAACCCGGGCGCACTGGGTGCACTTCTTGAAGCCGCTGGAAGGCTTCGATGTCATGGGCGGAAAAATCACGGCGGCGAAATCAAAAGCCGAAATGGCGAAATTTGAAGCACCAAATTTAGAGGGAGAAAAAATCTCGACCGAGGCCGAAAAGAGGCCTACCCCGACGACGAAAGAAAACTTACCGGGGCAAAAAAGCTGGAAGTACGGGGAGGATTTACACGAAACCCGGCGGGGGGTTTCCGGAGCACTTCCCGACTAGGACAAAGCTTTCCCGAAGGAAAAAAACACGTTCAAAACAAATTGGACGCGCGAGGTCGACTTTCCGGGGCTCGACACGGCGAAAACACGACCGTACCGAGTGCGGACAAAAGAAGACTGGCCGGCTCGAGCCGGTTTCGGGCGGGAAGACGGCCGCGCATGCGCGGTGCGCGCGGGCGCGCGAGGGCTAGCAAAGGACTTTGCTAGTGAAGTTTCCGATTGGAGGGGCTGCCGTGGACGTCACCCATCAGTGAGAACAAGCAGCCTGCTTGTCCTCGGAGAATCCACAGTTGCCAAAACTGGAAATTTACTAGTAGGTTTGACATTCAAAACAAGTTCTACATTTACTGGCAGCCGGTGAACAACTAATGTGATTAACTGCGTAATTTCAAACCTTCAATGGATACTATTGGGCCAATTATCTCACTGAAGGGCCCGAAACAACTTGTATAGTAAGGGGCCAAGGCTGGTGCAGGACATGGTCAGACTACAAAACTTTTCAAGGTAGCAGTGATATTCAGCTGGTATCTGGATCTTTATATGTTTAATTTAGGCCTACACAATTACAGGCCTAAACTAAACGAATAGTGGCTATGTGCTCACTGCAGTATGGGGGCCTTTTACTAAAACATGGTAAAAGTTGCAGTTACCCTATGGTAAATGACCAAACATCTGTGCAGTAACTTCAAAACATCTATTGCACAAGCAGCTAACACAAAAAAAGTATAAGTAATGCACAGATAATGAAGATGCAGCTCACATCATCTATTAAGGTGGCTTTAAGTGATATATAGTGAGTTACCATGCCCATTCCCTACTATACAGTTAAAAAGGGAAGCAGTGCCTAACATTTAGGTGCCAGGAACACACATTAGCAATCCGAACACCAGAACATACTCCTGCAAATGACAATATTCCAGCTAGATGCTATTCTATAAAATAACATGTAGTCTACAGGTAGACATAGGTGTGGATGGAGTTTGGGCAAGATATACATTTATACGTGTAGATTACAGAATACTACAATCCAGTGCTTCTCAACCAAGGCCTCGGGGCACACCCAGCCAGTCAGGTTTGCAGAATAACCATAATAAATACGCATGAGAGAAGTTTGTATACCAAGGAGACAGGGCATGCAAATCTCTCATGTATATTCATCATGATTATCGTGAAAACCTGACTGGCTGGGTGTGCCCCGAGCCTGGGTTGAGAAGCACTGCTATGATCTATATGCAGTCTTATGCGAATTAGGTGCAATCATTTGGTTTTATGGGCATTTTTAGTCGTGGTTGCCATGCTCTGCCCTGATCGGAATGCACAGTGGAACACATGGCACCCAAGTTTGGAGGTCATGGCAAGTTTTTATGAAAACTTTTACATGCTTATCTTCACTCTTAGCCTCAGCATTGAATTTCTAAATTTTTAATTCTGATATGCAGAATCTAACTTCTTTTTTCCTTTTTAAATAACCCACAGTAATGCCTCGTAGTTACATGAATCCTTCACACCAAAAGGGAAAGCGAAGATACTTACCTGTAGCAGGTATTCTCCAATGACTGCAGGCTGATTGTTCTCACATGTGGGTCGACATCCGCATCGGCCAAGGAATCGGCATTTTGCAAGCAAAATATTAAAGAAGTTTTGCCAGAGTCTTCTGGTGCGCATGCAGCACATACCGTGCTTGTGCGGACTGATTTCCGGCCCGTCGCGTGAGCACTTCTCCTCAGTTAAATCCAAAAGCATATAGAGAAATAAATAACAACTCCAAAGGGGAGGTTGGCGGGTTTGTGAGAACAATCAGCCTGCTGTCCTCGGAGAATACCTGCTACAGGTATGTATCTTTGCTTTCTTCGAGGACAAGCAGGCTGCTTGTTCTCACATGTGGGGTATCCCTAGCACCCAGGCTCACTCAAAACAATGAACATTGGTCAATTGGGCCTCGCAACGGCGAGGACATAACATACATTGACCTGAAACCATAAACAACTAACTGAGAGTGCAGCCTGGAACAGAACAAAAATGGGTCTAGGGGGGTGGAGTTGGATCCTAAACCACGAACAGATTTTGCAGCACCGACTGCCCAAACCGACTGTCATGTCAGGTGTCCTGCTGAAGGCAGTAGTGGACCGATAACCACGTTGCAGCCTTGCAAATCTCTTCAATGGAGGCTGACTTCAAGTGAGCCACAGACACAGCCATGGCTCTAACATTATGAGCTGTGACATGGCCCTCTAGATTCAGCCCAGCTTGGGCATAAGTGAAGGAAATGCAATCTGTTAGCCAACTGGAGATTGTGCGTTTTCCGATGGCGACCCCCCTCCTGTTGGGATCGAAAGAAACAAACAACTGGGCGGACTGTCTGAAGGGCTTTGTCTGCTCCACGTAAAAGGCCAATGCTCTCTTGCAGTTCAAGGTATGTAACTGCTTTTGCCAGGGTGGGGACGAGGACGGGGAAAAATGTTGGCAAGACAATTGACTGGTTCAGATGGAACTCCGACACCACCTTCGGCAGAAACTTAGGGTGCGTGCGGAGGACTACTCTGTTATGATGAAACTTGATATAAGGTGCATGCACTACCAAGGCCTGAAGCTCACTAACCCTATGAGCTGAAGTAACAGCCACCAAGAAAACAACCTTCCAGGCCAAGTACTTCAGATGGCAGGAATTCAGTGGCTCAAAAGGAGCTTTCATCAGATGGGTGAGAACGATGTTGAGATCCCATGACACCGATGGAGGTTTGACCGGGGGCTCTGACAAAAGCAAACCTCTCATGAAGCGAACAACTAAAGGCTGTCCAGAGATAGGCTTACCTTCTACACGGTGATGATAAGCACTAATCACACTAAGGTGAACTCTAACGGAGTTGGTCTTGAGACCAGACTCTGATAAGTGCAGAAGGTATTCAAGCAGGGTCTGTGTAGGACAAGAAAGAGAATCTAGGGCCTTGCTGTCACACCAGACGGCAAACCTCCTCCATTTAAAAGAGTAAGACCTCTTCGTGGAATCTTTCCTGGAAGCAAGCAAGACTCGGGAGACACCCTCTGAAAGACCCAAGGAGGCAAATTCTAAGCTCTCAACATCCAGGCCATGAGAGCCAGAGACTGGATGTTGGGATGCAGAAGCAACCCCTCGTTCTGAGTGATGAAGGTTGGAAAACACTCCAATCTCCACGGTTCTTCGGAGGACAACTCCAGAAGAAGAGGGAACCAAATCTGACACAGCAAGAAGGGTGCAATCAGGATCATGGTTCCGCAGTCTTGCTTGAGTTTCAGCAAAGTCCTCCCTACCAGAAGTATGGGAGGATACGCATACAGAAGGCCTGTCCCCCAATGTAGGAGAAAAGCATCTGACACTAGTCTGTCGTGGGCCTGAAGCCTGGAACAGAACTGAGGGACCTTGTGATTGATCTGAGTGGCAAAAAGATCCACCGAGGGGGTGCCCCATGCTCGGAAGATCTTGCGGACTACGCCTATGTTCAGTGACCACTCGTGAGGTTGTATTATCCTGCTCAACCTGTTGGCCAGACTGTTGTTTATGCCTGCCAGATAAGTGGCTTGGAGAAACATACCGTGACGGCAAGCCCAAAGCCACATCTGGACGGCTTCCTGACACAGAGGGCAAGATCCGGTGCCCCCTGCTTGTTGGTGTAATACATGGCAACCTGATTGTCTGTCTGAATCAATATAATTTGGTTGGACAGCCGATCTCTGAAAGCCTTTAGAGCGTTCCGGATCGCCCGCAATTCCATGAGATTGATCTGAAAACCTTTTTCCCGAAAGGACCAGGCTCCTTGAGTGTGAAGCCCATCTACATGAGCTCCCCACCCCAGGAGGGATGCATCCGTCATCAGCACTTTTTGTGGCTAAGGAATTCGGAATGGACGTCCCAAGGTCAAATTGTATCGAGTTGTCCACTACTGAAAAGAATTGCGAAAGTCGGTGGACAGTTGGATTACATCCCCTAGAGTCCCTGAAGCTTAGTACCACTGGGAAGCTAGGGTCCACTGAACTGTGGAGGCCATGTGGCCCAGAAGCCTCAACATCTGCCGAGCCGTGACCTGTTGAGACACTCAAGCTATGGACACCAGGGACAGGAGGTTGTCTGCCCTTGCCTCGGGAAGATAAGCACGAACTGTCTTTGTGTTCAACAGGGCTCCAATGAATTCCAACTTTTGGACTGGAGATGGGACTTGGGTTAATTAATTACGAACCCCAGTAGTTCTAGCACCTGAATAGTCATTCGCATGGACTGCTGAGCACCTGCCTTCGAGATGCTCTTCACCAGCCAATCGTCAAGATAAGGGAACACATGTACTCCCAGTCTGCATAGTGACGCTGCGACTACCGCTAGACACTTCATGAATACTCTGGGTGCAGACATCAGACCAAAAGGCTGCGTTCCCAGCCGAAATTGAAGATACTTCCTGTGAGCTGGAAGTATCGAGATGTGTGTGTAAGCATCCTTTAAGTCCAGAGAGCATAGACAATCATTCTCTTGAATCATGGGAAGAAGGGTGCCCCGGGAAACCATCCTGAACTTTTCTCGAACTAGAAATTTATTCAGGCCCTTTAGGTCTAGGATAGGACGCAACCCCCCTGTTTTCTTTTGCACACTCCATTCTGGTTCCTATAAACTGTTTTATAGTTTATATTTATGATTGATTACACATATAGAAATAGAATTTTATATTATTATATTTGAATGTTAAATTTTAATGTTATTACGGTTTATCAGTTTTGAATGTTGAATGTTAATGATGTTGATGTTCACTATGCATTATGTTATGTTTACAGCCCAAGTAGGGTGAAACACGGCCGTGTCGGGTTTATTTTAATTTGATTCACCAAAAAATTCTCTTCAACATTTTATCTACTTGTCCACCATGGCTGCTTCTACAATTTCCTTCCTTCGGGACCTAGCAGACCACTTGCCTCCCTGTTTCTTGGGACCTACCTAGGAGAAAGGGCATGCAAATCTACCTCATCCACAGTCATTGTGGATATCCTGAAAACCTGACTGGCTGGGTGTCCCCCAAGGAATGATTTGAGAAGCACTGCTATAATCTACATGCAGTCTTTAGCGATTTAGGCACAATCATTTACACCAGCTCTATGAGGGTGTAAGCACTTGTGCCCAAATATTATTACTACTACTACTTATTACTTCTATATAGTAAAATAGTAGATGACGGCAGATAAAGACCTGTATGGTCCATCTAGTCTGCCCAACAAAATAAACTCATTAAATATGATACTTTATATGTATACCTATCGAAAAAAAAAATTAATTAGTGTGTGTTTGGTCTTTTGTGAGTTAGCTCTGAACATTGAACTGAGCTAAAGCTATTAGTCAAACAATGACTTTAATGAAAAAAATCAATATTTTCCTGTCTAGTAGTGTTTATCTGGGGTAATCACCAAATATTGACTGAACTATCTTCTGAATTCCCAATGTTATTCATGGTGTTGCTCAGACGTATGATGTATGAAACACTTCTGCCTCCGAATTTACACCACTCATAATACAGGATACTAACCCTGCAAAAAAAAAAAAAATCTTTTGAGTTTAAGGGGGCAATTCTCTATAGAGGAACAACCTAGACGCGCACTTAGTGCCAAATTCTATATATGGTGCCTAGAAAATCTGTGAGGTAAACATTTCCGCCTAAGTGTATTCTATAAGCAATGCCTAGATTTAGGCCCGCTATACACTACTAGACATACACAGCGCTGTCTCTTACTAAACACGTAAGAGACAGACCCTGCTCAACAGAGCTTATAATCTAATCAAGACAGACAAACAGGACAAATAAGGGATAAGGGAATTACTTAAGGTGGGAATTACATAACAGACATGAGTACTGAACAAGTGAATACGTAGGAGTTGGGAGTTAAACACAGCCTCAAAAAGGTGGACTTTTAGCTTAGATTTGAAGACGGCCAGAGCTGGAGTTTGAAGTACTGATTCAGGAAGTCTATTCCAGGCGTACGGTGCAGCAAAATCAAAGGAACGGAGTTTGCAGTAGAGGAGAAGGGTACAGATAAGAGAGATTTACCCGATGAATGCAGTTCCCGGGAAGGAGCTTATGGAGAGAGAAGAGTGGAGAAGTACTGAGGAACTGCAGAACGAATGCACTTGTAAGGTCAATATATGTGTGTACACAACCTGTTGCACTGGTATTCTATACGCACAAACTTTTTTTTATTGAACTCCTAATAAGTACCTCCTTACATAATTGCCCTCTGTGTCAAGCCTTGGTGTTAACTGTTAGCACAGCCATGCAACAACAGTCAAAAATGCCCTCCTCACACCACTTCCCAAGAACACTGCCCTGTCTGTACAGGGGGGGATTCAGCTCTCAAAGGAGTGCATGAGAAGGTGGAGCAGCAGTTTAAGCTGGGTCTTTCCTCAGTTACTGCAGGCTTACAGGCCTCCATTTGTGATAGTGACCACTGGGTGAGGCAGTACGGTTCCCCTTCTTGCTGCCCTTGCACCCTAACCCCTTAATTCTATGTGTCACTAAAAACTGTGTGCGCAAAATTGGACACGTGCCCAATTTGCATGTACAATTTAATTGAACAAGCAGCTAATTAGCTCCAAATGTTGGCTTAACAACCAATTATTGGCATTAATTAGATTCAATTAAAATATACACTCCTAAATTTTATGCATGAGTTCAAAATGGGGGTGTGGAAATGGGAAGGTTATGGGTGGAACGGGGGTGCTCCTAACATTTACACGTGTTGTTATAGAATGAGAGGGGATATGCGCCTAATTTAGGTGCTTACATTTGTATCACATTTCGGTTGGTGCAAATGGCTGTGCCTAAAGTTAGGCGTGATTCCCGGGTGTAAGCACTATTCTATAAACCGTGCCTAACTTTAAGCGCAGCTTATAGAATAGTGCTTTTTTCAGCACCATATATAGAATTCACCCCTTAATGTGCTAATTCCCACATTAACTGCTTAATAAAAAGATCCTCTATACATAAATCCAGGGTCACTAATTAAACAGGTAACAGCACTGAATATATATATTAAGCACTGGTGCTGGCAGTTAAATTAAGGAACTGTGTCGGCTGAATATTAACTCATAGTTTATTAACAAAGAGTTGCCCCTGGACTCTATATCCTGTGATTTAAATTGCGCACACAAATCCGGTCATATTCTGGATTTGTGTGCGCAACTTAATTAGTTAACAAGCCAATCAGTGCCAATAACTGCCAATTAACAAGTAATTGACACTAATTGACATTCATTAGAATTTACACGCACAACTGTCCAAGCGTATTCTGTAAAGTGATGCACGTAAATTCTAAGGTGCGTAGCTGAAAAGAGAATACACCTGGATCATGCCTAATTTGAGCATCAGCATTTACACCAAGTTTTACTTAGCATGACTGCCTGCGACTAAATTTAGTTGCGTGAACTTGCGCTTGGCATATTCTATAAACCGTGCTCAAATTTAGGCATATTCTATAAAAGTTACAGAACATACCTAGGCATATTTTTTTCCACACTGATTTTTTAGGCGTGATATATATAGAATCTAGCCTTTAGCCCAGAGTCTGAATATACTTCCAAGATGTTACCAATAAAATTGAAAGTGAAAAACTGTCAAAAATTAGAACACGTAGATCACCTCTTCTCTGTCATAGGATTCCATATTCTGCCAAGGACACTTCGCTCCCTACATGATGATGGATTGAATGTACCTACTATGCATCGCGCTTGTTTAGAATCAGTCTGCCACAGAAAACTCTTTTGGACTGCTCCTCTACTTTGGTACTCTCCACCTCAGAGTCTGCGAAGTCATCCGTTCTATAATCTGAGCAGCTCGAAAGACTTTTTTGTTTCAGAAGGCTTATAGCAATTTATAATGGCTGAGGCAAATACTTGGAGCAGATTGGCATAGCCTGTACTTTTATTCTCTTTCCTATTTTTGTAATGGCATTCTTTTCTCTTAATACTTCTGTGAATATTTTATTGTATAGCACTTGTCAGGAAGAGGGAAGTCTATGAAGTTCAATAAACCATAAACTACAAATTTCGTATTAGGTTTCCTAACCCAAAATAGTTTTGTTTTTAGACGATCAAATGCATCTTTCGACACCCAAAAAGGACATGATCTAAATGTCATCTACACACAGTATACACTTAGATCCCACACTACTGAGTAACCTAAAGGCTGCACATTTAGCCTGAATTATAGTAGGGGAAAGGACGGATCCCTGTGAGATGTCACAAGATAAATCACAAGACTCAGATATCTTCGGTGGTTTTCACTCAAAGTGTCCTCAAACTGAAAAAAAAACAAAACAACTGTTCATCTCACCTCAGACACCAAGAGTCATCAAACATTCCATGAGGAAGTCATGATCCACAGTGCCAGATTAATGAAAGTCCAAGGAAAATGACCACAGAATCACTGTTCGTATCAAGTGTTCACCACAAATCATCAATCAAACCTACCAGCAAGGTTTCAGTCTCAAGACTGGGGAGGAAACCAGACTGGCATGGCTGGAAAAAATGATTTTCTTTCAGTCAGTCACCCAATTGCATGGCTGTTGCTCATTCAATTATTTTGCCATATTGTGTAGTTCAATAAAACAAAGACCTACTTTAATGAATTTTTTGATTGTATCCAATGGTGTGAAGACTTTTGCAAGACAAGGTATATACAACAGGGCATGAAACTTCTTTCTTACCAGTGTCATAAAGAAATACTTTGAAGAGAAAAGAAGCTCCGAATTTACACCACCATTTGACTCTTTCATTTTTCAATTTTCCCTGACTATACACCACCATCTAGTGGATGTAATACATAATTACTTTTTGAAGTTAAAACAGGATGATGTTTACCTGAGGCAGATGCAAAACAGCCTGGGATGTGTGGAGACCATATTGTACTATAAATAACACCTTCATGGCCTCTGAAAGTGCACAGTGACTGCCCAACAGCTGGATCCCACTAGAAAAACAAAAATACATTCTGGTCATTTACTTAAAAAAAAAAAAAAAAAACTTATAGCCCTGGTGGTACCAAATTTCCATCTGAAATTCTGGTACCCTAATATATGTCAGACACAAGCACTTGTCTACCATTTTAATGCTTCATTCTCTGGATTTACACAATGAAGTAAGAGCCATCCTTTAATGTCAACTCTTTGAATCCAGTTCCGAAACTAGGAAGGGACATCAAAGTTATACAACTACCACCTTTTAACTTCAGACCAACATATACAACCACCTCCATACACCTGCACTCTCTCAGCACTGTGGTACAGGGCTCTAACTTCCCGTACTACTACCAAGCCAAAGAAGACTGTAAGAAATTTCCATCCCCTCCAGACAACAGCAAAATACTTGCCACTTTTTTAAGTGCTCTCTAATTCCACCATCATCTTACAAAACAAATGTTCAATCATCTCTAATACATAAACCAAGTATAAACAATTATTTTTGTCTAGTTACCAAATAATCAACTCCAGATGTAGTTCTTTTAATTTTGCTCCCTCCCTCTACATGGCCAGTTCCTGTTCAAATATAAACCTCCTTCACTCCCCAGTTCAAAATCCCATCTACCTCCTCCCTTCTTCTCCCTTTGTACCACAAATAAACCTAATCACAAATTCAACAAAGCACTTTGCACCATATAGGGAGTTCCTCTCTTACTGGTGACCAAGTATGCTAAAATCATCTTAAGGCTTTGCGGTTGGCATTCCTAGCATCTAATTTTTCAGTCTAACAATTGATACATTTTGTTTCTCCATTGTGTCAGAATGGAAGAAGCCAAAGGCCTTCAATTTCTCAGAATACATTTTTCAGCCTCAAAAGGGTATTCTCACAACTTCCTTACTCCTTTCCTCAGTGTCAGCTGTCTAGTGATATTAAAAAGCAGAAAGTCTACTTTAACCAGCAATTGACAACCTGTAATATGTTTTAGATATTTAACCAATTTCCCAGATGTGCTTGATTTTCTTACAGTCCCAAAACTTGTTCCATGACACACTTAGGCCGCTTTGGTTGTACTACAGAGGTATACCAAATACATGACACGATAACATTCCCCTTTAGAAGAAATTTGAGCCAAAAATGTCTGTCACAGAGAGACGTAAAGCCACAGCAAGGTTGATCATGAGAACTCCTTCAGCCCCTTTAATCAACTTACACATATCCTCCTCTGTGAATACTGCCATTTCTTCTCCAAGCTGAAGAGCCCTAACCCTTTACCATTTCTGTTTAGCGAAGCCATTGCATCTTTTTAATCATTTTGGTAGCCCTTCTCTGTACCTTATTTTAGTTCCACTATATTTGTTTTGAGATGGGTTGATCCAGTACTCAAGATGCTGTCTTCCCCTGGATCAGTCAATTCTTTTGTGTTCGTGACCCCATGGTATCAGCCAAATAAAACTCTGAGACCCCTGGAGATACAAAATACTAATGCACTTCTGGACAGCCCACCCAGGTCATGAAATCAAATATGGGTGACTCCCATTTGAGGTCCCAACCCACAGTTTGGGAAGCTCTGGTAAAGAAACATTATGATATCCTCTGGTCTAGTCTTCGTTCCTTTATAAAATACTCTAAGATTCTTGTCCTGAGTGGTGATACCTTGGGTACCTAGATTTAGAATTATTGCTCCCCAGTGTGCATTATTATTATTATTACATTATTTATATACTGCCTTTCTGTGGTACAAAGGGGTTTACATCTTGAATTCAGGCACTTTCTCTGTCCCTAATGTGCTCACAATCTAAGTTTTTGTACCTGGGGCAATGAAGGGTTAAGTGACTTGCCCAGGGTCATAATCAGCTGCAGTGGGAATTGAACACAGTTCCCCAGGTTCTCACCCACTGCACTAACCATCAGGCTACTCCTCCACGCATATATTAAACCTCATCTGTCATTTATACGTATGATGTGTTTACAGGTCAATTTGCATAGTCCTACTGCCAATTCCTCATAATTTAGTGTCATCTGCACATTTCATCACTTCATTTATTGCTCCCTTTTCAAAATCATTTATTTCCCAGTACAAATCATTAGGTTACTCTCCTATTTACCCTCTCCCTTGGGAAAACTGACAATTTAGTCCTAATCTCTGTTTTCTATCTTTCAATCAATTACCAATCCTGAGAACGCTTCATTTATTTTCTTCTGGTAAGAATAAACCCACCCTTTCCCAGTTCTCAAAATCACCTTCTCTTTCTGGGAAAGGGGGAGCCTGTTCAGAAAGGATAGACTCCACCTTAATCGGGATGGAACCAGGCTGCTGGCACTATTTATAAAGGAGATAGAGCGGGGGGGGGGGGGGGGAGCCGACAGTCACCTAGGAGCACATGATTCGGTCTGGAGTATCCTTGAAGGATACTATTGAAACTGGATATTTAGGGACTCCCAATAGAGAGGATTCAACAATGGTGAAAGAAAGCCAAGAGTGTTTTAGGAGACAGCAGAACAAAGGATGCAAATTATCCCTGTCAACTTCAACCTGTAGATGCAAGGAAAAAGCACAATTTCAAGTATCTGAATACAAATGTAAGAAGCCTAAAAAATAAGATTGGAGATTTGGAGTATATAACAATAAATGAAGAGGTAGCTATAATAGGCATCTCAGAGACTTGGTGGAAGGAGGACAATCAATGGGATACTAGTTAACAAGGTACAAATTAGATCGCAATGATAGAGTGGATCAAATTGGAGGGGGGTTGCAAAATAAACATTCTACATGAAACAGCAGCGTGGACTCCTTATAGACAGAAATTCCATGTGTGAAAGGAAAGAGTATACTGGTAGGGCTGTACTACCATCCTCCGGGACAGACCAGACATATGAGGAAATATTTATGGAAATTAGGAAAGTTGGCAAATTGAGCAACACTATAATAAAGGGTGATTTTAATTTTGACTGAATAAATGTTTCATCAGAGGGCGCTAGGGAGGTAAAATTCCTAGATATAATAAATGACTGCTTCTTGCAACAACTGGTCCAAGAACCAACAAAAGAGGGAGTTATTTTAGATCTAGTCCTTAGTGGAATGCAGGGCATAGTACGAGAGGTAATGGTGTTGGGTCTGCTGGGAAACAGAGATCACAACAAACAAATCTGAGCTAATGTCAGGAGTGAAGTTATAAAGGACATCTATTGTAGCAGCATTTAATTTTCCAAAGGGTAACTATGATAAAATGAGGGAAATGGTTACAAAGAACCTAAAAGGATTAGCTGCAGGTTAGGACTTTAAATCAGGCATGGATGCTGTTTAAAAATACCATCTTGGAAGCCCAGACCAGATGTATTCCATTTATTTACAAAGGTGGTAAGAAGAGCAAATGACAGCCAGCATGGTTAACAGGTGAAGTGAACGAGGCTATAAGCAGGCCTTTTTTTGAGGGGGTACTTGGGGGTACTGAGTACCGGCACCTTGTCCACTGTCTGCTAAACTTGACCCATGGTTCTCGTATTTTAATGAAAGAGCTCAGGTTCTACATACAAATTCTGCCTTGTCATAGATTCTATGACTGGTTGCAGGGGTCCTGACTATTGTGGGGTGGGTCCCTCAATGATCACTCCACCCCTGAAGGGTGGCCTGGCATTTGAGTACCGGCACCTTTTTTGCTAGACAAAATGCACTGGCTATAGGAGTCAAAAGAACATCCTTCAAAGAATGGAAAAATGACCCGACTGAAGAAAATAAGAAGCAACATAAGAACTGGCAAGTTAGATGCAAAGCATAGATAAAGAAACCTAAAACAGAACAAGAGAAACTTGCCACAGAGGCAAAAACTCAAAGTAACAACTTTTTCAGATACTTTAGAAGCAAAAAGCCTGTGAGGGAATCCGTGGGACTGTTGCTATGTTATGCTACACAGTCTATTCCACAATACCAAAATTAGTTTAATGCGGATTACAAATCCAAGATAGCTGACTAAAAGAAAACCGTGACATTACAGAAAATACAATTACAACAATATTATGACTACTTTAAAGAAAGTATTCATTGAATAGATAAGTTTTAATTACCTTGTGAAAAATAAAATAGTTTTGCAATGTGAATCTGCACTTGCAACAAATTCCATACTGACACTATCTGATAGTGAATAGAAGAATCAAATATTCAGCACTTTTTGACCTGATTTACAGATGGAAAACATAACACTTGATTAAAAGATCTACTAATAACTGCACTGGAGAGGAACACCACCCAATCATAGCTATGATGGAGCAGTTCCATACATGGGACCATTAGATCATGGAAGAACAAACGGGAGGACAAGGCCATAGTGGAGAGACTGAATGAATTCTTTGCTTCGGTCTTTACAGAAGAAGATGTAAGAAATCTACCTGTACCATCTGGTTTGGAAGGGTGATGATGCAGAGGAACTGAAAGAAATCTCAGTGACCCTGGATGACGTACTGAGCCAAATCGATAATTTAAAGAGTAGTAAACCACCTGGACCAGATGGCATGCACGTGAGGGTATTGAAACTGAAACAAGAAATTGCTGATCTGCTGTTAGTGATCTGTAACCTGTCATTAATCGTCCATAGTACCTAAAGATTGTAGGGTGGCCAATGTAATGCCGATTTTAAAAAAGGGTTCCAGGGGTGATCTGGAAATTACAAACCAGTAAGTCTGACTTCAGTGCCAAGCAAAATAGTAGAAACTGTTATAAAGAATAAATTACAGAATGCATAGACAAACATGGTTTAATGAGAGAGTCAGCATGGATTCAGCCAAAGGAAGACTTGTCTCAACATATTGCTTCATTTATTTATTTTATTTATTTATTGCATTTGTATCCCACATTTTCCCACCTCTTTGCAGGCTCAATGTGGCTTACAATACATCATGGATAGTGGAAATATATTAAAAAATAGACAATTAGTGTTACAGAAGGATCTTGGGTAACATGAATAAACATGTTGATAAAGGTGAGAGCCGGTTGATGTAGTGTATCTAGATTTTTAGAAAGCTTTTGACAAAGTTCCTCATGAGAGACTCCTGAGAAAATTAAAGAGTCATGGAATAGGAGGCAATGTTCTGTTGTGGATTAGGAACTGGTTATTGGACAGAAAACAGAAACATTTTTCTTAATAGAGGAGAGGAGAGTGAATAGTAGAGTACCACAGGGATCTGTACTGGGAGCGGTGCTATTAACATATTTATAAATAATCTGGAAATCAGAAAGACAAGTGAGGTGATTCAATTTGCAGATGACACTAAATTATTCAAAGTTGTTAAAACACATGCGGACTGTGAAAAATTTCAGGAAGACCTTAGGAAACTGGAAGCCTGCATTAAATTTCATCTGCCATTTACACATTGGGAAGAATAATCCAAATCAGTTACCTGATGTTAGGGTCTACCTTGGGAATCAGCACCCAAGAAAAACATCTAGGTGTGGATTAAAAACTGGTTAAAAGATAGAAAACAGAGAGTAGGGTTAAATGGTCAGTATTCTCAATGGAGAAGGGTAGTTAGTGGGGTTCCCCAGGGCTCTGTGCTGGGACCGCTGCTTTTTAACATATTTGGCAGAAACAAATAAAAAAAAATCAATAAAAAATATATGGGTTTCAATCTAATCAACCTGGTGTGGGTAAATCAGTAATTTCCAACAATTCCACCAGCTTAAATGATATATAACTCAACTACAATACTTTTTTTATTTTTAATTTGCAGTGCTCAGTAGTGCTGTAGTGTTCTCTGGTTCAGAACTGCAGCCATCTCACATCATAGCACAAGCCCTTCCTACCTTCCAATTCTCACAGGGTTAAACAATAAACACTCCCTGCAGAGAGAACACAAAAAGATGTAATACTGTAAACACTTATCCTTAGCTGTTTGTGGGCCAGTGCTGGGTCTGCAGTGCCTCCAGAGCACCCGTGATTGGTGTTCAATGTGATTAAAACAACCGGCTCAGTGAGATGGCTGCAGTTCTGAACCAGAGACAGTTGGTTTAAAGAACACTACAGCACTACTCAGCACTGCAAATTAAAAATAAAAAAAAATATTGTAGTTGAGTTATATATCATTTAAGCTGGTGGAATTGTTGGAACTTAAAGAAACAAATCAAAGTCAGGTATACACATAAAGTAGCACATATGAGTTTAAATTATTGGGCAAACTAGATGGACCATGCAGGTCTTTTTCTGCCGTCATCTACTATGTATGTATGTTATAAATGACCTAGAGAAAAGTAAATGGGGGATACTCCGATCAGTTTCGGATACAGCGTGGTACGCGCCAGGGCTGCCCCCTGTCGCCCTTGCTCTTTGCTCTGGCGATTGAGCCGCTGGCGCAGAGGATTAAGGAGACAGTCAGCATTGAGGGGATCTTGGTGGGCGATCGAGAGCACAAAGTGGCGTTATTTGCAGATGATATTCTTTTTTATGTAAGTCACCCGGAAGAGACCCTACATTCTATATGTATGGTGCTTAGGGCGTTTGGAGCTATATCTGGCTTTAAAGTTAATTACGATAAGTCAGAGGTGTTGGGCATTACGGGTCCCACTTTAGATCTGGAGAATCTGTTAACCAGATTTTCTTTTAAGCATGCCAGAGAGAGCTTTCGATATCTTGGTGTAAGACTTCCTCGGGACCTTGCATCTTTATATGGGATTAATTATGTCCTCTTATTTAGAGAACTTCGAGCAGACTTAAGTAGATGGAAAAATGGGTTGCTTTCATGGTGGGGCAGAATAGCGGTTATCAAGATGAACTTACTTCCTAGGTTGTTGTTCCTCTTCCAGACGCTGCCATTGGAAGTTCCTTCAGGTACCCTGAACAGATTACAGTCTGATATGTCAAACTTTGCTTGGGGAGAGAAAAGGGCGAGGTTATCCAAGCGAATTATGTGGAGTGGAGTTGAGGAAGGAGGGAGGGGGATGCCCAACATTACATGGTATTACCAGGCAGCACAATTAAAGCAGGTGGCGGAATGGAGTAAGGGGGAAAGGGTACCAGTAGCTGTATTAGAGCAACATTTGGAGCCTAGGTGTAATTTTGAACGGGGATTGTGGGGATCTGGAAGGATGTGCGCCTCCCGTAGGGGAACTGAAAATCCTTTTATAGGGCATTTGTTACATACATGGGATGTGCTGAAACGCAAATTTAAGAAGGGAGTTAAAACCTCAACAATGGCTCATATTATTCATGCGGTCGAATTCCCGGCTGGAGAAGCGGGGGGTACGTTTCATGAATGGTATAGAAAGGGCCTGCGGAGATTCCGTGACTTGTTGTCAGATGGTACACTAAGAACATTTGAGACACTAAGGAGGAAGTTTGCCCTGCGGGAGTCTGATAATTATGCATATTTGCAGGTCAAACACTATATGAGCAAACAGGGGTGGTTACAGGCTGACCCGAGGGAACAGGAGCCCTTAGAAAACATCTGGGTTACACTGGAGGTGGGGAGGAGAGGCATTTCCAGACTATATAATTATATTAGAGGCAGCACATTGATTAAACTACCTTATATGAAAGCATGGGAGCACGATTTGAATTGTGAAATGAGTGTGAAGGAATGGGAAAGGGTATGCCTAGAGGTAAAAAAGGCATCTGTATGTGTATTAATAAAGGAAAATGCCTACAAAGTCTTAAGCAGATGGTACTACACGCCAGATAGGTTAAAACGAATGTATGCTACTTATTCAGACCAGTGTTGGCGATGTGAAAATTACCTCGGTAGTTTTTTACATGTATGGTGGTCTTGTACTCTTGTACGCTCTTTCTGGGAAGAAATAATTATATGCTTGACCTCTATTTTGGATACAGTTTCCTGCAGAACCAAAGTGGTGTTTGCTGGGGTGGGGAAATAAAAGGGGCAAGAAATGGCAGAAGCTGCTAAAAAGACTATGTTTGTCAGCCGCGAAGCTGGAAATAGCAGCCCACTGGAAACAGAGAGTGGGTCCTACGATTGTAGACTGGAAAACGAGGCTTCGAAATATAATGGGACTTGAGCAACTGACGGACAGACGGAGGGGTAGATTTGACCCTGGTGCGGAGGAGTGGACACACTTAGAACGTTTATGGACTGCTGCTACTAATGTACAGAGTATTCAGCCTTAAAGTGAGGGAGGGGGGGAGGGAGGGGAGAAAATTCTTATGTTATCAATTGGTTATATTGCAGTTCACTCTATTTGTATCCGTTGTACAGCTGTTAGCTGATTATGTGTATGTATTTAGGAACAATGTGACTAAATAAAAATATTTTTCAAATTTAAAAAAAAAAATAAATGACCTAGAGATGGGAGTAACTAGTGAGGTAATTAAATTTGCTGATGACACAAAGTTATTCAAAGTCGTTAAATCGCGGGAGGATTGTGAAAAATTACAAGAGGACCTTACAAGACTGGGTGTCTAAATGGCAGATGACGTTTAATGTGAGCAAGTGCAAAGTGATGCATGTGGGAAAGAGGAACCCGAATTATAGCTATGTCATGCAAGGCTCCACGTTAGGAGTCACGGACCAAGAAAGGGATCTAGGTGTCATCATTGATGATACGTTGAAACATTCTGCTCGGTGTGCTGCTGCGGCTAAGAAAGCAAATAGAATGTTAGGTATTATTAGGAAAGGAATGGAAAACAAAAATGAGGATGTTATAATGCCTTTGTATTGATCCATGGTGCGACCACACCTCGAATACTGTGTTCAATTCTGGTCGCTGCATCTCAAAAAAAGATATAGTGGAATTATTAAAGGTGCAGAGAAGGGCGACGAAAATGATAAAGGGGATGGGACGACTTCCCTATGAGGAAATACTAAAGCGGCTAGGGCTCTTCAGCTTGGAGAAAAGGCGGCTGAGGGGAGATATGATAGAGGTCTATAAAATAATGAGTGGAGTTGAACAGGTAGATGTGAAGCGTCTGTTCACGCTTTCCAAAAATACTAGGACTAAGGGGCATGCGATGAAGGTACAATGTTGTAAATTTAAAACAAATCGTAGAAAATATTTCTTCACTCAACGTGTAATTAAACTCTGGAATTCATTGCCAGAGAATGTGGTAAACGCAGTTAGCTTAGCGGAGTTTTAAAAAGGTTTGGACCGTTTCCTAAAGAAAAAGTCCATAGACCATTATTAAATGGACTTAGGCAGAATCCACTATTTCTGGGATTAGCAGTATAAAATGTTTTGTACATTTTTGGGATCTTGCCGGGTATTTGTGACTTGGATTGACCACTGTTGGAAACAGGATGCTGGGCTCGATGGACCTTTGGTCTTTCCCAGTATGGCAATACTTATGTACTTATGTGTCATAGTAGACAATACACTGAAATCTTCTGCCCAGTGTATGGCAGCGGCAACAGCCAAAAAAAAAAAAGCAAACAGGATCAAGAATACTATAATCCACCTATATTGCTCCATGGTGCAACCTCACCTTGAATATTGCATTCAATTCTGGTCTCTGTATCTCAAAAAAGATATAGTGGAATTAGAAAAGGCTCAAAGAAGAGCAACCATAATAAGAAAGAGGATGGAACTCCTCTCATATGAAGAAAGGCAAAAGAGGTTAGGGCTCTTCACCTTGGAAAAAAAGAGATGGCTGAGAGGAGACATAATTGAGGTCTACAAAATCTTGAGTGTGTAGAATGGGTAAAAGGGAATCCATTTTTCACTCTTTCAAAAAGTGCAAAGACTAGAAGACATTCAATTAAGTTACATGGAAATTCTTTTAAAACAAATAGGAGGAAATATTTTTTTCACTCAAAGAATAGTTAAGCTCTGGAACTCGTTGCCAGGGGATGAGGTAACAGCAGTTAGCATTTCTGGGTTTAAAAAAAGTTTGGGCAAGTTCCTGGAGGAAAAGTACATAGTCTGCTATTGGGATAAGACATAGGGGTTGCCACTGCTTGCCCTGGGATTGGTAACATGGAATGTTGCTACTATTTGGGTTTCTGCCAGGTACTTATGGCCTGGATTGGCCACTGCTAGATGGACCATTGGTCTGACTCAGTATGGCTATTCTCATGTTAAGAACATAAATAAATAAATAAATAAATATACACATACATCCTATAGATATATAAAAAGATTTAAGGCCTTATATTCAGCAACTGTTATCATGACTTGCATGCCTGAGCTGCAGAGAAAAGATTAGAATAAAGCATTAAATCTCCTTGTATGTATTGGAGGTTGCATTTGGTCACATATTTTTTCTCATTGCTGATTTTCTTTGTTTATGAGCACATTATCCCCCAATCCAAATGCATATTTATGTCTTCAAAAAAAGATGAAGGCGGGAGAGAATAACATGACGCTGACACCATATTCTACAGCCAACAGGACGCCATACAAGCCAGTGAGCACCAATTACAGGCTTTAGCTCCAATATACAGCACTTCTGCACACCTGTTTGGCAGATTTCTGTTTCAACTGCTGACTACCTTCTCAAATATACCTGGGTTCGATTCCTTGCACACCACTATGCCAGAAATATTCAACTTTTGTAAAATATGCATACCAGTTTGGCCGTCTGATCCCAAGAGCCAGATACCACTAGCTGCTCTCCTCTCGTCTGACTCCAATCAACACTGTATACCTATAAAGAGAGCAAAAATAATGTGTTTCAATTCAGAATGAGGTTCTGCAACATGGGGTTCCTTTATTTCGTCCATTCATTTGGGTAAATGAGAAATAACAAATTTTGATTTCAATCACCTGCACATCCCAAGAATTTACTGGATTATTTTCAGAAAAAACACAGACCTGTAAGATTATCACCTAACTAATAATAAAAGATTCTTGAACACCACACAAGAAGTTGCTTTTTGCCCAGATCCTGCAGTGCCACTTGTTCAAGTGAAGCAGCTGCACATCAGATAGGCATAACCCATGTAAATGGTCAACCCATCTGTCTTGAAATGGGTGCAAAACTATTTTTGGTGCACATCAGTGAAAATAAAAACCAGTGTCATGCCTTTGCTCCTCTTAATCATGTGAATCAAATTTAAGTATATTTCTGTGATAGCTATCAAAGTTGTGTTATTGGCACTCACTCCTGATAAAGCAGCAGTGCTATCCATAATTGGAAAACCGCAATAAATTTGGCTGCAAGTTAGAAGTCAGAACTTTCTGCAGTGAAAGGTGTAAAACATGGGAGGCCTTTCATTCTAATGTGGTCTCAATATTTTCTTTTTAAACACAATTGAGAAAATGACTGCAGAACCCATCTCCCACACTTTCCTCTCCACATGCCCTTTCACCACCAGTCTTGGGGATCTTTTTATGTTAAATATTTATTATTCTTAGAAGCAAGAGGAAAGAACACAGCAACATCCCTAGCCAGGACTGAAAATAGCGCAGAGGCTGCATCACTTGCTGGCCTGTAATTGCTCAGTAGTGAGATGGAGGAGGAGGAGGAAATTAAAAGCACCATCTTCAAACAATTCAAACATAGTAGGAACTAACCTAGGTCTAGTGGTTACATTAATTTTCCATATTAATTTGTTCTTGTGGTCCATAATCTGTAGGCTCTGGCTTGGCAGCCTATATCATGCCAGAAGCAGTGGAAAGAACCAAAAATTCCCTATAGTAACATTCCAACAGTGGCGTAGCAAGGGCGGGGCGGTGAGGGTGGTCCGCCCCGGGTGTCAGCGGGTGGGGGGTGCTCTGCTCCCACTGCTCTCACCCTGTCCTGCCTTTAAAAAAAAATTTGCGAAGCGCCGGAGTGGCAGGCAGCGCCTCGCGTCTGCCTTGCTAGTAAAAATCTCCTCGACGTCTTCGGGCCTTCCCACATTGAGTCCCGCCCTCCTCTGAGGTAACTTCCTATTACCGCGAGGGCGGGCGGGACTCAGTGTGGGAAGGCCCGACGACGTCGAGGAGAGTTTTACTAGCAGGGCAGACGCGAGGCACTGCCTGCCACTCCGGCGCTTCGCAAATTTTTTTTTAAGGCAGGGTGGTAGCAGGAGAACGGAGCTGGTAGGTGGGGAGGGGGAGGACACAGATGGGAGAAGGGTGTGGGGTGGGTTTCTTGGATGGGAGAAGGGGGTGGGGAGGGGGTTCTCGGATGGTTGAAGGGGACTGGGGTTGGGGAGGGAGGGGGTTCTCGGATGGGAGAAGGGGATGGGTGGGGAGGGGACTGGGGTTCTCGGATGGGAGAAGGGGACTGGGGTGGGGAGGGGGTTCTCGGATGGGAGAAGGGGACTAGGGAGGGGAAGGGGTTCTTGGGTGGGGAGGGGGTTCTTGGATGTGAGAAGGGGACTGGGGAGGGGAGGGGGTTCTTGGATGGGAGAAGGGGACTGGGGTGGGGAGGCGAAGGGGTTCTCGAATGGGAGGAGGGGAGGGGGTTTTCAGATGGGAGAAGGGGCTGGAACTGGGGTCTGAGAAGGGGCCGTATAGGAAAATGGGGGCCATGCCTGGGGCTGGTGGGAAAATGGGGCATGTGTGGGTCCGGTGGGAGAATGGTTCTGGGGCTGAAAAAGGGGGCCCTAATACAAGGTATGTGGATGAAGGGGGCTGGAACTGGGGGCTGAAAAGGAGGGTAGGTGGGATAAGGGGGCCAGTACTGGGACTGGAGGCTGAAAAGGGGCAGGGGCTGAAACTGTGGGGACTGGGGGCTGAAAAGGAGACAGGGAGAAGTGGCTGGGGCTGAAGCTCGGGACTGGTGAGAGAAAAGGGCTGGGGTTGAAACTGGAGGCTGAAAAGGGGACAGGGAGAAGTGGCTGGGGGCTGAATCTCGGGACTGGTGGGAGAAAAGGGCAGGGGCTGAAACTGGGGACTGGTGGGATAGTGGGGCTGAAAAAAGGGGCAGAGAGATGGGCAGATCCTGAATGGAAGGGGGAGTAAGAGGGAGGGCAGACCCTGAATGGATGGGAGCGGGAGGGCAAATGGTGGATTGAAGGGGCAGAGAGAAAGGGCAGACAGTGGATGGAAGGGGGAGAGAGAGGGGGCAGACAGGGGCAGATGGTGGATGGAAGGGGCAGAGATAGAGGGCAGATGTGGATGGAAGGTGCAGAGATAGAGGGCAGATGTGGATGGAAGGTACAGGGAGAGAGGGCAGACATTGGATGGAGGGGGCAGCAGAGAGGGCAGACACTGGATGGCAGAGAGAGATCGAAGACAGATGCTGGATGGAAGGAAGACAGTGAAAAGAAGATAAGGAAAGCAGAACCCAGAGACAACAAACTGTAAATAAAATATATATTTTTATTTTTTTGCTTTAGGATAAAGTAGTATTGTAGCTGTGTTAATAAATGTTTATAATTGAACATGTAAACAAGGTAATCTTTTTATTGGACTAATTTTAATACATTTTGGCTAACTTTCGGAGAACAAAACCCCCTTCCTCAGATCAGGATAGGATACTGTAACAGTACTATACTGTATTGACCTGAGGAAGGATGTTTTGGCCTCTGAAAGCTAAATGTATTAGTCCAATAAAATGGTATTATTTTATTTTCTATATTTGTTTTATTTATATTTGTTAATTTGTAAAGTGGTGATTGGTATTTGTTAGTTTTTTTTCAAATTTACATCTGCTGTCTTTATATTTTGCACAGTACTAGGGGACATTTTCTGTTTCTGTGGTGTTGCATTGTATACAGAGTCTGGCATCTTGGGGGTTCAGTTTAATTTTTGTCTAAATAGAAAGTTTAAATATTACTACTTATTCTATAGTGGATTAGGGTGTATATGTGTTTGTGAAAAAGACATGGCTTTCAGTTGGCATTGACTGTGCAGGATCGACGATCTGTACTATTCTGTCTGGTTTCATTTTACAATAGGTGAATTGATGTTCTAGTGCTCACTGTAGTGTTTAAGATGCTTTCCTTTTCCTTGTGTGGTTCGTAGAAATGACTGCTTATGGTATGGTAGAATTGCTCTATAGGTCCTGAGTGTTTTGTATTCTCGGCATGCCTAGTACTGGATTTTGGAGTGGGGTGTTAAAAAATGACCGGCCCTGGGTGTCAACTACTCTAGCTACGCCACTGCATTCCAAACACATATAATCCATCAGGCCTCTTCACTGTGCATCTTCAGACATTCTCCCATTCCCATTGATACAGCTCCTTTTTTCTCCCACAACTTTTAGAGAACATTTTTTTTTGTTACATTTGTACCCCGCGCTTTCCCACTCATGGCAGGCTCAATGCAGCTTACATGGGGCAATGGAGGGTTAAGTGACTTGCCCAGAGTCACAAGGAGCTGCCTGTGCCTGAAGTGGGAATTGAACTCAGTTCCTCAGTTCCCCAGGACCAAAGTCCACCACCCTAACCACTAGGCCACTCCTCCTCTCGACTTTTGACTGCTTGTCCAGCCACTAGGGAGGCAATGGGTGAATCTCTTCAAAAAGGCGGTTCATAAATCCCAATAAATAAATAAATTCTATAACTGGGCATCACAAGTTATGCACCTAGATACAGTGGACTGAGCATTAATTCTATAACAGCATCACAAAAGCGGCTACGTGCACCCACATATATTTATCCATCCGCTCAGGAGGAGCAGTGAAATAAGTGCCTATTTTAAAAACTAAGCAAAAGCATCCAAATACAGGCACACGATAGAGTACTAAGGAGTTTCCCAATAACCACAAACAGATATTTCTCCCTAGAAAATTGACTTGAATTTGTATATCAGACCTTCAGAGGTGTCATTCGGGGGTAAAAGAATTTTCACCAAAAACTGTACACTATATACATCATAAAGTCCAATGTATAATTCTCAATATTTACCCCTCAGTTTTAAACATAACTAATTTATTCTTAACAGTCTACTTAAAATGGAAAAAGTGCTCATCTTTTAATTATGAGTCGGCACAGGGACTATTACTCTGACATAAATCATGTTTTGCACCAAGCTGCGTCAAGGATCGTCCCCTTACTAAAGCACACTGCTTGTCAGAGCAATAGTCCCCACGTCAACTCACAGTTAAAAGATGAGTAATTTTTCTATTTTAAGAATAAAAGATTGTTAAGAATAAATTAGGTTTAAAATTGAGAAGTAAATATCGAGAATTATACGTTGGACTTTATGACAAACATAGTGTACAGTTGTTGGTGAAAATTCTTTTATCCCCGACTGACGCCTCTGAAGACCCAATGAATTTTCTAGGGAGAAATATTTGTTGTTTGTCGTTATTCTATAAACTATGCACACACGTCATGATTCTGCCCATGCTCCATCCAAACTATCCCCCCAAACACATTTACACGTGGGTCAGATCAAAGCACGCACCATCTGGTCTTTGCACATACTATGAGGTGATTTTATACGAGTTCCTTTTTGCAGGTAAAACAGGGTTTAACCACGGAGAAAAGTTTAAAAATTACAGAATATCCCTATATAGCAAGAGGTTCGAATGAAAGCAAAACTTATGACTGTCACACGTCAAAACAGGCGGAGAGAGGTATAACCTGCAGGGAGCAGTAACTACAACCCTAAATAAAGGCACAGAGGTGGATAACGTGCATGGAGCAGCAGGTATAACTCTCGATACCTAACTGGGCAGAGTTAAGGCAGTGGCAAGGCAGTGGCATCAGGGGAAGAGAAGAGGTGGAAGATGCTGGACCAAAGGTAGAGTTAGGAAAAAAAGAAACGAGATGTTGTTCTCCTGCCATCCCTCTCCCCCTCCTCAAACTCTGTCACTCTAGGCAGACATCTAATCTACCATGTGGCAGGGCTAACCCTGCACACAGAATTAGAGTACTTAAAATACAAGCAACAGGTAAAGTGAGGGCCAGTATTCTACAGTAAAGCATCCCAACAAAATAAATTATGCATTTTCTGTATCACATCTCCTTTGAGCCTATGGATTAGTTAGTACTGATGCAACTCTAATTAATTCAATGCTTGCTTGTGTATTTATTTATTTAAAACAGTTTTAACCTGCTCTATCTTGACATTGCAGGCAGGTTACAAAATAAACATATATAAAAACCACAAACAACCTAAAATATAAATGAATCTGCTAAGACAAAACATAAAACTAAGGCAATTAACGTGAAACGGCTTTTGAAAACAAATGAGCCTGAAGTTGTCTTCTAAACTGTAACAGAGCTAATACTACATATTTCAAAAGGCAGTGCACTCCATAAACTAGCATCCTCAACATTAAAAAAAAAATTGATGAATGGTAGGTATCCAATCTAATATTTTGAAAAGAAGGAACATCAAGCAACAGCTTATCAGCTAAGCGAAGTCAGCATGCAGGGCGACAGATTCTTAGAAAAGTCGCAACTGAAATAGGGGCCTCATTATTCAGAGCTTTATGAATCAGACTTAGCACTTTAAATTTAACATACCATTGTATCTTTGAGGACTGGAGTGATATGCTGTATTCAAGATAAGCCAACTAATCATGCAGCTGTATTCTGTACAATATTGAATTACTAGAGTCAACCAGGCTGAGCTTTTATTGAATTTAAATTGTTAAATTAGAAGATATTTAGCCTGCCGTCATTTACTATGTTACTAATTAGTAGCTGGGCTGGTAATTTGGGCACATAGTAAAGGGAATGGGACTTGATATACCGCCTTTCTTTGGTTACAATCAAAGCGGTTTACATATTATATACAGGTTACTTATTTTGTACCTGGAGCAACAGAGAGTTAAGTGACTTGACGAGAATCAAAAGTAGCTGCAGTGGAAATCAAACCTAGTTCCCCAGGATCAAAGTCCGCTGCACTAACCACTTAGGATACTCCACCACTCCAAAGACCTCCACAGCATATCATGAGTTTCAAATAGCTTTGAATGAGGCAGAAGAGGCACTGGCAGCACCTACCCATCATACCACTAACTCCACTCTTTTGCTATCAGGTGGGATCAAGATGCCGAAGCAAGGAGGGAATCAGGGAGATGGGAAGAAAGAGAGAGAGCTGACAGATGTTACTTATGAGCAGCTGATAGAACTGCTACATACTTAAAAGACTCAGGGCCCAGAAGTAGATTGTAAAAATCTTTATTCAGCACCACTTGTGTATATGACCCGACACAGGCCTTGTTTCGACGGGACATACCCATCTGCTTCAGAGGTCTTACACTTACAGTAGAAACACAAAAAAAAGGATTGGTGCAGAATAATAAAATTTGTATTTGATACACCTATTAGGGTCCCCAAAGGGCACAAACACCTACTGAGAAAGAAGGAGACACTCTCTTTATCATGCTGCTAGCTACTGAGCTGTTTTTATTGTTTCAAATACAAGTTTTATCATTCTGCACTGATCCTTTTTTTTTTGTATGTGTGTGTTTCTACTGTAAGTGTAAGAACCCGAAGAAGAAGGGTGTGTCCTGTCGAAACACGGCCCCGTGTCGGATCATATACACCAGTGGTGCTGAATAATGTTTTTTTACAACCTACTTCTGGCTGCTAGACTGCTTGGATTTTATCTTGTATTATACATAGGGATTTTTACCTTTACCTTTGGGTTTTGTGTGTGAAACAACAAGGTAAACACCATGAACGGTGTAGAGGAAGGAAGGGAGGCAGCATCTTGGCCCTGGAGAAGGTGGCATCTCAGCCCGGGGGAGGGGAGGGGCATCTCAGCCGAAGGGGGTGGGGGCGGTATCTTAGCTCCACCTGAGGCCCTGGGCTTTGGCAATATTATCGTGATATCATCAGCGTACATATAAATATCCACTCCTAGTGCATTAACACATTAAACATAATTTGGGAAAGCGAGGATCCCTGTGGGACCCTGCAGCAAGTTCACCAAGGTTCTGAAGTAAACCATGCATCTTCACTCTATAATTCATCCCTATCTAGCACCTCCCCTCTCTTTGGACATATAAGTACATAAGAATTGCCATACTAGGTCAGACCAAAGATCCATCTAGCCTAGTATCTTGCTTCCAGCAGTGATCAATACAAGTCACAAATACCTGGCATAATCCCAAAAAGTGGCAATATTCCATGCTACTGACCCCAGGGATTAGTACTGGCTTTTCCTCCAGGAATTTGTCCAAACCCAAACACATTAACTGCTTTTACTGCATCTTCTGACGACAAGTTCCAGAGCTTAACTATTCGTTAACAGAAAACATATTTCCTCTGGCATTACCATGTAACTTTTTGGAGAGTCCCCTAGTCTTTGTAGTTTTTGAAAGAGTAAACAATTGATTCACGTTTACCTGTTCACTCAAGATTTTGTAGGATTCTCCAAACTGAAGAAGCCTAACCTCTTAAGACTTTCCTCATATAAGAGTAGTTCCAACCTCTTAATCATTTTGGTCACCCTTCTTTGTACCTTTTCTATATTGGTAATATCTTTGAGATGTGGCAACCAGAACTGCACACAATACTCAAGACGAGGTCATACTTTGGAGCAATACAGAGTCATTATATTCTTTGTTTTATTTATTTATTTATTACATTTGTACCCCGCGCTTCTACTCCTTTCCTAATAAATCTTAACATTGATTTTTTTTGGCCTCCGCTGCACACTGACCAGAATATTTCAACCTATTGTCCACTGTGACACTTAGATCTTTTGGGCAGTAACTCCTAATGTGGAACCTAGCATCATGTAGCTATGATTTGGGTTATTATTCCCAATGTACATCACACTGCACTTGTTCAAATTAAATTTCATCTGCCACTTTGATGCCCAGTCTTCCAATCTCCTAAGGTCCTTCAGTTTCTCACAGTTCAAATACAGTTCACTCGTTGTTCCCATTTCCAGATCATTTATAAATATGTTAAAAATTACAGGTCCAACTACAAATCCTTGTGGCAATACACTATTCATCTTCCTCCATTGAGAGAAATGGCCATTTAACAATACTCTCTGTTTTCTATCTTTTAACCAGGTCCTGATCCATACTAGAACACTGTCTTCAATCCCATGGCTTTTTAATTTTCTCAGGAATCTCTCATGAGGGACCTTTATCCACGTCTATTCACAGCTTCAAAAAATGTAGCAAATTGGTGAGGCTGAATCCATGTTAACTGTTCCATTACCATGTTTGTATATATGTTCAGTAAATTTCTTCTTTATAATAGTTTCTATAGTGTTGCCCGGCAATGACATAAGGCTTACTGGTCTGTAATGCAAGGTTCCACATTGAGTCACAGACCAGGAAAGGGAGTTAGGTGTCATCGTTGATGATATGTTGAAACCCTCTGCTCAATGTGTAACGGCGGCTAAGAAAACAAATAGAATGTTACTGTATCTCAAAAAAAGATATAGTGAAATTAGAAAAGGTACAGAGAAGGGTGACAAAAATGATAAAGAGGATGGGACAACTTCCCTATGAGGAAAGGCTAAAGCGGCTAGGGCTCTTCAGCTTGGAGAAGAGACGGCTGAGGGGAGATATGATAGGGATCTATAAATAACGAGTGGAGTGGAACGGGTATATATGAATCACTTGTTTACTCTTTCCAAAAATACTAGGGCTAAGGGACACACAATGAAACTACAAAGTAGTAAATTTAAAATGAATTGGAGAAAATATTTCTTCATTCAACATGTAATTAAACGCTGGAATTGTTTGCCACAGAATGTGGTAAAAGCAGTTAGCTTAGCGGGGTTTAAAAACAGGATTGACTAGCTTCCTAAAAGAAAAGTCCATAAGCCATTATTAAAATGGACTTGGGGAAAATTCACTGCTTATTTCTAGGATAAACAGTATAAAATGTATTGTACTGTTTTGGGATCTTGCCAGGTACTTGCAACCTAGATTGGCCACTGTTGGAAACAGGATGCTGGGCTTGATGGACCTTTGGTCTGTCCCAGTATGGCAATACTTATGTAAAGTGTTAATTTGTTTCTTTATGCTTCTCACTCATTGTCGTTCCTCTTCTGGAGTGGAGGAGTAGCCTAGTGGTTAGTGCAGTGGATTTTGATCCTGGGGAACTGAGTTCGATTCCCACTGCAGCTCCTTGTGACTCTGGGCAAGTCACTTAACCCTCCATTGCCCCTGGTACAAAATAAGTACCTGAATATATGTAAACCGCTTTGAATGTTGTTGGAAAAAAACCTCAGAAAGGTGGTATATCAAGTCCCATTTACCTTTCCTTTTCTGAGGTTTGGCTAATGTGATTTGTCCCCACATTCCCCTCAGTAGAAATAAAAAACAATTACCCACTGCTAGGCTCATCCTTTGCACCAACAGGATGATACAAATTATGTCATCAGCTTTTAAGGCTTATAGTAGAACCCAATATCTTCCGATAGTGAAGCTAAAGGAATAAACTGTGGACCAGCGTCCCATACATAAAGATCTAAGAGTCCACAACCTTGGAAACAGGGTCAGAGCTCATTCCCCAGGAAGGGGATATGGAATGAGGAGCCAAGGTTGGGGTGTGTCATGAAATGCCTAGCCACCCACCTGGGGTTACCCTGCAGCCACTTAGAGGGTTTAGCCCCAGCACAGCTCAGGTCCACCTGAACCTGCCGCTTGTACTCTACACTAGCACCCTCCTCCTACCAACTGGGTCACAACCGCCTCTGGGCGAGTCTCCCACTCTCCAATTATCCTCAGAGATTTCTAGGTTACAGAAGCCACACTCCCAGTGGTCCCACAGTTCCCAGAAAGCACTCACAGACTCCACAAACCACCAGGATTCTTTATCAGTTCAGACAAACAGGGTGAACTTATTCGCTTAAAAATATTGAACAGTGGAACAAAATAGTGTAATTGGCAAACAATAACAGGTAAGTGAAATAAGGCTCAATCATAACACTAACGAAACACTTGCTTACTTCCTAGAAAGTACCTGGGGAGATCAGGACATATATCTGTTCACACAGCTTCGGCAAAAGAGATCTCTCTCTCCTTCTCCCAGGCTGAAACTGAAGCAACAGCCAGCATCTGCTGAGTAATTTCAAAACTCTAGGCCAATTAGAGCTCATAACAGTCAAGTTTCAAATAAAAACTGGTTACATCACTGCAAGGCACTTCATATTATCTGTGTGCCAAATGAAAGGAAGAGAAGTCAGTCCTCTGTAACAGCTTTAAGCATAAACATGCACCATCTGCTGACCAAACAGGAGAAATACACTTCTGACATACTTAAGACAGGAAAGTATTCAATACGTTTTACGGGCTTAAAACACACTGTTTCTTCACAGTGTACCACAGGGGAGAGGAGGAATGCACTATGTGAATCATCAATAGCTTTCTGGTCTCTATGCAGAAGATGTATCACATTTTTAACAGAATCACTGTAATATACACAGAAAAATATTCCAACCAGGAAAGGTTTGGGGGGCAGGGTTTGTTGGTTTTACCTCCTGAGTGTGTTCCTTGTAGACCTGCAGTGGACCTCCAGGTTTTGCAGTGTCCCAGAGCTGTAGAGACCCGTCACCACTGCACGTGACCAGCACATGTTCATTGGTTTCACTCCATGTCACATCAAACAGGCCATCATTCCAGTCAAAACTAGAACCGAAACAACCAAGTCATTCAGCATATGTTCCATAAGTGACTGTCTACCAAAGCTCTAACTGGATGCCCTAGTCACTCTTCTATCCCAGTTTATAGTATCTTCACTTTGAAATGAAGATACTTCTGAAATAGATGACTCTGCCTTGCCTTTTATAGAAATCTGTAGTAGTCAGGGACTATGGAATTTTGATATCGGCGTGGAGTAGTCGTCTAATGGTTAGTGCAGTAGGTTGAGAACCTGGCGACCTGAGCTCAATTCCCACTGAAGCTCCTTGTGACTCTGGGCAAGTCACTTAACCCTCTATTGTCCCAGGTACAATACTTAGATTGTGTGCCCACCAGGAAAAGAGAAAGTACCTGCATATAATAAACGTAAACCACTTTGGTTGTACCACAGAAAGGCAGCATATCAAATCCACGACACTTTACCCTTTGACCCTTCGCAGGAGGCAGATTGTCCATGTCTGTATACAGAAGACCCTGATCTGAACACAACTGCATGTCTGACATTCCCGCAATTTACGGCGGGCAAGGCTCATCACTAAGGTAATGCACTTCATCTCCTGGTACAAGGGTGCACCTGAATATGAAACATTTGCTAGCTAAAGCTTGAGTTTACTAATGAAATCAGACTGACTCTTCCCCTGCTCAAAAGACATCACTGCAGTAAGGGGTGAAAAAATGATGGGCGACCAAAATTTCATGACTGGCACTTTCAATTTCACTAAACTACACACAGTGGAAGAGACTAGGGAAAAGAATAGAAGGAAGAAACACAATCAAAAGCTTAAAAAAATCTTCCACATTAAACAAACAGAAAAAAATGACAGAAAGACTTAAGCCAAAATTAAAACAAGACTGGTTCAGTGCTGTGTGCTGCCCGTGGAGAGACACAAGCTCAACTCCCAGCACAGGTCTACTGCACCCCAGGTCAGCCAGGGATAAGCAAGGGCTGGAGGCAATATTCCTACCCTTGGGGAGAAGAGCATTAAAGCAATTAAGCAAGGGTGGCGCCTAGTGCAGCAGCATTTGCTGCCAGTCCTCAAGAGCCACCAACAAGTCAGGAGTTCCAGATAGCTCTAATGAATATGCATGAGAGAGATCTGAATATGGTGAAGGCAGTATGCAATGAAATCGAATTCATTCATAACCATTAGGTATATCCTGAAACATGACATGATAGCAGCTCTTGAGGACTGGGAGTGAAAACCACTGACCTAATTAGCTAATTGCTGAATTTAAGACCCAAGACTGCAGAATTCTAGGAGGATCACCACAGCGATGAGTGCACTAGGCAAGCTGACAGCTAGAGAGCAGACGTGGAGGAGTTTAGGCAGACAAAGAGGTATATAAAGGAGGCCTACAGGGACATAACAGAGAAGTCCAACCTCCAGTCTGGCAACCTCTTTCTGCCATGAAAGGAAAAGGTCACCTAAAGGGAGAGTATCACCTTGGAGAGACAGGAATTGATTCTGTCACCAGGACCTGCCCTCCAGGGAATGCATATCCTCTCACACCAAGGATGCATCTCCATGGACTTCTGCCCAGGAAGGCAGGGTTAAGACGCCATTTTAGTTGGAGATTTGATCATTAGGTATATAGATAATTGGGTGGCTGGTGGACATGATGATCACTTGATCACTTGCCTGCCTGATGTGAAGGAGGCAGACCTCAGTGTCACCTAGATAAGACTTTAGATAGTGCTGGGGAGGAGCCCGCTGTCTTGGTACATGTGGGTTCCAATGACATAGGAAAATCTGGAAGGGAGGTTCTGGAAGCCAAATTTTGGCTCTTAGGTATAAAGTTCAAATCCAGAAACTCCAGGGTAGCTTTTCGGATGTATTTCTCATTCCACGTGCAGGACCCAAGAGACAGGCAGAGCTCTAGAATCTCAACACATGGAGGATATGGTGCAGAAAGAAAGGTTTTACATTTACTGTATAAGGAACTGGGCAACATTATACAGATGGGGGAAACTATTCTGGAAAGATGGGCTCCACCTTAACCAGAGTGGAACCAGTCTGTAACTTTGTAAGTCTAAGTGCTTTGAAAATATGCCTCTAAATGTTCTGCAGAACACGAAATACACCTCGGAATCCGTATGGATAGAAATTCCATGTATAAAAGGTAAAATTATACTACCGTCCACCTAAGCAGAAAGAACAGACAGATATTAAAATGTTAACAGAAATTAGGGAAACTAACAATTTTTTTTTAATAAGGTAAAGGGTCATAGATTTGATATACCGCCTTTCTGTGGGTACAACCAAAGCGGTTTACATATACTATATACAGGTACTTTTTTTTCTGTCCCGAGTGGGATCACAACCTAAGTTTGTACCTGGAGCAATGGAGGGTTAAGTGATTTGATCAGAGTCACAAGAAGCTGCACTGGGAATCAAACTTAATTCCCCTGGTTCTCAGCCCACTGCACTAATCATTAGGACACTCCTCCACTCCACAATAATAATGGGCAATTTCAATCACCCAAAAGAGAAGGTAGACCTAAAAACTGCAAAACACCAAAAAAAAAAGTCCACCTCCCTGTGACAAGAAATCTGGCACAATAACAAGATTCCAAAAAAAATTTAGGAGAGTGAAGAAAAAAGACCTCAGTCCACAAGAGCTATTTTTAAGTACTCGCTGCTGTCATCAATCAGCTCATTATAATCATCAGTCAGAAAAAATCTCCACTCACTACTTCATTCGGAGTTAGATGAAAATTGCCAGAGTTTTCTTATCAAAGGCAAAATATAATGTTACAAAAGAGGTTTCCTGTTTCTTTCAAAATTATACTGGAACAATGTTTATAAGCTTTAATAGTCAAACCCCTCAAATTTAAACAGTTACAGTTTCTTTCACTTGCTATATTGCTTAACGTACAATCTCAAGATCTAAGCGGTGTACATCCAAAATTAAAAACAACAGGTAAGAAAAGAACGCCATTAAAAGAAAGGACAGTCTCAAGCACACTAGGCCATTCATCGCCAGACATTTAAACCCATCTCATCATAAGCAAATTCTAATAAACCCTCTCCCCTAGCCCTCAGATAAGGAAACAGAAAATGCTAATCTAACAAAAAAATAAGGGCCCCAAAGTTGCACCGCCACCTGCTAGCGCGGCTTTGTAAACAAAAGAGTAATTTTTTAACGCATTGGTGGCCTTACCATTAGGCCAACTGAGGTGGAGGTCTATCGCCCCTCCACGCACTTCCTTCTCCAACCCCCTTCCTCAAATTTATCTATTATTTTCTTGTTTTCCAAAAGGTGGCGCAGCGATTCTCATAGGCTACCCTGCTGCCGGTCCCATCCTCTCTACTGTGGCCCACCTCTCTAACATAACTTCCTGTTTCCTCAGAGGCAGGCCAGGACTGACGACAGGGCAGCCTATGGGAATTGCTGCAACCACCTTTTGAAAAACAAGAAAATAAAAGGTAAACTCGGGGAAGAGTGTTGAGGAAGGAAGGGGGGAGATGTCAGACCTCAGGCGGCAGATTGTCTTGGGCCGGCCCTCTTTTAACAGTTCTATTTATCTTCACAAATCCATAGTCTCAGCATCATTAAGGACATTTGACAGTTTCCTGTCGTTGATGCTGAATAGTGTTACTAGCATGCGTAGATGTACACTTACCTGCAAATGTGAAATTCTGTAATGATGCATGTAAGTGGCATAGTGCCAAAATGCAAGTGGGGTGTATACATGGGTGGAGCATTGGCAGGGCTTCAATTTATGCACATAATTTACTAATTTATGCACACCCTTTCCAATTTTTCATAACTACAGTCATGCCAAGTCTATGGTTGGTGTAACCATGGCCATGCAAAGGTAAGGCGCTCTGATACTGGGTTAGGCTAGTATTCTGTAAGGCAGTGGTTCCCAAACCTGGTCCTGGAGGCACCCCAGTCAGTCAGGTTGTAAGGATATCCTCAATGAATATTCAGGAGAGAGATTTGCATGCACTGCCTCCACTGCATGCAAATCTATCTCATGAATATTCATGAAGGGTATCCTGAAAACCTGACTGACTGGGGTGCCTCCAGGACCAGGTTTGGGAACAACTGCCTTACAGAAATCTGGGTGTCCAGATGATGATATAGAATAGACTCTCACTGCACGGCATCAGCACGCTGAAATAGAGGCACTCGCTTATAGAATTGCCTAAGAGTCAGATTCTGCAAATTGTGTCTAAAATCTAGATGCATCCAAACAAAGCACTTAGCACTATTCTATATAATGCTCCCAAAGTTAGGTGTGGTGTACAGAATAGTACATTAGACCTGGGAAAATGCCTTCATTTAGGTGCGGTCATTTACGCCACTGAAAAGCGAATGCTACATACCTGTAGAAGGTATTCTCCGAGGACAGCAGGCTGATTGTTCTCACGTCCACGGCAGCCCCTCCAATCGGAATCTTCACTAGCAAAGTCCTTTGCTAGCCCTCGCGCGCCCGCGCGCACCGCGCATGCGCGGCCGTCTTCCCGCCCGAAACCGGCTCGAGCCGGCCAGTCTCATATGTAGCAAAAGAGATACAAGGGAAGACACAACTCCAAAGGGGAGGCGGGCGGGTTTGTGAGAACAATCAGCCTGCTGTCCTCGGAGAATACCTTCTACAGGTATGTAGCATTCGCTTTCTCCGAGGACAAGCAGGCTGCTTGTTCTCACTGATGGGGTATCCCTAGCCCCCAGGCTCACTCAAAACAACAACCATGGTCAATTGGGCCTCACAACGGCGAGGACATAACTGAGATTGACCTAAAAAATTTACCAACTAACTGAGAGTGCAGCCTGGAACAGAACAAACAGGGCCCTCGGGGGGTGGAGTTGGATCCTAAAGCCCAAACAGGTTCTGAAGAACTGACTGCCCGAACCGACTGTCGCGTCGGGAATCCTGCTGCAGGCAGTAATGAGATGTGAATGTGTGGACAGATGACCACGTCGCAGCTTTGCAAATTTCTTCAATGGAGGCTGACTTCAAGTGGGCTACCGACGCAGCCATGGCTCTAACATTATGAGCCGTGACATGACCCTCAAGAGCCAGCCCCGCCTGGGCGTAAGTGAAGGAAATGCAATCTGCTAGCCAATTGGATATGGTGCGTTTCCCCACAGCCACTCCCCTCCTATTGGGATCAAAAGAAACAAACAATTGGGCGGACTGTCTGTTGGGCTGTGTCCGCTCCAGATAGAAGGCCAATGCTCTCTTGCAGTCCAATGTGTGCAGCTGACGTTCAGCAGGGCAGGAATGAGGACGGGGAAAGAATGTTGGCAAGACAATTGACTGGTTCAGATGGAACTCCGACACGACCTTTGGCAAGAACTTAGGGTGAGTGCGGAGGACTACTCTGTTATGATGAAATTTTGTGTAAGGGGCCTGGGCTACCAGGGCCTGAAGCTCACTGACTCTACGAGCTGAAGTAACTGCCACCAAGAAAATGACCTTCCAGGTCAAGTACTTCAGATGGCAGGAATTCAGTGGCTCAAAAGGAGGTTTCATCAGCTGGGTGAGAACGACATTGAGATCCCATGACACTGTAGGAGGCTTGACAGGGGGCTTTGACAAAAGCAAACCTCTCATGAAGCGAACAACTAAAGGCTGTCCTGAGATCGGCTTACCTTCCACACGGTAATGGTATGCACTGATTGCACTAAGGTGAACCCTTACAGAGTTGGTCTTGAGACCAGACTCAGACAAGTGCAGAAGGTATTCAAGCAGGGTCTGTGTAGGACAAGAGCGAGGATCTAGGGCCTTGCTGTCACACCAGACGGCAAACCTCCTCCATAAAAAGAAGTAACTCCTCTTAGTGGACTCTTTCCTGGAAGCAAGCAAGATGCGGGAGACACCCTCTGACAGACCCAAAGAGGCAAAGTCTACGCTCTCAACATCCAGGCCGTGAGAGCCAGGGACCGGAGGCTGGGATGCAGAAGAGCCCCTTCGTCCTGCGTGATGAGGGTCGGAAAACACTCCAATCTCCACGGTTCTTCGGAGGATAACTCCAGAAGAAGAGGGAACCAGATCTGACGCGGCCAAAAAGGAGCAATCAGAATCATGGTGCCTCGGTCTTGCTTGAGTTTCAACAAAGTCTTCCCCACCAGAGGAATGGGAGGATAAGCATACAGCAGAGCCTCCCTCCAATCCAGGAGGAAGGCATCCGATGCCAGTCTGCCGTGGGCCTGAAGCCTGGAACAGAACTGAGGGACTTTGTGGTTGGCTCGAGATGCGAAGAGATCCACCAAGGGGGTGCCCCACGCTTGGAAGATCTGGCGCACCACTCGGGAGTTGAGCGACCACTCGTGAGGTTGCATAATCCTGCTCAGTCTGTCGGCCAGACTGTTGTTTACGCCTGCCAGATATGTGGCTTGGAGCACCATGCCGTGACGGCGAGCCCAGAGCCACATGCTGACGGCTTCCTGACACAGGGGGCGAGATCCGGTGCCCCCCTGCTTGTTGACGTAGTACATGGCAACCTGGTTGTCTGTCTGAATTTGGATAATTTGGTGGGACAGCCGATCTCGGAAAGCCTTCAGAGCGTTCCAGATCGCTCACAACTCCAGGAGATTGATCTGTAGATCGCGTTCCTGGAGGGACCAGCTTCCTTGGGTGTGAAGCCCATCGACATGAGCTCCCCAGCCCAGGAGAGACGCATCCGTGGTCAGCACTTTTTGTGGCTGAGGAATTTGGAAAGGACGTCCCAGAGTCAAATTGGACCAAATCGTCCACCAATACAGGGATTTGAGAAAACTCGTGGACAGGTGGATCACGTCTTCTAGATCCCCAGCAGCCTGAAACCACTGGGAAGCTAGGGTCCATTGAGCAGATCTCATGTGAAGGCGGGCCATGGGAGTCACATGAACTGTGGAGGCCATATGGCCCAGCAATCTCAACATCTGCCGAGCTGTGATCTGCTGGGACGCTCGTACCCGCGAGACGAGGGCCAACAAGTTGTTGGCCCTCGCCTCTGGGAGATAGGAGCGAGCCGTCCGAGAATCCAGCAGAGCTCCTATGAATTCGAGTCTCTGCGCCGGGAGAAGATGGGACTTTGGGTAATTTATCACAAACCCCAGTAGCTCCAGGAGGCGAATAGTCATCTGCATGGACTGCAGGGCTCCTGCCTCGGACGTGTTCTTCACCAGCCAATCGTCGAGATATGGAAACACGTGCACCCCCAGCCTGCGAAGTGCTGCTGCTACTACAGCCAAGCACTTTGTGAATACCCTGGGCGCAGAGGCGAGCCCAAAGGGTAGCACACAGTACTGGAAGTGTCGTGTGCCCAGCTGAAATCGCAGATACTGTCTGTGAGCTGGCAGTATCGGGATGTGTGTGTAGGCATCCTTCAAGTCCAGAGAGCATAGCCAATCGTTTTCCTGAATCATGGGAAGTAGGGTACCCAGGGAAAGCATCCTGAACTTTTCTTTGACCAGATATTTGTTCAGGGCCCTTAGGTCTAGGATGGGACGCATCCCCCCTGTTTTCTTTTCCACAAGGAAGTACCTGGAATAGAATCCCAGCCCTTCTTGCTCGGATGGCACGGGCTCGACCGCATTGGCGCTGAGAAGGGCGGAGAGTTCCTCTGCAAGTACCTGCTTGTGCTGGAAGCTGTAAGACTGAGCTCCCGGTGGACAATTTGGAGGTTTTGAGGCCAAATTGAGGGTGTATCCTTGCCGGACTATTTGGAGAACCCACTGATCGGAGGTTATGAGAGGCCACCTTTGGTGAAAAGCTTTCAACCTCCCTCCGACTGGCAGGTCGCCCGGCACTGACACTTGGATGTCGGCTATGCTCTGCTGGAGCCAGTCAAAAGCCCGTCCCTTGCTTTTGCTGGGGAGCCGAGGGGCCTTGCTGAGTCGCACGTTGCTGACGAGAGCGAGCGCGCTGGGGCTTAGCCTGGGCCACAGGCTGTCGAGAAGGAGGATTGTACCTACGCTTGCCAGAAGAGTAGGGACCAGTCTTCCTTCCCCCGAAAAATCTTCTACCTGTGGAGGTAGATGCTGAAGGCTGCCGGCGGGAGAACTTGTCGAATGCGGTATCCCGCTGGTGGAGATGCTCTACCACCTGCTCGACCTTCTCTCCAAAAATATTGTCCGCACGGCAAGGCGAGTCCGCAATCCGCTGCTGGAGTCTATTCTCCAGGTCACAGGCACGCAGCCATGAGAGCCTGCGCATCACCACACCTTGAGCAGCGGCCCTGGACGCAACATCAAAGGTGTCATACACCCCTCTGGCCAGGAATTTTCTGCACGCCTTCAGCTGCCTGACCACCTCCTGAAAAGGCTTGGCTTGCTCAGGGGGGAGCGCATCAACCAAGCCCGCCAACTGCCGCACATTGTTCCGCATGTGTATGCTCGTGTAGAGCTGGTAAGACTGGATTTTGGCCACGAGCATAGAAGAATGGTAGGCCTTCCTCCCAAAGGAGTCTAAGGTTCTAGAGTCTTTGCCCGGGGGCGCCGAAGCATGCTCCCTAGAACTCTTAGCCTTCTTTAGGGCCAAATCCACAACTCCAGAGTCATGAGGCAACTGGGTGCGCATCAGCTCTGGGTCCCCATGGATCCGGTACTGGGACTCGATCTTCTTGGGAATGTGGGGATTACTTAGTGGCTTGGTCCAGTTCGCAAGCAATGTCTTTTTTAGGACATGGTGCAAGGGAACAGTGGACGCTTCCTTAGGTGGAGAAGGATAGTCCAGGAGCTCAAACATTTCAGCCCTGGGCTCGTCCTCCACAACCACCGGGAAGGGGATGGCCGTAGACATCTCCCGGACAAAGGAAGCGAAAGACAGACTCTCAGGAGGAGAAAGCTGTCTTTCAGGAGAGGGAGTGGGATCGGAAGGAAGACCCTCAGACTCCTCGTCAGAGAAATATCTGGGGTCTTCTTCCTCTTCCCACGAGGCCTCACCCTCGGTGTCAGACACAAGTTCACGAACCTGTGTCTGCAACCTTGCCCGACTCGACTCCATGGAGCCACGTCCACGATGGGGGCGTCGAGAGGTAGACTCCCTCGCCCGCATCGGCGAAGCTCCCTCCGCCGACGTAGTCGGGGAGCCCTCCTGGGAGGTGGCCGCAGTCGGCACCGCACGCGGTACCGACGTCGGGGACCTCACCTCGGGCGATGGGCCAGCCGGCGCCACGCTCGACGGTACCGGAGGCGCAAGCACCGCCGGTACCGGAGGGGTAGGGCGCAACAGCTCTCCCAGAATCTCTGGGAGAACGGCCCGGAGGCTCTCGTTCAGAGCGGCTGCAGAGAAAGGCAGAGAGGTCGATGCAGGCGTCGACGTCAGAACCTGTTCCGGGCGTGGAGGCTGTTCCGGGCTGTCCAGAGTGGAGCGCATCGACACCTCCTGAACAGAGGGTGAGCGGTCCTCTCGGTGCCGATGCCTGCTGGGTGCCGACTCCCTCGGCGACCCAGAGCTCTCGGTGCCGACACGGGGAGGAGACCGGTGTCGATGCTTCTTCGACTTCTTCCGAAGCATGTCACCGGAGCTCCCCGGCACCGACGAGGAGGACGTAGAATCCAGCCGTCGCTTCCTCGGGGCCGAGGCCGAAGGAGGTCGATCTCGGGGGGGCTGTACCGCAGGAGCCCTCAGGGTAGGGGGAGACCCACCCGAAGGCTCACCGCCACCAGCAGGGGAATGGACAGCCCTCACCTGCACTCCAGACGATGCACCACCGTCCGACGACATCAGCAGACGAGGTCCCGGTACCACCGACGTCGATGCAGTCGTCCGATGCCTCAGCGCCGATGCAGAGACTCGATGCCTCAATGCACCCGATACACTAGCAGCCGAGGAAGAAGGTCTGGACGCTGACGACGTCGATGCACTCGATGCCCCCGGTGCCGATGCCGACGAAGAGCCCGAGAACAAAACGTTCCACTGGGCCAATCTCGCTACCTGAGTCCGCCTTTGTAACAGGGAACACAGACTACAGTTCTGAGGACGGTGCTCGGCCCCCAGACACTGAAGACACGACGAGTGCCTATCAGTGAGCGAGATTACCCGGGCGCACTGGGTGCACTTCTTGAAGCCGCTGGAAGGCTTCGATGTCATGGGCGGAAAAATCACGCCGGCGAAATCAAAATCTGAAATGACGAAAAGTGAGCACCAAAACTTTAAGGGAGAAAAATCTCGACCGAGGCCGAAAAGAGGCCTACCCCGACGACGAAAGAAAACTTACCGGGGCAAAATCTGAAAAATACGGGAAGGGGCAAATGAAACCCGAGAGGGCTTCCGGAGCACTTCCCAAACAGTTTTTGAGGATTTTCCGAAGAAAAACACGTCGAAAAAAGGACGCGCGAGGTCGACTTTCCGGGGCTCGACACGGCGAAAACACAACCGAACCGAGTGCGGACGAAAGAAGACTGGCCGGCTCGAGCCGGTTTCGGGCGGGAAGACGGCCGCGCATGCGCGGTGCGCGCGGGCGCGCAAGGGCTAGCAAAGGACTTTGCTAGTGAAGATTCCGATTGGAGGGGCTGCCGTGGACGTCACCCATCAGTGAGAACAAGCAGCCTGCTTGTCCTCGGAGAAACCTGGTGTAAATACCTGTGCCTAAATGTAGGTGCATTCCCATGAATTATATAACAATGCACATTAATTTGAGTAACGCCTCCGACATGCCCCTGGAGCCAGGGACATACCACAATGAACCTGCAAATAGGTGGGAAAATGTGGGATACAAAATGTAACAAATAAATACTTGAATCTAACTCACCTTCAACTACCAATCAGCTAAACATATATACATAAAGGAAAAACGTTTTAAAAGAATCTTTATTTATTATTCCAAGTTCACAGGACTTCCCTTGGTCTCTCTCTCTCTGAGTTGAGAATCTCAATAACAGTTTTGTAATTAAGTACTGAAATTATTACTAAAAATTAAGCATACATCCCAGCTTCTTCCATTAATGAGTCTTAGGAACATAAGAATTTCCATACTGGGCCAGAGCAAAGGTCCATGAAGCCCAATATCCTGTTTCCGACAGAGGCCAATCCAGGTCACAAGTACCTTGTAGGATTCCAAAAAGTAGAAAGATTCTATGCTACGTAGCCCAAGGATATGCAATGGATTTCCCCAATTCTATCTTAATAATGGTTTATGAAAATTTCCTCCAGGACCTTGTCCAAACCTTTTTTTAAACTCCGCTACACTGACTGCTTTTACCACATCCTCAAGCAAAGAATTCAAGAGCTTAATTATGTGTGATGTGAACAACCATTTTATCCAATTTATTTCAAATCTACTACTTAGTAACTTCAATGCATGGCCCCTAGTTTTTGTACTTTTTGAAAGTGTAAACAAAAAATTTGTATTTACATGTTCCACTTCACTCAGGATTTCATCTCCTCTCAGCCTTCCCTTCTCCAAGCTAACCTCTCTAGCCTTTCCTCAAAGGACAGTCATTCCATCCATTTTATCATTTTGGTTGCCCTTCTTTGCATCTTTTCTAATTCCACTGTACCTTTTCGAGATGTCGTGACTAGAATTACACACAATACTTCATGAAGCAATATAGAAGCATTACGATATTCTCTTTTTATTCTCCATTCCTTTCCTAAGAATGCCTGTGTTTTATTTGCGTTCTTGACTATCACCACACACTGAGCAGAGGATTTCAATCTATTATTCATGGTGACATCGAGAGTCTTTCCTTGAGTGATGTCTCCTAATGTGGTGCCTAACCATGAGGCTATAGTTTGGGTTGCTCTTCCCTGCATTCATCATTTTGCACTCATCCAAACTGAATTTTATCTGCTATCTGAATAACCAGTCTCCCAGTCTTAAAAGATCTTCCTGCAATTTCTCACAACCCTCTTGTGATTTAACAATTTCAAAAAAATGTTGTATCATCTGCATATTTATTTATAGCAGCATTTATATCCCATATATTCTAAACAAGTTTGGTTCAATGTGGCTTACAAATTTGGTTAGTACAGGTAGAGAATTAGATTTTAAGAAGCTGGAGGAGGGGGGAAGGAACAAGCAAATTACATTTTGATAGAGTTTCAGCGAAATGCAGATTAGGGGTGGAAGGAACAAGAATACTACATTTTGATAGAGTTTTGGCGAAATGCAGATTGAGAGACTAGATTGGTGCATAAAAGATTGAATGGGAGGTCTTAGCTAGGGAGTGAGGGAGCAGTTGGTTGACTTGGAGAGAGCCGGGGTAAAGTCAGCTAGTGTGTTCTTTTTTGTTTTTTGTGGGTATGAACTTTTTCAACAGGTAAGTCTTGAGGTGTTTCCGAAAGTTGGTGTCAGGAGTTAAGGATCGTAGTGATTTGTGGAGGGCATTCCACATCTTGGAGCTTTGGTAGGGGAAGTTCGCTGAGTGAACAAACATGTAGATTAGCTTGTGGTATTTGGGATAGTGAAGGGTTAGGTAGTTCCTCGCTCCCTTCAGGGTATTCTTAAGAGGTAGAATGATCATGTCTCAGAGGACTTAAGGAGATTCGCCATGCACTATGTGCGAGACCAAGGTGCAGAATTTGAATGTTATTTGGGCTTTGATTGGGAGCAAATGGAGTGCTTGTAGTAGAGGGGGTGGCTGTTTCATATCATGTCTTTCTGAAGATGAGTCTGGCTGCTGTATTTTGGGCAGTTTGGAATCTCTTTTAAGAGTTGCACTTTGCATCCTGAGTAGACAGCATTGCAGTAATCTAAGTGTGTAAGAACTAATAATTGAACAATGAGTTTGAATACATTTGTGAGGAAGTTGTTTCTGATTCTTAGTTTCCACATTGTGTGGAAGGTGTTTGTTACAGCCTTGTAATCTGGTGTTCAAACATTAGTTTTTGATCAATGATCACTCCCAGGAGTTTTAGGCTTTCTGCGAGAGAGTAGGCCATCCCGTCTATTGTTGTATTGGGTATGGTAGTTTTATAGGGTGATGTTACTACCAGGAATTGCGTCTGGTCTCTTTGAGTTTGAGCTTGAATGCGGTGGCCCAGTTTTCTAATGTGTTTAAGCATCTTTTGATTTCCTCTGTAATGTCTTTGATGTCATTTTCAATTGGGATAAAGATGGTCACATCGTTAGATGAATGGGTTTAGACCTTAGTTGCTGAGTGTTTTTGGCTAATGGGGTCCTCATAAGGTTGAATAGGATTGGAGAGATGGAGGAGTCCTGTGGGACTCCTGATTATGAAATCCAGGTTGAGGACTTGAATTTGAATATTTGATCACAGCACTTTTTGGTCCCTTGTTTCCCTTTCCCAGAAATCTCAACAATTGTTTTTCTTTAGCTGTTTGCTTCTGTATGGTACATACTATTTTTGACTTGCAGTTTCATTGAATAAAGATTTCTTTAAAATTAAAAAATATATATACATATGTTAAAAAGCACTAGACCCAGCACAGATACCAGGGTGTGCTATGACCCACTCTGCTATCCATCTTTCTCCATTGAGATAATTAACCATTTAGCCCTACTCTCTTGTTTTCTTTAAAATCAGTTCCCGATCCAAACAGCATATTGTCTCCTATCCCAAAACATTTTAATTTCATCAGGAGTTTCTTGAAGTACTTTTTCAAACACATTTACACATTCTTTTGAACAGGTGTGAATTTTGTGTACTACTGGGCATCACTGCAGGAGCCTATTTGATAAAGACACATAGAGGCATATTTTCAAAGCACTTTGGGAGGCTAAGTTCCATAGGTTTCTATGGAACTTTGGGAGGCTAAGTGCTTTGAAAATGAGCCTGATAGAGGCTTATTTTCAAAGCACTTAGCCTCCCAAAGTTCCATAGAAACCTATGAAACTTAGCCTCCCAAAGTGCTTTGAAAATATGCCTTATAGACATCTATGTTACCTTCATAAAACACACTCTTATCGATATTCAAAGGTAAAATTATGTATAATCATACCTGATAATTTTCTTTCCATTAATCATAGCTGATCAATCCATAGACTGGTGGGTTGTGTCCATCTACCAGCAGGTGGAGATAGAGAGCAAACTTTTGCCTCCCTATATGTGGTCATGTGCTGCCGGAAACTCCTCAGTATGTCGATATCAAAGCTCCATCCGCAGGACTCAGCACTTAGAGAATTACACCCACGAAGGGACACTCTGCCCAGCTCACCACCGCCGAAACGGGGGAGGGGAATTAACCCAGCTCATCCCCACACAAGTGGGGGAGGGGAATCCGTCCAGCTCATCCCCGCGGAGCGGGGGAGGGACACCACACCCGCCGATGCGGGGGGATCTGGCTTATCCTGCAACCGCAACCGCGGGAGGAGCTGACTGACCCTAGCACCGCCGAAGCGGGAGGGGTACAAAGCTGCCCTACAGCCGCACGAAGCGGGAGGGAGTGCCGGCAGAATTTATGTCTCAATCCAGCCCCGTAAAACGGAGGGGAGAGGAATGCAGCAGCTCACTGTAACACAAAGTCGTCTCAACTCTTGAAGAATCCAAGTGAAAGAAGAACTTGAACACGAAGTCCTCCTGAAGTAACTGAAGGCTAAACTTGAACCTAAAATTCAACCAGAATATAAACAGTACAGATATCTGGGAGGGGCTATGGATTGATCAGCTATGATTAATGGAAAGAAAATTATCAGGTATGATTATACATAATTTTACCTTCCATATCATCAAGCTGATCAATCCATAGACTGGTGGGATGTACCGAAGCAGTACTCACCCAGGGCGGGACATAGAAATCCCTGACCTCAACACTGAAGCTCCAAACCGGGCCTCCGCCCGTGCAGCCACAGTCAAACGGTAATGCTTGGAGAATGTATGAGCCGAAGCCCACGTTGCCGCCTTGCATATCTCTTCCAAGGAGACGGATCCGGCCTCTGCCATCGAGGCCGCCTGAGCTCTCGTGGAGTGAGCCTTCAGCTGGATAGGCGGCACCTTCCCCGCGGCCACATAAGCCGCTGCAATGGCTTCCTGGACCCATCTTGCCACTGTAGGCTTAGCAGCCTGCAGACCCTTACGAGGACCTGCAAACAGGACAAACAGATGATCCGATTTCCGGAAATCATTGGTCACTTCCAAGTATCTGATGATGACTCGTCTCACATCCAGATATTCAAGAGCGGAGTACTCCTCTGGGTAGTCCTCCCTACGAAAGGAAGGGAGACCGAGCTGCTGATTCACATGGAAGCGAGAACCAATCTTGGGCAGGAAGGAAGGCACTGTGCGAATAGTCACTCCTGCCTCAGTGAACTGCAGAAAAGGCTCTCGACATGAGAGCGCCTGGAGCTCGGAAACTCTTCTGTCTGAAGTGATAGCCACCAAAAAGACTGCTTTCAACGTCAGGTCTTTCAGAGATGCCCTCGACAAGGGTTCCAAAGGCGGCTTCTGCAATGCTCTTAGCACCAGGTTGAGATTCCACGCAGGCACCACTGAGTGCAGAGGAGGGCGCAGGTGATTAACTCCCTTGAGAAAGCGCACCACATCTGGCTGCGAAGCCAGGGAAGCACCCTTCAGGCGGCCCCTGAAGCAAGCCAGAGCCGCTACCTGGACTTTAAGGGAACTGAGCGACAGGCCTTTCTCCAGACCTTCTTGCAGGAACGCCAACACTGAAGAAATTGGAGCAGTGAAGGGAGAAAGTGAGCCTGCTTCACACCATGCTGCAAAGATACGCCAAACCCTGGCGTAAGCAGTAGAAGTAGAGCGCTTCCTCGCTCTCAGCATAGTGGCGATGACCTTGTCTGAGAAGCCCTTCTTCCTCAGACGCTGCCGCTCAATAGCCAGGCCGTAAGACCAAAGGGAGAGGGATCCTCCATCACCACGGGACCCTGATGTAACAGGCCCTGCTCCACTGACAGCCGCAGAGGATCGTCGACTGAGAGCCTGAACAAGTCCGCATACCAGGGACGTCTGGGCCAATCCGGACCCACCAGGATTACCCTGCCGGGATGCTTTGCCACCCGGTCTAGCACCCTGCCCAACATGGGCCAGGGCGGGAACACATAGAGGAGCTCTTGTGTCGGCCACTGTTGGAGAAGAGCATCTACTCCCAGGGATCGAGGGTCCCGTCCTCTGCTGAAAAAGCGCGGCACTTGGCCATTGGCCGATGACGCCATCAGATCTAGGCTCGGCTGGCCCCAGCGCTTCGTGATGTCCAAGAACGCCTGAGCAGATAGTTGCCACTCTCCGGGCTCCAAGGTATGGCGACTGAGAAAGTCCGCCTTGACATTCATGACTCCGGCAATGTGGGCCGCTGAAAGCTGCTCCAGGTTCGCTTCCGCCCACTGGCAAAGACTCATAGCCTCCTTGGCTAGAGGGGCGCTCTGGTACCTCCCTGGCGGTTGATATAGGCCACAGCCATGGCATTGTCCGACAGGACCCGTACAGGCTTCAACACCAGTACCGGGATGAACTCCAATAACACCAACCGAATGGCTCTGAGTTCCAGGAGGTTGATAGACCACTTGCCTCTGCAGGAGACTAGAGCCCCTGCGCTGTCCTTCCCAAGCAGTGGGCTCCCCAGCCCATCAAAGAGGCGTCTGTCGTGACGACAATCCACTCCGGGGTCACCAGAGGCAATCCTGCAGACAACTTGTCTGTCTGCGTCCACCAGCTCAGCGCCTTGCGCACTGCTGGGTCCACGGGAAGGCGCACAGCATAATCCTCCGACATCGGAGTCCAGCGCAGCAGCAGAGATAGCTGTAGTGGTCTCATATGAGCCCTGGCCCAGGGCACTACTTCCATCGTGGCCGTCATAGAGCCCAACAGCTGCACGTAGTCCCAAGCCCGAATAGGAGAGGCTACTAGGAACTAGTCCACCTGAGCCTGAAGCTTGACAATCCGATTGTCTGGCAGGAACACTCTGCTCACTTGGGTGTCGAATCGAACTCCCAGATACACCAGGGACTGAGTCGGGCGCAGCTGGGTCTTCTTCCAGTTGATGATCCATCCCAGGGAGCTCAAAAGAGCAACTACCCGGTCCATAGCTTTGCCGCACTCTGCATAAGAGGGGGCTCGGATCAACCAGTCGTCCAGATAAGGATGGACTTGTACTCCTTCCTTTAGCAGGAAGGCCGCTATGACCCCCATTACTTTGGAAAAGGTCCGCGGAGCAGTAGCCAACCCGAAAGGGAGGGCTCTGAACTGGAAGTGTCGTCTCAGGACTGTAAAACACAGAAAGCGTTGGAGAGGAGGCCAGATGGGAATATGCAGGTACGCTTCCTTGATGTCCAAGGAAGCCAAGAACTCTCCTGCCTTCACTGCCGCTATAACAGAGCGGAGAGTCTCCATGCGAAAGTGCCTCACTTTCCAGGCCCGATTGACCCCTTTGAGGTCGAGGATAGGCCGGACAGAACCTCCTTTCTTTGGAACCACAAAGGAAATGGAGTAACGTCCCTTGCCAATCTGATTTTTTGGCACCGGAACGACCGCACCCAGGCGGATCAGGTTGTCCAAGGTCTGCTGCACTACCACAGCTTGACCGGAGACTTGCAGGGAGAGAGTACAAACCCGTCTCTTAAGGGTTGGCAGAACTCTAGCTTGTAGCCGTCTCTGATGACTTCCAGCACCCACGCGTCTGAAGTTATAGTGGTCCACTCGCCCAGAAACGAGGACAGCCGTCCTCCAATCTGCACTGGGGCGTGGACCAAGGCCCCGTCATTGGGTACGAGACCCTGGGGGAGGACCGGAGGGAGCACCTCCGGGACGGCGGTCTCTGCGAAAGGAATGCTGCTTGGGGGAGAAATTCCTCTTGAAGGAAGAGGGGGCAGAGGAACCCGACTTGCCCGGGTGGTATGGAGGTATCGGGACGAGTACTAACCCGAGCCCTGACCTCTGGTAATTTCTTGCCCTTAGACGTGCCGAGATCGGTCACGATTTTGTCCAGCTCGACCCCAAAGAGCAGCTTGCCTTTAAAAGGCAATCTAGCCAGGCGGGATTTAGAGGCGTAGTCAGCAGACCAATGTTTCAGCCAAAGCCACCGCCGCGCAGAGACTGTCTGAGCCATGCATTTAGCTGAGGCTCTCCAGACATCATACAGCAAGTCTGCCAAATAGGCTAAGCCCGATTCCAGGGCCGGCCAATCAGCCCTCAAGGAATGATCCGAGGGGGAAGCCCGCTGCACCATAGTCCGGCACGCCCTGGCCACATAGGAGCCGCAAACTGAGGCCTGCAAACTTAAAGCAGCTGCCTCCAAGGACGACCTTAAGGCCGCCTCCAATCTTCTGTCTTGGGCGTCCTTTAGGGCCGTGCCACCTTCCACCGGCAACGCCGTTTTCTTAGTCACCGCAGTGATTAAAGAATCCACGGTAGGCCACAGATAGGCCTCACGTTCACTCACAGCCAAAGGATAGAGGCGGGACATAGCCCTAGCCACTTTAAGGCTCGTTTCCGGGACATCCCATTGAGCCGCAATTAAGGTGTGCATGGCATCATGCACGTGGAAGGTTCTAGGCGGGCGCTTCGTCCCCAGCATAATGGCAGAGCCAACAGGGGCTGAGGGAGAGACGTCCTCCGGAGAGGAAATCTTCAAAGTGTCCATGGCCTGTAACAACAGGTTGGGCAAATCCTCTGGGCTAAAAAGCCGCGCTGCAGAGGGGTCATCCGCTCCATCCGAGCGGGGATCTATCTCCTCCAAGGAATCCGCAAAGGATCGTTGGGAGACCTCAGACACGCTGCCCTCATCTACATCGGAGGAGACAAAAGTCCTCCAAGGCCTGGAAATCAACCCGAGGGCGTTTACCTCTGGGAACCTCAACCTCTTTATCAGAAGAGGGAGCAGGGGCAGCGTTTTGCATGAGGAAAGCCTGATGCAGCAGCAAAACAAACTCAGGGGAGAAACCCCCCAGACTGTGCACATCCGCAGCCTGGGCAACAGCCCTAGACGCACTCTCAACCGGCGCTCGCAATAGCGGGGGAGAGACATGCTGCGCATCCAAAATGGCGTCCGGCGCGAAACTCCGTGAAGGAGCCGCGCGGGAAGAACGGCGCTTAACTTTAGCCGCTTTTGTGCCGTCGCCCAAATTAAGGGCGTTCATGGCATTAATGTCTCCAACCTCAAGGGCGGCCCCGAAGAAGCCGTCCGAGCCGCGTGGCCGGCCAAGATGGCGGAGGCGAGGAGCGGGGGATGGGCGTTTATGGCGGGAAAAAACCGCCACGCCGGAGGAACGACCGGGACATTCATCGGTCACTAAACTATCACCCATCAAGGGCGAATCCGGTTGTAAAACCCCCGCATCCCCTCTAGAAGCGCTCCAGCGATCCGGGGAGCGACCCTTTGCGCCCTCGCCCTCCGACGCCATTGCCACGAGGAGAAGAATCGGGGAACCCCCTGCCCGCTATAAAAAGGTAAAATTACCTGCTTGCCGCTCCGAGCTGTAACGAACTGGTGTCCCAGTGAGTAGCTGCAATGAACGTTTAAAGAAACGTCGAATTAAACGCCTTTAAAGACGTTTAAAAATATTTTTTTTTTTTTTTTTTAAACGGAGCCAGCGGGAGGGGGGAGAAAAGGAGGGACCTGGCACCACCAGGTTTGCACTTGCTCAAAAGAGCCCTCAACCCCAGGCCTCAACAAAACCTAAGGATTAGGCTTGGAGGCCTAGCCAGAGCTGCTGCTGTGTGTGACCACCACCTGCTGAGATAGAGAACATACTGAGGAGTTTCCGGCAGCACATGACCACATATAGGGAGGCAAAAGTTTGCTCTCTATCTCCACCTGCTGGTAGATGGACACAACCCACCAGTCTATGGATTGATCAGCTTGATGATATGGAAATGATGATTTAACTGTCCAGAAGCAGCTGCTGACGGTTAAAATCGCTTGTTCAGGGCTATCCACTAATTTTTAGCAGCATATAACCAGTTACGGCAGCTGAAAATTAGTGGTCAGCGTCTAAGTGAAAACTGGCTATTGTGGGGGTGTTACAGGGGAGGAGTCAGAGAAAATCACCCAATGCCAAACAAAACTTACCCCAAAGAACTGACACTTCAGCGGCAACTTGGTTCACATGAGCCTCACGCTCATGGCTCACCTAGCCTTTTCACTGGGTCAGTAACATGCTTTGGTTTCTCTCATAAATAACTTTTATAAGTAAAGAGCACTTATCTTAAATTACAGATTGACCATGAATAGTAAAGACCAAGAGGTCAGTCTGTAATTTAAGATAAGTGCTCTTTACTACCACAATAATATATTTAAGTCTGGTGACTTTCTCAAATAAAGTATGGTTATAAAAGTTATTTGTATGAGCAAACCAAAGCACTTTACTGACTCAATGAAGAGGCTAGGTGAGCCATGAGTGTGAAGCTCATGTGAAATGAGTCGCCGCTGATGTGTCAGTGCTTTGGGTTAAGTTCTGTTTGGCGTTCAGTGATTTTCACTGGTTTACTGATAGCCCCGCCTTGAGATTTTGCTCCAACTTTATAATTAGATGTTACCAGGGAAGGAGTCAGCACTTGGTCAGTTATGTGCTGATATTCAGCACTTAACTGGCCAGGGTAACTGCCAGGTACTTGTGACCTGGATTGGCCACTGTCGGAAACAGGATACTGGGCATGATGGACCTTTGGTCTGTCCCAGTATGGCAATGCTTTTGTTCTTGTTTTGCAATCTCTGCTCAGTATCAGCCATACATTATGCACAATCTCCTTTACATTACCTACGAGTATTATGAAATCTATGTTACCTTGTAATTAGACGGATTCCAGCCTCACTTTGTTCCAGAACTAGGAGTACTCCACAACCTAAAGCAAAAACAAAGAAAGCCATAAAAATCTAAACTATAATTATTAATAATGTACATACCAAGCAGAGGAGAGAAAGGAAGAAAATGGCAGGAAAAAATATATACTGTGCGGTAGAGACAGACATTCAGTACAATAATCTCATATAATACCGTACAATAATCTCATATAATACCGAGCAAGTAAAGCAAAGCACTGCAGCAATGTATTAACACAACAGATAAAAGCACACAACATTTATAACAATCTATAAAAAATGAAATTTAATGTGGTGCTGAAACACTAGCAAAAATCAAGGAACTGGTTCTAAAATATTATTAAAATTGAAATGTTTCGGTACCAATACCCACTTCTAAAATTCAAAGATTGAGAGGTTAATCAGAATTCTTAATATCTGAAGAACTGTGCTGTCAAGGGGTAATGCACATTATTCATAAAGGGGTCCTTTTATTAAGCTGCAGTAAAAGGGACCCTGCATTAGCGGCAGTGGCTGTTTTTACCGCATGCCAAGGCCCTTTTTACCGCAGTGGGTAAAAAGGCCGAAAAAAAGAAATGGCAATGCGGTAAAACTGCACTTACCATGTGGCTATGCGGGGAGGGGGGAGCACATACCGCCACCTCAATGGCTCTCGCGGTAACCCATCAGCGCGATTACCACCAGGTAACTTCTGCAGTAAAAAATAGGAACCTAGTTTCTTAGCACTAGAAATGCCGTGTGCTGGAGGTGGAACTATCACCAGCGCCCATGTTGGGCCGGTGGTAGTTCCGGATTGCTATGCATTAAGCCTGCGGTGGGCTTACCACTGCTTAGTAAAAGGGCCGCAAAGTGCGCGGGACACTGATCAACCCAGGCAAAAGCTCTGAAGTGCAGAATCCAGTCATAAACCTTGAGCAGTCCAAGCAGTCATGGGAAACTATTTTGCTTGAGCTCCAAAGATATATGTATATATTTATTGGGATTGTTTTAACCAGCTTTATTTTTTTAACTTTACATTTATTGAATATTTTTTTCATTTACAATAAACGAAAACCAAATACACTATCCCTTCAGAAAATACAAGAAAACGGAAAAATAATGTTCAAGAATTAACAACTATCTCTTCTTCTTATTCTAAGGAAAACAAGGTAACATTGGGAAGAAGAAGAAGAACAAATCATAAGAAATGTAATAAAGGAACATTAAACAGATTAAACAGATTAACTGGTGGAGATGAAAACGGTAACGGAATTCAAGCATGCGTGGGACAGGCATAAAGGAATCCTGTGCAGAAGGAATGGATCCACAGAAGCTTAGCTGAAATTGGGTGGCGGGGGGAAGAGGGGTTGGTGGTTGGGAGGCGGGAAATACTGCTGCACAGACTTATACGGTCTGTGCCCTGAAAAAGACAGGTACAAATCAAGGTAAGGTATACACATGAGTTTATCGTGGGCAGACTAGATGGACCGTGCAGGTCTTTTTCTGCCATCATCTACTATGTTACTATGTAACTGTTGCATTACATGCCCCAATACAACTATATAACCCAAACAATTATGGCATTGAAATCCTACTGACTATTCAGACTATTTATTTACAAGCTGTTCCTGCGCTCTGAGAAATTCCCCCAAATGTGCAGGATCATAAAACACATAATCCTTGCTTTAAAAAGTAAACAAACATCTCCTACAATTCTTAGAAAAAAACATAAATTGTCCCTATAACCAAGGCTCCAGTACATAATTTAAGAAGCTCTCTATGAGTTTCTTGAGTCTTAGGTGATATATCTGGCTATACAGTAGTCTCTCGATTATCTGACATAAATGGGACCAGCCCCATGTCAGATAAGTGAAAAGTCAGATAATAGGGAAAACAATGAGAACTCCTTAAAATGCATCAACAAAGGCACAGCGTTCCCAATTTTCAAAAATAATTAAAAGCACTATAGCACAATCTGCAATATGACTGGAGCGCTAAAACATACTGTACTGTAATCACTGTACCATACCGTAAAATAAGACAAATATAGAACTGTAAAAAACAATCAGAAAGACTACATACTCTACTGTACACCTAGTAGCAATGCAACTGGTAAATATAAATTATAAAGCTGTTTTGTAAAATTTTGTGTTTAATGTTTGCTTTCCCATTTTAATTCTCTTCCTCGCTGCAAGGTCATGCCTGCATCTCAGTAACATCAGTATCTGTCACTTCCTCTTGTTGTCTGGTGTACAGCGCTGCGTATGCCTTGTAGCGCTATAGAAATGATAAATAGCAGTAGTAGTAGTAGTTGTTCCACATATGCCAGTGCAGCCTCAATTGCCTTGACACCTTCACTACGATTGACTTTTACAATTCTAAGTTCAGCCTCATTCGAGGTGTCTTCATCTCCACTCCCGTTCACCAGAGCAATCACATCATTGACAGTTAGCTCTTCTTGATTGTCTGCCATCTTCACAAGCATTCTCACCGCCTGGTATTTCTTATTACAAAGGAAGGAAATCTTTCTCAGCTGCTCTGTGTTCAGTGTCATGTCCTTGTTCACTTTCATTCTCAGGAATTAACTTTCTCCATGATTTTTCTAGGGTTGTAGGTTTGATTTCAACCCATGACTGAGCGATCCAGTAGATAACATCTTTGATATTCACTTTCTTTAGAACTTCATTCATTATTCTCCCTTTATCCAGTGCACAAACAAGCATTGTAAGAAGCTTACAGTGATATTTTTTCTTTAAGGTTTCCAGTACACCCTGGGTCCATTGGCTGACAATGATATGACTTTGGGAGACAGAAAGCACACTCATGTCGGCACTTTTCAGTTTGTCCATGTCAGAATGAGATGGTACATTATCCAAGAGGATTGTTTTCCTAGACAGGTTTATCATTTTCAAGAAGTTTATTTCTGATGGAACTGTAGCTCACCAGAAGTAAAGCGGGAACCATGTTTTTGAAGGCCCTAGGATATTTCAATTTTCCACTGAAAGTCAGTGGTAATTTATGTTTACTAATTACATTGCTACAGGCCATTTATAACCTAGAGCTGAGGCCTCAAGCCGTGATGCAAGAATTCTTGATGACAACATTTTAAAGCTTAACCCAGTTTTATCACAGTTCTATATCTGGTCCCTTGATACGCCTTCCTTTTTAAGGAGACGATTAAAACTTGCTTTGAATGTGACAAATTCCTCAGAGTTTGCTGACAGCTTTTCCTCAGCAATGTAGAACTGATTTATTCCATATCTTTTCTTCCAATGATCAAGCCACCCGATACTAGCAGTGAAATTAGGGTCACCTTCATTGAATTCCTTTTGAAAAAACAGGGCTTACTCTTGCAATATAGGCCCTGATATAGGTACACCCTTGTTTCTTTGCTCTATGAACCACAGGAATAAGGCTTTGCTCACCATCTCATATTCATAGTTTTTCTACTGTCCAACGAAAACGATGTGGCACAATTTGAGGCCCGTTTCTCCAGTTCACTGTGTTGCCTTTTTCCAGTCAACAACTGTTACTCTCCCCACTCCTAGTTCTGTTGCACTTTTTTGGATGGATTCACCCTTGTCAATTCTCTAGAAACAAATCAACATTTTTCTTCTTTAGACAAGCCATTTCAGAAGTGATCTTCTACAGACCTCAAGGGGATGAATAAAAATACTGTACTGTAGTACAGTAATATTACATATCTACTGAAATTACAAATATTGCAGAAAAAGAGAGTTAAAACTAACTGCACAATAAAAGCTTGATCCCGCCTCACAACTTTACTGTTTCATGGTTCACGCAGGTACCAGGCTCGAAACTGAACGTCTCAGGTGCAAAACTTCCCTCTCTGCTACGCCAGAAAACGGAAAGAGAAGACGTGCTTCTTAATGGCAATGTGATATCACCGGAGGAGGCCTGTTGGATATGCTGGATGGTGGGATTAGCGAAGGCCGGATAATCGAGACTGTACTGTACATAAATTCCTTCAACATGAAAAGGAATCAAATGTTCCTTTAAAAAGCCTGACAAAAAAAACATATCTCAATCAGATATGTTCAAAAAGAATACCACAGGGGTTCCTCTGTATGTGGATTCTTGAACCAATGTCTCAAGAATAGTTGTCAGACTAGCTTCTAATGGGTCACCACTTACAGTTTCTGTAGTTCTCTTAATAGTATTAGGAACATAGGGCCCTATTTACTAAGCTGCGTTAGAGGCGTGTTAGCATTTTTAGCGCGTGCTATAACTGTGTAGATGCCCATATTTCTATGGGCATTTACACAGTTAGCACATGCTAAAAACGCTAGCACAAATTAGTAAACAGGGCCCATAATAAAGCTCAGTTAGAACTGGAAGTGGGATCCATATGCAAAAAATCAACTGGATACTGATACAAAGACGGCTTATGTAAACAAGATTATTCACTTCCACCCAAAGCTGAATATAACCTGCAGAAAGAGAGTGCAGGATATCATAAAATTCAATTAAAGAATCAAAAGAACTAATATGCAAATTAAATAACAACGGGGAAAGTACAGACCCCTGAGGTAAACCACACTGTGAAGGAACCATATTTTATTCTCAATCTTCCCAAACAATTTTCTGAATCCAAAATGACAAATAAGAGCTCATTCAAGCATGTGTTTTCCTGTCAGACCCAAACTAAATAATATGATCAACTGTATCAAACACAGCACTAAGATCCAAACAAGCCAACAAAACTTGATGTCCTTCATGAAAGCTAAGATGTACATAATAATGGGACATATTGAGGGGCATAATCGAAGGGGACGGCCAAGTTTTGCTGAGGACGTCCTCACAAAACATCCCGGTGAAGGGGCGGGGAAACCCGTATTATCGAAACAAGATGGACACCCATCTTTCGTTTCGATAATACGGTCGGGGATCCCCAAATCTTGAAATTTAGATCGTCCTTAGAGATGGTCATCCCTAGACTTGTCGTTCCTGATTTTCGGAGATAATGGAAACCAAGGACGCCCATCTCAGAAACGACCAAATGCACTGGTCCCCCTGACATGCCAGGACACCAACAGGGCACCCTAGGGGGCACTGCAGTGGACTTCATAAAATGTTGCCAGGTACATAGCTCCCTTACCTTGTGTGCTGAGCCCCCCCAAACCCACTACCCACAACTATACACCACTACCATAGCCCGTACGGGTGAAGGGGGGCACCTACATGTGGATACAGTGGATTTGTTTTGGAGGGCTCAAATTTACCACCACAAACCTAACAGGTGGGGGGGGGGGATGGGCCTGGGTCTGCCTGCCTGAAGTGCACTGCATCCACTAAAACTGCTCCAGGGACCTGCATACTGCTGTGATGGACCTGATTATGACATTTGAGGCTGGCATAGAGGCTGGCACAAAATATTTTGAAAGATATTTTTTGAGGGTGGGAGGGGGTTAGTGACCACTGGAAGTGTAAGGGGAGGTGATCCCCGATTCTCTCCGGTGGTCATCTGGTCAGTTCGGGCACCTTTTTGTGCCTTGGTCATAAGAAAAACAAGACCAGGTAAAGTCGTCTAAATGCTTGTCAGGGACGCCATTTTTTTCCATTATGGGTCGAGGACGCCCATGTGTTAGGCACGCCCAAGTCCCACCTTCGCTATGCCTCCAACATGCCCACGGGAACTTTGGTCGTCCCCACGAGGAAAGCAGTTCGGGACGCCCAAAATCGGCTTTCGATTATACCAATTCAGGTGACCCTGTGAGAAGAACTACTACTACTACTACTATTTAGCATTTCTATAGCGCTACAAGGCGTATGCAGCACTGCACAAACATAGAAGAAAGACAGTCCCTGCTCAAAGAGCTTACAATCTAATAGACAAAAAATAAATAAAGTAAGCAAATCAAATCAATTAATGTGAACGGGAAGGAAGAGAGGAGGGTAGGTGGAGGCGAGTGGTTACAAGTGGTTACGAGTCAAAAGCAATGTTAAAGAGGTGGGCTTTCAGTCTAGATTTAAAGGTGGCCAAGGATGGGGCAAGACGTAGGGGCTCAGGAAGTTTATTCCAGGCGTAGGGTGCAGCGAGACAGAAGGAACGAAGTCTGGAGTTGGCAGTACTGGAGAAGGGAACAGATAAGAAGGATTTATCCATGGAGCGGAGTGCACGGGAAGGGGTGTAGGGAAGGACGAGTGTGGAGAGATACTGGGGAGCAGCAGAGTGAGTACATTTATAGGTTAGTAGAAGAAGTTTGAACAGGATGCGAAAACGGATAGGGAGCCAGTGAAGGGTCTTGAGGAGAGGGGTAGTATGAGTAAAGCGACCCTGGCGGAAGACGAGACGGGCAGCAGAGTTTTGAACTGACTGGAGAGGGGAGAGGTGACTAAGTGGGAGGCCAGCAAGAAGCAGATTGCAGTAGTCTAAACGAGAGGTGACAAGGGTGTGGATGAGGGTTTTGGTAGAGTGCTCGGAAAGAAAGGGGCGGATTTTACAGATGTTGTAAAGAAAGAAACGACAGGTCTTGGCAATCTGCTGGATATGAGCAGAGAAGGAGAGAGAAGAGTCAAAGATGACCCCAAGGTTTCGAGCTGAGGAGACAGGGAGAATGAGCCATCAACAGAAATAGAAAACGGAGGGAGCAGGGAGGTGGGTTTGGGGGGGAAAATGAGAAGCTCGGTTTTGGTCATATTTAATTTCAGGTGGCGTTGAGACATCCAGACAGCAATGTCAGACAAGCATGCTGAAACTTTGGTTTGGATGCAAGGTGAGATATCAGGGTTAGAAAGGTAGATTTGGGAGTCATCAGCATAGAGATGGTAGGAAAAGCCATGGGATGAGATTAATGAACCAAGGGATCCGTGTCGGAATTTGTGTCGGAAGATGGGCGTCCTTCTCTTTCAAAAATAAATGTGATTGAGTCCCTTCCAAAAGCCAGATTGTTTAGGGTTCAAACCTGGCCCTTTCTCAACAAATTCTAACAACTGTTAGAATATGTTGAGAAAGGGTTTGAACCCTAAACTGTTTATATACAAATCTTTCAATAAACTTTTCCAAGAGCAGCAGTTGGGAAACGGTGATAAGACGATGGTAACCCAAGGTCTAAACTTATCTTTAACAACTGGGGTGACAAAAAGCTACAGAAATCAACTAGATTTTGCTACTTAGAAAATATCTCCTAAAATGCTGTTACATTCAGATTCGTTCTAATCTACTGGTATTCTATTTCTAATAGTAAGAGCCCCAATAATTATGCTTAGTAATCTCTGAGCTTGTGTTCACCACAGAGCATATTATTTTTGGCACTGTGATTACTACTCAGGTCAGCTCACTGACCAGGTTATACTAGGAAATGAGGGGTTGTTACAAACATCAGTAAAGCCAGAAAATATCCCAAGCAGAGAAAGTAAATACTAATTTACAGAGCAGAGATTTCAACCTTTTTCATCTCAAGGGCACACTGACAAGGTGCAAAAATTGTCAAAGAACACCATCAGCTTTTTAAAGAATATATATATTATCATTTAACAAACCAGTATTAAGATTGTTTAAAGTTCAATAATTAAATTTTTAATTGTTATGTTATCTTTACAGTTGAATATTTTTATTGAAGATAAGTTGGCAAAAGGGCAACAATACAGACTTCAAAGGTATCAAAATTAGCCGCAAATAACATGTATTCAAAAATAACAATTTTAAAGAGAATACCCCTTCCCCCCTACACACACACACGCTGGTAGTGATCACATCCCTTCACTGCAACCAGTCTGTAGGCCTAAACTCCTTTATGACTCCCACCAGGAACAAGTTTATAAAACTACCCCCGTAATGACAAAGTAATGAGATCATACCAAAAGAACACAATCTGCGTATCACACAATCTGCCACAGGAACACATACATCAAACCTAAGGATTCACTATAATTGAGTCAGTTAACAATGTATGGCCAAATTAAATTTACTACGAAGGTTCCATTATCTTCCTCGTTGTACCTGGGTACACAAATTGGGGAACTTAGCTTGTCTGCTTTTCCCTTATCTATTTTCCTATAGTAGTCAATGGGAGTGGTCAACGGTGGCAGCAGCAGTAGCAGCTGACAGCGATTCAAACAGCCTAGCTGCACGAACTCCAGCTCTCTCTTTGACACTTCTTGCCTATGCAGAAGTGGGAAGTTATATTCAAGAGAAGACTTGGGCTTTGGCGCTAGTAGACTGTCTGAATCGCTGCCCGCTGCTGCCAATCGCTACAGAAGAGATCTTATAATTCCAGGTCACTGACTGGGGAAGGGACAAGAGTGGCAGAAAAATCCCTCAGCACACCTGGGAAGCAGCTGCGGCACTGCACACCGGTTGAAAAACGTTGCTATAGAGTAAAAAGATGTGCTACTGAACATGGAATTGTGCGTTAAGTGAGCTGCAGTTTCAAGGCTTCAAACTGAGAAACAAAAGCAGATATAATCACATTCTAGTAAAAGTCAGAGAAGTTCATCACACAGCAGATAGGCAAGTACCAAGAAGAGGTGGTTAAAAGAAGATGAATCCATGGAATAGCCAAAACCAACGATGACATTTAAGAAAGCTGGGGTAAACCCATCTAATGCCTCTCTGCAGCTTTTTATTTTAATTATATTTGTACCCTGCGCTTTCCCACTCATGGCAGGCTCAATGCAGCGGGCAATGGAGGGTTAAGTGACTTGCCCAGAGTCACAAGGAGCTGCCTGTGCCGGGAATTGAACTCAGTTCCCCAGGACCAAAGTCCACCACCCTAACCATTAGGCCACTCCTCCAGTTCAATATGCATATTGAACTGTATGCATATTTTACATTTTGTGATATTTCTTTGTCTTTACCACTTTTAGATTTGTATCAAATCTAAAAATTAAAACTAGTTGCAAAAAATGAAAGGAAAACCAAACATCAACTAAAGTCTATAGATTTGCAGCAAGAATAAAAAAGAATAAAACTGTACAAACTACACTGGCCTTAGGCACCTTACCTGCCATCATGTCCAAGGTATTTTTGGATTTTTTTTTTTTTTTTTAATAAGCCTGCCCTTATTTACAGCACAATCATTTATTAATAACTAGGATTCAATTTGCCATCTCAAGTTTACCTCATTGGTTGTATTTATGCTTACATTTGGAAGCATATTTTCAAAGCATTTAAGACTTACAAAGTTATGTGAAGGGGCATTTGTGATATGACATCTAAGTCCGACTTTGGATGTTTTGCAAAAAACGTTCAAATCTGAATGGGAAAGAAGGTCATTTTCAAAAAAGAAAAATGTCTATTTTTTTTTTTTTTTTCAAAAATACTATTTTCAAACAAGGTTTTGTGCTTTGGACATTTTCTTTTTGGTCCATTTAAAAAAAAAAAAAAAACAAATAAGTGCAGAACGTAGTAAATCAAGCCACTGAATGTAGGAGGAGCCAGCATTTTTAGCAGACTGGTCCCCCAGACATCCCAGGAGAACAATGGTGCACCCTAGAGTGCACTTCTGTGCACTTCATAAAAATTCTCCCAGGTGCACATCTCACCTTTTCTCCCTTATCTTGTCCCCTGAGCTCTCTGAAACCCACCCAATACCTACTGCCCCCCTACTATACAGTACTACAATAGCCCTTATGGGTGAAGGGGGCACCTATATGTGGAAACAGTAGGGTTTGGTGACTTTGGGAGGAGGGGACACATTTTCTACCACAAGTGTAACAGGTAGAGGGAGATAGGAACCTGGGTTCCCCACTCGATAGTGCACTGCACCAACCACTACATTACTCCAGGGACCTGCATGCTGCTAATAGACCTGGTTATAACACCTGAGGCTGTCATAGAGGCTGATAAGTCATATTTGTATTCACATTTTTTGGGGGTGGAAGGGGGTCATCCCTGATTCCTTCCAGTAGTCAAGTGGTCATTTAGGCACCTTTTTGTGCCTTATTCGTTATAAAAAAACAGGTGTAACTCAAAATGTCTTAGTTTTATTTTTGTTTTGTTCCATTATGACTGAAAAACGTTTTAAGTCTTAGAAATGCCCAAATCCCGCCCTTAACATGCCCCTGACAACGCCCCCTTGAGATTTGGACACACTGCAGACGAACAGCATAGAAAAACATCTGAAAAATAGGTTTCAAAATTACTGATTTGGACGTGTTTGTGAGAAAAACATCCAAATGCTGCTTTATGCCACTTTTAGACTTTTTCTTTAGAAAATGAGCTCCATAGAAATCTGTGGAACTTTGTAAGTCTAAGTGCTTTGAAAATGAGCCCCTTGGTCACTTTACTATTATTACACTGTTAACTAAACTAAGTTTTATGTCAAGCTGTACCTGCTATACCACCACGTTGGATGAATCTCATCATAAAGGCGTCATCTTCGACTCCTCCCTCTCCTTCTCTGCGCATATCCAACAGACTGCCAAGACCTGTCGCTTCTTCCTCCTCAACATCAGCAAAATTCGCCCTTTCCTCTCTGAGCATACCACCAGAACTCTCGTCCATGCTCTCATTACCTCTCGCCTTGATTACTGCAACCTACTCCTCACCGGCCTCCCACTCGGCCATCTATCCCCCCTTCAATCCATTCAGAACGCTGCTGCACGTCTTATACTCCGCCAAAATCGATATACTCATATCACCCCTCTCCTTAAATCACTTCATTGGCTTCCGATCAGATATCGCATACAATTCAAGCTCCTCCTCCTTACCTACAAATGCACTCAGTCTGCGGCTCCTCACTACCTCTCCACCCTCATCTCCCCCTATGTTCCCGCCCGCAACCTCCTCTCACAGGACAAAGCCCTTCTCTCAGTACCCTTCTCCACCACTGCCAACTCCAGGCTCCGCTCATTCTGCCTTGCCTCACCTTATGCCTGGAATAATCTTCCTTTACCCATATGCCATGCCCCCTCCCTACCCATCTTCAAATCTCTGCTTAAAACTCACCTCTTCAATGCTGCCTTCGGCGCCTAACCGCTCGAGAAATTTAAAATAGCCCAATCCATCCACCCTATCAGATTAACTGTTCACTCGTCCTCTAGATTGTTCACTTGTCTTTAGATTGTTCTCCTGTCTTTTAGATTGTAAGCTCTTTGAGCAGGGACTGTCCTTCTATGTTTGAATTGTACAGCGCTGCGTAACCCTAGTAGCGCTTTAGAAATGGTTGTTGTTGTTGTTGTTGTAATAAAGCCCAATAAAAACACAAACTAATTAGGTTAATAACAACATTGTCGTCATGAAATGTTGCATGCCATTTTACTACATCATATTTCTTTAACAGCTTCCATCAGGGGGAAAAAAAAAGATCATGAAGCTCATTTTCATAGCACTTAGACTTACCAAGTCGTATAGGTTACTAAGGAACTTTGTAAGTCTAAGTGCTTTGAAAATAAACCTCTATAGACTCTTGGGCCAGATGTATTAAACAGTTTTCACAGTGCTCTACGTATACTGAAAAATGCTTTGTAACATGTCATTGAAACCTGTGACAACATGGGAAGTAGGCAGAGGCAAGGTAGATCAAGGAGGTTTGATTGAGAACAGGAGACGGCATGACATCAAAAAGTTGAAGCTACTTAGGTTAGTCTATGTTTCTCCTTCCACGCGCAGCCGTTGTTTTGTGTGCACTCAAAACAAAGAAAGCAAACCTATGAGCCTGTGCATCCATGACATTCTTTATTGTTAGTAGCATTTTTATTTAATCTCACTTACATTTTCAAACATACCAGCTTGTGCACCATACAGATGTACACAGAGGAAGTATAATAACAGAATAACTTTTTATAAGTAGAGTAGTAATTTATTATAAATCGTAATCAGTGTGACATTTGGAGGGGCGGTTATAGGGACACTCTAGCACATGTTATATTCGTGCAGAGATTGTTTTTCTCCTGGTAAAAGGCCACTAAAGTAGATATCATGTTATGAGAATCAGGCGCTCAACTTTCAGAGTTTCTATCTATCTATTTACTTATTTATGGCAGTTATAGCCCACATTAATTAGTTTGAAACCTGGGAGCACTTAAAATCTTTTTTTTTCCTGTTCCTAGATCAAAAGAGAAAGATGGTTTGTGGGAACTTGCTCCTTTTGTTTTGTGGAATGCAGTGGTATATTATAAAAATGTACTTAATATAGGTTATTATTTCTATTTAAGAAAGATATTAAATAACTAGTAAAACAGGCCCGTTTCTGACACAAATGAAACAGGCGCTAGCAAGGTTTTCCTCGGAGTGTGTATGTTTGAGAGAGAGTGGGTGTGAGAGAAAAAGTGTGTGAGAGAGATGGAGTGTGTGTGTGAGAGAGAGAATGAGTGAGTGAGAGACAGAGTGTGTGTGTGTTTGTGTCAGAGAGAGAGAGTGGGTGAGAGATGGAGTGCGTATGTGAGAGAGAATGAGTGAGAGACAGACAGACGAGTGTGTGTGTGTGTTTGTGTCAGAGAGAGTGTGAGAGACAGAGAGGCATATTTTCAAAGCACTTAGCCTCCCAAAGTTCCATAGAAACCTATGGAACTTAGCCTCCCAAAGTGCTTTGAAAATATGCCTCAGAGTGTGTGTGTGAGTCTGTGTGTGAGAGAGCGAGTGTGTGAGAGACAGAGAGTGAATGTGTGTGTGTGAGAAAGTGAAGCCTTCAAGCCTTGAAGCATTCGTGCGCTCTGTAAGGTTCCATTTCCTCAATTGACGACACGTAGTTCCGGAACGTTGCAGGAATGCTTCAAGGCTTCACTTTCTTGGCTTCAGAATGTTGGCGGTGCGTTTTATTATATAGGATGAGGGCAGAGCTACCCTCATGCAGAAGTCCAGAGTCAGTCAATGTGAACATTTTCCAGTTCTGTGATATATATTTATTTCTTCTTCAAGTCAGTTTTCAACAGCATTTTCTTAGTTATTACCCAAATGTGAACACAATTATAATGTTAATAAGTTTTGGATGTTACTAAATTCTATTATTCTGTCTCACTGTTATTTCCAGTTTTGGCACAGTATAGTCATCACAAGGACAAAATATAAGAAAACCAATGGACTGCATTAGGGGCTTATCTCCCATTTAGTTATGTTTAAACAAATGAGAGACCTGCATGAAAGATTTTTTTTTATTATTTTGACTTATGAAAACCACTTGTCCCTTAAACATGCTCAAAACAGAATAATCCATTTGTACAAAACAGATGAGATGAAGATATGATTCCATGTGCCCCAATGAAAGGAGAGTTAAATTTTACTTCCAATCTTTATAACACCAGGCTTCCCAAGGCAGATTAGAACAGTTAAGATGAACCTATCATTAAACAGGATATCCTCACTGAAATCTGGCCATGTACTACTTTATAAAAATGAGCAAAAAATACAGCATTTATTAGTGTTGTTTCCATCAGCTACAATAATTTTTGAAGCTGTATTAGTGATATTGTTTTGATTTCATGATATTTATATCTACATATGGGTTGCTTTCAAATAAATTAAAAAGCTGTAAAATAAGTAAAAATAAAATCTTTTGTTTGTCCTCCTCCTTTTAAGGTACTGCCTATCCAACTGGAACTGCCTTTAACTTTTTACAGATGGACCATGCATAAGATGCCAATATTTCTAATAATCTTTTACTATTGCTTTCAGTAGCATTTACTATTTTTTTGGGTGTACTTGTGACTCCACCTACTGGCTTCATCCAATATAATGGGCTACATAACCTCGTACCATCTCCTGTTCTCAATCTAACCTCCTTGGGGTGGATGAAGTAATTCTTAGTTGCAGACATTTGTTTATTTATGTAGTTTCCATATTTTCTTTATTCTGTACTAGTTATAAGTTTAAACTGTTTATATTTCCTCTCTCTCCACTCCTTCTTGATTTCTTGCAGTTTCCCCTCAATCTTTATCTCCCCTAAGCCAATGTGTCTCAATTGGCTCTTGGAGACGCACCCAATTAGCTGGGTTTTCAGGATTAGGATAATAAATATGCATAAGAAGTTTATATATATTGGAAACTCGTATCCAAACCTACTTCATGCATATTTTATTTATTCATTCATTCATTCATTTAATAGTCAGGGAGTATATTGTTGCTGTACAATTATGATCGGTATTAAGTAGTAATTTGTGGTATCATTGAGATCCTCAAAGCCTATCTGGCTACTTGTGGCTCCAAGAGGCCGATTTTCAAAACTCCAGAGCTAAAGCCAACAGCACCCACCCCATACCACCAGAACAGCTCAGAAACCTTGTCCTCCAATGCTCAAAGGAAATGGTACTCTAATTATGTGTGTGCTATGAAACTGAAAGCGAGGAGGAAAGTGCCTGGCACATGCACACAAGAATTTTGTGAAAAGCACAGCTCTTGTGCACATGCCCAAGCAAGACCGAAGTGCAAGCACACATAGGCACTGTTCTATAACCTTTTCAAAAACTGTTTTTCACTTACGAGGCTCATATTTTAGTGCAGAAAAACAGGCGCCAGTGTGTGTTTTTACTTTCAGTTTTACTGACTCGCACACATTTGTTTCTCACTATCAGCATTTATAGGCTGCACGGGCTTCCTTCCTCTTCTGAAAGGCGACAAAACCTGCAGTTTAAAAGTGAGAAATTCTGAAGAAATTCTCTCTTCAAAACTTTCAATGCCACCCCTGAGTTTGCAGTAAATTTCCAGCATTAAGGGCACCATTTGTTTCTGCGCTGTTCTCTGAACATTGGGAGGAAATACCAAATGACCTCATTAACATCACATTTAAATACAATTTGCACACACATAGTTTCCTGCACTAGAGTCCTCTGAATATTCTGTGCACATTAATTAACATGCAGGCCAGTCCGACTCCAGCAGCACTTATTACTTCTAATGCCAGCATTAGGTTTTCAGCTACGGGACCCAACTGGAACCACTATCTGAAGGAAAAAAAGATGCACAGATCCTAGGATTGTCAACTGGCTCCAGATTGCCTGACACAATGATCCAGTACTAGGGGGGATGGGAATTGATATACAGCCTCTGTGGTTACAATGTGAATAAAATGGTGTGGCATCCATGTTAGTCCACTTTTACAGGTAATATATATAAAACAAAAAGGGGAAAAAAAGAAAAAGTGGTTTACATTACAAGTACTTATTTTGTACCTGGGACAATGGAGAATTAAGTTACTTGTCCAAAAGTCACAAGGAGCTGTAGTGGGATTCGAGGTTTACGCCCTTTACATATGGGGACTTCTAGGTCAAATGTGTCCATTACATCACCAAAATCAGATTATAAATCCCCAAACACAATGGAATAAACCTAAGACTGGATCTATCTGACAAGCAAACTGGAAGCACAAAATGTGAACTAGTTTCTTTACTGAAACTGAATTATTTACAACAGTATCTGTGCTGTTACAACTGAACCTGGCAATTACAGGTACAGCACAACAGCCGCTCCGCCCGCCCTATGTGCGATGGATCCTTCCCTTCCCCTCTCGATCACCTGTGATGCCATAATTCTGCGCTGCAGCGCATGCCAACCCCGCGGGGAAGTAGGGCGAGAACTCCACAGCGTACCCGTGTCGCCCTGCGGGGAGCCGAAAGGCCCGCGCGCCCCCAGGCGCTTCGCCCATGTCACAGCGCCCCGTACTAGCCTCTCCCGAGCCAACCCACACCTCACCACCCCGTCCCCCTAAGTTTGTCGTCACACCGCGACATTTGCGCTAACGTCACGCCCCGTACTAGCCTCTCCCGAGCCAACCCACATCTCATTAGCTCGACCCCCCCCTACATTAGTCGTCAACACCGCGACACCTGCGCAAACGTCACAACAGTGCGGCCTTGTAATTTGAGAATCAAGATTAGATTGAGAACAGGGGAAGGCATGAGCCTATCTAACACGAAGAAGGTTAGATGACAGGAGCCCTGATGACGTCAAAACGTTTAAGGCAATTAGGTTTATCTCCCTTTCTCTCTCCACGCAGCCGTCATCCCCGTTCACGCAAAACAAAGCAAGCAGATCTATGAGCTGCTCTATGCATGCTGTCGTTCTTTATGGTTGGTAGCATTTTTATTTGATCTCACTTATATTTTAAATATGTCGGTTTGCAACATACGGATGTACACAGAGGAAGTATTGGTTTCATCGGTTAGAACAAGGAGACAGGGTGAGCCTATTTAGCCTATTACATGGGCTGAAGCCAGTAGGCAGAGCTTGCCGCTCACTTAAAACAATAGCAAATGCAATTGAAAACAAAAAAGATTATTAGAAATAAGAGACTAGCCGTAGGGCTAATAAAAGATTTGTATACAGTTTGATATGGATGCTCTTGAATGCTTGTATGGTTTTTGCTTTGATTTCAATAAAAACTGCAAGTTCAAAAAAAAACCCAAAGAAGGGACTGGGACTGCCTATGCTGGTCTATCTATAAAATGGCAAAAGCTGTTCCAGTTGGATAGGCAGTGACTTAAAATGTGGAGGTCAAAAGATTTTTATTTTTTTACTTATTGGACAGCTTTTTACATTTATGTGAAAGCTTCTCATATTCTCTCTATATAAAAGGCACCACCAACGTTCTATGAAGCCTCCAGCCGGAAGTGTGAAGGGGTTTCCCCATGAGTGTCTGCCCCGCCCTCGCTCTCTCTGTAACACAAACAGTGAAGGAAAACACAGCAAAGCACGAAATCAAATCGCTATCTCTGTAACAGTGAAGGACTCAGAGGGGGGAGGGGAGAGAGGGCAGGGACAGAGATAAGGGGGCATAGGTACAAGGTTAAACACATCCAAAACTTAATTTTCATGTTTTAATCATCTTTATTAAAAGCACAACATGTTGGTTGATAAGCTTCATACAGAACAAGAAAACCCTGTGAACCATCCAACATAGCACAATAAAAACTTTTACAGACAACATACCCTAAGAACCCTTCCCCTCCTGTACTCTCCTCCCTCCCAATAAGCCCACCTGACTATTTCCACTGCCAAATAATACAACAGATGTACAGATCAGTAGGACCCAAAGCATTACAAAACAAGTAAAGTCATAAACAACACAGTTTATACTAAATAGTTTAACCACACTTAGGTTTGCCTTTGGGTTTAACAAGCAATAATACCATGTGCATGTAAGGTCTAGATAAACGAATGTAAACAATCTGTGTTTAAGGCATATGCCCCAAATGCAGCAATATCTTGAACTAACCCACAAAAAAAAACCAGCCCCGCTCAAACTTCAAAAACTGTGTGGGATCAACCCTAACCTCACAATTACTCTTTTAAGAGTTTCTGCAATAGTCCATGAATATACTTCTATTCTTCCTTAATCTTCAATTTTTAGTGTTGAACTTCTTAAGTTATGATAAACTTATGATAAAAAGGAGGAAAAAAAGGCCTCAGCAATCAAAGGTTATTGCTATGGCTTTTAGTTATTCATATGACTAACAAAATCTCTCAGCTTGAGAAACACAGCACCTTATGATTCAGACCAATCATCTGTCAAAAACCTCCTGCTTTATTAATCTTTATTCAGTAACATCATTCCATAATGCTCAAAATCACTAAAACCTTTTATCATAAATTATTTCTTGGTGATTTCAATTTTAATTTTCAGTTTACACCTTTATTTCAACTCTTGGTTACACGGCAAAAAAAGAGAAGCACTTTTGCTTTCTTTTTAGATTCCTACGGGGACCCGTTTTGTAACAGAATCTTCGGCTAAGTAAATCAGGAGACAAGAGGCAAATGGTTCCGAAAACGAGGCAGCTTTATTGCTAGCAATGAACAGTACCGAGATCAGCCTCGGGATACTGCGTCACGAGCGTCATCTGACACTCGTTCTTATACAGATTACTGGTCATGCGCATAAAACGCATCATACGTCTCACATACACATGCGCAGTACAGGCACATGCGCAATACATTAGTAGTTTTGTAGTTCTCACAGAGAAAAGTTACGTCAGTTCCATAGCTTTCATAGAAATTGTTACTTTGCAAGAAATGTAACTTATTGCAGTGTTCCAGCACATTTATACAATACAGCCTTTATGCCTGAATCACAAGACTGCGCTGGCAGAGCTGGCTGCCTTTCCTACAATCCTAAATTGCTGACTACTACAACTTGTTATCTAGCTGCTGGTTAACAAATGCATACTGCTAGTAAAAGTCTAAACTGCACAGGTTTAGGTCTTAGTCTAGGCTCATTATATGTAAGCTTAGGTTTTGGTACAAAGCAAGGGTGCAAGTGTGGATGCAAAGTCCAAATAGAAAATCCTGTTAATACAAAAAGTCCACACAAGATAAACAGTGTGTTATGCTATTTATCTAATGCATCTGCATCCTGTCTCAATCAGTTATCTATCTAGCTATCAGGAGCTGACAGTTGATAGTTAAGGCACAATACAAGAAGATGCATATGTTCAGTAAACACCCAAGTATAAAGTATGCCACAAAGAAGGCAAAGTCCATAAGTTGTGTGCAAAGAGCAAAGTCAGTCCATAAGTAGTATGCACAGAACTTGAGGTTGTCCTGCCAGTCTAGTGATGGCTGCAGGCCGAATACAGTGTTAGCTTGTCCACTCCTACAGTTTCACCACTACTGGCTTGGTCAGGGGAAACTGCTTATTTTTACGCTGTGCAAGAACAAATGGATATTAGTGAAAAGTAGGGTAGATGCAAAAACGTCAAAACCAATTCCAACAGGATAAATATCTCACCATTGCTGATCCCAATTTCCACCTCTAAATGTTTGGGGACATCTTATCACATGCCATTCAAAATCCTTGAAATCGTGTTTACACAAAATACTGTGTGCCACCAAAGGGGCTCCCTTTGGTGGACATCAAACTGTGTCTGTGTTCATTCATATGGACATTTAAACTGCGGCTGGTTTTCCTGATATACAATTTATTACAAGGACATCTAAGGGCCCTGTTTACTAAAGTGCGCTAGCATTTTTAGCACTCACTAAAAATTAGCACATGCTAATGCTTGAGACACCCATATTCCTATGGTGTCTCTAGCGTTACTGGGTGCAGCACGGCGCAACCCCCCCCCCCCCTCTGCGGCGCACCCCCCCCCCCCCTCTGGAGCGCAAACCCACCCCACCCCCCAGACCGCATTCTTACCTGCGGGAGAACCGATCCGCCCTGAGTGCACGTCACTCGGAGCTGCGTTGGCCCCGCTGGTTCCCTGCTCTCTTTGCCCCGGAACAGGATCCGGGGCAGAGGGAGCAGGGAACCAGCGGGGCCGGCACCCCCCGAGCCCCTCCCGACCCCCCTTCCTATGCCACTGACAATTGGACATCCTCCTGGGAAGAAATCTCTTTCTGCATTGTTAAATAACATAGGGACCCTTTTACTAAAGCTTAGCACATGCTAATGGACATTAGCATGCACTAAGGGCCCTGTTTACTATGTTGCACTAGTGTTTTTAGCATGGGTGTGTCTAACACCGCATGCTTAAAATTATAGTGCACCTATAGTGCGGCTTAGTAAACAGGGCCCTAAATGCTTTGAGTCCTATTTATACCTATAGGCCAGTAGCACATAGTGTATGCTAATGTCCGTTAGTGCACTGAAAAGGCCCCATAATTTCTATCTATTTTTAGTGAAGCAATCACCACACTGGAAATTCCAAACATTTAAAGGCAGCATAGCCTAATTATAATGATGAACAGACTGTCGCCTTTATTAAAGGAATTTTTTATTACTGCCCTAGAAATCAGTGCTTGTTAACAGCCCCGGGCCCAGCCCAGTCTTTCGGGGGCCCTGGTTTAAAGCCATAACCAGCCAAAAAGTCTCCCTTCAGGAATGGGTCACTTGGCAGCTCTGCTTACAAGGAAGACTATAGGCCAAACTGTGGGTCAGGACCCAAAATGGGGTGACAAAACCCACATTTGGGGTTGCAGCCTGGGTGGGATCTCTATAGGTGCATCATTATTCTATATATTTGGGGGGGAGGAGGGTCACAGAATTTTATTTGGCCATGATCATGGGGTGGAGGAGTAGCCTAATGGTTAGTGCAGCAGGCTTTGATCCTGGCAAACTGGGTTCAATTTTCACTGCAAATCCTTGTGACTTTGGGCAAATCACTTAACCCTCCATTGCCCCAGATGCAAAAAAAATTAGATTCTGAGCCCTCTAGTGACAGAGACAGTACCTGCATATAGGAGGAGATTCTATATATGGCGCCTAAAAAATTGGCGCCGAAATCAGTGGCAACTAAGCATATTATATAACTGGCGCCGATTATAGAATACGCTTAGTTGATATCTCAGCACCTAAAACTACACGCATCCATTTACACCAACGAAAACGTGGCGTAAATCCCAGCGTATAGATGTAGGTGCACAGGGCCATATTATATAACTATGTGCGTAAATTTCAGATTGCCCATGAAATGCCCATTTCCCCACCCATAACCATGCCCCTTTTTGCCTACACATGTTAGAAGTTTGGCACACTTCGTTACAGAATACGCTTAGAGGGCTGTGTGTGTACATTCTAATCAGTGCCAATTAGTGCTCATTACTGCTTGTTAAGAGCTTATATCAACGCTGATTAACTTGTTAAACCAATTAAGTTATGTGCTATGTAGAATCAGCATAGATATATAGGTGCGCTATATAGAATCCAGGGGCTAATGTGTACAGTGCTGCACATGTCTCGTAATGTTATAGAAATGTAGTTGGGTCATAGTCAAAAAATAGTGACAAGTACTGCTATAGGCACTATCAAGTACAGGTTCAGTCATTTCATGGAGAGTACATTTTACCTCAATGCCCTCAGTTGTGAGGGCCCTAGTCTGTCTAGGTTAGTGTTCTTCTTTACAAGTTCACACATGAGCAGTTGTAGAACCAGTATCTACTACAAAGTTGAGGGGATTTCCATGTATGACTAATTCCAGTTCAGTCAGAGTTTAATGCTCACTTACTGACAGGGTCAGTCTTGGGCAGGGGCGACAGGGGCAGTTGCACAGGGCCCCACACTCCTAGGAGCCCTGCATCTCTGACATGTCTGTCCTCCTGTCTCGGAACACCACCCTGCTCTGTACCTTAATGTGCATCCACATTTCAGTAGAGATCATCAGGTAGCAGCAGCGATTTTCATATCTCATCAGCTGCCGAGCCCAGAGCCTCCTAACTGCTGCGTCCCGCCCCTTTTGATGTCACTTCCTGCTTCCACAAGGGCAGGATGCAGCAGCAAGGAGGCTCTGGACTCTGCAGCTGATGGGATATGAAAATTGCTGCCGCTGTCTGCCACTCTCTACTGAAACATAGTGGATGCACATCAAGGTATGGAGTGAGGTGGGGTTCCAAGAGCTCTAAACCTCCTTTTAAATTCTGATAAATTATGGCTTATGGTGGGAGCCCACTGAACTGGTCTGCATAGGGCCCCAGAATTGCTAAGACTGGTCCTGCTTACTGAATTGTACCTGTGGTTTTCTGTCTCCTCTGTCCCACCCAAAGTCACATTTGGAAGGGCTGATTCCTCCTCATTCTCAAAACAATGAGTAATGGACTTACCAGGAGATGAATTTTGGAGACCTCAAGATAAACTAGCAGCCAGGCTTCTGTCAATAGTGGCATATTCCAAACTTGGCTGACTTTCTTCCAGAGTTCTTTGCATGACCACATCTACAGGCAGCGCTGAGTACGCCTTGTAGCGCTATAGAAATGCTAAATAGTAGTATCTCTTCTTCTGCTGCTGACTGTGGTTGCCCCTTGAGAATATCTTAAATGCAAGATGAACAACACCTGCTCTCTGCTGGTGCTTAATCTCAGCTCCTAGATGGTGGGCTATACTTTTACTGATTCCGTGATGAGCTACTGTATATCTGTTTTTGAAGTTTAGGGTCTAATCCATTTACAAATACTATCATGAGCTCTGATTTTATCTTCGCTGCATCTGCTAACTCTGAATATTCTACAAAGGAACAAGATACTTGTTAAAAAAAAATCTTCCTTTCCTTTCCTTTCCTTTCTACTACAGTCTATTTACACAAAGCCACGGTCATAAAAGTAGGGAACACTTCTGTAACTGCTGCAGGAAGATTTTCTTAGGCTTGTTTGTGGACTGTGTTTTGATCTTGGCTATAGGGATCTGGCCTAAAATCTTGTGCCTTTTCTATTAGCCTGTTTCAGTTCACTTTAGTCACTATTCCAATTCACTTTTTCAATTTTCCAGATAGGGATCTCCTGAAAATTTAAGGTGTTCCACTAAAGAAGGCCCATATCTCCACAGTTCACCTGATTAGTCTATTATTTGTTCCATACATAAAGTACAAAAGGAAACCTGAGAGCTAAACCTAAACATTCTGTACACTCTTCAATTGTCTTTTATAATTGTTTTCTTCTGACATTATTAACTATTTGGTGATGGGTTTCTTTCCAAAATTGTACCTTCCTTTCCTAAACAATTTCACGAACATTGAAAACCTTCCTCCATCTAGCCACTAGCAAGTCTCAAATCCATCATTTATTTTTTATTGTATTTAGTTTAGGGTCCTTTCACTAAGCTGTGCTAAGCACTAAAGTGTGCTTACTGTAGATTAAAATGCCTTATTGTGGGGCACATTCAGGCATCCCACAGTAATTTTGGCATCGATACACACTTTTTAGCATTGAGAGCAGGTCTGAGGGCAGAGAGTAGGCGTGTTCAGCGCCAATCGATTAGTGCAGCTATATTGCCGTGTGCTAACTGATTAGTGCGCAAGTCCTTACCGCCTATAAAATAAGTGTTGGTAAGTGCTCAGGCGCTAATGGGAAAACTAGCGTGTGGCCATTGATTCAAAACATTGAAATTGCGGCCATTTTACCCATGTGGGAAAAATGGCCTTAGCGTGCGGAAATGACCCGCACGTGCTAAAGCCGCTTTTTACTGCAGTTTGGTTAATTTTGATTAATTTGTTTTACTGTCTTTCAAGGGAACATCAAGGTGGTGTCCAATAGAAATTCAAAATAATTTAGACAGTATTAAAAAAAGACAATAAAATCTGAAAATCAAATTTAAAATTGAATATCTTAATAAGACAAATTTTAAAATAAAAGAAACATAAGACAATACCTGAGAAAGCATAAAAGACAAGGGAAATGTGTAGCATGACAATTTAGAACCAATAACACAATATCTTTGAAACACATTAGGAAAGAGAACATATAAACTGCTGCAGAGAAATCCTCAGTGATCCATGATGCCATAAATGAACAGCATTTTGACATCCTAGGAATAATTGAAACCTGGCTAGATGAAAGTGGGGGTTTACCACTGGCTGAACTATGCCCATCAGGTTTCAACATCCAACATCAAGCAAGACCAGGAAGACAGGGTGGAGGGGTAGCAGTCTTGATTTGGGATACAATCAAACTGTGCAGAATATCCATCCCCCAGCACCATGAATCAGAATCTCTTTTAATCCAACTTGAAAAGGATAAACCATTCTGGCTGCTCATGGTATACAGAGCACCTCATAGCAACACTTTATCTGTGCAAGAACTCCTAGACCTGATTAGTCAAGTTACCCTGAATTACCCTAGGCTGGTGATCATGGGAGACTTCAATCTACACATTGAAACCCCAGGTACCACCACAGCTGCCTTCTTGGACATAATGACAGCACTAGGATTTACACAGATGATCAATTATCCACCCTTTCTGATATATCCATGACTTATCCAATGGGTAGAATTTCAGACAGTATGCATACCAACCTAGAGATACTCTTTATTCTGAACCCCCTTCCCCTTCCCCCTCCTCACCTGAATCACCATTCCTATTATCTTCAACAGTTGCTAAAATTGTAATATAGGTGAACACAACTTCAGACAATTTATGGTCAATGAATTTCAACAATCCTATTTTCTTCCCTTTCCCAAAATAAAATCCCCATGCAACAATCTTAATCAATTACAGTGATTAATTGTTTTTTTTCCAGTAACGTGGTATTAAGTTAGTCCATCTTATTTTATTTTCTTTGTCTTGTTTTATTTCTATTTATTACTTTTTTTCAGTAAAAAAAAAACTGTACTTCAAAAATTCCTTTAACTATCAAATAAATTAAATCGCCATAAAGCTTTCACAATAATTAAAAAGTTTCAATGCTAAGGGGTCCTTTTACTAAGGTGCGCTAACAGATTTAGGGCGCGCTAATGATTAGTGCGCACTAAATTATAAGACGCCCAATTTATTCTTATGGGTGTCTTATTTAGCATGTGCTAAATCTGTTAGCGTACCTTAGTAAAAGGACCCTTAATTGCACTAGTAAACACTTATTTCAGGTATATTCAAATTAAAACTTCACAGCTTCACTTCTCAGTTTAGCCACTAGATGACAGTATTGAATTAGTAATGATGTAGTATAAATCCTAGCGTAGTTAACACATTGTCAAGAATCTAACATTTTAATTACTGCAAAATAGTGTAGAGTAACTGGCAACAGATACAAACAAGAATCCTTCAAACAGGAAAAAGCAAAGCCTAATCAGTTTGATGTACTTAGTTGTTGTTGTTGTTGTTGTTGGGGTGTTTGGGTTGTTTTTTTTTTTTTTTCGTTTCACAGCCATTTAAAACCACAGAACAAAAACAGGACTTTGGTTAGAGAAAAAACTCTTTGCACTGAGAAAAAAAAAAAACAGAAAGAATGACAGGCAAACAAATACAATGTTAGCAGTGTAAGACATGCAAGACACCAGCAATCGTGAAATATGGTCTCAACTGAACTTTCCAATTAAAATTTAGATTAAGGGCCCCATTTACTAAAGTGCAGTAAATTTGGCACATTCTGCATGTTTTATACCAAAATTATCATATGGTAAATGCAAAGGCTGTGAAGTAAATTTTTTTTATTTTTGTTACGTTTGTACCCCGTGCTTTCCCACTCATGGCAGGCTCAATGGGGCAGGCAATGGAGGGTTAAGTGACTTGCCCAGAGTCACAAGGAGCTACCTGTGCTGGGAATCAAATTCAGTTCCTCAGGACCAAAGTCCACCACCCTAACCACTAGGCCACTCCTCCACTCACAAATGTGTGTGTGGGGGGGGTGCCTTACATTTACCACACAGGGCAGATTGTTAACGCAGGGCACTTCATTACCTGAAGTGAAAGCATGCAAGTATTCACTCTATCTGCCAGTGCATGTAATGCAATGCAGGCCCACCCTTATATAGAAATAACTGGCATGGTGGCACTCCATCCCCATATCCCTCCCTGACAGCTGATCCACCTGCACATCTGCTTCTTTATCCCCCCCCTTTCCTTCCTGATCAGGGCCCCTGAGGATCAGGACCAACCCAATCCTCAGTTACATCTCTAATTACCCCCCCCCCCCCAAAAAAAAATATACTCAGTCCCCCCTATGAGGCTCTCTGATGTCCTGTCACCTCTCTGACCCCCCTCCAACACACCCAATCCCTCAGTGGTTGGGGGGATCAGGGAACCTTAATCATCTCTCCAACCCGCCCTCTAACACACCTAGTCATGCTAATGAGGCTCTCTGATGCCCCAATCACTTCTCTGATCCTCCCAACCACATCTCCAACCCCCACAACACACCTCTCAAATGAGGCTCCCTTATCCCTCCGATCACCTCTCCAAACCCCTCCCCCAACATAATGGTTCCTTCCAATGAGTTCTGAAACACTCCTACCCCCCATTATAGGCCCCATCCCCCAGACAGAATCTTAAGGCCCCTCACAACACCAATCCCCAAACCTGACACATACCTGAACCTCCCATCACAACCCCAACACCCCTGTTTACAATGGGGGCTTCCAGTAGTCAAACCCTGCCTTTTTGAGGAAACCCCACCCCCTGACAAAATTACCAACCTCCCACTTCCCAGATCCCCCCTGGGACTTACCCAGAAGACAGCATTGGTGGTCAGTGGGTCCTATGTCTCAACAATCCTTCTCTGCTGCTGACCAGGTCAGTGCCTGAACCCCAAATGGTGCTCGTAACCCCTAGCGGTAGTCTTATGGTACTATTGATAGGGTCGTCCTTGAATATATGAGAGCAACTCCATGTTGAGGGTCAGAGAGGAGATCGGGGGATCAAGGAGACTCATTGGGGAAATCAGGTATGTTGGGGGGTTGGAGAGGCGATCAGTGGATCAAGTTGTGTCAGAGGGGATCAAGAGATGTGCTGCAGCACTACCATTGACAGGGCTGCTGTGCTACTGGGCTTCCAGTACACTTACCTCCTCCTGTTCAGATGGTGGTAAGATCAGCTGTAAAGATCTGCAGGGGTGTCCCCGGTGATCACCTTTTGTGCAACTGAGGCCTGAACCACACTTTGACTAGGCCAAGAATCAAACTGGCATGATTGCCTGAATGTTCCCTGCATTTCTACACTGACTGCCAGCTCAAGGACACGGTTGGAATTCCAACGAGCATCTGCACTTCATCTTTGGGTGTGAAGTTGGTAACAAGACAGATTTACACAACACGACAGGTGTATGAGATAAGACTTGAGTAGGGTTACCATATGGCTCCAGAAAAAGGAGGACAGATTGAGCCAGTCTGGGTTTTACTTCCATTGCTTTCAGCCGTGTCGGGTCCATAACTTGCTGGAATAAAGACTGTTGGTTTCACAATGTGTTCCCATCTCCTCACTTTTGTTTGTCTGCTATGTCCTCATCATGGAGATTGATGATCCTTCTTCTTTTTTGACTATAAGGAGGGATGATAAATAACTTGGTGCGGTTGAAGAAAGGCATTTATGTACCACAGTAAGAGGTTTGTAATGAATGCTGGTGTAATCAGCTATGCTCATGCTCATGCTCAGTTAACAGTGCTTCTCTGGGATTCTGATGGAACTAGTCGTGGCCAACTCCCAGTTTCCACACCACTGAGCGTCAGAAGCTGTACAGGTCACTAACCTCGCCCTTCACTCCCGTGAAGTGAAGGGGGGAAAAAACTAAAAATTGGACTAATCCTGATCTTGGGAAAGACCAGTCTTGCTAGTATAATTTAATAATTTATATTTATTGTGTAACAGCAAATATTAAAGTAGATGAAACTAGCCTAAAATAACATTAAAAACTAAACTTTTATTTCTATTTCCAGTTTCTTTTACTGTACCAACACCTTAACAGAAGAATCACCCTTTAACTTTTCCTCCCCTTTTTCACATTCCACAAAATTACCATCGCAGTCCAGAAGCGATCAGATAAGTATTATTTCCCAAATTTCCCCCCCTTTATGAGAGTGTAATGTATAGTCTTAGAATAAACCCTTTGTATTTGCAACCCGTATATACACTCCTATTAAGAATCTGATTCTTTGTTGCTCTTTTCTTTTTCAGGTATCTCTAGGATCTTCACTCCCGGGAGACTTAAGGTAAGTATGTTCACTGACTGTTTAGGTTTATTGTATTCTTATTCTCCCCATGTTTTCACAAAAGTACTTAGCTGTAGCAGCAATTGTCCACGGAGTCTTTCTTGTGGTGGGGCCCAACTATTCTTCCAGAATGGTTGCTCTCTTCTCCGTGCAGTCTTCTGGCTACACCTCACACTTAACAAAATAAGCGGAAGCAAAACCCTGCCTTCCTACTTTTCAACTTAAGGAAATTCTATTAATAAATGACATTAACCAATAACTGGGGGCCGCTAACTTAAGTAAAATAAAATTAATTTAAATACCCTTTCTTATTCAACCCTGAGCTATGTATTTTTGTTCCCTAAACTAAATCAGAGTGTTTGATCACTTCCAGCAGTGCAGCATAGCTCTCCACATTCCGCTGACAGGCTTACTCCCCAACATTCCACTCCTTCTTTCCCCCTGTGCACACACAGCCTTTAAAAATTATTTTCTCTTTTCCCACTTAAGATCCCAAAACCCAACTTCAATCACACTCAACACTGTCACCTAGCCTCCCTCCCACCTTAATTAACCATACTTCCACACTCACTCACCTCTTACACTCCCAAAACATCCAACTCAAAAATTCTCAAGGAGCACACTCCACTCTAAGCTTTAACTCCCACCAAGTTGTTTCTTAATTACCCTTAATAATCAAATTTCCCTAAAAAATATTCATTCTCCCCTTTTTCTCTCAAAATCACTCCCTCTCACTCACAGACACTGCAGCGCTTCCTCACTCACTGAAGACCAAAATCACTCAGAGCTCACTCACACATCATCCTTCTCCTACAAAGCAGTAGGCTCAACACAACTGCCACAAACCCCCATTTCCTAGGAAACCCCTCCTTAGCTTCCCATTCCAAACCCTTCTCAAAATTCCAAGCTATATTGCTGACCAGCGGAATGTTCGCCAGCACAAGTAAACCCCCATTTTACAACTTTGTTTTTTCTTCTTTCCCTAACTCCATGTTACACTGGTATATATGTGTGAATGGGGTAAATATTCAGCTGGTGGCAGTCAACATTATTTTGGCTGCTGGGTCCATAATTTGCTGGAATAAAAGTTTTAAAAACTTGGCTATTCTCCTCTAGTTTCTCTAACTAAGAATTTCTTTCCACTTTATTTCATTTTTTTTTTCTTTTTTAACTCGTAAACCGTTTCGATGTATTTATTGAGCGCTTGATATACCGCCCTTCACAGGACATTAGAGAGATGTACAATATATCATCAAAGAGAAAAGGAACTCCATCAAAATTTTAGGAAAGGACAGTGGAAAATTTAGAAGAACAATGAAGTTGGTCCAGGACCGGCAACCAGGTGGTGACAAAAGAAAAGAAGGCTGAAGTGGAAAGGTGGGCCTTCAAAAGTGCCCATAAACGGGGATAGGTTAGGAGGAATGGCATTCCATATGGAAGGGGTCACACAAAGAAAGCTACAAAAATGGTATGGGATTTGCGTTACAAGACGTATGAGGAGAGACTTGTTGACCTGAACGTGTATACCCTGGAGGAAAAGAGAAACAGGGGTGATATGATACAGACGTTCAAATATTTGAAAGGTATTAATCGGCAAACGAACCTTTTCTGTAGATGGGAAGGCGGTAGAACTAGAGGACATGAAATGAGGTTGAAGGGGGGCGACTCAAGAAAAATGTCCGGAAGAATTTTTTCACGGAGAGAGTGGTGGATACTTGGAATGCCCTCCCGTGGGAGGTGGTGGAGATGAAAACGGTAACAGAATTCAAAAATGCGTGGGATAAACATAAGGGAATCCTGTTCAGAAAGAATGGATCCTCAGAAGCTTAGCAGAGATTGGGTGGCAGCACCGGTGGTGGGAGGCGGGGCCATTGGTTGGGGCTAGTGCTGGGCAGACTTCTACAGTCTGTGCCCTGAAAATGGCAGATACAAATCAAGGTCAGGTATACACATAAAGTAGCACATATGAGTTTATCTTGTTGGGCAGACTGGATGGACCCTACAGGTCTTTCTCTGCCGACAGCTACTATGTTACTTGCTGGGTGGTCTCAAGCCAAAAAGAGTGGGTAGGAGGGAGGGATAGGTAGAAGATTGGGGCAGAATGTAGGGCTCAGGCCAGGATATACGACAAAATTAGGGCAGACAGGATGGGTAGCTGGTATACAGTATCTTATGAGCAAGATTAAGAAACTTGAACTGAACACAAAATCTCACAGGTAACCAGTAATGGTGGGCTAGTAAGGGTGACACATGATTGAACTTGCAGGCATGGGTAAGAAGCCAAATTGCAATGTTTTGGATGATTTGAAGTCTTTTGGAGGATGCCTGTGGCAAACCAGAAAATATTAACAACAATAATCAAGCCTGGTAAGAACCAAGGAGCAAAACAGCATTGCACAGGATGTATCATTAAGGTATGGGCGAAGGGAACGGATGAACCATTGTGAGAAGTGGTATATGAAGTCTCAATAAAATAAATACATTTTCCCTCATAGCGTAAGCTCCAAACAGGCACCCTTTATAGAACTGCCATCATAAAGCTTTTTCTTAAAGCACATTTTGCCAGTCTCTGCCTATGAAGAAAGTCTTTATTGAATAAGGCCCATAATGTGTTTCTGAATAGAGCCTTTATCATAAACAGTCATTTGAATGGTTGCCAACACATCAACAGACTGGTATGAGCTCATTCTACAGCCTATTGAGGGTTCTGTGTAAGCTTTATAAAATCAGTCTTTCAATATCAACTGTTCTGCTAGACAGGCAGAATGAAATCCATGTTTAACAACGTGGTGACATTTAGAAAGGCAAATAAAGAAAAGAATATTGACATGTGCTGTAGAATATTCTTCAAGTCAGAGTTCATATATTTTTCAAAGCTTGACTGCAGATTCACAGAAAAAGCTGTACTGAACTTGTTTTTCTCCTCATGGAGATAAAATGAAATGCATCAGCAGCCTTATTCAGCAGGTGTAATCATAGAGTGGCAAGGATGCATATTGGAAATGATCGGGAATTATATTAACAGTTTTGATTTCGGAGTAGAAAAAAATATATTGCCATGGGAAAATGTTTCAGGACCCACTGGGTTTTTTATTTTATTTTCCTTATTGCATTAATTAAAATAAAAAACAGATTACAATCTCAAAAAAGGACAAGAAAGTCACATCTGTTCTACTCAATTTGTTTTCTTTTGCAGTACGATACACCTCACTTTTTCTTCTTCGCAAGGTGGTGCTCTTCTTCATGAGCTTTTTTGGGCAAGGACTTAACTTTTTTTCCTTGCTGAGATATGAAATGTGACAAGCAGGCATAATTTCCTTTTTTTCTACTCAAATATCCATTATTTACAGATGACACTTTATGTTAATGATCTAAATCACCAAGGAATTTCAGTCAGGCATACTAGAGTTTAAGTACAAACTAGCAAACCTCCATGTTGAGAAAAAAGAACCTCTGCTCCTACAAGCTACTGAACCCTTTAGAGGCTAGCTGCCAAAATCCTCCCACAGGTCGATATTCAAAGCAATTTAACCATCCAGAAAAGGCTCCTGGCCAGTTATATCACTTGTTTGGGGCTAACTTTATCCACTCCTACCCTAGGTGATATTATATTTAACCCTCTCTGACCTCGTGCACCTTTCTTTAAATTAGTCACCTTACTTTCTAACTCTTTTTATTCTCTTACCTATCTATATGTTCTATCTTTGCTTATACCCTTCACTGTCAATTAAAATGTTCTATTACGTATTTTGTTGACATTGTAAGTAGTATAGTAGCAGGCTAATTTTCGAAAGACATGGACATCCAAAAAGTGACATAAATTGGCACTTGGACGTCCTTCTCAGAGACGTCCAAATCGATATAATCGAAACCTGATTTTGGACGTCTTTGTCAGAAGTCCATCACAAGGATGTCCAAATCTCAAGGGGGCATATCGGAGGTGTGTTCGAAGCGGGCGTTCCTAAGACTTGGATGTCTTTTAGCCATAATGGAAAAAAGCAAAAATGTCCATGACTAAAACTTGGACATTTTCACCCAGACCTGTTTTTATTACGAATAAGGCACAAAAAGATGCCTGAAATGACCAGATGACCACTGGAGGGAATCAGGGATGACCTTCCGTTACTCCCCCAGTGGTCACTAACCCCCTCCCACCCTCAAAAAACCATTAAAAATGTTACTTGCCAGCCTCTATGCCAGGCTCAGATGTCATACTCAGGTCCATGACAGCGTATGCAGGTCCCTGGAGTAGTTTAGTAGTAGTTGCAGTGCACTTCAGACAGGTGGACCCAGGCTCATACCCCCCCTACTTGTTACATTTGTGGAGGAAACAGCGAGCCCTCCAAAAACCAACAGAAACCCTCTGTACCCACATATAGGTGCCCCCCTTCACCCGTAAGGACTATGATAGTGGTGTACAGTTGGGGGTAGTGGGTTTTGGGGGGGGGGGTTTGGGGGCTCAACACACAAGGTAAGGGAGCTGTGTACCTGGGAGCATTTTATGAAGTCCATTGCAGTGCCCCCTAGGGTGCCCGATTGCTGTCCTGGCATGTCAGGGGGACTAGTGTACTACAAATGCTGGTTCCTCCCACGTCTAAATGGCTTGACTTTGGACGTTTTAGACTTGGACGTCTTTGCGTTTGAAAATCGCTGAAAATCAAAGATGTCTAAATCCAAGGACCTCCATGGTATTTTCGAAAACAAAGATGGATGTCCATCTTTTTTCGAAAATGACCTTTTCCCCGCCTCCACATTTGGATGTTTTACAAAGACGTCCAGATTCCAACTTAGACGTTTCTTTCGAAAATGCCCCTCCACGCCATACTTTGTATTGTTATTTGAATATTTTTACTGATGCAATTGCCTATTGCTCATGTTTGATTTTTTTCTTACTCCATACCGCCTTGAGAGAATTCCTTCAAAAAGGCAGTAAATAAATCCTAATAATCCTAATAACTAGATGTTTTCAGTGGCACTTAACCAGTTAATACTGCTGAAAATGTCCAGTTAGCACTTAAAAATTGCCTATTTTGGGGATGTTCCAGGGGCAGAGTTGGCACTTGGCCTCTTATGTGCCAATATTCAAGCACTTAACCAGCTAAGGTAACCTCATAAATAGGACTTTCACATACTGAGGCACTGAAGGCAACACCAGCCCCCTTTAAGGGGAGTGAAGTTGGCTCTGAACTGTTTCTATCTGGATCTGGCAGGAATCAAGAAAAGAAAATTAACAGGTAAGTTCAAAGTTCACCTTACACATATTCAAAAGTAACTTTATATGCATATAGTCATCCTTAAAGTTTCCATTGCAATGTCTGGATTAATGAATAATTTACATTTGTTTTTTCTTCTATGACTGATGTTTAGAAAATATTACAAACTATTAAGCCAAGTATGTGTATGACATACCTTTACCCTGCCTGTGGTGAGCACTTGATTCAGCCTATCTGGGAAGTGAATCACAATTCTTCATTACAGAAAAACCTGCCTCCTGGCAGGCTGGGAGTCCATCTTTTATTGAAAAGAGTAAAATTAGCCTTTGGTATGATTGCTAATTGAAGTCCTTTACTGCTTTTCCAAACTGTGAAAGATAACAAGCTTCTTTGATTATTTTCAGACAGGTTTTGTATTAGGTCATGGTACAGAGGTTGTTTTGTTGTCATTGATGGATGGTTTGCAATTATATTTGGACAGAAGGTCTAATGCCCTCAATTACTTTAGAATTCTTTTGGTGGCATTTAGAGTCTCTTGGGATTGGAGCAATTTTGATTGGTTGGTTTCTTTATTGAACCTAAGAATTCAGCTCATTAAGGTTGGGAGCAATTTGTCAACCCATTGGTCTAAAGTTGTGGAGCTCCTCTTGTTTTAATTTAAGCTATGTTTGCAGTCACTTGGTAAATTGCTCATTGTTCCATCAGCAATAAGAGCCAGGCTTAAATCTACATGCCAGTGCCACTGTGCTTTCTCTCACGTTGTGAAATCAGCTTCCAATGCAGATATAGACAATTAAAGACACATTGCAGTTTAAGAGATTTTTGAAGCGCCATCTCTTTGTTAAGGCATATGGATCTGATGCATTTTCAGGAATTGCACAATAGGTAGGGTTCAGAATTTAAATTATTAAATCAATGCATTGGAAAATTTTAATGATTATATATGTATATTAGATGGTTTATAAGGGGGGATTTATTCAGATGGGATTGTGGAGATTATGTATGGGATAGCAGTGGGTATGTTTAATGTATTATGTTTATTGTGAAGCGCTGCGTACGACTGGTAGCGCTATAGAAATGATTTATAGTAGTAGTAGTAGTTGTGTTGCTCTGTACTCCATGTAGTTATAGGCAGAATATAAAGAAATAAACCTAAACCTAACCTGCTCCCTCTACTGGAAGATATTTCCCCTCTCTCCACATTCTGAACATTCCCTTCCTAGGTTTAAAATGGCACTTAAGACCTTTCTCTTTACGCATGCTTTTGCCAGTTCTACAGAATCCACTTGGTCTAGCTGTCCAGTGGAATGCAGTATCTGTTAACTGTCTGTTAATTCTGTTATTAATTTATTGTTTGACTTCTCTGATACTTTTCTGGATATTCTTTGTAATCCTCTTTCCTCACCTATGGTCACTCTGTCCTATATAATTATTTGGTGATCTTTTCCTTTCCGTTTTAATTTTAAATTTGTAAATTGTTTTGCTTGCACAGTCATGACAGAGTGTATTTAAGCAAAAACAAACCCCACAATCCTTGGTCAAAAATATATACTACTAGTAAAAAAGGCCCGTTTCTGGAACGAATGAAACGGGCGCTAGCAAGGTTTTCCTGGGAGTGTGTATGTTTGAGAGAGAGAGCCAGAGTGAACGTGCGGGTGTGTGACAGAGTGAGACTGTCTGTGTGACAGTGTGTGTGTGAGAATGAGAGTGTGTGGCAGGGCCCCTCACCCCGTTCCCTCCCCTCCTTTTCCTCCTCCTTCCCACACTTTGGGTTCCTTAAGGCTTTCAAAAGTCTATGTACCCCCGTGGCCCTAACTCCCAGTATCCGAATACCCCACCGCTTTCCTCCTCACCCCTCTCCCAAGATGTAACACTTTCACGTCCTTCATTTTTTTTTTTAAGTGTCCTATCTACCCTGTGTCCAAATGCCCGGCATTCAGATTGTGTTCCTCTCGTAAATTTTCATTTCTTTCATTTATTCAGAACTCCCTCCCCCCCCCCCCCCCCCCGAACACTTTCGGTTCCTTCAGTCTTTTAAAACTCTGCTATGCACCCTGTGTGCTAATGGCCAGCATTGAGATTGTTTTCCTGTCCCAAATTTGCATGTCTTTCAGTCGTTCAGAACTCCCCCCCTCCCCCCATTTAACACTTTCAGTTTCTTCAGTCTTTTAAAACTCTCCTATCAACCCTGTGTCCTAATGGCCAGCACTCAGATTGTTTTGTTTTGCCAAATTGTCTGTCACTGACGTCAGTGCGTGCCTGCCTAGCAGACCACTTCTGGCAGGCACGGTCCCAGGCACATCCTGTTGGAGGTGAGAATTATTATATAGGATACTGCTGAAAACCAAAGAACTACACTGATGTGTACACAACTACAAATCAGACTAACAGCTATGTACGATGAAAAAAACTTTTATATACTGTGATATACCCCTTCTCACTCAGGGTGACCTGGTTCTCAATATGCAGATCATATGCAAATTAGTGGGCTACCCCTTCTCGCTCAGGGTGACCTGGTTCCCACTACGCAAATTAAACAGGTCTCACCAACTGCATATTTCTCAGGCAACTCTTTATTCCAGCCCCTGGGCACACTTCTTCTAGCTTAATACTTTATGCTTTCATAGGTCTTCACACTGAGCCGCCCCACACAGATACATGGGCTCAGTACGAGCTTCAATATTTTGGGGACTCCCAACCCCAGGCTTTGCAGCCTGCTTCTCTCAGTACTTTGGACACACAGTCCTTCCTTTGAACACACAGTTCTTTACCAGTACTGGGGACACACAGTCCAACTCTAATGCTTTAGGGCCTTCTTACCCCAGGATTTTCAGCCTGCTTGTCTCCTTTGGACACCCAGTCCACCACAAGTCCATAAGGTTAGCCAGTATCTTTCAGGGGGATCTCTCTTCTTCTGCTGCCAGCTCCCTTCTCTTCCTTTCACACTCAGGTGGGGTATAAAGTGGTTAATTAGCTACACAGGACCCAGCCCATAACCTCCTACACCTGTGGACATCCCTGGGCTCTCCCCGGTCCTAGCGACCTCCATCTATTCTCCTACTAGCGCCCTCTAGTGGCCTACCCCGGATAGGACAGCCTCTTACTTATCACAATACTTATGCAACAACACTTATGTTATTTATTTATATATATCACTCTCAATATTTTTAAAGAGTGCCCTCAGAAATCTCCACCCATTTTAAGGCAATGTCATTAGTTTTGCCGGGTGGCCTAGCACATCTTTCATAGGGCTACTCTTATTCATAAGTGCAAGTGCTATTGCCTGATTCAAAAAGTGCTATCAAATAATATAGTGCACAATATTAAGAAAAATCGTGAACTTATCTTTGAATGTTTTTTTAAATGTTTTCTGTTAGAAATACTCAGCTCGCTTGTCCAGCTTGCTTGCTGTATACTTGCCAGTCACGAAATGTGACTGCTCAAACGGCTTCCCCTGGAGACGCCCCCAGTCACGTAATGTGACTGCTCAAACGGCTTCCCCTGGAGACGCCTGACTCCGTGGGTTTCACAGATTTCCTCAGGGACTTGGGTTAAAGCCATCCGACGTTTCCGTACAAGCCGGATACCGTTGACTGTACCATAATTGCTAGGCCACCCGGCAAAACTAATGACATTGCCTTAAAATGGGTGGAGATTTCTGAGGGCACTCTTTAAAAATATTGAGAGTGATATATATAAATAAATAAATAACAAAAGTGTTGTTGCATAAGTATATATAAAAGTTTTTTTTCATTGCACATAGCTGTTAACCTGATTTGTAGTTGTGTACACATCAGTGTAGTGCTTTGGTTTTCAGCAGTAGAGTGTATATAAGAACATAAGAATAGCCATAGTGGGGCAGACCAATGGTTCATCAAGCCCAGTATCCAGCTTCCAATGTAGCCAATCCGGTCACAAGTACCGGGCAGAATCCCAGATAGTAGCAATATTTTATGCTACCAATCCCAGGGCAAGTAGTGGCTTTCCCCATCTCTATCTCAAACTATGGGCTTTTCCTCCAGGAACTTGTCCAAACCTTTTTTGAACCCAGATATGCTAACACATACTCTAGTAATAAGTTCCAGAGCTTAATTATTTGTTGAGTGAAAAAATATTTCCTCCAGTTCATTTTAAAAGTATTAACATGAAACTTCATTGAGGGTCCCCTAGTCTAATAAACACAAATATAAGAAACAACAAACAATGGCTTGCATTTTTATGCATATACTAATATTTTATATGGGTAATATTTTATATAAACTGCTGGATCTTTCTGAGTGTTTCACTTCCCTTTTAGAATGGATGACTGGAAGTAGATTAGCGTTGAAGCCGAAAAAGACATGTCTTGTGGGCAACCTGGCCTTCTCCTCAACTGTCCTTTAATAACTTGCATATTGGTGATAAAAAGAGAAGAAATGTAGTAATGACACTAGAGTCTTCTTTGTCCATGTATTCTCACCTGAATTATGTGGTTCACACCAGTTCTGGTCAGTTAAGAGCAAATATTTTAAACTATTGTAATCCCTCATTATAATGGGGATTACTAGAGTGGTAGTGTCCCTTTCCTGGACTCACTGTGGGGAAGGACCTGGTTGGTAATGAAGGAATGAGAAACCCAGCCCTAAGGGAAGTGTTTGTAAGAAAGTGCTGAGGGAAATATTCCTGGTTGTTGAACGACAGTAGGGGAGGAGTTTAGAGTTAATAAATGTTAGTGTTGGGGTTGGCATGAGGTCTTTGGTTGCCTCTACTTCCGCAGGACCCTTGAGAAGTGGGGGGGGGGGGGGGGGGGGTCCTGGGTGGATTCAAGATACTAAGACTGACCAAATAGAAATGTTTCTGCCAGTAAAGTATTAACCATGAAGTGGAGGATTGCTCCAGGTGGGAAATAGGGGAATCCAGCCTAGAAAATTTCACTTTTACCCCATGTTTCTTGGGTAAGATCAGCTGGTACTGTACATTCCTAGTAGGCCCCTTCATTCATTGCAAGAAGGTTGTCTATATTTTGGATATGACAATTGACATACGCCATGAAAACAACATACTCCTTTGAGCAGGGACCGACCTTCTTTGTTTATTTTGTACAGCGCTGCGTAACCCTAGTAGCGCTCTAGAAATGTTAAGTAGTAAAACAACATTCGACCACCTAAACTTATGGAAACTCCTAAAGACTAACCTGTTCGAAAAGGCATACCCTAACGATCCAACCTAAATGCCTTAACCCCGCAACACAACAATATAAAAGTGCGTACTGGACATAACCCAACTCTTCCTCCTTATGGCCCCCAATGTGTCTATCACACTGATCATTACTCTGCCATAACCTCACTTTGTATTTGTTAATACTGGTATTGGGGATCGCCTCTACTGTACTATGTAAGCCACATTGAGCCTGCAAATAGGTGGGAAAATGTGGGATACAAATGTAACAAATATAAATAAAAATAAATTTTCTTATCATGTCTGTATACTTTGGAGTTTTCTCCCTCAAGGTTTGATGTTTGCTAGGGATATCTTCATTTTAGGAATGTGCTGTGGCGGCTAAGAAGGCGAACAGAATGTTGAGTATTATTAGAAAAGGGATGGAAAACAAACATGAGGATGTTATAATGCCTTATAATGCTCCATGATGCGACCGCACCTGGAGTATTGTGTTCAGTTCTGGTCGCCGCATCTCAAAAAAGATATAAAGGAATTGGAGAAGGTGCAGAGAAGGGCGACAAAAATTATAAAAGGGATGGGATGACTACCCTATGAGGAGAGGTTAAGACGGCTAGGACTCTTTAGCCTGGAGAAAAGGCGGCTGAGGGGTGATATGGCAGAGGTCTACAAACTAATGAGTGGGATAGAGCGGACAGATGTGAAGCGTTTGTTTACGCTTTCTAACAATAATAGAACCAGGGGACACAAGATGAAATTGGAATGTGGTAGGTTTAAAACAAATCGGAGAAAGATTTCTTTACTCAGCGTGTAGTTAGACTCTGGAACTCATTGGCGGAGAAGGTAGTAGCATCCATACCACTAATAACCAAAGTAACCGAAGGAATGGTAACTAAACAACTCACAAACTATCTAAACAAACATTCAATACTGCATGATGCCCAATCAGGATTCCGGTCGAATCATAGCACAGAAACAGTACTAGTCACCCTAATGACTAAATTTAAACAAATAATTGCAACTGGCAACAATATACTCCTCCTACAATTCGACATGTCAAGTGTCTTCGATATGGTGGAATATTTTGGCATCGGAGGAAATGTCCTGAACTGGTTCAAGGGATTCCTAACACAGCGTTCGTATCAAGTTACATCAAATTCAACTACATCTAATGCATGGACACCTGAATGTGGAGTACCACAAGGATCACCCCTCTCACCAACCATCTTCAACCTAATGATGATCCCTTTGGCAAAACTCCTATCAAACCATAACCTCAACCCATATATATGCGCCGATGATGTGACAATATACATCCCTTTCAAACAAGACATCAAAGAAATCTTTAATGAAATCAATCAAAGTCTACACATCATGAACACATGGGCAGATGCATTTCGTTTGAAATTAAATGCAGAAAAAACTCAATGCCTGATACTCACCTCCCAATACAACACGAATGAATTTACCGCTATAAACACACCAAAACTAAACCTTCCAATCTCAGAAACACTAAAATTCCTTGGAGTCACTATCGACCGCCACCTAACACTCAAAACTCATGCAAACAACACAACCAAAAAGATGTTCTACTGCATGTGGAAACTGAAAAGAATAAGACAATTCTTCCCAAGATCCGTCTTTCGCAGCCTAGTGCAATCCCTCGTACTCAGCCATCTGGATTACTGCAACTCATTATACGCAGGTTGCAAAGAGCAAATACTGAGGAAACTTCAAACAACCCAGAATACAGCAGCCAGACTCATCTTCGGAAAACCAAAATATGAAAGTGCAAAACCCCTAAGAGAGAAGCTACACTGGCTTCCACTCAAGGAACGCATTACTTTTAAAGTATGCACATTAGTCCACAAAATCATTCACGGCGAAGCCCCAGCCTACATGTCTGAGTCAGGGGCGTAGCCAGACACCCAATTTTGGGTGGGCCCAGGCCCAAGATGGGTGGGCAGAAGAACTCCACCTTGTCCCACAAGTGATTTGGTCTCTCCCTCTCTCACCTGCATACCATATGGTTCTCAAACATACCCCCTCCCCTGCATACTTTTTAAATCGCAGATTTTCACAAAAATCTGGCTGTGAATATACACTGCTCATGTTGGCCCCACAGCCTTCCCTCTGATGCAACTTCCTGTTTCCGCATAGGAGGGAATACATCAGAGGAAAGGCTGGGGGGCTAGTGCGAGTACTATGTATCAGTTGCTGCTCGCTGCAGGTGAAGATCTGCTATTTAAAAAGTATGCAGGAGGGATAGTTGTTGGGAGTTTTTGGCTGGTGGGGCTTGGGGATCCCTGCCAGCCACATCATAGGTGTGCTGCTACTGGGTGGGCCTGAGGCCAAAGTGGGTGGGCCCAGGCAGCTTGGCTATGCCACTGGTCTGAGTTAATAGACTTACCACCCAGAAATGCTAAAAGATCATCCCGAACTTTCCTCAACCTCCACTTCCCTAATTGCAAGGGCTTGAAATACAAGACGCTACACGCGTCAACCTTTTCTCACATGAGCACGCAGTTCTGGAATACACTGCCGCGCAACCTGAGAATGATCTACGAGCAAGCCTCCTTCCGCAAATTATTGAAGACCCATCTTTTTGAAAAAACCTACGGAAAGAACCAAAACACATAAAATCCACACCCAATGTCCACTAATGCATCAATACATCCACTCCCGAACTCTCATCCCCCGTAACCTCACCTCACTCATTCCTTGACTCACAGAACTATTTCTACCATATGTCTTCGTATCTTAATACTGCCCTGTTAGCTTCCCTTTGTCTCCTTCCTATGTTTCAAAATTTTGTTCCATTGCTATATTCCTTAACGACACTTTGATTGTCTCGCATAACTCTTCACAATGTAATCCATAACCAAGTTGTAACGAATTGTATTTCCACCATTCATCTTATATTGTAAGCCACACTGAGCCCGCAAAGAGGTGGGAAAATGTGGGATACAAATGCAATAAAATAAATAGTGACGGCAGCTGGCCTTGCTGAGTTTAAAGGGGGTCTGGATAGATTCCTGAAGGAAAAGTCCATTGATCATTATTACATTTTGGGTTTTTGGCAGGTTCTTGGGGCCTGGATTGGGCGCTGTCGGAGACAGAGTGCTGGGCTTGATGGACCTTTGGTCTTTTCCCAGCGTGGCTGTGCTTATGTGGTAGCTTGTTTTTTTTTGATTATGTGAGCCCTGATACTCAATATAAATTATTTCTATATTAGTGGTAGGCAGATTTTTCCCCTGTAAATCCCCTGATTGTCATCTTTTTAAATTGTTATTTTATTATATTATAAAAATAAAATAATTAAATTAAAACCAAATTATTATATGTTTTTCATTTGATTAACTGAAAGCTTTTGATGATCTTATACAATCCTTGAATGGTAACTGATGTCTGGATACTTCTGCAGTGACTTCTATGCTTCTATATTTGTTTTCAATCAGTCTTCTAAATGGCAGCTACGATTGGTAAATGAACCTGATTAGTACTCAGTTTCTTGCCTGCTATTGGTTACTGGAGATGTACAGGTAATGTGATGCTTCCCCCCCCCCCCCCCCCCCCCCCCCCCCATTTTAGTATAAAAACTGCTGTATCTCCTCTTTAAAAGTTAGTGCCAGCAGCCTGGGTCCGTCCTGCTTAAGATGGAGCCCATCCTTTTGGAAAAGGCTCCCTCTTTCCCAGACTGTTGCCCATTTCCTAACAAATATAAATCCCTCATCCTTTGTACTGTGTCTCAACCACTCATCAGGGCCCCCATTTACTAAGGCGCACTCACATTTTTAGCGCATGCTAAAATTGTGGGTGCGCTACATGTTAGAGACACCAATGCATTTCTATGGGCATCTCTAATGTTTAGCACGCCCACAATTTTAGTGCGTGCTAAAAGCATGAGCGCGCCTTAGTAAAAGGGGGCCTGAGACTTTGGAGCTCTGGCTGCCTCTTGGGTCTTGTGTGTGGAATCTGGAGTATTTCTGAAAATGCTACCCTGGAGGATCTGGACCTCAGCTTTTTACCTATGAGCCTAAATTTGGCTTCCGGAACCTCCCTCCCAAAGTTTCCTATCTCATTGGTACCCACATGTACCAAGATAGCCTGCTCCTCCTTAGCACTATCTAAAATCCTATCTAGGTGACAAGTGAGGTCCTCCACTTTTGCACCAGACAGGCAAGTGACCAAGCGATCCTAATTCCAATTTAAAAAATAGGATAGACACAGTCATACCAGAAAGATTAAAATCCATTCAGTCCACAGCAATCATGGTGACATTCAATTGTAATGCTACAGTTCCCCCCACCCCCCACCCAAGATCTCCAGCATCACTGAAAGCTATACAGAAGAAAAAAAAGATTTTAGACTGACTATAAATTGCTTCTAAGACATCTCTGAATGAACTGAAAGAGGCAGATTCTTGCACCTAGCTTATGGAACAAAGAACTAAGCACTATGTCTCACTGATTCCAACTTAGCCCTATTGGGAATCGGTAGAACCAGCCTGTGATCATTGATTGAGCATAATAGATCAAATATCTTACAGCTGGGATCAGTTTCCTCTAAGGAGTGGCCTGGTGTGTGCAATTTTTTTTCTTGTGAGTAACAAGTTTTATAAACCAACAATTTTTGAGCGCCAGTATTAGCAACACATTTCTGTATATAGCACAAAAAAAATTTTGTGAGCAACCATGTAAAATCTGTGAGCAATGCTCCTAAAACTTATGAGCAATCTTTCATGATCTCCGCTTAGAGGGAACATTGCCTTGGATACACACTGCCTGAACAACCTGCTAGAGCTGTTTGTGGAAGGACTGCCATAGCTCAGAGTATTTCAGTCATGGCTGGGAGTTAGTGCACTGAAAGAAGTTAGTAAGTAGGTTGGCAAGAAGCGACATTCTGGGTGGGAAAGGTGGAGGAATTTTTCTCACGGTTGAAATTTGTTTAATAGAAGGATAAAGAGATTGATCTTCTGTAAATATTTTTTCTTGTCACTTTCATCAAGTAAAAAGACTTCTGGGGGCTGACATTCAACAACATTTTACGTTTACTAGCAGTAAGGGAATGTATAACTTCACGATCTGTCTATTTTAAACAATTATACAGACACAGGCCAAAAATCTGGCTGAACAGCCTGATTCTATCTGTATGATATGGGGCTGGATTTGGAGTGGAGCACGGGCAGGTTTTAAAATTTACCAGATCTTGGTGATATTTAGCCGGTATCTGGATAACAGGCCTAAACTAAATGGATAGTGCCAGAACAGTGACCACATTATGCATATATGCTTGATTTTAATTTGAATATGAAAACACACATGCAAAAAATTGTGAAGGAAGTGTTCTTTAAACTGTGTCTTGTTAGCATTTTACACGTTTGAATTAGTTTTTCTATACAAGTTTTGCTTGATTCGTCTTTATTTGAAATAAAAGAAAATGTTGTCAACAAGGGGTGGGTCTTTTTTAACCCAAAGGTTTCCTATTATAGCATTTTACATGTTTGAATTAGTTTTTCTATACAAGTTTTGCTTAATTTGTCTTTATTTGAAATAAAAGAAAATCTTGTCAACAAGGGGTGGGTCTAGGTGGGGTGTGGCTAGGTGGGGCAGGGCTAGGTGGGACTGGGGAGGGCCCCACCGAACTGGTCTGCACAGGGCCCCGCAATTGCTAAGACCGGCCCTGGGAATGCACCACCTATAAAAAATAAATAAATAAATTAAAAATTTCAGCACCCCCAATCATTTTGAAAAGTTGGTTCCTATGCCCACGGAAACCTCGCAGGAACTACTTCCATGCCCTCAGTATCTCTGCGGACCTAGAGGCAGGGTCGGTTTTTGACATGCTGGTGCCGAGGGCAGAAATTATGGAGGCGGCCCCCTCCCTCAATCTCCCCGCCCACCATTACTACCACACATAAAACAACTTGAAATTACTTCTTCACACACGAAACACAGACAGACCTTCACCAAATACAAAACAAGGGATTAGAAATAGAAATATTAACACCAAAATTGAACTGGGAACCCCAAAAAGTTAAACTTTAAGTTAAATAAAAACAGAAATGCACTTCCTTTTGTATTGAACACAATCGATGGCATAGCCACATGGGGCCTGGGTCCCCCCCCCCCCCCACACTTTGGGCCCTCACCCTCCAAAATTAGCCATCACCCTTTCTGTGGCTGGCAGGGATCCCCAAGCTCTGCCAGCTGAAGACCTCCTCCTCTGGTCCAGCAGCCAGAGGTCTCCAAGCACTGCAGCTAGTGGCTATGTCCTCAAGCTGCTGCTGCCACTGCTGAACCCCCCCCCCCCCCCCCCCTGTGCATGATCAGCTTTCACACATTCAGAAAACCCAAGCATTCACAGGAGTGGGTCAGCAGTGGCAGCAGCAGCTAGGGGACACAACCACTGGCTGCAGAGCTTGGAGAATTCTGGCTGTTGGAGTGGCAAAGGAAGAGGAAGTCTTCACCTGGAGGGGCCTGGAGATCAGGTATTTATATTTTGCATTTGGGTGGGGGGCATGGAGAAAATTTGCTGCCCACCCACTTTTGGGTTCAACCCTTCGCCCTCACCAAACCATCTGGCTATGCCACTGAACACAATACAAAGACATCTGTGATACACATATCTGAAAGTTAAGATATTCCAGTTAATAAATTGCTTAAATTGTTTTACATTGGAATTGTTATTATCCTCTAGATGTAAATTTAGATCACCTAATATTATTAAATCAGTGAACCAATTAGAGTACAAAGAAAGTAATTTGAAGAGTTTCTGCTGAGATGATAACCAGCTTCTTGAAGGTCTGTATGTTAACACCCAAGAGTACCTGTTTTAGAACAATTTAAAAATTGATACATTACTTCTAAGTATTCATCACAAAATGCTTCTAATTTTATATAAAAAAAAACCTCTTTATAAACTAATGCCAAATCACCCCCTCTTCTACCGATTCTAGGGCAATTTACAACTTCATAACCACTAGGGCACAGAGAAATTAAGGGCCCTGTTTACAAAGCCACATTGTAGGCGTGCAAGCTTTTTAGTGCGCACTAACACTAAAGACACCCATAAAAATATAATGGGTATCTCTATCATTAGCGCGCGCTAAAAAGTAAGCGTGTGCCTAAAGCATGGCTTAGTAAACAGGGCCCTCAATATGGAGATTCGTTATCCTGTATCCATGTCTTTCTCACCCTTCTCCTTTTTTTCAGCTGCCTATTAACTTTTCATATTCTTATCTCATTCCCTAGCTGTCCCATTTGTCATCTTACTCCTTCCCCAGCCTCCTATGCCCTTCCATATTTCATCTACCCTCCATTACTACCTCTGTATTCACTATCCTCCTCTTACTCATTATCTTGCCACTCCTTCTTGGCCTCTCCCACATAGTTCTGCCATTTCTGCTATTTCTCCTTCTCTCCCTGCACTCTCGTAGCCCTGTATCTCCTCTTCCTCCCCTCCCCCATAGCCTGAAATCTCTGTCCCTTTTCCTCTATCTCCATCATCTTCATGTCCCATCTCTTGTCCCACCTGCCATCCCCCTCCCCATGGTACATCATCTCTCCTCCCCTCTCCCCTCCATGGTCCACATTGCTCCTTTTCTCTTTCCTGCTGTTTTTTCACTCCCCCCACTGCATCCCACATGAGCCAGCATCTCTCCCTCTCTCTTCCCTCCCTCCCTTCCATTGTTCAGCACCTGCCTTTCTCTCCCTCCCTCCCTTCCTTTCCTCCAATATCTTTCTCTTTCTTCCCAACTGCCCTCCCATCTAGCATTTCTCCCTCTCTTTCTCCCTCCCCACCCCCAGGTTCAACATCTCTCCCTCCCTCCCCACCACCCCAGGGTCCAACATCTCTCCCTCTCTCTTCCTTCTCTCCACCCCATTGTCCACCATCTCTCTTTCTCTTCTTCCCCTCTGTTCCCGGGCCCATCATTTCTTCCTCCATCCCCCCCCCCCCCTGTCTACTTTAAAACAGCTCCAGGGGGACCCTTTGGTCTGCCACCTCTTCCTTTTCTTACCACCCCATCTGAGGTCTCCTTCCCTTCCTCTCACCTTCTCTAACTTAAATAGTGTTTTTGTTCACAGGAGGTCACCAGCATGCCAGCGATTCTGATACATTGCCTGGGTCTGCCCTGGCCCTGTTTCCCTGCTGCATTCCTCCCAGGCTGAAACTGGAAGTTGTAGCAGAAGGGGGTGGAAGCAGTAGAGGAACAGCATCAAGGCAGACGCAGGCAATGTATCAGAATCACTGCTGTGCTGGCAACCTTCTGTGTTCAAAAATCCAATTTTAGTTGGACATGGAAGGTGAGGGTAAGAGAAGAGAGGGAGACCTTGGATAGGGTGGCAAGAAGGGGAGGAGATGGCAGACCAAAGGGGCCCCCTGGAGCTGTTATAAAGTAGATGGGGGGAGGGTTGAGAGATTTTCAATGTATATTTAAACCCCTTGAGTATATATTGGCAGATTTAAATATTTTCTCATTGTTCTATGCAGCCAATATATTTGTTCTTTGTCTAGAGGAAAATACTCTTGAAGACACTATTTCTTATGTGAAAGAATTGTCCTCATAGTTGCTGCAGTGAATGCTCAATGGCACTGTAATTTTATTCTGGAGAGTGTACAATGGCAAATACCGCCCCTCCATAATTCCCTCTCACCCCCATCACCCCAAATAGCTAATCTATAAATAATCTGTTACTTTTTTCTTAGACCATCAGAAATTAAAGCAGCCTTAAAGCTCATTGTTCCCGAGCTTTACTGAAGGACATCAAAGGGCATACCACCTGAGTGGAGTCCGTACAGTGTTTCAATTTTTGATGTTCCAAGAAAAAAGTAACATATTATTTATGGTGTAGTTATTTGAGGTGAGTGTGGATTGTGGGGGTATTTTGTTTACATATTTTCAGCAATAGGACCTTTCTAAATAGCAGGGCTGAATATACATGGATTAAACACCACAATCAGTGTGTTAAACAAACATTCACTACCATGTATAAATATTGACTTGTTTGTTTTTAGGAACCACATATCCTGTGTACTGACTGTAAGATAAGCCATGCTGAGTCAGACCAAGGTTTGTTCAGCCTAGCATCTTTTTTCTGATAGTAGCTAATGTGGATCCCAAAAAAGAAAATCAGTTTCTCATAGCTCATTTTCAGGTATAAGCAATGGCTTTCCCAAGTCTACCTAGCTAATAATATTTTATGAACTTTTACTCCAGAAATTTGTCCAAACCTTTTTTTGAACCCTGCTGTTAGTCTCCATGACCACATTCTCCGGAAACAGACACCTCAGCATATGTGCTGAATGGAAAAAAAAATACTTTCTGTAATTTGTTTTCAATCTGCTGGTTGTTAGTTTTATGGAGTGTCATCTTATTTTTAGTATTGTTTGGAAAGTTAAGCAATCATCCCCTATTATACATTCCACTGCATTCATGATTTTATAAAAGTTTATATTTTATAAACTTCTCCTGAGTGGTGTACAACGAGTAAAAGTAAATCGATTTTTTACTCGTTCCAAAAGTACAAAGACTAGGGGACACTCAAGGAAGTTACATGGAAATACTTTTAAAACAAATAGGAGGAAATATTTTTTCACTCAACGAATAGTTAAGCTCTAGAATTCTTTACCAGAGGAGATGGTAACAGTGGTTAGCGTATCTGGGTTTAAAAAAAGGTTTGCACAAATTCCTGGAGGAAAAGTCCACAGTCTGCTATTGAGACAGACATGGGAAGCAACTTCATGCCCTGTGATTTGTAGTATAGAGTGTTGCCACGATTTGGGTTTCTGCCAGGTACTTGTGACCTACCTGGCTTGGCCACTGTTTGGCAAACTGGATACTGAGCTAGATGGACTATTGGTCTGACCCAGTATGGCTACTCTTATATTCAAAGCCCCCCTAAGATGGGGCAACCAGATCTGCATGCAGTGCCCAACGTGCAGTCATACTATAGACCTATACAGAGGCACAATGATATTCTCTGTTTTGCTGTCCATCCCTTTTCAAATAATCCCATACATTCTGTTTGCTATCTCAGAAGCTGTGGCACACTGGGCTGAAAAATTCAACATATCCACAACTCCGAGCTTTTGACCGGTGCCTTCTAACAGGGAACCTAGCACTATGTACCTATAGTTGGGATTATTTTTTCTTTATGTGCCTCATTTTTGCACTTGTTTATTTATTTATTTATTTCTTGCATTTGTATCCCACATTTTCCCACCTATTTGCAGGCTCAATGTGGCTTACTTCATACCGGAGGTGCGTTTGCAGTCTCCGGTGTTTACAAATACAGAGTGATGTTGAGATGAGATAAAGTTCATCTGGGACAGCCACAAAAGGTCATTGAACCGTGGGAGAGTTGTGTTTTGTGCATTTTGAATTCTAGTGTTATTGTGTTGCAGAGATCAGGCATTTGTTGGGTTGGTAAGGTATGCATTTTTAAAAAGATAAGTTTTTAGTGTTCTCAGGAAGTGTAGGTGGTCGTATGAGGTTTTCATGGCTTTTGGTAATGCGTTCCACAATTGGGTGCTTATGTAGGAAAAGTTGGATACATAGGTTGATTTGTACTTGAGTCCTTTGCAGCTTGGGTAGTACAGGTTTAGGTACGTTCGTGATGATTCAGATGTGTTTCTTGTAGGTAGGTCTATCAAGTCTGTCACGTATCCCGGGGCTTCACCATAGATAATCTTGTGAACCATTGTGCAGATCTTGAAAGCAATGCGTTCTTTAATTGGGAGCCAATGTAGTTTTTCACGGAGGGGTTTTGCAATATCGTATCGGGTTTTTACAAAGATAAGTCTGGCTGCCATATTCTGAGCGGTCTGGAGTCTCTTTAAGGTTTGTTCTTTACATCTCGCATAGATTCCATTCCAGTAGTTACTCTAAATGGCTTAATACCATTGATTGTATCAGATTGCAAAATGTTTCCCTCGGGAAGTATTGTTTCATGCGTTTGAGTTTCCACATTGCATGAAGCATTTTCTTCGTTGTGGATGCCACTTGGTTCTCTAGTGTTAGGTAGTGGTCTATTGTGACGCCGAGGATTTTCAGGCTGTCTGAGATAGGGAGGGTATGGTCTGAAGTGTTGATAATTGTGGGGTTGTCCACGCTGTGTTGAGATGAGACAACGAGACAGTGTGTTTTTTCTTTGTTGAGTTTCAGTTGAAATGCATTTGCCCAAGTGTCCATGATGTTGAAGCTGATCTTGATTTCATTGGTGATTTCAGACAGATTTGCTTTGTAAGGAATGTATATCATAACATCGTCAGCATAGATGAAAGGGTTAAGGCCTTGGATGGATAGGGTCTTGGCTAACGGGGTCATCATTAGGTTGAAGAGGATTGGGGATAGTGGTGATCCTTGTGGTACTCCGCAGTCTGCTTTCCATGGCGGTGATATTTTTTAGTTTGATATTACTTGGTATGTTCTTGTGGTTAGGAAACCTTTGATTCATCTTAATATATTACCACCAATCCCGAACTTATCTAGTAGTCTTAGTAGTATGTTGTGGTTTACCATGTCGAACGCACTAGACATGTCGAATTGGAGGAGGATGTTTTCGCCTATTGCTTTTTCCTGTTTGAATTTGGAAAGGAGAGTGAGCAATACTGTTTCTGTGCTGTGTAGGGGACGGAAACCTGACTGAGATTTGTGTAGAATTGAGAATGTATTTATATATCCTGTGAGTTGTTTAGCTACCAAATTTCATCTGTCATTTACATGGCCAGTCTTTATTGTGTAAGCACACTGAAGCAGTTTAAGAAATGTACAATTCACTGAAGGGAATGTTGTGCATCTGCAGCTGTTTCAGGTGCCTACCTAGGCTGTTAGTGATCCTTTTCTCCCCTAGGTGTCACTACTACAAAAAATTGTGATCTTTCATTCCATACCTGTCTCATTTCAGTTTCTTTCAACAACTATGCCATTTACCACTGGTTTAATGAAACAGTGTTGATGAAAAACTCAAGTAGAACAAAAAATCTTTCAACAATATAATAAACCAGAGCTTTCCAAACCTGTCCCAGGGAGCCCACAGCCAGTCAAGTTTTCAGACCATCCATAATGAAAATTAATTAGCTTAATTTGTATATGCTTGATCTCCAATGAATGCAGATTTTTCTCATGCATATTCATTGTGGATAGTCTGAAAACCTGGCTGGCTGTGGGTTCTCCAGGATGGGTTTGGAAAGCTGTGGAATAAATTCAGTTTGAAAATTGTCTGCATACCAGCTCTAACTGTTACTAATCTAAGGAAATCAAAGAGTACTATCATGCTTATCATCAGAAGCCTATGCTGATAATTTGTACAAATACTCACTGATCTATATGAATATCTGAAGTGCAACCTTAAAAGCCAATGGTTAATTTCAGCAGCTACTCATCACAGTCCCCTCTTGCCCAATTTTGCACCAAGTTTCATTAAAACTGACTTAGGGACTGGGGAACTACACCCCACAAAACTCTGAAAAGAGGCTGCCTGCTGCTTCTGTATAGTACCAGAATCACAGTTGCTGTTTCTCACTTAACTGGGTCCTTAATGGTGCTTCAGTATTTTGGTGAAGGATGGGGAGGAGATGACATATAACCCAGTGAGCAAGGGGGAATAGCTTAAGCACACTGCCTAGAACATTGAAATACTGAGGTGTCATTAAAGAAGTGGTTGAATGAGAAACAGCTATGGCGATTCTGGCCCTTTATGGTAGTAGCAGACGTCTTTTTTTTTCTGAGCTTTGGGGGCCTTGTACAAAGCTGCACTAGTGTTTTTAGCTCGTGGTAAAAATCAGCTGGCGGTAAAAACTAAGATGCCCAAAGGAATATAATGGGCATCTCGGCGTTTACCGCCAGCTGATGTTTTTGTAAAAGGCCCCCTTTCTGCGGTACTGTTCCCCCAAGGCAGTTTTAAGGAAATTCAGCAGCACAGAGGGGGCCATGCAAAAAGATACTTGGTAGAGCTGGCTCAGTGTGCCAATGCCCACACAATTTTTTAAAATCCTGCAGGTATGCTATGAGCTCACAAACTACTGCCACATTAAAAACTGGGCAATAATCTGCAGCTCAGCACCAAATATCACACTTCTGTCAGTGCCTTAGAGGTGATTGGCCTGTCGCTGAGATTTCCATTAATAGCTGCTGAAATATTGCTGCATCTTTTCTATACATCCACATTCGAGAGAAGAGTGTTTATCACAGAGAGCAGTTTTTGAATTCTATAAAGGCAACGTAGACACCTATATACCTTTATAAAATAAAGTATTGTGGTTGCTGTTAGTTCTCTTGAAGGAAATGGTTTTTTTCACTCAAGGAATAGTTAAGCTCTGGAACTCGCTGCCAGTGGATGTGGGAGTCTGGGTTAAAAAAAGGAAAAAGGTTTGGACAAGTTTCTGGAAGAAAAGTCCATAGTCTGTTATTGAGATGGACATGAGGTAGCCACTGCTTGCCCCGGGATTGATAATGTGGAATGTTACTACTAATGGGTTTCTGCCAGCTATTTGTAACCTTGATTGGCCACTGTTGGAAACAGAATACTGTACTAGATGGACCATTGATCTGACCCAGTACAGCTATTCTTATGTTCTTATGTTATGTTCTTAACTTGTATAACCTTTATAAAATGGGTATGTGCATTGGATCTGCCCTGTGTCTCCCTGGTATCTGCAGTCTAGCCTTGGCCATCATTCAGAGGTGCCTATTACCAGCATAGATTGTTATTATTTTATACTGTTATAAAATAGATGCTCACCCCAATGCACACACAGATTTAGACCTGCTGTTCACATGTACGTTTAATTTTTGTGCTGTATAAGGACAAGTCTATAAATGGTGCATAAATTTATGTGTGCAAAATTTCATGCTATTCTGAGATGCATGCGCAACTAAATACTTGGATGCTAAAACTCAATTATTGGCGTTAATTGGCAACAAGTTGGATTTGTGCACATATCTTGCTAAGTGCTATTCTAGAAAAATCCACTTGCAAATCTTATAGTGCGCAACTCAAAAGGGGGCGTGGTCATGGGAGGGCATAGGTGGGTAAGGAGCGTACGTTAAAGATGCGCACAGTATTATTGAATACTTGGGATCCGCACCTAACGTATATGGTTTCAGTTGGTGTAAATCCTCACGCCTATTTGGCATGGAAATCAGCTCCAAGCGCTAGTCTATACACAGCATGCAACTCCAAGTGCCATTTGTAGAATAGTGCTTGCACCAGGGGGCGTAGCCAGACCTCGACAGGAGGTAAGGCCAGAGCCCAAGGTGGGGGGGGGGGCACATTTTGGCCCGCCTCCCCACCGCTGCCCTCCCGCCACCACTTCCTCCTCCCCCCCCCCGTGGCCGCTACCGCCTCCCCGCCACCGCTCTCCTGCCTCTGCTTCCGCCCCCCCCCCTGCCACCGCTCCCTCCCTCTGCCACTGCGAAGGTACCGTGGGCCCCAGAGCCAATTTAGGGGGGCCCAGGCCCACGTGGCCCACCGTAGCTTCGCCACTGGCTTGCGTAGATTTTTTCGGCACCCAAATTTGGGCACTATTTACTGAATCTAGTCCTATGTGTGTACATGTCTTCTTTATCACAATATGCTTTAGACACAAAGATTTTATCAGTTACCACCAAAATGCCTCTTTACTTTTTAAATCACCTATAATGTTGGCTGGAATCCAGTAGACCGACTCTTCAAAGATGGCGTTCTTTGATGTTGTACCATATATGCCTTGAAAGATAGCATGTTTCCACTTTGGACGGTGTGCTGGGAAGGCAGTTCCAGCACACCTGGAAGCTTTTTGACTCTGTCCTCTAGAGCCCGCAGTTTAATATATAACTTGATATACATATATATATATATATGTCAGATTAGAAAGTAGCAGGGGGAGCCAAGGGAAGGGTGGTCGGGGTGGGGGAGGGAGCTTTGACAATAAGATTGAAGGACTGTTATCTAATATGTATATCTTAACTGTTGTATGAATACATCATGGCTTTAGAATTGTTCTTTTCCTTTATATGCAATAAAAATGATTCAAACATAAACCACCTATTTTTGGACATCTGACAGTTAATTTACTTTAGGAAGGCCAAACTCAGACAGTATACTCCAATATACTCTATCAGGCACAGGGTCTGTACCTGTTTGACTTTATTTGGATAGCCTTAGGCTGTTTAGATTGCTAATTATGATGCGACAGCTGTGCTGCATTTACTCTGAGTATTACATGGTTTTTCTGTTTCTCCTCGGGACAAAATGGCATGAGTCTCCTCTTCTAATTATGGGTTTGATGGGACATTAATCATATAGAGGATAAGCAATTTGAGCATGTAGAACAGCATTTTACATCCTCACATAGGCACTTATAAAACTGAGCAGGGATATACTTGCAGAAAAGTAGGCACTCAGAAAACATAAAGCTGGTATTCAGAGGTAGAAACTGTTATAAAGAACAACATGACTGAAATGGGACCAAGGCAGCATGGATTCGCTCAAAGGAAGTCTTGCCTCACCCATCTGCTACATCTTTTTGAACGTGTGAATACTGGATAAAGGTGAACCCATTGATATGCAGCGCTATTTTAGATAAGTCGTGGATGTTGGAATATAGACGTTTTAGCAAAAACATGCTGAGCCTGTGACATATTTTAAAATGCCAGGGCTCAATATGTAACATACAGTAAAATCAACATATCTCCACCCACCAAGACAACTAAAAAGCATGAAAAACATATAGGTGATAAATGTGGGTCCCGCAAAATGCCGCCACGGAAAACATAGAAAACCAGAATGTTCTGAAAGAGTGCCTATGATATAGGAACCATCACCACAGGGGCAAATACATGCATGCTCTGCTCCTACACATGTAGTAATTAGTGTTCATGAGGTCCCCTTGCCATGGAATTTGCCTAATGCCTACATGGAAAAACATCTAGTAGGGTTCTGGTGAAACCTCCTGGCACTCCTTGTCATTCAAAACAAGCACCACCTCTTTAGGGAAGGCAGGTGCAGGGTACCACAGGCATCAGCAAGAAGGGTCTGGGAGGACATCCGGAAGACCTTGACAAGGTAAGGACCTACAGTGCCCACAAACCCCCACACCTATTTGAGACCAGGGTAAGCTACGCAGCTAGCACGTTATGACTGCACATGTACCCACCTGCAGACAGCTGAGGTCATGGCACAGTGGCAGAGAGGGGAAAGGGAAATGGGACTTGATATACCACCTTTCTGTGGTATTTTGCAACTACATTCAAAGTGGTTTACATATATACAGATACTTATTTTGTACCTGGGGCAATGGAGAGTTAAGTGACTTGCCCACAATCACAAAGAGCTGCAGTGGGAATTGAACCCAGTTCCCCAGGATCAAAGTCTGCTGCACTAACCACTAGGCTACTCCTCCAGCACAGCACCATAAAAGAGGGAATCCACAGCGCAGAGAAACCAACAAAGAGCTGAGACTGCATTTATTGATAGATGGATTGTTACATAGTAACATAGTAGATGACGGCAGAAAAAGACCTGCACGGTCCATCCATTCTGCCCAACAAAATAACTCATATTTGCTGCTTTTTGTGTATACCCTACTTTGATTTGTACCTGTGCTCTTCAGGTACAAATCAAAGATGGATTGTTTGTTATTATGTTTATTGTAATGCTTATGATGTTCATGTTTTATGCATTGTGAATGTATGACTGTGGCCCGCCAAGAACCTTGGATTGCTGTGAAATATAAATATTTAAATTAAAAAAAAAAACAGAAAAAAAGTACCAAGGGACTCCAAGAACTGCACACATTCTGCCTTTCTGCCTAGTCTAGTGCAGCTCCCATGTACGATAAAACAACCTTAACCCCCCCCCCCCACACACACACACACAATGCCAAACACACCTGCCAGTGTATCTACCTCCACCAGCTTGCTGTGGCAGAACTGTCCACAATGGACAGGTCAACCTGTCACATCCCTATCACCCCCCCCCCCCCCATGACCAAAGTCCACTGTGTTATAACATCAGATGACACCTGAAGAACACCTGACAGATGGCTCCAACAGCAACCACAACCACAACCCTCCATGTGCTGCCCTGAGTGTGCTACTCATAGGCACCATGAACCAGGAAGCATCATCCCATACTGCACACAGCCCCCTGCAGGGCCGGCACAACACAGTAAGCGTGGCAAGGGGACGCTGACCTTTGCAGGGCACCAGAGCTGCCACAAGCCTTACCTATTGCACCAACCCGCGCTGATCTCCCTTCATGTTGTTGCACTACCTGCTGCTACCAGAACCAGTACTGCCCCTTGAATTCTGGATCTGCCAGCAGCAGTAGCAGCAAACAAAACACTTCATACCCTGTCCCCTCTTCTCCAGAAGGCCTTCTCTGGACCCATCTCCACTGACACAAACTTCCTGTTGTCAGGGGTCGAGACCATGGAGGGCCTTCAGGAAGTGAAAGCACAGGGCGGGAAGTGTTTTGATTACTGATGTTGTCCCAGAACTTGCGTGTAGGTACTGGTTCTGGCAGTGGCAGCAATATCAGATATAATGCAAAGGGATGCAGGGCTGGAGGAGGAGGGGGAAAGACTCTGGACCCACAGAGGGAGGGAGGAAGGGAGAAAGAAATTTTGGACCACAAAGGGGGGTAGAGAAGGACAAATGCTGGCCCTGAGGTGGGGGATGTCAATGCAGGATGGGGAGGAAGGAAAGAGAAAGGGGACAAGCTGAATATGGGAGGGACATAGACACAGACAGTAAGGAGATGCTGGAGACACAGGGAACATAGAGATAGGGATACAGAGGGACAATGCTGGCCACATACGGAGGGATAGGGACACAGAGGGGCATTGTTGAATGGAGGGAAAGAAAGGAGAAGAGGAAGGGGAAAATGCTGCACATGAATGGCAGCAAGGAGAAGAAAAGATAGGAAGGAGGTGCAGGGATGGAGGGTAAAGAAAGAGAGGAAATGCTAAGATGAATGGAGGTGAAGTGAAGAAAAGAGGGAGAAATGCTGCACATGGAAATGCTGTACATGGATGGAAGAGAGGAGAAGAGAGAGGGAGGGGATGCTCTGTATGGATGGAGGGGATGGGAAAAGATGGGGAAACTACATAGATTTGAGAAGGAAGCTCAACACGAAAGATCAGTGCCAGAGATGAATGTTGAATATGAAGTGAAGAAGAAAGAAGGAGAGAAAAGAAATAGCAAATGGACAGGAGGCCTTGGAAACAGAGTTAAGAGCACAGGTAGGGAGGAGAACCAGAGACTAGGAACAAGATGACTTGAAAAATAAGATCACCAAACAACAAAGGTAGGAAAATCATTTTATTTTCAATTTAGTGATTGAAATATGTCTGTTTTGAGAATTTACATCTGCAGCAGTGGCATAGCTAGGTGGGGCGCCAGGGGAGTGGCTGCTCCCCCAAATGGAGTTCTGCCGGCGCCTATTTTTTTCTTGTTGAGTTGCACTGAACTTCCGCTCCGGCGCCGGCGGACGACCGCTCTCACTCCCCCCGCGGCGTCAATCAGGCTCAACCTGGCTCTGCTTCTGATCTGCAGTCTTTATATTTTGCACTATACAGAAAGAAATGCATTTCTTTCTATTTCTTTAGTGTTGTATTGCATGCAAAGTCTGAGACTTAGAGGTTCAGTTTAATTTTTGTCTACATTAGTACTTTTAGTTTGTCATCACTTATCCTTTATTTGAATAGGGGCTATCTGTGTTCTATATGCATGACCAAGGCCAGGTGTCCTGGTGGAGATGAATGTCAGCACGCATTGGTCGGTGTTGTGACCTAGTATAGGAATATATTTGTTGGCTCTCCTTCAGCCTTTTTGTACCCAAAGCAGCCTTGGCTTAAACATTAATGAACATGATTGGTCTAGTGGGATAGAATTAGCCAGCGTGTGTTACAGGGATGTGGCAAGGGATGGGGGAGTGTATGAGAATCGGGATGTGGGGAGTAAGAGTGGTATTAGTGGGGAAAAGTTGGTATGTGTGCATATGGGTTTAGTAAATGTGTAAGGTTTGTGGGTATATATGTGGATGTGTGAGAAGGTGCAGTATGGGCATGGACAGCATGTAGATGGAGATGTTTTTGTGTGTGGTGCATGATGTGATAAATATCATTATAAGACTATTGCTGACACTTGAAAATGATATATGTGCCCAGTTAGACATTAGAGAATTAATTGCTAATTTCATAAACAGGAAAGCACAAAAAGCTAACCCCCCTGTTTACTAAGCTGTGTTAGCGGCTGCCGTGTGGCAATGCTGACACAGCCCATTCAAAATGAATGGGCTTTGCTGGCATTAGCACACAGCAGCCGCTAGCATGGCTTAGTAAACGGGGTGGAGGGGGGTAAGTGTCTGTACTTTGGTAAAACCTTTAATTCAATAGTAGCATCACGTGAACAGAGTTGGTATAGGAGTTTTGAGAAAAGAGGTGTGTGTGACCTGCTATTCATATTAATGTGGGAAGAGGGTGCCGATTTATAAGTTGCAAGGGTCCCCGGTGGGACAGCACTTCACAGAACCAGGACACTGTACCAGTGATTTCACAGTGAGAATACTGAAAGGTAACTTTAAAACCATACAAGAATGTAAGACCTTTGAAGCCAGAATGATTGAATATTTTAACACCCAACAGAAAGGACTTAACAAGGACCTGGGGTTCCTAGCCCATGATAAACCATAAAGCTGTATGTCTCTGTTGATCACCTCACCCCTCACCTATCCACACCCATCCTGTTAGAATATCAATGATATGCTTTGATGTCCCCATGCATACCTCCGACCCACCCCCATCCTCCCACCCTGTCAGACTGTCATAGTAATGCTTGAATGTTTTCACTTATATACACTGTCAGCTAGCACATTTGCTTATTTCCGATCTGACGAAGAAGGGCAACCTTCGAAAGCTAATCAAGAAATGTATTAAGTTATGTCCAATAAAAAAGGTATCATCTTATTTTCCTTTCCATGTTTTATTTTGTTTGATTTCTATTGATAACCTCAAGGGGTGTCAGAAATTCTTGCACTGACCCTGAGCTCCAGGGTGGGAGGCGCGGGCAGAAGGGAAGAGAGAGTGGAGAGAAAGGGACACAAAGAGATGCTGAGCATGGAGGGAGCATAGGGACAGGTGTAACAAGAGGATAATATTTAAGAAATTTAAAAAATATACTTACCTGGGGCTCCGGAGTCATTTTGGGGGTCGTTTCTGGTGACAGGAGTGCTGGTGAGGACGTTCGGGGACGTTTTGGGAGCGTTTGAGGTGGCCTGTGCTGCAAGTAGCAGCGTGAGTTTTTTAAAATAAAACAAAAGCCGGTTCCGGCGGGTCTTGGGGGTTTTGGGCCCTGATTAGGGCCGGAGGCGGCGTTGGTGATGCTCCAAAGAGGAGCCAGTGTTGTTCGGGGCCGGCGTGAGGGGGAGTCGGCAGGAGAGGGGATGTGTGGCGGAAGGCAGCGGCGCCGAGTTTTGTTTTGGACTCCTGGGGACGTTTGGGCACGTCTCCAGGAGTCAAGAGGCTGTTGGAAGGAAGGTTTTGGGCCGAATTTCGGGCCCGTTCGGGAGGAGGAGTGCAGGGAGGCGCAAGCACCGAAGAGGACGTCGTGGGAGCGTGCATGAGACGGCGTGCCTCATGCATGAATCGGGATCACGCGTTTTCACGTTTAGGCCGAAGCCGGGGGCCTAAATTTTGGGCCCGGCTTCGGTGCTTTTTTATTTTTAACTCCGTTTTGGCCCCAGGACGTCGAGGACCGGAACCGAAGGCAGGGATCGAGTGAGGGGAAAATCCTGGTTCAGGTAAGGGGTCTTTTGACCCGAAATTTTAATTTATTTATTTTTCAAATGTGGAAATATGGTTTTTGATTTTTAAAAATTTAGAGATTTGTTCAATTTAAATTTGATTTTCGGTTTCGGGTTCAGGGGATTTTTCCTGATTTTTTCCTGCGGGTTAAATTTTGAATTTTAATGTTTTGAGTGGGAGTTTTTAATAGGGTGTCGTTTAAAGGGGTCGTGGATGGGTTAAATTTTTTAATTCGACAGGGTAGGTGTGTAAGGGGTTGTGTGAATTTGTGGGATACTTTTTCATTAATTTTGGGATTTTTAAATGGGACGGGCTTAAAAAATAGTTAAATTTAAATTTTAAAAATACAATTCGGCAGAGGATGGGGAGTGTAGTGATTGGGGAAAATTTGGGGTAATTTGGAAATAAATTGGTATGGTTTTTTTAAATTTATTTGGTTTTCCCATTGATTTCAATGGGAAAAATAAAGGTAAAAATGGAGATTCAGTTGGGCTTTCCAGGGTTCCATTGGTCAGCAGAGGAAAACGGAATCTTGGAAAGGACAGCTGATTGGCTAAGGGGTCTCTGGAACTCTGGCCGCAGTTCTGTTGCTTAGGTAACGGGGCTGTGGACAGTTGGTGAGAGGAGCTGAAGACACCGGAGGGAGTGAATGTGTCTGGCTGAGTATCAGAGAGTGGGAAAGAACATAGGGGTTAGAGATGACTGAATGGTGTATTTGAGGAAGAAAATAAAAACTATTTGAGTGCTGGTAAGGAAGAAGGGGGATTGTGTGGCAGATGAGTGTCTTAGAAATTAAAGTTAAATTTTAAAGGAGTTGGATTGGGGTTTATAGGGAATAGGGTGGTTTGGCTGTAGTGGGGATGCAGTGCATGAGTGGATGCCGCAAGTGCTCCTTTAGAACAGGGAAAAAAAAAACAAGAAGTAGGACAGGTCCAGTAGATCAGGAAATTTTAATTTATTTTATTTTTGAAGTATTATATGGCCAAAGTGTAATCCTTTATACTTGACACCTAGAGATTCTATTTAAAAATTCTATCAGGGAGATAGGGTTTCTCTCACTTTAAGTTATTAAGGTTAAGTTTAGGGTGAAGAGCCAGGCGTCCGGATGGCGAGCGGAGTGGGCCCCAACGCAAGAAAGACTCCTGCACTACAGAGGAAAGCAGCATTATAAAACAGCTAAGTGACTTGAAACACAAATCAATTAAAACTTACATACTTACCTGTGATCCTGGGTTCCTTGACGAAGGTGAATCCTAAAAAAACACAACAACACAGAAAGAATCAAATTCTTGTTTAGAGAAATAAAAGGAAGTAAATTGCTTGTATAGAAAACATTAGCTAAAAAAACAGAGTTTTAAGGAAGAAGTAAAAATAATACTTATCTGATATAGTTGGGTTTTATGTGCTAATGTGTTGATCTCTGAAAGAAAGAAAATAGAATTAGTAGTATTGAGGTTTTTGAACAGTTCATTAGTAAAACTTGTTTTTAACGGTTAATTAATAAAATTTTGTTCTGAATACATTGTTACTTATTCACCCTACTTTAAAGTGAAGGATTATTGATAAATAAAATATCCGTGAACTATTTTACCAATAGTGTCTGGTGCCATTGAATTCGGGGGATATCATCATTCCTAATCCAAAATTAGTTTCCTTTTCCTCTTCCGCTCTTAGAGGACGGAAGATGAGGATAGTGTTTTTCTACAACATCTCCGGTGTTCTGCAGTGAGTTTCTGAAATCAAGCCCGACTACAATCATCTGATTTCGGAACTCACATAATAATACCAGAACACGGGAGGGGGTTGTTAGACAGGGACACAAGAGGGATAATGCTGGACAGAGTGAATAGAAAAATAAAATGCTCAGACAACAAAGGTAACATAAGAATATAAGAGTTGCCATACTGAGACAGACCAAGGGTCTACCAAGCTCAGTATCCTGTTTCCAACAGTGGTAAATCAAGGTCACAAGTACCTGGCAAGATCCCAAAAGAGTAAAACAGATTTTATGCTGCTTATCCTAGAAGGAAGCAATGGATTTTCCCTAGTCTGCCTTAATAATAGCTTATGAACTTTTCCTTTAGGAAATTATTCAAACCTTTTTTTAAAGCCTGCAAAGCTAACTGCTTTTACCACATTCGCTGATAGAAAAAAAGTACTCTATTCTGAATTTATTAATTGGAATGTCAACTTTTGGAACTGCACATCTCTGACATCTTGTACTTCAGTTTATATTTCTCTAGTATTCCTGTGCATGCAGAGTCTGACTCCCTGAGACCATTATGGTATGGTTAGATTCTTACTTTTTTTTTTACACAAATTTGTGATAGTGTTTTACAGTGGAGGGATTGTGTGCTGGCCTTACTGAGGTGATATCAAAACTTTTAATGTAATTTTACTTAGTCATAACATCAGACAGGGTTTTAGACATTTTGCAGTAACTGGAACATTTTGAGGTGCAAAAAGAGCCTTTTGCTCTTGCAACTCTCAATCTTATGAGACAATAAAATCAACAAGCTCTCTGAGAGAGAGCAAGAGGCAGACTTGCCGAGGGTAGGTGGGATAGAAGAGAGACGGGCAGACTGGCTGAAGGCAGGTGGGATGAGCAGTGGCGTACCTAGGGTATTTGACACCCAGGGCCGGTCATTTTTTAACACCCCCCTCCAAAATCCTGTACTAGGCATACCGAGAATACAAAATACTCGGGACCTATGGAGCAATTCTACCATACCATAAGCAGTAATTTCTATGAGTCACACAAGGAAAAGGAAAGCACCTTAAACACAACTGTGAGCACTAGAACATCAATTCACCTATTGTAAAATAAAACCAGATAGAATAGTACAGATCGTCAATCCTGCACAGTCAATGCCAACAAAAGCCCTGTCTTTTTCACATACACACCCTAATCCACTATAGAATAAGTAATCATAAACTTTCTATTTAAACAAAAATTAAACTGAACCCCCAAGATGCCAGATTCTGCATACAATGCAGCATACAGAAACAGAAAATGTCCCATAGTACTGTGCAAAATATAAAGATAGCAAATGTAAATTTGAAAACAACTAACAAGTACCAATCACTACTTTACAAATTAACAAATAGAAATAAAACAAATATCTACTATAATAAAACTCACCCTCAACGTTCTGAAGACAACGTTCTGAAGTCACTCAGTCACTCACTGAAGGGTTCATGGATTCATGGTGGTGAAGCCAGAACACTGACCATGTCTCTCTGCCCCGCCCTCGCATGACGGACCAATCAGAAAAAACATCCTCAACATTCTGAAACACAAAGGACCATCACAACACCGTTCCCAGGCAACACTAGGCAACGTAAGACGGAACAATCAGAGGAAACTACGTGACAATAAGGGAGGAGCATTCCCCAGCAGAATGGCTCATTATCTGTGCAGCACGGAGAGCACAGAACCACCGCTGGAACGAGAGAAGAATATTCCTGCTGTGGGTATGTGCAAAAATAGACCGGGGGAGAGGGAAATCTTTAAATGCCTAATGCCAGTACTGAAGAGTGCCAGAGGGCCTATAGCACAGACTATATTTGGGATCGCTTGACATGGAGTCAGAGGAGCCGTAAAACAATGTGCCCGTCACCATCTGGGACGTGGGCGAACAGGACAAGCTGCAGCCCAGCTGGAAGGATTACCCGCGACCCAGCCAGCAGCAAACAGTGACCAAGGAAGGGGAGGATTAGGGAAACTACTCCTTCCCTGCCTAGGAATCGCTGGAGACTGGCTGCCAAACTAACGAAACAACTGCACACCGACGCACCACCTCCATCATTCGAAAGGCATCCACTCTTTCTTCAACAGAAATGCAAACTAATAATACAAAACAAACAAAGAATACATGGTTTCTCAGGCAGCTGCAGGTAACTCCCCACCCCCTTCCTCTTCCTCTTTTGCCGAAGCGGCCAAGGACGTGCCCAACCATCCCCAGCCTCAGGCAAGCTGTCTCCCACCTCGGGGATTCCCCGAGCACCCAGAAAAAGACGGCGCTGATTCCTGCAGCGCATAAATGTTCCAGCATTCCCCTGCAGCCAGCCTGAAATGGACCAAACATACCGGATCACCCCCCGACGGCCCGAGACCGTGCTCTTCTCCCTTCCGCCAACTTAAAACAACCATCCCTGTCCTCAGGCAAGCCGTCACCCACCTCCAGGATGCCCAGAACCCCAGCCCAATGGAAAAAGATGGCGCTGCTTCCAACAGCACATTTCTCTTCCAGCATTCCCCTACAGCAGCCCTGAAACGGCCAAACAATACCGATAAAAAACGTGCTCCTCAACCTTCCGCCCATCTAAAACAACACTGCTGCCTCAGCACAACACAAAAAAAAAACATGGAAAAAAAAAAACACTCAACAAAGGCTGACCCCCCCTACAACCACATTTACATTTCACCAACAGAAAGACCCCCCTCCACAAACCTCCTTGACAGACAAACCACACACACACAATACAACAGAAACACACCCTCAAAGCCACACACCAATCCAACACACTTTGCCAGCACAGCACAGCACATCCCCAACCCCCAAGCAAAAAACAAAACAAAAAAAGACACACATCAACAACCTGCACACACACCGCACCCTCACACACTCACACACACACACAAAATAACTCTGTGACACATACACACACACAAAACACATGCTAGCGCCCGTTTCATTGGTTTCGGAAACGGGCCTTTTTTACTAGTAGAAAATAAAATAATACCATTTTATTGGACTAATACATTTAGCTTTCAGAGGCCAAAACCTCCTTCCTCAGGTCAATACAGTATACTGCTGTTACAGTATCCTATCCTGACTTGAGGAAGGGGGTTTTGTTCTCCGAAAGTTAAAGTTAGTCAAAATGTATTAAACTTAGTCCAATAAAAATATTACCTTATTTCCATGTTCTGTTTATAAAAACATTTATTAACACGGCTACAATACTACTTTATCCTAAAGCAAAAAAAGAAAAAAAATATATATTTTATTTACAGTTTGTTGTCTCTGGTTTCTGCTTTCCTCATCTTCGTTTCACTGTCTCCCTTCCATCCAGTATCTGTCTTTTCTCTCTCCCTGCCCATGCCATCCACTGTCTGCTCTCTCTCCCCTGTCCCCTCCATCTACCATCTGCCCTCTCTCTCCCTCTGCCCCTTCCAACCACTATCTGCCTCAGGGCCGGTCTTAGGCAGAGGCAACCGAGGCGGCCACATAGGGCGCAGCGCGCCTCAACTCTGCCTCGCTCGTGCCTCCACTCCGACCTCCACCGCTGCTCGCCTCGGACGACTGTCCGCATAATCATCATCCCACTCCCGCTCCGCTCCCGCCACCACCGGCACGGGGCTTACCCCGGCTTGGGCCCACTGAGCCCGCCGTCAGCTCCCGAGTCCCCGGACCCCGGCGACTAACTTTGCAGCGATGCCAGCGAACCAGCCCAGGCAGTGACGTCCCCGCCCCCGACAGCGACGACAGACAGTTGCAGCACAATGGCTCACCTCCAGGCTCCAGCTTCCCGCTCAATGTCCTGCCTTCTGATGTATTTCCTGTTTCCAGACCGCGAGGGCGGGAGTCACTGAGCGGGAAAAGCTGGAGCCTGGTCCGAGGTGGTGAGGTGAGCCATCATCGCTGCTGACACCTACAACAAAATCAATCGGATTCCATTAAGGCAGGCAGGCAGCAACCCAGGTATGATTGATAACTTTTTTTTCTAGGAAGAACCTTTTTAAATTAAAGTACTGTCTGTCTCTGTCTGTGGTGGTTTGAGAAATATTTCAGCTGCCTGTATGTCCACCATTTTGTCAAAGGTTTTTTGCCTGTGGGACCCACCCTTGCTTCCAGTGAGCCACGGTAGTCCCCTTCCTCCCCTTTCAGTCCCTGCCCACCTTTACCCATAGATATCCTTTTAATCATCTTTTACCTCCCTTCTTCAATGCACCTTAATTTTATTAATTCTTCCTTCTGAGCCTTACTCATCCTTCCCTAAGTGGTCCCATATGCCTCATCCTTCCCCAGGGTTCACCCCAAGTCTCACCTGTACTCCACACTACACCTCAGTCACCCTCCACCCTCCCAGTATCATTCATTCTCTCACTAATGTTGCCACACATCCCCATCCATTTTCCTCCCTTAGTGCTCTCCCATTCCAGATCCTGTTATCCTTTCCCAATATTTATGTCCAAGCCTCTCATCTCCCCAGTAGCCTGTATTACAGCCTTAGTCATCCTTGCTGCAGTGCTCCCTTAACTTCATTCATCCTTCCACTCTCACTCATCCTGCCTCCAAAGTGAATAGAAAAACTAAATGCTCAGACAACAAAGGTAGAAAACATTATTTTATTCAGAATGTATTAATTGGAATATGTCAGCTTTTGGAAATGTGCATCTGTGATATTTTGCATGTAAGTTTCAATTTTTCTACTATTGCTGCATGCTGAGTCTGACTTCTTGAGGTAACTTTCCAGTTCAGTATTTTGCCTTCATATCTGTTGTGTCATGTGTTTTTCATGTGTGATCAAGGTGCAGTATCCTGCTAGCGTGTAGTATTCAGCCCTTTTTGTTTTGTTTTTTTTTTTCACTAGGTAGTGTATTGGTGTTTTAGAGCCTGGTGTAATTATAGTGCTGCCTTTCCACGCATAAGGTTATAGCTCGTCCTGTCCTTGGAATTAGTGCTGTTATGCTTTGGTAAGGTTATGAGTGTGTTTTTGCACATGTTTGTGTATTTTGCAGTGGAGAGATTGTGTGTCCGCACCTCTGACCCCCTGGGGTTATGAGAATTGGAACTACTAATTGTAGTGGACTTGAACTGAATAATTTCTGGGGAGGGGGGGTTTCATGATAGCATTGTGCTTATTATTTCAATCAGTTTTTCTGCACAAGTTTAGCTTCATTTGTCTTTATTTGAAATGTCATAAATAAAAAATTTTCTAAAAATTTAATAATCTTATCAATGGGGTGGAGCTGGGGTGGGGGCGAGGCTAGAGCAGGGGCAGGGCTAGGATGGGGCCCCACCAAATTGGTCTGCACAGGGCCCCGCACTTGCTAAGACCGGCCCTGTCTGCCCTCTCTCTCCCTTCCATCTAGCGTCTGCCCTCTATCTCTGCCCTTTCCATCCACCATCTGCCCATCTGCCCTCTCTCTCTCTCTTCCCCTTCCATCCACTGTCAGCCCTTTCTCTTTGCCCCTTCGATCCACCATTTGCCCTCCCTCTCCCATCCATCCAGGGTCTACCCTTCCTCTATCTCCCCCTTCCATCCAGGATCTGTCCCCTCTCTCTCTGTCTCTCTTTGACCCCTCTTTTCAGCCCCCAGTTCCAGCCCCATTATCCCACCTGTCCCTAGTTCCAGCCCCAGCCCATGGGGCTCATTTTCAAAGCACTTAGACTTACAAAGTTCCATAGGTTATTATGGAACTTTGTAAGTCTAAGTGCTTTGAAAATATGCCTCCATGTCTCCCACCTGCCCCCTCCTTTTCAGCCCCCAGTTCCAGCCCCACTATCCCACCAGTCCCCAGTTTCAGCCCCAGCCCCAGTCCTTTCTCCCACTAGTCCCAAGCTTCAGCCCCAGCCACTTCTCCCTGTCCCCTTTTCAGCCCCCAGTCCCAGTGCAGTGAATCGCCTCTGCCTGTAAAAGAAGCAGATCGCCTCATCGGGCCTTCTCTCACTGTGTCCCGCCCTCCTCTGATGTAACTTCCTATTTCCGTGAGGGTGGGACACAGTGAGAGAAGGCCCGACGAGGCGATCCGCTTCTTTTACAGGCAGAGGCAGTTCACTGCACACTAGAGCTGCGCCGGCGATTCAGCGATTTTTAAACTGCAGCGGGTCGGGGGGCTGTTGAAGGAGCTGACTGCGGTGCCAGCAGCCTTTCGGTCAGGCGCAGCAGGAGTGGAGCACCCCCCCCCCCTCGTTCTTACACCCGGGGCGGACCACCCCCACCGCCCCGCCCTTGGTATGCCACTGGGGATGAGAGAGAGAGAGGTGCATAAAAAGGTGCCTTGATTCATTGGGTCCTATTTACAAAAACAAACAATCAAAGTACTTCACAAAGATGGAGAACTATCTTTTCTAATGTTTTTATAAATATGCCCTGTCTAAATCTCATTGCTAATTTTTATTTCAGTTTGTAAGAAGGAGCCAAACAGTTTATATAATGCTGAAATATAATAGATCATGCCAACTGTGTCTTAGTCTGTATTTAGTCTGTATGCAAGTTTCAGTGACCTGTATTTGTTATGTATGTTGCCTAGTTAATTAACTGTTTAACAATAAAATATCCATTTTAAAATCTCTGCTAGTCGGAGTTCATAAATACTCAGTTGACTTGAAGAAGTTGGGAAACACTGATGTAATCTACTAGAGACCTTATTAATGGGTTATACATAGGCACAGACTCCGTTCCTTTTATCTTGCTGCACCATATGCCTGGAATAGACTTCCTGAGCCAGTACGTCAAGCTCCATCTCTGGCCGTCTTCAAATCTAAGCTGAAAGCCCACCTTTTTGATGCTGCTTTTAACTCCTAACCCTTATTCATTTGTTCAGAACCCTTATTTTGTCATCCTCACTTTAATATTCCCTTATCTCTTGTTTGTCCTGTTTGTCTGTCCTAATTAGATTGTAAGCTCTGTCGAGCAGGAACTGTCTCTTCATGTTCAAGTGTACAGTGCTGCATACGTCTAGTAGCGCTATAGAAATGATAAGTAGTAGTATAAGAGGCTTGGGAAGGCTATGCCTCCCCAGCTGCATGCATGACCTCAACAACATTTTTCAACAACCTGCATCAGCCCCCTGCACACAGGAAAACATTAGGAGCTAGACTCACCATAGTAACCAGCAATCTCCTCTCTCAGTGATAGCGAAGATACTTACCTGTAGCAGGTATTCTCCAAGGACAGCAGGCCATTCATTCTCACATGTAGGTGAAGTCATCCATGTCGCCCACTGCGGAGCTTAAGCAAGCTTATATAGTTTTAAGAACACAAACAGCGTCCCCACCGTGCATATATGAATGCCTTCCCACCTGTTAGCAGAATATTGCACCTTAGTCACATACTCAAAACACAGAAGGGCGCTCAACAAATGTGATCTTGTTGCAGTCATGTTTGTTTTGTGTTTTTTTCACTTGGTGGTGAATTGGTGTTTTAGGGCCTGGTGTAAAATTTACAGTGCTGCCTTTTCATAGATAAGGTTGTTCCTCTTTGTGTCCTGGGAGTTAGTGCTGTTATGATATGGTTAAGTTTCTGAGTATGTTTTTGCATAAGTTTGTGTATAGTGTTTTGCAGTGAAGGCAATTGTGTGTCGGTCGAGCTAGAGTAGGGTTTGCAGCAGAAGCAGCGCCCTTGTTTGGCACACTACCCACTGATAATGAGGGAGGAATGCAGGAGACCATTTGCATGCAATTTGCGGTCACAGCCAGCGAGCTATTGTTACACTCGCTCACCGGCTCTGATCATCAGGTGGGAGCAAACATGGGTGCTAGTACGGCCCTATTGGCCTCTAGCGCCTGTGTTTGCTTTTGATCATCTGGTCACAAGTGCACTAGAAGATAAAACCTCACTCATTGGCCTTCAGTTTCACTCCTTAGAGTAGTACATTGCACTCTTTGAGATGGATCACCCTTGGCATCTCTGCATTCTGGTCTAGCATCTTCCTTCTCTACACCTGTGTCCAACAGTTTCCTTACCCTTGTCCCATGCACAACAAAAGTATTAGATATCTATTCATTGCTTTATGTGTTAAAGTAGGTGTATATAATTCCAGAATACTGCAAATACTGTTCTGTTTATTATATTGTTTTGGTGCCTAATTCTCTGGAGTATATGCACTGTGGTTATTATCAGTGACAGAGGTTACTAGGACAACTATTGGTTAATGTATGCTTATATGTTTTTTTGCTGCTAACTATGGATCTGTTGATTTTTATGCTCATAATATGAAACATTAGACATATATAGGTCATTTAAGTCAAAGCTCAACAAATCCTAAGCGCCAGATAGCCATGTGCCTGGAAATTAGACCTTGGTAATGGTGATTTTATATCATCCAGAAATTCTGGTTGTCTACGCTGCAGGAATATACTTTCCTTCCAACTGCACTATGCAGCCACAGCTCTCATTTTCAGCAATAAGGTTCATGAAAAACTTGTTGATCTTGCAGCTCCTAATCTCATTGGACAGCAAATCAACAACCTTTCTGCTGGTAGAAGGAGAGGGAAAGAAGATATGTGAGAGAGAGGAGGGAGTATACTGGCTGTGAGCAGGTGGGATGAGAGAGAGAGAGAGAGAGAGAGAGAGAGAGACAGGCTGGCTACAGACCTCTAGGGAGGTATAGACATTATCTACGAACAATTCTTTCAATCCACTGTAATTCTATTGCCTAAAAGAACTATATTAAAAAAAATATATATATATATACTGAAGTTTGCACTGTCTAATTTTTCTTGCCACTTTTATTCTTTGACATATGTTCTCAGACAATTAGGGAGTGAGATTCCACCCTGCCCCATTCTCAGCCCCTCCCACTTTAGCCTCCGCAAACAGCTGAGTCAACAACCGCCTATGGGGTTATACCAGTGATTCCCAAACCTGGTCCTGGAGGCACCCCGGTCAGTCAGGTTTTCAGGATATCCACAATGAATATCCATGAGAGATATCTGTATGCACTGCCTCCACTGCATGCAAACCCCGCTCTTGAACATTCATTGTGGATATCCTGAAAACCTGAATGGCTGGGGTGACTCCAGGACCAACTATCTTTAAATAAATCAGCATAATGTACAATTTTCACAACTGAATATCCAGATTGGAGGTAATTCTAAAACCTGACCAGCAGCATTTATATACTGCACATGTAAATGATTAAAATAATGGCATACACATACACATAGAAATGCCGAAATTCTATAAATACACGCTGTGACAAGACCATCATCACCAGCCATTCTGAGCTGAAATTTGAAAACTTATCTCCATTGGCTTATGGGACAAACATGGCTACCAGCTTTTCAGGCTAAAGAGATCCATTGGCTTATGGGACAAACATGGCTACCAGTTTTTTAGGCTAAAGAGATTAAGAGGGGTATTTTGGATAGGACGTCCAAATGGTGAAAAAAATGTTTATCATAAAAGGTAAAAAAAAAAAAACCACCACCACCCCCACCCCCATTACAAAGCCGCACGGCAATGCTAGCACAGCTAATTCACTTGAATGGGCTCTGTTGGCTTTACCGCACTGGCAGTCGCTAGCACGGCTTTGTAAAAGGGGGGTAAATCCATAATGGAAAAGGTAAATATTTTCCAATATTCAAAAATATAATAAAAAAAACCATTTCCAAAAAAGATGCACTGTAAATGTCATAGATGTTTTGGAATAAACATCTCTGCCAATCGGAAATAAACTACACAAAACGTGCAATGGTGGTACTGGTCCCAGCATCAAGAAAACATCTGTGGCAATGTCAGGACATTCCCTCCATGTGCAAAACGTGCATATATACCTCTGCAAGTGAAGGAACGTTCCTTGATGTGCACAGCTATGTCTTTATGCAGGGAGCAAAATTTCTCTGTCCAGGAGTCTGAGCTTCTAGTCCTCCTATGCCTCAGCCACAAGAGAGAAATCTTCAAGCAACACCACCACCTGTCTCCCCACAGACCATGAGGACATTGAGATCCATAGGCGGAACCAGAGCTTGAGAGACAGAAGGGAAGGCGCGCCGAACGAAGAACACGCTTTTCGCTGCCACTGCCGACGCCGCCTTAACCCGGTACGCTTTTTAAATTTCAGAGGAGGAGGGGGGCCCTGGTGCTGGGAGGGAGGGAGGGAGGACAGGTGCTTGTTTGGTTGGAAGAGGGAGGGAGCGAGGGCGGGCTGCCTGGTGTTTGGTGGGAGGGAGGAAGGCCGGCCTGGTACTCGGAGGGAGGGAGAGTGGGCAGGCCGGCGACGGCGCACGTGCCAAGGGAGAGGGCTCTGTGTGCCCTCTCTGGCACGCGTGCCATAGGTTTGCCATCACTGTCCTAGAGTATTGATAGAATTGAAAAATGAACTTGCAGAACTATTGTTAGTAATATGTAATTTATCTTTAAAATCAAACAAGGTACAGGAAGATTGGAGGATGGCCAATGTAACGCTGATTTTTTAAAAAGGGTTCCAGAGGTGATCAGGGAAATTACAGACTGGTGAGCCTGACTTTGGTGCAGGGCAAAATGGTACAGACTATTATAAATAACAAAATTGAAGAGCATGTACATAAGCATAGATTAATGAGACAAAGCCAACGTGGATTTAGTGAAGGGATATCTTGCCTCACCAATCTACTGCATTTCTTTGAAAGGGTGAACAAACATGTGGATAAAGGTGAGCTGGTCGATATTGTGTATCTGGATTTTTAAAAGGCATTTTACAAAGTACCTCATGAAAGACTCCAGAGGAAATTGGAGAGTCATGGGATAGGAGGTAGTGTTCTCTTGTGGATTAAAAACTGGGTAAAAGACAGAAAACAGAGAATAGGGTTAAATGGACAGTGTTCTCAATGGGGAAGGGTAGATAGTGGTGTTCCGCAGGGGTCTGTACTGGGATCACTGCTTATCAACATATTTATAAATGATATAAATATGGGAATAACTAGTGAAGTAATTAAATTTGCTGATGACACAAAGTTATTCAAAGTTGTTAAATCAGAAAAGGATTGTGAAAAATTGCAAAAGGACCTTATGAGACTGGGAGACTGGGCATCCAAATGCGAGCAAGTGAGAGATCTTGGGGTGTTGGTGACTGAGGATCTAAAAGTGAAGACACAATGTGACAAGGCGACAGCCATGGCCAGAAGGATGCTAGGCTGCATAGAGAGGGGCATAACCAGCAGAAGAAAGGAGGTGTTGATGCCCTTCTACAAGTTGTTGGTGAGGCCCCACTTGGAATATTGTGTTCAGTTTTGGAGGCGGTATCTTGCTAAAGATGTAAAAATACTGGAAGCGGTGCAAAGAGAAGCTACAAAAATGATATGGGATTTGCGTTGCAAATCGTACGAGGAGAGACTTGCTGACCTGAACATGTATACCTTGGAGGAAAGGAGAAACAGGGGTGACATGATACAGACATTCAAATATTTGAAAGGTATTAATCTGCAAATGAACCTTTTCCGGAGACGGGAAGACGGTAGAACTAGAAGACATGAATTGAGGTTGAAGTGGGGGGGGGGGGGGGGGGGGGGCAGACTCAGGACTAATGTCAGGAAGTATTTTTTCACGGAGAGGGTGGTGGATATGTGGAATGCTCTCCCGCGGGAGGTGGTGGAGATGAAAATGGTAATGGAATTCAAACATTTGTGGGATAAACACAAAGGAATCCTGTTTAGAAAGAATGGTTCCGCGGAATCTTAGCGAAGATTGGGTGGCGATGCCGGTAAATTTGAAACAAAACGGGAGCTGGGCAGACTTCTACGGTCTACGCCCTGATCATGACTGAATAGATAGGGATGGACTGGAGTGTAAATTTTAAGGTGCTTCGACGTTAGCTTCAGAACTTAGTACAAGAACGGTACTGGGCAGACTTCTACGGTCTGTGCCCTGAGAATGGCAAGGACAAATCAAACTCGGATATACATATAAAGTATCACATACCATGTAAAATGAGTTTATCTTGTTGGGCAGACTGGATGGACTGTACAAGTCTTTATCTGCCATCATTTACTATGTTACTATGTAAGTGCAAAGTGATGCATGTGGGAAAGTGGAACCCTAAATAGCTATCTGATGCAAGGTTCCACATTAGGAGTCGCCAACCAGGGAAAGGATCTAGGTGTCATTGTTGATGACACATTGAAACCCTCTGCTCAGTGTGCAACGACAGTGAAGAAAGCAAATAGAATGTTAAGTATTATTAGGAAAAGAATGGAAAACAAAAATGAGGATGTTATAATGCCTTTGTATCGCTGTATAGTGCAATCGTACCTCAAATAGTGTGTACAATTCTGGTCACTGCATCTCAAAAAAGGTGTGGAGGGGCATTTTCAATATGTCTAAGTCCGAGTTTTGAATAGGAAAGAAGGTCATTAAAAAAAAAAAAAGAAAAACGTCTATCTTATTTATTATTATTTTTTTAATACTGTTTTGAACAATATTTTGTGATTTGAAAATAATTTTTTTTGGTAAATTTTCAAAAAAGAAAATGTCCAAGTGCAAAACGCACAAAATCAAGCCAGTGGGATATAGGAGCAGCCAGTATTTTTAGTAGACTGGTCCCCCAGACATCCCAGGAAAGCAATGGGGCACTGCAGTGGACTTCATAAAATGCTCCCAGGTACACATCTCACCATTGCTCCCTTATTTTGTCAGCTGAGCCCTCCAAAACCCACTACCCCGAACAGTACACCACTGCCATAGCCCTTACGGGTAAAGGGGGCACCTATATGTAGGTACAGTGGGTTTCTGGTGAGTTTTGGAGGGCTCACAGTTTCCATCACAAGTGTAACAGGTAAGGGGAAGTATGGGCCTTTGTCTACCTGTCTGCAGTGTACTGCACTCACTCCTAGAATACTCCAGGGACCTGCGTATAACATCTGAGGCTGGCATAGTGGCTTGTAAGTAATGTTTTTAATCACATTCTTGGGGGGTGGGAGGGGGTTGGTGACCACTGGGGGAGTAAGGGGAGGTAATCTCTGATTCCCTCCACTGATTATCTGGTCATTTAGGGCACCTTTTTGTGCCTTATTCGTTATAAAACAGGTCTAGCTGAAAACATCTTAGTTTTAGTCCTGGACGGTTTTGTTTTGTTCAATTATGGCTGAAAAATGTCCAAGTGTTAGGAACGCCCAGATCCCACCCTTAACATGCCCCCTTGTGATTTGAATGCACTTCTTATGGACTTCATAGAAAAACATCTAAAAATTAGTTTTGAAAATACCAATTCTCACTGCAGCTGTTTGTGACTCTGGGCAAGTCACTTAACCCTCCATTGCCCCTGGTACAAAATAAGGACCTGTATATAATATGTAAATCACATAGATTGTACCCACAGAAAGAAGGTATATCAAGTCCCTTTTCTGTTTCCTCCAGCTCAGGGGCGTAGCTACGAGTGGACCTGGGTGGGCACAGGCCACTCACCCAAGCGCCACACAACTGCAGCAGCAGCGCAGCAGACTAACTTGATGGCAGAGACGGCACCCGCGGCGCTCTGGCAGCTGATCTCTCCTTTCCACAGGCTCCGATTTCAGGCCCTCCCACCACCCAAGCGCACACACACAGCCTAGCGTACATCGCGTCGTGGGCACCCGCACTCAGACACAATGATTGATCAGATTCAGCCCACCTACCTTCGGGCTTAGAGAGAGGCAGAGAGTGCGTCGCTATCGTGGTTATCCACACATCCTTCCTCCTACGCGGTAGCGGACCCGGACGTGGCTGTGCACGGTGGCTTGCTCTCAGCCTCGCTCGCACTCCGCTTGGCTCCTCCGCTCGCTCATGACGTGGTCTGAGGGAGGGCAGGCTAAGAAAATAGGTGCACATGGCCACATGTACGCACGCATGCACGCAGGGTTGTGTGAGCTTCAGCCTGGCCCTGCCCTCACTGGAAATGTGGGAATTGGGAAAGAAAGGTGGTCTTCGAAAGTTCGAATTGAGAAGAAGAGATCATTCAAGAATCGGATCGGACTCGAGTTCCTGTCTCGGCCCCAGGTAACTTTACTGCCAGTGCCAAGCAGCAGCAGCAGCTGCCAGCCCAGCAGCAGGTAATAAATTTGTGGGGTTTTTTACATCATAATTTTATCAAAGCGAATAGATCAGACAACAAAGGTAGAAAAAAGTATTTTATTTTATTAATTGGAATATGTCAGCTTTTGGAAATGTGTATCTGTGATATTTTACATGTAAGTTTCAATTTTTCTGGTATTGCTGCATGCTGAGTCTGACTTCTTGAGTTCACTTTCCAGTTCAGTATTTTGCCTTCATATTTTGTTATTTCTAGTTCCTTGTGTCATGTCTGTTGTGTCATGTGTTTTTCATGTATGATCAAGGTGCAGTATTCTGCTAGCGTGTAGTATTTGCAGCCCTTTTTGTTTTGCTTTTTTTTTTTCACGAGGTAGTGTATTGGTGTTTTAGAGCCTAATGTAATTACAGTTCTGCCTTTATAAGGTTGTAGCTCATCCTGTCCTTGGAATTAGTGCTGTTATGGTTTAGTAAGGATATGAGTGTGTTTTTGCACAAGTTTGTGTATAGCATTTTGTGGTGGAGAGATTGTGGGATAATGTAATTATATTTAAAAATATCAATTTTTCCATTAAGTATGTATGTGGTTATACTGATGCAGGGCAGCTGTTGGGCAGAGTACTTAGAAATCCATCATCAAGTGAATTCTAACGCATTATTTTGTAGGATCCCAAGAGACACTACTCATGCTTATATAGACAGTGCGTGCCCACCCATATTAGCTCTGGGCTCACCCAAAATCTCAGGTCTGGCTAAGCCACTGCTCACCTAAAGTTAGGCGTGGTTTACAGAATACGCGTAGTGGCCATCCTGTGACTAAAATTTAGATACCCACATCTTATTTAGGTGTGGATCGGGCATATTCTGTAACAGTGTGTGTAAATTTCAGGAACATCCATGACCTGCCTATGCCCCTCCCATGGCCACACCCCCTTTTGTGATCCATGCATTGGAATTTACGCGGACCATTTTACAGAATACCCTCAGAAAGTTGCGTGTGTACATTCTAATTAGTGCTAATTAGTGCCAATAATTGTTTGTTATTGGCCAGTTATTGGCATTGATTAACTTGGTAAATAAATAAGTTGTGCGCACAAATCGGCTATGCATGCTGATTTGCATACACAACTTTAATTGCCATTATAGAATCTGGGGGATGATGTCTAGGTTATAAAAAGTACATTCCATTTGGGACATTTAAAATCTCTGGTGTTTTGCAAAAGGCTTGCTGAGCATGGAGCTTTTTAAAAGTATATACAAGGACTTGCAGAAGTACACATATATTTGTTAGCATGAACAGTGGGAACAGTCGTTTTACAAAAATTAAAGTGCAAAAATAGAGTGGTTTCACTGGGGAAGTTACACATGTAAGTGCCAATTTTGCAACTTGCAAAGTGCCCAGAAATTCCTGTGTCAGTGCTATAAAAATGATGTTGAGATGTTAATCTTCGTAATGCTTGTCATAGTATTTGGTCATGACTGGCATTTCTCAACCTACCAGCAGGGGTCGCAGTCCAACGGCATCCCTCGCTGTCCAGCGGAGACTGCTTGGTGGCACTTGGTGGCATTCAGGCGCTGCATGGGAGATGTCCGGACTGCATCAGCCCTGTTGAGAGTGGGGTTTCCTAGGGTACGGGCTCTGATGACCACGTTAGGAAGTCCTGCTGGGTCCTGGAGCAGATCCGTTTCCGGATTGGGCAGTATTTCCCGGAGCTCTCTGCTCTCAGCCCTCGCCTGTGCAATGTTCAGCCATGCTGCCCCTGGTTGCTGGCCTGTTCCTGAGTTCCAGTCTTCAGCTGGTCCCTGAGTTCCAGTCCACAGCTCTGTTCCTGAGTTCCAGTCTTCAGCTGTTCCTGAGTTCCAGTCTTGAGCTAGTTCCTGAGTTTCAGTCTTGAACTAGTTCCTGAGTTTCAGTCTTCAGCTAGTTCCTGAGTTCCAGTCTTGAGCTAGTTCCTGAGTTCCAGTCTGCAGCTGTGTTCTGGAAGTTCCTGTCTTCAGTAGCTGCTCCTGAGGTCCAGTCTGCTGCTCTTTCTTGAGTTCCAGTCTTCCGCAGCTCACTCCTGAGTACCAGTCTCCTGCAGCTAGTTCCTGAGACTTGGTCCAGAGCTCCACTGTTCCCGTCTCCTGAACCGTGGTTTTGCCAGAGATCCAGTGTCCAGTTTGTTCTGGTGGTGGCTCTCTCTACTGTCCACAAAGTTTCCTGACTCCTTGGTTCAGAGCCAACGGTGGCCCAAGGGCTCACTATTTGGACAGACACCCAGAACCCTACCAATGCTTTAAATACATTTGTCAACCATTTGAATGCAATACACAAATATATTCCAGAAGCCAATGAAATGTATGTAACCTTGGTGATAGATCATGGGGTATCTATTCAAAGCAATTTTAATGGCCAGGAGAGGTTCAGATCATGGGGTATCTATTCAAAGCAATTTTAATGGCCAGGAGAGGTTCTTAGCCATGCATAAGTGGGATTACTGAATATCCCCTATAACCACCCGTGCTGAAACCAGCTAATATGACAGTCTAGGGGTGAAAAGGCAGAGCAGAAGCTAAGCTGGTTAGTGGCGATTTTCAGTCTGTTTACAGAAAAAAGGCTGTCCTAACTTTTATGCAGAGTTAACCAAACACTGGTCTGAATATTGGCTGGTGCCTGGTTAACTTCTGGGTCCTGGCCTGAACTGTCGCCAACCCCCTCCCACCCTCTCAGACCATCCTGAAGTCCCCCTATGATCCTCCCTTACTCTTTCCCACCCACTTGAAAGCACAACTCCCACCCTTCCGGAAGCACATAGCCCCTCCCCCTTATGATTTCCGTCCTTCCCACCCCCCGATGAGGCAATCCCCTTCCCATTCTCTCCAGGTCCATACCCATCTCCCCTGACCCACTGATGATAGACTCTCCCAGGCCTATCAAAAATCCCTAGTGATCCAGTGGGGGCAGAAGCAAAGCCCACCCACTCCTGTCCCTAGCAGCTGCCTCTGGAAAGTGGCTGATCACAATACTACTGATGTACTGGAAGATTGCTGCTAGAGGTCACAGCAGCCATGGTCCAGAGGCAGCCACTAGGGGCAGGAAGAAATGGAGTTCACTCCTGTTCCCATCGCCCCCAATTGGACCACCAGGGATTTTCAGTAGGATCGGCAAGAGGGCTATCATTAATGGGGTGGGGGAGGTGGTATGAATTGTGTACTTTTTAAGATACTTTGCACAATTTGCAATAAAATATCTCACTAATAGGTGGTCATGAGCATACCTATTAAAACTGAAAAAAAGGAAACAAAAGTTTTAAGGTTTGGTAATTTTGATTTTCTGCCATCCCATGAATTAGTATTAGACACAGGTGAAATATTACAGATTGAAAATGAATCTAAAGTATTAGGTGTAATACTGGACTCTGGTTTGTCCTTTGAGCCAGGTGGTGTGGTAGCCATGTTAGTCCATTTTTAAAGGTAATAAATAGAAATAAATCAAAACTGAAATTAAAATATCTATTTTACTGGACTAACAATACATTTTTTGATTAGCTTTCAAAAGCTAAGCAAGAAATGTACTGTCAGTCCAATAAAAAAGGTATCGTCTTATTTTCTTTTATATGTTTTGATTTATTTCTATTTATTTTCTTTGAGCCACACATTAATTACCTTACTAAAATGTTTTTTTTTAAAGCTATGTTAGCTTAGAGCTATTAGATTGTTTTTGAGTGAAGAAAGTTTTAAAATTGTTACCTAATCTATACTTCTTCTGCAGCTTGATTATTGCAACTCGCTATATTATACAGTGTTGTCTAACTTCAGTAAAAGCTGCAGCTTCTACAGAACACAGCTGCTAGACTTATCTTTGGTTTAGGAACATTTGATAGAGCTTCACCTTTATTGGCTACTAGTCAAATCGCATGTAATTTTTAAATGAGCTGTCTGATCTTTAAGTCTTTTTATGGGTCTGATACAGAAGGACTTATTACAAATCTGGGGTTTCCAAGGAACCTATCATCAGTGCAAACAATTCACAACATGAAGCTTAACTTTCCCTCTCTGAAAGGAATTAAGTATACAATGCAGGTTGAACTGTCTTTTTCTTTCTATGGGGCTAGGCTGTGGAACAGATTTCCTAGGCAATGTAGGGAGCTGCCTTCTTCTTATTTAATGTTTAAAAAATCTCTCAAAACTTATCTGTTTTTGAGCTGAAATCTTGTGTGTTTATTAATGATGATCAATTTTACTTTGTAATTTCTTCTATTGATATATATTGATATAAGACCTAAAAACGATCTATGAACAAGCCAACTTCCGAAGTCTACTGAAGACCCATCTCTTCAACAAGGCATACAACAAGGATCAACAATTATAAACTCCCGTACACATACCCAGAACTGCCCTTACAATATTTGCTTGCCAAACCACTATCATGTTTTTTTCACTATTACTAAATGCACATTTTCTATATAATTCTTATCCAATTCTTAATTATTTCTTACTATGATTGCTTGCTAAAATACTATCATGTTTTACCATTATCATGTTACCCCAAATCCTTCTGTTATACTAAATGCATACTTCTCATGTACAGTGGGGGAAATAAGTATTTGATCCCTTGCTGATTTTGTAAGTTTGCCCACTGACAAAGACATGAGCAGCCCATAATTGAAGGGTAGGTTATTGGTAACAGTGAGAGATAGCACATCACAAATTAAATCCGGAAAATCACATTGTGGAAAGTATATGAATTTATTTGCATTCTGCAGAGGGAAATAAGTATTTGATCCCTCTGGCAAACAAGACCTAATACTTGGTGGCAAAACCCTTGTTGGCAAGCACAGCGGTCAGACGTCTTCTGTAGTTGATGATGAGGTTTGCACACATGTCAGGGGGAATTTTGGTCCACTCCTCTTTGCAGATCATCTGTAAATCATTAAGAGTTCTGGGCTGTCGCTTGGCAACTCGCAGCTTCAGCTCCCTCCATAAGTTTTCAATGGGATTAAGGTCTGGTGACTGGCTAGGCCACTCCATGACCCTAATGTGCTTCTTCCTGAGCCACTCCTTTGTTGCCTTGGCTGTATGTTTTGGGTCATTGTCGTGCTGGAAGACCCAGCCACGACCCATTTTAAGGCCCTGGCGGAGGGAAGGAGGTTGTCACTCAGAATTGTACGGTACATGGCCCCATCCATTCTCCCATTGATGCGGTGAAGTAGTCCTGTGCCCTTAGCAGAGAAACACCCCCAAAACATAACATTTCCACCTCCATGCTTGACAGTGGGGACGGTGTTCTTTGGGTCATAGGCAGCATTTTTCTTCCTCCAAACACGGCGAGTTGAGTTCATGCCAAAGAGCTCAATTTTTGTCTCATCTGACCACAGCACCTTCTCCCAATCACTCTCGGCATCATCCAGGTGTTCACTGGCAAACTTCAGACGGGCCGTCACATGTGCCTTCCGGAGCAGGGGGACCTTGCGGGCACTGCAGGATTGCAATCCGTTATGTCGTAATGTGTTACCAATGGTTTTCGTGGTGACAGTGGTCCCAGCTGCCTTGAGATCATTGACAAGTTCCCCCCTTGTAGTTGTAGGCTGATTTCTAACCTTCCTCATGATCAAGGATACCCCACGAGGTGAGATTTTGCGTGGAGCCCCAGATCTTTGTCGATTGACAGTCATTTTGTACTTCTTCCATTTTCTTACTATGGCACCAACAGTTGTCTCCTTCTCGCCCAGCGTCTTACTGATGGTTTGTAGCCCATTCCAGCCTTGTGCAGGTGTATGATCTTGTCCCTGACATCCTTAGACAGCTCCTTGCTCTTGGCCATTTTGTAGAGGTTAGAGTCTGACTGATTCACTGAGTCTGTGGACAGGTGTCTTTCATACAGGTGACCATTGCCGACAGCTGTCTGTCATGCAGGTAACGAGTTGATTTGGAGCATCTACCTGGTCTGTAGGGGCCAGATCTCTTACTGGTTGGTGGGGGATCAAATACTTATTTCCCTCTGCAGAATGCAAATAAATTCATATACTTTCCACAATGTGATTTTCCGGATTTAATTTGTGATGTGCTATCTCTCACTGTTACCAATAACCTACCCTTCAATTATGGGCTGCTCATGTCTTTGTCAGTGGGCAAACTTACAAAATCAGCAAGGGATCAAATACTTATTTCCCCCACTGTATTCTCACTATTCATGATGTATTGTAAGCCACATTGAGCCTGCAAAGAGGTGGGAAAATGTGGGATACAAATGCAACAAATAAATAAATAAATAAATAAATAAATAAGTATGGTTTGATATGGTCTGGGAAGGGGGATATTGCTTGTCAGGGATGGGGAATTGGGAAGGAGCGGGAAACTTGCCTTGTCAGGGAGGAGGGAAGGAGAGGGATCCGAAGAGTGGCTATGTGCTTCAGGGGTGGGTAGGAAGGAGGGAGATCAGAATTGGGGAAGGGGGAAGATGTACTTTTGGGTGCTGGGAAAGAGCGAAGAAGGATTGGAGAGGAGCTCCTGGATGTTTTAGGGGGAGGAAGGAGGGATCGTATCAGGGGCACAGAGGGCACGTAGTTCATAGATGTAGGTCCCAGCTGATATTCAGGAAAGTTCTAGGTTTGAAGACAGAGCAGTACAGCCAACAATATAGATATACAATCAGCACAAATTAACTAAAGGGCTCTTTTACTATGATGTGTTAAGCAGCTAGTGCGGAATTTTCAGCATGGTAGACAGTAGCACAGGCCAGTGTTACTCTCTACTGCACTAAAACAGAAGCCTTTGTAGTAAAACCTCCACATTAGCTGGTTAACATGGGAGTGCGTGGGACAAGGGCAGGTGGAGGAGTGGCTGGCTCTGACAGCTAGCACACAGGTCATTACTGTGCACTAGCTGTTACAATTGCTGATACCAGAATAGAACTTATTGCCACCTCAAGAGGAGACAGTAAGTGCAGAAGCACTAGTGGCAATCTGCTAGCATGGCTGCAGTTACAATAGGTTACGGTGGCACTTTCTCCACCCATATTCAATTCCTCCCCTCAATATATTTTTTACCTTCAATCCCTTCATCCCGATAGTCTTCCTTCCTATCTGTCCTCATATCCTCCGACACAGTTTACACCTCCAATTCCTCCCAACACCTCCATTACTCCCCCCTGTTAACCCCCCACCCTCTCCATAACCATGTTCCCCAGCAACACTGCCACGTTTTAACCTTATTTCTGCAACATAGATACTGGCTTTGAAGACTTTTTTTCTGCATAGCCGCTCCAAACAGTTTTGTCTGTTACTTGAGTTTAATACTGTCTCTCAAGTGCTCTTGGAATCTCAAGCACAGTCTAGAAATGCAGCTGGAAATCCAAAACACGGCCTGTGTTGACAATTTTAATCAAGACTGAATATGCAGCAATCAATAAAGAAAGTGTTTTCAACACTTTGGATCATCTAGGTCCACTTCTGAGTTTTGCTTGAACTTTCCTGTCAGTGCCTGAGTCAATCATCACTCAGGCACTGACATGTAAGTTAACACTTTTTGCACTGAGCTGCAGCAGGGTCCCCGAGAGGGGGCAAAATTCCCCAGGCCCGGCCTCCAAGGGGGGGGGGGGGCATTGCCGGGATCTGTCTCTCTCCTGCTTCTGTCAGGACCTGGGTAATTGCATTAACACAATAACCTGGTCCCAGCAGCTGCGTCCCAAGTGGTGGTGGTGGGGGGCCTGGCTCTGTCTTTTGGTGGCCATGAGCTGCAGATTTGCTGTGATTTTAACATGGCATGAATTTTCATGCTCATTATTTTGAGCATGTTGTGGCAATTTTTCTGCACTAGATTGACGGTAGTTTCTTTCTACTGTGAACGTTTGAGCATTGGCCCTTGACTACATTAGATGCAGGGTAGATTCTGGGCATGCTCCCTGCATTTACCACACAGGCTTTGCACTTACCGCGTGTTTTTTTTTTTTTTTAAATAAATGTTTATTGAGAAGACATTTTCATAATACAAATACATATAAAGGATGTCTAATCCACATGGAGAAACAGCAAATGACAAATAATAACATCAAGTGGCTTCCATAGATTGATCAGTATTAAGAGAGGCGAGTGATGTGTGAGATAATAGACAGAAAATTAAGTGATCACTATTAACTTTAACAATAGTCACATGGAGGGGCATAATCGAATAGCGCCGGCCAAATAGATGGCCAGCCATCTATTTTGGCGGCACTGCAAAGAGCTGTCCGGAACTGTATTATCGAAAAAGATGGCCGGCCATCTTTTGTTTCGATAATACAGTTGGGGCTGGCCAAATGCCATAGATCACCGGGTTTGAGATGGCCGACTTTGTTTTTCAGCGATAATGGAAACTGGAACCGCCCATCTCAAACCCGGCCAAATCCAAAGCATTTGGCCGTGGGAGGGGCCAGCATTCGTAGTGCACTGGTACTTCTGGATATTTAGATCTTGCTGATCAGTTATGTTATGACTTACTTGTTCTGGAGTGCTGTATTTTGTGATACTGTTTTGAGAAATGTTCAATAAAGACCTTACAAATTTAAAAAGTCCCTGCCATGCATTTTCCCTTGATGGCCATCCCTGACCTGCACTTCCCTTAATGGCCGTCTTTCTCCCCGAACTGGGAAAATCAAAACTGTTTTTGCTCACACCTTTTTTTAGTAGTAACAGAGGGATTTGAACCAGCCACCTCTACATTACAAGACCACTAATGTAACCACTTGGCTGTCCCTCCCTTTTGGTTATGCCCCTCCAGGTCTCTCTCAGCCACTCACAGGCAGCTAAATGCGCTGTGATTCGCTGAGAGAGACCTGAATGGGGTATAATCAAAAGGGAGGGACATCCAACTAAGTGGAGCTGTGGCCAAGTGGTTACATCCTAGTCTTGTAATGCAGAGGTGGTCAGTTCAAATCCCACTGTTACTACTAAAAACACTATGAGCAGAAACAGCGGCCAGTGCAAATCCCACTATTACTACTAAAAAAGCTATAAGCAAAAACAATTTTGATCCCCCGGTTTGGGGAGAAAGACGGCCATCAAGGGAAAATGCATGGCAGGGACTTTATTAATTTGTATGAAGTATTTATTGAACATTTATCAAAACAGTATCACAAAATACAGCACTCCAGAACAAGTAAGTCATAACATAACTGATCAGCAAGATCCTTTTTTTTTTTTAACGAGCTGGCTGACTGGCTTCCCCTCCTAGGGAAGGAAATTCGCGTGCAAATGAGCAGCTCATTTGCATGCGATTTCCTTCATGCGATTCGCTAAGGGATCCGTAAGGGAAGGATTCTTCCATGCAGTTTAGTGCACCTGGCTTTAAATCTGCTCCAGGGATCTGCATACTGCTGTAATGGAGCTGGCTGGCATAGAGGCTGGCAAAAAAATGTTTACAATTTTTTTTTGGGTGAGAGGGGTTGGTGACCACTGGGGGAGTATGGGGAGGTCATCCCCGATTCCTTCCGATGGTCATCTGGTCAGTTTGGGCACCTTTTTGAGACTTGGTCGTGAAAATAAACAGACCAAGTAAAACTGGCCAAATGCTCATCATCGCCGGTTTTCTCCATTATCAGCTGAAGCCAGCCATCTCGTAAGCACGCCCACGTCCTGCCTTCGCTACCCTGCCGACACGCCCCCTTGAAGTTTGGCCACCTCCGCGACGGAATGCCGGCGAGTGTGTCCAAAAATCGGCTTTCGATTATACCGATTTGGCTGGTTTTAGGAGATGGCTGGCCATCTCCCGATTTGTGTCGGAAGATCGCCGGCGATCTCTTTCGAAAATAAGCCTGATAGTGACCTATCTTGTAGAAACCTCCAGTCCATTGCAATATTTGTTCAACGGTGCCCAGGTTTTTAAGAATGATTGAATATTATGACGTTTTATAGCTAAGGTAGGTTAATATTTTTTGATTACACATAAATGACTTCACCACTCCGCAAAATTTAGCTTGGAGTTGTGCTTCCAGTTACTTTATAATTTGGTGAAGCGCTATAGCAAGCATAAGGTTGAAAAGCTTTTATCTTCAGGTTGGGTAATGTCAGGATTTGATGCACGTAAGATTACAGTCTTGTAAGATATTTGTATATCCAATGATAGTTTGAGGATGAGTAGGATTCTTTCCCATGTCTGATGCTAGTACACTTGAACATTATTATAGTAGAATATCAGGTGTGACAAAGATCCTGGTTTCGAGGAGCAAGACCAGCATGTATCTGACTTGGATAATTTACTAATTCTAGCAAGATGATTTTTTTGTTACTGTGCAGAATAGACTTTGTGCACAGTACAAAAAAAATAAAGACTGGGTTATTGCAGCAGATTAAGTAGATCTAAGGGTTTTAGACCAAAAGGATGACCAATCAATATCGGAAGAGTTCAAGTTCTTTACTCCAGCAAGTCTCCAGGAGGGATAAACAGTTGACTTGCAGAAATATATTTTTTTTGTATATAACTGAGGCTTATTTTTCCCTGATGTAATTTGTTGATATAAAATTGAGAATTCTGAGTTTGCAGAAGTGTTAAAAGCAGTAGAGTGAACAGCAGAGACATAAGTAATAAACTGTTTCCATACATCAAATAAAGAAATTGAAATATCAAACATTGTAGACAATGTATCAGGAGAAAGCATGTTCATTTTCATATTAACATGACGTAAGTGCAAAAACGAATGCACTTCAGCAAAAGGACCCCTAAGTAATTAAGCGAACTAGCCTAGAGAACAGATATCAGATATCACCTATAGCCAGCCAAGTGAAATATTAAGGCTACAACTCAGAAAGCACTTAACAATATTGTAGTTCAGATCCTTGGAGGGCACATGTATTCACAGCTTTCCAATCCTGCATTATTTCTTTCACATGCTTATCCCTAGGTTTAAGTCAAATTTAATAAGAAGATTAAAAGATAGTGATCAGACAAAAAATTGGTATAATTTGAATTGGAACCCTAACCCCAACATCATCTTCAGAACAAAATCCAAATCTACAATATAACCCATTTCATATATAACAGGAAATTCAAGGACAAATCTTCCATTAGATGAAAAAAAAATCTAATCTATTCCCTGTACAGAATCCTGTGGAAAATTAAAATATCCCAATAAATACTGTATATGAAACAGAAGATCAGACTGGGATAGGAATGTGCTTACATTGCCCGAAGACTAACACAACACCTCCTCCTCTTTCAGAAGTGATGGGGCCAAAGACTGCCATGACCCTCCATTATGTATTCATTGGTTCACTCTGGCACTCTGCAAGTAGCTTTGTACTATAAGGCTAAAAAAGCGATTAAGCTATGGTGATCAGCACACTACAGTTTAATCGCTTCCTTTGTAAAGAAATATGTATAAAATGCAAATACAATGCATGCAAATATGTCCGATACTCATTGTGGTTATCCTGAAAACCAGAATGGCTAGCAGACAGTCCAGGAAGGGCTTGAGAGAAGCTGATTGAATGAAGGAAGTGAGAGGGTATCGTGGACAGATAATTGTGACATTTCTCAGCAAGGTTAGGCTGAAGCACCTCCCAGTGTGTCTGTGCTGGGATTGTGCGAAAGGCCCGCCTCGGGGGCTGGACCAGACCAAACCAAGCTACAACCGTAAGAAGAGCCTTGTAAGGGGCTAAAGCAGAGGGCGGCGTTGTAGGAAGAAAACAGACAAGACTGCCTTTTCGTATTTTCGCAGGAAATTGGACGATTAAGAAAATAACAAGCGAAGTCAGGACTTGAGAGCAAATGGACCTGAAATTTCTTGGTACTCCGGTCGCTGGTTTTGCCACCTTCTCGGGGCTGATGGAAAATTAAACAAGGTGCAAAAGCTGGCGACTGTGTATGAATTCCCGAAAGGCGCATAAGTGCAGGAAACCACCATCACCCAAAGAGAAACTTCCGAAAAGAGAGTTACTACATATTCCTGCTACTGTGAAATGAGGGGATCGTGTACCTAGTCTTTCAAATGACAGCAAGAGGCTCGGTGAATAAGACATCAGAAAGCGGGGAAAAGCCAGTACGATTTTGAGGCTGAAATATATTGCTTGAAAATATTGCACGGGAAAACCAAAAGCGGCACTCGACACAGAAGACGGTGCTTGAGTACTGAGTTGTATTTGGGATTATTATTTTTAATTGCTTGTTGTTCTGCACGAGTCTGCTTCGAGCTCAGAGAAGTCTGGGGAGAAACTGAGCAAGAAAAGAAGCGAAGGAATGTGGACTGCGCACTCTCCCTGAAACCGGGGCTGATTCGAACAGCCACAGGACTCAGGAGCAACAAGTTCCCGTCCTACCACAAAGGAGAGAGGACTAGGGGTTGGGGGTGAGAAAACACGGTGCCTTCGAAACCATGAGTGATAGCAGCGAGGGCATCGCTTTCTCAGTGCCCGGTTCCCCCGGTGAGGAGAGCGGAGGCTCGTTCCCAGGCGGCGGCGGCAGCCCGCACCTGCCTAGGGCGGGCAGCTTCTGGCACGAGGACTGCAGCGGGGCCCCCTGCCAGGCGGGGAGCGGTGGGGGGCCCCGGGCCAAGGGAGGAGGAGGCGGCGGCGGTTGCGCCGCGGGAAGTAGTGGCAGGAGGACGACGGTGGCCTATGTGATCAATGAGGCGAGCCCTGCGGGGCTGCAGGCGTGCGAGGCGGCGGCGCTGCAGTGCCTGCGGGAGGCGTGCGAGAGTGTGGCCGCTGCCCTGGAGCCGCTGCACTTCAGCAAGCTGGACTTCGGCGAGACCGGTGTGCTCGATCGCTTCTACAACGCAGGTGAGTCCGGCGCGTGGACGGGGGGGGGGGGGAGCGAACGCTGAGCGCGAGACGCCGCCAGGCGCGGTGGAGCCGTTGGGACGTGTTTGTGTTTTCGCTACTTATTTATAACCAGCCTACTTTTGAAATTGAACGTGTAAACAAGAGTGACTTCTATACTGCAGCAACTGTATATGCTTAATAATCATAAGTTCAAACAAGTATCGAATTATTATATTAATCGAAATTCCTTCATGCCCCATACTAGTATAAGTGGCCTTTCTGAGTTTTGCGTGAAAGCTGAAAGGCTGAGTTTTAGCTCTGCAGCTTTCGCGGTCGTTATTTCTGTCAGTTTTTCTGGCAGCTCAGAAGGGCCGACAGTGTTTTCATCTTTCATTTTCTGTCAGAATTTGTTTGCTTTTTCTTCTGTTTAATTCAAATCAATTTTCTTGTATACCGTTAATATCCCCTTTCCAGGGTTCAGTTCGTTTTACATTCTAGGTGAGATAAAAGCAAATAGTGTTTAGTGTGAGGTATGAGAAACATTAAGAGGTCATTGGATTAATGCATGAGAGTAAAAACGCGAAGGAAAGGAAAATGGATGATACCAGGAGGTGGAAGTCATGATAGAGTGTTTATGAAGCAGTCTTTGGGAAGAGAGAGGTTTTTAGTCTCTTCCTGAAGTCGAGGTAGCTTTCTGTTCTGATGGGAATATGTAGAGAGTTCCATATTTTGACTCCCGAGATTTGAAAATCTTCTGATTGTCTTTTGTTTATAGCCCCCCACCATTGTACTGGCATCGTAGGCATCATATCTGTTACATAAATGCTCTATTATGCAGTCTGTTATGGTGCACTGTTGATATTCTGCTGACATGTTTCAATTCTATCCAGAATGTTATACTGTTCTGCTGTCAGTGATACTATGTCATATTATTGTGGTTCAACTGTAGACTCAATACAGACATTGGGGTCCAAGATATTTGACCATTACACATGAAGAATCTATATTATATTGAGTCTACTGTGTAATATATAATTGAGAGAGGGGGGGAGTCCAATCCGTTACTGCATTTATAACTGATGCTGTGCCATATGCACGATGGAATGGTGATAGTTTTTTTTGTGCATGTCACATAGTTGCCACAAGCACAGTCATATGTATGTGCATATCTTTTGCATTTGGTCTATTTGCATGCTATTTGCTTATAGCATTTGCAAACAAAATGTTTGCATTTTGCTTGCATTAGTAGTAGAATTGCAGTGTAGTAGAATTTTTAATTTGCTTATCTATACCTGTTGAGCACCACCTTGGGGTGAATCTTTTCATAAATGTGGTTAATACATACCACTTGTTTTGTGGTTTCTACCCACTCCCTCCTTCAACATTTAAAACTGCAGAGGGTGAGAGTTTCAGTTGATTTTCTTTTTCTCCACTGTATCCTACTACCCTCGGTAGAGGAAACCGAATTTCTGCAAATTTCTGTTTCAGATTCAACACTCACTTCTCCCTCCACAGCCTTCCTTAGGAAGGCCTAGTGGTCTAGTGGAGTCTTCGGGAGCAGGAATGAACCCCATTCATCCTTTTCCCGTTCTGCTGCTTCATTTGCAGTTGCTGCTGAGATTTTTCATGGCAGCCTTGCGAGACTTCTGCAGGAGGTCCTGGCAGCCATTTTGTGATTGGAACCAGCATGGACAGGAGACTCACAACATTGTCACATTTTTTTTGCCACTTTGAGATCCTCGTTCTCTCTCTCTCTCTCTCCCTCCCTCCTTTTGCATAGACCACCTTTGGATTTCTATATCCCAAGTGAATCACTCTGTTTTTTTCATACCTGTTTTCTTCCCTTTAGTTCTGCAAGCCGGTGGCATAGCCACAGGTGGCTTTGGGGACCTGGGCCTCTCCACTTTGGGCTCAGGCCCCCTCCAGAACCGCAGCACTCCTTTTACCTTTGCTGGCAGGGATGCCGAAGCCCTGCCAGCCAAATAAATATAGTGCCTTTCCTCCCCTTCTTCTCTGCTGCTTCCTTTCTGCAGATGTTGGTGGTGTGCCAATGCTGGGACTTAGAGGATGCACAAGAAGTCCCAACATTTCCGTCAGCGGAGGCACTGTGTTTATTTGTCTTGCGGGGGGCCTTGGCATCCCTGTCAGCAAAGCTGAGGGGAGGGGAATTCGTTGCCTTCATTCCACCTCTGGGCACCCCCAAAATTAGAAGGCTGAGTGCTGCAAGCATAAGGACCTGCAACTCTTTTTCTGCCTTCCATGAAGAACATGGTTAAAAACTAAACCAAAAATGGGGGATTGAGGAGAGTTGTGTTGAAGAGAGTAAAGTGTTGCATTGTTGATGGATGGATGGGTATCTGAATTGGTTGGATTGAATGTGCTTACATCCGTGTATATGCTGGAATGCTTTTCTGTGCAGAAATGTTGTCATTGTATCCACAGGATAACATTTTAGCATATGCACAATGGTGTGCCAATACAATTCTTTGTGCACGAGACATGGTTGTCTTAGCATAGGTGCATGCATCCAGCATACTCTGCATGTTGGTATACATTTTTTGCATTTGGTCAATTTGCATGCTATTTGCTTATCTAGGAGGTATTGTGTGTATGAGATGTGTCTTTGCAAAGGGAAGGGCAGAAAAGATGAATCATTAGCTCTCTTCTTTCCCGCTGTCCCTGATGGGTGAGTTAGAATGCGATGGGATTTTTGATTTATCGTACCCTTTTTTTCAGTTGTAGCGCAAGGTGAATTACATTCAGGTATAGTAAGGTATTTTCCTGTTCCTGGATGGCTTACAACCTAAGGGGGCCATTTACTAACCGCCAGTGTTTTTAGCTCACGTTAAAAAATCATTGGGTGCTAATATAATTTTATTTATTTAGATTTTGCTCACACCTTTTTCAGTAGTAGCTCAAGGTGAGTTACATTCAGGTACTCTGGATATTTCTCTGTCCCAGGAGGGCTCAGAATCTAAGTTTGGACCTGAGGCAACCGAGGGTTGAGTGACTTGCCCAAGATCACAAGGAGCAGCAGTGTGATTTGAACTGGCCACCTCTGGATTGCAAGACCGGTGCTCTAACCACTAGGCCACTCCTCCACTCTCAGCAGTTAGCGCCAGCTAAAAATGCTAACACAACTTAGTAAAAGACCTCCTAAATTTGTACCTGAGGCAATGGAAGGTTAAGTGATTTGTCCAGGAGAACCTGACACACTACTGAAGTTCAATAAAATAGTATTGTTTATAATGTGTTTTTTTCTTGTTTAATCTTTATTTCCATTCATTTAGCTGCCTTAGACACATCTCCTTCATTTGTATGCACAAATCAAAATTTCAGTCAGAATGAGAACCAGAAGATAACATTTTCTTCTTTTTAATCTTTAGTACTTCCTGTTTTCAGTTTTCCTTTTTGTGTATTGTATTAGGAGAAAATCTTAGCTTTATTTTTTTTACTCACTGAGCCTCCCTCCCTGCCTTTTATTTATCCTGATGATCATTTCAACTGTAAGGTGAAATGGCTAACTACAGGGGTGATAATATCAGAGCTGCCCTCTTCATGCAAAGGCTTTTCAGGACAGCATAAAGAGAGATTATTAGGAAGGGGAGAGCAAAGAAAAGTAAATTAATAACCAAAACTATGCACAAAGCCAAGAAACTGTGTTTTTTTTTTATTGCATCAACTATTACAAAGCAAGAAGGAAAATAGTGTTGAAAATCGAGACAAAATGTTTAGGATCTGGAGAAAAATGTCTTCGTTTTCTTGAACATTTTTTTTCCATTGCTAGCATACTGTTGTTCACTAATAGCTTTATTAAGATTAAACTTGGAAATTTAGGGGTCCTTTTACAAAGGTGTGCTAGAAAGTGGCTGGTATTGCAATTAGTGCGTGGGTTTGCCACATGCTGTGGCTGCTTTCTAGCATGGTGAACAAATGGCCTTGGTCGGCTTTAAAATAAAAAGTTTTTTTTTAAATAGCCACACACTAATTTCCCCTGTAGCACATGGTCGTTACCGCTGAGAGCCCTTAATGCCCCCTATTTAGGTGGCAGTATGGGCTCTCATGCTACTCCTGCGCTAATAGGGTAGCACGTGATAATGTGCCCATGCAACCTGATTAGCGCAGACATGCCTACTCTCCACTCCCAACACGTCTCCTGTGCTGGAAAATAAAAAATATATTTTCCAGTGTGGGATTAGCACATGCTAAATGGAACACTACCACTGGATGCCTTTGTGTGTCCCACTCTGTACTGCTTTTTTAGTGCGCGGTAGGCCTATCACAGCTTAGTAAAAGGGCCCCTTAATTTTTAAGTGTCTGGTGTGTGCTTGATCTCTAAGCTACAGAATAGAACTGGGTCAGATTACCACTCTGTGGAGGGAAAGCAAAGGATTCCACTTGAACAATTACCTTGCACCAGGGGCGTAGCCAGACTTCGGCGGGAGGGGGGTCCAGAGCCCGAGGTGAGGGGGCACATTTTAGCCCCCCTCCCCGGGCACCGCTGACCCCTGCCCGCCATTGCCGACTTTGCACCTCCCGCCGCTAACCCGCCGTCGCCTGCCTTTGCTGGCGGGGGACCCCAACCCCTCTCAGCTGAGGTTCTCTTCTTCTCGCAAAAGGCTTCCTTCTGTTTCTGCCTTTTGCGAGAAGAAGAGGACCTCGGCTGGCGGGGGTTGGGGTAGGGTTACCATATGGCTCCAGAAAAAGGAGGACGGATTGAGCCAGTCGGGTTTTACTTCCATCCCCCGCCAGCAAAGGCAGGCGACGGCGGGTTGGTGGCAGGAGGGGGGGTCGGGCGGGTCGTCAGCAGGGGGTCCAGGGCCAAATCTACAGGGGGCCCAGGCCCCACGTAGCTACGCCACTGCCCTGCACTGTAAAGAATAAAATGGACTTGAATTGTACATGTGCTGGAATTTTCCAGTGTTTTCTGTGCTTTTGGTTTGCTGTTTTCATGTTCTCTATCCGTTGAGAATGGGCACTGTATTAGAAAATATGCAAGACTTGGCTGATATTTGCAGTGGCTTTATAAATGTTTTGCTTATATGATTGAGCGCAGTCGTTTGGGCCAGCCGAAATGCTTTCAGTAAAACCTTTTATTACTACTACTACTACTACTACTACTATTTAGCATTTCTATAGCGCTACAAGGCATACGCAGCGCTGCACAAACATAGAAGAAAGACAGTCCCTGCTCAAAGAGCTTACAAGGAAAATTTTTAAATGGGAATACATCTCCGAGCATGGTGTGAGAGAGGAAGGAGTTTACAGTTGCTGTGCCTGCTTTTTGCTTCTAGTTTCCTCTGTGGTACGCTCGGGTAGATATACCAGTTGAAACCATAATAGTCCATCCTGTTGAGCCAGTTCTCATGACCTGTTGTTGCTGCTGCTGCTTGAATCTTCATGTTGCTCCAGTTTAGGTGTTTTAAAATTTTATTTATAAGGATTTCAATTACAATGAAGCAATATTAGGGCCTTGTTTTCTAAGCCGTGCGAAGTGTGCACTAGTGTTTTTACCGTGTGCTAATGATTAACATGCGTTAAAAACGCTTGCACACCTTAGTAAACAGGGTCCATTAATCTTGTACAGAAAAGCAAAGCCAAATATCCACCACAGAATTAAAAAAAGTAATAATTCACATAGCTCAAGGCTCTTATAAACTTGGGATTCCAATACTCAATATAGGAGAAATAAAATAAAAGGAAAACCACAAAAAGTAAGTATAAGGAAGGAAGCTATGGGACTCATTTTCAAAGCACGTAGACTTACAGAGTTATTTAGAGGGGCATTTTTGATAGTGCATCCAAGTTGGACTTTGCACATTTTGCACTAAACGTACCAAATCTAAATAAGAAATATACTAATGTTCAAAAAAAGAAAAATGTCTGTTTTTTTTGTTTGTTTTAAATACGTTTGAAAAAGGCTTTGTGCATTTGTCTTTTTTATGCCATTTTTGACCCCCCCCCCCAAAAAAAACCCCCCACACAAGTTAAAAATGCACAAAATCAAGCCATTGAGATGTAGGAGGGGCCAGCATTTTTAGCAGACTGGTTTCCCAGACATCCCAGGAGACCAGGGGGCACTGCTGTGGACTTAATATAAATGCTCCAAAGGTACACACCTCACCGTTGCTCCCTTATCTTCTCTGCTGAGCCCTACAAAACCCACCCAAAACCCATACCCCTACTGTACACCACTACAGTAGTGGAAGAGTAGCCTAGTGGTTAGTGCAGCAGATTTTGATCCTGGGGAAATCGGTTTGATTCCCACTACAGCTCCTTGTGACGCTGGGCAAGTCACTTAATCCTCCATTGCCCCAGGTACAAATAAGTATCCGTATATACTATGTAAATTGCTTTGAATGTAGTTGCAAAAACCATAGAAAGGTGGTATATCAAGTCCCATTCCCTTTGGGTGAAGGGGTCACCTATATGTGGGTACAGTGGGATTCTGGAGGGCTCATATTTATTTATAACATTTATATCCCACACTATTCCCACCCAAGGGCAGGCTCAATGTGGCGTACAATAGTTAATATGCAAACAATAGTACAAAATACAAGATCACAAGAGGGAGAAAGAAATAGCTGAGGAGGAAAGGAAGAGAGGGGAGGTGAGAAATTATCATAGAGAGAACTGTGGGTTAAAAGGGCGTGGCACCAGAAGGGTCCACGGCATATGCTCAGCCAAATAGGAAGGTCATGAGTTGCTTCTTAAAGGTCGGGTGATCAGGAGTGAATTTAACCTCTCGAGGCAACCCGTTCCACAATTGAGTGCTGAGATAAGGGAAGGAGGAACCATAGATGGTCTTATATTTGAGGCCACAAGGAACCGGGTAGTGAAGATTGAGGTACGAGCGGGCCGACCGTCGGGAATTCCTGGGTGGCAGGTTAACGAGAGAGTCCATGTAGGAAGGGGCTTCTCCATAGATGATTTTGTGCACCAATGCGCAGGTCTTGAACGCGATGCGGTCCTTCACAGGAAGCCAATTTTAACTGCTCATGAAGTGGTCTCGAACTGTCAAATCTCGATTTGCCGAAGATGAGTCGAGCTGCTGTATTCTGAGCGGTTTGTAATTTTTTTAGGAGAAGGTTTGTGCATCCCCCGTAGATACTGTTGCAATAATCAAGACAGCTGATTACCAGGGACTGGACTAGATTGCGGAATACTTCTCGAGGGTATTTTCCACCACAATATCATATTTTCCACCACAAGTGTAACAGGTTGCAAAAGAGATTGTAGTAGATCGGGTATCTTTAAATAACAATAAAAATCAGACAAAAGATTGCCAATTAATACTGTCAAGTACTAAGCATGATGTACTTAGGAACAACAAACATAGTTTGAAATGACTATATGCGAATGCCAGGAGCCTAAGAAATAAGATGGGGGAGTTGGAATATATTGCACTAAATGAAAAATTAGATATAATAGGCATCTCTGAGACCTGGTGGAAGGAGGATAACCAGTGGGACACTGTCATACCGGGTACAAATTATATCGTAGTGATAGGGTGAATCGGATTGGTGGAGGGGTAGCATTGTATATTAACGAGAGCCTTGAATCAAATAGATTGAAAATTCTGCAGGAAACAAAACACTCCTTGGAATCACTGTGGATTGAAATTCCATGTGCAAAGGGGAAAAGGATAGTGATAGGAGTGTACTACCGTCCGCCTGGCCAGGACGAACAGACGGATGCGGAAATGTTAAAGGAAATCAGGGACGCAAACAAACTGGGCAACACAATAATAATGGGGGATTTCAATTACCCGCATATAGACTGGGTTAATGTAACATCTGTACACGCAAGGGACATAGGATTTCTTGATGAAATCAAGGACAGCTTCATGGAACAGCTAGTTCAGGAGCCGACAAGAGAAGGAAAAATACTAGACTTAGTCCTTAGTGGTGCTCATGATCTAGTGCAGGGGGTAACGATACGAGGGCCGCTTGATAACAGTGATCATAATATGATCGGTTTTGATATTGGCATTGAAGGAAGTGAAACTAGGAAATCAAGTACGCTAGCGTTTAACTATAGAAAAGGTGATTACGACAAAATGAGAAAATTGGTGAAAAAAAGACTGAAAGGAGCAGCTCGCAGAGTAAAAAACTTGCATCAGGCGTGGATGCTGTTTAAAAACACCATCCTGGAGGTTCAGGACAAATATATTCCACGTATTAGAAAAAAGGGAAAAAAGACTAAACGTCAGCCGGCGTGGCTAAACAGTAAGATAAAGGAAATCATTAGAGCCAAAAAACAATCCTTCAGAAAGTGGAGAAGAGAACCAACTGAAAGTAACAGGATAGATCATAAGGAATGCCAAGCCAAATGCAAAGCGGAGATAAGGAGGGCAAAAAAGGACTTTGAGAAGAAATTAGCGTTGGAAGCAAAAATACATAGTAAAAATTTTTTTAGATACATTAAAAGCAGGAAACCGGCCAAAGAGTCGGTTGGGCCGCTGGACGAAAATGGTGTTAAAGGAGCGATCAAGGAGGACAAAGCCGTAGCGGAGAAATTAAATGAATTCTTTGCTTCGGTCTTCACCGAGGAGGATTTGGGGGGGACACCGGTGCCGGAAAGAATATTTGAAGCGGGGGAGTCGGAGAAACTAAACAAATTCTCTGTAACCTTGGAGGATGTAATGGGTCAGTTCAGCAAGCTGAAGAGTAGTAAATCACCGGGACCTGATGGTATTCATCCCAGAGTATTAATAGAACTAAAAAATGAACTTGCGGAGCTACTGTTAGAAATATGCAATCTGTCCCTAAAATCGAGTGTAGTACCGGAAGACTGGAGGGTAGCCAATGTTACTCCGATTTTTAAGAAGGGTTCCAGAGGAGATCCGGGAAATTATAGACCGGTGAGTCTGACGTCGGTGCCGGGCAAGATGGTGGAGGCTATTATTAAGAATAAAATTGCAGAGCATATACAAAAACATGGACTGATGAGACAAAGTCAGCACGGATTTAGTGAAGGGAAGTCTTGCCTCACCAATCTAATGCATTTTTTTGAGGGGGTAAGCAAACATGTGGACAATGGGGAGCCGGTTGATATTGTATATCTGGATTTTCAGAAGGCGTTTGACAAAGTGCCGCACGAAAGACTCCTGAAGAAATTGCAGAGTCATGGAATCGGAGGTAGGGTATTATTATGGATTAAGAACTGGTTGAAAGATAGGAAGCAGAGAGTAGGATTGCGTGGCCAGTATTCTCAGTGGAGGAGGGTAGTTAGTGGGGTCCCGCAGGGGTCTGTGCTGGGTCCGTTGCTTTTTAATGTATTTATAAATGACCTAGAGATGGGAATAACTAGTGAGGTAATTAAATTCGCCGATGACACAAAATTATTCAGGGTCGTCAAGTCGCAGGAGGAATGTGAACGATTACAGGAGGACCTTGCGAGACTGGGATAATGGGCGTGCAAGTGGCAGATGAAGTTCAATGTTGACAAGTGCAAAGTGATGCATGTGGGTAAGAGGAACCCGAATTATAGCTACGTCTTGCAAGGTTCCGCGTTAGGAGTTACGGATCAAGAAAGGGATCTGGGTGTCGTCGTCGATGATACGCTGAAACCTTCTGCTCAGTGTGCTGCTGCGGCTAGGAAAGCGAATAGAATGTTGGGTGTTATTAGGAAGGGTATGGAGTCCAGGTGTGCGGATGTTATAATGCCGTTGTATCGCTCCATGGTGCGACCGCACCTGGAGTATTGTGTTCAGTACTGGTCTCCGTATCTCAAAAAAGATATAGTAGAATTGGAAAAGGTACAGCGAAGGGCGACCAAAATGATAGTGGGGATGGGACGACTTTCCTATGAAGAGAGGCTGAGAAGGCTAGGGCTTTTCAGCTTGGAGAAGAGACGGCTGAGGGGAGATATGATAGAAGTGTATAAAATAATGAGTGGAATGGATCGGGTGGATGTGAAGCGACTGTTCACGCTATCCAAAAATACTAGGACTAGAGGGCATGAGTTGAAGCTACAGTGTGGTAAATTTAAAACGAATCGGAGAAAATTTTTCTTCACCCAACGTGTAATTAGACTCTGGAATTCGTTGCCGGAGAACGTGGTACGGGCGGTTAGCTTGACGGAGTTTAAAAAGGGGTTAGATAGATTCCTAAAGGACAAGTCCATAGACCGCTATTAAATGGACTTGGAAAAATTCCGCATTTTTAGGTATAACTTGTCTGGAATGTTTTTACGTTTGGGGAGCGTGCCAGGTGCCCTTGACCTGGATTGGCCACTGTCGGTGACAGGATGCTGGGCTAGATGGACCTTTGGTCTTTCCCAGTATGGCACTACTTATGTACTTATGTACTTATGAGGTATGGGCCTGGGCTCACCTGTCTACAGTGCACTGCACCCACCAATAGGCTACTCCGGGGACCTGCATGCTGCCGTAATGGACCTGGGTATAACATCTGAGGCTGTCAGAGGCTGGTGAGTACTATTTTTATTCACATCTTTTGGGGGTGGGAGAAGGTCAGCGACTAGGGGTCATCCCTGAATCCCTCCAGGGGTCATCTGGTCATTTAGGGCATCTTTTTGTGTCTTATTCATTAGAAAAAAGAGGTCTAGACCAGAACGTTAATGTTTTCACCCTAGACATTTTGGTTTTGTTCCATTAGATGTTTTGGTTTTATTCTATTATGGCTGTATCCAGTGTTAGGCATGCCCTAATCCTGCCTTCGAAATGCCCCCGACTTGCCCTCTTGTGATTTGGATGCACTGCGGACGGAACGAAATTCATAGAGAGACGTCTGCAAAACAGGTTTTGAAAATACCGATGTGAATATTTTGAGAAGAAATCCATCCAAATGGTACTTTATGACACTTTTTGGACATTTTTCTTTTTAAAAAATGAGCCCCATAGTAGCATACCTGCTTTGAAAATGAGCCTCAAAATCTAGTAAAGTAGATTTTCCATAACTCTCATTTTATGGTATCACGTCCTTTTGTTGTAATATCTGACGTATCCTCTCTAGTAGCTAAGAAATTGGTTAGATGGGAAGGTTCCCAGAACACTCACAGAAAAAAAAATTACAATGCATTTGAAAGAAATAAGTGCTGTTGCACCACAGGGCAATTGTTTAATGAATAATGCACTTGAAAGCATATGCCATATACAAAGACCTTTTTAACATGGCACCCAAGTCTAGTGCACTAAAATTTTAAATGGATTAAGCGTTTCTCTTTTTTCCTCTTTTTCCTCCCCTCTTACCAAGCAGGAGTTATATTTACATATAGCTAATCCATACTAATGGCATTAAATTTTATGCACTCCATAAGCTTACTATGGTGAGTGGGTGGGGGTACAGAAAGGTAGATTCTTGGTCCTCTCGTCTTCATCAAAAGATGTCTAGACAGCCCCCAGCTCCATTACTACTACTACTATTTAGCATTTCTATAGCGCTACAAGGCGTACGCAGCGCTGCACAAACATAGAAGAAAGACAGTCCCTGCTCAAAGAGCTTACAATCTAATAGACAAAAAATAATGTAATCAAATCAATTAATGTGTACAGGAAGGAGGAGAGGAGGGTAGGTGGAGGCGAGTGGTTACGAGTCAAAAGCAATGTTAAAGAGGTGGGCTTTCAGTCTAGATTTAAAGATGGCCAAGGATGGGGCAAGATGTAGGGGCTCAGGAAGTTTATTCCAGGCGTAGGGTGCAGCGAGACAGAAGGCGCGAAGTCTGGAGTTGGCAGTAGTGGAGAAGGGAACAGATAAGAAGGATTTATCCATGGAGCGGAGTGCACGGGAAGGGGTGTAGGGAAGGACGAGTGTGGAGAGATACTGGTGAGCAGCAGAGTGAGTACATTTATAGGTTAGTAGAAGAAGTTATTACTCAGCTGGCAGGTGGAGAATCCCTCCTTACTTAGTGGTTTGGCATCCATTAATAAACCTGGAATTGCATGCATGGTGGTTATTGTGGGGAGCTTTCCGAGTACTACTTATGTAATACATTAACACCTTATCAGTAGTAAAGCTTTTTATTTTAAACACATGGTCTAAGAAGTGCGCAGAATGTTTAGCGTGTGTTTCTCAGTTGCTTATAAAGAAAGAAATCTATGTACTAATGTCTGCTTCCTTCATTTTTCCAACCTTAAATACTGTCTTGTTAATCTTGTTATTGGTAAGCCCTTTCCATCCGTGTGCTTTGACAAGAATTAAGGCTGGAAATGCATGTAATTTTATATGCAAAACTGTGAAAACTACTTAAATGGAAATAAGGCACTTGCCAACTGTCTGCAGGCACAAGAGAGATTTGAGTAGAGGATTATATCTGACATGTGGTCTGTTCATCTCACAACAAATTCCTGTCATTCCTTTAAAATGAAAAATTTAATAAGTTGATACAGCTGTCAGACTATTATTTCTTGTATGGCGTGCCAGGAATTTTTTGCCATGCTGGAGAGGCTGCAGCATTTTCCTTGAGCACCTCATTTCCACCTGTCACTGTGCCATGCACTTTATTGTTAATATGGAGTAATCCTTTACAGTCGCCTTCTGCATGGTCAGGTAATAAATGACTGCTTTTTGGAGCAACTGGTCCAGGAATGGACCGGGGGGAGGGGCATTATAGATCTAGTCCTTTGTGGTGTGCAGGGTATAGTACGAGAGGTAACAGTGTTGGGTCCACTGGGAAACGGTGATTATAACATGATCAGGTTTGAGCTACTACCTGGAATGAAGCCACAAAGGAAATCTATTGTAGCAGCTTTTCGAATGAGTGACTATGTTAAAATGAGGAAAATGGTTAAAAAGAAGCTAAAAGGGTAGGCTGCAAAACTTAGGGCATTAAATCAGGCATGGGCATTGTTTAAAAATATCGTCTTGGAAGACCAGACCAGATGCATTCCACGTAGTTACAAAGGTGGAAAAAAGAGAAAACGACAGCCAGCATGGTTAAAACGTGAAGTGAAAGAGTCTATTAGAGCCAAAAGAACGTCCTTCAAAGAATGGAAGAATGACCCAAATGAAGAAAATAAGCAACATAAGCACGTGCAAGTTAGATGCAAAGCATTGATAAAGAAGGCTAAAAGAATACGAAGAAAAACATGCCACAGGGGCAAAAACTTCCAGTAACAAACTTTTTCAGGTACATCAGACTGTTATATCATGAAGGAGCAAAAGGGGCACTCAGGGAGGGCAAGGCCATAGTAGAGAAACTGAATGAATTCTTTGCTTTGGTCCTTATGGAAGAAGATGTAAGAGCTCTACCTGTACCAGAAATGGTTTTCAAGGGTGATGATGCAGAGGAACTGAAAGAAATCTCAGTGAACCTGAAAGATGTATTGAGCCAAATTGACAAATTTAAAAATAGTACTAAATCACCTGGACTGGATGGCACGTAGCCAAGGGTACTGAAAGAACTCAAGCATGAAATTGCTGATCTGCTGTTAGTTTTGTAACCTGTTGTTAAAGTTGTAATTAGTACTTGAAGATTGGAAGGCGGCTAATGTGATGACGATTTTTAAAAAGGGTTCTAGGGGTGATCCGGGAAATTACAGACTGGTAAGCCTGATGTCGGTGCCGGGTATGATAGTGGAAACTACTATAAATTAAAAAAATTATGGAACACATAAATGAACATAGTTTAATGAGACAGCATGTTTTCAGTCAAGGGAAGTCTTGCCTCACCAATTTACTTCATTTCTTTGAAGGCGTGAATAAACATGTGGATAAAGGTGAGCCGGTTGATGTAGTGTATCTATATTTTTAGAAAGCTTTTGACATAGTTCCTCATGAGAGACTCCTGAGAAAATGTAAGAGTCATGGCATAGGAGGCAGTGTTCTGGTGTGGATTAGGAATTGGTTATTGGACAGAAAACAGAGAGTAGGGTTAAATGGTCTTTTCTCTCAATGGATGGGGGGTGAATAGTGGAGTGCCGCAGGGATCTGTACTGGGACCAGTGCTATTTAACATATTTATAAATGATCTGGAAATCGGAATGACAAGGTGATTAAATTTGCAGATGACACAAAACTATTCAAAGTTGTTAAAAACACATGTGGACTGTGAAAAATTGCAGGAAGACCTCGGTCAAATTGGAAAACTGGGCATCTAAATGGCAGGTGAAATTTAATGTGGACAAATACAAAGTGATGCACATTGGGAAGAATAATCTGCATCATAGTTGTTTGATGCTAGGGTCCACCTTGGGGGTCCGCACTCAAGAAAAGATCTGTCATTGTAGACAATACGCTGAAATCTTCTGCCCAGTGTGTGGCGGCCAAAAAAGCAAACAGGATGCTAGGAATTAGGAAAGGATAAATAAGACCGAAAGTACTATAATGCCTCTGTATCACTCCTCCATGGTGCAACCTCACGTTGAGTATTGCATTAAGTTCTGGTCGCAGTATCTCAAAAGAGATATAGCAGAATTAGAAAAGGTTAAAAGAAAAAAGTGACCAAAATGATAAAGGGGATGGAACTCCTCTCATATGAGGAAAGACTAAAGAGGATAGGACTCTAGCTTGGAAGAGACAGCTGAGGGGAGATATAATTGAGGTCTACAGAATCCTGACTAGTGTAGAATGAGTTGGGGACACTCAGTGAAGTCAGAAAACAGCAGGCCTAGATAGGGTTACCATATGTCCGGTTTTGTCAGCCTGCCCGTTTGTCCGGATTTCCGGACAAAAGGGCAGGTGGGCGGGCCTAGTGGTGTCCTATCCTCCACTCCACTCCCCTTACCTTACTATACTGCCCTGGTGGTCTAGTGACCTCTTCCTGCCCCCAGCGCCTGCCAGGGCAGTATAATAAGGGGAGGGGAGGATAGGACACACTTAGGGGTGTGTGATGGGGGTGGGGTGAAAGGGGCGGTGCGGTGTGTGGGTGTGAAAGGGGGTGGAGTGGGATGGGGCGTGGTGTGGTTGGGGCGATATGCGATGGGTCAGGTTGTGAAAGGGGGTGAGGCATGTGTCCTTTTTTTTTGGGGGGGGGGGGGGGGGAAACAAATATGGTAACCCTAGGCGTGGAGGATGACGCAATCCACACCAAGCCTCTGTAAAGGGATAAGAATCCTTTAAAAGCACTATTGTGATGGAACTTTGTTCCAAGGGCTTTGTTTTCTCTGACAGGGGTTGTCCAATTCATTTATTTTTGAAATACTGCACCAGTCACACTGGTTTCTTACCTTCATGTGGAAGTTCGCATATGACTCCTGAGGCAGGCGGCAGCTGTTCACCGCCGAAACATGAACCGTGTCAGGTCCAACATCTGGTGCTTTCATTAAAGGATTTTGATACCTTTACAGAGGCTGGGTGTGGCTTGTGTCATCCTCTATTCCTGCTGTTTTCTGGCTAATCTTACGTAGAGGCAACTAACTATCTGCTTTTTTGTTTTGACACTCAATGAAGTTACATGGAAATACATTTTATAGGAGGAAATATTTATTTTTCACCCAATGAATAGTTAAGCTCTGAAACTCATTGCAAGAGGATGTGGTAACAGTGGTTAGCGCATCTGGTTTAAAAAGAAAAAAAAAAGGTTTGGAAAAGTTAATGGAGGGAAAGTCCATAGTCTGTTATTGACATAGTCAAAGGGAAGCCAGTTCTTGCCCTGAGATTGGTAGCATGCAATGTTGCTCATAATTGGGTTTCTGCCAGGTATTTGTGGCCACTGTTGGAAACAGGATACTGTGCTGGAAGGATCATTGGTCTGACCCAGTACGGCTAGTCTTATATTCTCAAATATATGGATAACGTCTGGCCATTTAACATCCCAAATATCTACTCATCACAAAAAGGTGGCAGGGGTAGCACTGGCTTGGTGCACAGTGGTAGTTCCAACTTGCACCATGTACCAATTCTGATGCTAGAAAATATTTTTAAATTTTCTAGTGCCGGGGGCTGGCCCAGCGGTAACTGCTGCCTCTTACTGCCAGAGCCCCTACTGGCTCCAAGGGGTCCCTCACAAAATGGCCATGTGGTAAGTGTTTAACTTACCACACAGCCATTTTCTTCCTTAAAAGAAAAAAAGCCTTCCACTGGCTGCGGTAAAAGGAAGCCTTGGCATATGGATGGCACCGTGGGGCTCCTTTTACTGCCGTTTGATAAAAAGGGACCTATATTTCTTTTATTTATTTATTGCATTTGTATCCCACATTTTCCCACTTATTTGCAGGCTCAATGTGGCTTACATAGTACCGTGGTGGTGATCGCCAGTTCCGGTATAACAGATACAAAGTGATATAGTAGAAGGTTCATAACATAGATTGGCTAATTATGCATTGAAATAATTACCTTCAAGTATCAGTCCTGATAGAGTTTAATAATTCATATGGATCATTCTCAGATTAACTAGTAAAACTCTGGGTGCAGAGCAGAAGTCAGATATTTCATTTTATAACTCCTCAAAAATGTTGTGGTTATTTCATAACTCAGTATAAAAAAGATTCTGTTCAAATTCTGGTGTTGTATCGGTAATGACAAAATAAACTAAGTTCTTATAGAAGCGGTGAAAGAATGCAAAACCGTGCCAGTGGGCACTCGGAAGCTTACCATAATATGGGGCTCATTTTTAAAGCACTAAGACTTACAAAGTTCCATAGGTTACTAAGTGCTTTGAAAATACACCTCTATATTAGTACCAGGGCCAAGAACTCAAAGTGCACTAACCCTACCTATGAAGAAAAAGCACTGCAAATATTCTAGTCCGTGTTTCCTGAGTCCTGTCCTGGACCCTTGCCAGTCAAGTTTTCAGGATATCCACAATGAATATGCATGAACTTGATTTGCATACACTGCCTCAATTGTATGCAAATCTCTTTCATGCATATTCATTGTGGATATCTTGAAAACCTGACTGACAAGGGGTACTCCACCGGACTTGGGGAAACACTGTTCTAGAACACCACTGTGTTGCCAGCTTGGTAAAAAGAACAAGCTGGACTGCTACAGAATCCATGTGTTAACAGAATCTCTCCTCAGTTATGCTTGAAATGTGCAGGTTATCACCAAGTAAAGAATAACACTATAAATTAAAAACATATGCAGATAAAAAATGAAATGGACACCCCCCCCCCCCAAAAGGAAAAAAAATTCTGAGAACTGTGGAACACTGAAGAAACAGAAATGCATTTCCTTTTGTACTGAACTATAAGAAACACACATTTTCAAAGCTGACATTTCATTCCCTAAAAAAGCTGACAGTAACATTTTTTTGTACTTTTTTTTTAATGAAAATAATTTCATTTTTTCTAGTTGGGTTGGTCCTGGACTCTCTTTACCTTTGTCTCATGTTTATTTTCTCCTAAGTCCTTTTTTAGAATCTCGCTTCCATTTTCTTACTCTACCATCCCTGTTTTCTCTTCCTTCCCTACATATCCTTCTAACATTGATCCTTCTGTTTACTCCTTTTTTTTTTCTACATTTCTCTCAGCTGCCTTTTTACCTAATAAGACTTCATTATTTCTCCTCCTGTTCTCCAGTCTTCAGTTTCCCTTTCACCTACTTAACCAACTTTCCGTTTCCTCAAGGAGTTTGATTGAGAACAGGAAATGACATGACATCAAAAAGTTGAAGCCATTTACAGTGGGGGAAATAAGTATTTGATCCCTTGCTGATTTTGTAAGTTTGCCCACTGACAAAGACATGAGCAGCCCATAATTGAAGGGTAGGTTATTGGTAACAGTGAGAGATAGCACATCACAAATTAAATCCGGAAAATCACATTGTGGAAAGTATATGAATTTATTTGCATTCTGCAGAGGGAAATAAGTATTTGATCCCCCACCAACCAGTAAGAGATCTGGCCCCTACAGACCAGGTAGATGCTCCAAATCAACTCGTTACCTGCATGACAGACAGCTGTCGGCAATGGTCACCTGTATGAAAGACACCTGTCCACAGACTCAGTGAATCAGTCAGACTCTAACCTCTACAAAATGGCCAAGAGCAAGGAGCTGTCTAAGGATGTCAGGGACAAGATCATACACCTGCACAAGGCTGGAATGGGCTACAAAACCATCAGTAAGACGCTGGGCGAGAAGGAGACAACTGTTGGTGCCATAGTAAGAAAATGGAAGAAGTACAAAATGACTGTCAATCGACAAAGATCTGGGGCTCCACGCAAAATCTCACCTCGTGGGGTATCCTTGATCATGAGGAAGGTTAGAAATCAGCCTACAACTACAAGGGGGGAACTTGTCAATGATCTCAAGGCAGCTGGGACCACTGTCACCACGAAAACCATTGGTAACACATTACGACATAACGGATTGCAATCCTGCAGTGCCCGCAAGGTCCCCCTGCTCCGGAAGGCACATGTGACGGCCCGTCTGAAGTTTGCCAGTGAACACCTGGATGATGCCGAGAGTGATTGGGAGAAGGTGCTGTGGTCAGATGAGACAAAAATTGAGCTCTTTGGCATGAACTCAACTCGCCGTGTTTGGAGGAAGAGAAATGCTGCCTATGACCCAAAGAACACCGTCCCCACTGTCAAGCATGGAGGTGGAAATGTTATGTTTTGGGGGTGTTTCTCTGCTAAGGGCACAGGACTACTTCACCGCATCAATGGGAGAATGGATGGGGCCATGTACCGTACAATTCTGAGTGACAACCTCCTTCCCTCCGCCAGGGCCTTAAAAATGGGTCGTGGCTGAGTCTTCCAGCACGACAATGACCCAAAACATACAGCCAAGGCAACAAAGGAGTGGCTCAGGAAGAAGCACATTAGGGTCATGGAGTGGCCTAGCCAGTCACCAGACCTTAATCCCATTGAAAACTTATGGAGGGAGCTGAAGCTGCGAGTTGCCAAGCGACAGCCCAGAACTCTTAATGATTTAGAGATGATCTGCAAAGAGGAGTGGACCAAAATTCCTCCTGACATGTGTGCAAACCTCATCATCAACTACAGAAGACGTCTGACCGCTGTGCTTGCCAACAAGGGTTTTGCCACCAAGTATTAGGTCTTGTTTGCCAGAGGGATTAAATACTTATTTCCCTCTGCAGAATGCAAATAAATTCATATACTTTCCACAATGTGATTTTCCGGATTTAATTTGTGATGTGCTATCTCTCACTGTTACCAATAACCTACCCTTCAATTATGGGCTGCTCATGTCTTTGTCAGTGGGCAAACTTACAAAATCAGCAAGGGATCAAATACTTATTTCCCCCACTGTAGGTTAGTTCTATGTTTCCCCTTCCCCGTGCAGCAGACATTCTGCATACACTCAAAAGAATGCAAACAAACCTATGAGCTGCTGCATTTACGTTGTCGTTCTTTATTGTTGGTAGCATTTTTATTTAATCTCACTTGTATTTTCAAACATGCCAGCTTGTGCAGCATATGGATGTACACAGAGGAAGTATAATAATGGAATAACTTTCCATACATAGAGTAATAATTTTGTTGCTAATCGTAATCGGTGTGTCATTTGGAGGGACTAGTTATAGGGACACCCTAGCACATACTACATTCGTGCAGAGAATTTGTTTTCTCCTGGTAAAGGGCCACTAGAACAGGTCATGTTATGCGAATCAGGTGCTCAACTTTCAGTGTTTCTATTTATTTATTTATTTACTTATTTATGGCAGTTACCGTATTTTTCGGACTATAAGACGCACTGGACCATAAGACGCACCTAGGTTTTAGAGGAGGGAAATACGAAAAAAAAATTCGGACTATAAGATTCACCTTTTTCCTCCTCTAAAACCTAGGTGCCCCGGTGCATCTTGTCCGAATCCCTCCCTCCGAGTTCGGGATCTCCCTCCTTCCCTCCCGCCCTGCTGAGTTCCGAGATCCCCTGCCCTCCCTCCCTCTGAGGTCTAAAAGTAATTTTACCTAGTCAGGGCTGCAGCGAAAAGCATGCAGGCTCAGGACGTCACTCTTCCCTTCTGTCTCTCTCAGCTCTGTGGTCCCGCCTTCATTTCCTGTTTGAGGGTGGGACCAGAGAGCTGAGAGAGACAGAAGGGAAGAGTGACGTCCTGAGCCTGCATGCTTTTCGCTGCAGCCCCGACTAGGTAAAATTACTTTTAGACCTCCGAGGGAGGGAGGGAGGGCAGGGGAAGGGAGGGCGATCCCGGAAGTCGGCAGGAAGGAGGGCGGCCGATCCCGAACTTGGAGGGAGGGTGGCCTGCTAAATTTCTCTACCTTCGGACTATAAGATGCACCCCCCCCATTTTCCTCCCAAATTTGGGTGGAAAAAGTGCATCTTATAGTCCGAAAAATACGGTATATCCCACATGAATTAGGTTGAAACCTAGGATCATTTAAAATCTTTTTTTTAATTTTTTTTTCCTGTGCCTAGATCAAAAGAGAAAGATGGTTTGTGGGAACTTGCTCCTTTGTTTTGTAGAATGCAAGTAGTATATTATAAAAATGCACTTAATATTATTTATTCTATTTAAAAGAAATATATTAAATAATGAGGGCAGAGCTACCTTCATGCAGAGGTCCAGTCAGTCTAAATGTGCCAACAATTTCTAGTTCTGTGATAATGTATGTATTTCTTCTTCAAGTCAGTTTTCAACAGCATTTTCTGTTGTTACACAAATGTGAACATAATTATAATGTTAACTATTAAGGGCCCTGTTTACTAAGCAGTGGCGTTCCTAGGGGGGCTGTCAACTGGGGCGGATTGCTGATGGGCCCCCCCCCCCCCGGCGAAAGGACAGCCCCCCACCCTGGTGAAAGACCCCCCCCAGGTGCACGCCGCTGGGTGGGTGCCGCGCGCCGGTCAGCTTCGTTCGTTTCCATGCTCCATCTGCTCCGGAACAGGTTACTTCCTGTTCCGGGGCAGAGGGAGCATGGAATCAAACGAAGCTGACCAGCGCGTGGCACCCCCCTAGCGGCATGCACCCGGGGCGGACCGCCCCCCCTTGGTACGCCACTGTTACTAAGCAGCGTTATAGGCAAGTTAACATTTTTAAGCCATGTTAACCATGTAAGTGCTGACAATATCCCTTTCCTTGTCATAAGCAGCAGATGAATCCAGGAACTGGTGGGTTGTGTCCATCTACCAGCAGGTGGAAATAGAGATAACAGAACTCTTGAGAGTAAAGCAGATGGCCAGCCCCTGTATCAGTTAGTATGTCTTTTGAAAGCAGTAGAATTAGGCCAATCAACTCAATAACTTTAATGTAAAACCCATCCTCACTATAATAAAAGAGAACCAACTAGAAAACTGTAACTATGGAACCGAAGCTGCAACAATGTCTGCCGAAGCAGTTTCTCCTTTTTATATCTTTATTTTCCATATCTGACTGAATCTGCATTAGAGAAAAAGAGTAGAGCAGCGGAAAAAATAGTTGGCTAACGGGAGGGACCCTGGATTCATCTGCTGTTGCTAAAGGAAAGAAAATGATCAAGTAAGACCTAATTTTACCTTCCTTGTCACAAACAGCAGATGAATCCAGGAACTGGTGGGATGTACCAAAGCCTACCCTAAGAAGGGCGGGAAGCTGACATCCCCCACGCCAAGATCTGAGCCCCAAAATGCGCATCTTCCGTGGAGGCGACATCCAAACGATAGTGTTTAACAAAAGTATGCCGAGACGCCCAAGTAGCTGCTCGACAAATTTCATCCACGTGAAGAGTAGAGGTCTCCGCCCAGGACGTTGCCTGTGCTCGAGTAGAATGAGCTTGTAGAGCCAAAGGTGGCTCTCGACCTTGTGACAGATACATTGACGCAATGGCCTCCTTAATCCAACGCGCTATAGAGGCTTTGGAGGCCGCCTCACCTTTCCGCGGCCCCGAAAGAAGGACAAAGAGGTGGTCCGATCTCCGAAATTAATTGGTGACCTGAAGGTAACGCAAAAGCACCCTTTGGACATCCGATAGCCGAAGGGAAGCAAACTCCCCTGGAAAATTCTCTTTTTCTAAACGATGGGAGAAACAGAGTCTGATTGAGATGGAATTCTGAAACTACCTTTGGAAGAAACCGTCCGAATCGAGACCCCCGAATCTGAAAACTGCAAAAAGGAATCTCTACAAGACAAGACCTGCAGTTCGGAAATGCGCTGAGCTGAGGAAATCACCACCAAAAAGACAGCCTTACGCGTAAGGTCCTTATCAGTTGCCTTATGTAAAGGCTCAAAGGGGAGGCGCCTGCAATACACTGAGCACCAGGTTTAGCCGCCAAGAAGGACAAGGCCGCCGAAGATGCAGATGTAGATGAAGGACTCCTCATAAAAAACGAGCCACATCCGGGTGAGCTGCTAAGGAGAATCTGGCTACTCGACCACGAAAGCAAGCTAGAGCTGCTATTTGCACTCGCAGAGAGTTATACATGAGACCCTTAGAAAGGCCTTCCTGGAGGAAATCCAGTATCACTGAAATTGAAGCCAGAAGGGGAGAACCGGTCTTCTGCTCACACCATGAAGAAAAGATTTTCCATACCCGGGCAAAAGCGTACGAAGTGGACCGTTTTTCCGTGCTTGTAGAAGCGTGGTAATCACAGGTTCCAAAAACCCTTTATTTCTCAATCTGTTCCTTTCAATAGCCAGGCCGTAAGACCAAAGCGGGAGGGATTTTCCATCTGGGCCCTGGCACAGTAGATCTGGAGTTACCAGAAGTCGCAGTGGAGTGTCATACAGTAAGCGAACAAGGTCTGCGTATCACGGTCTTCGGGCCCAGTCTGGAGCCACCAGGACCATGAGCTCACGATGATGACTGATGCGATGAAGAACTCTTCCTATCAGAGGCCAAGGAGGAAACATAGAATAGTCCCAGCTTTGGCCATGGCTATAGTAGGGCATCGATTCCTGCAGACTCGGGCTGTCTTTTCCGGGAAAAGAATCTGGGCACCTTGGTATTCTGAACCGTGGCCATGAGGTCCATCACCGGAGTTCCCGAGAAATCAGTCTGAATGCCACTGCCGAAAGCGTCCACTCCACCACATCCAACAGAGTTCGACTGAGGAAATCCGCCTGAACATTGGACTGGCCCGCAATGTGAGCCGCTGATAGGCAAAGAACATGAGTCTCCGCCCACTCCAAGAGATGAGATGCCTCCACCGCTGATCTGTCAAGGTTGGGCACTCCAGCTATGGATCTGATGGCCACCTGTCTAAATGTCAAAGTCAGCAAGTTCTTCAGCAGAAGAAAAGAGCGCGGCTCTGCAGGACTGGACGCTCTGTTACAACCGTGACCGAAGTTACACCTGCTCTATGTCTTCCCTCCTTGGCCCTTGATCGGGTGTCTTCTCCATCGCGTCAGACTTCATCAGGGTCTAGTGATCGTGGTAGCTGCAGATTGGCCTCGTCGTCCATGGTATGCGGATTTGATTCAGCTGCTCATGGATCCTCTCTTCGTCTCCCGGACTTCTTCACCATGGTCCGGTGTCCATGGAGGAAGTCTCCCGCTTTGGTCTTACGGCCTGGCTCTTGAAAGGGCGAAGCTGAGGAAGAAAGGTTATGAGGAGTCAGTTATTGCCACTTTGCTTTGAGCGTGGAAGCGTTCTATGACCACAGCTTATGCCCGAGTCTGGCGCACCTTTGAGGCATGGTGTAGGGAGTGTGCTTGGTCTCCCTTTAAAGTATCGATTTCTCAGATCTTGGCTTTTCTTCAGAATGGTCTGCACAAGGGGTTGTCTTATAACTCTCTCAGGGTTCAGGTTGCTGCGCTAGCCTGCTTCCGTGGTCGAGTGATGGGCTGTTCTCTAGCAGCTCATTCGGATGTGGCGCGCTTTCTTAAAGGTTCGCTTCATCTTCGCCCTCCATTGCGGCGTCTGTGTCCTTCTTGGAAGCTGAATTTGGTCCTTAGTGCTTTGCAGGATGCGCCTTTTGAACTCTTGCGTTTAGCCACTGATAAAGATCTTACTCTGAAGACTGTGTTTTTGGGTGGCTATTACCTCGGCGCGCAGAGTTTCTGAAATTCAGGCCTTATCGTGTTGGGAGCCGTTCCTTCAGTTTTCTGAGTCTGGTGTTACTTTTAGGACGGTTCTGTCTTTTTTGCCTAAGGTCGTGTCTGCATTTCATTTGAATCAGCCACTTCTTCTTCCTTCCTTTAGGAAGTCGGATTTTCACTTCTTAGTCTTTTGGATGTTTGTCGGGCTCTTCTTTGCTACTGTTGGTGGAGGTGTACTTTGTACTTATGAAGGCCTAGACCAAGCAGTTTCAGTACTGCTAAATATCCAATATCTAAGAATTAATATACAGATGATAAGTGGAAATTTCTTTTTTTTTTTCTTTCTGTAAATTAGAATGGTATTGAGCAGGCCAGGTGTGGAGCAAGTACCCCCACCTCCTCCCCACCTTTCTCTGACCAAGCAATTGTAAGACAATGAGCCCTGGCCATTCACTGTTTACATGAGTGTGTTTATTAGCCTTTTGGAGACTTTTTTTAGGATGCACAACTATAGTTCCAGGTGACAAGGGGACGGGGCTGACAGGAGAGGGACAGAAATCCTGCTGTCAGGACGGGATAGGAAAATGCTATTGGGGTGGGGGGGTGGGTGGGAACTGAGTCCTGAATCCTTTGAAGTGAGATACAGATTGCTTTTATTTGAGGATGTGCTGAAGTTGTAACTATTAAGGAAATGCAATATATATTTTTCTCCGAGGACAAGCAGGCTGATATTCTCACGTGTGGGTGACATCACGTCGACCCCCGGAGGATTTTAGTAAAAAATTGCAGAAGTCTCTTCTGGAGCGTTCTACCGCGTGAGGCGCCGGTACTGCGCATGCACGAACATGATTTCCCACCCGTCGCGCGGTCACTCTCCTCAGTTCCACGTGTGGCTTCCACATCTTCCTCACCGGTACCGAGGAGTCTCGATGATGGGCGTCGGGCGAAGGCCAAGAAGCACTGTCATCGTTCTCCTTCTCGACACGGTACCGTGAGCTCTGGGTCGTCGAGGCATTCGGCACCCGAGAAGCGTCGATGCCGAGAGATTCGCTCTCCGTCTGTCATGGAGGTATCGACGCGCAGGTCGTCTGGCAGTCCGGTACCGGCTCCTCAGCCTCTGCAGATTCTGCCTCTGAAGCCCGCACCGACACCGCAGCCTTCCCCGACAGCTTCTGTCGATGAGCGTATCAAAGCTATTTTTCCTGATTTTATGGAAGCGGTGCTGCACCATTTGCGTCCGGCACTGGAGGTACCGGTACTGGCGGTGCCAGAGGCTCCTGTGGCACCTAGCCTTTTGCCGGTGGTGAGGTCCCCTTCTCCGGTACCGCTTCCGGTATCGGGGTCGGTAGCCTCCCGGGTCGACTCTTCATTGCCGTCGGTGGAGGAAGCTTCACTGGAGTCTCCTGGGGAGTCGATTTCTCGACACCGTCATCAAGGTCACTGCACCTCCATGTCGAGATGGGCTCGGATCCGGGCTGCTCTTTCTGAGTTGCTAGCCCCATCCGATGATGGCTCATCTGATGAAGATGGGGGTCATGGAGTTTTCTCTGCCGAGGATTCTCTAGGTCTTCCATCTGATTCGACCCCCTCACCTTAGAGACAGCTCTCCCCTCCGGAGAGCTTGTCTTTTTCATCTTTGTGCGGGAAATGTCTGAGGCCATTCCCATCCCTGTGGAGACTGTGGATGAGCCCATTGCCAAGATGCTCGAGGTCCTGGATTATCCATCTTCACCTAAGTCTTGTACCACAGCTCCTTTTCATGATACACTCAGGGAAGTGCTGATGAGGAACTGGGAGAAGCCTCTTTCTTGTCTGTCTATTCCCAAAAAGGCTGAGTCCCAGTATCGGATCCACGGGGAACCCAGTTTCGTCCAGCCTCAGTTGCCTCATGACTCTGCGCTGGTGGATTCCGCTCTCAGAAGAGTTAAGACTTCTAGGTACTTTGCCTTGGCGTCCCCGGGGCGAGAACATAGAACCTTGGATTCTTTTGGGAGGAAGGCGTATCAGGCTGGCATGCTCACTTCCAAAATTCAGTCGTACCAGCTCTTCACGAGCATTCATTTGCGGAACTCAGTGCGGCAGCTTGAGAGCTTGGTTGATGCACTCCCACCAGAGCAGGCCGAGCTTTTTCGCCAAGTGGTCAGGCAGCAGAAGGTGTGTCGCAAGTTCCTGTCCAGTCCAGGGGCATTTACGATACTTGTGATGTGACATCCAGATTTTCTGCTATGGGTATAGTGATGCGCAGACTCTCATGGCTGCGTGCCTCTAACCTGGAGGAAAGAACTCAGCAGAAAATTGCGGATATCCCTTGCCGGGGGGGGGGGGGGTCATCTTTTTGGTGAGGAGGTCGAAGAGTTGATTGATCATCTCTATCAGCGTGATAACGCTATGGACTCTCTCTCCCGCCGGGCGCCTTCTGCATCCGCTTCCTCATCTAGGAAGTTTTTTAAAGGGAAGAGGAGTGCACCCTACGCCTCTAGAGGACGTAAGTACACTTCTGCTTCTCGACAGCCGGTTCAGGCTCTGCCACAGCACGCTCATTCTCGACAACAATGTGCGCCGAAACAGGCCTCTGCAGCTCCCCAGCAAAAACCAGGGACAGGTTTTTGACTGGCTCCAGTTGAGCATAGCCACTGTAAACGTGACCGTGCTGGGCGATCTGCCTGTCGGGGTGGGGGGGGGGGGGGGAGGTTACAATTTTTTCACCAAAGGTGGCCTCTAATAACCTCCGACCGGTGGGTTCTTCAAATAGTCCGGTTAGGATACACCCTCAATCTGGAATCCAAACCTCCAATTGGCTATGCTCTCTGGACTTAAAGGATGCTTATACTCACATCTCGATACTTCCAGCTCACAGGATGTATCTGCGGTTTCGGCTGGGAACGCAGCATTTTCAGTACTGTGTGCTGCCTTTTGGCTTGGCGTCTGCGCCCAGGGTATTTACCAAGTGCCTGGCAGTTGTTGCAGCGTCTCTACGCAGACTGGGAGTGCATGTGTTCCTTTATCTCGACGATTGGCTCGTGAAGAGCACCTCCCAGGAAGGAGCTCTGCAGTCCATGCGGATGACTATTCAAGTGCTGGAGCTACTAGGGTTTGTCATCAATTACCCAAAGTCCCATCTCCACCCGGTTCAAAAATTGGAATTCATAGGGGCTCTGTTGTGCACGAAGACTGCTTGTGCCTATCTTCCCGAGCCACGAGCAGACAACCTTCTGTCTCTGGTCTCCAAGGTTCAAGCGTCTCAACAGATCACAGCTCGGCAGATGTTGAGACTTCTGGGGCACATGGCTTCCACAGTTCATGTGACTCCCATGGCACGTCTTCACATGAGATCAGCTCAATGGACCCTAGTTTCCCAGTGGTATCAAGCTACAGGGAATCTGGGGGATGTGATCCAGCTGTCCACAGACTTTCGGAATTCCCTTCAGTGGTGGACAGTTTGATCCAATCTGGTTTTGGGGCGCCCATTCCAAATTCCCTAGCCACAAAAAGTGTTGCCGAAGGATGCATCCCTCCTAGAGTGGGGAGCTCATGTAGATGGGCTTCATACTCAAGGAGCTTGGTCCCTTCAGGAAAAGTGTCTTCAGATCAATCTCCTGGAGTTGCGAGCAATCTGGAACGCTCTAAAGGCTTTCAGAGATCGGCTATCCAACCAAATTATTTTGATTCAAACAGACAATCAGGTTGCGATGTACTGCAGAAACAAGCAAGGGGGTACCGGATCTCTCCCTCTGTGTCAGGAGGCCATGCAGATGTGGCTTTGGGCTCGCCAACACGGCATGTTTCTCCAAGCCATTTATCTGGCCGGCGTAAACAACAGTCTGGCCGACAGGTTGAGCAGGATCATGCAACCTCATGAGTGGTCACTGAACATGGCTGTAGCCAGAAAGATTTTCCGAGAGTGGGGCACCCCCTTGGTGGCTCTTTTTGCCACTCAACTCAATCACAAGGTCCCTCAGTTCTGTTCCAGACTTCAGGCCCACGGCAGGCTAGCGTCGGATGCCTTCCTCCTTCATTGGGGGGACAGGCCATCTGTGTGCGTATCCTCCCATATCTTTGGTGGGGAAGACTTTGCTGAAACTCAAGCAAGATCGTGGAACCATGATTCTGATCGCTTCCTTCTGGCCGCATCAGATTTGGTTCCCTCTTCTTCTGGAGTTGTCCTCCGAAGAACCGAGGAGATTGGAGTGTTTTCCAACTCTCATTACTCAGAACGAGGGGGCTCTTCTACATCCCAACCTCCAGTCTCTGGCTCTCACGGCCTGGATGTTGAGAGCTTAGAATTTGCCTCCTTGGGTCTTTCAGAGGGTGTCTCCTGAGTCTTGCTTGCTTCCAGGAAAGATTCCACTAAAAGATGTTACTCTTTTAAATGGAAGAGGTTTGTCGTCTGGTGTGACAGCAGGGCCCTAGATCCCTTTTCTTGTCCTACACAGACCTTGCTTGAGTATGTTCTGCATTTATCAGAGTCTGGTCTCAAGACCAACTCTGTAAGAGTTCACCTTAGTGCAATTAGTGCTTACCATCAACATGTAGAAGGTCAGCTTATCTCTGGACAGCCTTTAGTTGTTCGCTTCATGAGAGGTTTGCTTTTGTCAAAGCCCCCGGTCAAACCTCCACCGGTGTCATGGAATCTCAACGTCGTTCTCACCCAGCTGATGAAACCCCCTTTTGAGCCACTGAATTCCTGCCATCTGAAGTACTTGACCTGGAAGGTCATTATCTTGGTGGCTGTTCAGCTCATAGGGTCAGTGAGCTTCAGGCTCTAGTGGTTCATGCTCCTTACCTTAAATGTCATCATAACAGAGTAGTCCTCCGCACGCACCCTAAGATTGTCTTGCCAACATTTTTTCCTCACCCTCATACAAGTCCTGGTGAAAGCAAGCTGCACACTTTGGACTGCAAAAGAGCATTGGCCTTTTACGTGGAGCGGACAAGCCCCCACAGACAGTCCGCCCAGTTGTTTATTTCTTTTAATCCCAACAAGAGGGGAGTTGCTGTTGGGAAACGCACCATATCTAATTGGCTAGCAGATTGCATTTCCTTCACTTACGCCCAAGCTGGGCTGACTTTAGAGGGCCATGTCACGGCTAATAATGTTAGAGCCATGGCTGCGTCAGTGGCTCATCTCAGGTCAGCCACTATTGAAGAGATCTGCAAGGCTGCGACGTGGTCATCAGTCCACACATTCACATCTCATTACTGCCTTCAGCAGGACAGTCGACGCAACAGTCGGTTTGGGCAGTCGGTGCTGCAGAATCTGTTTGGGGTTTAGAATCCAACTCCAACCCTCCTAGGCCCATTTTTATTCTGTTCCAGGCTGCACTCTCAGTTAGATGTTTCTTGTTTTAGGTCAATCCTTGTTATGCCCGCGCCGTTGCGAGGTCCAATTGACCAATGGTTATTGTTTTGAGTGAGCCTGGGGGCTAGGGATACCCCACTCGTGAGAATATCAGCCTGCTTGTCCTCGGAGAAAGTGAAGTTTCTTACCTGAAGCAGGTATTCTCCGAGGACAGCAGGCTGGATATTCTCACAATCCCTCCCTCCTCCCCTTTGGAGTTGATTTCTTTTCATCTATTGGATTCAACTGAGGAGCGTGACTGCGCGATGGGCGGGAAATCGTGTTTGCACATATGCAGCACCAGCGCCTCGCGTGTTAGAATGCTCCAGAAGAGACTTCTGCGATTTTTTTACTAAAATCCTCCGGGGGCCGACGAGATGTCACCCACATGTGAGAATATCCAGCCTGCTGTCCTCGGAGAATACCTGCTTCAGGTAAGAAGCTTTGCTTTATGTGGGCAATTGTAAGAAACAAATGGCATATCCTGCATGACGTATGATGTATTCCTGAGAACCAGTTCTTTGTACTACAGCCTATATAACTGCCTGGTCTGGAAGACAAAGGGAGTCGATGAAAATCTTCCTCAGTCTATCTCAATAGATTAAGGAATATGCGACCATCTCCATGGCTCCTCCCTTTTTTATGTTTCCTCAATACCATGTTTCTTATGTGCTGCTCCTAATTTTATTATTTCTTATTTTTCATGTTCTTGGGTAAGAATAAAATGTTGATAATGTGAGAAGCTTCTCTTGTTTATAGTTTTTGGTACTTAGCAAGCCTGAGGGTCTAAGAAATCAGTTTAGGAATTTGTGGGGTTGAGGCGCTGGGTTTTGGTTCCGAGACCCGGCACCAACAGACCCAAACACTACCTTCAGGTCACTAATGAGTTTCATTGTTCTGACCACCTTTTTGTTCTGTTGTCTGGTTCCAGGCGCGATTATGTGGCGTCCAAGGTGATCATTGCTCGATGGCTCAAAGAAGCCATTTCTTCGGCTTACTTACTGAAGGGGGTTTCTCCTCCGGAAGTTTTGCGTTCTCATTCGACTTGGGTGCAGGCTACTTCCTGGGCTGAAACTGGTATTCTTCCTTTGGAGGACATTTGTCGGGCGGCTACTTGGGCTTCTTGGCATTCTTTTGTCAAACACTATAGGTTTGATGTAGCAGCGCGGGGTGATGCTCACTTTGGGGTGACTGTTTTCTCTCAGAGAGCAGCGGCTTCCCACCCTATTTAGGGGATTGCTTTTTTACATCCCACCAGTTCCTGGATTCATCTGCTCCTGAGGCTAAGGAAGGTAAAATTATGTCTTACCTGATAATTTTCTTTCCTTTAGTCGCAGCAGATGAATTCAGGATCCCTGCCCTGTTGTTTGCCGCACATTCTTTTGTCTTTGCATTTCAGCTGATGATGTACCGATTAAAAAGAAAAAGAAGAGAACAGCAGAAGTGTAGATTTTGATAAGAAAATGTGAATCTTGACATAGCTCTTTACTAATGGTTCACTTTGGACTCGTTTGGTGTTTTTTTGAGTCCTATTTTATCTATTGTTGGAGTCGGCTGTTGCCGCTTTGTTGTGAGGAGGTTTTTTTCTTGTTTGCTATATTTTATTCTCCTCTGCTTGGGGATGCAACATATATTGAAGTAAGAGGGAGCTGGATGTCCAGTATCACTGCTTCTTTCAGTGTTCTCTATCTCCATCTGCTGGTAGGCGGATACAACCCACCAGTTCCTGGATTCATCTGCTGCAACAAAAGGAAAGAAAATTATCAGGCAAGACCTAATTTTACCTTTCTTCACTTGGTGTGTAATTAAACTCTGGAATTCGTTGCCAGAGAATGTGGTAAAGGCGGTTAGCTTAGCAGAGTTTAAAAAAGGTTTGGATGGCTTCCTAAAGGAAAAGTCCATAGACTGTTATTAAAGTGATTTGGGGAAAATCCACTGCTTATTTCTGGGATAAGCAGCATAAAATGCATTGAACTTTTTCGAGATCTTGCCAGGTATTTGTGACATAGATTGGCCACTGTTGGAAACAGGATGCTGGGCTTGATGGACCTTTGGTCTGTCTCAGTGTGGCAATACTTATGTAGGGGCCTCTTCGCTTTTTATTTACTTCAATTTATTGTCTTTGATTAAACTCAAAGCAATTTTAAACATCTTTAAAACAAGAACCAAACCAAAGTACAATAAAATCCTAAATAGTCAATTCCTACCTAATAATCTTCCTCCTTACTCTAGTACAAAATAAAATGCAAATATCCATCTATCTTAAAAATAGGTCCTCCTCACATACCTCCTACTATTCTTGATTAGTCAAGCCTTTACTGCTTTCTGAAAGTGCAATGAATATTCATGCAGCTAATATGCATTCATTGGAAATTCTGTATATGCAAATTTTATTTCCATTCCATCCTTTTGTGGATATCTTGAAAACTAGACTGGCTGTGGGGGTCACCAGGATGGGTTTGGGAAGTCCTGGTGAAGACTCTGAGCTTGTTTTCCTGGAGAGAGATAATTGTTGATTAAAAAAATGAAGCAGGGCATCCCATGATAGGATTCCAGGGCAGCTTCTGGCCTCTTAGTTGAAACCATGTGTGGAAGAAATAACATTTGTGAAATGATCTATTTGTTTTGCAGATTTAGTAGATACACACAGCTAACCAGTCAATCATAGTATTAACAGCAGTGACTCCTACAGAATTGGAGCGTTTTGTTAAGTTTTGTTATTCCAGCAACAAGAAAGAAAAATGCAGTAATTCAGATTATAAACCAAACCACTTTATTATAGGTGTAAACCAGAGACAGTTGAAGTCTGATTTTGTGACTTCTTACCCCATCTGTGGTTACTAAGCAGACACTGAGGGAAGACTGTAATCATGTAGGTCTAGACTCTGGAGTGTTTTGATTGGCCTTAGAATGTGAACTCTCTCTCTTATGTTAAAGTTTTAATTATGTTTAAAATTTATATCGGCACACTCTAAAATAGATTAAAACATAACCTAATTATTGATTAACAACAATATGTGACCATCTCTGGGAAAAGGTGACTGAAGTATCATCTAAAATGTTGAGAATAGCTGATTTTTATATAGTGGTCGATAGTAGTAATTGACTTAAAAAAATTATTTTCTTTTTCTTATAGTAGATCTTTCAGATTTGTGTATTAGCACTCATATGTGTACTATGATTGTTAAAAAATTATAAATAAAGAATTAAAAAAAAGAGAATAGCTGATTTTTTTAATGTTTTTTTTTTGTCATGGATCCACAGACAGTCTTCACAAGTTACATATTTGAACTTTTGTAACTTTTTTTTTTTCTTCACATGAAAGGATGGGGTTTGGACTGTGGCATTACAAATCATTTAGTCAAAAAGGTGGTCACATATATATGACAGTACCTTCAGACAATACACAAGAGCAGCAACATCCACATTGAATATTGCCAAGTCTCTCTCTAATCTCATCGAGTGCCACTATTATGTGAGCTTGTGACATGCCTTATTTCTGGGGAAAAAGCTTTCTTGAATAAATGTGTCTTAAGTACTTTCCAGAAAGACTCCATCCGTAGCTCAGAGGGCAGTGCATTCCAAAGCTGGGCACCAGCTATTTTGAAAGTACTGGACCAAAGTGCATGTAAACTTTCTGTGTGACATGAAAGCACATCTAAAAGATTATTCCTTGTCATCAAGCAGATGAAGCCATTATGTATGGGTTGTGTCCATCAACCAGCAGGGGGGAGATAGAGCGCACTCAATTTTCACAGTGCCTCATGGCCAGCTAGCTCCACTGCCTCTTCAGTATTCTCTATCTCCCCAAGCAGGGTGGCTGCAGCTTCTTCGATCTCCATCAAAAATCTGCCTGGGGTGGCTCCTGGCTTGCCAGTTGTTAGCTGGGGTGTTAGAGGCTATAGCAGCTTCACTTTGAAGGCACATAGGTCAGACCTTTCCCTGCCTTACCCATGCCCCCGTGGATGTGGACATATTAACTTGCTTTTCCCTGTCCTTTCCTACTCAGTGGATGCAGGCACATTGGTTCGCCTTTCCCTGCCTTTCCCACTTATCTGAGCCTCCGGATAGTTTTTATTTACCTCTTTTGCCTCTGCTTTCCTCACAGTGGAAAATAAATAAATAAATAATTAATTAAAGTTGCGTCGCGCTTTAGCGCAGCGATCCTGGAAAAGAGGTTTTTTTCTTGAGAGTCTTCTGCAGGACCGGAGCTGTGATACTCGGTCTAGTGAGGTAAGAGTGTTTTCTGACTCCTCCGGGGTGGGCCCACGATCGGGACGTTTTTGGCGCGAACCGCCATTTTTGAATTTTACCGCCGTTTTCGGCGATGGCTGCGGAGACTGTAAAGCGCTGTTCTAAATGTGGCAAGCGCAAATCAGCAGCGGGGCTCTGTAATTCGTGCTGTACAGACGGTAGAGCCGGCCCGAGCATGGCGAGCGGCGATCTTTTGCGCTCTGAGCTGGCAGCGGACGCCATTTTGGATTTTCCACATGGCGTGGCCTCCGTTGCGAAGGAGAGCCCTGAATCCGGGGGGGGGGGGGGTCCTCTGAGTGAGGCTAATAGAGCTGGTAGCCCTGGGCAGGATCCGGGTGGTCAGGGAGCAGTTTTCTCCCCTAATTTTGTTTTAATGCTGCATAGGGCATACATGCTTAAAAGAGCTCTTCCACAGGGTTCTTTGGACCCTCTACCTGCCCCCCCCCCCCCCGGTGGATCCTGGCCTTTTGGAGGTGGCTTTGCCTGTTGCTTATCCTCCTGATAAACGCAGAAGGGTTAATTCCCCTTCTGAGTGTGGCGCACCCCCCTTTTCCCCTCCCGTGGTCGGGCTATGAGGATTCTGAGGGGTCTGGCAGAACTTCTTCGGCTGAGGAGCCAGAGTCGGGTGCAGAATTGCCACAGGAGCTTGATGATCCGTCTGCGGTGAGGATTTTCCATCGCGAGGAGCTGCCAGCGCTTATTTCAGATGCCTTTCAAGCCCTCTCGATTGAAGATCCTGGGAGTGGCACAACCTCCTCTGTTAATCCAAGGATGGCTAGTTCCAGAAAGCCTGCTCAAGCCTTTCCTTTGCATGACTCCATTCAAGAGCTTATTTCGGCTCAATGGGCTGACCCTAAGGGACCTTTGAAGGTTGCCAGGGCTATGGGGCAATTATACCCTCTGAGTGAGGAACATTTGGCTCGCTTTGAAATGCCTAAAGTGGATGCCCTGGTCACGGCTGTGACAAAGAGAACTACCCTCCCTGTTGAAGGAGGTGTTGCCCTGAAGGATATTCAAGAACGCAGGCTTGATTCAGCTCTGAAGCGGTCCTTTGATTTGGCAGGTCTCACTGTTCGGGCGTCTGCATGCAGTTGTTATGCTGCTAGAGCCTGCCTGGCTTGGTTACAGCAGGCAGTGGAACAGCCCGGTGATGGAGCGGAGACCTTATCTGAAGTGGCTCCGCGGATGGAATCGGCCTTGTCCTTTTTGGCTGACGCTCTTTATGATATGGTCAGAGCTTCGGCTAAACAAATGGCTGTAGCAGTGGCGGCTTGCCGCACTCTTTGGCTATGACATTGGGCGGCGGACATGGCCTCTAAGCAAAGGTTGATGAAGTTGCCCTTTCAAGGCCTTCTTCTGTTTGGTGAGGAGCTGGAAAACATTGTTAAAGGCCTGGGGGATTCCAAACCTCAGCGCTTGCCCGAAGATAGGCCGAAGCGTTCCTCTAAGGGTCAGGCGGTCCGCTCCTCTTACAGACCTCGCTTCCGTGAAGCTAGAAGGTACCGCCCGGGGCGTGCTGCTGGGTTCACTTCGCGTGCCTGCTTTCAGCAGAGAAACTTCTTTCGCTCGGACAAACGTTCCGCAGCTGCCGGTTCAAGGCCTGGAGTTCAGGGGTGACCCTCTCAATGATGGTGCGCTGGCCCCCTTCTCGTTTCCTGTCATCGGAGGAAGACTTTCCCTCTTTTTCGAGGAGTGGGCCAAAATCTCCACAGATCAGTGGATCTTGGACCTGATCAGAGACAGATACCGAATAGAATTCGATGCCCCGGTGAGAGACGTGTTTGTGGAGTCCCGATGCGGTTCTGCCGCCAAACGGGGCGGCGGTAGAGGAGACTTTGCACAGTCTGTGCTGGATAGGGGCTGTGACACCGGTGCCTCCCGCCAAACAAGGTCTAGGCCGCTACTCCATTTACTTTGTGGTGCCACGAAAAGGTGGGTCTTTTTGCCCGATCCTGGACTTAAAAGAGCTAAACAAGTCCTTAAGAGTGCGGCATTTTCACATGGAAACCCTGCGCTCCGTCATTGCGGCGGTACAGCCAGGAGAGTTTCTCACGTCTCTGGACCTGAAAGAAGCTTACTTGCACATACCAATTTGGCCCCCGCACCAGAAGTTTCTGCGGTTTGCGGTATTGGGAAAACATTTCCAGTTTCGGGCCTTGCCTTTTGGCCTCAGCACAGCTCCCCGAACCGTCTCCAAGGTAATGTTGGTAGTAGCTGCCTTTCTCAGGCGAGAGGGTATCCGGGTTCACCCGTACCTAGACGACTGGCTCATCAGAGCAGACTCAGAAAAAGAGAGTCATCTAGCTACAGCCAGAGTGGTTTCAGTCTTTCAATCTCTGGGCTGGGTCGTCAATATGGCCAAAAGTTACCTGACCCCTCGCAATCTCTAGAATATTTGGGGGCCAGGTTCGACACAGCCTCGGACTATGTGTTTCTTCCCGAGCAAGGCGGTGCAAGCTTCAGAATCAGGTCCATCTGCTCCTGAGGATGCCCCGCCCACGAGCTTGGGACATTGTCCAGCTGTTGGGATCGATGATGGCACCTTGGAAGTGGTGCCATGGGCGAGAGCGCGCCTGAGACCTCTACAGTATTCTCTACTTCAACAATGGTCTCCAGTATCTCAGGATTATCAGTGCAGACTTTCTTGGCTCCCTGCGGCCCGCCTCAGTATGGAGTGGTGGCTCTCGGACAGCATGTTGCGGCACATTGCCAGGGGAAGCATGCCCAGGGTCTGTGGATGCCCGACGAGTCGGAGTGGTCTATCAACCGCCTGGAGTTGAAAGCGGTGTTTCTGGCTCTTCTGGCCTTTCAAGTGACGCTGGAAGGTGCAGCGAAGGGCGACTAAAATGATAGCGGGGATGGGACGACTTCCCTATGAAGAAAGACTAAGGAGGCTAGGGCTGTATAGCTTGGAGAAGAGACGGCTGAGGGGAGACATGATAGAGGTATATAAAATAATGAGTGGAGTGGAACAGGTGGATGTGAAGCGTCTGTTCACGCTTTCCAAAAATACTAGGACTAGGGGGCATGCGATGAAACTACAGTGTAGTAAATTTAAAACAAATCGGAGAAAATTTTTCTTCACCCAACGTGTAATTAAACTCTGGAATTCGTTGCCGGAGAAAGTGGTGAAGGCGGTTAGCTTAGCAGAGTTTAAAAAGGGGTTGGACGGTTTCCTAAAGGACAAGTCCATAAACCGCTACTAAACGGACTTGGAAAACTCCAAAATTCCAGGAATAACATGTATAGAATGTTTGTACGTTTGGGAAGCTTGCCAGGTGCCCTTGGCCTGGATTGGCCGCTGTCGTGGACAGGATGCTGGGCTCGATGGACCCTTGGTCTTTTCCCAGTATGGCATTACTTATGTACTTATGGAAGGATTGGCTGTCCGAGTGATGTCGGACAACACGACAGCAGTGGCCTACATAAATCGACAAGGCGGCACTCAGTGCAGAGCTCTAGCCGCGCAGGCCGAACAAATTTGCCACTGGGCCGAGCTGCATCTACAGTCCCTGTCAGCAGCTCACATTGCAGGTTAGAGCAACGTTCAAGCCAACTATCTAAGCAGGCATCAGATCGATCCAGCGGAGTGGGAACTAGCAGGCAATGTATTCCTGCAGATATGTGCCAAATGGGGCAAGCCAGTGATGGATCTTATGGCGACCAGTTCCAATGCCAAAGTCCCGTGCTTCTTCAGCAGACGGAGGGATCCTCGCTCTGCTGGGTTGGATGCCTTGGCTCAACCCTGGCGCCTGGGCTTGCTGTATGTCTTCCCTCCATGGCCCTTGATAGGGCGAGTGCTCCTTCGGATTTGGCTGCATCCAGGAGAAGTGGTGCTCATCGCCCCGGATTGGCCCAGGAGGCCTTGGTATGTGGACCTCCGACAGATGCTGTTGGAGGCTCCCTTTCCGTTACCTCTGGTTCCGCACCTGTTGTCACAGGGTCCGGTGGCCATGGAGGATGTCTGCCGCTTTGGTCTTATGGCATGGCGATTGAGAAGGCGCAATTGAGAGATAAAGGCTACTCAAATCAGGTAATTTCCACTCTCCTGCAGGTCCGTAAGGGCTCCACTTCCGTGACTTATGCCAGGATTTGGCGCCAGTTTGAAGTCTGGTGTGTTTCAAGAGCGCTTTCTCCGTTGCGGGCTCCTGTTTCGCCGATTCTGGACATTTTGCAGGATGGTGTACACAAAGGCTTGGCCTATAATTCCCTGCGGGTGCAAGTGGCAGCATTGGCCTCCCTGCGTGGCAAGGTTGAAGGCGTGTCCTTAGCTGCTCATCCAGATGTGGCACGGTTTCTTAGAGGGGTGCTTCGGCTCCGTCCTCCCATGCGGGCACCTTGTCCAGCTTGGAACCTGGGGTTAGTAGTGAAGGCCCTTCAGGGGGCTCCCTTTGAACCGCTTCGGCGTGCTTCAGAGAAAGATTTGACACTGAAGGCCGTCTTGTTAGTGGCCATTATCTCGGCGAGACGGGTGTGAGAGCTCCAGGCGCTGTCCTGTAGAGACCCTTTTCTGCAATTCTCAGAGTCAGGGGTCACGGTTCGGACCGTGCCTTCCTTCATGCCTAAGGTGGTTTCAGTGTTTCACCTAAACCAGCCTGTTTTTCTTCCCTCCTTTGTTGAGGAGGAGTTTCCAGATTCATTTGGGCAGTTGCACCTTTTGGATGTGCGCAGGACTCTGTTGCAGTATCTGCGAATTACAAATTCTTTCAGGATCTCTGATCATCTTTTTGTGCTGTTTGCAGGTCCTCGCAGAGGGTCTTCAGCGTCTAAAGCCAGTATTGCCCGTTGGCTCAAAGAAGCTATCTTTTCAGCATATCTGCTGTCTGGCCGGGCTCTGCCTGAAGCCTTTAAGGCACATTCCACTAGAGCGATTTCCTCTTCCTGGGCGGAAACTGGAGCATTATCTCTTCATGAGATTTGCAGTGCTGCAACATGGGCTTCTAAGCTCTCTTTCGCCCGACATTACAGGCTGGATGTGGCTGCCAGGAGGAATGCGCGTTTTGGAGCACAGGTGCTAGCACGTGGTGTGGCTTGTTCCCACCTTATTTAGGGATTGCTTTGTTACATCCCATACGTAATGGCTTCATCTGCTTGATGACAAGGAAGGGAAAATTAGGTTCTTACCATGATAATTTTCTTTCCTTTAGTCATAGCAGATGAAGCCATGAGCCCTCCCTGTATGATTGTCTGTATTGCAGTGATTCTGTTTTTAGGTGCTGTTCTTGTTTCCTGAAGTTATATTCCTTCCTTGGGGAGTCGGAAAACAGTCTTCAGGATTCTTGTTACAGTTCTAGGAGGATGAGTTCATTCCCTCTAGTTCATGTTTTGGGAGGATGAGTTTATTCCCTCCAGGTGGATGCAAGTATTCCCTCCGTTTATACAAAGAGGAGGACGAGTTTATTCTCTCCAGGAGGATGAGTTTATGCCCTCCTTTTTTGGCGTTTATGCCCTTGTTAAGTGGCCATCGTTCGCTGTGAGGAAAGTTCATGTTATTCCCATTGCGGTTTGCCATACTGCTTTGGAAGCTTCAAATTCTGAAGAGGCAGTGGAGGTAGCTGGCCATGAGGCACTGAGAAAAATTGAGTGCTCTCTATCTCCCCCTGCTGGTTGATGGACACAACCCATACGTAATGGCTTCACCTGCTATGACTAAAGGAAAGAAAATTATCATGGTAAGAACCTAATTTTCCCTTTTCGGCTGAGCAAAGTGTTCATGTACAGCAGTATGTTTTTAAAGTTGATGCTTGATTGGGGGACTCATTATGCAAGGCCTTGTGAATCTGTAACAAGACCTTGAGTTGAACCCACCAATTCACTGGAAGGCAATGCAAATCAAAGGGAATAGGTGTTCTAGAACATTTTAATAGTTATTTTGCCGCTGCATTTTGCGCTGCCTGTATCACACAGTCATCGGCGGTGAGCATGTTTGTATTCAAAGCGGGCTTTGGCTTTGAATATCCAGTTATTTTTAAGTCAGTTAAAACATATTTGCTTAAGTCGATATTCATCACTTAAGCGGCCATGGGTTACCGCATAAAAATAGGACAGACATTTATGTAGTAAACCTGGCTGCTTAGGGCAAGGTTCTATATAAGGCACTTAAAAAATCCAAGCAGTAAACATTTTGACTAAGAGTATTCTTTAAGCGGCGCCTAGATTTAGGCGTGGTATATAGAATACACTTAGTTGATATCCCAGCGCCTAAAACTATTCGTCTCCATTTACACCAATGAAAATGTGGTGTAAATCCCTGCGCATGTATTTACGCACACTGGGCCATATTCTATAACTACAGTATGTGTGTAACTTTTGGAACTCCCACAAAACACCCATTTCCCCACCCATGGCCATGCCCTTTTTGAACTGCACACATTTAGGCACAGTTCATTACAGAATACACTTAGCGAGTTGTGCACATAAAGCCTAATTATTGCCAATTAGTGCTCATTATTGCTGTTATCAACATTGTTCCTTGTCATCAAGCAGATGAATCCATTACGAGTGGGTTGTGTCTATCAACCAGCAGGGGGAGATAGAGAGCATTGAAAAACCATAGTGCCTCATGGCCAGCTAGCTCCATCTGAACACAAAAAGTGGGAGAGCGACCAAGGATACCAGAGACTGGAAGATGCATTACAAGCAGCACGTGTAGCGGATTGACCAGACCATGTGGTACATTTTTTTTAAACAGACTTTTTCAAGACTGCTGTGAAATTATCAAGGCGTTTATAAACATCACTCTTCTGCAGCACCTTGCACAGCAGACTCCTGATGCAGGCCTGACGGCCGAAACACAATGTTGTGTCGAGTTTCAAACCACCAATAAATCTTGTTTTGAAGAACATCTTCCAGTCTCTGGTATCCTTGGTCGCTCTCCCACTTTTTGTGTTCTGTTGTCTTGTACCGTGGGACGTTTGAGTTCTCCGCTTACCAGCGGATTTCCTCTCTCAGCTAGCTCCATCTGCCTCTTCAGTATTCTCTATCTCCCCAGCAGGGTGGTTGCAGCTTGTTCAAGCTCCTTCAGAAAATCTGCCTGGGGTGGCTCCTGTGCTTTTGCCAGTTGTAGCAGGGGTGTTGTGGCTGATGGTGCCCACTTTAAAGGCAAATAGGTTAGCCCTTTCCCTGCCTTACCCGGCCCCCGATGTGGAAGTAGACAAATAGGCAAGCCCTGTCCCTATCTTTGCCCACGCTGTGGATGCAGGCACATAGGTTCGCCCTTTCCCTGCCTTTCCCATGCTACTGATTTTCCGGAGTTGGAAATTTGCCTCTTTCGCTGTTGCCTCAAACTTTCCTCAAAGCATTAAAAAAAAAAGTTGCGTCGCGCTTTGGTGCTGCGATCCCAGAAAAGAGGTTTTCTTCTGATTGTGCAGCGTGACCGGAGCTTGGAGACTCGGTCTGGTGAGCTAAGAGCATTTTGTAGCTCCTCCGGGGAGGGCCCGTGTTCGGGACGATTTTGGCGCAAATCCGCCATTTTGAATTTCTGCCGCTTTCGGCGATCGCTGCTGAGAAAGTAAAGCGCTGTTCTGTTTGTGGCAAGCGCAAATCTGCAGCGGGGCCCTGTAAGGCGTGCTTTTCAGAAGGTAAAGCCGGCCCGAGCATGGCGAGCGATGTTCCTTCCCACTCCGTGGAGCTGACAGCGGGCGCCATTTTGCAACAGCATGGCGCAACCCCTGCTGAGGCGGAGGGGTTTGAGCCTGGAGGGGCGCCTCGTGTGGAGGCTGATATAAGAGATGTTTTCCCCAGACTGGAACCGGGAGGCCAGGGTGAGCCATTTTCCCCTGAATTTGTTTTATTGCTGCATAATGCATACATGTTAAAAAGAGCTCTTCCACAGGGGTCCTCTGCGGCCCTGCTTTCTGTATCCCCTACAGTGGAGTCTGGCCTTGGATTACCGTCAGGCGCGTTTTCCCCTGACAGATGGCCGCAAGACAAACGCAGAAGGGTGGATTCCCCTTCAGAGAGTGGCGCACCCCCCCCCCCCCCGCCCCCCGTGGTCGGGATGTGAGGACTCTGAGGGGTCTGACAAGCCTTCGTGGTTTGGAGAGCCAGACGAAGGTGCAGGATTGCCACCGGATCCAGATGATCCTTCCGCGGTGAGGATTTTCCACCGTGAGGAGCTGCCAGCGCTTATTACTGATGCCTTGCAGGTCCTCTCTATAGAAGACCCTGGGAGTACTGAGACCTCCTCTGGTAATCCGAGGATGGCAAGTACTAAGAAGCCTGCTCGAGCCTTTCCTTTGCATGACTCCATCCAAGAGCTTATCACGGCTCAATGGGCTGACCCCGAGGGGCCTTTGAAAGTCGCCAGGGCTATGGGGCAATTATACCCTCTAAGTGAGGAGCATTTGGCGCGCCTAGTAGTGCCTAAAGTAGATGCCCTAGTCATGGCTGTGACAAAGAAAACTACCCTCCCAGTGGAAGGAGGAGGTGCCCTGAAGGACATGCAGGACCGTCACCTGGAGGCAGCTATGAAACGGTCCTTTGAAATTTTAGGTCTATCCTTACGGGCATCAGCCTGCAGCTGCTCCGCTGCCCGAGACTGCCTCGCTTGGTTACAACAGGCAGTGGAACAGCCCGGAGATGGAGCGGAGCCCCTTATGAAGGTGGCACTGCGGATGGAGTTGGCCTTGTCTTTTTTGGCTGACGCCCTTTATGATCTGGTCAGAGCTTTGGCTAAGCAGATGGCTGTAGTGGTGGCAGCTCGCCGTCTTCTGTGGCTACGGCATTGGGCAGCTGACATGGCCTCTAGCAAAGGTTGGTGAAGTTGCCCTTTCAAGGCCTTCTCCTGTTTGGGGAGGAGTTGGAGAAAATTGTGAAAGGCCTGGGGGATGCCAAACCCCAGCGCTTACCTGAGGATAGGCCGCGGCCTTCTTCCAAGGGTTAGGCGGTTCCCTCCTCTTGCAGACCTCGCTTCCGTGAAGCTAGAAGGTACCGCCCGGTGCGTTCTGCTGGGTTCACTTCGCGTGCCCGTTTTCAGCAGAGGAACTCCTTTTGCTCGGACAAACGTTCCGCAGCAGGAGGCTCGAGACCTGGAGTTCAAGGGCGACCCTCTCAATGATGCTGCGCCGGCCCCCTCCTCGATTCCTGTGATAGGAGGACGACTTTTCCTCTTTCTTGAGGAGTGGGCCAAGATTACCTCAGATCAGTGGGTCTTGGGCCTGATCAGAGAAGGCTACAGAATAGAATTCAATGCCCCAATAAGAGACATGTTTGTGGAGTCCCGATGCGGTTCTGCTGCCAAACGGGCGGCGGTAGAGGAGACCCTGCAAGGCTTGATTCACATAGGGGCGGTTTCCCCCGTACCTCCTGTCGAATGCAGCTCTGGCCGTTGCTCCATTTACTTCGTGGTGCCGCGAAAAGGAGGGTCTTTTCGGCCTATCCTAGACTTAAAAGAAGTCAACAAGTCTCTGAATGTGCGGCATTTTCACATGGAAACCCTGAGCTCCGTCATAGTGGCGGTACAGCCAGGAGAGTTTCTCACGTCTCTGGACCTGAAAGAAGCTTACTTGCACATACCAATTTGGCCCCCGCACCAGAGGTTTCCAGTTTCGGGCCTTGCCTTTTGGCCTCGCCCAGCTCCCCGAACCTTTTCCAAGGTAATGGTGGTAGTAGCTGCTTTTCTCAGGCGAGAGGGTATTCGGGTTCACCCATACCTAGACGACTGGCTCATCAGAGCAGACTCTGCGGAAGAGAGTCATCAGGTTACAGCCAGAGTGGTGTCTGTACTGCAATCTCTGGGCTGGGTCGTCTATATAGCCAAAAGTCACCTGACACCCTCTCAATCTCTAGAATATTTGGGGGTCTGGTTCGACACTGCCTCGGGGATGGTCTTCCTACCTGAGCAAAGGCAGTGCAAGCTTCAGAACCATGTGCGTCTGCTCCTGAGGATGCCTTGCCCGCGATCTTGGGACATAGTCCAGCTGTTGGGGTCGATGACGGCCACTTTGGAAGTGGTGCCTTGGGCGAGAGCGCACCTGAGACCTCTGCAGTGCTCCCTGCTTCAACGGTGGTCTCCAATATCTCAGGATTATCAATGCAGACTCACGTGGCTCCCTGCGGCCCGCCTCAGTATGGAGTGGTGGCTCTGACAGCATGCTGCAGCAAGGAATGCTGCTAGCGCTCCCCGATTGGTGCCTGGTGGTAACAGATGCCAGCCTGAAGGGCTGGGGTGCACATTGCCAGGGAAGGCATTCCCAGGAATTTTGGACACCCGAGGAATCGGAGTGGTCCATCAATCGCTTGGAGTTGAAAGCGATTTTCCAGGCTCTTCTGGCCTTTCATTTGACCCTGGAAGGATTGGCTGTCAGAGTTCTGTCGGACAACACGACAGCAGTGGCCTACATAAATCGCCAAGGAGGCCGCACAGATTTGCCACTGGGCCGAGTTTCATCTGCAGTTTCTGTCAGCAGCACATATTGCAGGTCAGAGCAACGTGCAAGCCGATTATCTGAGCAGGAATCAAATTGACCTAGCGGAGTGGGAACTTGCAGACAAAGTATTCCTGCAGATATGTGCCAAATGGGGAAAGCCCGTAATGGATCTTATGGCGTCAAGCAGTCTGTGGCAGAAAGCCTCATGCTTGTTGTTTAAAAAGGGAGCTGCTAGCTGGGGCGGTTTTACCCTTCCTAAGCCTCTTATGTGGGACTCTTATGAGGCATATAATCAAGTGGGCAGCAGTGCTCAGGACCTTACAGGTTATTCAGCTCTGGGCATAGCACTCTCGGCATTAGGTGATTCAGCTTCTATTTTTGCCCTCTCTGGGAACTATGGCGAGATAACATCTCAGCACGGTAGGCTAAGCTAATGTTTCTAGCTTCCTAACCAAAATATTTCTGATGCCCATTTGTTTTATGCTATGTCAGCCAACGTTTGCTCTGAAGCATGTTTTGCATGGCATCCTCAGTTAATAAAATAAAATAAAAAAATAATAAATACATAAATAAATAGAATAAATAAACAAAATGGTTTCTCTCTGTTTTCAGCCATGTTTCCTTCTATTTTCTTCTCAATGCTGTATCTAGGTTACTTTTATGGTGCTGAGGTACGTGAGGTCATGCAGCTTTACAGATTGGGCCAGTTTGGTTGTAGACTGACAGGGATTACCTGGTGGAGAGCAGTATATAACCAGCTTGTCTCAAGCTCATCTTTCCTATCCTCTCCCTCCCTGCCTACCTTTGCCACCTTTCCTGAGGGTGCGAAGGTCTAGAATAAGAAGCTCTTAATGTAGTTTTCAAATTTCAGTTTCCAATTTTTCTTATGATTTTACTCCAATGCTGGACCATGTCCAGAAGGCAGCAGCAGCATTGATTAGGTATGTGTGGACTGCTGTTTTTCTACCGGTATTAGTTTCTCCTCTCCGTCCTAACTAGACTGTTCAATTCAGCCATGGGTAGAGCTTGTTGTCTCATTTGTCGGGGCACACTCATCCGATCAAGGCTGAATGAGACTATAAGAACATCAGTGTTGTCATTCTGGGACAGACCAAAGGTCTGTCACGCTCAGCGTCCCAACTCCAACAGTAGCCACCTCTGTTCCCAGGCTCTCCACTGATTCTCCACTGAATGTCTGGTCTTGGGTTGCCCTGTTTAGTGCTGATGTTCATCACCTCTATCCAGTTTAATCTCTTTGTATACTGTTTCCTTTGGGATTATCCTCAACAGGTCACCTAGGTACTGTAATGTTGCAGTTACAGGAGTTATACCTAGTTTACAATTTTGGCATAAGTCTGCTGTTATGTGTCTTTCTGCTGTCTCACACATAATGGTTAGTTCTCCCGCTCTCAGCAATGAAGTGGTGCGGGTTCAGGCTCTCCTTGTTCGTGACGCTCAATTTGCACCATTTCAAGAGAGGTGGGCCCAGATGAGAAGGATATGCATTCAGGTTTGTTCATCCTTTGTCAGATGTTTTCCTAGAATCTCGTTGCCGTTTCCGCATCACATGCCGGGGCCGTCAGAGCTACTCTCTGCAGATTTCTGCTCCTTTGAGCAATTTTCTCCTGTCCCTCGGGCAGATCAGTGGCAATTGATCATTACTCCATTTACTTTCTGGTTTAAAGAAAGGCAGACAGTTTTTTCCATCCAATTTTAGATTTCAAGGCGCTCAGTCAAGTCCTTTAAGTGCTCTCCTTTCGGATGGAGTCTTTATGGCAGTGCGGTCAGGGGAGTTTTCTGACATCTCTCGATTTTACAGAAGCCTATTTTCACATTCCTATTTGTTCTGCACATCGTTTCCTTTGTTTTCTTTTGCAGTGCTAGTCCACCATTTTCAGTTTCAGCCTCTTCCCTTTGGGTTGGCATCTACTGTTCGTACGTTTACCACAGTCAGGGTAGTTGTGGTAGAGGCTCTCACAATGGAGGGCATTTTAGTGCATCCTGATTTGGATGATTTGTTGATCCGGGCAAGGTCTTCCCACAAGTATCTTTAGGTGGCAGCTTGGGTGGTACCATTCTTGCAGGTCCTAGATTGGGTAGTTAATGTGCAGAAGAGCAGTCTTCTGCCTTCTCTGTCGATTACGTATCTGGGGGTCAGGTTCGACACAAGCCACGGTTGCGTGTTCTTCCGTCGACTCGGGTCCTCAAGTTGCAGACTCAGATTTCATCACTTCGGGCAGATTTTACTCCTTTGGTGGGATGTTCTCTACAGCCTTGGGAACCAGTCCGGCAGTTATCAAGGTGGTGGCCCGGCCAGGACTCACAAGAGATCTCTTCAGACCTAGTGGTTGTCGAGATGGTCATTTCAGAAGGTTTCGCTTCATCAAACTTTGCCTCTTTCACTCTAAGTGCAGACATGTTTATATTGGTGGTTTTGGGAGTCCAATTTGTTTGAAGGTATGCTTCTAGATCAGGCCAGATGGTCTGTAGTGACGACAGATGCTAGTTTCCTCGGCTGGGGAGCTCGATGTCAGGGGCAGTTTCCTCAGGGTCTCTGGTCTCTTCAGAAGGCATTAGGGACCAGAGCGATTTCTTCTGGGGCTCCAGATGTGTTTTTCTTCTGAGAAGCCGAGCAGTTCCACTAAGGTCAGGCAATGCCACAGTGGTCCCAATTTTCAATAGATCATGAGGTACGGGGGAGTCTGCCGTTGCTGACGGCGCTCCTGCTTCATTGGGCGGAGGTCCATCTGATGGTTCTTTCAGCGGCTTAAGTAGCAGGGGTCCTAAATGTTCACGCAAACTTTCTCAGTTTTCTTCTGCTCCATTCGAGAGAGTGGTCGCTAAGCGAAGTTGCGTTTCGGCCGTTACTCATTTGTTGGGGGTGTCCAGAATTCTTCGGTTTGCTTCCACCAGCAATGCAAAACTTCCTCTGTTCTTCAGTCGTCAAAAGGCTCCCTTAGCGCAGGGAATGGACGATCTTCTACAATCCTGCTCAGCCGGTCTAAGGTATGCTTCTGATATGGCGCTTTCTTCAGAAGGTAGAGACGCAAAGGGGAAGTCTGAGTTTCGTGGTACTGGATTGGCCTCAGAGGACGTGGTGCGCTGATCTTTGACGTCGTCGGGATGGCTTTTTCTTTAGACTTCCGGTCCAGCGAGTTCTCTGGTCGCAGAGTCCTGTCTTGCATCCGGAGTCGGATCGATTCTGTCTTACGACCTGCATCTTGTTAGTGCTATCCTTGTTAAGTAAGGTTATTTTGCTCAGGTCCTTGCGTTTATGCTTTGCTCTTGTCAACGTTCTACGTCATTGATGGAGAGGCGCACTTGGAGGATATTGGAGTATGGGGTAAAGGCTTTGGGCCTATCACTTTTCTGTGCTTTGGTTCCGCATCTTTTGTTTTTTTCGCAGCAGGGCTGTGATATAGGCCTTCTTTTGGTCTCTCTTGAGGTGCAGTTTCCGGTTTTGTTACAGTTCCGTGGTCGTATCCGAAGGAGGTCTCTAGTTAGTCTTCCGGATGGGGTCCGTTTTTTGAGGACGGTTATTGTCCTTCGCCCTTCCTCACAAATTTCTTTTCCTCATTGGGATCTGATTTTTTGTGTTTAAGGTTCTTACGAAGACCCCCTTGGAGCTTTTGTTATCCTCTACTTTGGCGGACTTGTCTCTGAAGACAGCATTTTTGGTGGCTGTTGTTTCGGCTAGACGAGTTTCGCATTTGCAGGCGCTGTCATGTAGTTCTCCGTTTTTAGAGTTCTGGTCCGATTGGGTAGTGTTCCAGACCGTCCCTTCCTTTCTTCCTAAGGTAGTGTCTCGGTGTTTTATATTTCTCAGCCGGTGCTATTGCCTGTCTTTGGTTCTCTTTCTGGTTCAGAAGAGCAGTGGTTTTTGAAGTATTTGGATGTCAAGCGGTGTTGTAGCACAATATTAGGTCTATTGATGACATCTGGTGATCTGATTGTTTCTTTGTTCTGGTTGCAGTGGCAGCCTCTAACCTCTCTGTTTCTCGATGGCTCTAAGTAATGATTGCTTCAGCTTATTTTTTTTCTGGGACGTCTGTTCCAGAGCAGGTTGAGGCTTGCTCTGCAAGAGATCTGTCACCCTCGTGGGCAGACAGCTGTCTGTTGACTTCAGAAGATTTTTGTAAGGCGGCGTCATGGTTGTCTCTGCATCTAACCACTACCGTTTAGACGTTCTCAGTCGTCGTCAAGTTGTTTAGAGCGCGCGTTTTATTGGCGGGGCTTCTAGGGTCCCTCCCATATTTTCACTGCTTTGTTACTTCCCATCAGTCACATTCTGGGCCGGTCTGGAGGGACGCTAAGGAAGGGTAAATTAGACCTTACCTGCTAATTTGCTTTCCTGTAGTCCCTCCGGACCGGCCCAGATCCCTCCCTTCAGATATCGGTGTTTGTTCGGAGCTGTGTTGTTAGTTTCTTGATCTATATAGTTAAAAAAAAAATTTTTTCTGAAAGGTCCAGTATGAAGGACCATGATATGTTTGAAGGCAAGCACCTGTTGTTGGCAATGTGCCGGTGGCTGCTCAGGTTTTTGGATGCACAGTTTCTGTATTTCTTCTATGACTTTCCTTCTGCTTTGGTACTTTATTACTGGATCTTTCTCTAGCTGGCAAGGGCTCTTATTGGCTGGCTAGAGTTATAGTTTTTTTTTTGTCTCCACCTGCTGGAAGGCATGCACAACCCATCAGTCACATTCTGGGCCGGTCCAGAGGGACTAAAGGAAAGCAAATTAGCAGGTAAGGTCTAATTTACCCTTATGTGATTTATGTTACTTTTATGTTCAGTTTTTCCTGTAGATATGTTCCCTCATTGGGAGAAGTTGGAAAACAGTCTTCAGGATTTCTGTTCAGTTACAGGAGGATGAGTTCATTCCCTCCTTTGAATTATAGCTCCAGTTTTGGGGCGTTCATCCGCTGTAAGGAAAGTTCATGTTGTTATGCTTTGCGGTGTAACACTGCTTTGGAAGCTTCAAATACTGAACAGGCAGGTGGATCTAGCTGGCCATGAGGCACTATGGTTTTTCAGTGCTCTCTATCTCCCCCTGCTGGTTGATGGACACAACCCACTCGTAATGGATTCATCTGCTATGACTAAAGGAAAGAAAATTACCAAGGTAAGAACCTAATTTTCCCTTTACCCCACAAGTTGAACCCTTTGACATGGACTGTTACCACCCCACAAATGGAGCCCTTGGCTCCCATTAACTGTGCCATATTATTTTACTTTATTCATGCTTGCAAATCCTCTGGAGCTAACCCCTCCCCCCAATCTCCCTCACTTCCTATCGGCTGCTTATACCCTGCAGTGCCTAGGGCAGTGACCTTTATCTAACCAGCCTCACTCTCATATGACACTAGGTACTGCAGTACCAGCCTCTCTCTCTCCTTGGAAACTCCAAGTTTCATAATCTAATTTTCTTTTAGCTCATTCGCAGCTTCCTCTAAGGTGGCATCTCACTTAGTTACCCTGTTTATAGTGAAGGGTAGCCCAAATTAGAAGTCATCTGTATCTTATATTTTTCAGTGTGATCTGAGTGGCAATGATCCTAAACTTATTTTGTATGATGCTGTGTAGTTGTTGAAAGATCTACATAGATTGCTAGCTGATGGCCTTTCCAGTAACTTATTAACCATTCTCATCCGTGCAGTAATCTGCTCTTTAACAGCAAAGTCATGGACACAGATAATAAAGTAAACTGCCCAGAAATATTAGGTGAGCCAAGAGACCCATGTCCTGAATCCGCTTCTGGTTCCATCTGCTTTTCTTCATTTATCAATGCTTTGCAAATTGCTCTGGCTACTCCTCATTTTGCACAAATTACTGCACCTGTTTGTCCTTCATATCTCCCAGCTTTGCAACCATTGCTCTACATTTCTCTTCTAAATTGTATATCTGCCGCTTTACTGGTGATATCATCTCAGTCACCTCCTCTGCCTGTGAATTGCAGTTCTCCATTCACTGACCTATCTCTACCGTTTCAGCTCAAAAGCTCTACCACAAGCTCGTCCATCTCTCCTTTCACTTCACTGGTGTTTCTTGTGCTAATTAAACCAACTCTAGAACATATCTTTTAGATATCAGGGGGCTTGAAAAACTTGATTCTCTTTAGCTTTCAGATTTCCTTGATCAAACTAATGCTCTTCAAACTCGCCAAACAGGTTTTCGTGCCAGCCATTCAACTGAACATGCCCTTTTGTGGCTTACCAATTACATTAGGTTGATATTGAATGGAGGCAGGGATGTGGTTCTTTTCTCTCTAGATATGTCAGCAGCATTCGACATCGTAGATCACTCTGTTCTTCTCATCCTTCTTAAGGATTTACACATTACTGGTCAAGCGCTTCAGTGGTTTCGTTCCTGTTTAACTGATCACTCTTAAATAATGTATCATTCTAACTCTATTTCCCACTTCACAACCACTACATTCTGGGGTCACCCAGGGTTCATTTTTGGGACCCATTCTCTTCAATATTTTTTTGGCACCTTAACCCTTTAGTGTCCAGTGTTCCCACCAATCTGTTCCCGTATGGGTTATTACGGGAACATTGGACACTAAAGGGTTTTAAACCTTGCTACTTTAAATACTAGGTTTCATGTTTTTCATATATGTTGATGACTTCTCCTTCCTTTTGATTCTCATTCTGTTTTCTAGTGTATAGAAAGCATCAGGTAAGGAGGAAACGCCAGTAAAAAAAAAAAAAAAAAAAAAAAGTTTTCAACTTGGATTTTGAACCACAAGTACTGTGGGAGGGCATTCCATAAAGTTGGGATGCCCTCCCACAGTACTTGCGGTTGGAAATCTAAGCTGAAAACTTATTTATTTTTTACTGGCGTTTCCTCCTGATGCTTCCTAGACACCGGTAAATGGATGAGATTTTGTCCCAGGCTTCCTATTTTATCTTTCTTCCCTTGTTATCCTTTGTTTTTAATTTGTAACTTGTCTTTCCTATTTTCCTCATGTATTTTGTACTGTTCCAGTTTGTTTTCCCTTTTCCGATATATTTATAGGATTGTAAGCTGCTTATATTTCCTTGGAAAATATGCGGTATATCAAATAAATTGAATCTTGAGGCACTCATCAACAGTGATTCTTTTCAATATGCTCTGTTCTGCAGCAATGGCATACACTATTTTGTCTGCCATGTTTTTCTCCTTGTGGGCCTCTGTTTTATTCCCTTGGTAGGAAAATTCTTTCAAGTCTGCTCTTTTCTGAGTTGTAGTCATCCCTTGCAACTCCACAAACCTCTCTACATTCTGTTATAGGGGATCATAGTGAATACATGCTCCAATGGCACCTGATTAAATTTAAATCTGAGAAAATATTTCTTTACTGGGCATTTAATTAAACTTTGGAATTCGTTGCCAGAGAATGTGGTGAAAGCAGTTATCATAGCAGAGCTTAAAAAAGGTTTGGATGAGTTCCTACAAAAGAAGTCCATAAGCCATTATTTAATATGGACTTGGGGAAAATGCACTGCTTATACTTGGGATAAATTGTATAAAATCTGTTGTAATCTCTGGCCAATCCAGATCACACGCACTTGGCAAGATCCCAAATGTCGGAAACAGGTTGCTGGACTTGACCTTTGTGAGAAGGAAGAGGCTATCCTACCCTGGTTAGGCCCCTAGAGGGCGCTGGCCCCCTAAAATGTCCAGGGAGAAGGGCTGGGTGAGTCACTATAGGGAGCCAGAAAGGGGAGGTATAGCTGGAGGTCGCTAGGACCGGGGAGAGTCCTGGAGGTGGAAACAGGTGCAGCAGGTTATGGGCTGGGTCCTGTTTGGCTATTAACCACTTATACTCCACCTGAGTAGTGAGGGGAGAGCTAGCTGCTGCAGAAGGAGAGCTGGCAGCTGAAGAAGAGAGCTGGTAACTAAAGCAAGGGATCCCCATGAGAAGTACTGGCTGAGCCCTATGGCCTGGTGGTGAAAAGACTGTGTCTAGAACAGGGAAGAGGTACTGTGTGTCCCAGATGAAAGGACTGTGTCTAGAACAGTGAAGAGGTACTCTGTGTCCCAGCTGAAGAGACTGTGGGTCTAGAGCTGGGTGCTACAAGGAGGGACTGTGTGTCCAGGGACTGAGTTAGTACTGAGCCCAAATGCCTGTGTGAGAGGGCTCAGGGGGAAGAAATCTATGGATATTGAACTGTGCAAGAAGAAATGTTTAAAAGGAAAGATGGCACTGAGTAGGAAGAAATGAAATGTTTAAGCTGGAAGAACTGTTTAAGCTTGTGAAAGTGTTTTAAGCTAAAAGAAGAAATGGTTAAGCTGGAAGAACTGTGTAAGCTTGTGAAAGTGTTTTAAGCTAAAAGAAGTGTGCCCCAGAGGCTGGAATTGAGACAGCATGGGCATAATTATACATACAGTGGTGGAAATAAGTATTTGATCCCTTGCTGATTTTGTAAGTTTGCCCACTGACAAAGACATGAGCAGCCCATAATTGAAGGGTAGGTTATTGGTAACAGTGAGAGATAGCACATCACAAATTAAATCCGGAAAATCACATTGTGGAAAGTATATGAATTTATTTGCATTCTGCAGAGGGAAATAAGTATTTGATCCCCCACCAACCAGTAAGAGATCTGGCCCCTACAGACCAGGTAGATGCTCCAAATCAACTCGTTACCTGCATGACAGACAGCTGTCGGCAATGGTCACCTGTATGAAAGACACCTGTCCTCAGACTCAGTGAATCAGTCAGACTCTAACCTCTACAAAATGGCCAAGAGCAAGGAGCTGTCTAAGGATGTCAGGGGCAAGATCATACACCTGCACAAGGCTGGAATGGGCTACAAAACCATCAGTAAGACGCTGGGCGAGAAGGAGACAACTGTTGGTGCCATAGTAAGAAAATGGAAGAAGTACAAAATGACTGTCAATCGACAAAGATCTGGGGCTCCACGCAAAATCTCACCTCGTGGGGTATCCTTGATCATGAGGAAGGTTAGAAATCAGCCTACAACTACAAGGGGGGAACTTGTCAATGATCTCAAGGCAGCTGGGACCACTGTCACCACGAAAACCATTGGTAACACATTACGACATAACGGATTGCAATCCTGCAGTGCCCGCAAGGTCCCCCTGCTCCGGAAGGCACATGTGACGGCCCGTCTGAAGTTTGCCAGTGAACACCTGGATGATGCCGAGAGTGATTGGGAGAAGGTGCTGTGGTCAGATGAGACAAAAATTGAGCTCTTTGGCATGAACTCAACTCGCCGTGTTTGGATGAAGAGAAATGCTGCCTATGACCCAAAGAACACCGTCCCCACTGTCAAGCATGGAGGTGGAAATGTTATGTTTTGGGGGTGTTTCTCTGCTAAGGGCACAGGACTACTTCACCGCATCAATGGGAGAATGGATGGGGCCATGTACCGTACAATTCTGAGTGACAACCTCCTTCCCTCCGCCAGGGCCTTAAAAATGGGTCGTGGCTGGGTCTTCCAGCACGACAATGACCCAAAACATACAGCCAAGGCAACAAAGGAGTGGCTCAGGAAGAAGCACATTAGGGTCATGGAGTGGCCTAGCCAGTCACCAGACCTTAATCCCATTGAAAACTTATGGAGGGAGCTGAAGCTGCGAGTTGCCAAGCGACAGCCCAGAACTCTTAATGATTTAGAGATGATCTGCAAAGAGGAGTGGACCAAAATTCCTCCTGACATGTGTGCAAACCTCATCATCAACTACAGAAGACGTCTGACCGCTGTGCTTGCCAACAAGGGTTTTGCCACCAAGTATTAGGTCTTGTTTGCCAGAGGGATTAAATACTTATTTCCCTCTGCAGAATGCAAATAAATTCATATACTTTCCACAATGTGATTTTCCGGATTTAATTTGTGATGTGCTATCTCTCACTGTTACCAATAACCTACCCTTCAATTATGGGCTGCTCATGTCTTTGTCAGTGGGCAAACTTACAAAATCAGCAAGGGATCAAATACTTATTTCCACCACTGTATATAAGAAATTATATTAAGTGTTAATTCTGTTTAAAAATCTGGGGTTTAAAAAGTACCACAGATTCTGCTAACAATAGGGGTAATTCATGCATCAATTCCTGCAACAGAATAAAGATGTGTATGAAAATAGCCTGATTGGTGAGACCTGACTATGTTTGCCTTTTGAGAAGCAGGTCACCCTGAGCAGAAAAGGGTAGTAGATTAATTTGCATAAAATCTGCATACTGAGAACCAGCTCACCCTGAGTGAAAGAGGGACCTGGGATCCTGAGGTGGGAGCTTCATCATCACAATAGCCTCATCATCTTCACACCTTCAGTCTGTCCCAGTATGGCGATGCTTGTGTATTTATGTTCTTACTAGCCGTTGAGCCCGTGTAAACGGGCTAGTTTTGGAATGGGGGGGGGGGTTCCGAGGTCCCCCCCCCCCCCCGAGGTCGCCGCTGCTCTGCCCTCCCCCTGGCCTGAGCACTGTCTGATATTGAACTTACATTGCACCACGCAGACGCAGCAGGCACATCAGCAAAGCTGCCATCGGGATGGGCTTCCTTCTCTGCCTGTGTCCCGCCCTCGTGTGATGTAACGCGGCGAAGGCGGGACACAGGCAGAGAAGGAAGCCCGTCCCGACGGCAGCTTTGCTGATGTGCCTGCTGCGTCTGCGTGGTGCAATGTAAGTTCAATAAGAAAGTCAGTGCTCGGGCCGGGTGGAGGGGCGGCGGTGGCGGCGACTCCGGGTGGGGGGAGCGGTAGCAGTGACCTCGGGAGGGGGAGGGCGGAGCGGTTGCGAGTACGTCTGCGGCATGCGCAGTAGAGACTTCCCGCTCTGTCCCGCCCCCCTCATCACATATTGATGCAGGGGCGGGGCAGAGAGGGAAGTCTCTACTGCGCATTTGCGAGTGAGTACGACACTCGCCTTTTATATGTTTGATGATTATTGCACTTGGTTAGATGGAGCTCCTCCATTTTGCTGGATGACATCACTTTCTCTTTATCCAGGTTTTCTTAAATTTACATCACTAACTTCATAGAAAATAGAAACAGAAGAGAAGAAAGGAAAAGGAACCGTGCCGGCACAATATGGTAAGTTCGGTAAGCACAGTGGGGGCAGCGATATTTGGCAACACCAAGACTTGCGATAAGCACCACTCCTATCTCTTTTGCTCTGGTCCTTCTGCATGTGTGGCTTGACTCAGCTCAGTTTTCAGCCAACAGGAATTTGGTGCAAGTCTCTCTCTCACAAGAGTGAAAACTTGCACCAGCGTTCATTCTTCACTGTGTGCAGCAATGGAGGTAGGGTGGTGGCCACTGCAGCGGCAACCCCCCTAATGTGATGGGGAGTAGGGGGCACCAGAAACTCTCGCTTCATCCCTGAAAAGGAACTGTTAATTTATTTTTTCTTTGTTACAAACCTTTTATTTATTCATTGGGTAAAGCAATATGTTTTACATTGCTCATATGCCAAACTCTTAAGTGCCGCTGTTACAGAATGCTGCATCATGCACTGCATAGCTTGTGCTGCCAATTTTTATTCCTTCAGTATTTTTGCTTAGAGCCCAGTTTGACTGATTTACTATGTTAGCTTTAGTTTTTTTAACCCTGTCAGCCTTTACTGTCAGTCCTTCTGTGTCTGGCTATATTTTTATATCCTTGCTACCATATGTAGTAGCATTTTTTTTTCATTTGTTCTGTGCAGTTGCTGGTATGGTAGGTTACTCTGTTAGGATAATATGTGGGATGATCATTTTTGTAAGTTGTCAGCCGTCTTAGCCGATCAAAGACCTGTGCTTCCATCAGCTCCATCTTCCCTTTTTGCTACTTTTGTCTCTTGTCAGTACTGCTGTTTTCTGGATTGAAGTAGCTGTGCCACTGCAGCCAAAAAGTTGGTGTTATTAGCAGCACATTGTCCTTGCCAGGGTCTGAGCATTGCCTAATAAGCACCCTATTCTTCCTGACTTCACTGTGCCTTCATCTCACTCTTCACACTCCCCCCCCCACCAAAAAAAAATATCAATCCTAACTTTATGTATGATTGATAGCATTTTGCAGCTTGTGCAAATGATGACTGTATTTCAAGCTGCTTGTTTTCCTGGTTGTGAATGCCTGAAAGTAGAACGTCTAGCCTATCACTGTATGAGTGCTAAAGAAGCTGGATGCTGTCTCCATAGTCAATCAACCACCAGCTATTTTTGGTTAACATTTTGCTTTATTCTTTAAAAAAAAATTTGTGCATGATAGCTGTGCCTCCCATTTTACATTATCAGCACTGTGCATATGAAGGATGGTGTGTGTGTTTTTTTCTTAGTTTCACCCCCCCCCCCCCAAAAAAAAAAAAAAAAAAATTAGCAACTTGCTTTAATGATAGTCACAGCTGATTCATCACTGTTGTAGTGATGATGGAAGATTGTATAGCATGCAATTCAAATGTGACTGGCCAAGAAGAGTTAGTTGGGCTGCTGTATATAACAGGATAGAATCATGATGGCAGATACGTGCTAAAAGGCCCATCCAGTCTGCTCTTCCTCAGCAGCCACTAACTCTTCCTTTTCCCAAGGGATCCCACGTGCCTGTCTCCAGCTTTTAAAAATTCTGATACCGCCCTCGTCTCCACAATTTCCGCCACCCTTTCCGTGAAAGAGTATTTCCTTAGATTCTTCATAAGCCTATTTCCTCTTAACTTTGTGGAATGTCCCTTAGTTTTAGTTTTACTCTTTTTCAGAAAGTACAATCAATTAGTGTTTACTCATTCTCTTCCATTCAGGCTTTTATAGACCTCTGTAATATTCTCCCCTTCAGCTGTCCCATTTTCAAGATGTAAAGCCCTAACCTCGTAAGTCTTTCCTCATATAAGGAGAGTTCCATTCCCTTAATCATTTTGGTTGCCCTTCTTTGAAAACTTTTCGAATTAACTATATCTTTTTTGAGATACGGCGACCAGAATTGCATGCAATATTCAAGGTGAGGTCGCACCATGGAACATTACAGAGGCATTATAATCTGTCTTATTTTCTATCCCTTTCCTAATAATTCCTAGCATTCTGTTTACTTTTTTGGCCACCACTGCACACTGGGCAGAAGATTTCAACGTATTGTCCACATTGACACCTGGATCTCTTTCTTGGGTGGTGACTCCTAATGTGGAACCTAACATCAAGTAACTAAGATTTGGATTATTTTTCCTAATGTATTTGTCCACATTAAATTTCATCTGCCATTTGGATATCCAGCCTTCCAATCTCCTAAGGTCCTCTTGTAATTTGTCACAGTCTGCATGTGATTAATAGCTTTCAATAGTTGTCATTGTCAAATTTAGTGGTTCTTTTACAAAGGCACTCTAGCGTTTTTAGTGCGCGCTGTTTAGCACACACTAAACTCTAGAAATATATGGGCGTCTCTAATGTTTAGCACGTGCTAAAAATGCTAGCGAGCCTTAGTAAAAGGACCCCTTAATCACCTCTCATATTCCCATTTCCAGATCATTTATAAATGTTAAATAGCACCGAATCCAGAACAGATCCGTGCAGCACTGCACTCTTATATTTCTTCATTGAGATAAATGGTCATTTAACCCTACCCTCTTTGAATAGTTTGGAAGGCAAACACTTTTGCTGTTGACTATATTTATTTTATTTTTATGTATTTATTGGGATTTATTAACCACTTTTATGAAGAGGTTCACCAAAGGCAGTGTACAGCAGGTACAGTTTAACAGTAAACTCACAGGGCCCTGTTTGACAAAGTGCCGCACGAAAGACTCCTGAAGAAATTGCAGAGTCATGGAATCGGAGGTAGGGTATTATTATGGATTAAGAACTGGTTGAAAGATAGGAAGCAGAGAGTAGGATTGCGTGGCCAGTATTCTCAGTGGAGGAGGGTAGTTAGTGGAGTCCCGCAGGGGTCTGTGCTGGGTCCGTTGCTTTTTAATGTATTTATAAATGACCTAGAGATGGGAATAACTAGTGAGGTAATTAAATTCGCCGATGACACAAAATTATTCAGGGTCGTCAAGTCGCAGGAGGAATGTGAACGATTACAGGAGGACCTTGCGAGACTGGGAGAATGGGCGTGCAAGTGGCAGATGAAGTTCAATGTTGACAAGTGCAAAGTGATGCATGTGGGTAAGAGGAACCCGAATTATAGCTACGTCTTGCAAGGTTCCGCGTTAGGAGTTACGGATCAAGAAAGGGATCTGGGTGTCGTCGTCGATGATACGCTGAAACCTTCTGCTCAGTGTGCTGCTGCGGCTAGGAAAGCGAATAGAATGTTGGGTGTTATTAGGAAGGGTATGGAGTCCAGGTGTGCGGATGTTATAATGCCGTTGTATCGCTCCATGGTGCGACCGCACCTGGAGTATTGTGTTCAGTACTGGTCTCCGTATCTCAAAAAAGATATAGTAGAATTGGAAAAGGTACAGCGAAGGGCGACGAAAATGATAGTGGGGATGGGACGACTTTCCTATGAAGAGAGGCTGAGAAGGCTAGGGCTTTTCAGCTTGGAGAAGAGACGGCTGAGGGGAGATATGATAGAAGTGTATAAAATAATGAGTGGAATGGATCGGGTGGATGTGAAGCGACTGTTCACGCTATCCAAAAATACTAGGACTAGAGGGCATGAGTTGAAGCTACAGTGTGGTAAATTTAAAACGAATCGGAGAAAATTTTTCTTCACCCAACGTGTAATTAGACTCTGGAATTCATTGCCGGAGAACGTGGTACGGGCGGTTAGCTTGACGGAGTTTAAAAAGGGGTTAGATAGATTCCTAAAGGACAAGTCCATAGACCGCTATTAAATGGACTGGAAAAATTCCTCATTTTTAGGTATAACTTGTCTGGAATGTTTTTACGTTTGGGGAGCGTGCCAGGTGCCCTTGACCTGGATTGGCCACTGTCGGTGACAGGATGCTGGGCTAGATGGACCTTTGGTCTTTCCCAGTATGGCACTACTTATGTACTTATGTACTTATGTACTAAGCCGCGCTGTAGGCCCGCAAATGTTTTAGCGCACGCTAATGCTACAGACACCCAAAGGTATATAATGGGTGTCTATCGTTTGCACGCACTAATTTTTAGCATGCACTAAAAAGCTAGCGTGCCTACTGCACAGCTTAGTAAACAGGGCCCGTAATTTTGTCACCAGCATTACAATACTAAAATAACCAAGAATAAACTAAGTACAATAAATGAGGTAAACTTGAAAACAGTAAATTGAAACATAATAATAGAACTACTGTGAAATGGTATCAAAAATATACACAACACTGGAATTCAAATATCAGAGATATACTTTGTTAGCATAATACTAATGATACACCTAACAAGCGTGTATTAGAACCTTGAACTAACATAGATATGATGCTAAAGTTATAAATATACATATTTAACCCCTCCCCCCCCCCCCCCCCCGTTTACTATTCGACAGTGCCGACACAGCCCATTCAAAGTGAGTGGGCTGTATCAGCATTAGTTCATGGCATCCGCTAGCGCCGCTGAATAAACAGGGGGGGGGGGGTTAGTATTGAAGGACACTGTGATGTGGTAATGAATTTGGTGTCCTTTCGGTAAATAAAAAATGGGACTTAGAATGCATATATCTCTGTTATATGATTCCTCTGAAGACGGTTTGTGCTATTTTTTTTCCTTTAAAATTACACATAAGTAACTGTTTCAAATTGCAGTTGTGACTGATGAGTTGGCAATGAAAATGAATAGATAATTTGCAAGAATTCTTTTTTTTTAAAGCGTGCATTCATGTTCTCTGATTGCTATACTTTTTGCCATGATGCTTACACTTTCTGCCAAGCAGGCATTTCATAGACTTCTATTATATGAGTCTAAAAAGAATTTTAAAAAAGTAATTAGCTTGTGTTTGCTGCAGAATTTACAGGAAGTGACTTGATAAACCCACTACTACCAAAATTATGCACAAGTACGCCAGCCTCATGGCTCAGTTGTGGGTGCTGCACACTACCATGCAGAGGACCTGTGCCCTGTTCCTGGGCCAGGACTCTGCTCCTCATGTCAGCTGAGGTTGGGGAGGGGATACTGACCATGTCTCACTACTGACAACTGCTGGCTAGATTTAGGGTGCACATAGCTGGATTCTGAGGAAGCCAGTGCCTTTGCTCTCTGGCTGAGGACTGTCACTAAAATAACAGGCAGCCATAAGAACAGGGGATCTTCTCCCCCCCTCTCATTTTTAGCTGCAGATGAAGGCTCATGGTCTTGCATCACAGCTCCAATTCTGATTAGCTGGACATAGGAGCAGAAGAAAACTACTAGTTAAAAAATCATTAGAATTGACTAGTGACTTAATTTTTTTTCTTTATGATCACTGTCTATAAAATAATGAGTGGAGTGGAACGGGTAGACATGAATCGCTTGTTTACGGTTTCCAAAAACACTAGCATTGGGGGGCATGCAATGAAGCTACAAAATAGTACATTTAAAGTGAATCGGAGAAAATATTTCTTCACTCAATGTGTAGCTAAACTTTGGAATTTGTTGCCAGACAATTTAGTAAAAGCAGTTAGCTTAGCGGGGTTTAAAAAAAAGGTTTGGATGGCTTCCTAAGGAAAAGTCCATAGACCATTATTAAAATGGATTTGGGGAAAATCCATTTCTCATTTCTAGAATAAGCAGCATAAAATGTATTGTACTGTTCTGGGATCTTGCCAGCTACTTGTGACCTGGATTGGCCACTGTTTGAAACTGGATGCTGGGCTTGATGGACCTTTGGTCTGTTCCAGTATGGCAATACTTCTTATGTACTGAGAATTAGTATATGTAAAAACAAATGCTATGTACAATACTGCTTATTTTGATTATAGAATTGTTTTCAATGTGTATAGTGCTTTGTGAAAGTATAGAAATAAAGCAAAAATACAAGGTATTCCCCCCAGCTGTGCACTTAAGTCTTTAAATGCCAATTGTTTGACCCTTCCCTCACCCTGTGCAGCCCATTACGAATCCACATACGCCTCTTCTTTTTTTATTTTTTTTTTATTTTGTCTTGCACCTAAATCTTGGAACAGCCTCCCACCTTCAATAAGAGTCAAGATGTCTTTTTCCCAGATTCTAAAACCTTTCAAAAACCCACGTTTCCTCGTCATCAAGCAGATGAATCCATTACGAATGGGTTGTGTCCACCTACCAGCAGGGGGAGATAGAGAGCACTGAAAAACCATAGTGCCTCTTGGCCAGCTAGCGCCATCTGCCTCTCGGTATTCTCTATCTCCCCAGCAGGGTTGGACGCAGCTTATTCAGCTCCTTCAAAAATCTGCCTGGGGTGGCTCCTGAGCTTTTGCCAGTTGTAGCAGGGGTGTTGTGGCTATTGCAGCTTCACTTTAAAGGCACATAGGTTAGCCCTTTCCCTGCCCCGGGGATGGAGCGGAGCCCCTTTCGGAGGTGGCACAGCGGATGGAGTCTGCCTTGTCATTTTTGTCTGACGCCCTCTATGATCTGGTCAGAGCTTCGGCTAAACAGATGGCTGTGGCGGTGGCCGCTTGCCGCCTTCTATGGCTACGGCATTAGGCGGCTGACATGGCCTTTAAGCAAAGGTTGGTGGAGTTACCCTTCCAGGGTCTTCTCCTATTTGATGAAGAGTTGGAGAAAATTGTCAAGGGCCTGGGGGATACTAAACCCCAGCGGTTACCCGAGGATAGGCCGCGGCCTTCTTCCAAGGGTCAGGCGGTTCCCTCCTCTTACAGACCTCGCTTCCATGAAGCTAGAAGGTACCGCCCGGGGCGTTCTGCTGGGTTTACTTCACGTACCCATTTTCAGCAGAGGAACTCCTTTCGCTCGGACAAACGCTCCGCAGCGGCTGGTTCAAGGTCTGGAGTTCATGGGCAACCCTCTCAATGATGGTGAACCGGCCCACTCCTCGATTCCTGCAGTTGGAGGACGTCTTTCCCTCTTTCTCGAGGAGTGGGTCAAGATTACCTCAGATCAGTGGGTTTTGGACCTGATCAGAGACGGCCACAGATTGGAATTTACTGACCTGGTGAGAGACGTGTTTTTGGAGCGGGCGGTGGTAGAGGAGTCCTTGCAAGGCTTGTTGCACCTGGGCGTGGTGATCCCTGTGCCTCCCGCCGAACACGGCTGCGGTCGTTACTCCATTTATTTTGTGGTGCCGCGAAAAGGCGGGTCTTTTCGGCTCATTCTCGACTTGAAGAAAGTCAATGAGTCACTCAAAGTACGGCATTTCCACATGGAAACCCTGCGCTCCATCCTTGCGGCAGTTTAGCCAGGAGAGTTTCTCACGTCTCTGGACCTGAAAGAAGCTTACTTGCACATCCTTATTTGGCCTCCGCACCAACGGTTTCTCCGGTTTGCGGTGTTGGGAAAACACTTTCAGTTTCGGGCCTTGCCTTTTGGCCTCGCCACAGCTTCCCGAACCTTTTCCAAGGTAATGGTGGTAGTAGCTGCCTTTCTCAGACGAGAGGGTATCTGGGTTCACCCGTACCTCGATGACTGGCTCATCAGAGTGGACTCTGCAGAAGAGAGTCGTCATGTAACAGCCAGAGTGGTCTCAGTACTGCAATCTCTGGGCTGGGTCATCAATATACCCAAAAGTCACCTGACCCCCTCTCAATCTCTAGAGTATTTTGGGGGTTTGGTTCGACACAGCCTCGGGGTTGGTTTTTTTACCCAAGCAAAGGAGGTGCAAACTTCAGACCCAGGTCCGTCTGCTTCTGAGGATGCCTCGCCCGTGAGCTTGAGACATTGTCCAGCTCTTGGGGTCGATGATGGCCACCCTAGAAGTGGTGCCATGGGCGAGAGCGCACATGAGACCGCTGTAGTGTTCCCTGCTACAACTTTGGTCTTCCATTTCCCAGGATTATCAGTGCAGACTCAGTTGGCTACAAAAACTACAAAAGGGCTGCAGTACGATTTGAACCAGCTTCCTCTCTATGTGGCCATTTAATAATATAGACATTCTTATGCAGCCTCAAAGATGTCCATGTCTCTTATTTTCCCTGTTCATAGTTTGGACACTTGAACATAGCCAACCCTTGGACATCCATTTCTTAGGATGTCAGCTGATCCTGTTCTAAAATACATGAGAAATGGACATCATTTCTAAAATCTGCTTCTTAGCCTACTTTTTGGGAGACAAAAGACCCTTGTCCCTCCAAAATATGGCCTTAACCTAAGGACCCTGTAGCACAGGTGTGTCAACCTTGGCCTTCACCAGGTCTGGTTTTCAGGATGGCCCCCAATGAATATGCATGAGATTTATTTGCATACAATGGAGGCAGTGCTTGCAAATAGATTTCATGAATATTCATTGGGGGACATCCTTAAAACCCAACAGGACTGCGACCCTCGGGGACTGTTGTTGGACAGCCCTGCTGTAGCATATCTCCTGGGTTCTTATTGGGAACTCAGCTGGAAAGTTCTTAGGCACATTTCCTTGTACTGCTCTCTGGTGAGACGTCATTTGGAATACTGTATGTAATTCTGGTGATCACACCTTCAAAAGGATATAAACAGCTGTACCCCTTAGAGGGCATATCGAGAAATACCTTAAGATGCAAGGGCTTCAGTGATATTTGAGTCATGTATACATACCCAGGAATAGCTGCACTTATGTGTTTACATGGCAATGACTAACAAGGGTGTGGTTGTCATTTTGGTTCACTTGAATACATAGAAATAAAACTGAATAAGCCAGAATGTTGGTGGTCCCTTTTTAGTGGACTAAGTACAGTTCATTTGTGATTAATGCACTGACCTATTCAAGGGAATGTAATGCTCAAAAGCTATTTACAATTTAACCCACTAAAAAGGGTCAGCTACAACTTGTTTTGTTTCACAAACAATAAATTCTGCATCTAGTGATAAATATTTAAAGGTCTTCAGGATGGCTATATTTTATCATGCTTCTGTAAACCTTTTTTTCTCTAAATATTGGTTTGTTCTCACAGGCTAAATACTTCAGCTATGATGCTGATTTTTTTTTAATCCTTTATTAATCATTTAACAATTCACACAACAATGTGATTATGCAATTCACATTCAGATAACAAGAAAATCTCTTTACATAAAGATATGAGGAAACAGTAAGCACTATTTTCCGTCCACTATAAAAAGAAAAGCGATTCCAAGAAAAGGAAAAAATCAAAAATATTAGATTATTATTACACAATTGCTACCTCTAAGTTCAGACTCCAGCCTGCTATGTAGGAGGGCATGTAACAGTCACTTCAACTCTAGCATCTAGGAAATCTTTAAGCTGTTTAGGGTCTACAAATTGAAATTGTTTGCCCTCAAGCAATACGATACATATACAAGGAAAACGTAAAACAAAATTTGCTTTCAAGGCTTCTACCCTGGGACGCAGTTCCAAAAAGGCCCTACGTCTCGCTTGTGTCGGTCTAGAAAGATCAGGAAAAATCCTAACTTTGGAGCCCATAAACAGTTCATCTAAATGCCTCAGGGAAAGTCTTAACACTGCGTTCCGATCCGGCTCCAGCACAAAAGTGACTAGCATTGTAGTCCTATGAGTAATCGCATCCAATGAACTTTCCAGGAAGGAAGTAATGTTCATTTCTTCACCCATTTCTCGTCTAGGGGGGGGGTCTCCCAATGTCCCCCTGATATTCCAGATGTAATGTGCCCGAGTTATGGGAGGCAATGAATCTTTGTCCATTCCCAGAATGTCAATCATATATTTTTTCGCCATCTCAATTGGAGGAATTAAAGGAGACTTGGGGAAATTAAGGAACCGAAGGTTACGTCTCCGAGACTGGTTTTCAAGGTATTCTAAACGTTTATGCAAAAAGTTATTATCCTTAACCAAAGCGGATCACAAAGACCCCAGTTCTTGAATTTTAGTATCCACTTTTTCAATCTTAGAGGACTGCTGTGCTGTCACCTGTGCCTGTATCAGAACTGCTTCTGAAAGAGTTTTAATATCGTTAGTATTTTCTTTTAGCATACTTTGCATAGAGGAGTGCGTGTTATATACCATATCCCACAGTGACTCAAGTGTCACGATAGAGGGCTTGCTTATTCCACCTGATGGTAAAAGGAGGTGTGGTGGGATCTCAGTACGAGAGAGCTTATTAACAATACCTTGCGGCAGTACCTTTAAGGCCAATTCGGCCGAAAACACAGGGTCCGAGGTCCCACTCAAATTTGCCGCTGTCCTCCCCTCTGTCAGCTCCGAATTTACCCCTTCGGTGTTGGATACTGGCTGAGCTGCAGCGAATAGTTCACTTCCTAGCTGTGGTGGATCCCTGCGGTCTCCGGGGCTCAGAGAAACCCCGTCTCCGCTTCCCATCGACGTCGGTGCGTCGACAGTTGCAGAAGGAGTCGACGTGCATAGAGGTCCCGCTGGTGTCCTGGGGAACTGTAAAATCGATTGCTTCAATGCTGACGAGAGCCCAGGAGCCAAGGGGAGCTCCCTTACCTTCCCCCTCCGTTTTCCCATCGCGAACGACGAGACGAGGGACCCGCAAGAGGCAACAGTTCACAGCGTCCCCAGGGAGCTTACTCAGGTACGTGTGATCAAAGCGCCATCTTGGATTCAGCCGCCATCGCTATGATGCTGATTAATGGTGCTTTCTTTAAGGGACCCCCACTTCCAATCTGTGTTTTCTAAGGTGCAATGTTTTGTAGCATGGGTCAGATTTTGTTTTCCACATGCTTTAAATGCCCTGTCACTTCAGGCTTTAATTCTCCTTGCTAGCAATCAATTGTTAGGAAATGCTGGCCTTAAAGGTCAGTATTATTTACGTTTCTGCTAGCCTCACTCATTTCTTATTGAGGGAGGCTAATATATTCTGTACACATCTATTGAAAGCACGTTTTTTTCTGTGATTGGCATTTTCAATGTAAACTAGTTTGGTTCTCTTGGCACTTGGTAGAGAGTGACAATATTCAGCATAAATCTAGAAGTGGAATACTTTTAGCTAACTAAACTGCAGGATCTAAACTATTTTCTATTCTTTGTACTGTGAGGGTAACAACTCACACTGACCATAGCATAAGAACATAAGTGTTGCCATACTGGGAGAGACGGAAGGTCCATCAAGCTCAGTTTCCTGTTTCCAACAGTGGCCAATCCAGGTCATAAGTACCTGGCAAGATCCCAGAACAGTAAAACAGATGTTATGCTGCTTATCCTAGATAAGTTGGAGATCCTAGACGGTCGGAGGCTGAAGAGAACGCAGTAAAGACCAGTGGCGTTCCTGGGGGGGGGCAGTGGGTGCAGTCCGCCCCGGGTGCACGCCGCTTGGGGGGTGCCGCGTGCGCCTGTCCTCCGTTCGTTCCATGCTTCTTCTCTGCCCCAGAACAGGTTACTTCCTGTTCCGGGGCAGAGAAGAAGCATGGAACGAATGGAGGACAGGCGCCTGCGGCACCCCCTCCCCCGCGGCGTGCACCCGGGGGGGGGGTTCCTTCGCAGGGGGGTCGCGCTGCATCTGGGGGGGGGCGCTGCACACGGGGGGTGGGGCGCATCGGCGATCCGCCCCGGGTGTCAGCCCCCCTAGGAACGCCACTGGTAAAGACTGTCCGGTGTGATATGAACCCTTGAGAAAGCAGGAATTGCGAAACAGGCACCTGTCGGGTTGCAGCCACACCTGGGCACGCAGATAAGTGCAGCAAAGTTGCCTTTGTTAGCATTAATGTGTAGAAATGTGTGGGAAGTGAAAATCACTGCAATAACACGGTGAACAGTAGCAACAAAGAAGATTAACGAATTGTAAAATTAGTAAGAAAAAAAATAGAAAAATCAAAAAAAATATATAAACGTATAAAAAAAGAAAAATTTTAGTCACACAAAGTATTAAGTTGAACTACACATCAAGGAAGGTTGGGGGTAGTCTATGATTAATTTTGTCACTAAATAAGGTTTTACCTGATGGGTGATAAAAGATTAATCCCTGTGACTATATGAGACTTGCTCTGAACAACCTATCCTGAAGTCTTAAAGGGCTTTTGCCTTATACTCTACTATTTTTGTTTTGTATATATCCTAGATATAAGCAGTGGATTTTCCCAAGTCCATTGTAATAATGGATTATGGACTTTTCGTTTAGGAAGTTATCCAAACCTTTTCTAAACCCTGCTAAGCTCCTGCCCCCCAAATCAAGAAAATAGCATCATGGTTCCTGTAGCATAAAGGATCTTAAATATTCAAAACTCTACTTCGTGCCAACAGTGTTAGCATAGACCAAAAAGGTTCCCAAACCATTTTAAATTGTTTCCCCTGCTTGGAATCCAAGTCCAATATTGCAAGTCTTTCATTATGCAGCAGTTGGCTCATCAAAGATCTCCAGTGATGCAGCGTCAGTCAATCACTAGACTACCTCAGAACCAGGATACTTTTTTTCGCAGTCAACACTGCTCATCGCAAGAATTGACGCGTTCCTTTTAGGAGCAATAGAACACAGCTAGGCTTGTTAAAAAGCAACAGAGGTCATACAAGCAGTCTGTGGCACCAAAATTGGGATATATGAGTGGCAAGGGTATTCCAAAATTCACATATTGCTGACAGTGCCAAGACATATGACCTAAGGTTGGGTCGACATGATCACATTTAGAACAATGAGCATTCTCTTGGTTTCACCTGGAATGCATGGTGTGGTGAGACATTTAACTGAAGCAAAAACTTGTATTGTAATTCCTAGTCGATAACTGCAAAAGAACTCCGGTAATATGGTGTACACAAAACTTAATACAATCTGCAGAAACATCGTGTTTCAGATCTTCAGACCATTTGTGTGGAAGTATAATTAAGGGCCTGTTGCTTACTTTGCAAGGCTAGCTTATAACTTACATATGATTGAAAGGACTGAGTCAAATGGACCATGGGCATATGCAAAACATAGCTAAAATGGTCTGGACTAAGTAATGCAATTTCCAAGGATGTGGCAGAGAAATGCAGACAACCACAAAACCAGTTGTTCAGATGATGCATGCCACTAGCTCTAGTATGGTACAATACATTCAGTGTATTGTACCTCGAGTAATGTACCCCTTCCCGTGCACTCCGCTCCATGGATAAATCCTTCTTTTCCTTGTCATCAAGCAGATGAAGCCATTACTTATGGGTTATGTCCATCAACCAGCAGGGGAGATAGAGAGCACTCAAACTTTCACAGTGCCCTCTTGGCCAGCTAGCTCCAACTGCCTATTCAGTATTCTCTATCTCCCTTAGCAGGGTGGCTGCAGCTTGTTCGAGCTCCAGAAAAATCTGCCGGGAGGTGGTTCCTGGCTTGCCAGTTGTTAACCGGGGTGTTGGAGGCTATAGCAGCTTCACTTTAAAGGCACATAGGTTACCCCTTTCCCTGCCTTACCCATACCTCTGTGGATGTGGACATATTGCCTTGCTTTCCCTGTCCTTACCCACCAACAGTGGATGCAGGCATATAGGTTCGCCCTTTCCCTGCCTTTCCCACTCATCTGAGCCTCCGGAGTCTTCAATACCTCTGCTTTCCTCACAGCTTAAAAAAAAAAAAAAAAAAAAAAAGTTGCGTCGCGTTTTTAAACGCAGAGACGCTGGAACAGAGGTTTTTGACCTGATTTTCAGCAGGATCGTAGTTGTACACTAGATCCTTTGAGGTAAGAGTGTTTTCCAACTCCTCCGGGGTGGGCCCGCGATCGGGGCGATTTTGGCGCGAACCGCCATTTTGGATTTTACCGCCGTTTTTCGGCGATGGCTGCGGACAATGTAAAGCGCTGTTCCACTTGTGGCAAGCGCAAATCAGCAGCAGGGCTCTGTAAATCGTGCTGTATTGGCGTAGGAGCCGGCCCGAGCATGGCGAGCGATGTTTCTTCCCGCTGTGAGCTGGCAGCGGGCGCCATTTTGCTTACACCGCATGGCGCGGCCTCCGTGGACACGGAGAGACCTGAGCCGGGTGGGGCACCTCGAGATGAGGTTATTTCAGGAGTGGCTAGCACCGGACAGGGTTTGGGTGCCCAGGGTGAGATTTTCTCCCCGGATTTTGTGCTTTTGCTGCATAAAGCATACATGATGAAAAGAGCCCTTCCTCAAGGGTCGCCTGAGGCTCCTCTGATTGCCCCCCCGATGGATTCTGGCCTGGGACTGCCCAGTGAGGTTTTTTTTCCCGGATGCTTGGCCTAAAGATAAGCGCAGAAGGGTTAATTCCCCTTCAGATTGTGGTGCACCTTTTTCCCCCTCGTGGTCGGGGTGTGAGGATTCGGAGAACTCTGACAGACGTTCTTGGTCTGAGGAACCAGAGTCAGGTGCGGATTTACCACAGGATCTGGATGATCCCTCCGCGGTGAGGATTTTCCACCGTGATGAGCTGCCAGCGCTTATTTCAGATACTCTGCAGGCCCTCTTGATTGAAGATCCTGACAGTGGCATGGCCTCCTCGGGTAATCCCAGGATGGCTAGTACCAAGAAAGCTGCTCGGGCCTTCCCTTTGCATGACTCCATCCTAGAGCTTGTTTCGGCTCAGTGGGCTGACCCCGAGGGACCTTTGAGAGTTTCCAGGGCTATGGGGCAGTTATACCCTCTGCGTGAGGGACATATGGCTTGTTTTCAAATGCCTACAGTGGATGCCCTAGTCACTGCGGTGACAAAGAGAACTATCCTCCCTGTTGAAGGAGGTGTTGCCCTGAAGGACGTTCAAGACCGTAGGCTGGAAACAGCGTTGAAACGGTCCTTTGAAATTGCAGGTCTCACTGTTCGGGCGTCTGCATGCAGATGTTATGCTGTGAGAGCCTGCCTAGCTTGGCTGCAACAGGCAGTGGCTCAGCCCGGAAATGGAGCGGAGCCCTTCTTGGATGTGGCTCCGCGGATGGAGGTGGCCTTGTCCTTTCTGGATGATGCCCTTTATGACCTTGTCAGAGCTTCGGCTAAACAAATGGCAGTAGCAGTGGCGACCCTCTCAATGATGGTGCGCCGGCCCTCTCCTTGATGCCTGTCATCGGAGGACGGCTTTCCCTCTTTGTCGAGGAGTGGGCCAAGATTTCCTCAGATCAGTGGGTTCTGGACCTGATCAGAGATGGATACAGAATAGAATTCAACGCCCCAGTAAGAGACGTGTTTGTGGAGTCCCGATGCGGTTCTGCCGTCAAATGGGCAGCGGTGGAGGAGACTTTACAAGGTCTGATTCAGTTAGGGGCAGTGACCCCGGTGCCTCCCGCCGAGCAAGGCTGCGGCCGATACTCCATCTACTTTGTGGTGCCGCGAAAAGGTGGGTCCTTTCGCCCTATTCTGGACTTAAAAGAAGTGAACAAGTCCCTGAGAGTGCGGCATTTCCACATGGAATCCCTGCGCTCCGTCATTGCGGCAGTTCAGCCAGGAGAGTTTCTCACGTCTCTAGACCTGAAAGAAGCTTACTTGCACATACCGATTTGGCCCCCGCACCAGAAGTTTCTGAGGTTTGCGGTGTTGGGAAAACATTTCCAGTCAGGGCCTTGCCTTTTGGCCTCGCCACAGCTCCCCGAACCTTTTCGAAGGTAATGGTGGTAGTAGCTGCTTTTCTCAGGCGAGAAGGTATCAGGGTTCACCCGTACCTAGACGACTGGCTCATCAGAGCAGACTCTGCAACAGAGAGCTTACAAGCTACAGCCAGAATGGTCTCAGTACTGCAATCTCTAGGCTGGGTCGTCAATATGGCCAAAAGTCACCTGTCCCCTTCACAATCTCTAGAGTTTTTGGGGGCCAGGTTCGACACAGTCTCGGGCTATGTGTTCCTACCCAAGCTAAGGCGGTGCAAGCTTCAGAATCAGGTCCGTCTGCTCCTGAGGATGCCCCGCCCGCGAGCTTGGGACTTTGTCCAGCTGCTGGGATCGATGACAGCCACGATGGAAGTGGTACCCTGGGCGAGAGCGCACCTGAGACCTCTACAGTATTCCCTACTCCGGAGATGGTCTCCTATTTCTCAGGATTACCATTGCAGACTTACTTGGCTCCCTGCGCCCGTCTCAGCATGGAGTGGTGGCTCTCGGACAGCATGCTGCGGCGAGGAATGCCGCTGGCGCTCCCCGTTTGGTGCCTAGTGGTAACGGATGCCAGCCTGAAGGGCTGGGGCGCACACTGCAAGGGGAAGCATGCCCAGGGTCTATGGACACCCGAGGAGTCGGAGTGGTCCATCAACCGCCTAGAGTTGAAAGCGGTGTTTCAGGCGCTTCTGGCCTTTCAAGTGACCCTGGAAGGATTGGCTGTCAGAGTGATGTCGGACAACACGACAACGGTGGCCTATATAAATCGACAAGGCGGAACAAGGTGCAGAGCACTAGCCGCGCAGGCCGAACTGATTTGCCACTTGGCCGAGCTGCATCTTCAGTGTCTGTCGGCAGCTCATATTGCAGGTCAGAGCAATGTGCAGGCCGATTATCTGAGCAGGCATCAGATCGATCCAGCAGAATGGAATCTGGCAGACGAAGTATTCCTGCAGATCTGTGCCAAATGGGGCAAGCCCGTGATGGTTCTAATGGCGACAAGTGCCAATACCAAAGTCCCGTGCTTCTTCAGCAGACGGAGAGATCCTCGCTCGGCGGGGTTGGATGCCTTGGCTCAACCCTGGCCTCCGGGTCTACTTTATGTGTTTCCCCCATGGCCCTTGATAGGGCGCCTGCTCTTGCGGATTCGGCTGCACCCAGGAGAAGTGGTCCTCATCGCCCCGGATTGGCCAAGGAGACCTTGGTATGCAGACCTCCGACAGATGCTCCTGGAGGCTCCTCTGCCGTTACCTCTGGTACCGAACCTGTTGACTCATGGACCGGTAGCCATGGAGGACGCCGGCCGCTTTGGTCTTACGGCATGGCTATTGAGAGGGCGCAATTGAGGGATAAAGGTTATTCCAATAAAGTTATTTCCACTCTTCTGCAAGCCCGCAAGCGGTCCACTTCCGTGGCTTATGCCAGGATTTGGTGCCTGTTTGAGTCTTGGTGTGCTTCCAGAGCCATTGTTCCAATGCGGGCTCCTGTCTCGCCGATTCTGGACTTTTTGCAGGAAGGTGTACAAAAAGGCTTGGCCTATAATTCCCTGCGAGTGCAGGTGGCAGCGTTGGCCTCCCTTCGTGGTAAGGTGGAAGGCGTGTCTTTGGCTGCTCACCCAGATGTGGCACGGTTTCTTAGAGGGGTGCTTCGGCTCCGACCTCCAGTGTGAGCACCCTGTCCAGCTTGGAACCTGGGGCTAGTTTTGAAAACCCTGCAGGCATCTCCTTTTGAGCCGCTTCGGCGAGCATCGGAGAAAGACTTGACACTGAAGGCCGTTTTTCTGGTGGCCATTACCACGGCGAGACGGGTGTCAGAGCTCCAGGCGCTGTCCTGTAGAGACCCATTTCTGCAATTTTCAGAGTCCGGAGTCACGGTTTGGACCGTGCCTTCCTTTATGCCTAAGGTGGTTTCAGCGTTTCACTTAAACCAGCCTATTTTCTTGCCCTCTTTTTCAGAGGAAGAGTTTCCAGAATCTTTTGGGCAGCTGCACCTTTTGGATGTGCGCAGGACTCTGCTGCAGTATCTGCGAGATACTAACTCTTTCAGGACTTCTGATCATCTGTTTGTTTTGCTATCCGGTTCTCGCAGAGGGTCTCCAGCGTCTAAAGCCACTATTGCCCGCTGGCTCAAAGAAACTATCTTTTCAGCTTATCTGCTGGCCGGCAGGGTTCCGCCTGTAGCCTTTAAGGCACATTCCACTAGAGCGATTTCTTCCTCTTGGGCTGAAACTGGAGCACTCTCTCTTCAAGAGATATGCAGTGCAGCAACATGGGCTTCTAAGCTCTCCTTTGCCCGACATTACAGGCTGGATGTGGCTGCCAGGAGGGATGCGCGTTTTGGTGCACAAGTGCTAGCGCGTGGTGTGGCTTGTTCCCACCCTATCTAGGGATTGCATTGTTACATCCCATACGTAATGGCTTCATCTGCTTGATGACAAGGAAGGGAAAATTAGGTTCTTACCTTGGTAATTTTCTTTCCTTTAGTCATAGCAGATGAAGCCATGAGCCCTCCCTGTATGATTGTCTGTGTGCTGTGAATCTGTTTTTCAGGTTCTGTTCTAATTTCCTGAAGTTCCTTCCTTGGGAGAAAGTTGGAAAACAATCTTCAGGATTCATGTTCAGTTTAAATTTAGGAGGATGTGTTCATTCCCTCCAGCATGTTTTTTTGGAGGATGTGTTGATTCTCTCCAGGAGGCGCGTGTGTTCCCCTCCAGTTCTATAAATAGGAGGATGAGTTCATTCCCTCCAGTGTGTTGGGAGGATGTGTGATTCCCTCCAGGAGGCGCGTGTGTTCCCCTCCACTTGTACAATGAGGAGGATGTTTATTCCCTCTAGGAGGATGTGCATTCCCTCCTTTATGAGTTCATGCCCTTGTGATGGGCCATCGTTCGCTGTGAGGAAAGCTCTTGTGATTCCCATTGCGGTTTGCCATACTGCTTTGGAAGCTTCAAATACTGAAGAGGCAGTGGAGCTAGCTGGCCAAGAGGGCACTGTGAAAGTTTGAGTGCTCTCTATCTCCCCTGCTGGTTGATGGACATATCCCATACGTAATGGCTTCATCTGCTATGACTAAAGGAAAGAAAATTACCAAGGTAAGAACCTAATTTTCCCATCTGTTCCCTTCTCTACTACTGCCAACTCCAGACTTTGCGCGTTCTGTCTCGCTGCACCCTATGCCTGGAATAAACTTCCTGAGCCCCTACGTCTTGCCCCATCCTTGGCCACCTTTAAATCTAGACTGAAAGCCCACCTCTTTAACATTGCTTTTGACTCGTAACCACTCGCAACCACTCGCCTCCACCTACCCTCCTCTCCTCCTTCCTGTGCACATTAATTGATGTGATTTGCTTACTTTATTTTTTGTCTATTAGATTGTAAGCTCTTTGAGCAGGGACTGTCTTTCTTCTATGTTTGTGCAGCGCTGCGTACGCCTTGTAGCGCTATAGAAATGCTAAATAGTAGTAGTAGAAGTGTACCCAACACCCCAAGTTTCTGTGGAGTCGTGTCCCGAGTAATTGGAAGATGAGCCCGTTTACCCTGCCACACAGATTTAGAAAGGGCCTTATATAAGATTTGTTCATCACTCCTCATGATACAAAGGCAACATCTGGAAAACATACAGCTACTTAGGTACTAAGATCATGTTGTATAAGATAACAAACCAACCATAGATACCGGAAATGTTTGCCATATCTGGAGCATAGCTGCCATATACAACAACGGTTGCTGTACATTTACTGCATAAAGGCGGGAAAGATCTGCAGGATAATAACTCCCAATTATTGAGCTGTCCTGTCCAAGTGAGAGGAAATGTGCCCACCCAGGCTCCTCTTGTGTGTCCATGGAAGGGCATAGCCTCTGATCTCTGACAATTCAAATGAAAGCCAGACATGGGGTGATGTGGGATAAAGTACAGATAAGCTTTCTATATTCGTATAGCTACAGGGCATAGTTGTTTAATAAACATTATTTCCAAGTTAAATATATTGATAATAAAGCTGAAGACAAGGGGGGGGGGGGTGTACGATGGGTAGGAGTTCAGGGGATAAATGTATGAAAAGATTGATGATATATTTCAGCCTGCTGTTTTTTTTATTTATGTATGGCTTTATCTTGGACACTTTGTTCATATTTTTATAGTGTGTTATGTTTTTTGTTGCACTGTCATCAATAAAAATTGTTAAAACTGAAAGCCAGACATGTGCCCAAACTGCTGTATATGGCTCAGTGCTTGAGTTAATGATGTCTGAGGTTCAGTCAACACCAGTAAGAGGTCATCTGTAAAAAGCCATGATTTTCATCATAAGATCCCTTATGCTAAAGTATGCATAAGAGACTCCAGATATAACACAAACAAGGGCAAAAATGGGCACCCCTGCCTCTGACCGCTATCAAAGGAAAAGGGACGGGTCCTGACTCCATTGACAATCAAAGAAGCCACCGCGCTTGGTTTTATGATACATTGCAGGCACTCTATTCCAATTTTGCAATCCCATGTGTTGTAATGTGACAAACAAGACCTGTCAATTGACCAAGTCAAATAACTTTTCTGCATCTAATCCTACTGAGTGTCAGAAAGAAGGTGGTGTGACATAGCCAACAAGACCCTTTCCACATATAATAGACTGCCTGCCCTGCACAAAGCCCACGTGATCCTCCCCTGTCACATCTGGAAGGATCAAGGAAAGGCGATTAGCTAAAATTCGGGACAGGATCTTTAAAATCAACGTTAAGTGATGAGATGGACTATATGAGCCTGGATCCTCTGGCTGCCTATGGGGCTTTACAATTAAGGAAATAAGGGCCTCATTTGATTCTCTAGGGAAAGTACCCTAGTAAGTAGCTGTATTAAAGTAAGCCACCAATGGTGCACTAACCTGTGGCACCAAAAGCTCATAAGATTCAGGGGGTAGCTATCAGGTCCAGGTGCTGTCAGATTATGCAAGCGTTTTAGTGCATGTTGTATCTCTTTTCACTGAATGAGGATATTAAGTCTGACAGCCTGCTCAACAGTAAACACAGGTTATCCTCGAGTAAAGATTGATTAACCAGAGGCAGCCTCTGATAAGGATTGACAAAATATTCTAAAAAAAAATCTACAATCTCTTGTGGGTGGGTCTTAAACACATCTGCTGAATCTTGTAATCCTGTAACACATCTAGTACCCCCAGTGTTTGACCAAAATAGGCAAAGACCTGGTCGTCTTATATTTAAAACATATTTTCAATGTCCGCTTATAGAGCAATGCATTTAGGGATGTCTGAGTGGCGAGTAACGTATCCTTGAGACAGTCCGAAGGATGGCCATATAAACCCGCTTAACCATCAATAATTTCCTCTCAAGGAGAACTATCCCATGATTAATACACTTGTTCCTGGCACTTACATAAACTATCACATCCCTCCGCAATACCAATAGCGGTATTCCAAAAAAGAAAAGGCTCCTCCATATGCTGACTATAGTGAGCGACATACTCCTCCCATTTTTTCCGCAGATAGTCCTGAAAGTCAGGGTGATCTTTCAAATGTACTGGAAATCTCCAAGACCATCTTCCCTGAACAGATAGTGGCGCCCAAAGGATAAGCCAAATGGTGTGTGGTCAGAGATGGCCATTGGGCTGATCTCCGCTGAATCTATATATTGAAAAGGGCTGGGAGGTCAAAATGTAATCAATCTGAGACAGTGAGTTGTGAGCTCAAGATAAATGATTATAATCTTTATTGTTGGGATGGAGCAATCTCCAGGTATTAAGTTCAAAGCTTTACACAAATATTCCAATCCCCTTGGAATCTCCTACACTAGAATTGTAGCTGATATGTGTTCTGTCTAGCAGGGGGTCCAGAATAGTATTGTAATCACCTACTAAGATCATGGCTTGCCAAGATATGGAATACGTAGACGCACTAGCTGCTGATAAAAATCTGAGATCATAACAATTAGAACTGTAAGACTAACAAATAAAAAATAATGCCTTGCTAAAGTACATTCAAGAGCAAAGTATCTGCCTTGAGAATCCGAAGCCACCAAAGTTATCTGACCTGGAAAAGTCTTCCCAACCTGCACCAACATGCCATTTCAGCGCTATGGGGACCAATGGAGAAAACACCTCTCACTTAATTCCCAGCAAGCTTTTGATACTCTTCAGCAGACAACTTAGTTTCCTGTAAGCAGGCAATAGTAGCACCATAGCAGCATTATGCTTGCTTTATTTTGATTCACTTTATTGGGGAGGAGATCTTCAACACATTCCATGAGATTAATTAAAGAGAGCCAGATCCTTGGTTGCAAACATGTGAACACCAACAAGTCAGCTTAACCTTTGTCTGGTAAAGCAAAATATACTGGTCCACATTACATTCAATATCAAGTCATAAAGTAGAAGAAACCACACAGTAACAGGCTTATATAAGCTCGACCTACTTGCAATACTGATACAGAAGTAAAAACAGTCATCTTCCATCCTTCTCTCCCCCTCCAAACCCACCCTAAAGTAAACACTGTCATGTTCTATGATCACATTATGGAGAACAGGACCAGCTATGCTGATAATGCCACAAGAGCCCACCCTGCAAATGAAAAGCTGTTAATTCTCAACAGCAAAACATGCATTTAAATCCTGTTTAACGGGAGTTCTAATATCGGGATAATGCATGCCACCACAAGATGAATTGAAAACACGATCAAGCTAAAATTGAAACATGATCAAGTGCACGTGTCTCCCAATTGTAGAGTCAGGTTGACAGAATCTTGGATTGATTAGCACTGTCAAATACATGCCGTCCTTTGTGTTAGATTTTTAAGATAGCTGGGTATAGCAGCATAAAGTGCACACACTTATCCACAAAAGAATCACAAATAGGACTGAATGCTTGCTGCTTCTCTTGTAGTGCCAGTGAGTAAGTTTTGAAAAATTCTAATCGGCTGATCATTAAAAATGATTTCATCCTTCATCTGCATGTATCTCCGCAATATACCTCCCTCTGGGTAAAGTAGTGGAAATGCCACTCTCAGGCACAATGCTGTCTCTTACGGACTTAATATGGTGCACACGATCCAATCGGATTATCTCCATAGCACACTTTTAAAAGACCCCGCAATAGGGGTACCCCAATCAGCATCTGGCATATTAGTATCACCTATTAGTAGTACTTCCCCTTTCACAGCTATAATTTGAATGTCTTCAATTAAAACACTGTCCACTATTTCTGTCTGTAAAGGAGGCCTGTTTATCGCACCATTCCTTGTCATCAAGCAGTTGAATCCATTACGAGTGGGTTGTGTCCATCAACCAGCAGGGGGAGATAGAGAGCACTGAAAAACCATAGTGCCTCATGGCCAGCTAGCTCCATCTGCCTCTTCAGTATTCTCTGTCTTCCCAGCAGGGTGGTTGCAGCTTGTTCAAGCTCCTTCAGAAAATCTGCCAGGGGTGGCTCCTGTGCTTTTGCCAGTTGTAGCAGGGGTGTTGTGGCTGATGGTGCCCACTTTAAAGGCAAATAGGTTAGCCCTTTCCCTGCCTTACCCGGTCCCCGATGTGGAAGTAGACAAATAGGCAAGCCCTGTCCCTGCCCACGCTATGGATGCAGGCACATAGATTCACCCTTTCCCTGCCTTTCCCACGCTACTGATCCTCCGGAGTTGGAAATTTGCCTCTTTCGCTGTTGCCTCAAACTTTCCTCACAGCGTTATAAAAAAAAAAAAAGTCGCGTCGTGCTTTGGCGCTGCGATCCCAGAAAAGAGGTTTTCTTCTGATTGTGCAGCTTGACCAGAGCTTGGAGACTCGGTCTGGTGAGGTAAGAGCATTTTGTAGCTCCTCCGGGGAGGGCCCGTGCTCGGGACGATTTTGGCGCAAATCCGCCATTTTGAATTTCCGCCATTTTCGGCGATCGCTGCTGAGAAGGTAAAGCGCTGTTCTGTTTGTGGCAAGCGCAAATCTGCAGCGGGGCTCTGTAAGGCGTGCTTTTCAGACGGTAGAGCCGGCCTGAGCATGGCGAGCGATGTTCCTTCCCGCTTCTTGGAGCTGGCAGCGGGCACCATTTTGGAACAGCATGACGTGACCCCTGCTGATGCGGAGGGGTTTGAGCCTGGAGGGGCGCCTCGTGTGGAGGCTAATAAAAGAGCTGTTTCCACCGGACTGGAACCGAGAGGCCAGAGTGAGCCATTTTCCCCTGAATTTGTTTTATTGCTGCATAATGCGTACATGTTAAAAAGAGCTGTTTCGCAGGGGTCCTCTGCATCCCTGCTTTCTGTATTCCCTCCAGTGGAGTCTGGCCTTGGATTACCGTCAGGTGCGTTTTCCCCTGACAGATGGCCGCAAAACAAGCGCAGAAGGGTGGATTCCCCTTCAGAGAGTGGCGCACCCCCTTCTCCCTCCCCCTGTGGTCGGGATGTGAGTACTCTGAGGGATCTGGCAGGCCTTCGTGGTCTGGAGAGCCAGAAGAAGGTGCAGGATTGCCACCGGATTCAGATGATCCTTCCGCGGTGAGGAATTTCCACCGCGATGAGCTGCCGGTGCTTATTACTGATGCTTTGCAGGTCCTCTCTATAGAAGACCCTGGGAGTACTGAGACCGCCTCTGGTAATCCGAGGATGGCAAGTACTAAGAAGCCTGCTCGAGCCTTTCCTTTGCATGACTCCATCCAAGAGCTTATCAAGGCTCAGTGGGCTGACCCCGAGGGGCCTTTGAAAGTCGCCAGGGCTATGGGGCAATTATACCCTCTAAGTGAGGAGCATTTGGCGCGCCTAGTAGTGCCTAAAGTAGATGCCCTAGTCATGGCTGTGACAAAGAAAACTACCCTCCCAGTGGAAGGAGGAGGTGCCCTGAAGGACATGCAGGACTGTCAACTGGAGGCAGCTATGAAAGAGTCCTTTGAAATTTCAGGCCTATCCTTACGGGCGTCTGCATGCAGCTGCTCCGCTGCCCGAGACTGCCTAGCTTGGTTACAACAGGCAGTGGAACAGCCCGGAGATGGAGCGGAGCCCCTTATGGAGGTGGCACCGTGGATGGAGTCGGCCTTGTCTTTTTTGGCTGGCGCTCTTTATGATCTGGTCAGAGCTTCGGCTAAACAGATGGCTGTAGCGGTGGCAGCTTGCTGTCTTCTGTGTCTACGGCATTGGGCAGCAGACATGGCCTCTAAGCAAAGGTTGGTGAAAGGCCTGGGGGATGCTAAACCCCAGCGCTTACCCGAGGATAGGCTGCGGCCATCTTCCAAGGGTCGGGCGGTTCCCTCCTCTTACAGACCTCGCTTCCGTGAAGCTAGAAGGTACCGCCTGGGGCGTTCTGCTGGGTTATTTTTATTTATTTTATTTTTGTTACATTTGTATCCTGCACTTTCCCACTCATGGCAGGCTCAATGCGGCTTAATGCTTTGCGTGCCCGTTTTCAGCAGAGGAACTCCTTTTGCTCGGACAAACGTTCCGCAGCAGCAGGCTCAAGACCTGGAGTTCAAGGGCGACCCTCTCAATGATGGTGCGCCGGCCCCCTCCTCAATTCCTGTGATAGGAGGACGACTTTCTCTCTTTCTTGAGGAGTGGGCCAAGATTACCTCAGATCAGTGGGTCTTGGACCTGATCAGAGAAGGCTACAGAATAGAATTCAATGCCCCAATAAGAGACGTGTTTGTGGAGTCCTGATGCGGTTTTGCCGCCAAGCGGGCGGCGGTAGAGGAGACCTTGCAAGGCTTGATTCACATTGGGGCAGTTTCCCCCGTGCCTCCCGCCTATCCTAGACTTAAAACAAGTCAACAAGTCTCTGAACGTGCGGCATTTTCACATGGAAACCCTGCGCTCCGTCATAGTGGCGGTACAGCCAGGAGAGTTTCTCACATCTCTGGACCTGAAAGAAGCTTACTTGCACATACCAATTTGGCCCCCACACCAGAGGTTTCTGCATTTTGCGGTGATGGGAAAATATTTCCAGTTTCGGGCCTTGCCTTTTGGCCTCGCCACAGCTCCCTGAACCTTTTCCAAGGTAATGGTGGTAGTAACTGCTTTTCTCAGGCGAGAGGGTATTCGGGTTCACCCGTACCTAGACAACTGGCTCATCAGAGCAGACTCTACAGAAGAGAGTCATCAGGTTACAGCCAGAGTGATCTCAGTACTGCAGTCTCTGGACTGGGTCGTCAATATAGCCAAAAGTCACCTGACCCCCTCTCAATCTCTAGAATATTTGGGGGTCCGGTTCCACACAGCCTCGGGGATGGTCTTCCTACCTGAGCAAAGGCGGTGCAAGCTTCAGAACCAGGTCCGTCTGCTCCTGAGGATGCCTCGCCCACGAGCTTGGGACATAGTCCAGCTGTTGGGGTCGATGACGGCCACTTTGGAAGTGGTGCTTTGGGCGAGAGCCCACCTGAGACCTCTGCAGTGCTCCCTGCTTCAATAGTGGTCTCCAATATCTCAGGATTATCAATGCAGACTCACGTGGCTCCCTGCGGCCCGGCTCAGTATGGAGTGGTGGCTCTCAGACAGCATGCTGCGGCGAGGAATGCCGCTAGCGCTCCCCGATTGGTGCCTGCTGGTAACAGATGCCAGCCTGAAGGGTTGGGGTGCACATTGCTGGGGAAGGCATGCCCAGGGTATTTGGACACCCGAGGATCGGAGTGGTCCATCAATCGCTTGGAGTTGAAAGCGATTTTCCAGGCGCTTCTGGCCTTTCAATTGACCCTGTTGAACACACAGACGTCTCGAGCTTATCTTCCCCAGGTACGGGCGGACAACCTTCTGGCCCTCGTGTCCTCAGCTCGAGCATCCCAACAGATCACAGTTCGGCAGATGTTGAGACTTCTGGGCCACATGGCTTCCACAGTTCATGTGACCCCCATGGCACATCTACACATGCAGATGACTATTCAACTGCTGGAGCTATTCGGGTTTGTAATAAATTACCCGAAGTCCCATCTTTTTCCCGTTCAGAAACTGGAATTTATAGGAGCTCTGCTGGATTCACAGACGGCTCATGCCTATCTTCCAGAAGCGAGAGCAGACAATCTTCTGTCTCTCCAGGGCCAGGACCTCTCAGCAGATCACAGCTCGGCAGTTGTTGAGACTTCTAGGCCATATGGCCTCCACAGTCCATGTGACACCCATGGCCTGTCTTCACACGAGATCAGCTCAATGGACCGTAGCTTCCCAGTGGTGTCAGGCTATGGGGGATCTAGAGGATGTCATCCATCTTTCCACCGAATTTTGCAATTCCCTTCACTGGTGGACCATTCGCTCCAATCTGACCTTGGGACGCCAATTCCAAATTCCTCAGCCGCAAAAAGTGATGACGACGAATGCATCCCTTCTGGGGTGGGGAGCTCATGTGGATGGGCTCCACACTCAAGGAGTTTGGTCCTTCCAGGAAACGCGTCTTCAGATCAACCTCCTGGAATTGCGAGCGATCTGGAATGCCTTAAAGACTTTCAGAGATGGCTGTCCAACCAAATTATCCTAATTCAGACAGACAATCAGGTTGCTATTATTATACAAACAAGCAGGGGGGCACCGGATCTCGCCCTCTGTGTCAGGAAGCCGTCAGAATGTGGCTTTGGGCGAGTCAGCACGGCATGTTTCTCCAGGCCACATATCTGGCAGGCGTAAACAATGGCCTGGCCGACAGGTTGAGCAGGATCATGCAACCTCACGAGTGGTCGCTGAACATGACTGTAGCCAGAAAGATTTTCCGAGAGTGGGGCACCCCCTCGGTGGATCTTTTTGCCACTCAGTACAATCACAAAGTTCCTCAATTCTGTTCCAGGCTTCAGGCCCACGACAGGCTAGCGTCAGATACCTTTCACCTTCATTGGGGGATGGTTCTCCTGTATGCGTATCCTCCCATTCCTTTACTACTACTACTACTACTACTTAACATTTCTAGAGCGCTACTAGGGTTACGCAGCGCTGTACAATTTAACAAAGAGAGACAGTCCCTGCTCAAAGAACTTACAATCTAATAGACAAGTGAACGGTCGGTCCGATCGGGGCAGTCAAATTGGGGCAGTCTGGATTCACTGAACGGTAAGGGTTAGGTGCCGAACGCAGCATTGAAGAGGTGGGCTTTAAGCAAAGACTTGAAGATGGGCAGGGAGGGGGCTTGGCGTAAGGGTTCAGGAAGGTTGTTCCAAGCATAGGGTGAGGCGAGGCAGAATGAGCGGAGCCTGGAGTTGGCGGTGGTGGAGAAGGGTACTGAGAGGAGGGATTTATCCTGTGAACGGAGGTTACGGGCGGGAACGTAAGGGGAGATGAGGGTAGAGAGGTAGTGAGGGGCAGCAGACTGAGTGCATTTGTAGGTAAGAAGGAGAAGCTTGAATTGAATGCGGTATCTGATCGGAAGCCAGTGAAGTGACCTGAGGAGAGGGGTGATATGAGTATATCGGTTCTGGCGGAATATGAGACGTGCAGCAGAGTTCTGAACAGACTGAAGGGGGGATAGATGGCTAAGTGGGAGGCCGGTGAGGAGTAAGTTGCAGTAGTCCAGGCGAGAGGTAATGAGAGCGTGGACGAGAGTTCGGGTGGTGTGTTCAGAGAGGAAAGGGCGAATTTTGCTGATGTTAAAGAGGAAGAAGCGACAGGTCTTGGCTATCTGCTGGATATGCGCATAGAAGGAAAGAGAGGAGTCAAAGATGACTCCGAGGTTGCGGGCAGATGAGACGGGGAGGATGAGGGTGTTATCAACTGAGATAGAAAGTGGAGGAAGAGGAGAAGTGGGTTTTGGTGGAAAGACGATAAGCTCGGTCTTGGACATGTTCAGTTTCAGGTGGCGGTTGGACATCCAGGCAGCAATGTCGGATAAGCAGGCCGATACCTTTGCCTGGGTCTCTGCGGTGATGTCTGGTGTGGAGAGATACAGTTGGGTGTCATCAGCATAGAGATGATACTGGAAACCATGAGATGAGATCAGGGAGCCCAGGGAAGAGGTGTAGATTGAGAAGAGAAGGGGTCCAAGGACCGATCCCTGGGGAACACCAACAGATAAGGGGATGGGGGTGGAGGAAGATCCATGAGAGTGAACTTTGAAGGTGAACTTTAGTGGGGAAGACTCTGCTGAAACTCAGGCAAGACCATTTCTGATTCTGATAGCACCTTTCTGGCCTCTTCAGATTTGGTTCCCTCTTATTCTGGACTTGTCCTCCGAAGAATCGTGGAGATTGGACTGTTTCCGACCCTGAGAACGAGGGGTCGCTTTTACATCCCAACCTCCAGTCTCTGGCTCTCACGACCTGGATTTTGAGAGCTTAGAAGTTGCCTCTTTGAGCCTCTCAGAGGGTGTCTCCTGAGTCTTGCTTGCTTCCAGGAAAGATTCCACGAAATGGAGTTATGGTTTTAAATGGAGGAGGTTTGCCGTCTGGTGTGACAGCAAGGCCCTAGACCCTTTCTCTTGTCCTACACGGACCCTGCTTGAGTACCTTCTACACTTATCGGAGTCTGGTCTTAAGACTAACTCATTGAGGGTTCACCTTAGTGCAGTCAGTGCTTATCACCGTGTAGAAGGTCAGCCTATCTCTGGACAGCCTTTAGTTGTTCGTTTTATGAGAGGTTTGCTTTTGTCAAAGCCCCCTGTCAAACCTCCACCAGTGTCATGGGATCTCAATGTCGTTTTCACCCAGCTGGTGAAAGCTCCTTTTGAGCCACTGAATTCCTGCCATCTGAAGTACTTGACCTGGAAGGTCATTTTCTCGTAGAGTCAGTGAGCTCCAAGCCCTGGTAGTTCATGCTCCCTACATTAAGTTTCATCATAACAGGGTAGTCCTCCACACTCATCCTAAGTTCCTGCCGAAGGTGGTGTTGGAGTTCCATCTGAACCAGTCAATTGTCTTGCCAACATTCTTTCCCCATCCGCATACCCGCCCTGGTGAGGACAAGTTGCATACCTTGGACTGTAAGAGAGCATTGGCCTTTTACGTGGAGCGGACGAAGCCCTATAGACAGTCCGCTTAGTTGTTTGATCCCAACAGGATGGGGGTTGCCATCGGAAAACACATAATTTCCATTTGGATAGCAGATTGCATTTCCTTAACTTATGCCCAAGCTGGGTTGACTTTGGAGGGCCATGTCACGCCTCATAATGTCAGAGCCATGGCTGTGTCAGTGGCTCATCTAAAGTCAGCTTCTATTGAAGAGATTTGCAAGGTTGCAACGTGGTCATCAGTCCACACATTCACATCTCACTACTGCCTTCAGCAGGATACCCGACGCGACAGTCGGTTCGGGCAGTCGGTGCTACAGAATCTGTTCGGGGTTTAGAATCCAACTCCACCCCCCTAGGCCCTTTTTATTCTGTTCCAGGCTGCACTCAGTTAATTGGTTATGTTAGGTCAATCTCAGTTATGTCCTCGCCGTTGCGAGGCCCAATTGATTATGTTTGTTGTTTTGAGTGAGCCTGGGGGCTAGGGATACCCCATCAGTGAGAACAAGCAGCCTGCTTGTCCTCAGAGAAAGCGAAAGCTACATACCTTTAGAAGGTATTCTCCGAGGACAGAAGGCTGATTGTTCTCACAAACCCGCCCACCCGTCTTCCCTTGTCTTTGTCTTTGCTATTAACTGGACTGATGAACACAAGCGCGTTCGGGCGGGAAGACGGCCGCGAATGCGCGGTGGGCGTGTGCACGCGAGGGCTAGCAAACGTCTTTTCTAGTGAAGATCTCTGATTGAAGGAGCTGCCGTGGATGTCACCCATCAGTGAGAACAATCAGCCTGCTATCCTCGGAGAATACCTTCTACAAGTATGTAGCTTTCGCTTTATTCCAAAAGCTAGAGAACAAAAGAGAACAGCTGAACAAAAATGAATGTAGAACCTTAAATTAAACCAAATGTAAAATTATAGTGCCAATAAATATTGAGAGGCCCTTTTACTAAGCAGTTGTAGTGCTAACTCACAGGTAGCAAGCGCCAAATCAGCACTACTGCTGGGGTAGAGTGGGTGCCTGGTGGTAATTTCGAAATTGGCGAGTTTTTGTTTCCCACAGTAGAAAATATTTTTCTATTTTCTACTTCGAGGGTAGAGAGGTGTGGTAGCCGTGTTAGTCCACTTTTAAAGGTAATCAATAGAAATCAAACAAAATAAAACATGGAAAAGAAAATAAGATGATTCCTCTGTTATTGGACATAACTTAATACATTTCTTAATTAGCTTTCGAAGGTTGCCCTTCTTTGTCAGATTGGAAATAAGCAAATGTAGTAGATGACAGTATATATAAGTAAAACATGTTATGTTTATCACCCTTCTCTCACATATCCACCCCCATCCTGTTAGACTATCTCTGAAATGCTTTGATGTTCCCATGCACTTGTGGGAAAATGTGGGGTACAAATGCACCAAAATAAATAAATAACTGCTTACCTCTTACCCACCCCCACCCTGTTAGAGTATCAATGAAATGCTTGGATGTTTTACTTATATATACTATCATCTACCACATTTGCTTATTTCCGATCTGACGAAGAAGGGCAACCTTCGAAAGCTAATCAAGAAATGTATTAAGTTATGTCCAATAAAAAAGGTATCATCTTATTTTCTTTTCCATGTTTTATTTTGTTTGATTTCTATTGACTACTTCGGGGGAAGGGGGGGGGGGTAATCAGCAGCACAGCCACATTGGCGTGCGCTGCATGATTACCGTGCTAGTAGCTCTTGAGCCCTTACTGCTAGGTCAATGGGTGACGGTGAGGGCTCAGGCAGAAAATAGCCGCGCACTACTTTTAATTTTAGCACATGGCCACATAGCCACACTAGTCCACCTCACCAAACCCACTCAGTTAAGAAAGCCTACCTCCTATAATTACCCTATTCACTCTCCTCCTTCTTCTTTCTTCCCTCACTTAATTTCTATACAATACTAAATGTATCTGCTATCCTGTAACGACAATGTTTACAAAACTATGTAAGCCACATTGAGCCTGCAAATAGGTGGGATAATGTGGGATACAAATGCAATAAATAAATAAAAATAAATTTACTGCCCTATTAAAAAAAAAAAAAAAAGCCTTTGTTTTCCAGCTATGGTAAAAAAAATGGCCCAGCGCGCACCAATTTCACTCACACACACTACCACAGGCCACTTTTTACCGCAGCTTAGTAAAAGGGCCCTTTAAGTAGCTATTTTGAAAAAAATTCAAAGTGATAGTGAGGCTCATTTTCAAAGCACTTAGCCTCCCAAAGTTCCATAGAAAGCTATGGAACTTAGCCTCCCAAAGTGCTTTGAAAATATGCCTCAGTGTGGCCTTAGTAAATCCTTAAATGTTTTTTTTTTTTTTTTTAAACTTGTCCACATAGGTTGTTGATGTGATGGACTCTGCCATGGACACAAATATTTGGGGTAATTATATTACAATGAGCAGATACCTATTGGCAAACAGCTGAGCCCCCTGGTAATTCTTTAAATAAAAGTACTACCACTTCACATTTCTGTAGCATTATAAAGCCTATTCATTATTGCCCGTATAGATATGAGGCAATTCTGCTATATGGAATTTACAGTCGTCTACTAGACATTGGCTTGTGTGTGTGTCTCAATCACTTAAGTATTAGAGTAAAATATATCTAACATTTATTTATTTATTTATTCAAAACTTAATATATCACTGTAGCTGACGAACAGATTGCAGTGGTTTACAAGTAAACTAAAAGTATAGGAAAAGAAATGCAATATGCAATCTAATATAATAATTTGCTCCTGCAACATTCCAATGTGTCTACCTGCGTTCGTAACCATCTCCTGACGTCATTCTCCTGCAGTAGAAGCCTGCTTGCCTGATGTCAGGAGATGGTTACGAACGCAGTGACAGACATTGGAATGTTGCAGGAGCAGCTCCAGCCCTTCCTCCACTCGCAACGCAGGAGCCGCTTTAGCTGTCCATCGCCCGCGCTACCAGTTCGCACCACCATCTCCACCCAGGGCCGCCGAGAGCCTGGGCCGGGCCCGGGGCAAAGACGCCCCCGGAGCCCCGCCCCTTCTGCTTTTGCTGCCATGCCTTCCGAGGTCGCCGCCGCCGCCACTCACCCCTCCACCCCCTGAGGTCACCACCGCTCCCCCCTCCACCACCCCCGAGGTTGCCACAGCCACTACTCCCCCTCTATGCCCCCCCCCCCCCCCGTGGTCGCTGCCACCGCTCCCCCCCTCCGTCCGCCACCGGGCTGGGCCCCTTGCATTGAATCGCACTCACCTCCGTGAAAGCAGCGCTGCAGGCAGCAGAACGCCTCCCTTCAGCCCTCCTTCCCTCTTTGCATCCCGCCCTTGCGGAAGTTGTGTCAGACGAGGGCAGGACACAGGGAGGGAAGGCGGTCCGAAGGGAGGCGTTCTGCTGCCTGCAGCGCTGCTTTCACGGTGGTGAGACTGCGATTTCAATGCAGAGGGCAGACGGTCGACGACGGAGGGCGGGTGGGACTGGGGCACCGGGCCCCCCTTGGAGCCCCAATTCCGGCCCCCCTGCCCACCCCCCTCTTGGCAGCTATGTCTCTACCCCCTCCCAGTTCAGCAGTACCCTCCACGAGTTGGGGGAGGGGGTCCTAAGACCATAGAGGGGAAGGGGGTCCTGAGACCAGGGGGGGAGGGGTTCCTGAGATCAGGGGGTGAGGTATCTGTCACACACACACACTCTCACACTCTGTCTCACACTATCACATTCACTCTCTGTGTCACACAGTCACTCTCAAACACTCTCTCGGTCTCATACACTCTCTCGGTCACACAGAGTCTGTGTATCGCACACATACTCTCTCACACTATCTGTCTCACACACACTCTCTCACAGACACTGTATCTGTGTGAAACACTCTCTCTCTCACACACACACACACTGTATCTGTGTGAAACACACTCTCTCTCTCTCTCTCTCTCTCACACACACACACACACACACACACACACACACACACACACACACACACACACACACACACACTGTATCTGTGTGAAACACACTCTCTCTCACATACACTGTATCTGTGTGAAACACACTCGCACACACTCATTCTCACACACACTCTCTCTGACAGACACACTCGCACCCACACTCACTCTCTCTCTGTCACACACACAGTCGCACATTCACTCTCTCTCAAACAGTCACTCTCACACACACTCTCTCAAACATACACACTCCGAGGTAAACCTTGCTAGCGCCCATTTCAGTTGTGTCAGAAATGGGCCTTTTTTACTAGTAGAAAAGAAAATATATACACAAGAAATTTACAAAGCAATATTTTCCATTAGAACTTAGATTTACCTGCTACTCCCAAGCGTCTGCACCCAATGGAGCCACCTCATTCACTGGCATATGCCCTTTGAAATAACCAAGGGCTAGATGCACTACATAGTAACGTAGTAGATGACAGCAGAAAAAGACCTGCACGGTCCATCCAGTCTGCCCAACAAGATAAACTCATATGTGTATACCTTACCTTGATTTGTACCTGTCTTTTTCAGGGCACAGACCGTATAAGTCTGCCCAGCACTATCCCCTCCTCCCAACCACCAGCCCCGCCTCCCACCACCGGCTCTGGCACAGACCGTATGAGTCTGCCCAGCACTATTCCCCGCCTCCCAACCACCAGTCCCGCCTCCTACCACTGGCTCTGGCACAGACCGTATAAGTCTGCCCACCACTATCCTCGCCTCCCAACCACCAACCCCTCTTCCCCCCACCGGTTCCGCCACCCAATTTCGGCTAAGCTCCTGAGGATCCATTCCTTCTGCACAGGATTCCTTTATGTATATCCCACCCATGTTTGAATTCCGTTACCGTTTTCCTCTCCACCACCTCCCGCGGGAGGGCATTCCAAGAATCCACCACTCGCTCTGTGAAAAAATACTTCCTGACGTCTTTTTTGAGTCTGCCCCCCTTCAATCTCATTTCATGCCCTTTCGTTCTACTGCCTTCCCATCTCCGGAAAAGATTTGTTTGCGGATTAATACCTTTCAAATATTTGAACATCTGTATCATATCACCCCTGTTCCTCCTTTCCTCCAGGGTATACATGTTCAGATCAGCAAGCCTCTCCTCATACGTCTTGGAACGCAAATCCCATACCAATCTCGTAGCTTTTCTTTGCACCGCTTCAATTTTTTTTTACATCCTTCGCAAGGTACGGCCTCCAAAACTGAACACAATACTCCAGGTGGGGCTTACCAACGACTTGTACAGGGGCATCAACACTTCCTTTCTTCTGCTGGTCACAGCTCTCTCTATACAGCCTAGCAACCTTCTCGCTACGGCCACCGCCTTGTCACACTGTTTCGTTGCCTTCAGATCCTCAGATACTATCACCCCAAGATCCCTCTCCCCGTTCGTACCTATCAGACACTCACCGCCTAACACATAAGTCTCTCGTGGGTTTCTACTCCCTAAGTGCATCACTTTGCATTTCTTCGCATTGAATTTTAATTGCCAAATCTTAGACCATCTAGCTTCCTCAGATCCTTTTTCATGTTTTCCACTCCCTTCCGGGTGTCCACTCTGTTACAAATCTTCGTATCATCCGCAAATAGGCAAACTTTACCTTCTAACCCTTCGGCAATGTCATATTGAACAGAATCGGCCCCAGCACCGATCCCTGAGGCACTTCACTACTCACCTTTCCCTCCTCCGAGCAAATTCCATTTACCACCACTAAAGTCCTCGGAAGAGCTGTTCCCTTACCGGTGAGAGCTAAATGCACTGTGATTGGCGGAGAGAGACCTGGAGGGGGGCATAATCAAAAGGGACGTCCAAATAGTTTTTATTTGGATGTCCTCGCTGAAGAACACCCATCACAAAAAACTGGGGAAAAACGTCAAATTGCTTGTCAGGTCCGTCCTTTTTTTAAATGTTTCAGTGAAGGACGTCTATGTTAGGCGTCCTCGCACGTCCCGATGCCTGTGGTGGCAATTTGGTGCAACTCTCACCCCCCAGAGCTGGATGTTCCTGGGGAGGAGGGTCTGCATGGTCAGCCGCAATCCACCCCCTTCTTCCGAGAGTGGGGTGGCAGGGATCACCGGCTGTACCAGCAGTTGTAGCTTGCGCTCCGGCCCGCGGCTCTAATAAGTGCTGTAACAAGTTGGGCCGTCCTTTTTTTTTTTTTTTGTTTGTTTGTTTCAGTGAAGGACTTCCATTTTAGGCGCTTTAGAAGGACGGCCCTGACTAGCACTTGGATGTTTTTTCCCCCGATTTTTTTTTTGTTACATTTATAGAAGTTTTTAGAGGCTCCGCAGCCCCAATGTGAGGTACAGACCTCTCGTTAGATTTTCCGCGGTTAGGCAATTGGAAAACGGTAGTGCATCTCATTACAATACGATTTATACACATTGGGGTACTAATTTGCTCATCTACATTCCGTTTTCATTATCTGCTACCGTGATCAGAAAATGGCTCGGAGAAGCATTTAGTGCATGCCACGGTTTACTACTTGCTCGTTAATGGCTCGTTAAGTTTAGTGCATCTGGCCCCAAGTCTTTAAGAGTACTTTAAATTTTTTAAAGTTACATTCACTGTGAATAGTCCAAGATTAAATTAGCAATAGACATTTCACAAAAGGAGGGGAGGAACTATAATTCTTAAAAGATAAGGGGGGGAGGGGAAGAAAAATAGTACATAAAGATGGTGAACTTAAATCTCAGGACCCTACAGCTTGATCCACACTGCCCCCAGTGGAATGGAAAGTAGAATGAGGACTATGTAAAAAGCTTAGGAATAAGCGTCTTAAAAAAAAAAAAAAAAAAAAAAAGGTCTTAAGCTCTGATTTAAATTGCGCCAAAGTAATTATTTGTTTAAAAGGTTGAGATAGGGAATTCCAGAGGGAAGGGCCTTGTACAGAGAACATAGCCTGCCTTCTATGCTCATGAATAACCTCTTGATAGGATGGTATATAAAGGAGATGATACTGCTGATCTAAGGGCCCATGTAGTTACATAAGGAAGTAAATGATGGAAAAGATGGTTTTTATCTAGATTCTGTTTCAACCGATATAATGCAGTCCAAGGCTCCACAGCTATTGCACTTTCTTCCACTTGTAAACATAATTCTCCGAGGACAAGCAGGCTGCTTGTTCTCACGACTGGGTCGGCATCCATGGCGGCCCCCACCTTCGGAATTTTTCAAAGCAAAAATCTTCAAAGCTTTGAAGAACCTTCTGGCGTGCATGGCACACGCACCGTGTGGCCAACTTTCCGCCTGTCGCATGAGAGTCCCGCTCAGTTGTTTCTTTTCCACGGTTAGGGAGTGACTGCTTGTCGGTCTCTCTCTGTTCGGCCACGAAAAGAGCCTTCGTTTTTTGAGCATTGTTCCTCCCTTGTCTCTTTTTTCTTTTGTTTGCCCTGTTTCCTTCAAAATTAAAAAAACAAAAAAACAAACCCTTATTTACTAGATTTCGTCCTTTTAAGTTTCCTTTCTCTTCCATCGTGGCTTCTCATTTTTGTGCCCTTTATTTTTGGCACCATCAAGAATTTTGACTTCGCTGCCGCTATTTTTCCATCCATGTCATTGAGGACTCCCAGCGGCTTCAAGAAGTGTACTCGGTGCAACTGGGCGGTCACAGGTACCGACCCCAACGTGTGGTGTCTTCAGTGCCTTGGGCCCGACCATCGCCCAGACGCAGGTAAGTTGTGTCTTAGCCTTAAAAAGCGGACAAAGGTGTTGAGAAAAGCTCTTCGGGACCATCTTTTTGGAGCTTCGCCCGGTTCTTCGGCGTCGATGTCGACATTGGCACCGGAGATGGCATCGACTTCAGGAGTGCAGGTAATGGCTGTTCGAAGACCACCACACGCTGGGAGCAGTGAGCCGTTGAGTGGGTCTCCACCTGCCTTGAAGACTCCTGCTGTGCCGGCCCACCGGGACCGACCACTCTTGGACCCAACCCCGAGGAGGCGTGTGGATTCCACGTCCTCCTCGTCAGTACCCAGGAGTATCGATGACGTGCATTGAGCGAAGGCGAAGAAGCATCGTCATCGGTCTCCTTCCAGACACAGTACTGGGAGCTCTGGGGCGTTGAAGGATTCGGCACCCATGAAGCGTTGACGCCGGGAGGAACGCTCACCCTCCATTCAAGAGGTGTCGGTGCGTCGGTCTTCGAGCAGCCTGGTACCGCCTCTTCAACCTCCACAGATTCTGACATCGACTCCTGTACTGACCCCACAGCCTTTCTCAACGGCGGTTCTAGACGAGCGCATCCGAGCCCTGCTTCCAGGTCTTCTGGAAGGGTTGCTGTGCCAGTCTGCTCTGGTGCCGGGTGGTGCTTGCGCCCTCTGCATCGTTGGTAGAAGCGGCAGTTGGCTCTATGCCTGTGGAGAGGTCTTCGACGCTGGTGCTGCCTGCGGCATCGGTGTCGGCTGCCACTCAGGTCGACTCCTCGTCTACATTGCTGGAAGGAGTTTCATCGCCGCCGGCATGGGAGTCAACCTCTCGACATCGCCAGCCAGGACATGATTCCTCGGCACCCAGCCGGGCCCGGTTTCGGACTGCAGTTAAGGAACTCTTGTCCGATACCGATGAGGATGCCTCGTGGGATGAAGTGGAAGATACCAGCTATTTCTCTTCTGAGGAGTCTTGTGTTCTTCCCTCTGATCCTACTCCTTTGCCAGAGAGGAAGCTTTCTCCCCCGGAGAGTCTTTCTTTCTTTCTCTTCATTTGTGCGGGAAATGTCTGTGGCTATTCCCTTCCTTGTGGTATCTGAGGATGAGCCCAGGACTGAGATGCTCGAGGTCCTTGACTATCCTTTGCCACCTAAGGAGTCATCCACATTTCCTTTGCATAATGTGCTCAAGTAGACACTTATGCGGAACTGGATGAAACCACTTAGTAATCCCACCATTCCCAAGAAAGCTGAGTCCCAATATCGGATTCACGGAGAACCTGAGCTGATGAAGTCACAGTTACCTCACGACTCTATGGTTGTGGATTCCGTTCTCAAGAGAGCCAGGAGTTCTAGAGACTTTGCCTTGGCGCCCCCGGGACGAGAATCTAGAACCCTGGACTCTTTTGGGAGAAAGGCCTATCAGTCCTCTATGCTCGTTGCCAAAATTCAATCATACCAGCTCTACAAGAGCATTCACTTGAGGAGCACGATGAAGCAACTGGCGGACTTGGTTGATAAGCTCCCACCGGAGCAGGCCAAGCCTTTTCAGGAGGTGGTCAGGCAGCAGAAGGCGTGTTGTAAATTCCTGTCCAGGGGTGCTTACGATTCTTTTGATGTTGCATCCAGAGCCGCTGCCCAAGGTATAGTGATGCGCAGACTCTCATGGCTGCATGCCTCTGACCTGGACAATCGAGTCCAGCAGTGGATTGTGGATGTCCTTTGCTGGGGGGATAACATTTTTGGCGAAAAATTTGAGCAGGTGGTTGATCAGATCATGCAGCGGGAAACCGCTATGGACAATCTCTCCCGCCGGGCACCTCCTGCTTCTACCTCAACTGGTAGACGATTTTTCCGGGGAAGGAGGAATGTCCCCTATGCCTATAATAAACGTAGGCACAATCCTCCTCCTCGACAGCCTTCTCGGGCTCATCCCCAGAGCGTTCGTTCTCGTCAACAGCGTACGCCAAGGCAGGCCCCTGCAGCTCCCCAGCAAAAGCAAGGGACGGGCTTTTGACTGGCTCCAGTTGAGCATAGCCGCTGTAAAAGTGTCTGTGCTGGACGGCTTGCCAGTCGGAGGGAGGTTAAAATTTTTTCACCAAAGGTAGCCTCTCATAACCTTCGATCGGTGGGTTCTTCAAATAGTCCGGTTAGGATACTCTCTCAATTTGATGTCCAAACCTCCAAATTTCCCACTGGGAGCTCAGTCCTTCAGCTTCCAGCACAGGCAAGTACTTGCAGAGGAACTCTCCGCCTTTCTCAGCGCCAGTACGGTTGAGCCCGTTCCACCAGGGCAAGAAGGACTGGGATTCTATTCCAGGTACTTTCTTGTACAAAAGAACAGGGGGGATGCATCCCATCCTAGATCTAAGGGCCCTGAAAAAATTCCTAGTCCCACAAATGTTCAGGATGGTTTCCCTAGGCACCCTGCTTCCCATGATTCAGGAAAACGATTGGCTTTGCTCTCTGGACTTAAAGGATGCTTATACACACATCCCGATACTTCCAGCTCACAGGAGGTATGTTCGATTCCATCTGGGAGTGCAGTACTTCCAGTATTGTATGCTGCCCTTTGGTCTGGCGTCTGCGCCCAGGGTCTTTACAAAATGCCTGGCAGTAGTTGCAGCATCGCTACGCAGACTGGGAGTGCATGTGTTCCCTTATCTTGATGATTGGCTGGTGAAGAACCTCAGAGGAAGGAGCACTACATTCCATGCAGATGACTATTCAACTGCTGGAGCTACTCGGGTTTGTAATAAATTACCCGAAGTCCCATCTTTTTCCCGTTCAGAAACTGGAATTTATAGGAGCTCTACTGGATTCACAGATGGCTCATGCCTATCTTCCAGAAGCGAGAGCAGACAATCTTCTGTCTCTCCATTGCCAAGGCCTCTCAGCAGATCACAGCTCGGCAGATGTTGAGACTTCTAGGCCATATGGCCTTCACTGTCCATGTGACACCCATGGCCCGTCTTTACACATGAGATCAGCTCAATGGACCCTAGCTTCTCAGTGGTGTCAAGCTGCAGGGGATCTAGAGGATGCAATCCAGCTGTCCACCGATGTTCGCAATTCCTTTCAGTGGTGGACAATTCGATCCCATTTGACCTTGGGACGTCTATTTCAAATTCATCAGCCACTACAAGTGCTGACAACGGATGCATCCCTCCTGGGGTGGGGAGCTCATGTCGATGGGCTTCACACTCAAGGAGTTTGGTCCCTCCAGGAAAAGAATCTTCAGATCAACCTCCTGGAGTTGCGAGCGATCTGGAATGCTCTAAAGGCTTTCAGAGATCAGCTGTCCAACCAAATTATCCAAATTCAGACAGTCAGGTTGCCATGTACTACGTCAACAAGCAGGGGGACACCGGATCTCGCCTTCTGTGTTGTGAAGCCGTCATGATGTGGCTTTGGGCTCGCCGTTACGGCATGTTTCTCCAAGCCACTTATCTGGCAGGCATAAACAACAGTCTAGCCGACAGGCTGAGCAGGATAATGCAACCTCACGAGTGGTCACTCAACATGGGCGTTGTATGCAAGATCTTCTGAGAGTGGGACACCCCTTCGGTGGATCTTTTTGCCACTCGGATCAATCACAAGGTCCCTCAGTTCTGTTCTAGACTTCAGGCCCACGACAGACTAGCGTCGGATGCTTTTCTTGTTCATTGGGGGACAGGCCTTCTGTACGCTTATCCTCCCATACCTCTGGTGGGGAAGACTTTGCTGAAACTCAAGCAGGACCGCGGAACCATGATTCTGATTGCTCCCTTCTGTCCGCGTCAGATTTGGTTCCTTCTGGAGTTGTCCTCCGAAGAACTGTGGAGGTTGGACTCTTTTCCAACCCTCATAACTGAGAACGAGGGGGCGCTTCTGCATACCAACCTCTGGTCTCTGGCTCTCACGGCCTGGATGTTGAGGGCGTAGAATTCGCTTCCTTAGGTCTCTCTGAGGGTGTCTCCCGGGTTCTGCTTGCTTCCAGGAAAGATTCCACTAAGAGGTGCTACTTTTTCAAATGGAGGAGGTTTGCCGTCTGGTGTGATAGCAAGGCCCTAGATCTTTTTTCTTGTCCTACACAGACCCTGCTTGTATTCCTTCTACATTTGTCAGAGTCTGGTCTCAAGACCAACTCTGTAAGAGTTCATCTTAGTGCAATTAGTGCTTATCATCACCCTGTAGAAGGTAAGCCTATCTCTGGACAGCCTTTAGTTGTTCGCTTCATGAGAGGTTTGCTTTTGTGAAAGCCCCTGGTCAAACCTCCACCAGTGTCATGGGATCTCAACGTCGTTCTCATACAGCTGATGAAGCCTTCTTTTGAGCCACTGAATTCCTGCCATCTGAAGTACTTGACCTGGAAGGTCATTTTCTTGGTGGCTGTTACTTCAGCTCGTAGGGTCAGTGAGCTTCAAGCCTTGATAGTGCATGCTCCTTATCTCAAGTTTCATCACTGAACATGGACGTAGCCTGCAAGATCTTCGGAGTGTGGGGCACCCTCTCGGTGGATCTTTTTGCCACACAGATCTATCACAGAGTCCCTCAGTTCTTTTCGAGGCTTCAGGCCCACGACAGACTAGTGTCAGATGCCTTTCTCCTTCATTGGGGAACGGGCCTCCTGTATGTTTATCCTCCCATACCTGTAGTAGGGAAGACTTCACTGAAACTCAAACAAGATTGCGGAACCATGATTCTGATTGCTCCCTTCTGGCCGCATCAGATTTGGTTTCCTTTTCTTCTGGACTTGTTCTCCGAGGAACCGTGGAGATTGGAATGTTTTCCAACCCTCATCACCCAGAATGAGGGGTCGCTTCTGCATCCCAACTTCCAGTCTCTGGCTCTCATGGCCTGGATATTGAGAGCTTAGAATTTGCCTCCTTGGGTCTTTCAGAGGGTGTCTCCCGAGTCTTGCTTCCAGGAAAGATTCCACAAAGAGGTGTTAGTCTTTCAACTGGAGGAGGTTTGCCGTCTGGTGTGACAGCAAGGCTCTAGATCCTCTTTATTGTCCTACACAGACCCTGCTTGAATACCTTCTACACTTGTCAGAATCTGGTCTCAAGACCAACTCAGTAAGGGTTCATCTTAGTGTGATTAGTGCTTATCATCGCCGTGTAGAGGTTAAGCCTATCTCTGGACAGCCTTTAGTTCGCTTTATGAGAGGTTTGCTTTTGTGAAAGCCCCGGTCAGACCTCCACCATTGTCATGGGATCTCAACGTCATTCTCACTCAGCTGATGAAGCCTCCTTTTGAGTCACTGAATTCCTGCCATCTGAAGTACTTGACCTGGAAGGTCATTTTCTTGGTGGCTGTTACTTCAGCTCGTAGGGTCAGTGAACTTCAAGCCTTGGTAGTGCATGCTCCTTATCTCAAGTTTCATCACAACAGAGTAGTCCTCCGTACGCACCCTAAGTTCTTGCTGAAGGTGGTGTCGGAGTTCCATCTGAACCAGTCAATTGTCTTGCCAACATTTTTTCCCTGTCCTCATACCCGCCCTGCTGAACGTCAGTTGCACACCTTGGACTGCAAGAGAGCATTGGCCTTTTATGTGGAGCGGACAAGCCCTTCAGACAGTCCGCCCAAATGTTTGTTGCTTTTGATTCCAACAGAAGGGGAGTCGCAGTCGGGAAATGCACCATTTCCAATTGGCTAGCAGATTGCATTTTCTTCTCTTATGCCCAAGCTGGGCTGACTCTTGAGGGTCATGTCACGGCTCATAGTGTTAGAGCCATGGCAGCGTCTGTGGCCCACTTGAAGTCAGCCACTATGGAAGAGATTTGCAAGGCTGCGACGTTGTCATCAATCCACACATTCACATCTCACTACTGCCTTCAGCAGGATACCCTACACGACAGTCGGTTTGGGCAGTCGGTGCTGCAGAATCTGTTCGGGGTTTAGAATTCAACTCCACCCCCCTAGGTCCATTTTGTTCTGTTTCAGGCTGTACTCTCAGATGTTCTAGTTCATAGGTCAATCCTTGTTATGTGCTTGCCGTTGCAAGGCCCAATTGACCTTTCTTTGTTGCGTGAGCCTGGGTGCTAGGGATACCCCACTCATGAGAACAAGCAGCCTGCTTGTCCTTGGAGAAAGCGATGATACATACCTGTAGCAGGTGTTCTCCGAGGACAGCACGCTGATTGTTCTCACAAACCCGTCCACCTCCCCTTTGGAGTTGTTCTTTAATTTCTTGCTTTTGTATATAACTGAGCGGGACTCGTGCGCGATGGGCGGGAAGATGGCTGCGCATGCACGGTGTGCATGACACGTGCGCCAGAAGGTTCTTCAAAGCTTTGAACATTTTTGCTTTGAAAAATTCCGACAGTGGGGGCCGCCGTGGACGCCGACCCAGTCGTGAGAACAATCAGCCTGCTGTCCTCGGAGAACACCTGCTACAGGTATGTATCTTCACTTTTTCATAGCCTTTTGAACAGGAATAACTAGAGCTATATTGTCTGCATATATACAATTCTGTACTCCCAGATTATCCAAATTTATTGCTTAAACTAGAAAGTAATACGTTAAAGAACGTGTTTACTAGATTGTTTTCTTATCAGACTGCTTCTCTATGGCCAGTTTTGTCATCTATAGTAAGTCACGTGCCTAATTATGCTTCCTTTAAGAAAGATTTAAAGACGTTGTTTTATAAACATGTAGTAGGTAAGCAATTATATTGCAATGTATTCTTTTATGCTATTCTGTTGTTCTTTTTTAATCTATCATCTTTGTTGTAACCCATTGTGAACTATATTTTTTGGTATTATCGGGCTCTAAATGAGTTAACTGTAAATAATATTGATGATAAGGGGAACCCCACATACTGATTTCCATGACTCTGAGAAAACTCTCTTCATCTTCACTTTATATGAGCAAGAAACAAAAAAAACCTCTAAGCCAGTTTAAAACAGCACCTGAGAAGAAGGATAAAGCAGATATATCGGATTTCTTGGGTCGCACTGAAAAATAAGCGGGCTGATGGTGGAGGGGTGCAATTGTGTTCATCTGCATACAAAATTATACAAACTTGTATTTTTATTAAAGTTTTTTGTGGATTTTCTTAAGTCCAGGTATTGCATTTAGTATCTTCTGAGGGAGAAAGGTGTCTTCCTTGTCATCACCAGTAGATGAATCCAGGAACTGATGGGTTATACCTGCCTTAGCAGTAGGTGGCGATAGAGAACACTGAAACAAGACAGTGACCCTGGACATCCAGCTCCTTGCATCTTCAGTATATCTCTATCTTACAGCAGGTGTGGACGGATTCCTTTCAGCTCCTTTGAGACTGAAAGCCCACCTCTTTAACATTGCTTTTGACTCGTAACCACTTGTAACCACTCGCCTCCACCTACCCTCCTCTCTTCCTTCCCGTTCACATTAATTGATTTGATTTGCTTACTTTATTTATTTTTTGTCTATTAGATTGTAAGCTCTTTGAGCAGGGACTGTCTTCTATGTTTGTGCAGCGCTGCGTATGCCTTGTAGCGCTATAGAAATGCTAAATAGTAGTAGTAGTAGGGGAGGCTCCTGGGCTTTTGCCAGTTGAGCAGGAGGTGTGAGGCTGGCGGGCCTGCTTTGAGGTCATACTTGGTCTTCAGGTCCCTGCCTTACTCCATTTCTCCCTTCCTCCCAGCTGCTATTCTGCTGCCTGTCTGCCTTTAGTTTTCCTCACAGTTTAAAAAAAAAAAAAAAAAGTTTGAAGAAGATTGAGCAGGCAGTTTTGCTGGGGCTCTCTTCTAATTTGGCAGTATCTGCAGTCTGACCCCAAAATTTTTGTGTTTGGGTGTTTTTCTGAGTGACTTGGCTCTTCCTGTGAGGATTCCCGCTGCTTCTGGGGGTAAGTTTCTTTTTGGAGCGAAGATGCCATTTTGTTTCGGGGGCGATGGTGGCAGAGGCTGTTAAACGCTGCTCCCGCTGCGGGGCTGTGCAGCACGAACTGCCTGGACGCTTCGGGTCCCGGCAGTGTGGCCATCGCGTCGGCGAGGGATTCTTCCCGCCCGCTGGATCTTGCTGTGGGCGCCATTTTGGATTCGCCTGCAGATGGGGCGCCGGTCCACTCCTTGGTGCTAGTTGTAGGAGGTTGTTTGTCCCTTTTTCTAGGGGAGTGGGCCAAAGTTACGTCAGATCAATGGGTTCTCGATTTGATCAGAGACGGATACCGGTTAGAGTTCGCCTCTCCAGTTGGAGACGCCTTTATGGAGTCCAGCTGCGGCACGGCTGTCAAGCGAGCAGCACTCAGAGACACGCTGCAGTTTCTGTTGGATCTCGTGGCGGTGGTTCCCGTTCCTCCCGACTAACGCTTCTGCGGTCGCTACTCGATTAATTTTGATGTGCCTCGCAAGGGCGGGTCCTTCAGGCCTATTCTAGACTTGTGCAGAGTCAACAAGGCTCTCAGGGTGCATCATTTCTGTATGGAAACTTTGCGCTCGGTCATTGCAGCGGTGCAACCAGGAGAGTTCCTCACTTCGCTCAACCTCAAGGAGGCGTATTTGCATATCCCGATTTGGCCTCTGCATCAGCGGTTTCTGCGATTTGTGGTGTTAGGCCAGCATTTTCAGTTTCACGCCTTGCCGTTTGGTCTGGCCACAGCTCCTTGCACCTTTTCCAAGGTCATGGTAGTTGTGGCTGCTTTCCTCCGGAGAGAAGGTGTCCGGGTTCATCCTTATCTCGACGATTGGCTTATTTGAGCGGATTCGGAGGCAGAGAGCCGTCTTGCTACAGCCAGAGTTATTTCTCTTCTGCAAGCTCTGGTTTGGGTAGTCAATTTCTCCAAGAGCCAGTTGACCTCCTTGCAGTCTCTCGAGTATTTGGGGGGGTGTTTTGACACGGCATTGGGGTTGGCCTTTCTTCCCGACAGCAGGCGCCTCAAGCTTCAGAGTCAGATTCGGCTTCTTCTGCAACTGTTCCGTCATCGGGCTTGGGATTATGTTCAGCTTCTGGGGTTGATGACAGCCACCCTGGATGTGGTTCCTTGGGCAAGGGCGCATATGCGTCCGCTGCAGCGCTCCCTGCTCTCTCTCTGGTCTCCAATCTCTCTGGAGTATCAACGCAAACTGCCGTGGCTTCCTGCGGCCAAGCGCAGCATGGCTTGGTGGCTATCCAACGACAAGTTGCACCGGGGATTGCCATTGGCGCACCTGCTTTGTCGCCTAGTTATTACGGACGCCAGTTTAGCGGGGTGGGGGGCTCATTGTCTCGGACACTATGCTCAGGGTCTGTGGTCTCCCTCAGAGGCGGGGTGGTCCATCGATCGCTTGGAGCTGAGAGCAGTTTTCCTAGGCCTTCTGCAAGATGCTGGAGGGACAGTCTGTTCGGGTTCTTTCGGACAACACCACAGCGGTGGCTTACATCAAACGTCAGGGAGGCACTCAGTGCAGAACTCTGGCGACAGAGGCAGTATAGATTCTTGACTGGGCTGAGCACCACCTGCTTCTGTTATCGGCGACCCATATTGCCGGTCTTGACAACGTGTAGGCCGATTTCCTCAGCATACACCAGGTTGACCCAGCAGAATGGGAGTTAGCAGAAGAAGTTTTTCTGAAGATTTGCGCCAAATGGGGCACTCCACGGTTAGATCTCATGGCGTCAGGTTCAAACGCCAAGGTCGATCAATTTTAAGCAGAAGGAGAGATCCTCGCTCGGCAGGAATGGATGCTCTCTCTCAACCGTGGCCTCTAGATCTCCTTTATGTGTTCCCTCCTTGGCCATTAAAAGGCCGGGTTCTTCTTTGCATTCTTCTCCATTGCGGAAGAGTGATTCTGGTAGCTCCAGATTGGCCGAGGCATCCGTGGTATGTGGATCTCCGGCGAGTATTGGTGGCAACATGTCTGCTTCATGGGCTGAAACGGGTGTTTTTTCTCTTCAAGAGATTTGTCGTGCGGCTACCTGGGCTTCTCATCTTTCCTTTGTTCGGCATTATCGGGTAGATGTTGCAGCGCAACAGGATGCTCGTTTTGGAGCACAGGTTCTTTCTCGCGGAGCCGCATGTTCCCACCAGAGTTAGGGAGTGCTTTGGTACATCCCATCAGTTCCTGGATTCATCTGCTGTTGATGACAAGGAAGGAAAAATTAAGACTAACCTGATAATTTTCTTTCCTTTAGTCACAGCAGATGAATCCAAGATCCCTCCCTGTCTGATTTTTTTTGTTTCTTGCACAGATTTCGAAGATAAATGCAAAGAATTTTTATAGTTGATGTTAAGAAGCAGGAGGTTGACAGCGTCCCTCCTTCGGTTCTCACTCCAGTTCAGGGAGCGGTTGTTCACTGTGAGGAAAGTTCATGTTGTGCTTCTTTTACGTTCTGCTTTGGAAGTTTCGTATACTGAAGATGCAAGGAGCTGGACGTCTAGGGTCACTGCCTTGTTTCAGTGTTCTCTATCTCCACCTGCTGATAGGCGAATATAATCCATCAGTTCCTGGATTCATCTGCTGTGACTAAGAAAATTATCAGGTTAGTCATAATTTTTCCTTGTTGACTTAGGCTAGGAGAGAAAGAGAAGGTTAGAGAAGTGGGAAGGGAATCTTAGGTATTGGGGGTCAAGGAAGGAGGAAGGTGGAGAAGAAATCTCAGGCAGGAGGGGCATATAGTGAAGTGGTATACAGTTGTAATTACCCTGCCCCTCTCCACCTTTCCCCAAACCCTTCCAAAAAATATTAAAAGACCATTTATCTCCCAACCTTTCCTTCCTAACTAATTAAGGGTAAATGGCTATGAATTTGATATACCACCTTTCTGTGGTACAGCCAAAGCAGTTTACATATATTATATACAGGTACTATATATGCCCCTATTGGGCTCACAGTCTGAGGGTGTGTTTTTGTTTTTTTTGTTTTTTTTTGGTACCTGAATGTAACTCACATTGAGCTGCTGTTTAAAAAGATGTGAGCTAAATCAGCATAAATAAAATAAATATACAAAGCAGCATACAGAGCCCAAAGTACAGTAAACAATAAAGTCATCTCCCTCTCCCTCTCTGACTGCAATATTGACCCTCTCTTTAAACCCTCCCCCTCCCCAGCTATCTCCAGGTGGGAAGCAGGCATCCAACAGTCCCTCTAGTACACCACATGGAAAGTACCTACATTTCCTTAGCGTATGCAGCAGATGAATCCAAGAACTGGTGGGTTGTGTCCTTCTACCAGCAGGTGGAGATAGAGATTACAAAGCTGAAGGCAGTGATGCCGGACGGCCAGCTCCTCCTTCACCTCAGTACATCTCTATCTTCAGCAGGTGGTGGACGGCGCTTCAGCAGCTCCTGGATTTGTCTTGGGGATACTCCTGGGTCCTGTGGGCCAATTGAGTTTAGGGGTGTCTGGCTGGTGGTGCCGACTTTGGGGGCATACTCAGTCTTCTGGGTCCCTGCTTCACCCTTCCCCCCTTGTCTCCTGGTCTTTAGAGCTCTAGCCTTCCTCATCAGTTAAAAAAAACAACAACCTCCAAAAGCCAAGAGAGCTCTTTGCCTTCATTCGGTGTTAACCCCCCCCCCCCCCCCAGAAGAAACAGAAGATTTCTGACAGGACTGGGCAGTACAGGGTTTCCCTCTCTTAGTGCTGTGCTTTCAGTCTCTGTGCTGGTTAGGCAGCAGGCTGCTGCGTCTGTGGGACTGCTTCTCCTCCAGAGAAACCTGCTGTTCAGTGAGTCCCTGCCTTTCTCTTTTCGGCGTGGGGGTACAGTGGTTTAATGTGGGCGATGCTGGCATTTGAAAGCTGTTCCCGCTGCGGTAGCAGATGCTGTGCAGTGGGACTCTGTGTGGTGGCGTGTTTGAATGCAGGGGAGGGAAGTGCTGAAGTTCCTCTTCCCTGGGCAACCATTTCCCGCGCTAAAATGATGAGAACGCGCACCTTTTTGTTGGCAAGGCCCTCTCTTTTCTCCTAATATCAGCTCTGATCCTTTCCTGCTCTGCAGCCTTGATATGGGCAGGGGGGAGGGGTGGCTTCTCCTAAAGGACCTTGTGTTCCATTAGAGACTGCTGGTACAGGGGATTCCTTTATTTTCTCCAGCGTTTGGTTTCCTTTACCAAAATCACGGTTGAGTCAGAAACTGTTTGCATGTAGTTGGGGCAGTGGCACAAATTCTTCTCAAACTGCCCCCACTATGCAAGGGGATCCAAGGGAAGAACAGAACTGCTTTAAGCTGTTTCTATATCTTCTGAGCAGGATTTCCTCTGCTCTGGGACCCTTAATTTGAACCTTTCTTCTTAAGAGAGCTTGGCCTTTGTAACCCTTTTTGTGATTGGGGGAGTTTTTATGCCCATGTCGGGCAGATGGGTTCTAGATTTCTAAGTTTTCCAGAAGGAATCTGATGGTCCTGCAATGCGCCTTGTTTTTGGGGGGGGGGGATGCACACCAGCCACTCTGGGGGCTTCTGTGGGGCAGGGGGCTTCTGACCCCCCCCCCCCCAAAGCTCATTCTGCTGCTCTGTATGCCTATATGTTGCAGAAGTCTAGTAGGGGAGTTTCTTTTTAGTTCAGCCTTTGGAGTTTTCTGGCTTGTTCCCTGTCTGTCTCTTCTGATGGACCCTGCCCCAAAGACAGAGGCGTATCTGGACTTTGGCGGGAGGGGGGGCCAGAGCCAGTGTGAGGGAGTACATTTTAGCCCCCCCCTGCCATTGCCGGACCCCCCTGCCGCCAACTTTGACCCCCCCCCCCCCCTGCTGACTACCCTCTCCACCCCCCTCCCGCCGCCAACCTTCCCCCGCCGCCATCACCTACCTTTGCTGGCGGGGGACCCCAACCCCCGCCAGCCGAGGTCCTTCCGTTGCAAAGCTGGCGGGGGACCTCAACCCCCGCCAGCCAAGGTCCTCTCTTCTTCCGTTGCAAAGCTAACGGGGGACCCCAACCCCCGCCAGCCGAAGTCCTTTCTTTCGTTGCAGCAAAGCATCCTTCAGTTTCAAATTCTGAATCTGACGTCCTGCATGTCAAAACATGGCCATGTTGGGTTTTCTTCATTGACCCATAAATCATTCTTGGTTCCTGGATCTGGTTTCCATGTTCTCCTGGCTGTGGATTCTCACCTCTCTTAGGTCTTGCTACCCAAACAGCACCAGAATTGTCCACCCTATCTGAATATTAGCATTAAATACCTAGATTTACATTTAAAGAAAAAAAAACTCCACTGACCACTTCATCTCAGTATTGGCCTGTATGTCTTAAATGACCTTTTTGTGTTGCTGATGCCTAGTAGGTTAAATTTCAAAGGGGTCCTTTCACAATGCAGCACTAAAAAGTGGCCTTAACGGGCCCTTACATAGGTCTTTCCTGTGCGCTAAGGCCCTAAGGCCATTTTTAATGCAGCAGTAAAATGGCCGATTTTTAAACTTTTTTTTTTTTGGTGTATTAATGGGCACAAGCTAATGTTGCCAATTAGTATGTGAAGAAACAAAAAGGGAAAACAACCCTTCCACAAAGCAAAAGGAACACACAAACAGCAAAGTCCCAAAACAACGGTGTGGTACAGGACTTTATTAATAGGTGTCTATGACTCAACACGAGCCGTATTTTGATCGCAAGGTCTGCCTCAGGAGTCAATACCAGATATTACACACAAAAGTGGTCAAGCTGTTTCACAGCACTTCTTTGAGAAAGGACAACGTTCTGTGCGCAGTGCAATTATTTATTCTCATTACGCAGGATTAGTGTGCGCCTGCTTCCGTTTTGAAACTTGGTACATGGACCATGGATATAAATAACCTGTGATCTCCAACAAAATGGACACTTGAAAATTGCCCATCTTAATTGGGGTACCTTTTGTATAGCAGCATAGTTTTGAATGGAGGGTGGTGGTTTAGGAAGCCTTAGATAAGGCAGCGTACAATAGATTTTCCTGGTGCGACTTACATTTGCTGAAGTTTACAACATACCTAGAAAACATAAAATAATCAGATTACTGACTTTTCCCCGGTGAAAACACCTGGATGTTCGTAACAAGATGTGATGAATGCTCTTGTGATTGTGCTGTAGTGGCTTAACTTTGTCTACACAGTATACAGTATAAATGATTTATATACTTAAACTTCTGTTGTATAATTAAACAGTTTAACAGAGCAGTCTTGTTTTCCTCCGAGTGATGAGATGCAGATGCTGATTCATTTCTTTAATGTCTTCTTTAAGTGAAGTAGCACAGAGTAAATAAACATGGCTGAATTCTAGGCCAGGCACGCAAATAGCATGTTTATAGAAATGTCTTGGGAAAAATGTGTGGTTCCCTCATTGGATTATTTTGTATACATACTTATCTGTGTCTTAGGAACAAAGAGCTTCCTAAGGCTGAGAATATTCCAACAGAGAGGGGAATATTCATTGGGAGAAAGTTGGTTAAACATGAAGGGCATGGAAGTTGGAAGTAGCAGCAATACAAGGAGAATCAGGGCTGGTAGAATTGAGGAGTTCCAGAGATTATTCCCACTTGAGTGAGGAGCAGCTTAATTGAATATTCAGATTCTCCTGGTCTGCACCAGATCTAAGTCAGTTGCTAGGTGCTGACCAAGGTGGAAAGCCAGCCCTTCTACCTTGGCCAGCCCTTTGATCTGATGTAGCACTTTGAACCAATTCTTATCCCAGAGTTATGGATCTGACTTGCCAGCTTCCCTTACCTACGTTCTAACATGCCAGATGCTGTTCACTTTGGAGGCCTGCTGCAGATATGATTATGACCTGGTGCAATATTTTGGGCCCTTGTTAGGGTAAACCAGTTCCAGGTGAGAAATACTTGGAAAATCAGTAAATTTCCAAACTTAATTACTCCATGTAATATGCTTCTTTTTGAGTCTCTTTAAATCTTAAACAGGGCTCCTATGGAAAGAAAAAATATGATTATAGGTAAAGAACCTAGGACCCAATTTACTTATTTATCTCTTATCCAATACTTACTAGAATTTTGCTAGTTTTGCCTCTACCACCTGCTCTAGAAGCTGTTCTGTCTTCCACTTCCACTATTACCCTGAAGTCATTTCTTCAAGGGTAGGTAGGAGAGAAGCAGGCACACTTGTGGGTGTATCGCTGTTCTGCGATTTTGGAAATCCTTGTGCCTGCTTGTGATTAACCCCGGATGCAGGTCTTTATTTGACCGAAACACCATTTCTTCACGAAGGCGTCGGGTATATTATGTTTGGTTACTGGCATACGGTGCGGTGGGCACTCTTGAAGATAAGTAGTTGCTGTTTTGATATATATATTTTTTGGGATATTATTTGGATATTATTTTTGCTGAGTATTGAATAAAAGTAAAAAAAATGATTGAGAGAGAGAGAGAGAGACATGTTAGCAAATGATTGACGATTCTACATAAGCCATGCCCTGAAATAGCTGAGTGATTTAAGAGCTTATTGCTTGTTCTTATAAATGTCTGATGCCAACTTGCCTTCTCAGTACATTCAACAAAAAAGGTTTTGTAATTCATTTGCTTTGGGAGTCTGCTACACTTATTTACATTTCTCCCCAATATTTATTGACACTTGTGGGTGTTGTCATCCTGATGGCTTATAACTCTCCCTTAGCAGTGGCAAAGCCTTTTCCATATTCTTGAGTATGAATGGGAATTTCCACATTGGAATTCACTCTCTCTTTTTGAGTCTTTTCCATCCACTGGCCATGCCAGATGTAGAGCAGCTCTTTTCAAGGGGGTGGGATGTGGATATAGAGAAACAAGCCAAATCAGACATTGCTTCTCTCTGTCACAAATGGAACCAGTTATCACTCCTCAAGGGAGGACAAAGTAAACATGATTTATCTCCAGCCCTCCCAACGTGTCTTGGCTCTTGTACCCCTGGGACAAGACTCTTGGGTGGGGAAGTCACCCAAGTCACAAAATGCACTTCTGGCTCTGGAATCAAACTCCTTAAATGCATATTATATCTGTAAAGGGAACAAAATTCTTCAAAGGCTCTTAAAAGGAGCAGGGACAACCTATTGCACAGATTTAAGTAGGGAATGGTGAATGCTGCCTGCCTCGCTAGTGTGGCAGCCCAGTCAGTCATTTGATCTCCACAGTGAGAGCACATAGGGCTCTCGCAACTGTGCTGGGCTGGTTCCTGTTCCAGACTCACACAGTCCAGGCCAATGGACTTTTGTCACCCATAGGGCTCTCGAGAAGAATTCATAGCCTGTTTTGATTTTAGGAAAGCTCTAAAACTTTTCTTTTTAAGAAGTTTTATGATTGAAATATGTTAACTTTCTTGTATTTAATGACTGGCTGTTAATTCGCAGGGTCTTTCTTCTTGCTTCTTGTTGTGATCCGCACTGAACTCTATGGGTAGATGCGGAATATAAGGGAATATAAGAAATGAAGTAAAGTAAAAGAAAAGAAAAGACAAAGGGGCCATCAGTCTCACAGCTCAAGGAGAGTAATCAAGATTTCTATAATCGATTATCTTTCTACGGGAACTAATAGCCCTGTTGGTCTACTACTACTACTACTATTTAGCATTTCTATAGCGCTACAAGGCGTATGCAGCGCTGCACAAACATAGAAGAAAGTCCCTGCTTAAAGAGCTTACAATCTAATAGACAAAAAATAAAGTAATCAAATCAATTAATGTGTACAGGAAGGAGGGTAGGTGGAGGCGAGTGGTTACAAGTGGTTACGAGTCAAAAGCAAGGTTAAAGAGGTGGACTTTCAGTCTAGATTTAAAGGTGGCCAAGGATGGGGCAAGACGTAGGGGCTCAGGAAGTTTATTCCAGGCATAGGGTGCAGCGAGACAGAAGGCGCAAAGTCTGGAGTTGGCAGTAGTGGAGAAGGGAACAGATAAGAAGGATTTATCCATGGAGCGGAGTGCACGGGAAGGGGTGTAGGGAAGGACAAGTGTGGACAGATACTGGGGAGCAGCAGAGTGAGTACATTTATAGGTTAGTAGAAGAAGTTTGAACAGGATGCAAAAATGGATAGGGAACTAGTGAAGCGACTTGAGGAGAGGGGTAGTATGAGTAAAGCGACCCTGGCGGAAGACGAGACGGGCAGCAGAGTTTTGAACCGATTGGAGAGGGGAGAGGTGACTAAGTGGGAGGCCAGCAAGAAGCAGATTGCAGTAGTCTAAACGAGAGGTGACAAGCGTGTGGATGAGGGTTTTGGTAGAGTGCTCGGAAAGAAAGGGGCGGATTTTACGGATGTTGTAAAGAAAGAAACGACAGGTCTTGGCGATCTGCTGGATATGAGCAGAGAAGGAGAGAGAAGAGTCAAAGATGACCCCAAGGTTTCGAGCTGAGGAGACAGGGAGAATGAGAGAGCCATCAACAGAAATAGAAAGCGGGGGGAGTGGGGAGGTGGGTTTGGGGGGAAAAATGAGAAGCTCAGTTTTGGTCATGTTTAATTTCAGGTGGCGTTGAGACATCCAGACAGCAATGTCAGACAAGCATGCTGAAACTTTGGTTTGGATGCAAGGTGAGATATCAGGGGTAGAAAGGTAGATTTGGGAGTCATCAGCATAGAGATGGTAGGAAAAGCCATGGGATGAGATTAATGAACCAAGGGAAGAAGTGTAAATAGAAAAGAGGAGGGGACCAAGAACAGAACCCTGAGGTATGCCGACAGGCAGAGGGATAGAAGTAGAAGAGGATCCACCAGAGTGAACACTAAAGGTGCGGAGGGAGAGGTAGGAAGAGAACCAGGAAAGGACAGAGCCCTGGAATCCAAGTAAGGACAGGATATCGAGGAGTATGCTGTGATCGACAGTGTCAAAAGCAGCAGAAAGATCAAGAAGGATGAGGATGGAATAGAGACCTCTGGATTTAGCCAGGAATAGGTCATTGGAGACTTTAGTAAGCGCAGTTTCGGTTGAGTGGAGAGGGCGAAAACCAGATTGTAGTAGGTCAAGAATAGCATGTGAGGAGAGAAAATCAAGGCAGCGATGGTGAACAGCACGCTCAAGTAATTTGGAGAGAAAAGGGAGGAGGGAGATGGGTTGGTAGTTAGAGGGACAAGTAGGGTCGAGTGAAGGCTTTTTAAGGAGAGGTGTGACCACAGCATGTTTAAAGGCAGTAGGGACAGTTGCAGTGGAAAGTGAGAGGTTGAGAATGTGACAGATAAAAGGAATAAGAGCAGGTGAGATGGCATTAAGAAGGTGGGTGGGAATGGGATCAGAGGAACAGGTGGTACATTTTGAGGAAGAAAGGAGAAGTGTAGTTTCCTCTATAGTAACTTTAGGAAAGGAGGAAAAGGAATAAGGGGAAGGAGAGAGAGGGGAACGGACTAGTGGAGGGAGAGGTGGCGAGGTAGAGAATTCAAGGTTTATCTTTTAAACCTTGTCATGAAAGAATTCAGCAAGGGTCTGAGGAGATAATGAAGGGGGAGTTGGGGGAGGGGGCACCTTGAGGAGAGAGTTCAATGTGGTGAAGAGAAGACGAGGATTAGAGCCAAGAGAGTTGGTTATAATAATCCTGTTTGGCGTGTAGAAGAGCAGATTGGAAGGAGGTCAGCATGAACTTAAAATGTAAGAAATCAGCAAGGGCCCGAGATTTCCGCCAGAGGCGTTCGGCGGAGCGAGTACATGAACGTAGGTAGCAGAAGTCAGCCAAGGTTGGGGTTTTGTACGCCTTATAGGGTGGGTCATCAAAGGTGCAAGAGGTGGTCCATTAAATCTTAAAAGATATGCAACTAAAAATGTGACAAACTCACTAACCATTCAAGTAACCTTGAAGAGCCTAGATCTTAAATACAAGGTCACCCCGTGCTGGGACATGAGCATTCTCAATGACTACACTAATCAGTAGTGGCAGAAGCAACCATCAGTATCTAAGAGTATAAGATCTTATTTATCTAGAAAGGACCACAAAAGCCTCAAGATTACTACTACTACTACTACTACTACTATTTATCATTTCTATAGCGCTACAAGGCATACACAGCGCTGTACACCATACACAAAAAAGACAGTCCCTGCTCAAAGAACTTACAATCTAGATAAGACAAGCAGACAGACAGAACAATTAAGGGTAAGGGGATAAATAGGTGAGGATAAAGGACAGGGCAAGTGAGCAGTGGTTAGGAGTCAAAAGCAGTGGTAAAGAAGTGGGCTTTAAGTTTGGACTTGAAAACGGCCAAAGACGGGGCTAGACGTACAGGTTCGGGAAGTCTATTCCAGGCGTGAGGTGCAGCAAGATAAAAGGAGCGGAGTCTGGAATTTGCAGTAGAGGAGAAGGGGACGAATAAGAGAGATTTTTCTACAGAACGGAGTACTCGAGGGGGGGGGGGCGTAGGGAGAGACGAGAGTGCAGAGGTACTGGGGAGCAGCAGAGTGAATACACTTATAAAGCCTGGCTATATGAATAAGCTTTTCAACTATTTTATTTTTTCATATGTACATTTGTATTAATATTATGTTCATACTGTGGTACTTGTACACCACTTTGTTACCATTATTGTTACTACAATAGCTAAAAAGAAAAAAAGAATAAAAGTAAAGCGGTAAACTCTAATTGAGTCTCCTGGGCACACAAGACCACAGTGAAAAATCGTGTCTCTTAGACCGCGGAAAGAAAAGAACTGATGGGGGCACGCTCGCGTCGTGGGCGGGAAGCCATTCGTGCATGCGCGGTGCATTCGGCCCGCGCAACGGCGCATTCTAGAAAGTTCTTCTTTGCAAGTTCCCGTCTCCTGGGCCGTCGCGGATGACGACCCAATTGTGCAGAATAATCAGCCTTCTTGTCTTCGGAGAAACAAATATTCAGGGATGCTATGTCTCACTCATTAGCAGTGTGTCACACTCATTTGAAAGCTCTCACACTCGTGGAGCCCTATTTCTCACTCAGAGCTTCAGTGCCAGAGACTGATCTTGATCACTGCTTTCATGAGAGGGAAGCCTTAGAGAAGTAAACCAAGTGGTCCGACCAGTAGGAAGAAATCTGAGCACACCTTCCTGCCTGCTGCTTCCCTTTGCCCTCTTCCTTTTCCCTTTACTGTAAGTACATGTGCTCTTAAACCGATGTACATACTTTTAACTACTGGATGGAAGAGCTCAAAAACTGTATCCAAATTGCTCCCCACTTTATCTGTATTCTTTCAGAGGCTTCAGAGAAAAGCCAATATCATTTAATGCTGCCTTGATTCATTTGCAAAGCAATACTACACTTAAAATCATTCTAGATTTATACCCTGGATGTATATCGTCTGAAAAATCTCAATCTTTGGCGTTCACTCTCACTCCTTGGAGTGATAAATCTCACTCTTTGGGATGGCTCACCCTTGACATCTCTGAACATGTACCTCAGTACAGTCCGCTACCTCTAGTTAAACTGTGACCTGTGTACATCATCTCTGGCTACCAGGCAAGAACTTTTTAATAAACTTATACCGCTAGCCTAAGTTATTCCATTTAAACGTGGAGCCAAGGGATTTATTTGCTTTCAGATTTTAGTACATGTGTACAGTAGGACAAAGTGTCTTATAGAGCTATGCTGAGCTCACACATTTCCATTTCCATTTATTAACTTTCTGTACCACCTTTGCTGACTCGCAGACCAAATTGGTTTACAATCTAAAAATTACAACGAACACAGAGAGGGAAAGGAACTACAATAATAGATAGGAAAGAAAGATGCAATTAAAGCAAGTAAAAGAGAAAAAAAATCCCACTGAATTAGGACAAAAACTCTCAAGCTGTCGTGAAAAAACAGTGAAAAAGCCAAGTCTTAAGGCCAATTTTGAATTGTTTTAGCAAAGATTCAGCATGAAGGAATAAGGGCATTGAGTTTCAGAGAGCAGTGAAGTAAAACGCTCAGTGTTTAGTACTTTTCCAAATTGTCAGCTTCTGGGGACAGGAAAATACCTACTTTATCTAAATGAAACTCACCTTGAGCTCCTGGGAAAAGCATATGCTGAATTCAACTCCACATGCCTTCAAATTGCCTGGAAGCAGAAGATAAGTGGCTTGTAGTGTCATCCCCATGGAAACTTCAAGATTCCATAGCCTGACTGCCTCTTGTCTTGACAAAGTCTGAGAGAACCTGAACCTTCCTGCTTCTTGATGTAAAACATCACAGTTTGGTTGCCACTGTGATCCAGTATTATATTGTTAGAGAGTAGTAGATGACCTGAAGCTCCAGGTTTCTGATATAAAAAGTAGCACCCTTTGTCCATGCATCCACACTAAGGATGTGCTGGGGATTAGAAAAAACATAGAAAAATGAAGGCAAATAAAGGCCATTTGTCTTATCCAGTCTGCCCATCCATACCAACTATTATTTATTTATTTATTTAGGTGCATTTGTACCCCACATTTTCCCACAAGAGCAGGCGCAATGTGGCTTACATGAATTCAAGAGGATACAATACAATATATAGATGGCTCAGATACAGAATGTGACAGGAGGGGAAAGAACATGGGATAACACGGGGGAATGACAGAGGGTGAAGCAACCGGCGAATAACCTATTCAGTCAACATGAGAGAGATGTTAAACAGTGGAATTGCCAGTGGAATAAGCCTTATCGAATAAATATGTTTTTAAGGACTTCTTGAACAGTTGATGGTCGACCAGTTGTTTTAGTTGTTTCGACAGAACATTCCAGGTTTTTGGACTGATGTAAGGGAAGGACGAAGCAAAAAGGGATCACTCTTAGAGATCCTATGTACTTGTCTTAGGTTTTCTTGAATTCAGATACAGAGTATCCCCTTTGTATGTTGGAGGACTCCTGCCATAAAAGCAAAGAATGTTTTACACCTAGGGTAATCTGTACTGTCTTGGAGAAAGACTGTACTGATCTCATTGGAGCTTTAAATACAAGGCCTATTTAATGACACTTAAATTGTGCTAACAGGACCACTTTCATATCATTAAAAAAAAATTAAAGAGCAGTAAAAAAGCAGACCACTTGAACTTTATCCTCGTATGTCCTAGAAGCTTTAGAAAAATGGTCTTGTGGTGTGGACTTGGTGGCATCGTTTTGGGATTGCAAGCAGTGTCATCTGGGAGAAATGCTTTACTCTGACTGGTGTCCATTCCAGGCACCTATAAACTGTCAAAAGAGAACTGTAGATTCTTGCTGGTGCTCCGGGCCATTGTTCCAGTTTCCTAGGCTGAATAGGGACAAGGCAGATAACTCCTTCCAACTTCATTGTCCCAAAGAAGGAAGCACCTTTTGTCCAGATTTAGACCTCAAAGGTCTAAACCGCTGCCTCCCGAGTGTCCCGCTTTCTCATGGAGACACTATGAGCAGTCATAGCCTTGGTTCAAGCTGGAGAACTTCTCACTACCCTCGATCTCAACTAGGCTTTCTTGCATATGCCCATGTGGCTACCGCATTTCTGTGCTTTGCGGTGCCTGGCCATTACTTCCAGTTTAGGGCTTTGCCCTTCAGTCTTGCTCTAGAAGCGTTTATTGAGGTTATAGTTGTGGTGGTGGAGTTCCTTAAGCACCAGGGAATCAGAGTTTACCCGTATCTCGATAACTGACTCATTCGTACATTGTCCTGTTTAGACAGCATGGCGGTGATGGGCAATGTTGTCTGTCTTCTGCAGTCTTTGAGTTGGGTGATCAACTTCGAGAACAGTAGACTAATTCCATCGCATATGCTATAGTATCTGAGCATTCTATTCAATAGCACAGGAGAGGATCTTCCTCATGGAATGCAGGAGGTCAAAGCTGGTTCAACAGATTGGTGTTTTCCTCCGTCAAGGCAGGCCCAGGGTCTCGGATTACATCCAGGTCCTAGGGTTGATGACAGTGTTGGTGGAAGTGGTGCCATGGGCAAGGGGAGGAGGAAAGTGGGGCTCATATGTGGCTGATACAGGAATCTCTTCTCAACCGTTTGTTTCCGGTATCACAGAAGTACAACCTTCATCTTCCTTGGATACTGGTTGCCAGACAGATTATGCAGTGGTGGTGGTTGCCTAGAAATTTGACTGCTGGCGCTCCCTTTCCAATAACATAATGAGAGGTGGTGACAATGGATACCAGCAAGTGGTATTGGGGAGCTTGTTACAAGTTACATCTGAAACAGGGCACCTGGACTGTAGGGGTATATTCAGGAGGACAACTAATATGTAGCCAGAGGTACTTAGCTAACAGAATACTACTAAATAACAATTATTCTAGACTCGTTTCTAGGGGAAGCGTACCTCTTTGGCCCTATGGCTAGCTAGCTGTGCTGCAAAAAGGAACAATGCCATAGATGGAATATATTATGATTTATTAGGAATAGAAAAAAATATATATATATATAAGCAGATTACAAAAGTAGATTAGTTAGCAAAATAGATTATCACCAAAATATATACAAAGATATATGATTATCCTATGATTATTCAAACGGACTATCTACATGAGTGATTACACAACCCATCACAATACTGATATCCTATTGATTATTATGAGAACTTACACCACATGTCTTATGCAAAATACACAGTTAGCAGCTAAATTCACAGACATCAGTCCTGACATAAAACCAATCTGTCACAGACAAAAGCCAAGGACTAATTATCCCCATGACCATAGGTAGTATATCCAGTTATCTCACCTTGCCATCTGTTATGGCGGACTTCCAGTGGTAAAGAAGCAGATTCCTCCTTGGAGACTCAAGCTGAAGCCTCAGCAAGTCTCTCCAGTAATAAAGGCCAAGGTCTGTATTCTGGATACAGATGGCACAGTCTTTAGTTAAGGCCGTAAGTTGTAGCTGAGCTAACCTTGTTAGTTTATTACAAGGTCTGCAGTTCACTGGTGTATTAGGAAATCAGTCTCTTGCTCCCTCTCTCAGAGCCTTCTATCCTTCTGCAGGTCTTCTAGTCTTCTTCCTTCTGTTCTTCAGTCCCACCTTGTCATCCAAGGGTCAGATGATACCTGTGGACCAATCACAGATGGTGTAATAATGTCCAGCCAGCTTCATGGTCATGAAGAGAGACCTTTGTTATAGCGAAGAAAGTGTTATCGATGGCATGCAAACTTCCCTGTTGGATCCCATACTCCTGGAGCCATCTTTGTCTCTCTCATCCATTCTTCCCAGGAGATAACTGGGCTAGTTTGCAACAAATAATATGTCCTTGGATGAAGTCATCATGGTATCCTCAGCAGTAATTTTCCTTTGTAGAAAAGCTGGTTTCTGATGGTTACAGATGTATTCAGGCCACAGGCAGAAGTATCCATATTGTTATAACAGAATGGTTCAGGCATATATGGGCCCCAGACCAGCAAAGGTGAGATTGCAGGTAAATACTCCTACAGGATGGAACAGGAGTCTCGGTAGTCAATAAATCACTTGCAGCTCAGGGCAGTACAGAAAGCCTGCTCCCTTTCTGGTGGGGCCCCAGTCCGAGTTGTCTCTGACAGAGTGACGGCAGTGGCTTATATCAACAAGCAAGACAGGACCCACAGTCATCTGAAGGCAGTGGAGGTGGCCTCCTTCATAAGTTGGATGGAGGAAAATCATCTCTGCTTGTTCGCAGCTCACATTGCAGAGTCCTTGAATGTGGAGGCAGATTTTCTCAGTAGGCAGGCCTTGGACTCAAGAGAATGGGAACTGTCCAGCCAGGGGTTTCGGCAAGTAGTGGACTGATAGGGGTTCTTCGCTTCTGGACTTGATAGTGATGAAAAGAAATGTCAAAGTGCCCAAGTGACCTGATTCGACTGCTGAATGGGGTCCTCTCTGTCTTCTGCAGATACCATGGCCTACTGAAGCAAGGTTGATGCTCATGGAGGATCTATTTCCCTTTGGTCTTACATCTTGGCTATTGAAAGGGCTCGATTGAGACAAAAAAGTTATTCTGATTCAGTCATTGCTACCTTGTTTGAGGCTTGGAAATGCTCTATAACCATGGTATATTCAAGGGTGTGGAGAACGAGGGCTGGTGTTCTTAGTGCGGAGTATCTCCCTTCTCTGTTCAAATTGCACACATCCTAGCATTCTCCAAGCAGGTCTTAAGAAAGGATTGGCACTGGGTTCTCTAAACATTCAGGTTGTGCCTTGGGCTTTTTCAGGGGCTGACTACAGAACATGTCTCTTTCGGCTCACTCAGATATCGTTTGATTCATGCAGGGAGCGGGCCTCTTGCGGCCTCCCTTTTGTACACCGTGCCCAGAATAGAACCTTAATTTGGTCCTTTGGGCTCTTCAAAAGCCTCCTTTTGAGCTACCGGAAGGCATCCTTGAAAGATCTTACGCTAAAGACAGTGATCTTGGTGGCTGTTGTGTCGGCACATAGGGTTTTGGAGCTTCAGGGGCTCTCTTGTTGGGATACCTTTCTTTGCTTTTCAGAGTCGGGGAGGGTCTCCCTGCTCATGATTCCTTCCTTTCTTCCAAAAGTGGTATCAGCATTTCATCTCAACCAATCTGTGGAGCTTTTGTCCTTTCATAGAGAGGGCAAGGAGGCTCTGTATTCTTCCTTGAAGCTTCTTGATGTGTGTAGAGTCCTCATTAGATATCTGGAAGTTGTGAATGAGTTTCGCAAATCGTACGGACTGTGCTTTTTGTTAAACAGAGGTTTGGTCTCGTGGCTTCCAAACCCACAATTGCTAGATGACTGGAAGAAACTATCGCGTCCGCTTATTTCCTTGCTTGAAAGCGGGCTCCTCAGGTCTTGTAGGCTCATTCTACTACAGTGACATCCTGGGCGGAGGCTACCTTACTGTCTCTGGCGGATTATTACAAGGTGGTGATGTGGTTGACGCTGCATAACTTTGACAAGCACTACAGGATAGACGTTGGAGAGATATGATAGAGGTCTATAAAATAATGAGTGGAGTGGAACGGGTAGATATGAATCGTTTGTTTGCTGTTTCCAAAAATACTAGGACTAGGGGGCATGCAATGAAGCTACAAAGTAGTACCTTTAATATGAATTGGAGAAAATATTTCTTCACTCAACATGTAATTAAACTCTGGAATTCATTGCCAGAGAATGTGATAAAGGCGGTTAGGTTAGCAGGGTTTAAAAAAGGTCTGGACGGCTTCCTAAAGGAAAAGTCCATAGACTATTATTAAATTGACTTGGGGAAAATCCACTGCTTATTTCTGGGATAAGCAGCATAAAATGTTTTGAACTATTTTGGGGATCTTGCCAGGTATTTCTGACCTGGATTGGCCACTGTTGGAAACAGAATGCTGGGCTTGATGGACCTTTGGTCTGTCCCAGTGTGGCAATACTTATGTACTTATGTTGCAGTGTGCTTGGAAGCCAGTTTTGGGGCTTTGGTCCTCAGGGCGGTGGTGCAAGGATACCACCCACTCTAGGGATTGCTTTTGAACATCCCACAGGTTCTGGAATAGCGGGAAGCTACGTAATGGATGGAGAAATCAGATCTTAATTGACAATCCTTTCCACTATTCCAGAGTCTTGTTCGAGGTTTCTGATATGTTTAGTCAGTGAAAAGTAATGGGTCGAATAACGATTGTCACCTTGCATGGTGCTTCCTGAATATCTCTTGTTCTCTATAAGTTGTCCAGAGCTGAGAGTTCCACACATGTGCTTGTCTGGTTAGTGTTAGGGTTAGCATGGAGTTTAAGGTTGTTTGGGTTATTCTGAGTTTCTCCTTACTGCTTCTCTAAGTAAATACTGAGGAACTGGACTGGATGCTAAGAGAGATATGTCTCAACTCAGTTTTTTCAGTTCTTGTTTCCACCTTCTGGTTGATGAACACAACTATCCCACAGGTTCTGGAATAGTGGAAAGGACTAATGGAAATAAAATTATCAGGTAAGACCTAATTTCAAATCTCTCAACTACTATGTTATCCAAGTCTGTCTGTTCCTATAATATTACTCTCTCCTCTTCTCTTTATTCTCTCGCTCCTCCCATTCCCAGCTCTGTAAGGCATACCACACCCCAACTTTGGCTGACCTCTAGAATCCGCTACTTATGTTCCTTTGCTAGCTCTGCCGAATGCCTTTGGCTGAAATCTCGTGTCCATGCTGGCTTCATACATTTCAAATTCTTGCTGACCTCCTTCCAGTCTGCTCTTTCACTTGCCAAACAGGACTACCACATCCAGTTGTGAAATTCTCTTGGCTCAAGCCCTCGATGTCTCTTTGAGGACAGAGTTCAGTGTGGCAAAGTGCCTTCACTTTCTCCCTAGACCCTGACTGAGTACTTTCATGATAAGGTTCACAAGATTATACTTTAATTCTGAACCAAATCACCGCTCCATCTCTCAGCCCTCTTTGAACACCCTGCTTCCTTTTCTTCCTTTTCCGAAGTCACTGAAGAGGAAACTGCACATTTTCTTTCCTCCTCAAAACTAACTAGTGTTCCTCTGATCCTATTCCCATTCATCTACTTAGCACTCTCCTACTGGTCATCCCTTTTATCTGTCATATCCTTAGTTTTTCACTTTCCACTGCGACTGTTCCTGATGCCTTCAAACATGCCTTAGTCACACCACTCCTCGAAAAACCTTCATTGGACTCTACCTGTGCTTCCAATTATCACCCCATTTTCCTTCTCCCTTTCCTATCCAAGATACTTGAATGTGATTTTCACCGCCGTTGTCTTGACTTTCTTTCATCTGAAACTATTCTTGATCCACTTCAATCTGGCTTTCGCTCTCTTCATTCAAGTGAAACAGTGATTGCTAAAGTCTCCAATGACCTGTTCCTGGCCAGATCCAAAGGTCTCTGTTCTGTCCTCATTCTTCTCGATCTATCTGCTGCTGTTGACAGTGTTGATCACAGCCTACTCCTTAATACGCTGTCCTCGCTTGGATTTCGGGGCTCTGTTCTTTCCTGGTTTTCTTCTTCTTTCTCCCATTGTACTTTTAGTGTATACTCTGATGGTTCCTCCTCCACTTCTGTCCCACTATCAGTTGGTGCACGTCAGGGATCTGTCCTGGGACCTCTTCTTTTCTCCATCTGTACTTCTTCCCTTGGTACTCTAATTTCATCCCATGGGTTTCAGTATCACCTTTATGCTGATGACTCCCAGATCTACCTCGCCACACCAGAAACTTCAGCAGGAATCCAGGCCAAAGTATCAGACTGCCTGTCTGACATTGCTTCCTGGATGTCTCACCGCCATCTGAAACTAAACATTGACCAAGACTGAGATTCTTATCTTTCCCTTTAAACCAACCTCTCCTCTTCCCCCATTCTCTGTCTCTGTGGATAATACTCTCATCCTCCCTGTCTCATCAGCTTGTAACCTTGGGGTCATCTTCGACTCCTCTCCTTCTCTGCACGTATTCAACAGACTGCTAAAACTTTTCTTTCTGTATAATATCACTAAAATTCGTCCTTTCCTTTCTGAGCACACTACCAGTACCCTTATCCACACTCTTATCACCTCTTGCTTAGACTGTTGCAACTTGCTTCTCACAGGTCTCCCACTAAGTCATCTCTCTCCCTTCAATCTGTTCAAAATTCTGCTGCATGACTTATAGTCCACCAGTGTCGCTATGCTCATATTAGCCCTCTCCTCAAGTTATTTCATTGGCTCCCTATCCGTTTCCTCATATAGTTCACACTCCTCTTATTGACTTACAAGTGCATTCACTCTGCAGCTCCTCAGTACCTCTGCACTCTTATCTCTCCCTACACTTCTCCTCAGGAGCTCTGTTCACTGGGTATATCTCTCTTACCTGCACAATTCTCCTCCACTGCTAACTCCAGACTCCGTTCCTTTTATCTTTCTGCACCATATGCCTGGAATAGACTTCCTGAGCCGGTATGTCAAGCTCCATCTGTGGCCGTCTTCTATCTATGCTAAAAGCCCACCTTTTTGATGCTGCTTTTAACTCCTAACCCTTACTTAGTTGTTCAGCACCCATGTTTTATCATTCTCACCTTATTAATTCCCTTATCTCTCTATTTGTCCTGTTTGTCTGATCTAGTTAGATTGTAAGCTGTTTCAAGCAGGGACTGTCTCTTCATGTCCAGTGTACAGTGCTGCATATGCCTAGTAGTGCTATAGAAATGATAAGTAGTAGTAGTCATAGCAATTTTTCCTTACATTATATTACTGCATATTTAAGCTCAGAATGTTGCTTGGGGTCCTACTAAGATAACAGGGTTGAAATGCTGATTAGATTTGTGCAGTTTTTCATTAAACTGTAGCTTAAAAAGCATACATTTTTTTGTTCCAGGTTTTCATAAGTGGCATCCACTTCATTATGCTCACCATTTTACATGTAAGTGTAAAAATAAAACTGTATGCAGTGTATCTTTCTCAGATGCACAGTGAAGTTTTATTATCTATTCCCTGCAGTGGTATTTTATCATTTTTCTTGGTAAGGAAATGTGACTTAAGAGGAACAGAAGCTGTGAAAAAACCCACTTCCTGGTCATTATATATGTAAAAATAAACCATATGGAAAGGGAAATTCCCTTTGTGTTCTTGTTATGAGATTCAGGTTTAAAAAAAAAAGAATGGTTTAAGCACCTGTTTAATGATGGCCTTTTCCCTTTTTTTCTCTGTCTGTAGATATTGCGGTGGTAGAGATGAGTGATGCCTTCCGTCAGCCTTCCCTATTTTATCACCTTGGTGTGAGAGAAAGTTTCAGTATGGCCAACAATATTATCCTGTATTGTGATACAAATTCAGAGTGTCTACAGTCACTGAAGGTAGGTACAAGCTGGAATGCTTCGAACCCAAACCTACTATTAATTCTCTCACCTTTTATTACCCGGTGCCTCACTTATATACTGTATAGTTGTGCTCATTGGTGTGATAGCCAATTAGCATAGAAGCTGCACATATTAAAAAGATTTTGATGTATGTATCAGCAAAGAATTTTTTGTTGATGGATATTCCAGATATGTGACTTGCAGGTCTCATTTCTTAACATAAGCCAAGTATTTGTAATCTCAGGTACTGCACATAGAAAATGGTTAAAATTAGTGTTGCTGTTATCTGTTTGTATTTAAGAGATAGTTTGGTATTGATTTCTTTGGCCACAGCCCTTTCCAAACTTGGTCTCAACCCGTTTATTTATGCAGATGATGTCACTATCTTTATCCCTTTTAAAAAAGACCTAAGTGAAATTACCAATGAAATACGACTAGGATTACACACCATGCTTGATTGGGCCAACTCATTTAAATTCAAACTCAATACTGAGAAAACTCATTGTCTTATTCTCTCCTCTCCCTATAACAAATTCATGCCCCCAACATTAATCACTCCTGAGCTAGTCTTGCCAGTCTCGGAGTCCCTAAAAATATTAGGTGTCATTGTTGATAGAAACTTAACCCTGGAGCAACAAGCGAACTCTACAACCAGGCAAATGTTCTTCTCGCTTTGGAAGCTAAAACGCATATGACTTTATTTCCCCAGAGAGGTATTCTGCAAATTAGTTCAATCACTAGTCATAAGCCGCCTTGATTACTGCAATGGTATTTATGGTAGAGGTATGCTCCTAAAAAAAAACTACAAACTGCCCAGAACACAGCGGCTAGGCTCATCTTTGGAAAATCAAGATTCGATAGTTCAAGGCCACTGCGTGAGAAGCTGCACTGGCTTCTTGTGAAGTACCGAATCGCTTTTAAAATGTGCACTCTGGTGCACAAAATCATCTATGGTGAAGCCCCTGCTTATATGGACACCCTAATTAACCTGCCGCCTAGGAACCCTCACAAATCAGCTCGTTCGTACTTAAATCTCCATTACCCAGTTTTTTGTGGCTTCAAGTATAAGACCACCTATGCATCCACCTTCTCCTACCTTAGCACTCAATTGTGGAATGGGCTGCCTCAGTTGGTCAAACTTACTCGTGATCACCCGACCTTCAAGAAGCGCCTCAAGACCTTCCTTTTTGGTAGAGCATACGCTCCAAACCCACCTGGCATCTCTTCCTTCTGAATTCTAACTGTCGTAGCGACATACTGATCACCGCTACTCTTTCCCCTTTTCCCTCCTTGCTATTTCCCTTTTCTCTTACAACATTGATTGTTTGCTGAATTGTTGTATGTTTTTATAGACTGCTGTACGCCACATTGAGCCTGCCCATGGGTGAGAATATTGTGGGATATTGTCACGTTCTCAAAGCTGGAACTAGGTTTGTGAGCCCTTGGGCCACTGCCAAAGAGCGGCAGTGGCAGGCAAAACCACCCCGCACCGGAGACTAGGCAGAACAGGACTGGAACCCTGGACTGGAGTTGCTGCAGAGGCAAACAAGCAGGAATAAGCAGAGCAGGCACACTTAAACTTCACCTGCACTTGGCCGCCTTTCACCAGGAGTTGAGCCCCTGACTGCAGGTGGCCGGCAGAACTTACTGGACAAGGCAGGACTGGATACCCACTAGGCTGAACCAGGACTGAGGGGAAAGGAACATACAGGGGCAGCAGGGCAAGGAAGGGGAAGCTAAAGGGCAGGACTGAAAGCTGCAAGCAGCCACTAAAAACGGGGAACAAAACACTGATGATATGACACAGAACTGAAAGCTGCAGAGCAGCCATAAAGACACAGACAAAGACTAAACACAAAACTATAACCCAGAGACAGGACTAGCAAACAAACAACAACTTAATCTAAACTACACACAGCCTAACTAGAAACAAACAAGAATCTCAGGCAAGAACTTAAACAAAAGTGCAACAAGCACCAACATACCAGGGCCTAAGGTGATGCAAAGGCAGAGAATTTCCAACTGACTAATAACATAGTAACATAGTAGATGATGACAGAAAAAGACCTGCATGGTCCATCCAGTCTGCCCTACAAGATAAACTCATATGTGCTACTTTTGTGTATAGCTGACCTTGATTTGTATCTGCCATTTTCAGGGCACAGACCGTAGAAGTCTGGCCAGAACTAGCCCCGCCTCCCAACCAACAACCCTGCCTCCCCCCATCGGCTCTGCCACCCAATCTCGGTTAAGCTTCTGCTACAGCCCCCCCCCCCCCATCACTGCCACCCCCTCCACCCGATCACTGCCGCCCTCCCCCATTGCTGCCGCAACAGGAAATACCTTGGCTGGCGGAGATCCCGAGGCCCCTCTCATAGTACTTGCATTGGGCCAAAGAAAGTTTCCTTCTGAAGTTTGTAAGGTGAAGCCTGTAAGAAGTCTATCAAGGGAGCTGGGGTGGTGGACTCTGGTCCTGGGGAACTGAGGAACTGAGTTCAATTCCCACTTCAGGCACAGGCAGCTCCTTGTGACTCTGGGCAAGTCACTTAACCCTCCATTGCCCCATGTAAGCCGCATTGAGCCTGCCATGAGTGGGAAAGCGCAGGGTACAAATGTATCAAAAATAAAATAGATACTATTGGAGATTCTACATGGAATGTTGCTACTACTGAGATTCTATTGCTATTCTGTTGCTACTGTTGGAGATTCTACATGGAATGTTGCTACTATTGGAGATTCTACATGGAATGTTGCTATTCCACTAGCAACATTCCATGTAGAAGGCTGCGCAGGCTTCTGTCTCTGTGAGTCTGACATCCTAAGCCCCGCAGCAGCTGAGGCTCACTGCAGCAATCACCTGGCAACTAGCTTTGTAGGTTCAATCCAAGCAAGCAAGTCTGGCAGCCCGGAAGATCCGGACCGGACTAGGCTGAAATCTGGAACGGGTGACAACCAGACAGTCCATTGCAGCCACCAGGTCTGGCCACCAGGTGGCGAGAGGAAGGAGAGCACGAAACATGGGCACAACCGTGACAGATATAAATACTATAAATAAATAAATAAATAATGACTGTGTGTTTGCAGCTTCAGTTAGTAGAGATGAGCTCTAAAACGGGAAAATGGGCCAGCTTTACTTTTATGTTAGTCAGAGGTAGAGCTGAATAGCAAGTCTATATATCAGAAATTAACAAAAAATCTCCCTAACCAAAAAGGAAAACAAAATGATGCAAAAGTGAGTAGTAGTAATATCTGGGTGGTTGTTTTTTAGCTGCACACTTCAGGTGAGAAATAGTTCATCCTCTAAAGATTAACTTCATAGACAGTTCTAAAAGCTATAATGGACAAATTTTGAACTAATATAAAGTTGTTGCATCAAAATTCTTAATTTAAATTTAAACATTTTCAATTTAGGGGGAAAGTTATCCATGTGGGCTCTCATTAAGATGTGCAATTTTACTGTTAACCCGTTATTAAGAACTAGGTTTCATTGCATAAATTGGAACCTAAGTTAAAATAGTATGTTAGTGGTAAAATAACACATCTTAATGGTAACCCAAATTAATAACTATGCCCGTTAATATTTCAAAGTGTATCTCTTTTTGAAGTACTAAACAGCCTTTCCTGACTAACCACCTTGGTTTTACTTGCCTTTGTGTCTCATCTGTTCCTTGATTATTCATATTTTGAGATGCCTGTCCAAAACAATTAGCAAATGCTTATACATCCTAGGGAGCAGAAGTAATTGCTGATGGGGATATTTTTAAGCTACAAGTGTATTTCCGTTGCAGAACAGGTTGGAGAGGAAGAGGGGAAGATTGCGTGGTTTGGGTTTGTGTGGGGTCTGATAATGTATTTTTATGCTGATAATGCGCTTTGGAGATGTATTTATAAATGTAAGTAAATACATATATACTTTCTCAGGCCTGGCCATTATCCCCCAAATTCGATAAATGGTGCCCAAAGGTAGGCACACAATTGGGTTATAGAATAGGGACAGTTAACTAATTGGCACTACATTGGCAAATGGTGATAACCAACCCATAATTGACCTTAACAAATGGCTAACTTCTCTCATTTGCAAATGCAGCGAGGGTGTTAATGTGGGAGGGGCGTGTCAGGGATGTTCTGACTATTCTACTTATGTGCTCAGGTGCTACGTTTAGTCGCCACCATTTATGCCTGTCATAGACTTGATGTAAGTGATTGTGCCTAAAGTGTTGTGCTCACTAGTATTTTTTTTTAACAGATTTGTTGTGCAACTCTGCCGTTGCAGAATACTTAGTGCCCAGTTTTTTGTTGTATAACTTTAAGTAAATATGCCCCCTTCATAATTCTGTGTTGTGGTTGTACTTGATTAAGTAGCAGCTTCTCTAAAATTTCTACTTACCATATATACTTGAATATAAACCTATCCCAAAATAAACTGAGAGAAGTTTTCTCCCCAAAAGGAGGGAAAAACTGTTTAAGTATAAACCGGGGGCGGGGGGGGGGGGGGGGGGAAGGGTTTAATTCAATTGAATGAGAGCAAGCTTGGTTTCATGCTCAGTTCTCATCTCTGAAACTCCTGGGTGTTTGCAGGGTTCTCCTTCTATATCTGGAAGTCACCAGTGTCTTTTGCAGGTCGAATAGGCTTTTTGTCCTTTTTGGGAAACAGAGATTGGGTCTGATTAGCATCCAAGATCAAAATTGCATGATGGCTAAAGGAGACCATCATATTGGCCTATCTACTTGCGGGGAAGCAACCCCCTTCGGAGTTGAAGGCTCACTCTATGAGGTGTACAGCAGCCTCCTAGGCAGAAACCACTTTGATTTCCCCAGCGAACATCTGCAGGGCTGTGACATGGTCAGTGCTGCATACTTTTGCTAAACTTTATCGGGTGGGCATTGCCGCTTGTTCTGAAGCTGTTTTTGGTGCCTCAGTGCTGCAGGTTGCAAGACTGGGGATCCATCTTTTTTAGGAATTGCTTTTGAACATCTCACAGGAATAGTGGGAAGGCTTGTAACGGAAGGAGAAATTTGTCTTACCTGATAATTTACTTTCCATTAGATCTACTTACTATCCCAGGAGTCCACCCATGTTTCTGAAATTTTTCTTTTGACCCAAAGGATTCTACAGTGGCTATTGGTCGCTCTTGTAGTGCCTTCTTATTTGCCCATTGTGCTCTGGGCTCTCTCTACACAGATTTGGAAAGGCACACTGTTATGTTGTATTGTTATATTTTGTTAAACTTGTTGAAGTTCCAGGAAGTGTTTCTTCTACTGCTTGTCTACATAAATAATGAGGAACAGAGCTAGTTTGGCTGGGAATATAAGGCACAGCTCAGTTCTTTGTTCTCTATCTCCACCTACTGGTTGATGGACAAGACTATTCTCATAAGTCCTGGAATAGTGGAAAGATCTAATGGAAAGAAAATGTATTTATTTATTTATTTTTCCTTGTCATCAAGCAGATGAAGCCATTACGTATGGTTATGTCCATCAACCAGCAGGGGAGATAGAGAGCACTCAAACTTTCACAGTGCCCTCTTGGCCAGCTAGCTCCACTGCCTCTTCAGTATTCTCTATCTCCCTTAGCAGGGTGGCTGCAGCTTGTTCGAGCTCCAGAAAAATCTGCCGGGAGGTGGTTCCTGGCTTGCCAGTTGTTAACCGGGGTGTTGGAGGCAGGCTATAGCAGCTTCACTTTAAAGGCACATAGGTTAGCCCTTTCCCTGCCTTATCCATACCTCTGTGGATGTGGACATATTGCCTTGCTTTCCCTGTCCTTACCCATCAACAGTGGATGCAGGCATATAGGTTCGCCCTTTCCCTGCCTTTCCCACTCATCTGAGTCTCCGGAGTCTTCAATACCTCTGCTTTCCTCACAGCTTAAAAAAAAAAAAAAAAAAAAAGTCGCGTCGCGTTTTTAAACGCAGAGACGCTGGAGCAGAGGTTTTTGACCTGATTTTCAGCAGGATCGTAGTTGTACACTAGATCCTTTGAGGTAAGAGTGTTTTCCAACTCCTCCAGGGTGGGCCCGCGATCGGGGCGATTTTGGCGCGAAACCGCCATTTTGGATTTTACCGCCGTTTTTCGGCGATGGCTGCGGACAATGTAAAGCGCTGTTCCACTTGTGGCAAGCGCAAATCAGCAGCAGGGCTCTGTAAATCGTGCAGTACTGGCGTAGGAGCCGGCCCGAGCATGGTGAGCGATGTTTCTTCCCGCTCTGAGCTGGCAGCGGGCGCCATTTTGCTTACACCGCATGGCACGGCCTCCGTGGACACGGAGAGACCTGAGCCGGGTGGGGCACCTCGAGATGAGGTTATTTCAGGAGTGGCTAGCACCGGACAGGATTTGGGTGCCCAGGGTGAGATTTTCTCCCCGGATTTTGTGCTTTTGCTGCATAAAGCATACATGATGAAAAGAGCCCTTCCTCAAGGGTCGCCTGAGGCTCCTCTGATTGCCCCCCCGATGGATTCTGGCCTGGGACTGCCCAGTGAGGCTTTTTTCCCGGATGCTTGGCCTAAAGATAAGCGCAGAAGGGTTATTTCCCCTTCAGATTGTGGTGCACCTTTTTTTCCCCCCCGTGGTCGGGGTGTGAGGATTCGGAGAACTCTGACAGACGTTCTTGGTCTGAGGAACCAGAGTCAGGTGCGGATTTACCACAGGATCTGGATGATCCCTCCGCGGTGAGGATTTTCCACCGTGATGAGCTGCCAGCGCTTATTTCAGATACCCTGCAGGCCCTCTCGATTGAAGATCCTGACAGTGGCATGGCCTCCTCGGGTAATCCCAGGATGGCTAGTACCAAGAAAGCTGCTCGGGCCTTCCCTTTGCATGACTCCATCCTAGAGCTTGTTTCGGCTCAGTGGGCTGACCCCGAGGGACCTTTGAGAGTTTCCAGGGCTATGGGGCAGTTATACCCTCTGTGTGAGGGACATATGGCTTGTTTTCTAATGGCTACAGTGGATGCCCTAGTCACTGCGGTGACAAAGAGAACTACCCTCCCTGTTGAAGGAGGTGTTGCCCTGAAGGATGTTCAAGACCGTAGGCTGGAAACAGCGTTGAAACGGTCCTTTGAAATTGCAGGTCTCACTGTTCGGGCGTCTGCATGCAGCTGTTATGCTGTGAGAGTCTGCCTAGCTTGGCTGCAACAGGCAGTGGCTCAGCCCGGAGATGGAGTGGAGCCCTTCTTGGATGTGGCTCCGCGGATGGAGGTGGCCTTGTCCTTTCTGGCTGATGCCCTTTATGACCTTGTCAGAGGTTCGGCTAAACAAATGGCAGTAGCAGTGGCGGCTCGCCGTCGTCTGTGGCTATGACACTGGGCAGCGGACATGGCCTCTAAGCAAAGGTTGGTGAAGTTGCCTTTTCAAGGACTTCTCCTATTTGGTGAGGAGTTGGAGAAAATTGTGAAAGGCCTGGGTGATCCAAAACCCCAGCGCTTGCCCGAAGATGGGCAGAGGCCTTCCTCTAAGGGCCAGGCGGTCCACTCCTCGTACAGACCTCGCTTCCGTGAAGCTAGAAGGTACCGCCCGGGGCGTTCTGCTGGGTTCACTTCACGTGCCCGTGGTCAGCAGAGGAACTCCTTTCGCTCGGACAAGCGTTCCGCAGCCGGTGGCTCAAGACCAGGAGTTCAGGGGCGACCCTCTCAATGATGGTGCGCCGGCACTCTCCTCGATGCCTGTCATCGGAGGATGGCTTTCCCTCTTTTTCGAGGAGTGGGCCAAGATTTCCTCAGGTCAGTGGGTTCTGGACCTGATCAGAGATGGATACAGAATAGAATTCAACGCCCCAGTAAGAGATGTGTTTGTGGAGTCCCGATGCGGTTCTGCCGTCAAACGGGCGGCGGTGGAGGAGACATTACAAGGTCTGATTCAGTTAGGGGCAGTGACCCCAGTGCCTCCCGCCGAGCAAGGCTGCGGCCGATACTCCATCTACTTTGTGGTGCCGCGAAAAGGTGGGTCCTTTCGCCCTATTCTGGATTTAAAAGAAGTGAACAAGTCCCTGAGAGTGCGGCATTTCCACATGGAATCCCTGCGCTCCGTCATTGCGGCGGTTCAGCCAGGAGAGTTTCTCACGTCTCTAGACCTGAAAGAAGCTTACTTGCACATACCGATTTGGCCCTCGCACCAGACGTTTCTGAGGTTTGCGGTGTTGGGAAAACATTTCCAGTTCAGGGCCTTGCCTTTTGGCCTCGCCACAGCTCCCCGAACCTTTTCGAAGGTAATGGTGGTAGTAGCTGCTTTTCTCAGGCGAGAAGGTATCAGGGTTCACCCGTACCTAGATGACTGGCTCATCAGAGCAGACTCTGCAACAGAGAGCTTACAAGCTACAGCCAGAGTGGTCTCAGTACTGCAATCTCTAGGCTGGGTCGTCAATATGGCCAAAAGTCACCTGTCCCTTCACAATCTCTAGAATTTTTGGGGGCCAGGTTCGACACAGTCTCGGGCTATGTGTTCCTACCCGAGCTAAGGCGGTGCAAGCTTCAGAATCAGGTCCGTCTGCTCCTGAGGATGCCCAGCCTGTGAGCTTGGGACATTGTCCAGCTGCTGGGATCGATGACAGCCACGATGGAAGTGGTACCCTGGGCGAGAGCGCACCTGAGACCTCTACAGTATTCCCTACTCCGGAGATGGTCTCCTATTTCTCAGGATTACCAATGCAGACTTACTTGGCTCCCTGCGGCCTGTCTCAGCATGGAGTGGTGGCTCTCGGACAGCATGCTGCGGCGAGGAATGCCGCTGACGCTCCCCGTTTGGTGCCTAGTGGTAACAGATGCCAGCCTGAAGGGCTGGGGCGCACTCTGCAAGGGGAAGCATGCCCAGGGTCTATGGACACCCGAGGAGTCGGAGTGGTCCATCAACCGCCTAGAGTTGAAAGCGGTGTTTCAGGCTTCTGGCCTTTTAAGTGACCCTGGAAGGTTTGGCTGTCAGAGTGATGTCGGACAACACGACAACGGTGGCCTATATAAATCGACAAGGCGGAACAAGGTGCAGAGCACTAGCCGCGCAGGCCGAACTGATTTGCCACTGGGCCGAGCTGCATCTTCAGTGTCTGTCGGCAGCTCATATTGCAGGTCAGAGCAATGTGCAGGCCGATTATCTGAGCAGGCATCAGATCGATCCAGCAGAATGGAATCTGGCAGACGAAGTATTCCTGCAGGTCTGTGCCAAATGGGGCAAGCCCGTGATGGATCTAATGGCGACAAGTGCCAATACCAAAGTCCCGTGCTTCTTCAGCAGACGGAGATATCCTCGCTCGGCGGGGTTGGATACCTTGGCTCAACCCTGGCCTCCGGGTCTACTTTATGTGTTTTCCCCATGGCCCTTGATAGGGCGCCTGCTCTTGCGGATTCGGCTGCACCCAGGAGAAGTGGTCCTCATCGCCCCGGATTGGCCAAGGAGACCTTGGTATGCAGACCTCTGACAGATGCTCCTGGAGGCTCCTCTGCCATTACCTCTGGTACCGAACCTGTTGACTCAGGGACCGGTAGCCATGGAGGACGCCGGCCGCTTTGGTCTTACAGCATGGCTATTGAGAGGGCGCAATTGAGGGATAAAGGTTTTTCCAATAAAGTTATTTCCACTCTCCTGCAAGCCCGCAAGCGGTCCACTTCCGTGGCTTATGCCAGGATTTGGTGCCTGTTTGAGTCTTGGTGTGCTTCCAGAGCCATTGTTCCAATGCGAACTCCTGTCTCGCCGATTCTGGACTTTTTGCAGGAAGGTGTACAAAAAGGCTTGGCCTATAATTCCCTGCGGGTGCAGGTGGCAGCGTTGGCCTCCCTTCGTGGTAAGGTGGAAGGCGTGTCTTTGGCTGCTCACCCAGATGTGGCACGGTTTCTTAGAGGGGTGCTTCGGCTCCGACCTCCAGTGCGAGCACCCTGTCCAGCTTGGAACCTGGGGCTAGTTTTGAAAACCCTGCAGGCATCTCCTTTTGAGCCGCTTCGGCGAGCATCGGAGAAAGATTTGACACTGAAGGCCGTTTTTCTGGTGGCCATTAGTTCGGCGAGACGGGTGTCAGAGCTCCAGGCGCTGTCCTGTAGAGACCCATTTCTGCAATTTTCAGAGTCCGGAGTCACGGTTCGGACCGTGCCTTCCTTTATGCCTAAGGTGGTTTCAGCGTTTCACTTAAACCAGCCTATTTTCTTGCCCTCTTTTTCAGAGGAAGAGTTTCCAGAATCTTTTGGGCAGCTGCACCTTTTGGATGTGCGCAGGACTCTGCTGCAGTATCTGCGAGTTACTTCTGATCATCTGTTTGTTTTGCTATCCGGTTCTCGCAGAGGGTCTCCAGCGTCTAAAGCCACTATTGCCCGCTGGCTCAAAGAAACTATCTTTTCAGCTTATCTGCTGGCCGGCAGGGTTCCACCTGTAGCCTTTAAGGCACATTCTACTAGAGCGATTTCTTCCTCTTGGGCTGAAACTGGAGCACTCTCTCTTCAAGAGATATGCAGTGCAGCAACATGGGCTTCTAAGCTCTCCTTTGCCCGACATTACAGGCTGGATGTGGCTGCCAGGAGGGATGCGCGTTTTGGTGCACAAGTGCTAGCGCGTGGTGTGGCTTGTTCCCACCCTATCTAGGGATTGCTTTGTTACATCCTATACGTAATGGCTTCATCTGCTTGATGACAAGGAAGGGAAAATTAGGTTCTTACCTTGGTAATTTTCTTTCCTTTAGTCATAGCAGATGAAGCCATGAGCCCTCCCTGTATGATTGTCTGTATGCTGTGAATCTGTTTTTCAGGTTCTGTTCTAATTTCCTGAAGTTCCTTCCTTGGGAGAAAGTTGGAAAACAATCTTCAGGATTCATGTTCAGTTTAAATTTAGGAGGATGTGTTCATTCCCTCCAGTGTGTTGGGAGGATGTGTGATTCCCTCCAGGAGGTGCGTGTGTTCCCCTCCAGTTCTATAAATAGGAGGATGAGTTCATTCCCTCCAGTGTGTTGGGAGGATGTGTGATTCCCTCCAGGAGGCGCGTGTGTTCTCCTCCACTTATACAATAAGGAGGATGAGTTTATTCCCTCCAGGAGGATGTGCATTCCCTCCTTTGAGTTCATGCCCTTGTGATGGGCCATTGTTCGCTGTGAGGAAAGCTCTTGTGATTCCCATTGCGGTTTGCCATACTGCTTTGGAAGCTTCAAATACTGAAGAGGCAGTGGAGCTAGCTGGCCAAGAGGTCACTGTGAAAGTTTGAGTGCTCTCTATCTCCCCTGCTGGTTGATGGACATAACCATATGTAATGGCTTCATCTGCTATGACTAAAGGAAAGAAAATTACCAAGGTAAGAACCTAATTTTCCCATTTGTTGCATTTGTATCCCACATTTTCCCACCTATTTGCAGACTCAATGTGGCTTACAATAATACATCCTGACAATCGCCAATCAAGAGTAGATAAAACAATTGGTTACATAAAGAACAAGTGTAACATAATGGATATAATCAATTCAATAAATCAGAAAACAGACAGATTCTCTAGTAAGTAATGATGTGTTAGAGTTCCTATTATTGATTATTATGGTAAGTCTTGTTAAAGAGGTAGGTGTTTAGTGATTTTCGAAAGTTGATAAGGTCATGAATATTTTTTACGTCAAGTGGTAAGACCAAATTTTTCCACCTAAGTGCCAATGATGGAAACTTTGGCTCTTTAAATGTGTGGTAGTTAATGTGGGGTAGGGATCAATAACATGACCACACAAATAGATTCCTTTACTTGAAACTGCAGTGCTACTACTCACTGTCCTCCAAATGATGCTCACTGTCCTCCAAATGATTCCCTGTTTCTCTGCTTTTTTCTGTTAGCACTTGCTTATCTGACTTCAGTGTTGCAATTTAATCAGTCTTCTCAGTTCTAGCACTCTGCCAATGAAGAGCTACTTTCTTTCCTTTCTTTAAGAAAGTTATGATCTGTGCCTGTGCTCTCTGTGACAGGGTCTACTTAATGACAGTCATTGCTTCTTGTTCTTGATCTTCAAAAAGAACAGGGGTGGATAATCTTTGGTGTAATTTCATTTTCTATGTATTCTTCCCATGGTCTCACTGGCCACATTCGGCCCAGAGTTTTGGTTATTTTAAATAATGTATTTTGCAAATATTTTAGAATAGCCACTCTAGCAGTTTGTTTCCATTGTTTTTAGTTACATTTGTACTTATCACAGAAGGTCTATGAAGCTCTGTGCATTTCATGTTCCAACATTATGTAATGTTGCGTCCTGACATTCACGTCGCCCTCTGTGTGTAAAGCTTGCCATCCCCTGATCTAGAAGGTAATATACTGTCTTTCTGTTTTTATTTATCAAGTATTTTCTGTGTAATGTTGGCCTTTTTATTTTTTTTTTGGGGGGGGGGGGGCATTTTCTTTAGCAGGTCATTATTTTTCTGTTTGTTTATCCTGTATTTTATGTGTGTGTGGGGGGGGGGAGTTTGGGTTGTTGGAGGGGGGGTTGTCACTGTAATAAATATTGGGGTCCTTTTATTAAGGTGCACTAATGGACTTAGCATGTGCTAAATTCATTAGTTCATTTTTGGTAAGAGGACCCCATTATTTATTGTGTTGCTTTGTATACTACTTGGAGCCATACAGGGTGAGGCAAAAAAGTAACCCCCGTACATGTTTTTTTGTTGTTGTTGTTTTTTTTTTTTTTTTGCAGTCTTTTCAGCAAGTACTTTGAATTGCATTGAGAAATTTTTTTTTTTTTAATCATCCTTTTTATTCAGACAATTCAATAAATTCACACAATGTAAAATACAATACAACATAATATTTGGTCTGCCTGAATTTTTTAACATTTTTGAACACAGCTCTTCCCCCCTCCTCCCCTCCTACCCTCTATCCCTATCCCCCCCTCCCCAAATTGCATTGAGAAATTTTACGTACTTACCTTGTCTTACTTATATTACTGTTAAATATATAAGTATCTTAAGTTATGTTGATGTTACTGACATTTTAGTGTTACTACCTAGCAATTTTTATACATGGAAAATGTTTCAGCTAAAACACAGTAAAATAGTCATTCAAATGATACAATTAACGTGTCAGAATTTTGCAGTTATGCTGACAAATTTCCTTCACAGTGCTGAGTTTCCAGTTCTTGAGATGAGATGCAGCCACTATCACCTTTGCTCTGAAACCTTGTTCACAAAGTGTCTGGATTCTCATTTTGTCTGCTACTAACACCTTGCCCATAACTGGCGTACCAATCCAAAATGCTTTAAAAAAATTATCTGTAAATTTTCATAAAATACAATTTATTCAAATTATTGTTTACAAAAGTCTACGTTAGTGTGACATCATTAATGATAAGCTGGTACCCCCCCTTTTTTCTTCAAATAATGGTAGTGTTACAGTGCAAATAGTTTTGAACGTGCAAAAATTGCTAGGTGATCACACTAAAAAGTCTGTAACTTTGCCATAAAGATAATCTCATTGCACTCAGCACATAAACATAGATAATATCAACAAATAAAGCTGTAAATTTTCACATTGAATTCCAAGTGGTTGTTGAGAAAACAGCAAAAACTGTAGGGGATAACTTGTTTTTTTTACCTTACCTTGTACACAGTGCTCAGAAAAAAATGGGACCCCCAATATTTTTCCAAATAACTCAAAAACAAATGTACTATTATGTTTTAAAAAATTACTATTATTGACAGGTGTTAATGCATGATGCTGTAGAAACTGGCTAATCCCTGTTTTCAAAATGCCATCATTCAGGAAGTGACCATTAAGATCTGTCTTAGCAAAATGGCATTTAGGGGGGGATCCTTTTACTGAGGCACGTAGGTGCCTACGCGCATCCAACATGTGTCAATTTGGAAGTACCAGCTGGCTACTGCCTGCCCCGAGTGGTAATTCCATTTTTTACGCACGTCGGAAAATATTTTTTATTTTCTGGTTCACAGCACTAACTGGGCGGTAATCGGCATTGTTTATGTGCTGACGATTTCTGCCCGGTTAACGCGTGAGACCTTACCGCTAAGTGAATGGGTGGTGGTTAGGTCCATTTTCGGCCCCCCCAAAGGCCTTTTTGTACAGGAGCGCTGAAAAATGGACCTACGCACATCCAAAACACACGCCTACACTAGCACATGCCTTTTTTCGGTGCACCTTAGTAAAAGGACCCCTTAGAGAAGAAGATAAGCAATTAAATTTTTGTGACAAAATGGTGCAAATTGTTTGCTAAGGGAGTTTCTTAATAAATTGACTAAGAATTGTCAAAGATTATATCACGTTTAAACAATTTCACATTTTTTGAAACCATAAAGGGGATACAGCTCTCGTATTTCATTCTGTAGAAAGAAAATAATGTGCATTTATGTGCTGTCATTTACGCTCTTACGCTCTTGACCCGCCCCGTACCGCTACCTATTGAATTCTGTTTTCTATCCATATTTTCCCACCTCTGCTATTACTCACTTGTCCCTTTCCCTACAATGCTGTTGACTTGTTTGTTGAAGATTTGATGTATGCTTTTGTAAATTACTGTAGGCCACATTGGGCCCATGGGTGGGAAAATGTGGGATATAAATGCTGTAACTAATGGACCTAACGCAATCTTCTCCTCTCTACGATTCCCAAATGTGTCTGTAACACATGTATCTTATTCTACCATTATACCACTTAGTATTTGTTCTCTACCGGCTTGGCGTACACCTGCGGTATTATGTAAGCCACATTGAGCCTGCAAATAGGTGGGAAAATGTGGGATACAAATGTAACAAATAAATAAATAAATTTAAACAAGAATGTCTCGTTTTCTCAGTGATGGCAGTGATTTTTGTCTACCACTTATGGTGCTTGTGCAGTTCCATAGTAGAGGGGGAAAAACAAGCAGTATTACTGTTCTTAAATTCCAGTTGAATAAACTACAACATATTTAGATAGTTCTTTGGGGTTTTTTTTCCCTATAAAGGATGCCCTTCACCCAGGGCTATCAAACTGTTTCAGGATTACTCTTAACAAATATGCATGGACAGATTTGCATTCTATTAAGGCAGCGTGTATGCAGATATCTCATGTACATTCATTAATGTTACTTGGCCCTCGAGGGGTGGATTTGCCCAGTCCTATAATTAAGGAGCTTATTATGTGAGACCCACCCAGTTCCTATAAATACTAGTCCCATCTGTTGTCATCTTCAGCATTTGGCATAAAATTATTTGTCACGTGTAGTTTTTCCCATACTTTACTATTGCTGAAAGTGGTAGGAGTAGCCTAGTGGTTAGTGCAGTGGACTTTGATCCAGGGGAACTGAGTTCGATTCCCACTGCAGCTCCTTGTGACTCTGGGCAAGTCACTTAACCCTCCATTGCCCCTGGTACAAAATAAGTACCTGAATATATGTAAACCGCTTTGAATGTAGTGGCAAAAACCTCAGAAAGGCGGTATATCAAGTCCCATTTCCCTTTCCCCTTTATTTGTTCATGTTTTTGTCCAAAAGTTATTACAGAGCTTGTTTTAGATTCAGCTCACACATTTTCATTGGTGATTTAAGACAAATTGAAGTTAAGTGTGGTAGAGGTACCCTGTTCTCAGGGGGCTTAGAGTCAAAGAGCTTTATTTACTAAGCTGCATCAAGGAACATTTTCTAACAACACTGCTTAACACCAGAAGAGCTCCACGTGCATAAAAATGATATTCCATTTGCATGTTTTGCAGTTCATTTTTTTGTTTTAATCTTTCTTTTTTTATTTTTATTTTGTAGCATTTTTTAAAAGATAAGGAGTACGCAAACTCTATCCATGACTCCCCTCAATCCATGTTCATCATTTCTCCTCTCTTCCCTCCCTCAATCCATGTTCAGCATTTCTTCTCTCTTCCCTCCCCTCCATCCATGTGCATCTCCTTCCTGACTACCCTCCCCTCCATCCATCCATGCCCAGCAACTCTCCATTCTCCCCTGCCCTCTCCTCCATCCACCCATATCCAGCAAATTTCCTCTCTCCCCTGTGCCCTCCATTCATCCATCCATGTTAAGCAAATCTCCTGTCTCCCCTGCCCTCCCCTCCATCCATCCATGTCCAGCAAATTTGCTCTCTCCCCTGCCCCCTCCATCCATCCATGTCCAGCAATTCTCCTATCTCACCTTCCCTCCTCTCCTGTCCAGCGATCTCCTTTCTCCCCCTGCCCGTCCCTCCCTTCCTGTCCTCCCCTCCTCTCCTGTCAAGCGATCTGTTCTCCCCCTACCCTCCTCTTCAATTCCAGCCATCTGTTCTCTCCCCCTGCACTCCCATCCATGTCCAGCGATTCTCCCTGCCCTCCCTCAGCTCTCTGACAGCCCTCCTCTCTGTTCTTTCCCCCACTCCTGTGCGTTTAACCCTTTTACTTTCAGGCACATCGACGGCAGTGAAGAGGACAACTCTGCAATGATGCATTTCCTGTTTCCGCGAGGTCGGGACACTGTGTGAGGGAAAGGAGAAGCTGGAGGCGAACCCGCTGTGTTGTCCTCTTCACTACCGTCACTGCGCCTAAAAGTAAAAGGGTTAAACGCGCAATCAAGGACAGCTTCATGGAACAGCTGGTTCAGGAGCCAACAAGAGAAGGAAAAATACTAGACTTAGTCCTTAGTGAAGCTCATGATCTGGTGCGGGGGGGGGGGGGGGTAACGGTGCGAGGGTCACTTGATAACAGTGATCACAATATGATCAGTTTTGATATTGGCATTGAAGTAAGGAAATCAAATACACTAGCATTTAACTTTAGAAAAGGAGATTACGATAAAATGAGAAAAACGGTGAAAAAAAAGACTAAAAGGTGCAGCTCACAGGGTAAAAAACTTGCATCAGGTGTGGATGCTGTTCAAAAACACCATCCTAGAGGTACAGGACAAATATATTCTGCGTATTAGAAAAGGAGGAAAAAAGACCAAACTTCAGCGGGCATGGCTAAACAGTAAGGTAAAGGAAGCCATTAGAGCCAAAAAACAATCCTTTAGAAAATGGAGAAGAGAACCAACTGAAAATAATAAGATAAAACATAAGGAATGCCAAGCCAAATGCAAACCGGAGATAAGGAGGGCAAAAAAGGACTTAAAAGTTAGCGTTCCTTGTCATCAACAGCAGATGAATCCGTTAACTGATGGGTTGTATCCACCTACCAGCAGGTGGAGATAGAGAACACTGAAAAACCACAGTGACCCTTGGACGGCTAGCCCCAACTGCCTTCAGTATTTTTCTATTTCCCAGCAGGTGTGGACGTAGCTTGATCAGCTCCTGAATTTCTGCCTAGGGTGGCTCCTGTGCTTTGCCATTTGAGCAAGGGTGTTGTGGCTGGTGGTGCCCACTTTAAAAGCATATAGGTTCGCCCTTTCCTTGCCTTACCCATTCCCCCCTCCTCCCGGAGTCCCTCTGTTGCTGCCTGCCTCCAAATTTCCTCACAGCGTTAAAAAAAAAAAAAAAGCGCGCTTTTACTATGTGGCTGTTCTGAGGCTTTCTCCAGAGATTCTGGTTCACTGCAGCTTGATCGAAGCTCTTTGACTCGGTCTTCTGAGTTGAGAGTGATGCCCAGCTCCTCTGGGAGGTTCCCCAGACAGCGTTCCGAACGGGGTAAGTTTTGGCGTGAAGCCGCTATTTTATTGCTATATTTCCGTCCAGTCGGGCGATGGCTGCTGAAGGAGTTAAGCGTTGTTCCCGCTGTGGTAAGTGCAGGTCAGCAGCGGGGCTTTGCAGTATGTGCTCCTTAGATGCTCAAGCTAGTACGAGCATGGTGAGCGATGATTCTTCCCACTCGATGGAGCTGGCAGTGGGCGCCATTTTGGAAGCGCCGCATGCCTCGACCCCCGCGATGGCGGAGGAGTCTGAGTGCAGGGGGACGCCTTGTTTCGAGGCTGCCAGAGGAGCACCAACCTCCGTTTCACCTAATTTGGGGATGGAGGGCCAGGGTGAGATTTTCTCCCCTGAGTTTGTGCTACTGATGCATAAGGCCTTCATGCTGAAAAGAGCTCTGCCACAGGCGTCTGACACTGCGTTGCATCCTGGGTTCCCTCCGGGTGTTGATGCCCCGGGGATGGCTTCAGATGTTATTTCCTGCCCCGAGCGTTGGAAAAACGCTAAGCATAGACGGGTAAATTCCCCGTCTGAAAGTGGTGCATATTCTTTTCACTCCCCCCGTGGTCGGGCTGTGGGGAGTTTGAGGGATCTGGCAGACCCTCAGGGACAGATGATCCAGAGGAGGGTGCCTGTTTGCCACTGGATTTGGATGATCCCAATGCGGTTAGAATTTTCCACTGCGACGAGTTGCCAGCGCTCATTACTGACGCCTTGCAGGCCCTCTTGATTGATCCTGCTGAAGGCGAGGCCTCCTCTGTTAATCTTAGGATGGCGAGTACTAAGAAGCCTGACCCCGATGGGCCTTTGAAAGTGGCCAGGGCTATGGGTCAGCTTTACCCTCTGAGTTGAGGTCCACTTGGCCCCTTTTGGGATGCCTAAAGTGGACGCCTTAGTCACGGCCAGTAGAGGGAGGGGTAGCTTTGAAAGACATGCAGGACTGGCGGCTAGAATCCAGTGGAGCAGCCCGTGGAGGGTGCGGGGTCCCTCTCTGAGGTTGCCCCGCGGATGGAGTCGGCACTGTCATTTTTGGCTGATGCCCTTTATGATCTGGTCAGAGCTTCGGCTAAGCAGATGTCTGTGGTGGTTCCTGCCCGCCACCTTCTTTGGCTGCGGCATTGGGCGACTGACATGGTCTCTAAGCAAAGGCTGGTGAGGTTACCCTTTCAGGGCCACCTGTTATTTGGAGAGGATTTGGAGAAGATTGTTAAAGACCTAGGAGATTCTAAGCCCCAGCAGTTACCTGAGGATAGGCCAAGGTCTTCTTCCAAGGGTCCTGTGTTTCTCGCCTCTTCCACACCTCGCTTCCATGAAGCTCAAAGGTATCACCCGGGGCGCTCTGCTGGGTTTTCTCAACGTGCCCGTTTTCTGCAGAGGAACTCTTCGCTCGGACAAACGTTCCGCAGCGGCCGGGACGCGGCCAGGAGTTCAGGGGCGTGCTCCACAATGATGGGACGCCGGTCCACTCCTCTATTCCTGCAGTAGGAGGATATCGTTCCCTCTTTCTCGAGGAGTGGACCAAGATAACTTCGGATCAGTGGGTCCTGGACCTAATCAGCGAAGGTTACCGATTGGAATTCGGTGCCCAGGTGAGAGACGTGTTTTTGGAGTCCCGATGCGGCACTGCCGTCAAACGGGTGGCAGTATAGGAGACCTTGCAAGTCTTGCTGCACCTCGGAGCGGTCATCCCGGTGCCTCCCGCCGAACGTGGCTGCGGTCGCTACTCCATTTATTTTGTGGTCCCTCAAAAGAGTGGGTCTTTCAGACCGATCCTCAACTTACGACAAGTAAACGAGGCCTTAAGATTGAGACACTTCTGCATGGAAACCCTGCGCTCCATCATTGTGGCGGTTCAGCCAGGAGAGTTTCTTAAGTCTCTGGACCTCAAGGAAGCTTACTTGCACATTCCTATTTGGCCCTCACACCAGCGGTTCCTCCGGTTTGCGGTGTTGGGCCAGCATTTTCAGTTTCAGGCCTTGCCTTTCAGCTTAGCCACAGCTCCCCGTACCTTTTCCAAGCTGCCTTTCTCAGGCGAGAGGGTATCAGAGTTCACCCTTATCTCGACGACTGGCTCATCAGAGCGGATTCGGCAGATGAAAGTTGTCTTGCCACAGCCAGAGTGGTGACAGTCCTGCAGACTCTGGGCTGGGTGGTCAATATACCCAAAAGTCACCTGACCCCCCTCTCAGTCTCTCGAGTACTTGGGGTCTGGTTTGACACGGCCTCGGGGTTTGTCTTTCTCCTCGATCACAGGAGGTACAAGCTTCAGAATCAGTTCCGTCTGCTCCTGCGGATGCCTCGTCCGCGAGCTTGGGACTTTGTCCAGCTGCTGGGGTCGATGACAGCCACCTTGGAGGTGGTTCCCTGGGCCAGAGCGCATATGAGGCCGCTGCAGATTGCCCTGCTCCATCAATGGTCTCTGATTTCCCAGGAATATCAACGCAGACTCACGTGGCTCCCTGCGGCCCGGCACAGTATGGATTGGTGGCTCTCCGACAGGATGCTGCAACGAGGAATGCCGCTCGCGCTTCCTTCTTGGTGCCTGGTGATAACGGATGCCAGCATTTTGGGCTGGGAAGCGCATTGCTAGGGAAACTATGCTCAGGGTCAGTGGACACCCGTGGAAACGGGGTGGTCCATCAATCGCTTGGAACTGAGAGCGATATTCCAGGCTCTTATGGCCTTCCAAAAGACTCTGAAGGGGCTTGTGGGTCCGGGTTCTGTTAGACAGCACGACAGCGGTGGCCTACATAAAGCATCAGGGCGGCGTGCAGGGCCCTGGCCGCGGAGGCCGCTCAGATTTGCCACTGGGCCGAGCTTCTGTCAGCAGCTCACATAGCAGGTCAGAGCAACATGCAAGCCGATTTTCTCAGCAGGCATCACATCGACCCGGCGGAATGGGAACTGGCAGAAAAAGTTTTTCTTCAGATTTGTGCCAAATGGGGGACACCCAAAATGGATCTAATGGCGTCAACTGCAAACGCCAAAGTCCCTCGCTTTTTCAGCAGAAGGAGAGATCCTCGCTCAGCGGGGTTGGATGCACTGGCTCAACCTTGGCCCTCGGGCCTCCTATATGTGTTCCTTCCTTGGCCTTTGATAAGGCGAGTCCTCCTGCGGATTCGACTACACCGAGGATTGGTGATTCTCATCGCTCCAGATTGGCCAAGGCGTCCGTGGTATGCGGATCTCCGCCGGATGCTGGTGGAACCTCCACTTCCTTTGCCTCGGGTTCCTGAACCTGTTGGTTCAAGGCCCGGTGACTATGGAGGATCCCTGCCGATTTGGTCTTAATGGCCTGGCTCTTGAGAGGGCGCAATTGAGAGATAAGGGCTACTCTAACAAGGTCGTCTCCACTCTCTTGCAGGCCCGCAAGCGGTGTACTTCCCAGCCTATGCTCGGATATGGCGTACGTTTGATTAGTGGTGTGCCCCAAAAGAGGTCACACCCGCGCGGGCTACGGTCTCGCTGGTCCTGGACTTTTTGCAGGATGGCTTACAAAAAGGCCTGGCTTACAATTTCCTTCGGGTGCAAGTGGCAGTGTTGGCACGCTACCAAGGGAAAGTCTCTGGCTTGTCCTTTGCTGCTCATCCGGACATTGCCCGATTTCTCAGAGGGGCGCTTCGGCTCCGCCCACCCGTGCAGTTGCCTTGTCGGGCCTGGAATCTGGAGCTGGTGTTGAAGGCTCTCCAGCGTTCACCTTTTGAGCCACTTCTGCAAGCGTCTGAGAAGGATATGACTCTCAAGACAGTCTTTTTGGTGGCCATTACATCAGCTAGACGCGTATCTGAGCTTCAGGTGCTTTCCTGTCGGGACACTTTTCTGCAGTTCTCAGAGTCCGGGGTGACGGTACGTAGAGTGCCTTCCTTTATGCCTAAGGTGGTTTCAGCATATCACCTAAACCTGCCCATTTTTCTACCTTCCTTTTCTAGGGAGGACTTTCTGGATTCCTTTGGGCAATTGCATCTTTTGGATGTCTGCAGGGCTCTGTTGCAGTTTCTACAGATGTCAAATGACTAAAGGACTTCTGATCATCTTTTTGTCTTGTTGATAGGTCCTCGATGCGGGTGCCCAGCGTCTAAGGCCACTATAGCCCTTTGGCTCAGAGAAGTCATCTTTTCTGCGTATCTGCTTTCAGGGCGGGCTCCCCCTGAAGTGTTTAAAGTGCATTCCACGAGAGCGATTTCCTCCTCGTGGGCTGAAACAGGTGTCCTTTCTCTTCATCTGTCGTGCAGCTACTTGGGCTTCTCAGCTCTCTTTTGAATGGCATTACAGGCTGAATGTGGCAGCGAAGCAGGACCCGCATTTTAGAGCACAGGTACTGGCTCGCGGAGTTGCCTGTTCCCACCCTACGTAGGGAGTGCTTTTGTACATCCCATCAGTTAATGGATTCATCTGCTGTTGATGACAAGGAAGGGAAAATTTGGTTCTTACCTTGGTAATTTTCTTTCCTTTAGTCACAGCAGATGAATGCATGATCCCTCCCTGTCTGACTTTGTGTTTTGGTTCAGTTCGTTCATGCAGATATTGTATCTCATCAAGAGGAGTTGATGAACAGTTCTTAAAGTTTTTACATGCTGTTCTATTGCAGGAGGTTGAGTTTGTCCCTCTTTTGTGTGGTTATTGCTCCTGTTCTGGGGCATTTGTTCGCTGTGAGGAAAGTTTTTATGTGATGTTACATTTCTTATTCACTCTACTTTGGAAATTTCAAATACTGAAGGCAGGTGGGGCTAGCCGTCCAAGGGCCACTGTGGTTTTTCAGTGTTCTCTATCTCCACCTGCTGGTAGGCGGATACAACCCATCAGTTAATGGATTCATCTGCTGTGACTAAAGGAAAGAAGATTACCAATTACTAATTTTCTTTTAGAAGTGAAAATACGTAGTAAAATTATTTGTTTAGATACATTAAAAGTAGGAAGCCGGCTAAAGAATCGGTTGGGCCGCTGGACAAAAGTGGTGTTAAAGGGGCGATCAGGGAAGACAAAGCCATAGTGGAGAAATTAAATGAATTCTTTGCTTCGGTCTTCACCGAGGAGGATTTGGGAGGGACACTGGTGCCGGAAAGGGTATTTAAAGCTGGCGAGTCAGAGAAACTTAACGAATTCTCTGCAAACTGAAGAGTAGTAAATCACCAGGACCGGATGGTATTCATCCCAGAGTATTAGTAGAATTGAAAAATGAACTTGTAGAGCTACTGTTAGTAATTTGCAATCTATCCCTAAAATCAGGTGTTGTACCGGAAGAATGGAGGGTAGCCAATGTTACGCCGAAATTTTAGAAAAGGTTCCAGAGGACATCTGTGAAATTATAGACCTGTGAGTCTGACGTTGGTACCGGGCAAAATGGTAGAGGCTATTATTAAGAATAAAATTACAGAGCACATACAAAAACATGGGCTGATGAGACAAAGTCAGCACGGATTTATTGAAGGGAAGTCTTGCCTCACCAATCTACTGCATTTTTTTGAGGGTGTGAACAAACATGTGGGCAATGGGGAGCCGGTGGATATTGTGTATCTGAATTTTCAGAAGGCGTTGACAAAGTGCCTCTTGAAAGACTCCAGAGGAAACTGGAGAGTCATGGGATCGGAGGTAGGATATTACTACAGATTAAGAGCTGGTTGAAGGATAGGAAGCAGTAGGATTGAATGGTCAGTGTTCTCAATGGAGAAGGTACTTAGTGGGGTCCCTCAGGGGCCTGTGCTGGGACAGCTGGTTTTTTACATATTTATAAATGACCTAGAAATGGGAGTAACTAGTGAGGTAATTAAATTTGCAGATGACACAAAGTTATTCAGGGTCGTGAAGTCGCAGGAGGAGTGTGAAAGATTACAGGAGGACCTCACGAGACTGGGGGATTGGGCGTCCAAGTGGCAGATGAAGTTCAATGTTGACAAGTGCAGAGTGTATGTGAGTAAGAGGAACCCGAATTACAGCAATGTCATGCAAGGTTCCGCGTTAGGAGTCACGGACCTTGAAAGGGATCTGGGAGTCATCGTTGTTAAGACGTTGAAAACTTCTGCTCAGTGTGCTGCGGCGGCTAAGAAAGCGCACAGAATGTTGAGTATTATTAGGAAAGGGATGAAAAACAAACACGAGGATGTTATAATGCCATTGTATCGCTCCATGGTACAACCGCACCTCGAATATTGTGTCCAATTCTGGTCGCTGCATCTCAAAAAAGATATAGAACAATTGGAGAAGGTGCAGAGAAGGGTGACGAAAATGATAAAAGGGATGGAACGACTTCCCTATGAGGAAAGGCTAAGACGGTTAGGGCTCTTCAGCTTGGAGAAAAGGCGGCTGAGGGGTGATAAGATAGAAGTCTACAAGATAATGAGCAGAGTAGAGTGGACAGATGTGAAGCGTTTGTTTACACTTTCAAAAAATAATAGAACCAGGGGACATAAGATGAAGCTAGAATATGGTAGATTTAAAACAAATAGGAGAAAGTTTTTTTTCTTTACTCAGCGTGTAGTTAGACTCTGGAACTCGTTACCGGAGAATGTAGTGACAACAGCTGGCCTTACGGAGTTTAAGGGGGGTTTGGACAGATTCCTGAAGGAAAAGTCCATTGAACATTATTAAATATATATATATATATATATTTTTTTTTTTTGGGGGGGAGGTGGTTGCCGGGCTGTTGAAGCCTCTATTGGCCGCTGTCAGAGACAGGATGCTGGGCTTGATGGACCCTTGGTCTTTTCCCAGTATGGCGGTACTTATGTGCTAAGGGGGGGAGGAATGGAGAGGAGGGCTGTCGATCGGGGAGCTGAGGGCAGGAAGGAGCGGAGGGACCGTCTGAGAGCTGCTTGGTTGCAGCGCTGCTGTGCCAGGTAGCCCTGTGTTTGGGGGGCAGCAGCCAGGGGAAGGTCACGGGTGGGCTGGGGAGGCTTAGCCTCTCCAAGCCTCTTATATGGGGCGCCTATGTCCTCCCATCCCATCCATGTCCATCAATTCTCCCCTGCCCTCCTCTTCCTCCTTCCCTCCCCTCGATGTCCCGCGATTCTCTCCTCCTGATATCATCTCGCCTCCAGCGTTCCCTTCCCCCTCATTGGTTCCGCCATCTGACGTTTTGACGCAAGGGCGGGGCAATGAGTGGGAATAGATGTTACGAACCCAGACGTGCAAATTATTATATAGGATAGGTACTCATTTTTTGTACCAGGGGCAGTGGAGAGTTAAGTGGGAGATTCTTTATATGGTGCCTGGAAAATCTGCGCAGAAATCATTTTCGCCTAAATTCTATAAGATTTATGCGCGGTATATAGAATATGCGTAGTTCATACCCCAGTGCCTAAAACTATGTGCATCCATTTACACACACACACACACACAAAAAGTGGCATAAATCCCTGCACATAGATTTACGTGGACTGGGCCATATTCTGTAGCAACGCACTTAAATTTGGGAATGCACAAGAAACACCCATTTCCCTGTCCGTAGCCACACCCCCTTTGAACTGTGTATTTTAGAATTTAGGCACAGTTCATTACAGTATACGCTTAGCGAGTTATGCATGTAAATTCTAATTATTGCCAATTAGTGCTCATTATTACATAAGTACATACCTAAGTACTGCTATACTGGGAAAGACCAAAGGTCCATCAAGCCCAGCATCCTGTTCGCAACAGTGGCCAATCCAGGTCATAAATACCTGGCAATATCCCAAAAATGTACAAAACATTCTGTACTGCTTATCCCAGAAATAGTGGAATTCTCCGAAGTCCATTTAATAATGGTCTATGGACTTCTCCTTTAGGAAGCCGTCCAAACCTTTTTTAAACTCTGCTAAGCTAACAGCCTTTACCACATTCTCTGGCAACGAATTCCAGAGTTTAATTACAAGTTGAGTGAAGAAAACCTTTCTCCGATTCGTTTTAAATGTACTACATTTTAGCTTCATCGCATGCACCCTAGTCCTAGTATTTTTGGAAAGCGTAAACAGACACTTCACATCTACCCGTTCAACTCCACTCATTATTTTATAGACCCCTATCATATCTCCTCTCAGGCGCCTTTTCTCCAAGCTGAAGAGCCCTAGCCGCTTTAGCCTTTCCTCATAGGGAAGTCGTACCATCCCCTTTATCATTTTTGTCGCCCTTCTCCGTACCTTTTCTAATTCCACTATATCTTTTTTGAGATGCGGCGACCAGAATTGAACTCAATATTCGAGGTGCGGTTGCACCATGGAGCGATACAAAGCCATTATAACATCTTCATTTTTATTTTCCATTCCTTTCCTAATAATACCTAACATTCTGTTTGCTTTCTTAGCCGCAGCAGCACACTGAGCAGAAGGTTTCAACGTATCATCAACGATGACACCTAGATCCTTTTCTTGGTCCGTGACTCCTAACATGGAACCTTGCATGATGTAGCAATAATTCGGGTTCCTCTTTACCACATGCATCACTTTGCACTTGCTCACATTAAATGTCATCTGCCATTTAGACGCCCGGTCTCCCAGTCTCGTAAGGTCCTCTTGTAATTTTTCACAATCTTCCCACGATTTAATGACTTTGAATAACTCCCATGATCACATCCCTTGAGCGCCTGAAACAACGCTCTCGAGGGCTCTTAGCGCAAGTAGCATGCAAATGCATGCTAAACAGGGCTCTTAGCGTAATTAGCTTGCAAATGCATTCTAATCAGTGCTTAACGCATTCATCCCCAATGATCAGCGTCCAGCGCGCCAAAGATTGGGTCGCTGGCTGCGGCAAAATCAACGCCAGCTCCGAGCTGGCGTTAGAATTTTGCGGATCATTAGGGAGGAATGGTGAGCCATGTCCAGCATGCAGTTGCATGCTGGCAGGCCCCCGTCCCCCCCCCCCCCCCAAGGCAAACGCGAACAGGGGGCTGGAGGTCCGGTGGACCTCCGGTCCCCCCGACGATCCCACCCCCCCCCATGCTCACGGAGGGCTGGAGATTCTGTGGGTCTCCAGCCCCCCTCTCAAACCCCAGAAATTGTGATGTGGCCGCCTCCGGCCAAATGATCTCCCACCCTCCCACCCAGCGACGTTGGGGGGGGGGCTGGAGGTCTGGTGGGTCTCCAGCCCCCCCAGAAATTGTGATGTGGCCACCTCCGGCAAAACGCTCTCCCACCCTCCCACCCAGCAATGGGGGGGGGGGGACTGGAGGTCCGGTGGACCTCCAGCCCACCCCAACGCCACCCCCCCCCCCCAGTGTTCTCCTTTCAATCCCTGGTGGTCCGTGGTGACAACACCCCCCTCCCGGCCCCCCTACCTTTCGTTGGAGGAGGGACGCAGCCTGCCTCCCTCCTCTTCCAGTCGATGCCGCTGCAAGATGGCGGCACCCAGCCCTGTCCATTGCATCCTGGGACCCGTTAAACAAGTGCGGGAGGATTGTGCTGACTGCATGCTCAGGCACAATTCTCCCGCACTTCTACATGATAAAAATAATTGCGCTGCTTAGATTTGCATGCATTATCTTTGATCATCTATGCAGAAAAGCCCAGCGCTGTTCCAGCGCTATTTTTAGAGTGCTGTTTGGAGCAGCGGGGGGCTTTGGATCATCAGGGCCTTAATTACCTCACTAGTTACTCCCATCTCTAGGTCATTTATAAATATGTTAAAAAGTAGCGGTCCCAGCACAGAGCCCTGGGGAATCCCACTAACTACTCTTCTCCATTGAGAATACTGACCATTTAACCCTACTCTCTGTAGATTGGTGTGAGGCAAGATTTCCCTTCACTAAATCCATGTTGACTTTGTCTCATTAATCCATGATTTTGAGTATGCTCTGTAATTTTGTTCTTTATAATAGTCTCTACCATTTTGTCCGGCACCAACGTCAGACTCACCAGTCTCCTCGGGAACCTTTTTTAAAAATCGGCGTTACATTGACCACCCTCCAATCTTCCGGTACCATGCTCGATTTTAAGAATAAATTACATATTACTAACAATAGCTCCCAAAGTTCATTTTTCAGTTCTATCAGTACTCTGGGATGAATACCATCCGGTCCAGGAGATTTACTACTCTTCAGTTTGTCAAATTGCCCCATTACATCCTTCAGGTTTACAGAGAATTCATTAAGTTTCTCTGACTCGTCAGCTTCGAATACCATTTCTGGCACCGTTATCCCACCCAAATCTTTCTCGGTGAAGCCGCTAGCAAAGAATTCATTTAATCTCTCTGCTACGGCTTTATATTTCCTGATCACCCCTTTTACTCCTTGGTCATCTAGCGGTCCAACTGATTCTTTTGCTGGCTTCCTGCTTTTAATATACATAAAAAAATGTGTGTTTGCCTCCCACGCAATCTTTTTTTTGAAGTCCCTCTTAGCTTTCCTTATCAGCGCTTTGCATTTGACTTGACATTCCTTATGCTGTTTCTTATTTTCAGTCGGTTCCTTCTTCCATTTTCTGAAGGATTTTCTTTTAGCTCTAATAGCTTCTCTCACCTCACTTTTTAACCATGCCGGATGTCGTTTGGTCTTCCGTCCTCCTTTTTTAATACATGGAATATATCTGGCCTGGGCTTCCAGGATGGTGTTTTTGAACAGCATCCACAACTGATTCAAATTTTTGACTCTTGCAGCCGCTTGTCTAAATTTTTTTTTCACTGTTCTTTTCATTTTATCATAGTCTCCTTTTTTAAAGTTAAACGCTAACGTAATTGATTTCCTGTGTATATTTACTTCAAAGCTAATATCAAATCCAATCGTATTATGATCACTGTTACCAAGCGGCCCCAGCACCATTGCCTCCTGCACCAGATCATGTGTTCCACTAAGGACTAGGTCTAGAATTTTTCCTTCTTTCGTCGGCTCCTGTACCAGCTGCTCCATAAAGCTGTCCTCGATTTCATCAAGGCATTTTACCTCCCCTGCGTGCCCTAATGTTACATTTACCCAGTCAATAGTAACATAGTAAATGACGGCAGAAAAAGACCTGCACGGTCCATCCAGTCTGTCCAACAAAGATATATGTGCTACTTTTTGTGTATACCTTACCTTGATTTGTACCTGTCCTTTTCAGGGCACAGACCGTGTAAGTCTGCCCAGCACTGTCCCCGCCTCCCACCACCGGCTCTGGCACAGACCGTATAAGTCTGCCCAGCACTATCCCCGACTCCCGCCACTGGCTCTGCCACCCAATCTCGGCTAAGCTCCTTAGGATCCATTCCTTCTGAACAGGATTCCTTTATATTTATCCCATGCGTGTTTGAATTCTGTTACTGTTTTCATTTCCACCACCTCCCGTGGGAGGGCATTCCAAGCATCCACTACTCTCTCCGTGAAAAAATACTTCCTGACATTTTTCTTGAGTCTGCCCCCCTTCAATCTCATTTCATGTCCTCTCGTTCTACCGCCTTCGCACCTCCGGAAAAGGTTCATTTGCGGATTTATACTTTTCAAATATTTGAACGTCTGTATCATATCACCCCTGTTTCTCCTTTCTTCCAGAGTATACATGTTCAGGTCATCAAGTCTCTCCTCATACGTCTTGTAACGCAAATCCCTTACCATTCTCGTAGGTTTTCTTTGCACCGCTTCAATTCTTTTTACATCCTTCGCAAGGTACGGCCTCCAAAACTGAACACAATACTCTAGGTGGGGCCTCACCAATGACTTATACAGGGGCATCAACACCCCCTTTCTTCTGCTGGTCACACCTCTCTCTATACAGCCTAACAACCTTCTAGCTATGGCCACCGCCTTGTCACACTGTTTCGTCGCCTTCAGATCCTCAGATACTATCACCCCAAGATCCCTCTCCCCATCCGTACCTATCAGATTCTCCCCGCCTAACACATACGTCTCCCGAGGATTTCTATTCCCTAAGTGCATCACTTTGCATTTCTTCGCATTGAATTTTAATTGCCAAACCTTAGACCATTCTTCTAGCTTCCTCAGATCCTTTTTCATGTTTTCCACTCCCTCCCGGGTGTCCACTCTGTTACAGATCTTAGTATCATCCGCAAATAGGCAAACTTTACCTTCTAACCCTTCGGCAATGTCACTCACAAATATATTGAACAGAATCGGTCCCAGCACCGATCCTTGAGGCACACCACTACTCACCTTTCCCTCTGAGCGAATTCCATTCACCACCACCCTCTGGCTTCTGTCCGTCAACCTGTTCCTAATCCAGTTCACCACTTCGGGTCCTATCTTCAGCCCATCCAGTTTATTTAAGAGCCTCCTGTGGGGAACTGTGTCAAAAGCTTTGCTGAAATCTAAGTAGATTACGTCTATAGCTCATCCCTGATTCATTTCTCCAGTCACCTAGTCAAAGAATTCAATGAGATTTGTTTGGCACGATTTCCCTTTGGTAAAACCATGTTGTCTCGGATCTTGCAACTTATTTGCTTGCAGGAAATTCACTATCCTTTCCTTCAGCATCGCTTCCATTACTTTTCCAATAACTGAAGTGAGGCTTACCGGCCTGTAGTTTCCAGCTTCTTCCCTATCACCACTCTTGTGAAGAGGGACCACCTCTGCCGTTCTCCAATCCCTCGGAACCTCTCCCATCTGCTAGGATATATTAAACAAATCTTTAAGAGGACCCGCCAGAACCTCTCTGAGCTCCCTCAATATCCTGGGGTGGATCCTATCCGGTCCCATGGCTTTGTCCACCTTTAGCTTTTCAAGCTGTTCATACACATACAATATCGGGGTAATTGAAATCACCCATTATTATTTGCCCAGTTTGTTTGCGTCCCTAATTTCCTTTAACATTTCTGCATCCGTCTGTTCATCCTGGCCAGGCGGACAGTAGTACACTCCTATCATTATCCTTTTCCCTTTTACACATGGAATTTCAGTCCACAGTGATTCGAAGAAGTGTTTTGTTTGCTGCAGAATTTTCAATCTATTTGATTCAAGGCTTTCGTTAATATACAGTGCTACCCCTCTACCAATTCGAAGCACCCTATCATTACGATATAATTTGTACCCTGGTATGACAGTGTCCCACTGATTATCCTCCTTCCACCAGGTCTCAGAGATGCGTATTATATCTAATTTTTCATTTAGTGCAATATATTCTAACTCTCTCATCTTATTTCTTAAGCTCCTGGCATTCACATATAGACATTTCAAACTATGTTTCTATTTACATCATTCTCAGTACTTGATAGTATTAATTTGCAATCTTTTGTTTGATTTTTATTTAAGGACACCTGATCTACTACAGTCTCTTTTGTAGCCTCACTATCAGGATACCTTATCTTCCCTGTTTTGGTGATATCTTTGAAAGATACCTTATCTTGAACTATGCGCTTTTGAGCGACTGTCAGCCTTCTCCTCCCCCCCGCCCCCCCCCCCGTTTCTAGTTTAAAAGCTGCTCTATCTCCTTTTTAAATGTCGAAAGTTAAGTGCTGTTAACGCTGATTGGCTTGTTAAGCCAATTAAGTTACACACATTGTTATGAAATACACTTTGATTTAGGCGTGGAACACAAGGCGCGATGTGTAGAATCATGCAGGATGTTACTTGCCCAGAGTTGCAGGGAGATGCAGTAGGTATCAAACCCCAGTTTCCCAGGCCACTGCACTGCTAAATGCTCTTAAATGCTTATTATGCATCTCATGGCATTACATTGCATCTAGAACTGTAATCTGTTAAAGCTGACACTAACCACCTCCTATGCTCCATTGTATCACATACACTGCATACATCAACGTTAACATGAATACTAACAAACTATTACTAATCATCTATTGTCTCTACCTAATTCACCACGCACTAACAATCCCTCTCAGACAATACCCATCCCACAATACACAAATCATGCACACAACCCAAGTACAATACACCCAACCAAAAGATTAAGAAATGGAAGGGATAACCATCCACCCACGAAAACAACCAACAGAAAGGAAAGAAGGGATACAACAAACTCAAAGACCAAGAAGACAAACAACTAATAAAAATTATCACATCCCCGACCCTAATTGAACCCCATCGACTAATACAAATGGGTTATATAAACGCCAGATCTGCAGTTAACAAAACTACGACAATAACCGATTGGATCACAGCAGACAATCTCGAATTTCGCTTTATAAGCGAAACCTGGATCCATGACCTCAAAGACCCCATAATTCTTGAACTATGCCCTCCAGTGTACAAAATCACCCATTGGGCAAGGAACGGTAAAAGAGGAGGAGGCTTAGCTATAATCTATAGATCCCAATTCATCATCACAACAACAGCCAAATCCATACTTCCCCAACTTGAAATTGCTTCAGTTAGAATCAACCACCCAACCCTACAGGACCACCTAAACCTTATCCTGTTCTATAGACCACCAAGCAACTGGCAAGATTGCCAACACACTTCATGGATTTCATATCAAACATATGTCGCTACCGAAAACCTTCTTATAGTAGGCGACATCATCCTCCACCTCGAGGATACTAACCTAACAAATGTGAATGAATGCAAAGACTTCCTTCAACTATGGGAGCTCCAAATATGCAACCCACCCATATCAAAGGACACACACTAGACATAATCACATACAAATTCTCACATAACCTAAACCTCACACTAACAGATACAAAATGCACAGCCATACCATGGTCTTATCACTACAAAGTAAACCTATCCCTTCACTGGCGAACAAAACATTCACAACAAAAACAATCAACCTATACCACGAGAGGCAAAATAGATCCACTAAAATTTTGGCAACAATTCTATGACAACGAATGGACAACACCAACAGATTCACCCCAATTTCTCCATGATTGGGACAATAGATGCAGAATCATATTAGACAACATAGCACCGCTTCAAACCAGAACCTCACATAGAAAAAACTCAATACCATGGTTTAATGAAGAACTGAAATAACTAAAAACATAAGTCAGAAGATTAGAGCGAGCATGGAATAAGAAAAAAGACGACTCTACTCTCAACGAATGGAAACAACTACAAAGAAAATACAAATACACCATCAGACATACCAAAAGGTCTTATTTTAAAACTAAAATCGGACCAGGCTACAAGGATGCACACAAACTCTTCCAACTCGTAAATAATCTACTAAATACCACGCCGGTTACTTCTAACAACTTTGATACCCCATCAGCAAACAACCTTGTGAATTACTTCAAAGAGAAAATCATAAAGCTACGAACTATGATACCCAGCAACACAATTGATTATGCAAACCTCCTTGAATGTCTAGACCCAATACATGGGGAATTTCCAGCAGACCGATCATGGACCAACTTTGATTCACTATCGAGCGAAAACATCTCTCAATCACTCAAAAGGCACGCCAAATTGCTATGCAAACTAGACATCTCTCCTAGCAATCTTATAAGATCTGCCCCTCAACAATTCATAACAGACCTCACGAGACACCTAAACTACATGCTTCAAAGTGGTTTCTTCCCAAAGGATAAAGGAAATATACTACTTACTCCCTTACCTAAGGACACAAAGAAAAGTACAAATGACTTAGCCAACTATCGCCCAGTAGCAACTGTCCCGCTGATAACCAAACTTATGGAAGGCCTAGTGATGAAAAAACTCATTAACCACCTAAATAAACACTCAATTCTGCACGAATTGCAATCAGGATTTCGATCGAACTACAGCACAGAAACAGTACTAGTAACTTTAATGAATAAATTTAAACAAACAATCGCAACCGGCAATAACATACTTCTCTTACAATTTCACATGTCCAGTGCCTTCGACATGGTCAACCATGGCATATTATTACACAGCCTGGAATACTTTGCAGTGGGAGGCAACGTTCTTAATTGGTTTAGAGGATTCCTGACAACAAGATCATACCAAGTAACTACTAACGCGGAGATATCAGTCCCATGGACACCTGAATTTGGTGTTCCCCAAGGAATCCTCCCTCTCACCAACCCTCTTTAACCTAATGATGACGCCACTAGCCAAGCTATTAGACAATCAAAATCTCAATCCATACATATATGCAGACAATGTCACAATTTACATCCCATTCAAACATGACCTAAAGGAAATCACCAACGAAATCAACCAAAGCTTCCAAATCATGCACTCCTGGGTGGATGCATTTCAACTAAAACTCAACGCAGAAAAAACACGTCTTATAATCACCTCACAACACAATACAAATAAATTCACCACCATAACCACCCCAAACTTCTCCCTCCCCGTCTCAAACAATTTGAAAATTCTGGGTGTCACCATTGACCGAAATCTCACACTTGAAAACCACGTGAAGAATACAACTAAGAACATGTTCCATTCCATGTGGAAACTCAAAAGAGTAAAACCTTTCTTCCCAAGGGCCATTTTTCGGAACCTGTCACAGTCAATGGTATTAAGTCACCTAGACTATTGCAACGCACTTTATGTTGGCTGTAAAGAACAGACCATCAAAGAACTTCAAACAGCCCAGAATACTGCAGCCAGACTCATATTTGGGAAAACAAAATATGAAAGTGCAAAACCCCCGAGAAAGAAATTACACTGACTCCCACTTAAAGAACGTATCGCGTTCAAGATCTGCACGAATGTACATAAGATAATTTATGGAGATGCCCCGACCTACATGCTAGACCTAGTGGACCTGCCCCCAGAAACGCTAAAAATTCTTCCTGCACCTTTCTTAACCTACACTTCCCCAGTTGTAAAAGACTAAAATACAAACTAACACATGCAGCCAGCTTTTCTTATATGGGCACACAGCTGTGGAATGCACTTCCAACTCACTTGAGAGCAATCAACGAATTAAGTAACTTCCGCAAATCTCTGAAGACCTATCTCTTTGACAAAGCCTACCATGAGAACCCATAACTAACTGTAACACAACACCTATCCAACTTTATCTAGAATGTATCTCTCTACAACTGCTTGACCAAATCCTCTTGTCTTCCTTGACTTCTTTGTAACACAATTGTATTCTTCATCCTGGTATGGTGATGCCATAACAGGTCTTTGTAAGCCACATTGAGCCTGCAAATAGGTGGGAAAATGTGGGATACATGTGCAATAAATAAATAACCGTTAAGCTATTCCTCCACTATTACTCCCTCCTCCTCCCAATCTGAGCAGCTTAAAGGAGCCGGTGAATGCTAAAAAGGAAAATATCCTTTTATTCTGATCTCTTTTTAAAATTGTTGCTGTCACCTAGGACTCCGTACTCCTGATCCATTTTTAAAATACAGGCAAGCCTCTCTCCTCCCAGACCGTGGTGTATACCATTTATCTTTGGTGTCTAGAGGGGGCAGGAGTGATTCCTGTTCACCTCTGCCCCAGTGGCAACGTTTTCTAAAATGGCTCTACCTAAGCTCCTGTGTGTTGTCTCACAATGCTATGTCAGGAGTCCCAAATAAGGATTGTGGGAGATGCGTTATGATTGTCCATAGAGAGGAAATATTTATTATATTTACATAAGCATTGCTCTACTGGGTCAGACCAAAGATCCATCAAGCCTAGTATCTTGTTTCCAACAGTGGCCAATCCAGGTCATAAGTACCTGGCGATCCCAGGAGCAAAGTAGACTTGTTCTGCTTTATCCCAGGAAAAAGCAGTGGTTCCTTGTCATCAAGCAGGATTTCTGTTCTGTTACAGGAGGTTGAGTTCATTCCTCCTTTGAATTACTGCTCCTGTTCTGGGGCGTTCGTTCGCTGTGAAGAAAATTCATGTTATTCTACTTTGTGGTGTAACTGCTTTGGAAGCTTCAAATACTGAGAGGCAGATGGAACTAGCTGGCCAAGAGGCACTATGGTTTTCAGTGCTCTCTATCTCCCCCTGCTGATAGGTGGACACAAACCATTCGTAATGGATTCTTCTGTGACTAAAGGAAAGAAAATTACCAAGGTAAGAACCTAATTTTCCCATTTTCCCAAGTCTACCTTAATAATAGTTTATGGCCTTTTCTTTTAGGGGTAAATGGTCAGTATTCTGAATGAAGAAGGGTAGATATTGGGATTCCCTAGGGGTCTGTGCTGGGACAGCTGCTTTTTAACATATTTATAAATGATCTAGAGATGGGAGTAAATAGTGAGGTAATTAAATTTGCTAACAACTCAGAGTTGTTCAAAGTGGTTAAATTGCAAGAGGATTGTGAAAAATTACAAGAGGACCTGACGAGACTGTGAGACTGTGCATCTAAATGGCAGATGACATTTAATGTGAGCACGTGCAAAGTGATGCATGTGAGAAAGAGGAACTCATGCAGTGTCAGCTAAGAAAGCAAATAGAATATTAGGCATTAGGAAAGGAATAGAAAACAAAAATGAGGACGTTATTATGCCCTTTTATCGCTCCATGGTGTGATCGCATCACAAATATTGTGTTCAATTCTGGTCACTGCATCTCAAAAAAGATATAGTGGAATTAGAAAAGGTACAGAGATAAATAAGGATGGGACGACTTCCCTATCAGGAAAGGCTAAAGCGGCTAGGGTCCTTCAGCTTGGAGAAAAGTCAGCTGAAGGGAGATATGATAAAGGTCTGTAAAATAATGAGTGGAGTTGTAGGGGTAGACGTGAATCGGTGGTTCACTCTTTCCAAAAATACAAGGACTAGGGGGCACTCAATGACGGTACAAAGTAGTAAATTTAAAATGAATTGGAGAAAATATTTCTTCGCTCAAGGTGTAATTATATTCTGGAATTCTTTGCCATTGAGTATACTAAAAGCAGTTAGCTTAGTGAGGTTTAAAAAAAGGTTTGGATAGCTTCCTAAAAGAAAATTCCATAAGCTATTATTAAAATGGACTTGGGGAAAATCCACTGCTTATAAGCAGCATAAAATGTATTGTACTGTTTTAGGATCTTGCTAGGTACTTGTAAGCTGGATTGGCCACTGTTAGAAACAGGATGCTGGGCTTGATGGACCTTAGGTCTGTTCCAGTATGGCAACACTTACAGTATGTACTTATATAACTTTTTACTCATTTAAACTCTTTCTACACTAACTGCTTTTACCACGTTTTCTGGCAGTGAATTCCGGAGCTTAGGTAGATATATTTTTGTTCACACTTACAATTTATTAGCATGCCTTAAAAATGTAGATCATGTGAAATGTCTAATCTACCTTAATAACCGGAATTGATGCATATAAAGTCAAATAACATGCATTAAAAAGATCTAGTACACATGCTTTTTTTTTTTTTTAATTGATGTGAAAATGTGAAAAACTGTGCACATTCCTAGTGATGGATGATGGTTCATTTGTTTTTTTACTTTTAAACTTTCCTATTATAAAGTACCATAGAAACGTAGGGCCTGAATATTCAAAGCGATTTAGCCGGCCGCTGACTGCTTAAATCACTTGAGGCTAGCTGGCAATATTCAGCGGCACTTAACCTTCTCAGTGCCGCTGAATATTGTGGTTAGTGCCAAACACAAAGCTGGCTATGTTGGGGGTGTCCAGGGGTGGAGTCAGCACTTAAGGGTTCATATTCAGAAGTTAAGCAGCCAGGTTTACCACAAGTGGAGGAGTGGCCTAGTGCAGGGCTGTGCCAACATGGTAAGCGCCGCAGGGTAGCGCCTGCCTTCAAGGGTGCCGCACCGTAGTTGTATTAAAAAAAAAAAAGAACCTTACTCCTCCGCTCCATCCCCGGTTCCGCGGCGCTTTAAATTTACCTTGCTCCGCCTCCGACGTCTGCGCAGCATCAGTGAAAGCGCTGCCTGTCTGACTTCTCTCCACCAGCCTTCCCTTCGCTCGTTCGTTCCCTCTGTGTCCCGCCCTCAATGAAATTACATCAGAAGAAGGCGGGACACAACGAACAAGCGAAGGAAAGGCTGGTGGAGAGACGTCAGGCAGGCAGTGCTTTCACTGATGCTGCGCAGATGTCGGAGGCGGAGAGAGGTAAAGTTAAAGCGCCCGGGAATCGGGGCGTGCGTACGCCAACTGATAGTCTGCAGGGGGGTGCCAGAGACCCTAGGCACGGCCCTGGCCTAATGGTTAGAGCACGGTCTTGATAGCCATTGCCTCAGGTACAAAATTAGATTGTGAGCCCTTCGGGGACAGGGAAGTATCCAGTGTACTTGAATGTAACTCACCTTGAGCTACTACTGAAAAAGGTGTGAGCAAATCTAAATAAATACATATAATAAAAGGGTCCGCATAAGTCTCTCCTATTTTTGTGTGGTGACCCACAGTCGCTTACGTGATGAATATCATTTTATGTGACTACGTGTTAGGCATCTTAAAAATAACTAGATATTCAGAGCCAAAGTCCGCACAGGTCCCAGCGTTGAATATAGTAACATAGTAACATAGTAGATGACGGCAGAAAAAGACCTGCACGGTCCATCCAGTCTGCCCAACAAGATAAACTCATATGTGCTAGTTTTTGTGTATACCTTACCTTGATTTGTACCTGTCTTTTTCAGGGCACAGACCGTATAAGTCCGCCCAGTACTATCCCCGCCTCCCACCACCGGCTCTGGCACAGACCGTATAAGTCTGCCCAGCACTATCCCCGCCTCCCACCCACCAGCCCCTGCACAGACCGCATAAGTCTGCCCAGCACTAGCCCCGCCTCCCAACCACTGGCTCTGCCACCCATTCTAGGCTAAGCTCCTGAGGATCCGGGAATAATGCCACCTGTCCTAGTATGGCAACACTTAAGTTCTTAAGTTAGTCTTTGTTGAGTGTAACTGACTAGTTAGTTCCCTTTTCCATTCATTAAAGTTATGTGAGACTAGCCTGGCTTTCATTTGCTTCCTGAAGTAGGGAAAGGGGATGTTATTTGATATACCACCTTTCAGTGGTTACAGTGAAAGCGGTTTACATATAATATACAGGTACTTATTTTATATGTGGGGCAATGGATGATTAAGTGACTTGCCCAGAGTCACAAGGAGCTGCAGTGGAATTGAACCCAGTTCCCCTGGTTCTCAGGCCACTGCACTATCCATTAGGCTACTCCTTTGCTATAGTCTTGTGAGGCTGATGCAGAAAGCCATATGGTCGAGCTGGCTCAGTGTGCAGTTTCTACTGCAAAGTTAACAAGAAAAATGTTGCAGCTATGCAATTGAGCATCCCTTATTTGGTACTCTGAGCAGAGATTATGGAATAAGGGAAAAAAAATTCCTTTATTTAGCAGATTCTGTGCATCCCAGAATGCACCACTGTGAGGAGTCAGGCGCCTTCATTTTCCAAAATGACTGTGCCAGAGGCAGGGGCAAGTATGCATCACTCTTGCCTTTTCCAGATACTCCTGAACTGGAGGGTGGGGGGAGATGTGGGGGTCTAGGGGGGTGGCTTATTAGCTTTTCTGCCCCAATGTAGAGGGTGAATCAACCCTCCTATGCTGCCTCAGATCTGGTGGTAGTTTTCTTGCATTGTGCTCACTTAAAAACTTCTCTGCATCAGGGTGAAATAGCTAATAGCCTGCTTAACATTTATTTTAATACGCTGCACATCGATGGCTGCCTCACAAGCTAACTCCCATGCTGGACCCATTTCTGCATCATTTGCGGACTAACGTGTTAACCTACCTTTCTGGGATTGTGTTGAGTCCAACTGAACCCCAAGGTTCCTGACCTGTAATTTAAGGGGGATCTGACTGCTTGAGACCCACACAAGCTCTTATGCTGTACAGTGTTTTAGGATACTCTTGAGTTGTTGACTAGAATGACACAGCTTCTTCAGATGTCATATGTATATATTGTTCTAACTAGTAATATTACACATATGAATGTCGATCTTTTTTTTTTCCTGTTTCTAATAGATTATTTCTATTTTACAGGAAATAATTTGCCAGAAGAACACTGTAAGTATGAGGAAGATATTTGTTTTAAACTCTAAACCTTTCCTTTTCTAAAGCTTATGTGATGGTTTCTTTTTGTGTGTGACTGATATAATATCTAGTGCAGTTGTTCTCAAGCCTGACCTGGGGACCCCCCCCCACCCATCATTACCTCTCCCTTTAGATGTTAAGAATTTCAGCAGTGAGTTTGCATGAGTTAGATTTGCATGAAATCAAGGCCGTGCATTCATATCTGTCAAGCATATTGATTGTGGATATGCTGAAAAGCTGAATATTTTGGGGCGGGTGGGGGAGAAGACGGCCAAGGAAAAGCTTTGGAACCACTGGTCTTATACTGTTCCTCACAACAGTTATGTTGAGGCTCAGTTGTACTTTTGACACAATTGAAAATTGTTAAGTAATTTTGCTTCTGGACACTTAAACAGTTTGGTGCTAGTCAGACATGTATTCCCTTTGAGCTGTAATTTTATTTATTTAGATTTTGTTCGCACCTTTTGCAGTAGTAGCTCAAGGTGAGTTACATTCAGGTAGTCTGGATATTTCTCTGTCCCAGGAGGGCTCAGAATCTAAGTTTGTACCTGAGGCAATGGAGGGTTAAGTGACTTGCCCAAGATCACAAGGAGCAGCAGTGGGATTTGAACCGGCCACCTCTGGATTGTAAGACCGGTGCTCTAACCACTAGGCCACTCCTCCACTCCATATACAATATGCAGCAATAATGTTGTAATTATTTGCTTAAAATGTGTAAAAGAATGATTTCTAAAGCAAATAATATTAATTCAATGCATCTAAATAAAGCAGATAACCAGGGCTTAATTTGTGCTGGAACAGAGCGGAACAGCATTCCGGCACTTCTTAGGGCTCAGGAAGTAACGTTTCCACCCATGACCCTCCTCCCCCGCAGTCAGTCTTCTCTCCCTTTTGCTGTTTCTATAATGCTCGATGGCATCCTTCTCCCCACCCTGACCCCCGTACTTTTCAAAGCTGTATTCCTGTTTTAGAGGTTGCCAGCAGTGAGCAGCGATTCACAGTGTGCTGCTCATGCTGACATTGGAGCCTTCTATCTGACGTAACTTCCTGTTTTTGCATAGGCGGGAAGGTCATACAGAAGGCTCCAATGTCAGCACGAGTAGCATATTGTGAATCGCTGCCGGCAATAAGACAGCTTTGGAAAGGTATGGGGAGGGGGGAGTGGTGGGAGGGAGGGATGTTGTTGCGCTTTAGAGAAGGATCAAAAAGGAGAGAAGCCTGATGGTGGGTGGGGGAAGAGGGGGAGAAAAGAAATGCAGGGCTAATGGGGGAGGGGAAAGAGGAAAGCTGGACCAATGGTGGATGGGGAGGAGGAGAAAAACTGGACCAGTGATGGGTGGGTGGGGGGAAGAAGAGCAAAGCTGGACGGTTGGTGGGTGAGAGGTAAAGGAGTAAAAGCTGGAGCAATAGTGAGTGGGGGTAAAGAAGTAGAACAGCTGGACCAATGGGTGGGTTAGGGGAGGAGCAGAAGGAGAAATATTGGATCACTGGTTGGAGGAGGAGAGGGCATAATGGGCAGAAGAGGAGGGAAGAGACAATGGGATTCTAGATATGAAGCAGGAAATAATGGGGAGATATTGACTATTGGGGGAGAGGAGAAGAATGGGAGATAGGGAGAGAGATAGAGGGGAGGATGCTGACTGTGAGGGAAATGAGAAGAATGTGGGTGAGAGAGAGAGGGGGAGGGGGGGATGCTGGCTATCGGGGAAAGGAGAGAGAAAAAAGTAGAAGCTACATTGTTGGCCGAAAGGCAAGAAGCTGCACTGTTGGGGTAGGGAATGAAGAGGGGACTGGGAGATGATAGGCTACAAATGTCTGAGGGGAGAGGAAAGATATTTGACTACAAGAGTATGGGGGTGGAGAGAAATAGCGAGAGGGAAGATGGGCTACAAAGGTTTGGGGGTGAAAGGAGGAAAGAGACAGAGTCAAGGAGATGCTGAGCTTCAAAGGTGGAGGGCAGGGAAATGCTGAACAGAATGTTGAACAACATGTGGGAGAGGCTATGAGGGGTTGTGAAGGAGGTGAGCAAGAGAAGAGTATTGAGTACAGATGGTAAAAATGTGGTAATGACAGAATGGAATGGGAGAATGGGACAGGAGTAAGATCGGAAATGGGAGAGTTTAGGGACTGAGAGAAGAAGGAAAGTTGATAGGTATGTGAAAAGTAGAAAAGAAGAAGTTGGAGAACTTGAGAGTGAAATTTGAATGGACAGAAAGGCAGAAAAAGGGAGGAAAGAGCTAAAAGGGAAAGATAAATATGTCAGAAACATATGTGTGGGAATAGAAGACAGGAGGAGAAAGGACAAATAGAGAAAGTTCAAATAGAGAAATTCAGCAGAAGATAAACAGTAAAGCAGAAGAGAGAAACTCACTGGGACTGACATGATTGGAAAGATAAAATGCCAAGACAACAAGGGTAGGAAATAAAATGTTTATATTCTGAATTTATGGACTGGAATATGTTAGTTCTCCAAGGACAAGCAGGCTGCTTGTTCTCACATGTGGGTCAACGTCCGCGTCGGCCCAGGAATTTGCATTTTGCAAGCAAAATAAAAATAAAGTTTTGCATGAGTCTTCTAGCGCGTGTGCAGTGCGCGGACGACTTCCCGCCTGTCGTGTGAGCGTGCCTCCTCAGTTTTCTTTTCTCCTCGTTGAGGTGCGGTAGGATTTTTTCCTGCGCTCCTCTCAGGCCCAGGGAAAGAGTCTTTGCGAGTAATCGCTATTTTCTCCTATTTTTTTCTTTATTTATCTTATTATTTAAAAAAAAAAAAAAAAAAGCTCCCTTAGTGTATTTTTAGTTTTGTCCTTTTAAAAGTTTCCTTTGTTTTTTTGATGCGGCTGACTTATTCCCTAATTTTTTTTGTGCCCCTTTTCTTTAACAGGCACAATCGCGTCTTTTGATTTCGCCAAAGCCGTTTTCCCTTCCATGTCATTGAAGACACCCAGTGGCTTCAAACGTTGTGCTCGGTGCAACCGGACCATCTCAGGTACCGATACCCACGCCTGGTGTATCCTGTGCCTTGGGCCTGACCATAGCCCAGCCGCTTGTAGTCTGTGTCTTCGTATGAAGAAACCGACCCAAGTGTCTTGAGAAGCCCAACGAGAGAAGCTTTTTGGGGCTCAGTCCGGTCCTTCGACATTGAAATTGGTACCGAGGTCGGTAGTGTTGATGTCGACATCGAAAGGAGCATCGATGTCGGGAAGAGAGGTAATGGCTGCTGAGAGACCAGCTCGCGCTGGGAGCAGTGAGGCGTCGAGTGGGTTTCCACCTGCCTCAAGGCCTCCTGTTATGCAGCCCCCCCCCCCCCCCGAGACTGACCTTCATTGGAGGAGACATGAGGATTCCACGTCCTCATCGGTACCGAGGAGTCTCGATGACGGGCGTCGAGTGAAGGTGAAGAAGCACTGTCATTCTTCTCCGTTGACACACGTACCAGGAGCTCCAGGGAGTCGAGAGAGTTGGCACCCGAGAAGCGTCGGCGCCAAGAGGATCGCTCCCCCTCGATACAGGAGGTGCTGATGTGTCGGTCTCCTATCAGCCCGGTGCCTGCTCTCGAGCCTTCACGGATTCTGACACTGCCTGTTCCATCGATCCCGCAGACTTCTCCGATGGCTGCTCTCGATGAGCGCATCCGGGCCTTGTCTCCAGAACTTCTGGAAGGATTGCTACAGCAGTGTCTGGCCCTTCACTGCGGTGAGGTCCCCGACCGCGGTGCCGCTTGCTCAGCTGCCACCCAGGTCAACTCCCCTTTGACTTTGATGGAGGGAGCTTCGCCGCAGTTGGACCGGGCGTTGGCCTCTCGACATTGCCATAGAGGACATCGTTCCTTGGCGTCGAGGAAGGTTCAGTGTCGAAGCACCTTAACACAGTCTTTATCCGATACTGAGCAGGAGTGCTCGTGGGAGAGGAAGATCCCAGGCACTTTTCTTCTGATGAGTCCTTTGGGATTCCCTGTGATCCTTCCTCTCCGCTAGAAAGGAGACTATCTCCACCGGAGAGTCTGTCCTTTTCCTCTTTTGTCCGGGAAATGGCTTCGGCTATTCCCTTCCCTTTTGAGGTTGAGGATGAACCCAGGACTGAGATGCTCGAGGTCCTGGATTATTATTCTCCACCTAAAGAGGCTGTGACAGTCCCTCTGCATAAGGTACTGAAGGAAGTCCTTATGCGAAACTGGTAGGCCCCTCTGTCTGGCCCTGTGATCCCAAAGAAAGCTGAATCCCAGTATTGGATTCATGGTGAACCTGGATTGATGAGGTCCCAGTTACCCCACAATTCCATGGTGGTGGACTCTGCCCTCAAGAGAGCCAGGTTTACTAGAGACTTTTCTTCGGCGCCCCCAGGCAGAGAAACAAGAACTCTTGATTCTTTTGGGAGGAAGACGTATCAGGCTGCTATGCTCGCCGCCAAAATTCAGTCTCACCAGCTCTTCACGAGCGTACACTTGCGGGACTCGATAAGGCAACTGTTGAGCTTGATTGATGCACTCCCTACGGAGCTGGCTGAGCCTTTTCACCAGGTGGTCAGGCAGCAGAAGGTGTGTAGAAAATTCCTTGCCAGGGGTACGTTTGACACTTTTGATGTAACATGTAGGATTGCTGCTCAGGGTATAGTGATGCACAGACTCTCATGGCTGCGTGTCTCTGACCTGGATCATTCTGTCAAGCAGCGAATGGCGGATGTTCCTTGCCGGGGGGACAACCTTTTTGGTGAAAAAGTACAGGATCTTGTTGATCAGATCAAGAAGCACCATGATGCTATGGATTCTCTCTCCCACCGGGCGCCTTCTGCTACTGCCTCCTCATCTAGGAGGTTTTTTTGGGGAGAAGAGGAGTGCTCCCTATTCCTATCCAGGGTAGCATTTTCAGAAATGCTCTCCATTCCACGAGCAGGACCCAAAAGGCAGGCAGAGCTCCAAAGTCTCAATGTATGGTTGAGGCGATGGTGCAGGGATGAGGGATTTAGTTTTGTTAGGAACTGGGCGACATTCTGGGAAAGGGGGAGATTGTTCTGAAAGGATGGGCTCCACCTTAACCGGGATGGAACCAGGCTGATGGTGCTAATTTTTACACACTGTCGATGGTGCTAATTTTTACACACTGTCATTCTCTGGAGTGCGACTTTGTCTCTGAGGAAGCCTGTATGCTGGCTTTTTTGCCTGCTATTTTGCTTTAGTTCTTTATCCATTTAAGCCCCCTGAAACAGCCCTTTTTGGGCAAAACACAGCCTGTGTCAGGCATTTTTCCATTGGGGTGTTTACCCTACAATAAAGTTTTATATGTACTACTGAGTGATCTGCTTTGTTTGTTTCCACTACAAAAGGTAGAAGCCTAAAAAATGAGATGGGAGAGTAGAGTTTATAGTTCTAAATGATAAGGTAGATATAATAGGCCTCTCAGAGACTTGGTGGAAAGAGGAGAGTCAATGGGACGCTATGTTAACAGGGTACAAATTGTATCACAGTGATAGAGAGGATCATTTTGGGAGGGGGAGGGGGTTGCGCTTTATGTTAAGGAATTAAGTCAAATAAAATATTCCACATGAAACAGATAGCAGCATTGAATCATTATGGATAGAAATTCCATGTGTGAAGGGATGGAGTATTCTTTTAAGGCTGTACTACTGTGTGCTGAAATAGAAAGAACAGACAGATGAAGAAATGTTTACAGAGATTAGGAAAGCTGGCAAATATGGGCAACAGTTTAATAATGAGTGATTTCAATTACCCCAACATTGGTTCGATAAATGTTACATCAGGGAGTGCAAGGAAGATAAAATTTCTAGATGTAATAAATGATTGCTTCTTGGAACAACTGGTCCAGAAACCTACAAGAGGGGGAGCCATTTTGGATCTGGTCCTTGGTGGCATGCAGGTCATAGTGTGAGGTGGCAGTGTGGGGTCCACTGGGAAACAGTGATCATAACATGATCACGTTTGAGCTACTGTCTGGGATGAATCCGCAAAGGATATCTACTGTAGCTGCATTTATTTTTCAAAAGGAAGACTATAATAAAAAAAGAGGAAAATGGTTAAAAAGAAGTTAAAAGGATTGACTGCTAAGGTTAGATCACTAAATTAGGTGTGGATGTTATATAAAAATACCGTCTTGGAAGCCCAGACCAGATGCATTCCACATATTGCAAAGGTGGAAAGAAATGAAAATGACAAGAGCTTGGTTAAAAGGTGAAGTAAAAGATGCTATTGCATTCAAACGATTGTCCTTCAAAGGATGGAAAGAGGACCCAAATAAAGGAAATAAGAAACATAAGCACTGGCAAGTCAGATGCAAAGCATTAATAAAGAAGGCTAAAAGAGAATATGAAGAGAAACTTGCCGCGGAGGCTAAAACTCACAGTAACAACTTTTTCAGGTACATCAGAAGCAGAAAACCTGTGAGGGAATCCGTGGGACTGTTAGATCATGAAGGAGCAAAAGGGGCACCTAGGGAGTTCAAGGCCATAGCAGAGGAACTGAGTGAATTCTTTGCTTCGGTCTTTATTTTATTTATGATTCATTTCTACCCCACATTTTAAGAAGATGTAAGAGATCTGCCTGTACTGGAAATTGTTTTCAAGAGTGATGATGCAGAGGAACTGAAAGAAATCTTGGTGAGCCTGGAAGATGTACTGAGCCAAATTGACAAATTAAAGAGTAGTAAATCACCTGGACTAGATGGCATACATCCAAGGGTACTCAAGGAACTCAAGCATGAAATGCTGATCTGCTGTTAGTAATATGTAACCTGTCATTAAAATGGCCTGTAGTACCTGAAGATTGACCAATGTAACACCAATTTTTAAAAAGGGTTCGAGGGGTGATCCAGGAAATTACAGACCTGAAAGCCTTATGTCAGTGCTGGGTAAAATAGTGGAAACTATTATAAAGAATAAAATTAAGGAACACATAAATAAATGTGGTTTAATGGGACAGAGTCAGCATGGCTTCAGCCAAGGGAAGTCTTACCTTACCATTTGCCAGTGGCATAGGAAGGGGGGGGGGGGGGCGGTGGGGCGGTCCGCCCCGGGTGCACGCCACTGGGGGGGTGTCGGCGCCTCGCTGGTTCCTTGCTCTCTCTGCCCCAGAACAGGTTACTTCCTGTTCCGGGGCAGAGAGAGCAAGGAACCAGCGAGGCGCCGACACCCTCCCAGCGGCGTGCTCTCGGCGGATTGGCCCACCCGCCCCTCTACCGCCTTCCAGGTATGTTCTCGCGGGGGGGGGGGGGTGTTGCGCTACGGAGGGGGGAGGGTGCGCAGCGGCGACCCGCCCCGGGTGTCAGCTGCCCTCGCGACGCCACTGCCATTTGCTTCATTTCTTTGAAGGCATGAATAAACATGTGGATAAAGGTGAAGCAGTTGATGTGTAGTGTATCTAGATTTTCAGAAACCTTTTGACAAATTTCCTCATGAGAGACTCCTAAGAAAATTAAAGTCATGGGATAGGAGTCAATGTTCTGGTGTGGATTAGGAATTGGTTATTGGACAGAAAACAGAGGGTAGGGTTAAATAGTCATTTCTCGTAATGGAGGAGAGTTAATACTGGAGTCCTGTAAGGATCAGTACAGGTACTGGTGCTATTTAACATATTTATAAATGATATGGAAATTGGAATAAGTGTTTTTTTTACTTGTTCCAAAAGTACAAAGACTAGGGGACACTCATGGAAGTTACATGGAAAAACTTTTAAAACAAATATTTTTTCACTCAACTAATAATGAAACTCTGGAACACTTTGCCGAGGATGTAGTAACAGCAGTTAGCGCATCTGGGTTTAAAGAAGTTTGGACAAGTTCCTGGCGGAGAAGTCCATAGTCTGCTGTTGAGAAAGACATGGGGAAGCTATTTCTTGCCCTGGGGTTGGTACCATGGAATGTTTCCACTGTTTGGGTTTTCTGCCAGGTACCTGTGACCTGGTTTAGCCACTGTTAGAAACAGGATTCTGGGCTAGATGGACCATTAGTCTGACCCAGTATGGCTATTCTTATGTTCTTATGCGTGTGTTTTGGATAAAACAGTTGGATGTAGCTCATTGGGGATGAATAGACAAGGGCATGATTGCTGGAGTTTTAATGGGTGGAGTAGTTACTGGAGTTACCCAGGTAGGTTTGTTAGCTTTTTCCAAGGAGATCTAATAGACAGGAGACCAAGTGATGGTCAACATGTTGAAACCAATTAGGTTAATCTCTGTTTCTTCTCCCCCGCACATCCGTCATCCAGTACGCTCAAAACAAAGCAAGCAAACCTATGAATAGTTTCATCCTCGTTGTTCTTTATTGTTGGTAGCATTTTTATTTGATCTCAGTTATGTTTGCAGCATACAGATGTACACAGAGGAAGTATAATAGCAGAATAACATTTCATAGGTAGAGTAGTAATCTACTATAATAAAACTCACCCTCAACATTCTGAAGACAACATTCAAAAGTCACTCAGTCACTCACTGAAGGGTTCATGGATTCATGGTGGTGAAGCCAGAACACTGACCATGTCTCTCTGCCCCGCCCTCGCATGATGGACCAATCAGAAAAAACACCCTCAACATTCTGAAACACAAAGGACCATCACAACACTGTTCCCAGGCAACACTAGGCAACGTAAGACGGACCAATCAGAGGAAACTACGTGACAATAAGGGAGGAGCATTCCCCAGCAGAATGGCTCATTATCTGTGCAGCACGGAGAGCACAGAACCACCGCTGGAACGAGAGAAGAATATTCCTGCTGTGGGTATGTGCAAAAATAGACCGGGGGGGGCAAATTTTTAAATGCCTAATGCCAGTACTGAAGAGTGCCAGAGGGCCTATATCACAGACTATATTTGGGATCGCTTGACATGGAGTCAGAGGAGCCGGAAAACAACGTGCCCGTCACCATCTGGGACGTGGGCGAACAGGACAAGCTGCGGCCCAGCTGGAAGGATTACCCACGACCCAGCCAGCAGCAAACAGCGACCAAGGAAGGGGGAGGAGTAGGGAAACACGCTCCGCGTGTTTCTCTACTCCTTCCCTGCCTAGGAATCGCTGGAGAATGGCTGCTAAACTAACGAAACAACCACACACCGACGCACCACCTCCATCATTAGAAAGGCATCCACTCTTTCTTCAACAGAAATGCAAACTAATAATACAAAACAAACTAATAATACAAAACAAACAAAGAATACATGGTTTCTCAGGCGGCTGCAGGTAACTCCCCACCCCCTTCCTCTTCCCCTTTTGCCGAAGCGGCCAAGGACGTGCCCAACCATCCCCAGCCTCAGGCAAGCTGTCTCCCACCTCGGGGATTCCCCGAGCACCCGGAAAAAGACGGCGCTGATTCCTGCAGCACATAAATGTTCCAGCATTCCCCTGCAGCTGGCCTGAAATGGACCAAACATACCGGATCACCCCCCCCCCCCCCCCCCCGACGGCCCGAGACCATGCTCTTCTCCCTTCCGCCAACTTAAAACAACCATCCCTGTCCTCAGGCAAGCAGTCACCCACCTCCAGGATTCCCAGAACCCCAGCCCAATGGAAAAAGATGGCGCTGCTTCCAACAGCACATTTCTCTTCCAGCATTCCCCTACAGCAGCCCTGAAACGGCCAAAAAATACCGACAAAGAATGTGCTGCTCAACTTTCCGCCCATCTAAAACAACACTGCTGCCTCAGCACAACACAAAAAAAAAACATGGAAAAAAAAACAACACTCAACAAAGGCTGACACCCCCTACAACCACATTTACATTTCACCAACAGAAAGACCCCCCTCCACAAACCTCCTTGACAGACAAAACCACACACACAATACAACAGAAACACACCCTCAAAGCCACACACCAATCCAACCCACTTTGCCAGCACAGCACATCCCCCAACCCCCAAGCAAAAAGACAAAACAAAAAAAGACACACATCAACAACCTGCACACACACCACACCCACACACACACCCACACACACACACACAAAATAACTCTGTGACACATACACACACACACACAAAAAACCACATGCTAGCGCCCGTTTCATTGGTTTCAGAAACGGGCCTTTTTTACTAGTTTGTTATAAATTGTAATCAGTGTGTCATTTGGAGGGCCTGGTTATAGGGACATCCTGTATTCGTGAAGAGATTTTTTTTCTCCTGGTAAAGGGTCGCTAAAACAGACATTATATTATGAGAATTAGGTGCTCCACATTCAGAGTTTGTTTATTTATGTACTTACGTATGACATTTATATCCTGCATTTAACATGAATTAGAGTGAAACCTGGGAACATTTAAAATCTTTTTTGTTCCTGTGCCTAGATCAAAAGAGAGAGATCGTTTGTGGGAACTTGGTCCTTTTGTTTTGCTGAATGCAGTGCTATATTATAAAAATGCACTTAATATTGTTTTACTATTATTTACTACTGGTTGATATACAGCAGAAATTAACCAAGTCAACTTCATGTTTTGTAATATAATTTTTGATAGCATTTTATCAGTTATTACCCAAATACAAATAAAATTATAATGTTAATTATACAACCATGTCTGCCTCTGATGGTAGTTAGGATAACCTAGTGGTTCTGAAACCTGGTCTTAGAGTTACCTGAGGTAGTTAGGTTTGTCAGGATATTGACAATGAATGTTCATTCATGAGAGAGATTTGCATACAGTGGGGGCAGTGCATGCAAATATCTCTCATGGATATTCATTGTGGATATACTGAACACCTGACTGCCTGGGGTTCCTCTAGGACCAGGTTTGGGAACCACTGAGCTAACAGATTCATACAGTAGTATCCACCATCCACTGTTTGGTAATTGTCACATGTTCTTTGCTTAGGTTTCCTTCACAGCCCTTACTTCTTGGGGTCCTTTTACTAAGGTGTGCTGAAAAATGGCCTGTAGTAGTGTGGGCACGGGTTTTGGATGTGTGCAGATCCATTTTTCAGCACATCTGCAAAAATGCCTTTTTAAAAATTTGACTGAAAATGGACTTGCGGCAAAATGAAAATTGACGCCTGTCAATTTTGGGTCTGAGACCTTACCATCACCCATTGACTTAGTGATAAGGTCTTGCGCGTTAACTGGGCAGTAATGGTCCACACGCGTCAGATGCCTTTTACTACCTGGTAGCGCTGCACACCAGAAAATAGAAATTATTTTCTGGCATGTGTAGGGGACGCGCGTCAAAAATGAAATTACTGCCCGGGCTACACAGTAGCCGGGCGGTAACTCGGATTTGGCACGTGTTGGGCACATGTAGGTGCTTACGCAACTTAGTAAAAAGGGCCCCTTTGTCCCTTCATGACTGTAGTTTTATGGTCAGAATACTTCAGGGAAGAAGACTTTGACAGAAGCAGCTTGTTGTTTATTTGCATAAAGGTGCTGTGCTGAACATATTTGATGCTTTTCCGTCTTATCTTCGAACAGTCCAAAAGACCCGAAAACCTCCAAAGTTACGATCATCTAATACACCATCCAAACCAAATCCTGATAATATTCCAATCAACGATGAGTGGAATTCTTATCCTTAATTGAGACTGTTCCCAATGATTCCAAAGTCTGAATTTTTTATTCTAGAAGGTTTACTTTAGTGTACTGCTGAGCAGTCTCCTGTGCTTGAAGAAGGGCAGCTTCAAACAAAACCTTTATATCATTAGTATTTTTAAAAGTCAAAGATTGTAAAGAGGAGTGCATATCAGATGTTAAGTCCCAGAGTGACTCCATTGTCACAATGGCAGGTTTCTTAAAGGCCCCTGAAAGTATACCAGGAGAGGGCATATTGGAAGTCTGGCATAGAGTACTCACTATTTGATGAGGTAAAATTTGTGCTGCATTTTGAAATTATTCTTGACCAGCTACCAAATTCTTCATTGCTGTGGGTAAGTTCCCTCCCTGCTTACCCGGTACCTCAACTTGAAAGGATCCAAGGACAGGACTTCCCAGAACAGCATTTTCTCCTGGTTGTGGGGGAGCTGCTCGCATAACAGGGCTCAAGGAAGTCCCGTCAACACTGCTGGCTGACACTGACGCGGCAGCACCGATAGAAGGAGAGGACACCTGTATGGGTCCAGCCTTCAACCCCAAATATTTCCAGGGTCGTCTGTATCGGAGCCTGGGTCCCGGTGGGGGTCGAGGGAAACTCCCGCACCTTCCCTCTCCTTTTCCCCATAATCAAGGGAATGAAGTGCAGCTACCAACAGCGAAACAAGGTGGAATTTGGGAGCAGCTGTTGCAATGTCTCTTTACGGTGCTATCTTGGATCATCTTTTGTAGCTTTTCTTTATTTTTTTTTTGTTACATTTGTACCCCGCGCTTTCCCACTCATGGCAGGCTCAATGCGGCTTACATGGGGCAATGGGGGGTTAAGTGACTTGCCCAGAGTCACAAGGAGCTGCCTGTGCCTGAAGTGGGAATCAAACTCAGTTCCTCAGTTCCCCAGGACCAAGGTCCACCACTCTAACCACTAGGCCACTCCTCCACTCCACTCTTTGCACTACTTCCAGTCTTTTTACATCTTTAGCAAGATATGTTCTCCAGAACTGAACACAATACTTCAAGAGGGGCCTCACCAACGACTTGTAGAGGGTATCAACACCTCCTTTCTTCTGCTGGTTATGACCCTCTCTACGCAGCCTAGCATCCTTCTGGCCACGGCTGTCACCTTGTCGCATTGTTTTTCACCTTTAGATCCTCAGACACCAACACCCCAAGGTCTCTCTCCTGAGCCAAGCTTAGTAATCTCTCCCCTCCTATTCGGTATCTCTCTTTTCGGTTTCTGCACCCCAAGTGCATAACTCGACATTTCTTGGCATTAAATTTTAACTAAAAATCATACACAGAAACTAGTCCACTAGAATAAAAAATAAAAATCAAAAGTGCATTGTGAGTGTGATAAATATTTTTTCTTTTTTATTGCTAACTAGTAAAAAAGGCCCGTTTCTGAGAGCAATGAAACGGGCGCTAGCAAGGTTTTCATCGTAGTGTGTATGTTTGAGAGTGAGTGTGTGTGAGAGAGAGAGAGAGAGAGAGAGAAAGAGTGAATGTGCGAGTGTGTGTGTGAGAGAGTGTGTTTGAGAATGAGAGTGTGCTGCAGGGGCCCCCCCTCCGTCTGTTGGCGTCCTTCCCGGTCCCCCCTGTGTTTCGTTTTCCCCGTTTCCTTCTCCTCCCCCTCCCATGTGTCCTCCCACAGCGCCTCAGGGTTGTGGCCCCCCCCCCCCCCCCCCCCCCCGCTGTGTGGCTTTCAGGATCGTGGCCCCTCCGTCTGGGGCCTTTTTTCTGCATTGTAGTGTGTATGTTTGAGAGTAAGTGTGTGTGCGAGAAAGAGAGTGTGTGTGTGAGAGAGAATCCCAGCTTCAGGGAGTTCCCCCCCCCTCCCCTCTGCCTTTCAGGATGGTGGTCCCCCCTGTGTTCCCTCCCCCCCTTCCCCCCTCGCAGCTCCTTTCAGGATGGTGGTCCCTCTTTCTTCCGTTCTTTGTCCCTCTCCCCCCTGTCTTCCCTCCTCCCCTTCCTGGCCTCCCCGTTTCCCCCTCGCAGCTTCAGGGTCGAGTGCCCCCCTCGCTCCGCCTTTCAGGGTGAAACTGTGACGGTGACGCTGGTTCCCTTCTTCGCAGGTTCAGGAAGGCAGGCTGTCTCCGTCTGCTGAAGGTGGTTCCCTTCCTCGCCCGTTCAGGGAGGCAGGCAGGCTGGCTGGCTCCGTCCGTGAGTCCGAGTCCTGCGGATGCGGAAATTGGCCGTCGAGGGGCAGGGGGAGATCGCGTGTCGCCGCTGCTCGCGTCCCCGCCTCCCTCCGTCCGCCGTTGTTCGGGCGATGTTAGTCCTCCGGAGGTGGGAAATGGTCGCCGAGGGGCAGGGGGAGATGACGTTTCACCGAGTGTGAATGCTCCGCCCTCGAGAGGGCGGGCCAGACACTCATTGCCAAACCGGATATCTCTGGCGCCTCAAGTTTCCGGCTTGAGGCTTCAGAACGTTGAAGGTGCCTTTTATATATATAGATAGTGCTCAGTAGGAGGGGTCGCGTTCACAGATCTCTCTTGCAGTATGTTACTGCTGACTCCCTTAAGACGACATCACACTCCTTCCTCCCTACCATATCACCACCATATTCCAGTGGCGTACCAAGGGGGGGAGCGGTGGGGGCGGTCCGCCCCGGGTGCACGCCGCTGGGGGGGGTGCTGCGGCGCGCGCCTGCTCTGAGTTCGCTAAACTTCGTCGCTCGTTTGCTGCAGCTCCCTCTGCCCCGGAACAGGTTACTTCCTGTTCCGGGGCAGGGGGAGCTGCAGTGAAGTTTAGCGAACTCGGAGCAGGCGTGCGCCGCGGCACCCTCCCTCCCCCAGCGGCTTGCACCCGGAAGGTGTCATTTTGCTGGAGGGGGGGGGGGCGACGGTGTCATTTAGCGGGAGGGGAGGGGGGCGCATCCAGGCCAGGAATGCCACCGCCATATTCAAAAACATTTCGTTTTTCTGATGATAAGAATGAACTTGTACTTTGCTTGTCTAGGAGTGCAAGGAGTCACTGTTTAATCAGATGCCTGTGGGGATGCCTGTGAACGATTACAGGAGGACCTTGCGAGACTGGGAGAATGGGCGTGCAAGTGGCAGATGAAGTTCAATGTTGACAAGTGCAAAGTGATGCATGTGGGTAAGAGGAACCCGAATTATAGCTACGTCTTGCAAGGTTCCGCGTTAGGAGTTACGGATCAAGAAAGGGACCTGGGTGTCGTCGTCGATGATACGCTGAAACCTTCTGCTCAGTGTGCTGCTGCGGCTAGGAAAGCGAATAGAATGTTGGGTGTTATTAGGAAGGGTATGGAGTCCAGGTGTGCGGATGTTATAATGCCGTTGTATCGCTCCATGGTGCGACCGCACCTGGAGTATTGTGTTCAGTACTGGTCTCCGTATCTCAAAAAAGATATAGTAGAATTGGAAAAGGTACAGCGAAGGGCGACGAAAATGATAGTGGGGATGGGACGACTTTCCTATGAAGAGAGGCTGAGAAGACTAGGGCTTTTCAGCTTGGAGAAGAGACGGCTGAGGGGAGATATGATAGAAGTGTATAAAATAATGAGTGGAATGGATCGGGTGGATGTGAAGCGACTGTTCACGCTATCCAAAAATACTAGGACTAGAGGGCATGAGTTGAAGCTACAGTGTGGTAAATTTAAAACGAATCGGAGAAAATTTTTCTTCACCCAACGTGTAATTAGACTCTGGAATTCGTTGCCGGAGAACGTGGTACGGGCGGTTAGCTTGACGGAGTTTAAAAAGGGGTTAGATAGATTCCTAAAGGACAAGTCCATAGACCGCTATTAAATGGACTTGGAAAAATTCCGCATTTTTAGGTATAACTTGTCTGGAATGTTTTTACGTTTGGGGAGCGTGCCAGGTGCCCTTGACCTGGATTGGCCACTGTCGGTGACAGGATGCTGGGCTAGATGGACCTTTGGTCTTTCCCAGTATGGCACTACTTATGTACTTATGGGATCCCCATCCGTGATAGTGACTAAAATTAAAACGGTAGTCTACACTACTCCCTAAAATTGGGATTAGAGTCCAGCTCTCAAGATGTTATTTATTGTCGGTTCCCAACATGCTGGCATGTTTCGCTTCGTTTCGTCCTCAGGGGAACACCATTGTATCTGTAATAATAAGAAGAACAATGTACTGAAGCAAAGTCACAAAAGATATTATCAATCAACCATCTGTGAGAGTATATATACCATATCTCTAAATTCTTCCACTTGGTTTTTGAAAATTGTCTTATAACAGCTGACCTGTGATGAGACTTAACAGCTTCCACTTTCCATCGAAAAGACGTCGGGGCATGCGCGGTGTCTATGTCATGACGCAACTCTTTTAAGCTTTCAAACTTTCATGCCGTCCAATCAATTTCTCTATTCAGGCAGCGAGGCGTAACCGTCCGCCAATAGTAAATGAAACGTTGTTCCTTGCGGATCAGGATAGATGTTATGTCTCCTGTCACACTTGCAGGAATCTGATTCAGCACAACAAATTTCAGATCTATGTCTGTATGTTGCATTTCCGCCAAATGAGATACTAACGGAGCATCTTTTTTCTGATTCTGTAAATTACTCAGATGTTCGGCCACACGCTCTTTAATTCTCCTTCTAGTTTGGCCAATATACCACTTTGAGCATGGGCATTGGATCCCATATATCATACGTGATGATTCACAATTGGTATTTTGTTTAAGGACAAAGTCTTTCCCTGTAAGTGGATGTCAAACAAAATACCAATTGTGCATCATCACGTGTGATATTTAGGATCCAATGCCCATGCTCAAAGTGGTATATTGGCCAAACTAGAAGGAGAATTAAAGATCGTGTGGCTGAACATCTGAGTAATTTACAGAAACTACTGAAGACCCATCTCTTTGACAAGGCATACAACAAAGATCAACAAATGTGAACTCCTACACATATATCCAGTATTGCCTTATGATATTTGCTTGTTATATTACTATCATGCTTTATTATTATCATGTTACCCAAGATCCTTTTGCAATACTAAATGTCTATTTTCTCATATATTTCCACTATTCATGATGTAATGTAAGCCACATTGAGCCTGCAAAGAGGTGGGAAAATGTGGAATACAAATGCAATAAATAAAAATTAATCAGAAAAAAGATGCTCCGTTAGTATCGCATTGGGCGGAAATGCAACATACAGACATAGGTCTGAAATTTGTTGTGCTGAATCAGATTCCTGCAACTGTGATAGGAGACATAACATCTATCCTGATCCGCAAGGAACAACGTTTCATTTACTGTTGGCGGACGGTTACGCCTCGCTGCCTGAATAGAGAAATTGATTGGACGGCATGAAAGTTTGAAAGCTTAAGAGTTGCGTCATGACATAGGCACCACGCATGCCTTGGTGTCTTTTCGACGGAAGGTGGAAGCTGTAAAGTCTCATCACAGGTCAGCTGTTATAACACAATTTTCAAAAACCAAGTGGAAGAATTTAGAGATATGGTATATATACTCTCATAGATGGTTGATTGATAATAGCTTTTGTGTCTTTGCTTCAGTACATTGTTCTTCTTATTATTACAGATACAGTGGTGTTCCCCTGAGGATGCTACAAAGCGAAACATGCCAGCATGTTGAGAACTGATAATAAATAACATCTTGAGAGCTGGACTCTAATCCTGATTTTAGGGAGTAGTGTAGACTACCGTTATAATTTTAGTCACTATCACGGATGGGGATCCCCACAGGACGTCTGATTCAAAAATGACTCCTTGCACTCCTAGACAAGCTAAGTACAAGCTAAGTACAAGTTCATTGTTATCATCAGAAAAACGAAATGTTTTTGAATATGGTGGTGATATGGTAGGGAGGAAAGGAGTGTGATAATGTCTTAAGGGATTCAGCAGTAACATACTGCAAGAGAGTTCTGTGAACGTGACTCCTCCTACTGAGCACTATTAGCAATAAAAAAGAAAAAATATTTATTACACTCACAATGCACTTTTGATTTTGATTTTTTACTTTTTATTTTAGTGGACTAGTTTCTGTGTATGATTTTTAGAAATAGCAGGTAGAAACCGAACGGACTTTGTTACCCCAGAGGGCAATATATTTATTAAAATTTAACTGCCAGACTCTCGACCATTCTTCTAAGGTTTGGAGATCCCTTCTCATTGTTTCTACTCCCTCCAGAGTATCCACTCTATTGGCTATTTTCATGTCATCCGCAAAAAGGCACACCTTTCCTTCTAACTCTTCAGCAATAGCTCCCACAAATATATTAAACAGAATAGGCCCCAGCACCGACACCTGAGGAACTCCACAGCTCACCTTTCTTTCCTCCGAGCGGATTCCATTTACCACTACCCTCTGCCACCTGTCGGTCAACCAGTTTCTTATCCAGTTCACCACTTTCAGTCCTAAGTTCAACCTTTTCAGCTTATTCATGAGTCTTCTGTGGGGGACCGTATCAAAAGCTTTGCTGAAGTCCAAGTAGATTACATCTAGCGCACATCCTTCATCCAGTTGTTTGGTCACCCAGTCAAAGAAATCAATAAAATTTGTTTGGCAGGATTTTCCTTTGGTAAAGCCATGTTGCCTCATCATATAGTTGTATCAACATATAGTTTCTTACTTCATCTCAGGGTTGGTGTTAGACATTCAGAGGCCCAGAGCAGAAGCCAGGGAGGGAGGCCTCAAAGCTGGCCTTCAGCCTATTCCTCCTTTAGCTTGAGGCAGGTTTGGGGCCCCCTTTGGTATGGGGGCCCAGGGCAACTGTCATGTTTGCCACCCTCTAACACCGGCCTTGCTTCAGCTGAAAACTCTGGCTTTGCACCAGAGCAATGCATGTCAAAATAATGGAGAGCTATTAAACTACATAACTGTGTGCTCTTCAGGCTCAGCTTTGTTGTAAACAGAGCTTTCTCTGGGCTCTAGGCACTAACACCAATATAAAACAGTCTTGTAAAAATACCAGAGCATTCTTAATATAGCACATCAGACACATTGATTGGCTGCACATTGAACATATAAGGTCAGATTGATCCAGGGCATTTCCCCACAGAGACAGAGTGGCTCTTGTTGTCCTTAAATAGGATGAGGGCCTGTTAAATGAATGCACGGTGATGGAATAAACCACTTGGATTATGTTTACATTGTACGAAAAGGTGCCTTGTGATTCATTAGCTAGTTGTTTAAAGATAATATACAATGATTGCATTCAGTGTACATTAAACACATGAAAAGAAGCAGAGCCCTGAAGAGAGTGTCTTGAAAGACACTATATATTTTTTTTATTAAAAGTAGGCTATGAAACATGTTTCCATTATCTGTCCACTGTAGTAACATAGTCGAGGTTCTTTTGTCAGGCTAGTACGTGTAGTTCCATTATGAGAATTGAAGGGGGCCTTGTTCTTTCCTTCATTGTTTGTTGAGGCGTAATAAAAAAAAAAATAAGACACAGATATCTGGATATTAAATTATGTATCCAAGCTACTGGCTAGTCTGAGCTCTTAAGCTCACCTAAGGTCTTTGGGGGTAGGGAAATGGTGGGTGACTGCAACACACGTGGAGTTACTGTTTTACCATTTACACAGTTCATTCCAGTGTTCACATGCACTCCTTTAGGTTCTGTAGTAGTAGGTGTGTAAATTAGGCTTCTCATATTAGAAATACTTGACTAACAGGATCTTTGATGAAAAAAACTATTCTACAGTGTTGAAATTGAAGGATAGATTTACAGACCAGCATTGGTGTGTGTTATTGCACTTTAATGCACATTTATTGATATTTTATCATACATTATTGGTAAATGGACCCCATTGAAAATAATGGGGCTTGCATTAAATGATTAACATTGATGTCCAGGGCTCCTCTGCCTTTTGGTGTTGAAGGCACAATGGGCAGTCCTTGGCAGCTCCTACGACTTGGAGAATCCAAATGATATTTTTACTTTCTATGGAACGTCTTGCCATGAAAATGGGAACGTTTTGGGGCGACACTCAGCCTGCAGCAGACTTTTGAATTACTACACTGTTTAGCAGCTCATTGGGAGGGAAGGAGAGGGGAGATGGGGGGGGATAGGGGGTGTTTTCTTTGATTTTTCTTATGATGGATCTCTGTTTGGAAGCTTGTTTATTTTGCTTATTGTAATCAAAGATTTATATCTTGTTGTATTCTCCTTTGTTATATTCTTAATAAGCATGATTTAAACATAAGTAATGCATGCTAAATAGCCATAATGTACCATATATACTCAAATATAAACCCATTTCCCCCCTCCCCTTTTAAGAGAAAAATGTTAACTCGAATATAAAATGAGGGTCTATATTCAAGCATTCCTCTTCTTCCCCCTTCCGGTATGCATTCTCCCCCCCCCCCCCCCAAGCAAAGGAAGCCTTTTTCTGGACCCACCCGTAGGACCCCCCTCCCCTGAGCCTACCGTATCACCCTGGTGGTTTAGTGGAGTGTCCCAAAATGGCTGCCATGACCTCTAGCAACAATCTCGCAAGACTGCCGCTGGATGTCATGGCAACCATTTTGAATGAGGAAGATGGCATGGGGAGGAGCAAATGAGGATTGCTCCTGCCCCAACTCTCCGCTAACCCACCAGGATGATACGGTAGACCCAGGGGAAAGGGGGATGTTTATGGGTAGGTCTGGGAAGAGGGTTTCCTCTGTTCAGGGGATGGAAGAAGGAAGTGGGAGCTCTTTTGGTTCCGGGGTTGGCGGAGGGGAGGACACCATGGGAGAAGGGGGTAAGTGAAGGAAGGCTAGAATATAAACCAAGATTTCATTTTTGGTTCTTTCTGTTTTTGGCCAAAATATCTTGGTTTATATTTGAGTATATATGGTGTCTTAATGCACAATATGCATTAATGCATTAACAAGTTAATCCAGCTTTTAGTTTGGTTTTCAGGATAAACATGGTAGTCCTTCTAGAAGCTGTATTCACAGTTTGGATGTATATATTGCAACATGGCTAGATTTCAGTTTTAGAAAGCTGGTAAATACAAGTCCAAATTGCGAATATGTATATATTGTTTTGAGCAGGACTAGGGCAGGGCTAAACCATAGTGTGCATTTCCCATTTCAGAAGCAGAATGTTTGTATCCCCTGAGAGCAACTTCAGTATTTACAGCTGCTCCCAGGACCATCTAGGTTATAGAAAGTGCTCATTTTGTGCTGCGCTGTACTGGAGGATTAAGGGAGGTCAGTCCCTTAGGGCAAGCAGAGGTGCACATTGGCAGATCCATTTCTAAATTGAGACATCTTCAAGTCTGAGGGGATGAGCTAAACACTGATATGGTGGCAATTTAGCTGTACTGTCAAACCTGGCAACTTACTCTAGATTCTAGTAAAACAGTCTCCTCGGTGTTTCATCTATATAACATAAATGTCTGCTTTTTTTACTAGGGTTGAATTGTGATTAAAAAATTTTTTTTAATTTCTGAAATATTTATTGAATTTTAAAGTAATAATACACATTAACATACAGTAGTACAGGAAACAATACTACTTCCAAGATGCCAAGTGATTAATCATGAAGTTAGAAAATGCCTGCCAGCATCTTATTTCTGCCCTGTGTCCATCTCTTCCTTGGCCTCTCAGGTCCAGCATTGTGTTCTCTCCACTCCCTGGTCCCTCCCTGCGGTCCAACATTGCGCTTGCTCTTTCTCTCTCTCTTCCTCTCCCCCCACTTCCTTCTCTATCATCCAAGTTGATTAGCAGTGGCAGCGTATCAATGCCTGTACACTGCATACTACTTGCTCCCTGCTCCATAGGCTTCCTCTGACCTGTCTCACCCACTCTGACACAATTTCCTGTTTCCTCAGGGGCAGGACAAGTCATAGAGAGCCTCCGGAGCTGGAAGTAGGCAGCATATAGACGTTGCTGAGCTGCCCTACTTTCTAAGCAGCTTGGAAAGTACGGGCAAGCTGGCGAGGGAGGGAAGTGCAGGATGTGCGCAATATTAGCCTCGATTATTTTTTAAAAAATCGCAACTAATAAAAATAATGTGTTAACTGCGATTAACATATAGCCCTACTTTTTACAAAGGTACACATTGGGCCATTTTATAAGAGCCTATGTAATGAGGTAAAATGGTTTTCCACACACTCAAGTCTAATAAAATTACACTCGGAGGGAGAAAAAGAGAAACATTTTGCTGTTCATGAAGTGACTCATCATTTATTTTGTTAAAAACTTTCAATGAAAAACTAAAAATAATAATGCTTGATTATTTTGCCTTAATTAAAACTTGTGCATTGTACCCATTACATGCATTTTTAAAAATTGCTTCTTGTTTTAAGCTTCAATTATTTTCTGATTTCTGTTTCTGCAGATGTGTACTGGTAACTACATGTTTGTTCCATATATGATTACACCACACAACAAAGTGTACTGCTGTGAAAACAGTTTTATGAAAGGACTGACGGAGCTAATGCAGCCCAACTTTGAGTTGCTTCTTGGACCCATTTGTTTACCGTTGCTGGATCGCTTTATTCAGATCTTGAAGATGGCACAGGCAAGTTCAAGGTAAGCCTTTTGTGTAAATATTTTTTGTTGACCTAGGTTTTTGAAAAAGGGCTATTTGATGTAAAAGATTTTTCCCCTGAAGAATGTAGAATCGTAGGCTGATAGAGACTATATGCCCATCAAGTTTGCCCATTTTCTTTGCCTTGTACAATATTATAGATCCTGCTGGTTCTGCAGTTTTCTCTTGTCTTTCCCTTTTCCATTATCCAGTTCCAGTTGATATCAGTAGCATCTCTAGACAGAAATTTTTGGGGTGGGGGGGTGGTAAGCTAGGTATGTGGGGAGGGGGCAAGTCAGTGACTCTGCACATCATAACTCCCTTTCCCCCCACTTTTAAATTAGCAATAAACACCACAGTCTTCTGTGCATAAATGAAACCCTCCCTCCCCCTCCCCCCCGCCTTACAGTTTCAACCACCCAGTAAAACTGCCATTCATCATTCTTCTCTATGGGCATGGAGTTTGGATTCTCTACATAATTGGTCAGAATCTCAATATAAACCCTGAAGATCTAGTTCTGAATTAGAAACTCCATATTCCCCAACAGTGACAGGAGCATTCTGTCAGTATCAGCTCCAGTTCCAAAATGGCTGATGTGATTTCCAGTGGCAATCCATGAGACTGCTGCTGGACATCACGGCAGCCGTTTTCAGTGAAGAAGACAGCAGGGGCAGGGGCACACGTGAGAATAGCTCCTGCCCCCTGACTCTCAATTAGACACCAGGCGAAGTGGTAGGCCCAGAGAGGAGGGTGGCAGGTGGACAGGCCTATGGGTGTGTTAAGAGGCTGGCCTGCAGGTGTGTTTGAGGGGAGGGGGCTGTCTTTGTTCGGGAGGAGGAGGCATTGGCTGTGGAGGGATGACATGGGGGAGGGAGGAAAATAATACCGGATACCACTGGGAGGGGGGGGGGGGGGAGAAGTGGAGGAATGCCAGCAGACTCGAGTATTTGGCCTTTTTTTTTTTTTTTTAACCAAAAATCTCAGTTTATACTAGAGTATATACGGTATTTTGAGAATGGAAGTTGGCCCTAAAACTCAAGTAAATAGTCTGTACGACTTCCTTGAAATACTTACAACTTCTGATCCTGAAGTGTGAACAAAGATGATCAAATTGACAGATGTCACAAAATTATTCAGAGTTGTTAAATTCATAGTGAGATTGCAAGAAATTGTAAGGGGTCTTGTCAGACTACAAGACTGGGTACCCAGATGGCCGCTGAAATTTAATGTGCACAAATGCAGAGTAAATATAAGAGTTGCTGTACTAGATCAGACCAAGGATCCATCTAGCCCAGTGTCCTGTTTCCAACCATGGCCAGTCCAGGACACAAGTACCTGGCAGAGCTCCAAAGTGTAGCCTGATTCCGTGTTACTTAACCTCTGGGATAAGCAGTGGTTTTGCCCAGGTCTACCTTAATGGTTTATGGATTTTTTTCCTCTAAGAATTTCAAAATTTTTAAAATCCGAGCTGCATTATCTTGCAAGACTGGGACCAAAATGGGAGCTGAAATTTAATGTGGACAAGTGAGGAATGGCATACATAGGGAAGAATAAGCTAAACTGTAGGCTATACAATGTTAGATGCCTTATTAGGAGTTGCCATTCAGGAAAGGCATCATTGTAGACAATACACTGAATTCCTCTGTTGATTGTGGCGATTTTGCTACTCTAGGCCTAGTGCAGCACCTCTGGAGAGAAGTCTGTTTCTGGATATAAGCTGGGAAAGGGGATGGTATTTGATATACTGTCTTTCTGTGGTTACAATCAAAGAGATTTACATATATACAAGTATTTACTTTGGACCCTGGGGCTGACTTTCCCAGATTCACAAAGAGCTGCAGTAGGAATTGAACCCAGTTCCCCTGGTTCTCAGGCCACTGCACTAACCATTAGGCTGCTACTCCTCTAAACTGGGTGCATGGAGAGTTGAGATTTTTGTTCTCACTAGCCTGCTAAAGGTTTATTATAGACTATGCCTAAAAAATGGTGTGACCAGACCTGAAGCTGGTGCCATGTTCAATCAGAGCTGTATAACAAAATGGTGCACACCTTGAGTTAGCTGTCTTGGGGCAAGATGCACTAAAAAATCGTTAGAGCCCTTCCCTTACCGATTCCCTTAGCGAATCGGTAAGGAAAGGGAATGCAAATGAGCTGCTCGTTGTAGCTCACTTGCATTCTCTATTCCAGTGGAAAACAGTCAGCCAGTCGAGCATGCGCAGAGCAGCCAAGCGTTATGCTGGCTGCTCTGCGCATGCCAAGGACCCTTCACTAAAAAGCAAACAAAAAAAAAAGACGAGCTGTGCCTATGGACGTCCTCCCCTCCCCCCTGCATTGAAATGACAGCTTCCCGCAGCCCCGCCCCCTCCGTCTGCCACCGGGCCTGAGGGCGCTGCAGCAGGCAACAGCTGATCGCTTCACTTCGGATTTCCCTCCTTTCCTCCCTGGCCCGCCCTCGTCTGACGTAAGTAACTTACGTAAGCAACTTAAGTCAGATGAGGGCGGGCCAGGGAGGAAAGGAGGGAAGTCCGAAGGGAAGTGATCAGCTGTTGCTTGCTGCAGCGCCTTCATATGGAGGTCAGAGGTGCTGTGATGGCCCGGCCCGGTGGCAGACGGAAGGGGGAGCGGCGGCGACGACATCAGGGGGGGCAGGGAGGCCGGGGCTGCGGGAAGCTGTCATTTCAATGCAGGGGGAGGGGGAGCGGCAACGGTGACCTCGGGGGGGGGGGGGGGGGGCTGAGCTAAACATGCTGTGAGAGACTTCCAGGTCTCTCAGCTGAGTGAAGCACGTCCATAAAGGACGTCTCTGTCGAGCACTTTTTTTCCCGATTTTTTTTTTTTTTTTTTTTTGTAACATTTATAGATGTTTTCAATCCCGCGCAGCCTGAACGACAGGTACAGACCTCTCGTTAGATTTTCCAGCGTTAAGGCAATCGGAAAAGGTTAGTGCATCTCATTACAATAGTGTTTCTACACAATTTGCTCATCTGCATTCCGTTTTCGTTAGCTGCTACAGTCGTCAGAAAATGGCTTGGAGAAGTCTTTAGTGCATGCCAGGGTTTACTACTTGCTCATTAAGTTTAGTGCATCTGGCCCTTGGAGACAGCTGGGAACCTCTTCAGGTGCAAGGCCCTGGGCTCCTTACCACCTATTTCATTGTTTTTCAGTAGCAGAACCTGGGCGACCTGTCACCCTCTTTAAAACTTCAGCAACTGCTTCTTCAAACCCTGCTGTAGTGGGACTTGAGAGTGAAGAAATTCTCCTAAGGAGCAATTAGCACACAAAGTATATCTAGGAGGTACAAACAAAATAAGTGGTCTGTGCTGGTTTGGATAAACAACTGGACTAATGGAGGAACATGCACAGATTAAAAATATATCTGATTTATTGTAGATCATCATCAGCAAAATATAAAACAAGCTAGCATGCAAAATGATTCTCTTTGGCAAGAAATAAATCTCAGAATATAGATCTGTTTTGTTACAGTGCACTAATGATTCCTGGGTGTTAAAGCAAACTACATAATTCCTAACAGTGAATTTCTACAAAATTCCCCTATTACCATTGATAGTGAAACTATGTGTAACCCACCCACATGCCATTTAATCTAATTTATCATTTTGCCTGGCAAAGAAAGAAATCTTATCTTCCCTACACTATAGGAGTGATCCTGGCTCACCTTTCCAGGTTTCTGAGTCATTTGGGGACTGTTCACCCTTCGGATCAGATGGGATCCTCCTCCTTTGCTCCAGCTGGTTTCAGAACAGTGAGCCAGGACTGCCACAGTAGGGTGTTCAGGTATGCAATGGCATGTCTTCTGCTCTGCCAAGAATGCCAGACTTCCTTGATGTCCAGGGGTAAGAGTCACTGCAATAAATATCCTCTGGGTATGCCTGCAGCACTTTGTAATCACTTCTGTGTGGTCTTCTGTTGCTACAAAAAACAGTCTTTACAGAGAGGCTGGAATCTTAGCTTTGCTTTAATGCTGCGCAGAGTCTGGAGTGTCAGAGCTGAAAACACCACCAATTTCTTCTTGCAACTCCTCCAAGTAGCTTTGTGATAAGGCAGGAAAAGCTCTTCTGATTAGCTGAGACTCTGGATCTTCTCTGCACTGTTCAGGTGACTGAAAGCAAGTACCAAGGTGGCCAGTGGTGACAGATTGTTCTCTCCAGGTAGTCCAGTGTATCAGAGCTGGTTCTATCTGGTGGTTGTCCACGGCTGGGAACCTCACTCGCCTCCATGTCAACACAATGAACAGTGGACAAGGAGAATTTACAAACAGCGTGTCCTTGATGGATCAGCACATCTCCCGAAAAGCTGTACGTCGGGAAATCTTGCATGTGCCATGACAGTATGGCTCAGAATATGGTTTAGGGTACAAGGTAGGCTTCAGGCCCACAAAAGTGATCCACGGGACACCCCTGCCCTTCTTTCTTCAGGTGGTTGCTCCTCAGTTGCTCTGTAACTCCCAGTTCCTCCTCCTGTATATGTGCTTATCCAGCCATGCAAGTAGATACATATAGACAGACAAATGGACAAACCCTCTACAAGTGTTATTGTATGGGAAAAAATGTACAAAATAGATACAAAGCATCAGCATAAACCCACAGTATACATTTATAAAATTTAGACATTAAAATATATCAAAATAGGTAGAAATAGCATTGCATATGAAAAAAATGGTTCAAATAGCAATAATCAGAATAAAATATAAACAATCAAAATATTGCACAGAAGATATCATAATTGTCCCAATATAAAATATAGGCAGAGAAGACTTTTTATAAAACAATTAATAAAAGTCCCTCCGATTCCTCCAGGAAAGGCCAAAACAGAGGGCTCTTGAGAGATGTGGTATTGCATTTTTCTTTTGCAAAGAAAAATAAAGTCCAAAGAGCAGGGCTGAAAACTGAGAAGAATTTGTTCCCCAGAGCCATTAACCTCACATCCTAAAGATTGAATAACCTCATATTGCATATTGATTGACCTGAAGAAATGAAGCTGAATCACTGAGGGACCCCTTTTACAAAGCGGTGGTAAGCCCAATGTGGGCTTACCACTCGCTAAACAGGAAGTACTGCTGGGCTACTGCAGGAGCCTGTCGGTACTTCCTTCCCCTAGCACGCTGTCATATCCAGTGCTACAAAAATATTTTTATTTTTGTAATGCCGGGGTGTACCCAGCGGTAATCAGGCAGTACTGCACGCTTCCCAATTACCACTGGGTTAGCGCAGGAGCCCTTACCACCACCTAGACTGGCCATACAGACATCCCAGCAGATTAGTGGGGCACTGAAGTGGATTTCACATAAAAGGTCCCAGGTATACATCTCACCATTAGCCCCTTATATTGTATAGGGAGCCCTCCAAAACTCACCAAATACTGACTGTATTCAACTGTACATCACTACAATAGCCCAGCAGGTGTCATCTATATATAGGTACTGTAGTTTTTTGCTGGGTTTTGGAGGGCTCACACTTTGCACTACAAGTATACCAGTTAAATTGGGATGTGGGCCTGGGTTCTGTTCTCTACACTGCACTGACCACTAGGCTGTTCCAGGAACTTGCTTGCTGCTGTGATAGGACTGGCCATGACATCTGCAGCTCTCATAGATGCTGGTATGTACTTTCACCTCTTTTTTTTTTTGGGGGGGGGGGGGTTGTCAGTGACCACTGGGGTAGTAAGAGGTTGCCATGCCTTAATCCCTCCAGTGGTCATGTCATTTAGCGCACCTTTTTGTGACTTAGGCATGATTGAAACAGGTCTAGACCAAAAGTCTTACTTTTAGCCCTGGATGTTTTTGCTGTGTTCCATTATGGCAGAAAAAGTCCAAGTATGGGGAATTCCCAAATCCCACCCTAACACACTCCCTTGTGATTTGGATACACTGCAGAGAAAAACATCTCAAATTTGAGTTTCAAAAATCACGACTTGTACATTTTTCAAAGAAAAACTTCCAAATGGCACTTTATGCCGTTTTTGAGGCTTTTGAAAATGAGCCCCTTAATGGTCTTTTAATAGGTCTTAGGAGTAGAATTCTGGTACTGTGAAAATTGTACTGTAACAAACAAAACAGAATGACATGCACTAAAGCTCAGTAAGGCCACAGAATTATTGGTGCTTTTAAACAAGTTAAAATATTTCAAGAGGACATTGTCAGGATCCAAAAAAACCTACTCTTAAAATGTGAGGAACTAAACCTGATTTGGGAAGTAAAGATGGCAGCAGCATAACTGAAGAAATGTTTTGATTGAATATCTAGAGTAGAGACTGAAAGAACATAGAAAGATGCAAGCGGGAGTATTAACACAGAATTGCTGATTAATATCATGTCACTAATTATATATGGCAGTTGGAGGATGTTCAAGGCTTATAACAAGAGCTGCCCTAAAACCCCCTTGTAAACCTCACACCACTACTGAGATGTTCAGTATATCTGGATAGTTTTCAAACATAGGATAATCTTGGTTTTAATGATCAAACCTGTTGAATATTTTACAGCTGGATGTTTTGGATAAATTGAGTCTGAAAGGTTTATCATTGAAATACCTAAGTGAAGAATCCAAAACTTTAAGATGAACGGATTGCAGGACAAAATTATTTCCTGATCAAAATCACCACTAAGCTCTGCTACCAGAATTTTCCTTCAATTCCACAGAAAAATTGGCCTATGTATGATCCTAAAACGTGTGTGTCTTAATGAGGATGTTAAGTAGCAGTATTTCTGTATATGCATTTAATAGTGTTAATTTTGTGTAGTGTGTTGTGTGCTTATTTTTCTTATCTTGTGTTGTGTTCTAGACCAGAAAGTGAGTCTATGATATACATTTAGCAGGAGCTGTTAATGTGCAGTAAGGGGCCCTTTTACAAAGCCTGTGGTAGGGATACTGCGGCAGTGGCACGTATCAAATTGGCCCTACTGCCGGATTCCTGCAGTAGTGCTGATGTGTGCCATGCGCCATTTCTGGCACTCAAAAAAAAAATTGTTTCCTTGTCATCAAGCAGATGCAGCCATTACAGATGGGTTGTGTCCATCAACCAGCAGAGGGAGATAGAGAGCACACTTTTTTCAGTGCCTCATACCAGCTTGCTCCACTGCCTCTCTTCAGTATTCTCTATCTCCCCTAGCAGAGTGGCTGCAGCTTCTTCGAGCTCCATCTAAAATCTGCCTGGAGGTTGCTCCTGTGCTTTTGCCAGTTGTTAGCAGGGGTGTTGAAGGCTATAGCAGCTTTACTTTAAAGGCACATAGGTTCGCCCTTTCCCTGCCTTACCCATACCTCCGTGGATGTGGACACATTGCTTAGCTTTCCCTGTTCTTCCCCACCAACAGTGGATGCAGGCACATAGGTTCGCCCTTTCCCTGCCTTTCCCACTCACCTGAGCCTCCGGAGTTCTATTTACCTCTGCTTTCCTCACAGCGTTAAAAAAAAAAAAAAGTTGCGTCGCGCTTCAGCGCTTAGACGCTGGAACAGAGGTTTTTCCTTGCCTTTTTCTGTGGGACCGGAGCTGTGATACTCGGTCCAGTGAGGTAAGAGTGTTTTCTGACTCCTCCGGGATGGGCCCGTGATCGGGGCGATTTTGGCGCGAACCGCCATTTTGAATTTTACCTCTGTTTTCGGCGATGGCTGCGGAGACAGTAAAGCGCAGTTCCAAGTGTGGCAAGCGTAGACCAGCAGCGGGGCTCTGTAAATCGTGCTGTATAGACGTTAGAGCCGGCCCGAGCATGGCGAGCAACGATTCTTCGCGCTCTGAGCTGGCAGCGGGCGCCATTTTGAATTTACCACATGGCACGACCTCCGCTGAGACGGAGAGTCCTGAGCCTGGGGGGAGGCCTCGGAGTGAGGCTGATATGGGAGCTACTAGTCCTGGCAGAGAATCCGGGTACCCAGGGTGAGTTTTTCTCCCCTGATTTTGTCTTATTAATGCATAAAGCATACACGCTTAAAAGACTCTCCCACAAAGCCCGGCACGGGCCTCTTCTAATGCCCCCCCAGTGGATTCTAACCTGGGTATGCCCTCTGAGGCATTATTCCCTGATAATTGGCAGAATATGAAGCGCAGAAGGGCTCATTCCCCTTCAGAGAGTGCTGCACCTCCATTTCCCCCCCTGTGGTCGGGCTGCGAGGATTCGGAGGACTCTGGCAGGCCTTCATGGTCTGAGGAGCCAGAGTCTGGTGCAGAAGTGACTCAGGATCTGGACGATCCCTCCGCGGTGAGGATTTTCCACCATGATGAGCTGCCAGCGCTTATTTCTGATGCCCTGCAGGCTCTCTCTATTGAGGACCCTGCCAGTGGCACAGCCTCCTCTGTGAATCCTAGGATGGCTAGTACCAAAAAGCCTGCTCGAGCCTTTCCTTTGCATGACTCCATCCAAGAGCTTATTTCGGCTCAATGGGCTGACCCCGAGGGACCTTTGAAAGTTTCCAGGGCTATGGGGCAATTATACCCTCTGAGTGAGGAGCATATGGCTCGCTTTGCTGTGCCTAAAGTGGATGCCCTAGTCACAGCTGTGACAAAGAGAACTACTCTCCCTGTTGAAGGAGGTGTTGCCCTGAAGGATATTCAAGACCGTAGACTGGAATCAGCACTTAAACGGTCATTTGAAATTGCAGGTCTCACTATTCGGGCGTCTGCATGCAGTTATGCTGCTAGAGCCTGCCTGGCTTGGTTGCAACAGGCAGTGGAACAGCCCGGTGATGGAGCGGAGCCCTTTTCAGATGTGGCTCCGCGGATGGAGTCGGCCTTGTCCTTTCTTGCTGACGCCCTTTATGATATTGTCAGAGCTTCGGCTAAACACATGGCAGTAGCAGTGGCGGCTCGTCGTCTTATTTGGCTACGGCATTGGGCGGCGGACATGGCCTCTAAGCAAAGGTTGGTGAAGTTGCCCTTTCAAGGCCTTCTCCTGTTTGATGAGGAGTTGGAGAAAATTGTGAAGGGCCTGGGTGAGGCTAAACCCCAGCGCTTGCCCGAAGATAGGCCTCGGCCTTCCTCTAAGGGTGCGGCTGTCCACTCCTCTTACAGACCTCACTTGTGTGAAGCTCGAAGGTACCGCCCGGGGCGTTCTGCTGGGTTCACTTCTCGTGCCCGTTTTCAGCAGAGGAACTCCTTTCGCTTGGACAAACGTTCCACAGCCACTGGCTCAAGGCCTGGAGTTCAGGGGCGACCCTCTCAATGATGGTGCGCCGGCCCTCTCCTCGAGTCCTGTCATCGGAGGTCGTCTTTCCCTCTTTGCCGAGGAGTGGGCCAACATTTCCTCAGATCAGTGGGTCTTGGACCTGATCAGAGACGGTTACAGAATAGAATTCGACGCCCCTGTAAGAGACGTGTTTGTGGAGTCCCGATGTGGTTCTGCCGCCAAACGGGCGGCGGTAGAGGAGACTTTACAAGGTCTGATTCAGATAGGGGCTGTGTGCCCGGTACCTCCCGCCGAACACGGCTGCGGCCGCTAATCCATCTAGGGTCTTTTTGCCCTATTCTGGACGTAAAAGAATTAAACAAGTCCCTGAGAGTGCGGCATTTTCACATGGAAACCCTGCGCTCCGTCATTGCGGCGGTACAGCCAGGAGAGTTTCTCACGTCTCTGGACCGGAAAAAAGCTTACTTGCACATTCCAATTTGGCCCCCACACCAGATGTTTCTGAGGTTTGCGGTGATGGGAAAGCATTTCCCGTTCCGGGCCTTGCCTTTTGGCCTCGCCACAGCTCTCCGCACCTTTTTGAAGGTTCTGGTGGTAGTAGCTGCCTTTCTAAGGCGAGAGGGTATTCGGGTTCACCCGTACCTAGACGACTGGCTCATTCGAGCAAACTCTGCTGCAGAGAGTCAGCATGTAACAACCAGAGTGGTCTCAGTACTTCAATCTCTGGGCTGGGTCGTCAATTTGGCCAAAAGTCACCTGACCCCCTCGCAGTCTCTAGAATATTTGGGGGTCAGGTTCGACACAGCCTCGGGGTATGTGTACCTACCCGAGCAAAGGCGGTGCAAGCTTAAGAATCAGGTCCATTTGCTCCTGAGGATGCCCCGCCTGCGAGCTTGGGACATTGTCCAGTTGCTTGGATCGATGACGGCCACCATGGAACTGGTGCCCTGGGTGAGAGCGCATCTGAGACCTCTACAGTATGCTGTACTCCAAAGATGGTCTCCAGTATCTCAGGATTACCAATGCAGACTCTCTTGGCTCCCTGCGGCCCGACTCAGCATGGAGTGGTGGCTCTCAGACAGCATGCTGCGGTGAGGAATGCCGCTGGCGCTCCCCGATTGGTGCCTAGTGGTGACAGATGCCAGTCTGAAAGGCTGGGGCGTACATTGCAAGGGGAAGCATGCCCAGGGTCTATGGACACCCGAGGAGTCGGAGTGGTCCATCAACCGCCTAGAGTTGAAAGCGGTGTTTCAGGCGCTTCTGGCCTTTCAAGTGACCCTGGAAGGATTGGCTGTCAGAGTCATGTCGGACAACACGACAGCAGTGGCCTACATAAATCGACAAGGCGGCACTCAGTGTAGAGCTCTAGCCGCGCAGGCCGAACAAATTTGCCACTGGGCCGAGCTGCATCTACAGTTTCTGTCGGCAGCTCACATTGCAGGTCAGAGCAACGTGCAAGCCGATTATCTAAGCAGGCATCAGATCAATCCAGCAGAGTGGGAACTTGCAGGCGAAGTGTTCCTGCAGATATGTGCCAAGTGGGGCAAGCCCGTGATGGATCTAATGGCGAGAAGCTCTAATGCCAAAGTCCCGTGCTTCTTCAGCAGACGGAGAGATCCTCGCGCGGCGGGGTTGGATGCCTTGGCTCAACCTTGGCCTACTGTATGTGTTCCCTCCGTGGCCCTTGATAGGGCGAGTGCTCCTGCGGATTCGGCTGCATCCAGGAGAAGTGGTTCTCGTCGCCCCGGATTGGTCCAGGAGGCCTTGGTATGTGGACCTCCGACAGATGCTCATAGAGGATCCCCTTCAGTTACCTCTGGTTCTCAACCTGTTGTCACAGGGTCCGGTGACCATGGAGGACGCCGGCCGATTTGCTCTTATGGCCTGGCGATTGAGAGGGCGCAATTGGGAGACAGAGGCTATTCCAATAAAGTAATTACCACTCTCCTGCAAGCCCGCAAGCGTTCCACTTCCGTGGCTTATGCCAGGATTTGGCGCCAGTTTGAAGTCTGGTGTGCTTCCAGAGAGAACACACCCCTGCCGCCTCCTGTCTCGCCGATTCTGGACTTTTTGCAGGATGGTGTACAAAAAGGCTTGGCCTATAATTCCCTGCGGGTGCAAGTGGCAGCATTGGCCTCCCTGCGTGGCAAGGTTGAAGGCATGTCTTTAGCTGCTCATCCGGATGTGGCACGGTTTCTTAGAGGGGTGCTTCAGCTCCGTCCTCCTGTGCGTGAACCTTGTCCAGCTTGGAACCTGGGGCTAGTGCTGAAGGCTCTTCAGGGTGCTCCCTTTGAACCGCTTCGGCGTGCTTCAGAGAAAGATTTGACACTGAAGACCGTCTTGTTAGTTGCCATTACTTCAGTGAGACGGGTGTCAGAGCTCCAGGCGCTGTCCTGTAGAGACCCTTTTCTGCAGTTTTCAGAGTTCGGTTCGGACCGTGCCTTCCTTGTTGCCTAAGGTGGTTTCAGCGTTTCACCTAAACCAACCTATTTTCTTGCCCTCCTTTGTCGAGGAGGAGTTTCCAGAATCTTTTGGGCAATTGCACCTGTTGGACGTGCGCAGGACTCTGCTGCAGTATCTGCGAGTTACTAACTCTTTCAGGACCTCTGATCATCAGTTTGTTTTGCTATCAGGTCCTCGCAGAGGGTCTCCAGCGTCTAAAGCCACTATTGCCTGCTGGCTTAAAGAATCTATCTTTTCAGCTTATTTGCTTGCCGGCCGGCCTCCGCCTGATGCCTTTAAGGCGCATTCCACAAGAGGAATTTCCTCTTCTTAGGCTGAAACTGGAGCACTCTCTCTTCAAGAGATTTGTAGTGCAGCAACATGGGCTTCTAAGCTCTCTTTTGCCCGACATTACAGGCTGGATGTGGCTGCCAGGAGGGATGCACATTTTGGAGTGCAAGTGCTGGCGCGTGGTGTGGCTTGTTCCCACCCTATCTAGGGATTGCTTTGATACATCCCATCTGTAATGGCTGCATCTGCTTGTTGACAAGGAAGGGAAAATTAAGTTCTTACCGTGATAATTTTCTTTCCTTTAGTCATAGCAGATGCAGCCATGATCCCTCCCTTTCTGATGCTATCTGCTGTAAATCTATTTAAGGTTCTGTTCGTATTTCCTGGAGATTCCATCCTTGGGAGAAAGTCGGAAAACAGTCTTCAGGATTCTTGTTCAGTTAAAGGAGGATGACTTAATTCCCTCCAGTTTCATGTTTTCGAGGATGAGTTTATTCCCTCCAGTTATGTCTCAGTGGAGGATGAGTTTATGCCCTCCGGGAGGATGTTTCATTCCCTCCATTCTGAGTTAATGCCCTTTGTTGTAGGGCCATCGTTCGCTGTGAGGAAAGCTTATGTTATTCCCATTGCGGTTTGCCATACTGCTTTGGAAGCTTCAGATACTGAAGAGAGGCAGTGGAGCAAGCTGGTATGAGGCACTGAAAAAAGTGTGCTCTCTATCTCCCTCTGCTGGTTGATGGACACAACCCATCTGTAATGGCTGCATCTGCTATGACTAAAGGATAGAAAATTATCACGGTAAGAACCTAATTTTCCCATTTTTTTAATGCTGGGCAGGGGCGTATCTGGACTCCGGCGGTAGGGGGGGCCAGAGCCAGAGGGAGGGGGCACATTTTAGCGCCCCCCCCCCCCCCGCCGCCGCCGCCGCCGCCGCCGCCGAGCCCCCACCGCCACCAATGACTTAGTCTCTCCACCCCCCTCCCGCCGCCAACCCTCCCCCGCTGCCGTTCTTACTTTTGCTGGCGGGGGACCCCAACCCCCGCCAGCCGAGGTCTGCTTCCACCTGCCGCTGCCTTCAAACCTTCTTCTTCAGCCGGCGGGGGACCCCAAACCCCCGCCAGCCGCCCCGCGCTGTTTAAAATTCATCTTCGGCCTCCGTGGCCGTGCTGCTGGGATAGGCGGCGCTGTTGAAATCCACTTCGGAGTCTGACGTCGCAGCACGTACAACGTACAACGACGTCAGACTCCGAAGTGGATTTCAACAGCGCCGCCTATCCCAGCAGCACGGCCACGGAGGCCGAAGATGAATTTAAACAGCGCGGGGCGGCTGGCGGGGGTTTGGGGTCCCCCGCCGGCTGAAGAAGAAGTTTTGAAGGCAGCGGCAGGTGGAAGCAGACCTCGGCTGGCGGGGGTTGGGGTCCCCCGCCAGCAAAAGTAAGAACGGGCACGGGGGAGGGTTGATGGCGGTAGGGGGGGCCAGGGCAAAATCTGCGGGGGCCCAGGCCCCTGAGGCCCCACGCAGATACGCCCCTGATGCTGGGGGCTTACCCGAGGTAATTGAGCAGTGCCATGTGCCGCCTGGTTACCGCGGAAGCCCTTACTGTCTCCCCCAGGAAATGGCCATGCGGCAAGGATTGACCTGCGAAAGGGATTGCAGTCTGATGAATTTGTTTTAAACAGGACTTTATGGGGGACACATTGGCATAGCTTCCGAGAAAGCCTTAGCAAAACGGAGGCACTCTGTTGAGCGGGACCAATGAATCAGATAAGGATATGTTTTCAAAAAACAGTCTTGATTGATGAAAATAGATAAAGAATATAGATAATCTTTCCAAATTAAATTGAAATTAGTGGAAGGAGGAGGTTTTTTAGACCTGTAAAGAAATTGCTTAACAGTTTAAGTGCCGGAAGGCATGGTATTTTGATCTCAAGATACAGATAAAAATTCTTGATTTCGATAGTTGAGCTACTGAGGTCTTCTCATATAAAGAAATTAAAGGCATTTCAGACTCTGTTTATTAACACTTGCATAGATTTGATTGTGATTGGTTTCACGCACAAGTGATAAGCCTGATTTTGAATTAATTTTTAACTTCGTGCATGGCCATTTCCATTAAAAAAAAATCATTTTAACCATTGCAATAAAAGGGGTCCTCAGTGCGTGGGTTTGCTGCATGCTGACACCACTGCAGGGGTTCTTTTACCGTAGCTTGGTAAAAGGACACCTAAATGAGGGACTTCTGCACCATTTGTCTCTGAAATATTTTAATGTTCTTTCAATTATGCTGTTAAAAAGTGTTTATTTTTTTAATTTGGGACACTTTCACTGGCCTTCCTTGAGACAGGGAGGGGTACAATTAAAAATGTGACCTGCAGTAGATTCTGAGATAACGTACATTTTTCTATGAAATGAAGAGAAGAACTAGGATGTTTCTCCCTTTTAACACTTTTTCTTCATTTTTTTAAATAGTCAGTATTTCCGGGAGTCCATTCTTAGTGAGATAAGGAAGGCTCGTGGGCAGTACTCAGGCAAAGAGCTGGCGGCGGAACTGGCAAGGATTCGCCAGCGCATTGATAACAGTGAAGTATTGTCAGCAGACATTGTAATCAACTTGCTTCTGTCTTACAGAGATATTCAGGTATTCCTTTTAATTGTGTATATATATGTGTAAGATTTCTGCTGTGCTGTTTGTAATGGGGGGAAGGAGTGGAGTGAGAGGAGAGTTTACTCCAAAAATAAAACCAACTACTACCTTTCTATAGTGTGGGGCATTTCAAAATGGCACACAGGTATGCAATGTGGTTGCTATATTAGGTGTTAGTCCACTTGCATATGTAGACATAAATTGTATCTACATGTTTTAATTGTGCATTTAGAGTAGTTTAACATTTACTGTGTAACCCTGTGAGTCTTTTTTTTTCTGTAAGAAAGATAGCATCAGAAACTTGTAAACAGGAGAAGTTTCAAGGCGAATGCTAGATGATTATAGAATAAGGAGCTAAGGAATGAAGATCCTAAATTTAACATGACTATGACTAGTAAAACATGACTATAAAATGTGTTATTGCCTCACAGATTTTATAGACTTCAGTAGTTATGTTATGGTTGAAGTGGAAATGATGAGAGAGGCAGTTAGGCCAGGCATGGAGAACAGTGCTCATCTAAGCTGTGTGGGTGTCTGCTGCCCTCATTCTAACCACGGGGCCTGCTGCAGTCATCTTGTGGTTTGAGCTGAGCAGGGCAGGCAGGTTGTACTGGAGCCTCCTAGGATCTGCCTTTCCTATGTGTTAAAATAGCTGCAATATGTTCCTCAGTTAGATTATGGCCAGCAGATTCCCAGTTTAGAGTACTACTACTACTACTTATTTCTATAGTGCTACTAGACATACGCCAATATTAATGGCAGGATGCCTGCAAGGTGCCAGTGTTTTCAATTCTGCACCAGGGCTGGATTCAGTGGCCATTTTAGCTTCAAAGTTGTGGATAACTCTGACCTGAATATAGTCGTAATAATGTAATATATGATGGCAGATAAAGACCTATATAGTCCAGCCATTCTGCTCAACAAGATAAACTCATAGCATAAGGTATGGTGTGATACTACATATGTATAGTCCAGTCTGAACATAGCAGATAAACAAACATTCATTTATTATGTTTATATTCTGCACTTCTCAAAGTGTTGGTTGCAATACAGTAAGTCATTCCACAGACAAGGAAAGAACAAAGTACAGATACATAGAAACATAGGCTATATGGTCAGCATCCCCATTTCTACAGTACTTTCTCCCTTGCAAATCCTTGGTGCTTGACCCTTGCTTCCTTGAATTCAGATATTGTCCTTGGTTAGGTCATCTTCTCTAGGAAGCTGTTCCATACATCTACCACCCTTTCTATTAGCAAAGTTTCCATAGATTATTCCAGAGTCTACGCCCGTTCTTCCCCTTCCTATGACTCCTTGTTCCAGAGCTTCCCTTCCATTGAAAGAGGCCTGACTGTTGTGTATTTATATCTTGAAGGTATAAATACATACTGCTCCTCAAGGGTATACATCTATAGATCTTTATCTATTGCTATATGCTTTATGACAAAGACTGGGTTAACCATTTTATTAGCCACCCTATGCACTGAGTCCACTCAGTTTATATCCTTTGACAGTTCAGTCCCCAGAATTGCATACACAGTACTCCAGATGAGGTTGTAACAGAGACCAATACAGAGACGCTGTTGCCTCTGTTTTACTGCTGGCCATTCCCCTTCCTGTGTACTTCAGACTTTTTCTACTTGTTTGGCTATCTTAAGATCTTCAGAGAAAATTACTCCCAGATCCTGCTTTGCTAGATCCTTCGCCATGTTTTTCGTACCTTCCAGAGTGTCTACTTAGTTGTGTGTTTTGGTATCAACCACAAAAAGGCAAACCTTTCCTTAAAGCCCTTCCACAATATTGCTTACAAGAGTATTGAAAAAAAAAACTGGACCAAAGACTGATCTCTGTGGGCATAACTTTGGTAACTCCTCTTTATTTGGCATGATGTCATCTAGTACTAGCTTCTAGCTAAACAATTTGTAATCCAGTCAGTCACGTTAGGGCCCATATTAAGGATTAGTGACCTGTGTGTATCAAAGGTTTTGCTGAAATCCAAGTAAAATATCTGGCCCGTTTGAACTCTGAAATTCTCTTGAGCCCATGATGAACCTTCTCATCCTGCTGCTTGTAAACTGTTTTAACATGTGAATACAGAGGGTACAAGATGAACAACTGTGTTAATTTCTTTTGTGTGTGGAAAGGACTACAGTTCTGTTGTGAAGCTGGTAGAAACCTTGGAAAAACTGCCAACTTTTGATCTGACCTCTCACCTTCATGTGAAGTTTCATTATGCTTTCGCCCTGAATAGGTAAGAACAATTTTCAGTTTGTTCAGTCACTAGTGGAGGTGGGTAAGGAGATAAAGGGTCATGGATTTGATATTCCACGTCCAAAGAGGTTTACATTTATTATATGCAGGTACTTTCTCTATACCTAGTGGGTAATGGAGGGTTAGGTGACTTGCCCAGGGTCACTAGGAGCCACAGTGGGAATTAAACTCGGCTCCCCGGGTTCTCACCCAGGGGTCCTTTTACCAAGGTGCGCTAAAAAATGGCTTGTGATAATGTGGGCGCGGGTTTTGGGTGCGTGCCAATCCATTTTTCAGTGTGCCTGTAAAAAAGGCCTTTTTTTAGATTTTTGCCGAAAATGGACGCGTGGCAAAATGAAAATTGCTGCGTGTCCATTTTGGGTCTGAGACCTTACCGCCCGTCATTGACCTAGCGGTAAAGTCTCACGCGGTAACCGGGTGGTAATGACCTATGTGTGCCAAATCGCACCAGAAAATAAAAAATATTTTTTGGATGCGCATAGTGGACGTGCGCCAAAAATGAAATTACTGCAAGTGCCAAGTGGTAGTCGTGCGGTAACTCCATTTTGGTGTGCATTGGGTGCACGTAGATGCTTACGCAGCTTAGTAAAAGGGCTCTCTCCCCCCCCCCCCCCCCCCCCCCCCCCCCCCCCGTTTTCTAACCATTAGGCTGCTTCTCCACTTGAAATGAACTTGGGTGAATCCCAAATTCATTTCAGGACTATATTTCTGTTGGAATTCAGAACATATCACTTTTGAATAAATCAACAGTTTCTGAACTTTTGTCAGTATTTCTTATGAAACTAAACTAGTTTTCACACTCCTTTTGGGTTTATTCTTTATTTTGTTTGCCTCTGGCACCTCACTTTCAGCAGTGTGGGAGAATTTGAAAAAGCATCTCATGATCTTTAGAAACTTTTGTTTTGTTTTTAGCTCATGGATCCTCTTTGTGGTCACGTTTTCCTAGTCAGTTGATTGACATTAAATTTTAAAATTAGTTTTTTTTTAAAATTAAGGTTTACTTTATTTGATATACTGCTTTTCCTAAGCAATAATGCTGTCTCACATCAGCTAAAGTGCCCTGCGAGCTTCAGATTGCTGTTTTGCAGTGTGGCACTCAGCATGTTGATATTTGAAACAGGAAGCAGAAGTCCTGCATAGTTAATCCACATATGGCCTGTGAAAATCATGGAGTCCTTTGAATAGCCACCACCTGCAACAATTTCAGGCACCTGTGAATAGTTTTATGTTAGGTCTGTCTCTAAAATGAGGTATTATTCCCCAGTATGAATCTGATATCTCCATAGACTGTTTATAAATACAATACCAGTATGAGGCTAGTTTGTTGAAAACCTGGGGGGGGGGGGGGGGGGACGGTTAGCTGATGAGTAGTTAGAAAGCTGTAAATGCAGAAGGCCTGGAAGCAGGAGATTATCCTGAACAAAGTACAAGGGTATTCTTGTAAACAGAAGGGCATTTTGCAGGGCTAGACCAAACACTAGACTAGACAGTTGGGCTTAATTACCAAATTCTCTGGAAAGGGGAATAGGCTAAAGGCTGGAAATTTAATTCAAGGGGCACAAGGCTGAAGGTTTGCCTAGGGCAGCTAGCACTCTTGCCTAATAGTTGGGCTGGCCCTGATCTTATTCTGTCCTTTTTTTTTTTTTTTTTTTAAAGAACTGTACTGCACTGTAATTTTTAGTCTTTATGGAAAAATGTTATCCTTGGGGGGGGGGGGGGGGGGGGGGGGAGACTACTGTATGATAACTATGACAACCTTAGATGGCTGTCAGTAGTGCCATGGTCTGTCTTGACTTCCACTACTGTTTGCTTCCAGATAAGACAGTACTGGAGCAGGGATGCTCAAAACATATATGTACCCCATTCCCCCAACCAGTATAGCAATATGTACCTCAGGCATGGTAAGGATGTCCTGAAAACCTGACTTCCTAGGGACCTGTAGTCCTACTCACTGGAGTATGCAGGAAATACCTCTGAAGAACAGGAATCCAAATCCTTTTTTATTTAGAATTTTATGGGCTGCTCCTGTGTAGAGAAAGATGCTTTCCTAAGATGGCGGCCAGCTTCTGTTCTGCCCTACTAAAGGATAGTGAGAAATTTGTACTTTTTTTGCACAACATGTTGCAAAACCTATTTTAAATATTAGTAAGCATGATTAAAAAAAAGAAAAAGCCTGTCATGTTTACTGTGATTTTATCACTTAAGGAAAATTAAGCAAATGACTGTAATGGTAGTCGGTGATCTCTCCATCTGTAACAGTGACTCATCAGAAAACTTCTGTTACAGAAAAGAGTGTTTACCTGTAATAAGTAACTGCTGGCTGCTTCTCTTGTCAGTGAGTACAAACATTGCCTCTCAGTGCTCACTTACTAATTGCTCTGGAAAGTTAAACATCCCAGAGCTGGCACTTTCCCTAGTCATGAATAAATACTGGTCACTTTTGAACTCTGGCCCCTTTTGTAGCTCTCTTGTGTATTTTAGTGGATTAGAAAATTTGGAAGCCATTTCTGCTCACTAACTTGATTGCCTGGGGGTGGGGGTTCTCAACTCCTGTCCTTCAAGGTCACAGCCAGAGTGTGCGTATGTGGTGGGTTTTTGGGGAGGGGGGTATATATTCCACTACGTCTGAATATTGATTGTAGACATTCTGAAAAGCAGACCTGTGTGCGACCCTCACTGAGATTTGCTCCCTTAAGATGTGTTGTGCTTAAGTATGTTACAGTGCTAGCATACCAGACCATATTTATTCAGGGCTGGTGCTAGGGTTTCTGATACCCCCCTGCAGCCTGTTAGTCAGCCCCCACTACCCAGCATCTCCTCTCTCTCCTTCCAACCCTTCCCCTCCCCCAGTCTAGCACCTTTTCTCTCCCCTCCTCTTCCCTCAGTGAAAACAACACAAACTCCTCCACTACCAGACACCTTCCCCAGTGCTATTTTTGCAGGAACAAAGGTACTGGTACTCATTATGGGTAACCTTAGAGGCGAGATCACTATGACTCCGTCCCTACAGTAGCCACACCACTTTTACCAGCCATGGCACATTTAAACAGACATCATTGAAAATATTACACCAGTATAAAAGAAAAATAATTTATGATTTTTCTTTCATTATAAATAATTTCTGTAAGCTCTTACAGCTCCAGTATACCCAAAATGACACAAACCAAATTAGCACACAGTCAGGGAAGTAGAACAGTTTTGTCAAATCTGAAACACAATATGTTATCAAAATCTCAGAACCTAATAAACAGATCCCTATTCAGACACTTGGCTTTGCAGTCACACATACAGAACAGAGTTAGCCCCTCTTCAAATTCTTCAAAAATCAAGATGAAATCCTAAGAACTGTTTATTTGTTAGGTCTGCCTCACCCGTTTGGGCAGCGGAAGCCATGGGCTCTCTCTACTATCTGGATAGAACTGCACATCCCCTCTAGATACTTAATTACTCTAACCTTGTATCTGCTCTGTCAGATTTACAGTCTAGGCAGTAGCAAATTCAGTAATTAGGAGGAAACCCAGTATTCAAAAGATATAATAAGATAGTTTATTAGCAAAAGCATCTTACCCAAAGATAGTACAAGCAGTTCAGACATTCACATGGTAGAACAACACTTCACGACTGATGACATGTGCCTTCAAAGGTTGCTGGCTTCTCTCTTCTTCTCTCCGAAAACACTGCTTAGGTAGCAGACCTTTTATACAATTTTGGTCCTATAGATCCCTATGAGCATTTCACTTTCCCACCTGCATTTTCATCATAATTGGCACATATATCCAATTATGCCCAAGTCCTTACGTTTCTTATCTTTAATCCAATTAGGACCAAGTTTCAATCTTTGCAAGTTTTGCTTATCTCTTATCCAATCATGACCAAGTCTCAGTTTTCTTATCTCTTATCCAGTTATGACCAAATTTCAGCTCTCCTATCTCCAAACTTCACTTACCCTTAAATTGAACTTTTCTTCACCTGGCCCAATTAGTGTTATAGTTTCTCAGTATGCCTATGTCCAGCTATACACAACCCTTGCCAACTTTGTAACTCTGCCAAGGTTAAGCAGGCTGCCAAATTTCTTCAGTGAAGTATCAGGACTGAGAGATGCTATGATTTTAGAGGCCTAGTTTACTTTAGAAAGCCTGAACCTGTTTTTCACTGCATTCAATTTGTGACAATTATTTACAGAACCTAGACTCTCTGCATGCAGCACAATACTAGAAAAACAGAAAGAAACACGTTTCATCCTATACGGTGCAAAATAAGACAGCAGATGTAAATTCTCAAATTGGACATATTCCAAACACTAAAATGAAAATAAAATGATTTTTTTCTACCTTTGTTGTCTGATGACTTTGTGTTTTTGTTGGTCCCAGTTTCTGATTCTGCTGCTCTCTATCTGTTCTCTTAACTCCGTTCCAGGGCTTCCTTTCCATTTATTTTTTACTTTCCTCCTTTCTTCTTTATTTCTTGCCCTACATCCATAAATGAAAGCTGGGTCCTCTGCGGATTTGACTGGAGGAGTTATAGAGTGGATCCAGCTTTTGCCTATTTTCTCCATCCATGTGCAGTTTCTCTTCTCTTCCTTTTTCCCTCATCACCATCCATATGCATCTCCTTCCTCTCTCTTCCATTCCCTCCCATCCATACACATTTCCTTCCTCTCTCTTCCATTCCCTCCCATCCATACACATTTCTTTCCTCTCTCTTCCCTCCCCTCCATCCATGTCCAGCATTTTTCCTCTTTCCCCTTCCATCCATGTCCAGCAATTTTCCTCTCTTCCTTTCCCTCTGTCCATGTCCAGCAATTTTCCTCTCTCTTCCTTCCCCTCTGTCCATGTCCAGCAATTTTCCTCTCTCTTCCTTCCCCTCTGTCCATGTCCAGCAATTTTCCTCTCTCTTCCTTCCCCTCTGTCCATGCCCAGCAATTTTCCTCTCTCTTCCTTCCCCTCTGTCCATGCCCAGCAATTTTCCTCTTTTCCTTCCCCTCTATCCATGTCCAGCAATTCTTCTCTCCCCTCCCCTCTGTGTTCATTTCCTTCTTCTCTCCCCTCCCCTCTGTGTTCATTTCCTTCCTCTCTCGTCCCTCCCCTCTGTGTTCATTTCCTTCCTCTCTCGTCCCTCCCCTCTGTGTTCATTTCCTTCCTCTCTCGTCCCTCCCCTCTGTGTTCATTTCCTTCCTCTCTCGTCCCTCCCCTCCATCCGTGTTCATTTCCTTCCTCTCTCGTCCCTCCCCTCCATCCGTGTTCATTTCCTTCCTCTCTCGTCCCTCCCCTCATCCATGTGCATCTCTCTTCTCTGCCCTCCCCTCCCATCCGTGTCCAGTAATTCACCCCTGCCTCCACCTGCCCCCATTTCAGCCCTAGAGTTCCAGCCTTAGCCCACTTCTCAGCTGATGCTAGTTCCAATTCCAACCTCAGTCCCCCACCTGCCCACCCTCTTCTCCCGTGACAGCCCCCTTTTTTTTCCTGCCGCCCTGCATTTAAATCTGTTTTACCCCAAAGTGGCAATGGCAGCAGCAGACAGTGAAAGACACAGGCTAACCTCAAGCCTTCCCTTCCCGTACAGTGCCCCGCCCTCGCGGAAACAGGAAATTACATCAAAGAAAGTTGGGAGACTGAGAGGTAAGGGAAGGCTCGAGGCGAGCATGATTATTTCGCTGCTGCTGCTTTGACTTTGAGGTAAAACGGATTTAAATGCAGAACAGCAGGAACAAAAAGGGGGCTGTTGCGGGAGTTGAGGGTGGGCAGGTGGGGGCTGGGGCAAGAACTGTGAGCTGCTGGCGGCGGTAAACATGGCTTGTGGTGCCCTCCAGAGGTCGGTGCCCCCCTGCCATGCTTACCAGGTTGTGCCGGCCCTGTATTTATTCTTCCCTACCTCACACAACAGCTGGACAAGAGAAAAGGGTAGAGATGAGTGTATATATAGTGCCCAGAAACAACTTTTTGATTTAAAGAGTGCTGCCTCTAATGAAGAATACACAGTGCTATGCTTTTCTACTACATAGTCCCTCAAGAGAATTTTGCTTCTTCAAGGCGAGCCCCATAATTTCTCTTTGTGTCATGCATCAGTAAATTCAGGGTTTTTGAAAATGTTGCCATCTTTGCCATAGAGACCCAGATGCAGTAAGCCGCATTATCTTTTAGCGCAATAATTCATTCAGTGGTGTACCAAGGGCGGGGTGGTAGGGGCCGACCACCCTGGATGCAGACCAAAGGGGGGTGTTCTGTTCCCGCTGCTCCGTCAGTCCTGAAACTTTAAACATGTTCCGTAGCCCAAGCCTTCCTGCAACTTCCACCCCTGCCGGGCTGCCACCACTACGTTTCCTCTGGGCGGCTCATCTCCATCTCTCTCCTTCCTCCAGCCTGCGCCTCCAATTTGGCAAACAGTAAATATCTTGGATCGTGAGATCTTTCTGCACTACCCGTGGCTGCTGACCCCACCCCTTTGAGGTCACTTCCAGTTCCGGAGCAGATCCAGCAGCCACAGTTAATTAGGCCCGGTGATCTTAATATTTTTATTTCATCTTGCCTTGGCTTACTTTTTTAATTTTTATTTTACTTTTTTGCTGCTGCTAGTTTGGAGTAGGAGCAGCAGAATTGGGGGGGGGGGGGGGATGAAAGGGTAAAAAAGAGAGAAGGGAGCCAGGAGCATTGGATGGAAGAGAGCAAGAGGGGGCAGATGCTGGCTGGAGGGGGCAGACGCTGATGGAAGGGCATGAAAGGGCAGATGCTGGATGGAGAGGGCAGACGCTGATGGAAGGCCAGGAAAGGGCAGAGACTGGATGGAGGGGGCAGACGCTGATGGAAGGTAGAGAAAGGGCAGATGCTGGATGGGAGGGGGCAGAGAGAAGGGGCAGATGCTGGATGGAAAGGGGAAGAGAGAGAGGGGGCAGATTCTGGATAGAAAAGAGCAGAGAGAGAGGGCAGACTCAGTATGGAAAGGGCCAGAGAGAGGAGGCAGATTCTGGATGGAAGGGGCAGGGAGAGAGAGAGAGAGAGAGAGAGAGGGCAGACGCTGGATGGAAAGGAGAGAGTGAAGAGCAGATGAAGAAAGCAGAAACCAGAGACAACAAAGGTAGATAAAAATGCATTTTTCTTTTTTTCCTTTAGGATAAAGTATCATTGTAGTTGTGTTAATAAACATTTATTAATAGAAAATTGAAATAAGGAAATCTTTTTATTGGACTAATTTGAATACATTTTGACTAACTTTTGAAGACCAAACCCCCCTTCCTCATGTCAGTACAGAATACTGTAACAGCAGTATACTGTACTGACCTGAGGAAAAAGATTTTGGTCTCTGAAAGCTAAATGTATTAGTCCAATAAAATGGTATTATCTTATTTTCCATATTTGTTTTATTTCTGTTAATTTGTAAAGTGGTGATTGGTATTTGTTAGTTTTTTTTTTTTTCAAATTTAATCTGCTATATTTATATTTTGCACAGTACTAGGGGACATACATACATACATACATATATCATCACTATCACTGATGGGGGGGGGGGGGGGGAGTGTTAAAAATGATTGGCCCCGAGTGTCAAATACGCTAGGTACACCACTGGGATTCACTCTTGGTTTTCCCATCCTAATCTTCCTGCTTTACAGTATGGGGAAATCATCAGTAAAATCACTGTGTTAAAATGGGAGCACAGAGGGCATGTAAAACACTCGGGGGGAGATGTACTAAAGTCCCCAGAAAGAACAGTTTATTTCCACCATGGCGGAAACAGCGAGTTGTTAATTAAAAAAATTGCATGCAAATGAGCTGCATAGACTCTTATTGTTCAGCTCAGGTAGGGAAATCACAGGTAGGGAAATCACCAGGGCATGCGCATAGCAGTCAAATCGGTAAGCGTGGTTGCTGTGCTCATGCCCAGAACAGTCTTACTACACGCGGCTTTCATACTCACAACAAGCGGGTGTTTTTGAAAGCAATATGTAAAGCAGTTGACACAGCTGCCTGAACACCAAGAACAAACACCATCTGCCCGAACGACAGATGAGACAGTCCTTTCACCGGATATGAAAAAATCTGACCCTCATTAGCTTCAAAATACCCAGCAGACAAGCTGTGACAGAAGACAGCGCAGTGTCTCTGACGCCAAAATCAAAAGATGCTGCGGTTCAGAGCGCCATCTGGACTGTATGAAACCATAAGGCTGATGAAAGAACAGGGGGCAAACACGTGGAATGCAAACAAAAGCCAGAGCACAAACTGTGCACATTTTCAATGTGATTGTGATATTGCTTTAAGAGGTGGTGGGCTAGCTGTAGCAATCGGCCAATGCATTCACTTCTCTAGGTTTGGGGGGCGGCAGGAGAGAAGTGCTGGAAATCGGGTCATCGAGTAGCAGGAATAGTTGTTTACAGGTCAGTGAACTTCCAAAAGGAGAAGTAACGTATACCAGAGAGACCCAATGTCAGAAAACAGTGCAAAGTGAAGAAGGTGGTGTCTGCTATGGCTGCTCCAGACTGCCTGTAAAGTTTCTGTCACTAAAGGTGGGCGGTCCTTTCTGTGCATCCCTTGGAATGCACATTTGAATACTTAACAGCTTGTTTGAATACATTAGCATGTAATTCCCATTGTCTGCTGCTGCAAACGGTGAAAATCCCACAGAGCTCCTTTGTGCATCTTCCGCAGAATAACGTGCTCTCTAAACTAGCTGGAACCGGTCAAGAAAGCACATTGCTGTCCCGGTAAGTTTTGTGCATCAGGCCCTGATTGACAATCTAGCTGGGGTTTTTTCTCCTAGTGCTGAATCGTGCTTTTTTTATTAACAAGTAATTAAAAGTTACAAGGCGATGTATTATAATTCAACAAAGGCCAACGTTCCTTGAGAACTCTCTTGTGGATTCTTGGTTGACATTTGTACTGCCTCTGCAACTTTGACTAGGATCACTAGAGGTTAGAGCAGATCTTCCCAGCCACATTTGGGGTCACCAACCGGGCAGGCCTTCTATAGAGACGACATCAGTTTGCGCTGCTGGGGGGGAGGGGTTGGGGGCACATGCTTTCTGTGGCTGCAATAATGGCGTCATGACCACAGAATTTGATGAGCTGGGTTAGAGGCAGTTGTGCATTCAGCACTTGGAAGAAGGGCCACATATTACAGAAAAAGTAACTTAGCAGAAGAAAAACAATTTTGTTATGTTTGTCAGGAAAATGCTTTAACTTAATCCAACTTCTGGTTCATTTGGATTAAAATGTTGCATTCACATGGAGCCAGTGCATTTTTTGTAGAAAAAAGGTGCCAATACTCATTATGGGCGGGGTCACCACATATGGCTCCGCCCCTATGATAGCCACACCCACATTAGCCACACCCCTTATATCAGCCATGGCGCATATAAACAGACATCATTGAAAATATACTAGTATAGGAGAAAAACAATAACTTGTGATTTTTTTTCATTATAAATCATTTCTGTAAGATGTTACAGCTCCAGTATACCCAGTGCAAAATAAGACAACAGATGTAAATTCTCAAATTGGACAAATTCCAAACACTAAAATGAAAATAAAATAATTTTTTTCTACCTTTGTTGTCTGGTGACTGTTTTCTATCCAAACTGGTCCAAGTGTCTGATTCTGCTGCTCTCTATCTGTTCTCTTAACTCCGTTTCCAGGGCTTCCTTTCCATTTATTTCTTTACTTTCCTCCTTTCTTCTTTCATGCCCACCATTTCTCCTCTCTCCCCGCCAACCCCTCCATCCATCCATGTCCAGCAATTCTCCTCTATCTCCTGCTCTGCTCTCCTCTCCATCCATTTCCAGCATTTCTCCTTCCTCCCCTGCCATCCCATCCATGTGGATCTCCTTCCTATCTTCCCTCCCCTCCATCCATGTCCAGCATGTCTCCTGTCTCCCCTGCCCTGCCCTCCCCTCCCATGTCCAGTGATTCTCCTCTCTCCCCTGCCCTCCTCTCCTATCCAAGTCCAGCAATTCTCTCTTCCCTGCCTTCCCCTTCCATCCATGTCCAGCAATTCTCCATTCTCCTCTCTCCCCTGCCCAGCAATTCTCCATTCTTCTCTCTCCCCTGCCCTACTATCCCATCCCCTCCATGTCCAGCGATTCTTTTTTGCCCCTATCCTCCCCCTCCCTTCAATGTCCAGTGACTCACCCCAGCCTCCACCTGCCCCCAAGATCATTCAAACCCCAGCCCCATTTGCCCAGCCCCACTTGCCCATACACACATACCCCCAGCCCTACTTGCCCACACACACCCCCTGCCCCACTTACCAACACACACACCCCCCCAGCCCCACTTGCCCACACACACACACACCCCCAGCCCTACTTGCCCATACATACCCCCAGCCCCACTTGCCCACACACACCCCCCCCTCAGCCCCACTTGCCCACACACACACACACCCCCAGCCCTACTTGCCCACACACACCCCCAGCCCCACTTGCCCATACACACATACCCCCAGCCCCACTTGCCCACACACACACACCCCCAGCCCCACTTGCTCACCCTCCCCTGCTCGCTCCCTGCTGTTTGCACCCGGCCGATCCATGCCTCGTAAAACTTTTATTTTTTCGCGAACCGGCAGACTGAAGAAAGAAAACAAACAGCAGACAGGCTTGCCTCCTTCCATCGCATCGGCCGCTTCGTTTCCCTGCATTCTCAGTGTGTCCCGCCCTTGAGGAAAGGAAATGACATCAGAGGAGGGCGGGACGTGCTGAGAATGCAGGGAAACGAAGCGGCCGACGCGATGGAAGGAGGCAAGCCTGTCTGCTGTTTGTTTTCTTTCTTCAGTCTGCCGGTTCGCGAAAAAATAAAAGTTTTACGAGGCATAGATCGTCCGGGTGCAAACAGCAGGGAGCGAGCAGGTGAGCCCCAGAAAAAAGGTGCCGGTATGCCGTACCGTCGCGTACCGGCACAAAAAAAGCACTGCATGGAGCCCATATAAAAATGTTCTTCAGTTAAAAGGGAGAAATGGGATTGATTAGTAGAATCGTTTATTGCATGCATGTGTGTATGTCTTTTTTTAAAATTATATTATGTATATTATGCTGTGATCTGCCAAGAGTTGTAGGATTGTGCGGAATACAAATTTTTAAAAATAAATAAAGTACGTGCAGTTAAATCTCACACGTATTATAAATTTCAACTTTATACATATGGTAATAAAGGGGGCAAGATGCTGGCAAGGTTACTAGCACCTAGGTACACTTCCAGACAAATTTTAACTGTTAGGGATGAAAAGGGGCAATTGCTTCACACTGATAGAGAGATACGAGATGTTTTTCAAAAATTTTTCCAGCAACTGTATGACTCGGAGGCACAGAGTGGCCTAAGTGGAGAGCTATATCTGGAAAATATTACAACCCCTAGCATCAAACAGACTGTAGGTTGTTGAATGCCCCTATAAGTAGTGATGAGGTAAGCTGGGCTATTGGAAGCAGCAAGTTGGGCAAAGCCCCAGGCCCAGATGGACTTAAAACAGAGTTTTATAAAATGTTGGTGGACCCCATAGCTTCGTCCTTAGCCAATGCATTTAATGCCTGGGTGGAGCGTGAACGGCTGCCAGAACATCTTAACTTGGCTCAGATTATACTATTGCCCAAACCACAGAGGGATCCCACCTTGGTGTCCTCATAAGGCCAATTTCTCTTCTTAACCAGGAGGTAAAACTTTTTGCTAAAATACTTGCTAACAGGTTGAGACGGGTACTTCCAGGTATCATTCACGAAGCGCAGTTGGGGTTTGTTCAGGGGCGGTCGGTTGTGCGTAATTTGAGAAGCATCTTGGCATCTCTGGAACAATTGGAGGCCACCAGTGAACTGTCTATTGTGATTAGCTTTGACGCTGAAAAGGCGTTTGATCGGGTGGAGTGGCCTTTTCTATTTTCAACCCTAGACAAATATGGGTTCCAGGGATGGTTTATAAGGGCGGTTACTGCACTGTACTTGTCACCCCGAGCCAGGATGTGGGTGAACGGGATGTACTCGGAGGAGTTTGAAATCCGTCGAGGGAGTCGGCAGGGTTGCCCACTATCGCCTTTACTTTTCACACTGTATATGGACCCTCTGATTCGTGATATTTGCTCGTGCTCGGCTATTAGTGGGGTGCGGATTGGGAATCAGGAATTTAAGGTGGTGGCCTTTGCCGATGATTTGCTAATAATGCTTACAAAGCCTTGGGAGTCGCTAGGTTTCCTTTTAGAGATATTCAAAGAATTTGGGTCATATTCAGGCTTTAAGTTAAACTATGACAAGTCTGAAGTGCTAGCTATCACTGCTGAAACTCGTAGAGCATGGCCGGGACAGTTCCCATTGAGATGGGTGGAGGAATCCATTTAGCTATTTGGGTATCCTTCTAGTAGCCTGGACTGAGGCGTTATACAGAATCAATATCCAACGGTTGGTGGACAAGACAAAACAGCAATTGGAGGCTTGGAGAACTTTGACATTGTCACTGTCTGGCCGCTTGTGCTTAATTCGCATGGTAATTCTCCCTAGGTGGTTATATGTGATGCAAACGTTGCCACTGCAATTACTAGCGAAGGATATTAGAGTGTTCTATCGCTTAGTTATGAAATTCTGCTGGGCGTATAAGAAAGCAAAAATTCGTATGCTGCTGCTATTGGGACGATGGAGCCAGGGAGGGTTGGGCTTACCTAACATCAAATACTATAATATCGCATGTCTATTAAGACATGTATGTGATTGGGTATTCTCTTCAGGTTACCATACACCTTTAGAACTAGAGGAAATTCTTTTTAGACCATACCAATTGATTTCTCTATTGTAGGGGGATAGATCCTCTCTACCACAGTTAATGGGAAGATCGGAACTCCTAGGCCCCTTACAGGAGGCCTGGAGATTCTTGGGGAAACATTTGGGAGGTGATCCGCAAGTGAGAGAACTTCTAACTATTAAGGGGAGCCCGAAGTTTCTACCTGGGATCGGGAACTCAGTGTTTAAACGCTGGGAGCAACGAGGGGGCAGTGGTGGATTGGACAGGTGAGCTTAGACCATTAGAACAGCTGATCCCCCATGAGTCAATAAGCTGGGGTGACACTTTGGCTACTGCCAACTGAAGCATTATATACATTCCTTAGACAAAGCGGCTCTTAATTATAAACTGGGTGGGAAGATTCAGACATTATTTGAGGAGACCTCAGAAGAGGCTCCTTCTATCTCCAGTCTTCAGAAGAGAATATGGTCTTTGGCACCTGGTAAAGATTTGACCCAGCTCAGGCGGAGATGGGAAGTGGATGTGGGATGTGATCTTGCCTCCTGGGACATTGCAGCTCACCTCAAGGGTATTTCACAAATAATTAACGGGGCGGGTTACAGAGAGTGTGCATATCGAGTTATACATAGAGCATACTTTTCACAGGTTCAGCTGTTTAGAGCGGGGGGAATTGATTCACCTACCTGCACGAAATGTAAATCATCTGACAATACGTTATACCATGGGTTATGTGGTTGTGATGTCATAAGATGTTTTTGGAAGCGGGTGGTGGCTTTTCTCTCCCTGTTGATGCCGAGTCGAGTACAAGTCACGCCCATTCAGGTGGTATTGGACTGTCCTGGCTCATTCAGGGGGCTTAAAGCGGACGAAATTATACTGTGTAGAAAGCTTTGTCTGATAGCATGGAAGTGTATTTTGCAAACGTGGACCTCACCGGACAGCCCTGAGTTTTGGCATTGGCGCAACCAGGTACACCAACTATTGACTTGGGAAGCGCAGGAGGCCAGAGGCTCTTTTAAACGAAAAGCTCGATTTCTTAGGATCTGGAGTCCTTATATAGCCAAACTCACGCAGCGAGGTAGAAGCCTAATCCTTAATAAATTATGATTGAAGATACTGAGTTCACTTTGATGCCCATAGAGTTTACCACAAGAGGGGGGAATGGGGGGGGGGGGATAGAAGGAGGGAGGAACCTAAGATAACACTTAAAGATGGACAAGGGTTTTGAATGTTCTAAAATTTGGTGCGTTTGAATTACAAGTAATTAGTGATGTCTGTGACAGTGATATTCGATCTTAAATAAAAACAGGGTGACACAGAAGTTCATGTAGCCATGGAAAAGTATGATCAGTGGTAGACTAACTGTGTTGATGTTAATCTCTGTACCATTGGGGATTGGAACCCCCGTTCACCAATAGGGGTTAAAGACGGGCATTAAATGAGCAGTTAAGTAAGGAGTGGAGGGGGGGTGGGGGGGGGGAAGTTAAAGTAAAAGTTTGATGACACTCTGTCCAAGTGTTTGTCACGGATTGATTTGATTTGTATTTTGTACATGTTTATTGACACTTATATATTGCATACTGTGCCATCAATAAAAAAAAGTTAAACCATAATTAAATAAAGTAGTAGAAGAAGGGTGACATGAGTGAAATGTGACACTTTAACTCGGATCACCCAAGATCTTTGGTTGCCCAAGTGGTACTCTGGACTCACACCCTCTCCCTGACCACAAAAATAGACCCTAATGGAAACAGGACCTCCTGATGCACCTGACACCCTCTCCCCCAACCCTCCCTGTAAAATTGGGAGGCAAGAGCAATGCTCACCTGCTCTTGTTTCTGACACTTCCATCATCCGAAATGATGGTGCCTGGCCCATAGCAGAGTGCCCTGACACACTGCTAGGAGGTCAGCCTTCCAAATGAGACAATGTTTCCAAATAAGTACATAAGTATTGACATACTGGGACAGACCGAAGGTCCGTCATGCCCAGCATCTTGTTTCCAACAGTGGCCAATCCAGGTCACAAGTACATGGCAAGATCCCAAAAAAGTGTAATACATTTGTACTTATCCCAGAAATAAGCAGTGTTTTTTCCCCAATTCCATTTTAATAATGGTCTATGGACTTTTTGTTTAGGAAGCTAGCCAAACCTTTTTTTAAACCCCGCTAAGCTAACTGCTTTTACTACATTCTCTGGCAACAAATTCCAGAGTTTAATTACATGTTGAGTGAAGAAAAGTTTTCTCTGATTAGTTTTAAATTTACTACTTTGTAGCTTTATTGCGTGCCCCCTAGTCCTAGTATTTTTGGAAAGAGTAAACAACCAATACACGTCTACCCGTTCCACTCCACTCACTATTTTATAGACTTCTATCATATCTCCCCTCAGCCATTTTTTCTCCAATCTGAAGAGCCCTATCTGCTTTAGCCTTTCCTCATAGCGAAGTCGTCCCATCCCTTTTATCATTTGCGTACCTTTTCTAATTCCACTATATCTTTTTTGAGATGTGGTGACCAGAATTGAACGAAGGCAAAAAAGGAGGTAAAAAATCCTCACGACACCGTGAAGATGAAACAAAAAAGTGAGGAGAATGGATGAGGATACCAACTGTTTTATATTTATTCACTTAAAAAATTCACTTAAAAAATTACATGTGCATAAACAGCGACCCGACACGGCCGTGTTTCGGCACAATGGCCTGCTTCAGGGGTCTTTATAACCTTGAATGATGTAGTTTAGAATGTTTGTTCCAAGGGAAATAACAGGAAACAAATCTCTCTGGTCTCCTCTCTTCAAAAATAATATATATGAGATATATATATTTTTTTAAAAACGAGCATCTAAATACTCCTCTCCTAAGAGTTATCGGCAAATTGTGAAAAAGCTGAAAAAGCTTTTTCACAATTTGCCGATAACTCTTAGGAGAGGAGTATTTAGATGCTCGTTTTTAAAAAAATATATATATCTCATATATATTATTTTTGAAGAGAGGAGACCAGAGAGATTTGTTTCCTGTTATTTCCCTTGGAACAAACATTCTAAACTACATCATTCAAGGTTATAAAGACCCCTGAAGCAGGCCATTGTGCCGAAACACGGCCGTGTCGGGTCGCTGTTTATGCACATGTAATTTTTTAAGTGAATTTTTTAAGTGAATAAATATAAAACAGTTGGTATCCTCATCCATTCTCCTCACTTTTTTGTTTCATCAGACCAGAATTGAACACAATATTCGAGGTGCAGTCGCACCATGGTGCGATACAAAGGCATTATAACATCCACATTTTTGTTTTCCATTCTTTTCCTAATAATACCTAACATTCTATTTGCTTTCTTAGCTGCCGCTGCACACTGAGCAGAGGGTTTCGACGTATCATCAACGATGACGCCTAGATCCCTTTCCTGGTCAGTGACTTCTAATGTGGAACCTTGTATTATGTAGCTATAATTCAGGTTCCTCTTTCCCACATGCATCACTTTTCACTTGCTCACATTAAACATCACCTGCCATTTAGATGCCCAGTTTCCTTTGTTATTTGGCAGACTGATCCCTAGTGACATCACCAAGTGGAAATTACTCTGGCATCCCAACTTGTACGGGTGGTTGGGGGTGGTTCAAAGGGGGAGTGGGGAATCAAGGGTCCAATTGGACCACCAGGGTCGATTTTGGGGGGTCAGAAGGTTTGGGGTCTGGGTCCTATTTGGCCACTAGGGAAATTGTGGGGTGGGATAAGGGCTACGGGCTGGATGCAAAGGTTGGAGAGTTTGTTATGCCTGTTTTTTTTATTTAAGGTCTCCCTTCCTGTCAGTGTGTGATCCAATCTATGATCACACACTGTCAGAAAGGGAGATATTTAACTCTGGATGCAGCAAACAACTGCATATTACCACCACGGTATACACTGTGTTTAATTCAGGGTTTTGTTTTTTTTAATTATTTTTGTAAATGTTCTCAAATGCTGTTCATTGAAGCTTAGCACAGTGTTCTAATGCAATTACAATGATTGATCTTACTTTTTTAATGTGATCTAGTAGTATGTTTTTTTTATCTGCTTAGTTTAGTCGGAATATAAATAAAATAAATGGTTACTGCATCAAGGCCTCATTTGTATAGCCATTTCTGAATCCATCCTTCCTCCCTTCCTAGTTTTGTGCATTTCTATGTTCTTGAGATTATCTCTCTTGTTGAAATCCTGATATAGTATGTGAAGTTACCAGTGCTGTCTTTATTCAGGTTAGTGAAACTGAATCGGTGCTGTCAGGTGTAGCCTTTTCTTCTAATGAAGTGATTTTTTTTTTTTAGTTTACATGCAGAAAGGTAAAAATGTTATGGCTAGCAGTGTTTGTAGAGAGCTCCCTCCCAATCACCATTAAGCTCATTGATGCAAACGATGCTATAGAAATCAGTTTGTTGCCTTGATGTGAATCGGAACTGGGAAACTTGCATTATGGTACTTCACAAGTCTCATTTATTTTTGTTTTCTGCAGTAGCACATGCTACCAGCACTTGCACAGCTGTGCAGAGGTTGTTTCAGGAATTTTGCTATAGCTTTGCAGATGTTCCGAGAAGCTCATGCCAATTCATTATGAACGTGCTAGGTAAAACAAGCAGAAGGTTGGGGGTTCCAGTCAGTTTCAGGAACTTAATTATACATATTGGCACCACGTTTCTTTCAACCACCAAGCTGCATTTCCCCACAGTATTCTTTAAACTAAGTTGATTGATATGATGAAATGGGAGATGTGCTGTGCTTTGCCTCTGGTAAACTGAAATACTCATTTCCAACAAAGCATGTGGAGACGTGCAGCTAGACAAATTGCAGGAGTCTGCCTTGTAGAGGCTCTAAGTTTGCAAATACCAGTGCTATATACTGACCAAGTAACATACTGATGTGTAATAGTGAATGGCTTGAATTGCATGTAAGTTATAGGGTGTTTGTAGTTTTTCAAATATACAACGAAGCACTTTATAACCTATCATTATTTGACAAAAATCATGAGCTTAGGACTGGCCATTGTCTGGAATAAGCTCTGTCGCAGTCATTCTGGATCTAAAATGTTCTCTTGTTTGAGTGAAGGACGTCTTGGAAATTAATTTATTTTATTTTAAATAGGAGAAATCTCCCAGGCGACCGGCAGCGAGCTTTGGAAATTATGCTACCTCTGGTACAATGTGAAGAACAGGTTGCTTCGGATATGTTCTGCCTTGTAGGGCGAATCTACAAGGATATGTTTTTGGACTCTGGCTTTACAGATACAGAGAGCCGGGACAATGGGGCTTCCTGGTACGTAAGAATGGTGTTCAATGTTTATGAAGAGTTTGTCCCATATAGACACACTTGAAATTACAGTGCATGTATACAATGCATTTATTCTCCGAGGACAAGCAGGCTGCTTGTTCTCACGACTGGGTTGACGTCCATGGCAGCCCCTCAAACCCGGAGTAAAAATGTCGCGGGAGGTCCCGCACGCAGGGCACACCCACCGCGCATGCACAGCTGTCTTCCCGCCCGTGCGCGACCGTTCCCGCTCAGTTTTTTGCTTTCCGCAGTGGAGAGAGACACGTTTTCGTCCCTCTCCGTGTCAGCCCCGGAAAACTGGTTTGCGGCCTAGTCTGCGCTTTTACTTTTCTTTTTTCTTGTTGTTGCGCGTTTGCTCCCCTTTAAAAAAAAAAAAAGATTTGTTTTTCCTTCCTCTCGTCGAGTTTAGTCACGGGGTCGCCTCGTCACGGCTGTTTCTGTCATTCTTTTTTTGGTGTGCTTTTCACCGCCACCATCGACGATTTTGATCTCGCCGACGCGATTTTTCCGTCGATGTCCGCGAAGGTCCCGAGCGGATTCAAAAAGTGTGGTCAGTGCGGCCGGCAGATCTCGCAGACCGATCCTCACGCTTGGTGCCTCCAGTGCCTCGGCCCGGAGCATAATTCCAAGGCGTGCACCTTGTGTCTTGGCTTGCGGAAGCGGACACAGGTGGCGAGGCAAGTTCTTCGGGACCGTCTTTTTGGAACTTGCGCCCGCCCTTCGACGTTGACCTCGACGACATCGGTGTCGACGGCCGGGTCTTCGGTACCGATGTCGACGTCTTCGGCGCCGACTATGGCATCGACCCCAGGAGCACAGGTTTCCTTGGCCCGATGACCTGCCAGCGGCGGTGAGCGGCTGCGTGGGCAGTCCGCCCCAGCCACTCCCGCTGCTCAGGGCCATCGGGACCGAACCCTGTCGGATCCGATGCCTAGAGGCCGTGGAGACTCCACCTCCTCCTCGTCTATGCCGCAGACCGCCGATGACGGACATCGGAAGAAAGCTGCCAAGAAGCACCGTCATCGGTCGCCCACGGCGCATGGGACTTGCAGCTCCGGGGCGTCGAGAGAAGACTCGACCCCCAGGAAGCGGCAGCGCCGGGAGGAGCGCTCCCCCTCTGTCGAAGAGGTGTCGATGCGCAGGTCGTCGGGTACCTCGGTACCGTCTCCTGGACCCGGGCAGCTTCCAGCACCGATGGCCGCACCGGCCCCTCTGCCTCTCCCGACAGCGGGCCTAGACGAGTGCCTCCGAGCCATCCTTCCGGGGATCCTGGAAGGGCTGATGCGCCAGGCTTTGCCGGCACCGGGGGTGCTTGCGCCCTCAGTGCCATTGATGGAGGCGCCAGTGGGCTCTGGTCTGGTGATGAGGTCTTCGACGCCGGCGCCGCTTGCGGCACCGGTCTTGATCGCCACAGGTGGAATCCCCATCGACGTCGATGGAGGGAGCTTCGTCCCCGCCGGCGCGGGAGTCCACCTCTCGACACCCTCATCGAGGACGTGGTTCCTCGCAGTCAAGGTGGGCCCGGTTGCGGTCTGAGCTGAGAGAGCTCATGTCCGACACCGAGGAGGAGGCCTCCTGGGGGAGGAGGAGGACCCCAGATATTTCTCCTCCGAGGAGTCTGTGGGCCTTCCCTCCGACCCCACACCTTCACCGGAGAGGAAGCTCTCGCCACCTGAGAGCCTTTCCTTCGCCTCTTTTGTTCGGGACATGTCTATCAGCATTCCCTTCCCAGTGGTTACTGTGGATGAGCCGAGGGCGGAGATGCTCGAAGTTCTCGACTATCCATCACCACCTAGAGAGTCTTCCACGGTACCGTTGCACAATGTCCTCAAAGAGACACTGCTTCAGAACTGGTTGAAGCCATTATCTAATCCCACCATTCCCAAGAAAGCAGAGTCCCAATACAGAATCCACTCAGACCCGGAGTTGATGCGGCCTCAACTGCCTCATGACTCAGCGATCGTGGACTCTGCTCTCAAGAGAGCACGGAGTTCGAGGGATACCGTCTCTGCGCCCCCTGGGCGGGAATCTCGCACTCTGGACTCGTTTGGGAGGAAGGCCTACCATTCTTCCATGCTCGTGACCAGAATACAATCATACCAGCTCTACACGAGCATCCACATGTGGAACAATGTGCGGCAACTGGCGGACCTGGTTGACAAACTCCCCCTGGAGCAGTCCAGGCCTTTTCAGGAGGTGGTCAGGCAGCTGAAGGCATGCAGAAAATTCCTGTCCAGGGTATCTATGACACCTGTGATGTGGCATTCAGAGCTGTGGCCCAAGGTATAGTGATGCGCAGACTCTCCTGGCTGCGTGCCTCTGACCTGGACAAACCTCACCCAGCAGCGGCTGGCGGATGTCCCTTGCCGGGGGGATAACATTTTTGGCGAGAAGGTCGAGCAGTTGGTGGACCAACTACACCAGCGGGAAACCGCGCTCGACAAGCTCTCCCACCGGGCGCCTTCAGCATCCACCTCCGCAGGTGGATGTTTTTCCCGGGCCCGGCAGGCTGCACCCTACGCCTACAGCAAGTGTAGGTACACCCAGCCGGCCAGAAGGCTTCCTCATGCACAGGGACAGTCCCAGCTCGCTCGTTCCCGTCAACGGCGTGCGCCTAAGCAGCCCCCTGCGCTTCCACAGCAAAATCAGGGGACGAGCTTTTGACTGGATCCATGGGAACATAGCCGCCATCAAAGTAGCCGTGCCGGACGGCCTGCCGGTTGGGGGGAGGTTGAAACTTTTTCACCAAAGGTGGCCTCTCTTAACCTCCGACCAGTGGATTCTCCAAATAGTACGGTGCGGGTACACCCTGAATTTGGTCTCCACCCCACCAAATTGTCCACCGGGAGCTCAATCCTTCAGCTCCCATCACAAGCAGGTACTTGCAGAGGAACTCTCCGCCCTTCTCAGTGCCAATGCGGTCGAGCCCGTGCCACCCGGGCAGGAAGGGCAGGGATTCTATTCCAGGTACTTCCTTGTGGAGAAGAAAACAGGGGGGATGCGTCCCATCCTAGACCTGAGAGGCCTGAACATGTATCTGGTGCGGGAAAAATTCAGGATGCTTTCCTTGGGCACCCTTCTCCCCATGATTCAGAAAGACGATTGGCTATGTTCCCTGGATTTAAAGGATGCTTATACTCACATACCGATACTGCCAGCTCACAGACAGTATCTGCGATTCCGTCTGGGGGCACGTCACTTTCAGTATTGTGTGCTGCCCTTTGGGCTCGCCTCTGCACCACGGGTGTTCACGAAGTGTCTCGTGGTGGTAGCGGCGTACCTACGCAAGCTGGGGGTGCACGTGTTCCCGTATCTCGATGATTGGCTGGTGAAGAGCACCTCAGAGGCAGCAGCTCTTCGGTCCATGCAGTGCACTATTTACTTCTGGAGCTGCTGGGGTTTGTGATAAATTACCCGAAGTCCCATCTCCAGCCAGTCCAATCTCTGGAATTCATAGGAGCTCTGCTGAATTCACAGATGGCTCAGGCCTATCTTCCCGAGGCGAGAGCTCAGAATCTTCTGTCCCTCGCTTCCCAGACCAGAGCGTCTCAGCAGATCACAGCTCGGCAGATGTTGAGACTCCTGGGCCATATGGCCTCTACAGTTCATGTGACTCCCATGGCTCATCTTCACATGAGATCAGCTCAATGGACCCTAGCTTCCCAGTGGTGTCAAGCCACCGGGAATCTAGAAGATGTCATCCGCCTGTCCATCAGTTGCCGCAATTCGCTGCGCTGGTGGACAATTTGGACCAATTTGACCCTGGGACGCCCATTCCAAATTACTCAGCCCACAAAAGTGCTGACAACGGATGCATCTCGCCTGGGGTGGGGAGCTCATGTCGATGGGCTCCACACCCAGGGGGTGTGGTCCCCCCCAGGAACAAGATCTTCAAATCAACCTCCTGGAGCTCCGAGTGGTCTGGAACGCACTGAAGGCCTTCAGGGATCGGCTGTCCTACCAAATTATCCAAATTCGGACAGACAATCAGGTTGCAATGTATTACATCAACAAGCAGGGGGGCACCGGATCTCGCCCTCTGTGTCAGGAAGCCGTCAGGATGTGGCGTTGGGCACGCCAGTATGGCATGCTTCTCCAAGCCACATACCTGACAGGCGTAAACAACAGTCTGGCCGACAGGCTGAGCAGATTCATGCAACAGCACGAGTGGTCGCTCCATTCCAGAGTCGTACGCAAGATCTTACGAGTGTGGGGCACTCCCTTGGTGGACCTTTTCGCCTCCCAGACCAATCACAAGCTGCCTCAGTTCTGTTCCAGACTTAGGACGCACGGCAGACTGGCGTCGGATGCCTTTCTCCTCCATTGGGGGACGGATCTCCTGTACGCTTATCCTCCCATACCTTTGGTGGAGAAGACCTTACTGATGCTCAAGCAAGACCGCGGCACCATGATTCTGATCACGCCTTTTTGGCCCTGTCAGATCTGGTTCCCTCTTCTTCTGGAGTTGTCCTCCGAAGAACCGTGGAGATTGGAGTGTTTTCCGACTCTCAATTCGCAGAATGACGGAGCGCTTCTGCACCCCAACCTTCAGTCTCTGTCTCTCATGGCCTGGATGTTGAGGGCGTAGATTTTGCTTCATTGGGTCTGTCTGAGGGAGTCTCTCGTGTCTTGCTTGCCTCTAGAAAGGATTCCACTAAAAAGAGTTACTTTTTCAAGTGGAGGAGGTTTGTCGTTTGGTGTGAGAGCAAGGCCCTAGAACCTCGTTCTTGTCCTGGGCAGAACCTGCTTGAATACCTTCTACACTTATCAGAGTCTGGTCTCAAGACCAACTCAGTAAGGAATCACCTTAGTGCAATTAGTGCTTACCATTATCGTTTAGAGGGTAAAGACATCTCTGGAGAGCCTTTAGTCGTTCGATTCATGAGAGGCTTGCTTTTGTCAAAGCCCCCTGTCAAGCCTCCTGCAGTGTCATGGGATCTCAACGTTGTCCTCACCCAGCTGATGAAACCTCCTTTTGAGCCACTGAATTCATGCCATCTGAAGTACTTGACCTGGAAGGTCATTTTCTTGGTGGCAGTTACTTTAGCTCGTAGAGTCAGTGAGCTGCAGGCCCTGGTAGCTCATGCTCCTTATACAAAATTTCATCATAACAGAGTAGTCCTCCGCACTCAAGTTCCTGCCGAAGGTGGTGTCGGAGTTCCATCTTAACCAGTCAATTGTCTTGCCAACATTCTTTCCCAGACCGCATACCCGCCCTGCTGAACGTCAGTTGCACACATTGGACTGCAAGCGAGCACTGGCCTTCTACCTGGAGCGGACACAGCCCCACAGACAGTCCGCCCAATTGTTTGTTTCTTTTGACCCTAACAGGAAGTGGGTCACTGTCGGGAAACGCACCATCTCCAATTGGTTAGCAGATTGCATTTCCTTCACTTATGCCCAGGGTGGGCTGACTCTTGAGGGTCATGTCACGGCTCACAATGTTAGAGCCATGGCTGCGTCAGTGGCCCACTTGAAGTCAGCCACTATTGAAGAGATTTGCAAGGCTGCGACGTGGTCATCTGTCCACACATTCACATCACATTACTGCCTCCAGCAGGATACCCGACGTGACAGTCTGTTTGGGCAGTCGGTGCTGCAGAATCTGTTTGGGGTTTGAATCCAACTCCACCCTCCAGGACCCGATTTTATTCTGTTCAGGCTGCACTCTCAGTTAATTGTTTTCGTAGGTCAATGTCTGTTATGCCCTCGCCGTTGCGAGGTTCAGTTGACCTGGTTTCTTGTTTTGAGTGAGCCTGAGAGCTAGGGATACCCCACTCGTGAGAACAAGCAGCCTACTTGTCCTCGGAGAAAGCGAATGATACATACCTGTAGCAGGTGTTCTCCGAGGACAGTAGGCTGATTGTTCTCACCTACCCTCCCTCCTCCCCTTTGGAGTTGCGTTTTTTCCTCAATTCTTTGCTTGTCATTCAACTGAGCGGGAACAGTCTCGCACGGGCGGGAAGACAGACGCGCATGCGCGGTGGGCATGCCTTGCGTGCGGGACCTCCCGCGAGATTTTTACTCCGGGTTTGAGGGGCTGCCGTGGACGTCAACCCAGTCGTGAGAACGATCAGCCTGCTGTCCTCAGAGAACACCTCTGTATCATTCGCTTTCTGAGAGAGAGAGGTTCTGTGAACTTTTTCTGTCTTTTGAAATTCCAAAAATCAAGACCTGTTTTTGCTATTCATTTCCATCATAAACCTGGAGTTGTGTTCTGTGTGCCAGGATAGTATAAATATAATTCTTCAGTACAACAAAAATGACTTCTTATGGGATATAAACTGATCTAGAACACTATTTTCAGTTGCTAAGGCTCGTTCTTTTCACATACTTAATTCATTCTTTAACCAAATTCAGCTTATAAATTTCATTTAAAGCAAAAATCTGATTCAGTGAGGATTGAATAATGAGAGATTGATGTGTTGCATTTTGATTTGATTACTTATTCTTCAAGAACAAGCAGGATAGAAAAAAAATTTTCACAGATGGGTGACTTTGAGTAGAGCTTCCTTGAGGACTTTTCTTGGGCACTAATGAAGAGCTTTTGAGAGTGCTGTACCATTCGTGTGCCTGCCACCTGGGACCATGTTAGTGTATCATATTCTGTGGAGCTGAACGGATACATTTTTAGTCGCAGCTGCCTCTGTGCTTTTTTTTGTTCAAAATTCAAAGAGTTATGTGGCACTCTAACCGATAATTTTCTCATGCACCCCAAACCCACTCTAGTCTGTTGCAGGAAGGTCAGTTATCTCCTACAGTCCTATGTCATAGAATTTTAATGCCTCTCTACAAAAAGAAACGAGGCTTCTAGTCTAGGTAATTCCTGATTCCTAAGAAAACAGTAGGCCTGTGCTACATCGTGGACCTTAGGGATCTAAACCACTTCCTCTGCAAAGAGAAATTTTAAAATGCATACTCCCCTTCGTTCTATCTTTTCTGAAGAAGGGACAGTGGCTGTGCACTCTGGGTTCTCAGGTGCAAATGCTAAAATCCCAATCCATAACCATGGCAGGTGGTATCTCTAGTTTCAACTCTGCAAGGACCACTATCAGTACAAGGTTCTCCATTTCAACAGTACATTGGCCACCAGAGTTGTCCCAAAATGCTTTGGCCTGGTTTATGAAGATGTCCTGTTGCAACTACTTTTTTCTCTTCCTTTGGCTTCTGGCAGCATAATAGGAGAACCTTACAGTACTACTCAGGAAAGAGACAATTCACCTGCTCCGGAGTCTGGGCTTTTTTGGTAAACTTTCAGAAGTCAAACTTGCATCTTGCAAACAGACGGTCATTCATAGGGCCTATTCCTGACACAATTCAAGCATGAACATTTCCGTTACCAAACAGAATATACCCATTTCCTGGACAATGGGCAATAAATGAGTAGCTGAGCAACCCTTGGTCTGGGAGTTGCTGACTTGTGTGCCTGACTCAGTCCTGGTTGTTGATGGAGAAAAAAAATTGCTTTTCAGGGCATGTCTCCAAATGGATTAGTTTTGTGCATACCAAGACAGTAATGGACTTGGCTTCTAAGCAGGGTATGTGGAGTGTGATCTCAGTCTCTCAAATTTACTGTTAATGATCATTATAGTACTTGAATCATGCCAAAGAGAGCTTCCTTCTGGAGTTTATAAGATGTAATTTGTACTGGCAACCTATCAAGGTGTGTTGAAGCTACTTTTAATCAAGCCTGTGGGTTCCAGTAGGATGGGTAATATTTCTGTATCTTTCTGCCACATTGTATTTGTCTCTGATCTTCACCCTCTCGATTTAATTCGCAGAATAATTGCTTGTAACTGATATGTATGATCAATGCTGTTCTAATGTTTTTCTCCCTTACCATTATGTCCTATTCTCTTGCATTCAGCTTTTTATCAATCAGGGAATATTTAAGAGGATCATAATCTCTTCATTCTCCATAATTCTTTTAAGGTTGTGATCCTTATTCTTTTTTGGTATAGTAGTGCATGAGATATGCCACTTTACTGTGCCTTTATATAAAGAAATTTTCTGCCATGAGAATTTTGCAGCCAGGTACGAGGTGATTGTTTCCAGCTTTTTCTTTCAAAATGTACAGTTGTCTGTTTTCCAGTTTTTTCTCTATTTGCTGTGAACCATCTTGCCTGTAATTTCTCCTGGGCTGCAATTATCAATCTCATCTTTAGGTTTCATTTCACCTCTCATTAGCCATTCATGTGTCCAGGTTTGGTCAATGTATGCCTCATGAAGGTAAAGCTTTGTATTTTCCAATCTATTTATGCATTTTCCACTTGTTTTTCCTTGTTTACTGATTTAATTCTTTGTCTTCTGCAAATTCTTTTGCTTGCATCTTTCTCTGCTCTGGTGGATTTTCATTCATTCATTCATTCATTCATTCATTCTTATTGGAATGCTTGTCTAGGTTTATGGAGATGGACTCTGTTTACTTTCATGCTTCCTTGCTTTTTGTGTATTTGTGCCTGCTGATGCTGTTAAGTAGTCCTGGAAGCCAATGATGGCAGCATATGTGTCATGTGTTTTTATGAGGCCCATTCCTTCCTCAACTCTAGGACTTCACAGTCTCGGTACACACGGATTCTTATAAATGACTGTATGAGAATAGAGGATTTTTCTTGTTCATACTATCCAAAGCTGTATGAGAGTTTAGGCATTACAAATTGATTGATAGCTTGTCCCCTTATTCCAAGATGTTAAAGCACTTTTCGATATCAATTTTTATCTTCTGTAATCTTTACTGATCTTCTCTCTAAGTAATTTGTTGGATTTTTTTTATCCTTCCTCTACTTCTAGATATTTATGTATACCTTCCTGTTCAAATTCCTTTGTCATCCGTTAAGTCATCCTGATAGCACTGGAGAAGCTTTTCACTACACAGTGTTGTTCTGCTAGGTGTTGATAACTGGGATTATAGAGCTTCAAGTCTCTTACCAAATTTAAAGTATGATGTTACCTCTGGAGTTTTATTTTCTTCGAGGACAAGCGGGCCTATTTTCACAAGTGGGTGATGCTGACCGCGTCACCCAGTCTGGGACTTAAGACAAGCATAAGTAGAGCTTTGTGGAGCGCGAGTGCCTTCCCACTGCTGCGAGAACGCAGTGAGCTCAGTTCTTTTTTCACCACAGTGAGTAGAGGGGGTGTTGGTTTTTTTTTTTACAGTCTTCTCACATTGCTCGGTCCAAAGAGCTTCTTTTTGTGCCTTCCGGCATTTTTTGGCCTTTATTGTGTTCCCGTTTGTAGAACCCCCCTCTTATTTATTCCTTTATAGTTTCTTTGTTTTCCCACGGTTTTAAGTTTCCTTGTTTTCCTGTTGTCACATGGAGGAGCCTTGATGGCAAGCTTCGGGCTATAGCCAAGAAGCATCGTCATCGACTGCCCTCGATGCATGGTGCTAGGAGCTCTGGGGTGTCAAGGGTATCGGCACCTGAGAAGCGTCAGCGCTGGGAGGATCACTCCCCCCCCCCCCCCCAATACAGGAAGTGCCAATATGTCAGTCTCCCAGCAACTGAGATCCAGCTCCTGTATTGACCCTAGCAGTTCTGCAACCTGCCCTGAGCCGGCAGCCCAGCCTTTCCTGGTGGTGGCCCTCGATGGGTGCATCCTGGCCTTGCTCCCTGATCTCCTGGATGACCTATTGCAACGGTGTGCATCAGCATTGGGGGTGCTTGCACCTACCCTTCCTCTTGTTGTGGCTCTGCTTGGCCCTCAGCCTGCAGTGCGGCCTCTCACACAGATGTGTGCAGCCCCGGTGTTGACTGCCACCCAAACCGGCACTCCTTGACATCGGTGGAAGAAGCTTCACCGGAGTCAAGGCGTGAACCGGCTCCTCAACGCCATTCTAGAGGACATAGCTCCTCCATGTTGAGCCAATAGCAGGGAAAGCATAAGTTGAGTTTTTAACACCAATATATGATATAGCCGAATGTCATAAGCAAAAGAAATGAAAATACAAAAAGATTTAAGTAGTCATAGCTAAGAGAGCAAGTTATAAACTAAAATTGGAGAAAAGGGCAAACCCTTTGGTACTTTGCACACAAGAGGCTGAGCCTTTGAAAACAAACTTCAAGAAAACCACATGTGAATGATTCAACGAATATGATATAAAGTAACTAATACTGAAGCATTTAATCTTAAGCTTTGCTATCACTGGTGGACAATAGCAATCACAACAAAACCAACACAATAGCAGCATTTTTTTTGCTAAATAACTATTTTGTGTAACATTAACATCTCAACAAATTATATTATTTTCATCCTCCCTTTCCACCCCACCCAGTTCTAATAATAATAACATTTTAAGATGCTACAGCTGTCTGGCGTTATTAATTTAACAGAAGGCTTTGGGCTGTTGGCTGTAGTTTGGACCAAAGATGTTCCCAACATCTTTAAAAATCCCTCCCTTTCGCAGAGGCAATATCTGAAATGCCTATCCTTTCTATAGAAAGTAATGAAATAATTTGTGAGTGCCAGCTAGGTTATGATGGGTGGGATATCACACGTTTGGCTATTAACACTGATCTGTGGAAGAACTCCACCAGGCCTGGTAGTCTAGGCGCTGTTAAGTTATAATCCTCAAACAAAAGCATAGGTGCCAAGTGTACCACATGCCTCCATTGGGCCATTGTCTCCTGCATTATTTTCACCCAGAACAGGTACACCTCTGGAAATTCCAAAACATATGTCCCAACATTGCAGTGGTATAGTTGCATTTTGGACATACCGCTGATGCTGCAAATGTCGCCTATCAGGTAAGACATATGCCTGTAAAACAAATTTAGATTGCATCTCCCATAATCTTGCATCTGGTGTGCAACGATACATTTTTTAGAGGGGTTTATTGAATTTGCATCGCTAGGATAGCAGCCTTGTAGGTCTGCCAACCTCGACCAGCCAATTTGTCGTAACATCCTCTGTAGTTTCTTGCAAGTAGCTGTGGTGATATGCCATGGGCACTCGATTTTGGGAGTTCAATGTGAAGGCTTAATTTAGCGAGTACTGCACATCCTCACATAAAACTGTCCAAGGAAGGCTCTCTTTACATAGTGACAAAGATGTAAGTAGGCAAATTGGTCCGAGGGTGAGAGGGAGTATTTCCTCTGTAAGTCGACAAAAGGCTGGAGTGAGCCACCCTCCAATAACAGTTGGGAAAGATAGCGTATTCCCTTCGATCTCCATCTTGCAAAAACTGACGAGTCAGCGCCAAGTGGAAAGTCAGGGTTATGCTGAACGGCCAAGTAGGGAGTCATTGCTTTCTGAGAAGTTCCGAGAGAAGAGAACATTTTTCTGGTAAGTGAACACTATTTTGCTTTGTGCTTTGGGAACTTAAAGATTGGGGTTTAAAGGAGGAATTGTAGGTTAGTATTAGGCAAAATAAAAATATAAAAAGCAAATTTTATCAGCTAATCTCCATAGTCTTTTCCACTTAGTTTTAAAAACTTTGTACCACAGCATTAATAGAATCTAACAGACACTGCAGGATCTAGTTTAGTCTGCCCACCCACCCCTAGGACAACTCTTCATTTATAGTCAGTTATTGTAATTAGGGTAACAAGCAAGGAGTGCTCTTACAGTTTTAAATACATTTCATTACCATCTAAGAAGGAAACACTAAATAAATCATACAATATACTATATAAACTAAAAGACACTTTTATATTTGACTAATATCTTTAATACTGTAGCAAGTTTTAAATTATTGAAAAACTCAAAAACACTTAAGATGGAGTCAGCAGTCCAGCAGCGAGAGGGGTGCTATCCAGTCGTTTGCATTGAGTGTCACATGTATGATTATTTCCCAGTTGGTGAGATGTCTTATGTGTGTGCCTGATGCAAAGAGCTCCTAGCTCTCAGGGAACGTATCTGTTCTCTTGAGGCTACAGTAGCAGACTTGGTGGAGCTGAGGGAGACAGAGAGGAACACAGAGGAGACCTACAGGAATGTTGTAGAGAAGTCCCACCTCTGGTAGCCCTTGTGCTACCTTGGAGGAGGGAGGTCTCCTAGAAGGAGAGCATCACCCTGGTGAAGTAGGAGGTTCTCCTGTAGCCAGGACCTGCCCACCAGGGGATGTACTATCCTCTCGCACCGAGGATGTGTCTCCAAGTGCTGCCCAGGAAGGAAAGGTTAGGACAGCTGTTGTAGTTGGTGATTTGATCATTAAGCATATAGATAGCTGGGTGGCTGGTGGACGTGAGGATTGCCTGGTGACTTGCCTGCCTGGTGCGAAGGTGGCGGACCTCACGCGTCACCTAGATAGGATTTTAGGTAGTGCTGGGGAGGAGTCAGCTGTCTTGGTACATGTGGGTACCAATGACATAGGAAAATGTGGGAGAGAGGTTGTGGAAGCCAAATTTAGGCTCTTAGGTAGAAAGCTCAAATCCAGATCCTCTAGGATAGCATTTTCCGAAATGCTACCTGTTCCAAGCGCAGGGCCCAAGAGACAAGCAGAGCTCTGGAGTCTCAATGCGTGGATGAGACGATGGTGCAGGGAGGAGGGTTTTAGATTTGTTAGGAACTGGGCAACATACTGGGGAAGGGAGAGCCTATTCCGAAAGGATGGGCTCCACTGTAACCAGGGTGGGATCAGGCTGCTGGCATCGGCATTTAAAAAGGAGATAGAGCAGCTTTGTCATGATTGTGGCCGTGACCTCCCCCAGACTTACCTTATTTCTGAGGGTCAGCTTCTGTGCTGGCTTCTGTTTCCTCTGTCTGTCCTTTCTGAGCTAGCTCTGCCTCTCTGTGCTGGCTGCTTCCAGCAGCATGACTCTAATTGCTTCACTATACGGCAGCTGTGTGGGTTAAGCCTCTCTGGGTTTGTGTGCTGGCTGCTTGTGTCTGGTAGTTGTGACATCACCAGGCAGGGCCTTGATAAGGAGGTGGTGTTCTTCCCTTCAGGGCCTTTGCAACGTTTGCGTCTTGCTTTAGGTCCAGGTTAGTGTTAGTGCAGTGTGCACTTCTGTCTTGTGTTTAGCTTCCCTGCTTTTCCCTTGTGGCTCCCCTGCTTTCCATTCTGTGTCTGGTGCTTTGGAAGCATTTCTGGTAGTTTGGTGCTTAGAAGTACCTTGGTTAGTTTAGTGTCGTAGAGCCCTGCTGTAGCTTGGTGCTTAGTAGCACCTGTGTTAGTTTATGAGTTTAGGTTCCCTGCTTTCTCCCTGTGGCTCCCCTGTTGTCCCCTGGTTAGTTTAATGCTGTGGAACACTGCTGTAGCCTGGTGCTTAGTAGCACCTGTGTTAGTTTGTGTGTTTAGGTTCCTTGCTCTTTCCCTGTGGCTCCCCTGCTTACCCTAGTGGTGCTATTAGTAGCACTTCGGTTAGTATAGGGCTTAGGAAGTCCTTTTGTTAGTTCAGTGCTTTGGAGCACTTTTGTTGGTTTCTGTTGGGAGCACCCGTGTTAGTTCAGTACCTAGGAGCGCTCCTGGTTCAGGCTTGTTCTAGTATCCTGGTCCTGGTGTTATCCTGTATCCAGTAAGTCCTTACTGGCCACTCGAACTCAGGAGCTCAACTCCTGGGGGGCCAGTGGCTAAGTGCAGGTGAAGCTGTGCGGACCAGTCCGGTGTACTCCAGTCCAGAGTGTTCTGGTCCTGTGTGCTCCAGTGTGGTGTGTTCCAGTCCAGTAAGAACCAGTCCAGTGGGTTCCGGTCCAGTGTGTTCCAGTCCAGTGCAGACCAGTCCTGTGTATTCCAGTCCGTGTGTTCCGGCTCGCTGGGCGGTGCCTGCAGTCCTTGCCTGTGCCGGTGTGCTAGCCCAATGTTGTTGATTGGTTTTGCCTGCTGCTGTCGCTTCTCGTCAGCAGCCCAAGGGCTCACGTTTGCTCCAGAGCCCGTCCCCGTGGGCTCTGAACCTGAGAACCTGACAAGCTTTTAAACTAGAAATGGGGGGAAGGCCGGCAGTCGCTCAAAAGCGCATGGTTCGGGATAAGGTATCTTTCAAAGATATCACCAAAACAGGGAAGATAGAGTATCCTGATAGGTTGCAAAAGAGACCATAGTAGATCAGGTGTCCCTAAATAAAAATAAAAATCAGACAAAAGATGGCAAATCAGTACTGTCAAGTACTAAGCATGATGTAAATAGGAGCAACAAACACAGTTTGAAATGTCTGCATGCGAATGCCAGGGGCCTAAGAAATAAGATGGGAGAGTTAGAATATATTGCATTAAATGAAAAATTAGATATAATAGGCATCTCTGAGACCTGGTGGAAGGAGCTAACCAGTGGAACACTGTCATGCCGGGGTACAAATTATATCGTAGTGATAAGGTGGATCGAATTGGTGGAGGGGTAGCATTGTATATTAACGAAAGCCTTGAATCAAATAGATTGAAAATTCTGCAGCAAGCAAAACACTTCCTGGAATCACTGTGGATTGAAATTCCATGTGTAAAGGGGAAAAGGATAATGATAGGAGTGTACTACCATCCGCCTGGCCAGGATGAACAGACGGATGCAGAAATGTTAAAGGAAATTAGGGACGCAAACAAACTGGGCAATACAATAATAATGGGTGATTCCAATTACCCTGATATTGACTGGGTAAATGTAACATCGGGACACACTAGGGAGGTAAAATTCCTTGATGAAATCAAGGACAGCTTTATGGAGCAGCTGGTACAGGAACCGACGAGAGAAGGAAAAATTCTAGACCTAGTCCTTAGTGGAGCGCATAATCTGGTGTGTGGGAGGTAATGGTGCTGGGGCCGCTTGATAACAGTGATCATAATATGATCGGATTTGATATTAGCTTTGAAGTAACTATACATAGGAAATCAAATATATTAGCGTTTAACTTTAAAAAAGGAGACTATGATACAATGAGAAGAATGGTGAAAAGAAAACTTAGCGGAGCAACTGCGAGGGTCAAAAATTTTACATCAGGCATGGATGCTGTTCAAAAACACCATCCTGGAAGCCCAGGCTAAATATATTCCGCGTATTAAAAAAGGAGGACGGAAGAACAAACGACAGCTGGCGTGGCTAAATAGTGAGGTGAAGGAAGCTATTAGAGCAAAAAGAAAATCCTTCAGAAAATGGAAGAAGGGACCGACTGAAAATAAAAAGAAACGGCATAAGAAATGTCAAGTCAAATGCAAAGCGCTGATAAGGAAAGCTAAGAGGGACTTCGAAAAAAAGATTGTGTTGGAGGCAAAAACACATAGTAAAAATTTTTTTAGGTATATTAACAGCAGGAAGCCAGCAAAAGAATCGGTTGGACTGCTAGATGACCGAGGAGTAAAAGGGGCGATCAGGGAAGGCAAAGCCTTAGCGGAGAAATTAAATGAATTCTTTGTTTCGGTCTTCACTGAGGAAAGTTTGGGTGGGATACCGGTGCCGGAAATGGTATTCGAAGCTGATAAGTCGGAGAAACTTAATGAATTCTCTGTAAACCTGGAGGATGTAATGGAGCAATTCTACAAACTGAAGAGTAGCAAATCTCCTGGACTGGATGGTATTCATCCCAGAGTACTGATAGAACTGAAAAATGAGCTTGCGGAGCTATTGTTAGAAATATGTAATTTATCCTTAAAATCGAGGGTGGTACCGGAAGATTGGAGGGTGGCCAATGTAACGCCGATTTTTTAAAAAGGTTCCAGAGGAGATCCGGGAAATTATAGACTGGTGAGTCTGACGTTGCTGCCTGGCAAAATGGTAGAGACTATTATTAAGAACAAAATTACAGAGCATATTCAAAAGCATGGATTAATGAGACCAAGTGAACATGGATTTAGTGAAGGGAAATCTTGCCTCACCAATCTACTACATTTCTTTGAAGGGGTGAACATGTGGATAAAGGTGAGCCGGTTGATATTGTGTATCTGGATTTTCAGAAGGCGTTTGACAGAGTGCCTCATGAAAGACTCCAGAGGAAATTGGAGAGTCATGGGATAGGAGGTAGTGTTCTATTGTGGATTAAAAACTGGTTAAAAGATAGAAAACAGAGAGTAGGGTTAAATGTTCAGTATTCTCAATGGAGAAGGGTAGTTAGTGGGGCTTCCCAGGGTTCTGTGCTGGGACTGTTGCTTTTTAACATATTTATAAATGACCTAGAGATGGGAGTAACTAGTGAAGTAATTAAATTTGCTGATGACACAAAGTTAATCAAAGTCATTAAATCGCGGGAGGATTGTGAAAAATTACAAGAGGCCCTTACGAGACTGGGAGACCGGGCGTCTAAATGGCAGATGACGTTTAATGTGGCAACTGCAAAGTGATGCATGTGGGAAAGAGGAACCTGAATTATAGCTACGTCATGCAAGGTTCCATGTTAGGAGTCACGGACCAAGAAAGGGATCTAGGTGTTGTCGTTGATGATATGTTGAAACCTTCTGATCAGTGTGTTCTGTGGCTAAGAAAGCAAATAGAATGTTAGGTATTATTAGGAAAGGAATGGAAAACAAAAATGAGGATGTTATAATGCCTTTGTATCGCTCCATGGTGCGACCGCACCTTGAATATTGTGTTCAATTCTGGTCGCCGCATCTCAAAAAAGATATAGTGGAATTAGAAAAGGTGCAGAGAAGTTCAACAAAAATGATAAAGGGGATGGGACAACTTTCCTATGAGGAAAGGCTAAAGCGGCTAGGGCTCTTCAGCTTGGAGAAAAGGCGGCTGAGGGGAGATATGATAGAGGTCTATAAAATGAGTGGAGTTGAACTGGTAGTTGTGAAGTGTCTGTTCATGCTTTCCAAAAATACTAGGACTAGGGGGCATGCGATGAAGCTATAATGTAGTAAATTTAAAACAAATTGGAGAAAACATTTCTTTACTCAACATGTAATTAAACTCTGGAATTCGTTGCCAGAGAATGTGGTAAAGGTGGTTAGCTTAGCGGAGTTTAAAAAAGGTTTGGACGGCTTCCTAAAATAATGGTCCATAGACCGTTATTAATTGGATTTGGGGAAAATCCAGTATTTCTAGGATAAGCAGTATAAAATGTTTTGTACATTTTTGGGATCTTGCCGGGTATTTGTGACCTGGATTGGCCACTGTTGGAAACAGGATGCTGGGCTTTTGATGCACCTTTGGTCTTTCCCAGTATGGCAATACTTATGTACTTATGTACTCAGAGCCTGCCATGAGTGGGAAAGCGCGGGGTACAAATGTAACAACAACAACATCACAAAAAATCTGGTGCGCCACACACTGCACTGACTTTCTGACTAATATTGCCACTCTGCCCTTTCAGCCTTCGGAAGGGGAACAAAAGACATCCACACCCATTGTCGTCTTAGTTTTTGGTGTTCCCGTGTGGGAATAATCTTGTCTCCTGCAGGCAGATATGATCTGCTTTATGGCTATTTAATAACCCCCCCCCCCCCCCACCCATTTTGTTTTCATTTCACTGGAGTGATAATGCTGCAGACATTCCATGAGAAGAAACATGGTGCTCCCGTAGGAGCTTTACTCATATACAAATGGAGAAGATTCGCTTGCATCCGTTCTAGACTTCGTGTTCTGCCGGGCGACCAACCTCGCACAACAGTTTTCAAACACCCAATCACATACGAACACAATTCTGTTTGATATCCATGCTGCCTCTCACAATGCTTGCACCCCTCCCCTCTCGTATTCGAGCTTGCTTCTTATCTATCCCTTTACCTCCCCCTTCCCCTAATCCTCTTCCTTTTATGCTCCCAATCATATTCCCCCACTTATACTGTGGCAAAATATGTGAAGACCACCCCGATGTTTAGGGCCTCTCTCCCCATTGTTATACCAAACAGGATGTCACCTCGGTGGGGCAGCACTTTACAAAATCAGAACACTGTACCAGTAATTTTGTGGTGAGAATACTAAAAGGGAACTTTAAAACAATACAAGACTTTTGAAGTCTGAATGATTAAATATTTTGAAACCCACCAGACAGGACTTAACAAATATCTGGGTTTTCTAGCCCATTATAAACCATAAAATTCTACTTCTGTTGTCACACTCTTATCACCATTCATATCTCCCTGTCCCTCATCCACCCCACCCTCATCCTGTTAGACTGTTACTGAAATGCTTTGATGTTTCACTTATATATAATGTCATCTATCAACATTTGCTTATTTCTGATCTGACGAAGAAGGGTCACTTTCGAAAGCTAATCAAAAAATGTATTGTTAGTCCAATAAAAAAATAGTATCATCTCATTTTCATTTCCATGGTTTATTTTATTCTATTTCTATTGATTACCCATTGTTATAGATATCACAGTGTTTAATTTCCTAGAGAGACTGCATAAAATCTCCTTCATCCATAATATCAGGAGCTTTACCTGCTACAGATTGTACTTCTCTCTGTAATTCACTGAAATCCTAACTACTTTGTAAGCCGCATTGAAGCTGCCTTGAGCGGGAAAGCGCGGGGTACAAATGTAATAAATAAATAAATACAGTCTAACAGCTCTATTATGTTTCTGGCACAACAGGTTCTTTAAGAGCTCTAAGATACTCTTGTACTGCCTTAGGGCTTTCAGAACTTCTCCATTGTCCACCATGATGGAATTTCAGTGTTGCTGGGTACAGTAACATAAACTGAATTTGCATATTTCTCAACTCTGTTCAGACAGGCGAAAAAGGTTGCCTCCTCTCTGACAGTGCTTCAGAGTAGTCCTGAAATATGCACACTTGTGCACCCTCCTATATCAGTGTATCCCTTTTTTGTTAAAATCCACGTAGTATTTCAGTTTTGTGATTATGGTCATGCACCTTCATTACCATGTTGCGTGGTCGGTCGGCTGCCTCCCTCCTGCTTGTGACCCACTCTGTGTGCTCTCTCAAGACAGAGCGAGCCTATGCTGTCCTGTAATGCAAATTCTGATTGGAGCTAGCATTCAAGTTTATTATTTATTTATTTGGTGCATTTTTACCCCACATTTTCCCACATAAGCAGGTGCAATGCGACTTACATTAAGTCAAGAGTATAGAATTCAATATAGAGATGGCACAGAAACAGAATGTGACAGGAGGGGAAGGTACACGGGATGACACGGGCAAAGGACAGGGATGAAGAGTCAACAAGTGTTAGAGGTTAAACAGTGGAGTAGCCAGGGGAATAAGCCTTGGCGAATAAGAAGGTCTTTAAGGACTTCTTGAACTGCTGATGGTCGACGAGCTCCTTAAGCTGTCGTGGCAGGACATTCCAGGATTGTGTGCTGATGTAGGGGAAGGACGAAGCATAAAGAGTCTTGTATTTTACATGCCTACAGGTGGGGTAATGAAGATGGAGGTAAGTCCTTGCAGAGCTCTGGGCATTTCTAGAGGGCAGATTGATTAGAGTAAGCATGTATTCAGGGGCTTCTCCATAGATTATCTTGTGTGTAAGTGAACAGATTTTAAATGTAATACGGTCCTTGATAGGGAGCCAGTGTAGTTGAAAATGGAGTGGCTGAGCAGGAACAAAGCGTGATTTCCCCAGGATAAGTCGTGCGGCTGTGTTTTGAGCCGTTTGAAGCCGTTTAAGAATATAGTCCCGGCAACCGGCATAGATCCCACTGCAGTAGTCTATATGGGACAGGACCAGCCAGTGAACAAGGGTACGGAATAGCCCCATATTAAGAAATGCCTGATATGCTTCAGCCTCCACATTGCATAGAACATACATTTTGTGATGATTTGCACTTGATTGTCCATGCGTAAGTTGTTATTCAGCACAAGTCCTAGGATTCTCAGTCTATTGGAGATTGGAAGTTTGTAGTCCTTAACGGCGAGTATTCTGTGGACAACCTTTACAGTACTGGGACGAAAGGATAAGACATTGTGTTTTGTCTTTATTATGCTTAAACAAAAACGCCTTTGCCCAGGAATCCATGATGGAAAAACTGGCGTCTATTTGTCCAGAGATTTCGGCTAGTGTTGACCGGAAAGGGATGTAGATGGTCACATCGTCCGCATAAATGAATGGGTTAAGGCCGAGTTTTGATAGTGCTTTTGCTAGTGGAATCAGCATGACATTGAAAAGGATAGGAGAAAGGGGTGAGCCCTGAGGTACCCCACAATCGGCTTTCCATGGTGCAGAAATGTTGGAATTAGCTTTGACTTGGTAGCTACGGGAGGATAGGAAACCCTTGATCCAGTTTAGCACGTTCCCACTTTTTCCGAATGTGTCCAGCAGGTACAGCAAAAGCTCATGATCCACCATGTCGAACGCGCTGGACATGTCAAATTGCAGTAATAAGATTTGGAACCCATTCGATATTTCCCTGTTGAAATTAGATAGAAGAGTAACCAGAACTCTGTTAGTCCAGTTAGTCTTGTTATCTCTCCTAGCCCTATTTTCTAAGTCATCTATCTATGTGTGCGGCTTGTTCTGATACCTGTTTTTCCAGCACCGGACAGGCGAGTTTCCACCACCGTTTTTGTGTCTTTTACAGCTGCTAGTCACTCCTCTGCTGCTGTCATGACGAGAGATTCTACACTGGACAATTGCAGTAATAATTTTTCCCATCATGGCTCCATCGCCTTATTTACTGTTTCCGTTAACTGTTGAAGATGTGTCGGCTTGAAAGAAGAAGCTGGAGGGGGGGGGGGGGGGGGGGTTCCATAAGCGCCATTTGGTCTGTGCCACCACAGGCTTTGTCTTTGTCTCCCCTCGGTGTTTTCAATGGCATATATCCCGTTCTCACCACTAAGTATTTGTTCATAAAGTATGGTAATGCTGTAGAGGTCAGTAGTCCTCAAGTGTCCTCTCAGAAATGCCTAAATATTCTGCTCAAGGTTCGGGGCCCCAGGAGAGGAGCAGAATCATGTCTGCACCCCTCTATGCATCACATGGTCTCCTGAAAATGCTTTTTAATACTACTATTTTTTTTAATGGGGTTAACGAACTGTTAAGGCTCTCCTCCATACCCTGGCCCAAATGAGAAGCTAGTCAAGAGTAATGTGTGAATCAAAGCAAGTGCAAATGCTCATGGGGAAATATTCCTGGGTACACGTATATTTCTGTTATAAAATATAGAATACATGTATTTTTCTGTCTCGCAGAGAGCTAAACCAGTATTTTGTAACATCACCATGTGGAGACTCAAAAACTCTAGTTCCAATTGATCTTTGATGCAAATAATCCAAAAGAAAAGAAAAAAAAATACACAGTTGAGATGTTATTGGAATATAGAATCATTGCCCCTACAGATAAGTCTGTTCTATATCTAGCACTCTCAGAGAGGAGAGGCTGGGGAATTCAGCTAGACAGGCTTACTGAGGAAGTTGTGGTAACACTTCATAGTAAAAACATAACGCACCTTAGAGGGGCTTGAATGGCACAGAACAGAAGGATTACCAATGTTAAGGCACACAAAGATTCTTTCTTCTCCAGGTATATGATTGGGGGAGGGAGGGGACTGCTTTCCCAGCAGTCTTGAAGCCAGAGCAGAGCCAATAAGAAAGGCCCATGAATCAAAGGGAGCAGGGAACATGTGCTCAAAAAGGGACCATTAATAGCAGGACTACAGTTTACAGGAAGTTCAGCAGTCTTGTAGTTCACAGTACAGCTGGATTACAGATGCGTATGAACAAGATAACATGCTCACATTTAAATGGGAGCAGAACACGTATATTTTGATAGAACACTCAACGCATCTCCTTGTAATGTGTGCAGTGGCATTTGTAGGTTAGTGGCACCTTTTCTAAAATTGGTACTCATATATGTATGTTAATTTACATGTTTAAATCCACTACTTATATATTTAACGTCCTGTGATTTTTCTAAAATTGCTTCCATGGTCTAATTACCATAGCATTTCAGTATTTAGCAAGTAAACTGGCATGTTTGTGTTTATTTTTCTAGGTTCAGGAAGGCGTTTGAATCTGAGCCAACTTTACAGTCAGGAATTAATTATGCAGTACTACTGTTGGCAGCTGGTCACCAGTTTGATACTTCACTTGAGCTACGGAAAGTTGGTAATTATAACACACTCTCATTTTTGCTGGAAAAGCGAGCAGTAACTACCAAGTGTGACCACAGCTTAGGAACTGCAACTTGTTGAGGAAGCATTGTTTTGGGCTCTTAATTGACTGACTGGGTTGGAACTGGTTGAGTGAGAGGCAACAAAGTATAGTGGTAAATGGAATTCAATCTGTGAAAGAAGGTGTTACCAATGGGATTGGCTCTTGGTTGGTTTATTTTACCAATATTATTAAAGGGATATTGGAGGTTTTCCTTTTGTGGATGATACCAAAATTTGCAAGTACAGAAAACATGAGGAAGGATCAGCAAGTCTGAGGAGTGGTCTAGAGTGGAACTTAAGATTTAATGCAAAAAAATAAAAAACTCATGAAAATTCATTTGGGCTGCAAAACATCAGGGGAGCAGTACAATATAGGAGATTAAATTCTCATTGCACAAAGGAAGAGCAGGATCTGGGGGTGGGGGGGGGGGGGGAGATAATATTTGATAAGGTGGTGTGGTGAAGCAGTTAGATAAGGTGATGGCAAAAGCCAGAAGAATGTTTGGGTACACAGGAAGAGGAGTGGCCAGCAAGGAAAAGGAGATGTTTTTGTCTCTGTATAAGTCTTAAGATATAATTTGGAGAACTGTGTTTGAATATGGAGATGACACCTTCAAAAGGCTATAAACCGGTTAAAACTGTGCTTCTCAGCTCAGTCCCATTAGGTTGTCAGGCTATCCACAATGAATATTCATGAGATATTCATTGTGGATATCCTGAAACCCTGATGGGACTAAGTATGCCTCATGGACTGGGTTGAGAAGCACTGGGTTAGAGTATTGGTGGTTACTAAAATGATCAAGAGTCTTCATCATAAAACATATATGGAGGTAGATCAAGATGTGCATACTTTTGAAGAAAGGTGGGTTAGGGGAAAGATAATACATATAAATATCTCCAAGTTATGAATGCACAAGAGACAGGCCTCTTTAAATTAGAAGGAAGCATGGAATAAGGGGTCATATGATGGGAGTGAAAGACAAACTCGAGTATTCTATGGAAATCTCATTATGGAAACTGTAGTGGTTGTATGGAATGTCCTCCTAGCACAGGTGGTGGAGATGAAACATTGGACAAGCATCAGAGATCTCTGAAGGAAAGGAAGGGATTTTAGACCTTGATAGGTAATGTGGATAGACCATATATTCTCTGTCTGCCACAAAGTTTCTGTGTAACCAGATAGTATGATTTGACCTGGAAAATTCACATCCATGGTGAACCCTGATTTTCAAATGTAGAGGTCCAATGATATATATAGCATGAGCAGTAGAAGATCAGTTATTATAGTAGGTAATCTATATTGTTTTTAATAATCTGTTACAGATTAGTCATGATCTGTCTAGCCTTGTATATAGTTGGATGCACAGATAAACATGAAGAGCTGATGCTATCCTGATTCAAGAGAATTATTTAAGGACTATGTATATATCAGTATAGCTAAAGTGGTACTAATTCTGCATGAGTGATCTGATAAATATTCCTTTTAAAATTCAATAATTGTGCATTAGTGTGGTGCTGATTGTCTTTGGTGTCAGTTTTAATTTGTAAAACATGAGTAGAGAACATCCTTCTGGGTGTATAGGCTTTGGAACAATAAATGGAGAGAGCCGAGCATCTCCCTGTTACTGTGATTATAATTGATTACTGCTCAGTTGATTACAGTATTCCCCATTCCATATCATCAAGCAGATCAATCCATAGACTGGTGGGTTGTGTCCATCTACCAGCAGGTGGAGATAGAGAGCAATCTTTTGCCTCTCTATATGTGGTCATGTGCTACCAGGAAATCCTCAGTATTCTCTCTATCTAGCAGGTGTGTGGTCACATGCAGCAGCTCTGGCTTGGTCTCCACGCCTATTTACTTAGGCTTTGTTGAGTACCTGGGGTTGAGGGCTTTTTGTGAGCAAGTGCAAACCTGGTGGTGCCAGGTCCCTCCTTTTCTACCCCCTCCCGCTGGCTCCGTTAAAAAAACAAAACAAATAACAATCTTGAAGCAGAACAGATTTTTCTTGCAGCTGCTCACTGGGGCACAATTCGTTGCAGCTCGGAGCAAGAAGCAGGTAATTTTACCTTTTCCTAGTGGGCAGGGGGTTCCCCGAACGTTTCCCTCGTGGATCATAGTGTCGGATGGTAAGGGCGCGAAAAAGCGCTCCCCGGACCGCGATCGCGCGGCTAGTGGGAAGGCGCTGTGATCGGAGGCAGAGAAGCCCTTTTTGGGCGCCCTTCTGGACTCTGCTGATTTAGCCGGTTTTTCCTCCGCTGGGGCGTTGGCGGCCTTTCCCGCCTTAGGCGCCCATCCCCCGATGTCCGCCCTTCCGACGTTGGCCGCCCATGCAGCTCGGACGGCCTCTGGTATGGCCGCCTTTGAGTTGGGCGGCGGTAAGAAGATGGCAAAGTTTAAGCGCCATGCTTCCCGCGCGGCTCCTTTGCGGAGTGACACGCCGGACGCCATTTTGGATGCGCAGCGCGCCTCTCCCCCGCTCTATGGAGTGGAGGTTGAGAGTTCTTCTAGGGCTGTGGCCCAGGTTGCAGAGGTGCACAAACAGGGGGGTTTCTCTCCCAAGTTTATTTTGTTGCTGCATCAGGCCTTTCAACTGCAAAGCGCTGCTCCTGCTCTCCTGTCAGATATGGGGGAAGAGGCTTCCCTGATCAAGCACCCTCGGGTGGATCTTTAGGTCTTGGGGGACTCTTGTCTCCTCTGATGTAGATGAGGGCAGCGTTTCTGAGTTCTCCTAAAGGTCCCTTGGGGATTCTTTGGAGGAGGCTGATCCTCGCCCTGATGGGGGAGATGATCCCTCTGTAGCGCGGCTTTTTCGCTCAGAGGAATTGCCTAACCTGTTCAGGCTATGAGCATCTTGAGTATTTCCTCTCCGGAGGAAGGCCTTCCTTCAGCCTCGGTGGGTTCCACTATTATGTTGGGAACCAAGCGCCCTTTCAGGACCTTCCACATCCATGAAGCCATGAAAACTCTTCGGCTCAATGGGATTCTCCTGAGGCGAGCCTCAAGGTAGCCAGGGCCATCATCTTCCTCAGGTCAGGTCAGTGTGAGCAAAACATGACTATTAGAATATATGTGAAACATGAAAGCATTTCAATTTCCATTGACAGCCTGAAGAGGAAATGGGGGTAAGAAACAGGGAGAGAGCGATGAGTGACCAGAAGGTGACAAAGCAGTGTAATTTTATAGTTTACTAATAAAAAAGGCCCGTTTCTGACACAAATGAAACGGGCGCTAGCAAGGTTTTCCTCGGAGTGTGTATGTTTGGGAGAGTGTATGTGAGAGTGACTGTTTGAGAGTCAGAGTGAAAGTGTGAGCCCTGCCCTCCCAATCCATGGCCATCCATGTTACTCTGTCACCTGCCCCCTCCATTCATCCCTATCCAGCATTTCCCCTCTCTGCCTGAGGCCTGCTCTGCAATCCATATCCATCCATGCCCATCTGTCCCCTCCATTCATCCCTATCCAGCAATTCCCCTCTCCCTGAGTCCTGCCCTTCTAATCCATGGCCATCCATGCTCCTCTGTCACCTGGCCCCTCCATTCATCCCTATCCAGCAATTCCCCTCTCTGCCTGAGACCTGCCCTGCAATCCATATCCATCCATGCCCATCTGTCCCCTCCATTCATCCCTATCCAGCAATTCCCCTCTCCCTGAGTCCTGCCCTTCCAATCCATGCCCATCCATGCTCCTCTGTCACCTGTCCCCTCTATTCATCCCTATCCAGCAATTCCCCTCTCTCCCTGAGTCCTGCCCTCCCACTGCTCTTCCAATCCATGTCCATCCATGCTCCTCTGTCACCTGGCCCCTCCATTCATCCCTATCCAGCAATTCCCCTCTCTCCCTGAGACCTGCCCTCCCAATCCATGCCCATCCATGCTCCTCTGTCCCCTGCCGCCTCCATTCATCCTTTTCCAGCAAGTCCCCTCTCTCCCTTCCATGCTCCTCTCTCTCCCATGTCCCAGCCTGGCCCGCCCTCTTCTCCCCCCCCCCCTTCGCATCCATGCATCCCTTTGTTTTTTTTTTCTTCTTTTTAAATTTACCTCCGTGGCGGTTCAGGCAGCGAAGCGTCAGGGAAGGAGGCGGCGCTCCCGACGTCTAGCTTTTCCTTCGCTGTGTTCCGCCTTCTTTTGAAGGCGGAACACAGCGAAGGGAAGGCTAGACGTCGGGAGCGCCGCCTCCTTCCCTGACGCTTCGCTTCCGGATTTGTTTGGTTTGATGCGAGGGCGGGGCAGAGACGCTGGCTGGCTTGAAGGCTTCACACCACGAATCCACGAACCCTTCAGCCTGGGAGTGACGTCAGATGGCTTCATAGAACGTTGTCCTCAGAACGTTGAGGGTGTGTTTTATTATATTAGATAATATGGAAGGAAGCTCAGATTTTTTTTAAAGTCCTTTCTTGTTTAGGTTGAAGTATCTTATTTTTTTGTTGGACCTTATCAATTTTAACTTGAAAAGACTTCCATTCCTGGATTGTATTAAAAAGTTTTGCTTCTAAAGCTAGTTAAAAAGTCTGTTGAGTTGCTCCCCTAAAAAGATATCAGATTTTTTTTGAATTTCTGTTTATTAACCTTTAAAGTGGACTAACACAGCAATCACACTCTTCCTTGTCATCAAGCAGATGCAGCCATTACAGATGGGTTGTTTCCATCAACCAGCAGAGGGAGATAGAGAGCACACTTTTTTCAGTGCCTCAAACCAGCTTGCTCCACTGCCTCTCTTCAGTATTCTCTATCTCCCCTAGCAGAGGGGCTGCAGCTTCTTCGAGCTCCATCTAAAATCTGCCTGGAGGTTGCTCCTGTGCTTTTGCCAGTTGTTAGCAGGGGTGTTGGAGGCTATAGCAGCTTCACTTTAAAGACACATAGGTTCGCCCTTTCCCTGCCTTACCCATACCTCCGTGGATGTGGACACATTGCTTAGCTTTCCCTGTCCTTCCCCACCAACAGTGGATGCAGGCACATAGGTTCGCCCTTTCCCTGCCTTTCCCACTCACCTGAGCCTCCGGAGTTCTATTTACCTCTGGTTTCCTCACAGCGTTAAAAAAAAATAAAAAAAAGGAACAGAGGTTTTTCCTTGCCTTTTTCTGTGGGACCGGAGCTGTGATACTCGGTCCAGTGAGGTAAGAGTGTTTTCTGACTCCTCCGGGGTGGGCCCGCGATCGGGGCGAATTTGAATTTTACCGCCGTTTTCGGCGATGGCTGCGGAGACAGTAAAGCGCTGTTCCAAGTGTGGCAAGCACAGATCAGCAGCGGGGCTCTGTAAATCATGCTGTACAAACGTTAGAGCCGGCCCGAGCATGGCGAGCAACGATTCTTCGTGCTCTGTGCTGGCAGCAGGCGCCATTTTGAATTTACCACATGGTGCGACCTCCGCTGAGACGGAGAGTCCTGAGCCCGGGGGGAGGCCTTGGAGTGAGGCTGATATGGGAGCTACTAGCCCCGTCAGAGATCCGGGTGCCCAGGGCGAGTTTTTCTCCCCTGATTTTGTCTTATTAATGCATAAAGCATACATGCTTAAAAGACTCTCCCACAAAGCCTGGCCCGGGCCTCTTCTAATGCCCCCCCCCCCCCCCCCCCCCCCGGTGGATTCTAACCTCGGTATGCCCTCTGAGGCGTTATTCCCTGATAATTGGCAGAATATGAAGCGCAGAAGGGCTCATTCCCCTTCAGAGAGTGCTGCACCTCCATTTTACCCTCCTGTGGTCGGGCTGCGAGGATTCGGAGGACTCTGGCAGGCCTTCATGGTCTGAGGAGCCAGAGTCTGGTGCAGAAGTGACTCAGGATCTGGACGATCCCTCCGCAGTGAGGATTTTCCACCGTGATGAGCTGCCAGCGCTTATTTCTGATGCCCTGCAGGCTCTCTCTATTGAGGACCCTGCCAGTGGCACAGCCTCCTCTGTGAATCCTAGGATGGCTAGTACCAAAAAGCCTGCTCGAGCCTTTCCTTTGCATGACTCCATCCAAGAGCTTATTTCGGCTCAATGGGCTGACCCCGAGGGACCTTTGACAGTTTCCAGGGCTATGGGGCAATTATACCCTCTGAGTGAGGAGCATATGGCTCGCTTTGCTATGCCTAAAGTGGATGCCCTAGTCACAGCTGTGACAAAGAGAACTACCCTCCCTGTTGAAGGAGGTGTTGCCCTGAAGGATATTCAAGACCGTAGACTGGAATCAGCACTTAAACGGTCATTTGAAATTGCAGGTCTCGCTATTCGGGCGTCTGCATGCAGTTATGCTGCTAGAGCCTGCCTGGCTTGGTTGCAACAGGCAGTGGAACAGCCTGGTGATGGAGCCGGAGCCCTTTTCAGATGTGGCTCCGCGGATGGAGTCGGCCTTGTCCTTTCTTGCTGACGCCCTTTATGATATTGTCAGAGCTTCGGCTAAACACATGGCAGTAGCAGTGGCGGCTCGCCGTCTTCTTTGGCTACGGCATTGGGCGGCAGACATGGCCTCTAAGCAAAGGTTGGTGAAGTTGCCCTTTCAAGGCCTTCTCCTGTTTGATGAGGAGTTGGAGAAAATTGTGAAGGGCCTGGGTGAGGCTAAACCCCAGCGCTTGCCCGAAGATAGGCCTCGGCCTTCCTCTAAGGGTGTGGCGGTCCACTCCTCTTACAGACCTCGCTTCCGTGAAGCTCGAAGGTACCGCCCGGGGCGTTCTGCTGGGTTCACTTCTCGTGCCCGTTTTCAGCAGAGGAACTCTTTTCGCTTGGACAAACGTTCCACAGCCACTGGCTCAAGGCCTGGAGTTCAGGGGCGACCCTCTCAATGATGGTGCGCCGGCCCTCTCCTCGAGTCCTGTCAATGGATGACGTCTTTCCCTCTTTGCCGAGGAGTGGGCCAACATTTCCTCAGATCAGTCTTGGACCTGATCAGAGACGGTTACATAATAGAATTTGACGCCCCTGTAAGAGACGTGTTTGTGGAGTCCCGATGCGGTTCTGCCGCCAAACGGGCGGCGGTAGAGGAGACTTTACAAGGTCTGATTCAGATAGGGGCTGTGTCCCCGGTACCTCCTGCCGAACACGGCTGGGGCCGCTACTCCATCTACTTTGTGGTGCCGCGAAAAGGTGGACTTAAAAGAATTAAACAAGTCCCTGAGAGTGCGGCATTTTCACATGGAAACCCTGCGCTCCGTCATTGTGGCGGTACAGCCAGGAGAGTTTCTCATGTCTCTGGACCTGAAAAAAGCTTACTTGCACATTCCAATTTGGCCCCCACACCAGATGTTTCTGAGGTTTGCGGTGATTGGAAAGCATTTCCAGTTCCGGGCCTTGCCTTTTGGCCTCGCCACAGCTCTCCGCACCTTTTTGAAGGTTCTGGTGGTAGTAGCTGCCTTTCTAAGGCGAGAGGGTATTCGGGTTCACCTGTACCTGGACAACTGGCTCATTCGAGCAAATTGCTGCAGAGAGTCAGCATGTAACAGCCAGAGTGGTCTCAGTACTTCAGTCTCTGGGCTGGGTCGTCAATTTGGCCAAAAGTCACCTGACCCCCTCACGGTCTCTAGAATATTTGGGGCCAGGTTCGACACAGCCTTGGGGTATGTGTACCTACCCGAGCAAAGGCGGTGCAAGCTTCAGAATCAGGTCCGTCTGCTCCTGAGGATGCCCCGCCCGCGAGCTTGGGACATTGTCCAGCTGCTAGGATCGATGACGGCCACCATGGAACTGGTGCCCTGGGCGAGAGCGCACCTGAGACCTCTACAGTATGCTCTACTCCAAAGATGGTCTCCAGTATCTCAGGATTACCAATGCAGACTCTCTTGGCTCCCTGCGGCCCCGACTCAGCATGGAGTGGTGGCTCTCAGACAGCATGCTGCGGCGAGGAATGCCGCTGGCGCTCCCCGATTGGTGCCTAGTGGTGACAGATGCCAGTCTGAAAGGCTGGGGCGCACATTGCAAGGGGAAGGTATGCCCAGGGTCTATGGACACCCGAGGAGTCGGAGTGGTCCATCAACCGCCTAGAGTTGAAAGCGGTGTTTCAGGCGCTTCTGGCCTTTCAAGTGACCCTAGAAGGATTGGCTGTCAGAGTGATGTCGGAGAAGGCGGCACTCAGTACAGAGCTCTAGCTGCGCTGGCCGAACAAATTTGCCACTGGGCCGAGCTGCTTCTACAGTTTCTGTCGGCAGCTCACATTGCAGGTCAGAGCAACGTGCAAGCCGATTATCTAAGCAGGCATCAGATTGATCCAGTGGAGTGGGAACTTGCAGACGAAGTGTTTCTGCAGATATGTGCCAAGTGGGGCAAGCCCGTGATCGAGTCTAATGGCGAAAAGCACCAATGCCAAAGTCCCGTGCTTCTTCAGCAGACGGAGAGATCCTTGCGCGGCGGGGTTCGATGCCTTGGCTCAACCCTGGCCTCCGGGCCTACTGTATATGTTCCCTCCGTGGCCCTTGATAGGGCGAGTGCTCCTGCGGATTCGGCTGCATCCAGGAGAAGTGGTTCTCGTCGCCCCGGATTGGCCCAGGAGTCCTTGGTATGCGGACCTCTGACAGATGCTCGTAGAGGATTCCCTTTAGTTACTTCTGGTTCCCAACCTGTTGTCACAGGGTCTGGTGACCATGGAGGACGCCGGCCAATTTGGTCTTATGGCCTGGCGATTGAGAGGGCGCAATTGAGAGGCAGAGGCTATTCCAATAAAGTAATTACCACTCTCCTGCAAGCCCGCAAGCGTTCCACTTCCGTGGCTTATGCCAGGATTTGGCGCCAGTTTGAAGTCTGGTGTGCTTCGAGAGAGATCACACCCCTGCGGGCTCCTGTCTCGCCGATTCTGGACTTTTTGCAGGATGGTGTACAAAAAGGCCTGGCCTATAATTCCCTGCGGGTGCAAGTGGCAGCATTGGCCTCCCTGCGTGGTAAGGTTGAAGGCGTGTCTTTAGCTGCTCATCCGGATGTGGCACGGTTTCTTAGAGGGGTGCTTCAGCTCCGTCCTCCCGTGCGTGCACCTTGTCCAGCTTGGAACCTGGGGCTAGTGCTGAAGGCCCTTCAGGGTGTTCCCTTTGAACCACTTCGGCGTGCTTGAGAGAAAGATTTGACACTGAAGGCCGTCTTGTTAGTGGCCATTACTTCGGCGAGACGGGTGTCAGAGCTCCAGGCGCTGTCCTGTAGAGACCCTTTTCTGCAATTTTCAGAGTCCGGGGTCACGGTTCGGACCGTGCCTTCCTTCTTGCCTAAGGTGGTTTCAGCGTTTCACCTAAACCAACCTATTTTCTTGCCCTCCTTTGTCGAGGAGGAGTTTCCAGAATCTTTTGGGCAATTGCACCTGTTGGACGTGCGCAGGACTCTGCTGCAGTATCTGCGAGTTACTAACTCTTTCAGGACCTCTGATCATCTGTTTGTTTTGCTATCAGGTCCTCGCAGAGGGTCTCCAGCGTCTAAAGCCACTATTTCCCACTGGCTTAAAGAATCTATCTTTTCAGATTATTTGCTTGCCGGCCGGCTGGCCTCCGCCTGATGCCTTTAAGGCACATTCCACTAGAGGAATTTCCTCTTCTTGGGCTGAAACTGGAGCACTCTCTCTTCAAGAGATTTGTAGTGCAGCAACATGGGCTTCTAAGCTCTCCTTTGCCCGACATTACAGGCTGGATGTGGCTGCCAGGAGGGACGCACATTTTGGAGCGCAAGTGCTGGCGCGTGGTGTGGCTTGTTCCCACCCTATCTAGGGATTGCTTTGATACATCCCATCTGTAATGGCTGCATCTGCTTAATGACAAGGAAGGGAAAATTAGGTTCTTACCGTGATAATTTTCTTTCCTTTAGTCATAGCAGATGCAGCCATGATCCCTCCCTGTCTGATGCTATCTGCTGTAAATCTATTTCAGGTTCTGTTCGTGTTTCCTGGAGATTCCGTCCTTGGGAGAAAGTCGGAAAACAGTCTTCAGGATTCTTGTTCAATTAAAGGAGGATGACTTAATTCCCTTCAGTTTCATGTTTTGGAGGATGAGTTTATTCCCTCCGGGAGGATGAGTTTATTCCCTCCAGTTATGTCTCAGTGGAAGATGAGTTCATGCCCTCCGGGAGGATGTTTCATTCCCTCCATTCAGAGTTAATGCCCTTTGTTGTAGGGCCATCGTTCGCTGTGAGGAAAGCTCATGTTATTTCCATTGCGGTTTGCCATACTGCTTTGGAAGCTTCAAACACTGAAGAGAGGCAGTGGAGCAAGCTGGTATGAGGCACTGAAAAAAGTGTGCACTCTATCTCCCACTGCTGGTTGATGGACACAACCCATCTGTAATGGCTGCATCTGCTATGACTAAAGGAAAGAAAATTATCACGGTAAGAACCTAATTTTCCCTTTTTGTGCCATCTATTCTATTGTTCCCCCATTTGTGCACAGGAAAAGTTTGAATTAGTCATCTGGTTTGGTGCCTGGCTTGGTACTTCAGTTTACTGAGTTTTATATGAACTTAATAGTTGTTAACTTTGGGTTGCTGCTTTGAATAGGCCTTGTACTTTAGCAAGGTTTGTCTTTGTATTAAGATAAACATAGATGTGACAAGTTGTAAAGGCTTGAAGAATTATCTATTTAAAAAAAGGGTCAGAACTGCTTACATGGACTCAATGACTAATCTAGTCTGAGCACAATGTGCAAAATTTCTTTACTGAGGGGTCCTTTTAGTAAGCTGTGAAAAAAAGTTGCCTGCGGTAGCATAAGCACTTGTATTAGGTGTGTGCTGTGCCAGTTTTTACCGCATCTACAAAAAATGGCTTTTTTTAATGGGACGGGAAAAGGGCCTGGAATAAAAATGAAACCAGCGCATGCTCAAAACCGGCCTGAGCCCTTAATTCCACCCATTGATCTAGTGGTAAAGGCTCATGCGCTACAAGCACGGTAACCAATTGGCGCACGCCAAGTGCCGATTACCACTGGAACTGGCACGTGTAGGAGTAAATAAATAATTCATCCACATGTTATAGGCACGTGCCAAATCTGAAATTACTGCCAGTAGGGTGAGCTGACCTGGTGGTAGTCTCATTTGGGCACGCGCTGCATGCATGTAGAGCCTACCGCAGCTTAGTAAAAGGGCCCCTAGATCTTCTGAATATACACTTCAGCCCTCTACCAATCTTACCCTTCATGCTCTTCCCCAACTTCTCCTTTATCGCTCCACCTCCTTACCTATCCCTTTCCGTTCTCCCATACCTCTTCTATCCCATTTACTCCTTGTTCGTTCTATCACATACCTCCTTTGTTGATTCCGATACTATAGATTGTATTCTCTTGTTACTATGTAAACCGCATTGAGCCTGTGATGAGCGGGAAAGCGCGGGGTACAAATGTGATAAATAATAAATATTTCATTCCACAGATTGTTATATAGACAGGTATAAAAAAAAAGTTTGGGAAAGATAAGTTTAGCTGTCAGAGCTGGAAAATGATGAGGGTGGTTGTCTGTTGAAACAATGTTCTGCTTCAGCTCTCAGCATTTTTGCAGAACCTCCTTTGCAATGTGGGCTCTTTTGTCACTTAAGTAATAGCCTCTTGCAGGGTTGTGCATGTGGAAAATAGTCTGTTCGCTTTCAGATCAATCATCCCTGAAATCATTTTTGAAGGTGGTGGAGGCAAGAACAGTGTTGGAATTCAAAAAGGGTTGTGATAAACAGTGTACTTTTAAATGGTAAGAGGACAGAAACAAAGAATGTAGCACTTCTACTCAAAATAGCTGTGAATGGGGAAAATAATCTCTATAGCAGACAATTCCCTAGAAACTTTGCTGGACAGACTCAGTGGACTTTATCTGTCTGTATCTGCCATCATCCACTTTAACCCAAAGCACTAGAAGAGGAAGTAGTACCAACCTCTGTCTACTTTGTACCAGTACCACCAAATCCTCTGAGCATAGCACAAAGTACCACCAAGAAGATTAGGATCAGAATTTTGTTTGGACTTAAGCTTATTGAGGGGTGTATGAAGGAATGTCCAAGTGTCTTTATAGAGAGGATTAACATGAAAACTTGACAGCGAGAGCAGGGCTGTGCCTAGGGTCTCTGGCGCCCCCTGCAGACCATCAGTTGGCGCCTCCCTGCAGACCATCAGTTGGCACGCGCGCCCCCCCCACCCCCCCCCCCCGAACCTGCCTGGCTCCAAGGCATGTCTGGGGCGCGATGGAGGAAATGGCTGGGTTTGGCCTGAGCCTCCTCCGCTCCATCCCCGATTCCCCGGTGCTTTAAATTTACCTCTCTCCTCCTCCGGCTCCAACGTCTGCGCAGCTTCAGTGAAAGTGCTGCCTGTCTGACGTCTCTCCACCAGCCTTTCTCTTCGCTCGTTCGTTCCCTCTGTGTCCCACCCTCAAGGAAATGACGTCAGAAGAAGGAGGGACACAGGGAACGAACGAGGGAAGGGAAGGCTGATGGAGAGACGTTAGACAGGCAACGCTTTCACTGAAGCTGCGCAGACGTCAGAGGCGGAGCGAGGTAAATTTAAAGCACCGGGGAATCGGGGATGGAGCGGAGGAGTAAGTTGTTTTTTTAAAAATACAGCTCGACAGCGCGGCGCCCTTTAAGGCAGGCGCCCCCCTGTGGCGCTTACTGCGCTTACTGTGTCGGCACAGCCCTGAGCGAGAGAGAGCCTAATTTATTGTACTGCTAGAAAGGTCACATGAAATGACTTGGGGCTTCTGCTTTGAAAGGAGGATTGGAAAACAGCCTGAAGGCTTGTGTGTACTGTTTAACTCTCACAAAGGAGCTACTGCAGACCAGTCCCAAATACAGCTTCAGGTTATATAGGATTGTAATGTGAAATCAATAAGAAAACAGTGGCATGAAAATCCCAAGGCACCAGAAGAGGTTGACAGAAACACCCCAAAACAAGGAGGAGAAAAAGTTTGGCAATCTGTATTCAGTGGATCAAGAAGGAAGCAAATGGGTCATTCAGGGAGTATAATGCCATAATGGAGAGACTGAATGAATTATTTGCTTCGGTCTTTATGAAAGAAGATGTACCTGTTCCAGAAATGGTTTTCAAGGGTGCTGATGCGGAGGAACTGAAAGAAATCTCGGTGAACCTGGAAAACGTACTGAGCCAAATGGCATGCATCCAAGGGCACCAAATGAACTCAAACATGAAATTGCTGATCTGTTGTTAGAAATCTGTTACCTGTCATTAAAATCATTCACAGTGCCTGAAGATTGGAGGGTGACCAATGTAACGCCAATTATTTAAAAAAGGTTCCAGGGGGTGATCTGGGAAATCACCCAGATCAGTAAGCCTGACATTCGTATGGGTAAAATAGTGGAAACTATTATAAAGAATAAAATTACAGAACACATAGATAAACATGGTTTAATGAGACAGAGTCAGCATGGATTCAGGCAAGGGAGTCCTACCTCACCAATCTGTCTCATTTATTTGATGGTGTGAATAAACATGTTGATACAAAATTTCAGAATGATTTTGACTAAGTTATTCATCAAAGACTCCTTAGAAAATTAGAATCATGGGATAGGAGGCAATGTTCTGTTGTGGATTAGGAATTTGTTATCGGACAGAAAACAGAGGGTAGAGTTAAATGACTATCTCAGTAGAGGAGGGTGCATAGTGGAGTGCCTCAGAGATCTGTACTAGGACTAGTGCTGTTTAACATATTTATAAATGATCTGGCAATTGGAAAGATAGATGATTAAATTTGCAGATGACACAACTATTCAGTGTTGCCAAGATTGCGGATTGTGAAAAAGTTCAGGAAGACCTTAGGAAATTGGAAGGCTGGGCATCCAAGTGACAGATGAAATTTAATGAGAACAAATGAAAAGTGATGCACATTGGGAAGAATAACCCAAATCATAGTTACCTGATGCTGGGATCCACCTTGGAGGTTAGCACCCAAGAAAAAATATATAGGTGTCGTAGACAATATGCTGAAATCTTCTGCCCAATGTGTGGTGGCGGCCAAAAAGCAAACAGGATGCTAGGAATTATTAGGAAAGAGATGGTAAATAAGACCAAGAATACTATAATGCTGTTATGTTGCTCCATGGTTTGACCTCACCTTGAGTACTGTGTTAAGTTCTGGTCACCGTATCACAAAAAAGATATAATGGAATTAGAAAAAATTCAAAGAAGGGCGACCAAAATGATAAAAGGGATGGAACTCCTCTCATATGAGAAAAGGCTAAAGAGGATAGGGCTCTTCAGCTTGGAAAACAGATGACTGAGGGGAATATGATTGATGTCTACAAAATCCTGAGTGGTGTAGAACGAGTAGAAGTAAATCGATTTTTACTCTTTCAAATAGTACAAATACTAGGGGACACTCGAAGTTACATGGAAATACTTTTTGAAAACAAGTAGGAGGAAACATTTTTTCACTTACATAAGTACATAAGTAATGCCACACTGGGAAAAGACCAAGGATCCATCGAGCCCAGCATCCTGTCCCCGACAGCGGCCAATCCAGGCCAAGAGCACCTGGCAAGCTTCCCAAACGTACAAACATTCTATACATGTTATGCTTGGAATTGTGGATTTTTCCCAAGTCCATTTAGTAGTGGTTTATGGACTTGTCCTTTAGGAAACCGTCTAACCCCTTTTTAAACTCAGCCAAGCCTTCACCATGTTCTCCAGCAACGAATTCCAGAGTTTAATTATGCATTGGGTGAAGAAACATTTTCTCCGATTTGTTTTAAATTTACTACTCTATAGTTTCATCGCATGCCCCCTAGTCCTGGTATTTTTGGAAAGCGTGAACAGACGCTTCACATCCACCTGTTCCACTCCACTCCACTCATTATTTTATATACCTCTATCATGTCTTCCCCTCAGCCGTCTCTTCTCCAAGCTGAAGAGCCCTAGCCTCCTTAGTCTTTCTTCAAAGGGAAATCGTCCCATCCCTGCTATCATTTTAGTCGCCCTTCGCTGCACCTTTTCCAATTCTACTATATCTTTCTTGAGATGTGGCAACAAGAATTGAACACAATACTCAAGGTGCGGTTGCACCATGGAGCGATACAACGGCATTATAACATCCTCATACCTGTTTTCCATACCTTTCCTAATAATACCCAACATTCTATTTGCTTTCCTAGCCGCAGCAGCACACTGAGCAGGTTTCAGTGTATTATCGACGACGACACCCATATCCCTTTCTTGGTCTGTAACTCCTAACGTGGAACCTTGCATGACGTAGCTATAATTTGGGTTCTTTTTTCCTACATGCATCACCTTGCACTTGTTCACATTAAATGTCATCTGCCATTTAGCTGCCCAGTCTCCCAGTCTTGTAAGGTCCTTCTGTAATTTTTCACAATCCTCTTTCGAGTTAACGACTTTGAATAACTTTGTGTCATCAGCAAATTTAATTACCTCGCTAGTTACTCCCATCTCTAAATCATTTATAAATATATTAAAAAGCAGCGGTCCTAGCACAGACCCCTGAGGAACCCCACTAACTACCCTTCTCCAATGTGAATACTGCCCATTTAACCCCACTATCTGTTTCCTATCCTTCAACCAGTTTTTAATCCACAATAGGACATTTCCTCTTATCCCATGACCCTCCAATTTCCTCTGTAGCCTTTCATGAGGTACCTTATCAAATGCCTTTTGAAATTCCAGATACACAATATCAACCTGCTCCCCTTTGTATGTTTGTTTACTCCTTCAAAGAATTGAAGTAAATTGGTCAGGCAAGATTTCCCCACACTAAAGCCGTGCTGACTTGGTCTCAGTAATCCTTGTCCTTGGATGTGCTCTGTAATTTTATTTTTAATCATAACCTTTACCATTTTCCCCGACACCGACGTCAGACTCACCGGTCTATAATTTCCCGGATTTCCCCTGGAGCCTTTTTTAAACATCGGCGTTACATTGGCCACCCTCCAATCCTCCGTTACCATGCTTGGTTTTAAGGATAAATTGCATATCACTAACATTAGCTCCGCAAGCTCATTTTTCAGTTCTATCAGTACTCTAGGATGAATACCATCCGGTCCAGGTGATTTGCTACTCTTCAGTTTGCTGAACTGCCCCATTACGTCCTCCAGGTTTACCGTGAAGTCAGTAAGATTCTCCGACTCGTCCGCTTGAAATACCATTTCCGACACCGGTATCCCACCTAAATCTTCCTCAGTGAAGACCGAAGCAAAGAATTCATTCAATCTCTCCGCTATGTCTTTGTCTTCCTTGATCGCCCTTTTTACCCCTCGGTCATCCAGCGGCCCAACCAATTCTTTTGCCGGCTTCCTGCTTTTACTATACCGAAAATTTTTTTTACTATGTTTTTTGCCTCTGCCATCTTTTTTTTCGTAATCTCTCTTGGCCTTCTTCATCTGCGCCTTTCATTTGCTTTGACACTCCTTATGCTGCTTATTTTTAGATGGTTCCTTCTTCCATTTTCTGAAGGCGTTTCTTTTAGCCCTAATAGCTTCCTTCACCTCACTTTTCAACCACGCCGGCTGTCTTTTGGACTTCCATTTTTCTTTTCTAATTGGTGAATAGTTAAGCACTGGAACTCGCTACCGAAGGGTGTGGTAACAGTGGTTAGCATATCTGGGTTTAGAAAAGGTTTGGACAAGTTTCTGGAGGAAAAGTCCATAGTCTGCTATGGAGATGGACATGGGGAAGCCACTGCTTGCCTCGGGATTGGTAGTATGGAATGTTGATATTGTTTGCATTTCTACTGGGTACTTATGGCCTGGCTTGGCCACTGTTGGAAACAGGATACTGGGCTAGTTGGACCATTGGTCTGACCCAGTATGGCTATTCTTATGTTCTTGTTCTTATGGGGGATTTATCCCTAAATGCTTTGGCCACTGGGGTTCAATGAGCAGATCAGAATTCTAAGTAGCACCAATACACCAAGGTTTATTTTATTTTAGTTGTATTTGCCCAACTGCCTTTCAAGACATAGAACATAACTACAGTAATAATAGAAAGGGCTCCTGAGGTATTTGGTTGCATAAATGTTATCCTGGATTGTACTTGGCATTTTGGGGCTAGAAGGTACAGCAGTTAGTTCCTTTTCAACTAGAGAGAGAAGAAAACTGTAATACAGAACCGAAGGGGTAAAGTAGCACTATAAAAAGTAGGATGAAGACCTGAGGCACTGAGACAGTTGTGAAGCAGGCAGGAGAAAAAGCTATCTGAACACAGACATTGATTGCAGAGGATTTAAACTAATGGTATGATGGCCGATAACCTGGATCACATGTAAGCAATATTGTGAAGAGGCAGATATGGCAGAGAATGGAGACAGTTACAGCGGAAGCTTTATTCCAGAAAACTCCACAGTAATATCAGCTTAAAGCTTACAAACCTGTTCTCGAAGTATAAGCCAAAGCATATCCAGTTTTGATTCTTTTGCTACAACCATTGTTTGCCCATGATATCCCTTTCAAACCACTTTTTTCTGCAAAAATTAACAGGACTATCTGTAAACCACATGTAGTAGTTTGCATAAATAAATTAAGAATTCTGTCATTACAAACGTTCAAAGTCTCTGTTGTGTGTTTGAAAAGTCTCTACATAAAAAGAGCACAGCATGTGTGTGTTCATGGACTAAGGAACATGCCAATTTGTTTACATCATGGATATCGAAACTTTGATCATTTGTTTCAGAGAGCTTTTAACGTTCAGATTGTTTTTCCCTGAATAGTGCTGTTGGGTTGGACTCTGGCACTGGGGGGGGGGGTATGGGAAGACAGCAATTGGAAGGTTTCTTTTACTCCTTACTTTCCTAATGTGATTTTGTAGTTCTATCCAAGACTGTGTTTTTTCTTATTATTTTACAGTGCTTTTGATGGTTTTTCCTTAAGCGCTTAATTTAAAAAAAAATGAATCTTGAACGCATATTTGTCAGCACGCACTGACCCACCTGCTCAAAGACTGCAATGTACAAACCACGCTCAATCTCCAACCGTACTCTGCCCAGTCCTGTCCCTTTTCATTCTAAGCAGTTAGCACTGGACTTTTAAGTGCACTATTTGTTAAAATGTGCGCTAAAAACTGTTCTAATAGCTTAGCAGTCCTTACGTTGTGTGTTTGAAAAGTCTGCATAAAAAGATCACAGCACCTGTGTGTTCATGGACTAAGTAACGTGCCATGTGTTTACATCATGGATATCTAAACTCAAGTTGTGTTGGGCTAGAATCCACTATTGTTTTCAGAATAACCAAGTCATGAGCCTTGATTGCAAATCAGAACCTGAATTATCTGATGACAGGCAAATGCTGCATACATGCAGCGTACTCTGACCCTGTCCAACAGCTAAGGGTGTAAAAAAAAAAGATTTTAATCAGTCAGTTGCATAGATTTGAGCTGATTGTTAAAGAACAGTCTCGTTTTGCATGGAGTATAGCATTTTTCAAATTGCTTGCCTCAGTGGATCAGATTTGATTTATAAGCAGTTTGAAATTGTTTTGTTTTTCATGCAAGAAACATTAAAAATCTGAGTTGGTTGCAAGGAGCTCTCCCAGCAGGCTTGCACTGTGCTATCAAATTATAGAAATGTTTTGGAAGGGACCAGCTCATTTTTGAACAAGTGGGAAGCTACATGAGGGAATCCAGATTCTCTTTTCTACAGATGTAGTATGGCAGTATGTTATGTATGTATACAAAAGTGACACTGTGTCTTTTTCTTTGCTAAGGGCATTATTTCAGCACCCTCTAAGGTGAAGCTTTCACATTTTTTTTCCTTCAAAGAATGTGACAGGTAGCAGAAGCGTAGGGCACTCGTGAGCAAAGCCTTCAAGGGCTAGATTCTGTATTTGGTTCGGAAAAAATTGGCGCAGGTCAAGGGTTCTCAACCCAGTCCTCGAGACACAGCTAGCAAGTTGCATTTTCAAGACATCCACAGTGAATATGCATGAGATAGATTTGCATGCTCCACATCCATTGTATGCAAACTAATCTCATTCATATTAATTGTGGGTATCCTGAAATCTGACTAGCTAGGTGTGTCCTGAGGACTGGGTTGAGAGCCCCTGGCACAGCTGGAAAACATGCATACGTGTGTTCTATAAGCCGCAGTTTATAGAATACGCATAGCATGTCCACATGACTAAAATTTAGGTACAGCCATTTACACCAGTGGAATACTGGTGTAAACGCCCACACCTAACTTTAGGCGTGGAATGGGTTATTCTGTAACATTGTGCGTAAATTTTAGGAACACTCGCTACCTGCCCAGTGTGGTAGAATTTACACAGACTACTTTATAGCGTACGCTTAGCGAGTAGTGCATGTAAAAACTAATTAGTGACTAGCGATAATTGCTTGTTAACATCCAATTATTGGCACGCTGATTGGCTTGTTAACCAGTTGAGTTGCGTGCATAAATCAGAATATGCCCAGATTTGCATGAGCAATTCTAGTCGCACAATATGGAATCTGGGTGCAAAAGTGTGAAATGATGTTATACTGCTGCAGTCTATTACATAGGTGTTCCAGTGAATGTCTTCCTGCATGGCTCAGTAGTGGGAGAAAAGAACATGAATAGAAACTTTTCTGTTGATATTCAGGAGCTATACAGATTTAAAAAAAAAAAAAAGGGTTAAGGGGGCCTTTTTACTAAAGGGTGTTAAGCACTAATGCATGTTTAACATGCAAAAAAAGGCTTTCCGCAAAATGCAGTAAAGCATTTTGTGGTAATTTGTCAGTTTGTGCACTAATTACACCTTTTTAAAATATATATATATTTTTGGGCAGGTGCATGTCGTGGGCAGAGAATGGGCATGAAAGCATTATCCAGCTGGCATGTTAGCATTAATATACACTAACTGGATAACGCAAACTTAACACAGGAATGCTTAGTGCCTCCTAAATAAGAGGAATTAAGTGGTTACATGTTAAATGTTTTTGCAAGTCCCACGTGCTAATTGAGTAATTATCACAGGATCTGCAAGCAATAAATACATTTTAAAAGTCCTAAATATGGACACATTAAATCTCGGTTTAGCATGTGGAAAACGTCTGCCCAAATTTTAAAGCATTTTACAAAGGGGCCCTAAGTAACAATTAAAAAAACCTGAAAAATAAAAACAACAAAACAAAATTCACCTTGGCCTAAAAAAAGAAAAATACTGCAACCAAGGAGCAGAGACCACCATAAATACTTAATATATGGCCTCTCTTCTTTGTATGGCCACATCCTCAAATGTGTGGGTTTTTTTTTTCTGTTACTCAAAAACAATAACAATTACAAATAAAATAGAAAATAATAAGCACTGTTGTTCCTTCAGTGCATTGATACATTAAACATTGCTAGGTCAACATTAACACAATAGAATTGGCATCAAAGCAGCTTAACAGACAGGAATATATTTCCTCATCTCAGTAGCTTTTCCCATTCCCCCCACCCCCTGTGTTCCTTATGAACTCCCAGACTATTTTCTAATAGTTGTTGGAAACATTGATGAGATGACAACTTCTGGGATACTATCATCCTTATTACAGCCATCTCTGTCAGCCCTTCCCCTTTCCTTATACTTTTTTCCTATATTGTATTGACACTTTTCACTTTTTTTTTTTTATTTATGCAACATTGTAAACTGCTTTGGTATTTTATTTGGAAACTCAGCATATCAAATAAAGTAAACCCTAAACCATGAGGTGTACTCCCTGGAGTGAATTAAGGGCCTGATGCACAAAGGCAGCCATGCACAAAGGGGATCACATGTAAATGAGCTGCACGGATCGCCCTTTGTGGATCGCTCTCTCTTTGCAAGTCTGAGCTGTCAAATGAATTTGAAAGCTCTGATGCACTGGACCCCAACCCCACAGGATTTAAAAAATTTCCCTGGTGGTCCAGTGGACTCTGAACCCCCCCCCCCCCCCTTCAAAATCTATTTCCCTGGTGGTCCAGTGAACTAGACCCCTTCCCCCGTGCATGCACACCCCCCTCTTGGTTCCGACCTGGCGCCCAGGCCCTGCTTAGTGCATTCTGGGATGCACTGAACAGGGCTAAATACCATCTAAGGAGCTTTTTTTCCTTATATTGTGTTTAGCCTTGCCCAGTACATTCCATAATGCACTGGGCAAGGCCTCGGCACCACCATTTTGTTCTAGGTGAGCCTGAGGGAGATGGGGGGGATGGAGTGGCGATCAGGATTGGGATGGCGGGTGTGCGCATATGGGAGGAAGGGGTCCGGTTCAATGGACCACCAGGAAAACTTTTTTTTAAATGATTCGGAGATGGGTGACAAGGGTCCATTGGACCAGAGCAGCCATAAAATTTGCTTATTAAATTACTGCTACTCTGGAGCTGTGTATCTACCAGAATATACATTAGAATACTAATGAGCTAATTGTAATACATTTGCATGGGGTTCTCAGTGGCTGCTAATGGCACACGTTAGAGCCTCTGAAAAAACCTTTGTGCGTTACTAGCTAAAAATAATTGCTTGCTTTAGACTGGCTACAACCAGTCTAAAGCAAACGTTAGTAGCACAGTAAGCTTTGTGCATCTGGCCCTAAGTGCCCACCACTAAATCCTATTCAATCTAAATTCCCCTCCATTTTCCATAGATACCCAAATTCTTAGGAATGAGCTTGTCCTATTCCTTCTTAACGCAGTCAGTTTGGATATCAAGTATATATAATCCAACTTTTCCAAAACACATTGCATCAACAGTCCCTCCCCCTGTCTTAAGTGAGCGGCCACCACCAGATGAGCTGCACTCACTATCTGGGCCACCAATTAGTCTCTCTTAAGGCCAACTATTTTGTAATTCAACAAGAACGGGCCCATTGCTAACCCCACTGTGCATTTCAGTATCCCCTCAATAAGGGGGAGAATTTGTCCACCAAATACGCTGAAAAGTGCCTCTGTCCACACTCGCACCAGGACAGACAAATGCCTGTTCCCAAGACTCGCTGCAAGCATTCCAGCATGTAGTACCGTTATATAGTATTTTATAACCATTTTCAATAAAAGTACCTGGATATCAAAATTTTAGCAACCTCTGGTATATTGTTTTTCACTCTTAATCCAATAATGCACTCCCCAGATCATCTTCCCATCTGAAAATGAATTTTGGCCTCTCACTATATGAACTAGAAGGGCTGCATACAGTCTCAAAATCTTGCCCCTACCACAGCCAATCCCACTTGCCCTTACCATCACATCCTCAAACATTTATTCACAAAGGGATGATTCATCACTTGGCATTTTGAAAGAGGGAGCAGCTATTCACTAATTCAGTTCTTCTCAACCCTCTCCTGGAGGCAGGATTTCAGGATTGCCACCATGACTATGTATGAGTTAAATTTGCAGATACTGGAGGCTCATCATACGTATATTCATGGTGGTGGTCTTAAAAACCTGAATTGGCTATGTGTGCCTCCTGGAGAGGATTGAGAAGCACTGCTCTAATTGGCAATCTATGTGTGCTCCAAATCTAGGTTCTGTGCTCACTTTTCTTCCTCTTTCCTTTTGAGTTTGTACATTCCTTTCTTTTTGTTATCCTCTTTTAATTATAAGTACATAAGTAATGCCATACTGGGAAAAGACCAAAGGTCCATCGAGCCCAGCATCCTGACCCCGACAGCGGCCAGTCCAGGTCAAGGGCATCTGGCAAGCTACCCAAACGCACAAACATTTTATACAAGTTATTCCCGAAATTGTGGATTTTTCCCAAGTCCATTTAGTAGCGGTCTATGGACTTGTCATTTAGGAAACCGTCTAACCCCTTTTTAAACTCTGCCAAGCTAACCACCTTCACTACGTTCTCCGACAACGAATTCCAGAGTTTAATTATGCGTTGGGTGAAGAAAAACTTTCTCCTATTTGTTTTAAATTTACTACACTGTAGTTTCATCGCATGCCCCCTAGTCCTAGTATTTTTGGAAAGCGTGAACAGGCGCTTCACATCCACCTGTTCCACTCCACTCATTATTTTATATACCTCTATCATGTCTCCCCTCAGCCGTCTCTTCTCCAAGCTGAAAAGCCCTAGCTTCCTTAGTCTTTCCTCATAGGGAAGTCGTCCCATCCCCGCTATCATTTTAGTCGCCCTTCGCCCTATAAACTGCAAAGAAGTACTCGGGGGCATCATACGATATATCAAGTCCTTTAATAGAGTTCTTCAACTTAAACCTAACATACCTTATTGTTAAAAGGTGTTAATTCTTGTATGAGGTCTAATTGTTATGGTAAAGATTCTGTGTACAGAAAATCAGAACTTAGTTATTTGTTCTAAGGCTTAATTAAATTTTTGAGTGACAGTTAACTCCCATATGCCATTCTAAATATTTAGTTGTGATTATTTTTCTCTTTAACATAAACAGAATTGTTAGAAAGGTCAGTTGATTTTATGGCACAGTTGCTTTACAACTGTTTTCAACACAAAAGTGACTGAAATTCAGAGCAACTAGGGAAAGAAAGAAATAATATGAATTGTCTTGGATAGAGATGATGTCATGTACAGACCTTCGACACAAAATCTGGTCAAAGATCTAGTTACAGATATCCAAAGGCTAGGAATGAAAGGTGGTGAGGTGCTGTTGTTGGGAGATTTCAGTTTGCTGGATGCAGTTTGGAGTGTTCCATCTGCAGAATTGGAAAGAAGAAGAGAGATAGTGGATGCCTTTCAAAATGCTATCCTCAGGCAAATGATGACAGAACCCACCAGAGAAGAGGCAACTTGGGATCTCATTCTCACAAATGGGAAAAATGTCTCTGTCTGGGTGAGCCCCCTGGGAATAGTGTATCCACTGTATGGTTGGATATAGGAACTAGAGGGGAGTGTAGACACATAAAACTCAAAAGTCCTGGATTTCAAACATGAGGGAACAACTGAGGAAAGAGCTAGCAGGGTAAGAGAAGTAGAAAGTCAGTAGTCTAAGCTGAAAGGAGCAATAAAAGTGGCAATGGATCTTTATGTAAGGAAAGTAAACAAAAGAAAGAGGAAAAGAAAACCTGTATGGTTCACCAAACAAGTGTCCGAAGGAATAAAGGGTAAACAGGTGGCATTTATTAATACAGAACAACATAGAAAGAAGAACATAGAAAAGAATACCACATAAAAACTCAAAGAAGTAAAGAGAGAAATAGGCTGGCAAAAGTGCAGGTAGAAACAAATGGCTGAAGTCATAAGTAGAGGTGACAAGACTTTTTCTTCAGATATACTGGGGAAAGGAGGAAGACTAGAAATAGAATTGTGAGACTGAAAGCTGCTGAGAACTGATATGTGATGAGGAAAAGGTGGACCTACTAAACAAATACTGCTGTTCTACGTATCCTTATAGATAACGGCAGTTCCACAGGGTTGAAGAAGAACAGATGTAGTCCTCCACAAATGACCTCATAACTGGAGTGAGCTTTGATGGCAGCTTCAGAGGTTGGGAAGTAAGACCAATGCCGGGCAAACTAGAGCCTGACTGAAACCAAGATCTTTGGTTTCTACTGAAATTGAATCTGTGACTAAAATCGGCTGCTCAGTTTCAGTAGAAACCAAAGCTGAAAATGAAACTGCCCCCCCCCCCGACCCAGACTTCTCTCTTGAATCCTACCTACAGAAGCAGCCCTCTCCTGGGGCTACCTTTTCATTGGTGGGTAGTGGGTGCATCCTGCATGTACCCGGCCCAGAAAATGGCTTCCAGGACTTCAATGGCAGTCTTTCAAGACTGCCGTGGGAGGTCCCTCAGCATAGGCAAGAGCGTTGTTGCCCATGCAAGTTCCATTCTCAAGATTGCTGTGGGGACCTACTATGGCAGTCTCGCAAGCCATTTTCTAGGCCAGGCATGTGCAGGAGCGAGTTGGGTCACTCCTGCATCCACTACCCACCAATGAAAAGGTAGGCCAAGGAGAGGGCTGCGGCCAGGGGGGGGGAGGGAGGTTCTGGAACTGAAGCTGCCGCCAGATGACCCATCTGCTTTGGGGGGGGGGGACAGAGAGTGATCACAAGGGGGGGAGGAGAGAGTTTCGGTTTCAGCCAAAAATACACTGACATTTTCGGTCAAAACCCAAATCTGAATTTTGGGCCGGTTTTGGTGCCAAATCCAAAACCTGAAATTTAGTCTCCTCTAGAGCATACTTCTGTGGTCTGGATCCCGTAAGTGTCAAAAACAGATCAAGATCGACCCTGGAGTGAGCTTTGACGGTAGCTCTAGTAGTTGGGAAGTAGGACCGGTGCCAGGCAGTCTCTTGTAGCTTGTGCTCCAAAACTGGCAGGGAGAGACGGAGATAAAGTATACCAGTATTCATAGGAACCAATATTTAGCAAACTCCTTGACTTTGTACAGGGTGGGGTAATTTCTGTTGGTTTTATAAAGCACCCTCAATAATTTTGAAAATGTGACTCTTATGCCAGTATTTAATCATGAAGTGAAACCTGTACAGAGTACCAGATTCAACTCTGGCCTCCTTAATGGGCAGACTGGATGGACCATGCAGGTCTTTATCTCTCAACATTAACTATGTTACATTTTCCTCATTATTTCCTCTGGAGCAAGGATTAGATAAGTTCAAAGATTTTTGCACATACTTTAGTCATCTAAATATACTTCAATTTAGATGACTAAAGTATGTGCAAACATCTTTGGCTTCTTGCCCTTATTTTCCAATGTTGATGGTAGGAGAATGTGACATTCCCCCCCCCCCCCCCCCCCCCCCCCAATATACAAAGAAAGGATAGCGAGGGTCATGCATTTTGGTAGTAATGCTGATCATGTGTATGTGATGCTGAGGGGGGCTGTAACTGAGAGATGTGGTCCTCCTGAGATGCATTTTTTATCATAGTTTTTTTACTTTCCAGTTTCTTGAATAAAAGCAATCAAATCCTATCACTACAAAAAATAATTCTTCACATCCTGAATCTGGGTAAATTATTCAGTTTTGTTTTTAACTATGCATGTTGCAATATTACTACTGTAGGATGCCGAAAAAATTGCCACAATATATTTGCTACATCCTCTGAATTTATTTCCCTTTAAATGGTATATGGCAATATTAAGTTCCACTGTATGTTACACTATGCTATAAATTTGAGCACTGAAGGTCTTGTCCAAAACTGTGCGGGATATAAATTTATGTAGGGGTGGCCAGAGCTGAATGTTTTATAAGACAGGCTGAATATTCTCATGTATCAGCCATATATGTGGCTTTAAGATTTTACAAAACTGGGGGCCTGATTCACAAAACCTACCAGGCCAGCAACGTGCTTTTCTGACCAATTCTAGTTGGTTTAGCGAACACGTTATTCCATGGGAGATTCACAAAGGAGCTCTGCGGGCTTTTAACCATGCGGTCCAGCAGACTACAGGAGTCGTATTCTAATGTATTTAAGTACATAAGTATTGCCATACTGGGACAGACCAATCCTGTTTCTAACAGTGGCCAATCCAGTACATAAGTACCGCCATACTGGGAAAAGACCAAGGGTCCATCAAGCCCAGCATCCTGTCTTTGAAAGTGGCCAATCCAGGCTTCAAGAGCCCGGCAACCCCCCCCCCCCCCCCCCCCACAAAAAAAAAATATTTAATAAAGTTCAACGGACTTTCCCCTCAGAAATCTATCCAAACCCCCTTGAAATTCCGTAAGGCCAGCTGGTGTCACTACATTCTCCGGCAACGCATTCCAGAGTCTAACTACATGCTGAGTACAGAAACACTTTCTCCTATTTGTTTTAAATCTACCATATTGTAGCTTCATCTTGTGTCCCCTGGCTTTTTTTGTTGTTTGAAAGTGTAAACAAACGCTTCACATCTGTCCGCTCTGATCCGCTCATTATCTTGTAGACTTCTATCATATCACCCCTCAGCCGCCTTTTCTACAAGCTGAAGAGCCCTAACCTTCTCAGCCTTTCCTCATAGGGAAGTCGTTCCATTCCCTTTATCATTTTTGTTGCCCTTCTCTGCACCTTCTCTAATTCCTTTTTATCTTTTTTGAGATGCGTCAACCAGAATTGGACACAATACTCGAGGTGCGGTCGCACCATGGAGTGTCACAACGGCATTATGACATCCTCGTGTTTGTTTTCCATCCCTTTCCTAATAATACTCAACATTCTGTGCGCTTTCTTAGCTGCCACAGCACACTGAGCAGAAGATTTTAACGTCTTATCAACGATGACTCCCAGATCCCTTTCTAGGTCCATGACTCCTAACGCGGAACCTTGCATGGCATAGCTGTAATTCAGGTTCCTCTTACCCACATGCATCACTTTGCAGTTGTCAACATTGAACTTCATCTGCCACTTGGACGCCCAATCCCCCAGTCTTGCGAGGTCCTCCTGTAATCTTTCACACTCCTCCTGTGACTTGACGACCCTGAATAACTTTGTGTCATCTGCGAATTTAATTAGCTCACTAGTTACTCCCATCTCTAGGTCATTTATAAATATGTTAAAAAGCAGCAGTCCCAATTCAGACCCCTACGGGACCCCACTAACTACCCTTCTCCACTGAGGATACTAACCATTCAACCCTACTCTTTGCTTCCTATCTTTCAACTAGTTCTTAATCCATAGTAATACCCTACCACCGATCCCATGACTCTCCAGTTTCCTCTGGAGTCTTTCATGAGGCACTTTGTCGCCTTTTGAAAATCCAGATACACAATATCCACCGGCTCCCCATTGTCCACATGTTCACCCCCTCAAAAAAATGCAGTAGATTGGTGAGGCAAAACTTCCCTTCACTAAATCTGTGCTGACTTTGTCTCATCAGCCCATGTTTTTGTATGTGCTCTGTAATTTTATTCTTAATAATAGCCTCTACCATTTTTCCCGCTACCGACGTTAGACTCACTGGTCTATAATTTCCCGGATCTCCTCTGGAACCTTTTTTAAAAATTGGCGTTACATTGGCTACCCTCCAGTCTTCCGGTACCACACTCAATTTTAGGGATAGATTGCATATTACAAACAGTAGCTCTACAAGTTCATTTTTCAGTTCTATTAATACTGTGGGATGAATACCATCAGGTCCTGGTGATTTACTACTCTTCAATTTGCAGAACTGACCCATTACATCCTCCAAGTTTACAGAGAATTTGTTTAGTTTCTCCGATTCGCCTGCTTCAAATACGCTTTCTGGCACCGGTGTCCCTCCCAAATCCTCCTCGGTGAAGACCAAAGCAAAGATAACTCATATGTGCTACTTTTTGTGTATACCCTACTTTGATTTGTACCTGTGCTCTTCAGGGCACAGACCGTATAAGTCTGCCCAGCACTATCCCTGCCTCCCAACCACCAGCCCCGCCTCCCAACCACTGGCTCTGGCACAGACCGTATAAGTCTGCCCAGTTCTATCCTCGCCTCCCAACCACCGGCTCTGGCACAGCCCGTACAAGTCTGCCCAGCACTATCCCCGCCTCCCAACCACCAGTCCCGCTTCCCACCACCGGCTCTGGCACAGACTGTATAAGTCTTCCCAGCACTATCCCCGCCTCCCTACCACCAGCCCCACCTCCCGATCTTGACTAAGCTCCTGAGGATCCATTCCTTCGGCACAGGATTCCTTTATGCTTATCCCACGCATGTTTGAATTCCGTTACCGTTTTCATTTCCACCACCTCCCGCGGGAGGGCATTCCAAGCATCCACTACTCTCTCCGTGAAAAAATACTTCCTGACATTTTTCTTGAGTCTGCCCCCCTTCAATCTCATTTCATGTCTTCTTGTTCTACCATCTTCCCATCTCCAGAAAAGGTTCGTTTGCGGATTAATACCTTTCAAATATTTGAACGTCTGTATCATATCACCCCTGTTTCTCCTTTCCTCCAGAGTATACATGTTTAGTTCAGCAAGTCTCTCCTCATACGTCTTGTAACGCAAATCCCATACCATTCTCCTAGCTTTTCTTTGCACCGCTTCAATTCTTTTTATAAGATCCCAATAAAGTACAAAACATTTTATGCTGCTTATCCCAGAAATAAGCAGTGGATTTTCCCGGTCCATTTTAATAATGGTCTATGGACTTTTCCTTTAGGAAGCCATCCAAATCTTTTTTTAAAACCCTGCTATGCTAACTGCCTTTGCTGCATTCTCTGGCAACGAATTCCAGAGTTTAATTACACGCTGAGTGAAGAAACATTTTCTCCAATTCATTTTAAATTTACTACTTTGTAGCTTCATTGAATGCCCCCCTTTGTCCTAGTATTTTTGAAAAGAGTAAACAGATGCTTCACATCTACCCTTTCCACTCCACTCATTATTTTAAAGACCGCTGTCATATCTCCCCTCAGCCATTTTTTCTCCAAGCTGAAGAGCCCTAGCCTAGCCGCTTTAGCCTTTTCTCATAGGGAAGTCATCCCATCCCCGTTATCATTTCTGTCACCCTTCTCTGCACTTTTCTAATTCCACTATTTAAAAGAGCTGATTAGTATGATTAGTATTGTCACGAAACACCTAGCCACCCGCCTGGGGGTTACCCCGCTGCCACTTTGAGACCAGCTCAGTTCCTCCTGCACCTGCTGCTTGTGCTGTATGCTAGCACCCTGCTCTTAGCGAGTGGGTCACAGCCGCCTGTGGGCGAGTCTCCTGCTCTCAAATTACCCCTAGTGATTTCTAGGTTACTAGAGCCACACTCCCAGTGGTCCTACAGCTCCCAGAAAGCACTCACAGACCCAACACACAAACCACCAGGATTTTTTATCTGTCCAGACAAACAGGGCTAACAAATAATTGTGTTTATCCCCTTTAAAAAAATTGAACAATGCACCAAAAGAAGTGCAATCAGCAAACAATAACAGGTAACTGAAATATGGATCAATTATAACACTAACTAAACATTTGCATACTGGCTGAACAGTACCTGAGAAGGTCAGGACATGTAACTGTTCACAGAGCCTCAGCAAAGGGATTTGTCTCTTTCCTTCCTGGCTAGGACTGACTGAAGCAACAGTCAGCCCTACTGAGTAATTTTTCAAAACTTCAGGCCAATAAGAGCCCAGAACAGTCAAGTTTCAAATAAAAATCAGTTACTTCCTTGTCATCAAGCAGATGAAGCCATTACGTATGGGTTATGTCCATCAACCAGCAGGGGAGATAGAGAGCACTCAAACTTTCACAGTGCCCTCTTGGCCAGCTAGCTCCACTGCCTCTTCAGTATTCTCTATCTCCCTTAGCAGGGTGGCTGCAGCTTGTTCGAGCTCCAGAAAAATCTGCCGGGAGGTGGTTCCTGGCTTGCCAGTTGTTAACCGGGGTGTTGGAGGCTATAGCAGCTTCACTTTAAAGGCACATAGGTTAGCCCTTTCCCTGCCTTACCCATACCTCTGTGGATGTGGACATATTGCCTTGCTTTCCCTGTCCTTACCCACCAACAGTGGATGCAGGCATATAGGTTCGCCCTTTCCCTGCCTTTCCCACTCATCTGAGCCTCCGGAGTCTTCAATACCTCTGCTTTCCTCACAGCTTAAAAAAAAAAAAAAAAGTCGCGTCGCGTTTTTAAACACAGAGACGCTGGAACAGAGGTTTTTGACCTGATTTTTCCTCTTTGTCGAGGAGTGGGCCAAGATTTCCTCAGATCAGTGGGTTCTGGACCTGATCAGAGATGGATACAGAATAGAATTCAACGCCCCAGTAAGAGACGTGTTTGTGGAGTCCCGATGCGGTTCTGCCGTCAAACGGGCGGCGGTGGAGGAGACTTTACAAGGTCTGATTCAGTTAGGGGCAGTGACCCCGGTGCCTCCCGCCGAGCAAGGCTGCGTCCGATACTCCATCTACTTTGTGGTGCCGCGAAAAGGTGGGTCCTTTCGCCCTATTCTGGACTTAAAAGAAGTGAACAAGTCCCTGAGAGTGCGGCATTTCCACATGGAATCCCTGCGCTCCGTCATTGCGGCGGTTCAGCCAGGAGAGTTTCTCACGTCTCTAGACCTGAAAGAAGCTTACTTGCACATACCGATTTGGCCCCCGCACCAGAAGTTTCTGAGGTTTGCGGTGTTGGGAAAACATTTCCAGTTCAGGGCCTTGCCTTTTGGCCTCGCCACAGCTCCCCGAACCTTTTCGAAGGTAATGGTGGTAGTAGCTGCTTTTCTCAGGCGAGAAGGTATCAGGGTTCACCCGTACCTAGACAACTGGCTCATCAGAGCAGACTCTGCAACAGAGAGGTTACAAGCTACAGCCAGAGTGGTCTCAGTACTGCAATCTCTAGGCTGGGTCGTCAATATGGCCAAAAGTCACCTGTCCCCTTCACAATCTCTAGAGTTTTTTGGGGGCCAGGTTCGACACAGTCTCGGGCTATGTGTTCCTACCCGAGCTAAGGCGGTGCAAGCTTCAGAATCAGGTCCGTCTGCTCCTGAGGATGCCCTGCCCGCGAGCTTGGGACATTGTCCAGTTGCTGGGATCGATGACAGCCATGATGGAAGTGGTACCCTGGGCGAGAGCGCACCTGAGACCTCTACAGTATTCCCTACTCCGGAGATGGTCTCCTATTTCTCAGGATTACCAATGCAGACTTACTTGGCTCCCTGCGGCCCGTCTCAGCATGGAGTGGTGGCTCTCGGACAGCATGCTGCGGCGAGGAATGCCGCTGACGCTCCCCGTTTGGTGCCTAGTGGTAACAGATGCCAGCCTGAAGGGCTGGGGTGCACACTGCAAGGGGAAGCATGCCCAGGGTCTATGGACACCCGAGGAGACGGAGTGGTCCATCAACCGCCTAGAGTTGAAAGCGGTGTTTCAGGCGCTTCTGGCCTTTCAAGTAACCCTGGAAGGATTGGCTGTCAGAGTGATGTCGGACAACACGACAACGGTGGCCTATATAAATCGACAAGGCGGAACAAGGTGCAGAGCACTAGCCGCGCAGGCCGAACTGATTTGCCACTGGGCCGAGCTGCATCTTCAGTGTCTGTCGGCAGCTCATATTGCAGGTCAGAGCAATGTGCAGGCCGATTATCTGAGCAGGCATCAGATCGATCCAGCAGAATGGAATCTGGCAGACGAAGTATTCCTGCAGATCTGTGCGAAATGTGGTAAGCCCATGATGGATCTAATGGCGACAAGTGCCAATACCAAAGTCCCGTGCTTCTTCAGCAGACGGAGAGATCCTCGCTCGGCGGGGTTGGATGCCTTGGCTCAACCCTGGCCTCCGGGTCTACTTTATGTGTTTCCCCCATGGCCCTTGATAGGGCGCCTGCTCTTGCGGATTCGGCTGCACCCAGGAGAAGTGGTCCTCATCGCCCCGGATTGGCCAAGGAGACCTTGGTATGCAGACCTCCGACAGATGCTCCTGGAGGCTCCTCTGCCGTTACCTCTGGTACCGAACCTGTTGACTCAGGGACCGGTAGCCATGGAGGACGCCGGCCGCTTTGGTCTTACGGCATGGCTATTGAGAGGGCGCAATTGAGGGATAAAGGTTATTCCAATAAAGTTATTTTCACTCTCCTGCAAGCCCGCAAGCGGTCCACTTCCGTGGCTTATGCCAGGATTTGGTGTCTGTTTGAGTCTTGGTGTGCTTCCAGAGCCATTGTTCCAATGCGGGCTCCTGTCTCGCCGATTCTGGACTTTTTGCAGGAAGGTGTACAAAAAGGCTTGGCCTATAATTCCCTGCGGGTGCAGGTGGCAGCGTTGGCCTCCCTTCGTGGTAAGGTGGAAGGCGTGTCTTTGGCTGCTCACCCAGATGTGGCACGGTTTCTTAGAGGGGTGCTTCGGCTCCGACCTCCAGTGCGAGCACCCTGTCCAGCTTGGAACCTGGGGCTAGTTTTGAAAACCCTGCAGGCATCTCCTTTTGAGCCGCTTTGGCGAGCATCGGAGAAAGACTTGACACTGAAGGCCGTTTTTCTGGTGGCCATTACCTCGGCGAGACGGGTGTCAGAGCTCCAGGCGCTGTCCTGTAGAGACCCATTTCTGCAATTTTCAGAGTCCGGAGTCACGGTTCGGACCGTGCCTTCCTTTATGCCTAAGGTGGTTTTAGCCTTTCACTTAAACCAGCCTATTTTCTTGCCCTCTTTTTCAGAGGAAGAGTTTCCAGAATCTTTTGGGCAGCTGCACCTTTTGGATGTGCGCAGGACTCTGCTGCAGTATCTGCGAGTTACTAACTCTTTCAGGACTTCTGATCATCTGTTTGTTTTGCTATCCGGTTCTCGCAGAGGGTCTCCAGCGTCTAAAGCCACTATTGCCCGCTGGCTCAAAGAAACTATCTTTTCAGCTTATCTGCTGGCCGGCAGGGTTCCGCCTGTAGCCTTTAAGGCACATTCTACTAGAGCGATTTCTTCCTCTTGGGCTGAAACTGGAGCACTCTCTCTTCAAGAGATATGCAGTGCAGCAACATGGGCTTCTAAGCTCTCCTTTGCCCGACATTACTGGCTGGATGTGGCTGCCAGGAGGGATGCGCGTTTTGGTGCACAAGTGCTAGCGTGTGGTGTGGCTTGTTCCCACCCAATCTAGGGATTGCTTTGTTACATCCCATACGTAATGGCTTCATCTGCTTGATGACAAGGAAGGGAAAATTAGGTTCTTACCTTGGTAATTTTCTTTCCTTTAGTCATAGCAGATGAAGCCATGAGCCCTCCCTGTATGATTGTCTGTATCCTGTGAATCTGTTTTTTTTTTTCAGGTTCTGTTCTAATTTCCTGAAGTTCCTTCCTTGGGAGAAAGTTGGAAAACAATCTTCAGGATTCATGTTCAGTTTAAATTTAGGAGGATTTGTTCATTCCCTCCAGCATGTTTTTTTTGGAGGATGTGTTGATTCTCTCCAGGAGGCGCGTGTGTTCCCCTCCAGTTCTATAAATAGGAGGATGAGTTCATTCCCTCCAGTGTGTTGGGAGGATGTGTGATTCCCTCCAGGAGGCGCGTGTGTTCCCCTCCACTTATACAATAAGGAGGATGAGTTTATTCCCTCCAGGAGGATGTGCATTCCCTCCTTTATGAGTTCATGCCCTTGTGATGGGCCATCGTTCGCTGTGAGGAAAGCTCTTGTGATTCCCATTGCGGTTTGCCATACTGCTTTGGAAGCTTCAAATACTGAAGAGGCAGTGGAGCTAGCTGGCCAAGAGGGCACTGTGAAAGTTTGAGTGCTCTCTATCTCCCCTGCTGGTTGATGGACATAACCCATACGTAATGGCTTCATCTGCTATGACTAAAGGAAAGAAAATTACCAAGGTAAGAACCTAATTTTCCCATCATTACAGACACTTGCTGTTATCTGTGTGCCAAATAAAGACGTCAGTCCTCCTAACCGCTTTAAGCATAAACGTGCACCATCTGCTGGCCAAATAGGAGAAATACACTTCAAACATAATGCAGAAAATTGCCAATACATTTTACATACTTAAAACACATTGTTTCCTCACAAGTATTTAATCATAAGATTATCTACGGCGAGGCCCCAGGATACATGACAGACCTCATCGACCTACCAATCAGAAATACAACCGGATCAACACGAACTTATCTAAACCTCCACTACCCAAGCTGCAAAGGACTCAAATACAAATCAACTTATGCATCCAGCTTTTCCTACATAAGCACACAACTTTGGAACGTACTACCAAAAGCCGTGAAAACAACGTATAACCACCTAAACTTTCGGAAATCACTAAAAACTTACCTGTTCTAAAAGGCATACCCTACCGACCTTACTTAAATACCTGAACTCAGCAGCATGATGAAACCAAAGAACGTAATGGACATAATGTAAGTCTTCCTCTATATGATTCCCTAATATGTTTGTTTGTTCCTCATGAACCCTATTCTACCATAACATCACTGTGTAACTGTTTATACCGGAATTGGCGAACGCCTGTCCAGTACTATATAAGCCACATTGAGCCTGCAAATAGGTGGGAAAATGTGGGATACAAATGTAACAAATAAATAAATATACATTCCAAGGGATGCACAGCCATTTACGAGTGATGCATAGAAAGGCCCACCTATCTTTACCGGGGGAAGTTTTACGAGCGGTCTGGAGCAGACGTAGTAACAGGCAGGTGGGGAGACAGAGAAGGCTGACAGGCCGGAGCCCCAACATAGTGAACAACATCCCACTGCAGCCTGTGCAGCAGAAGAAGCGGCTGAACAGCAGGCATTTCCCGCTCTCCTGATCTTACAAACCTTTCCCCTCTCAGCCTCAGAGAAATCCCAGCAACTACGCCCGTGCACATCTCATTGATCTGTCACAACACACATGCCCATGGTCGTGGAATTACTTCTCCCTTTCCAGCTGGGACTCCTTTCTGAGTAGCAAATAGACATGCATGGAGCAGATTCTCATAAACAGTCACCCTACAGATCGTACAGAGATCCTAAAGAAAACTGCATGCCAGGCTCTATCTTACTGCTTTGTGGTCCAGTCTGGGTAGCAGACAGCGAGCTCCTATGGGGCATTGCTGAGAGAGCACTATATTTTTAAGGCAAACTAATCCTTTGGTTCTTCTCAAGTGTTCATGACTATCCACTTCACCCCTGGGGGTTGCGAAAGCTGGAACCCAACCCAACAAACAATACACCAGCACGATCTTGCCACTTCTCACAAGCGGACCATAGAACCATTGCAAAGACGGTTCCTGTGTTGCCCACCCTCCTACCAAACATATGCCTCCATACCTTTTTCCAAAGCACGCCAAGCACCACACCTCACAGCTGTCATGAACCAAAATGTGTGGGGGCGGAGCTTAATAACTCTATAGCCAATCAGGGAGCGCCTTTCAGCAGTGGGGAGCAAGTTTAACAACTTTGGCCAACCAAGAAGCGCCTCTCAGTGGTTATGATGGCATTTTTAACAACTATGGAGCTGCGTTCACGGCACGCACCTAGCAGCCACCTTTACTGATTGACTGCTATACACATGCCCTGTTTTTTTCCTTACTGAGCTGCATGGTAATAGTTCATGCAGCTCATTTGCATGTGATTTCTTTTGAAAATGGCTTGCTAATTCCACCTTGGTAATTTTTACTGAGTTGGAAATAGCAAACTGTTCTTGCCAGGGACTTTTCTTCATCAGCCCCTGAGCTCTCGTATTCTGCTAAAATGTTATTAAGCAAATATATTAATGTTATAATGAACACTGTGTAGAATAAAACTAATTTTAATTTATAACCCTTTTACTGACTATTAAAAATAGCATGATAAAACTTTTTTGTTTTGCTTTTTTTTTCTTTACTAAATTGTGTTTGAAACATTAGGGGTCATTTTACAAAGCTGTAGTAGAAAGTGGCCTTAGCCTGCTCTTACGCTGATCTTTTTCCTGTGTGCTAAGGCCATTTTTTTACCTCAGCCAGAAAATGGCTGATTTTCCAAGTTAATGGCCACGCGCTAATGTTGCCCTTAGCAAAAATTAACGTGAGCTCTTACTGCCACCTATTTTGTAAACGGTAAGGGCTCATGTGCTAAACCCACGCTAATCAGCGCTTGACAATGTAGATGTGCCAGCTGATTAGCGCAGAAACACTCTCCACTCCTCAGACATAGCCCTTCTAAGAAACATTTTTAAAAATCTTTTTAATGCTTGGTTTGTGTGAGCACATTCGAAGTTTACTGCATGATGCTCAGCACATCCCGTGAAATGGCATTTTAAGTTGTGGTAGCCTTTTCATTTTTCTCCCTGACTTAATTTTGAACTCTCTCCTCCTTTATGGTGTACACCTGTTCTTTTGTGTGGGCGAACTGGAGGAAACAGCATGTGACTTTCTAAAATTCATATAAGTATGTCATCTTCCCCAACCTAAAGTATTCCAAAGGAATGCTCAATTTTGATCGCTGCAAGCCCCCCCCCCCCCCCCCCCCCCAGATATGTCAGTTTGGGTAAATACCTATTTTACCCCTTCAATGGCCTTGAAAATTGCCCTCGGCTGTAAGGCTGGCACTGGATATGTACCAGTGTGTATTGCTTTGTTCCTTGCAGTGAGTTTTTGTTTTCTGTTCTAGGGGTGAAGCTCAGTAGCCTGCTTGGTAAAAAAGGAAATTTGGAGAAACTCCAAAGTTACTGGGATGTAGGATTTTTCCTGGGAGCTAGTGTTCTAGCCAATGACCACACAAAAGTGCTTCAGGCTTCAGAAAAGCTGTTTAAACTGAAAACGCCGGCATGGTAAGTGAAGACATTTAGTCAGTTTTTATTTTTTTGATGCTAATAGATGACTGTCATGGAAATTATAAAAATAAAGTTAGAGCATTACTCCTAAGAATATAAGAGCAGAATGCCCATGCAGAGTCAGACCAAGGTCCGTTGAGCCCAGCACCCTGCCTTCAATTATGGTGTCGAGGTCAGTGGGATGATTCTAAAATGTGTGTCTGCAAAATTTGTTCTTACAGTTCATCTCAACTACTGTATCTCATTTTACAGAATTAAGCTACCTTTAATTTATTATCTATATTGTTTCAACTTTTTAGAATGCTTCATTGTTTTATCATTTTTTCCAATAATAAAAGCTAAGGAATAGTTATCGATTGCTCACAGGTAGAAATTTGCAATTCTTTTGATAGCTTTCCAGAATTACACATAGATGGAAAACACCAAAAGATGAAACTCCTAAACTCATAAAGTGGCTGCAGTAGGCTGCATTTGGAGGGGCAGGAGGAAAGGTGGGAGCCTGTGATTCTGCTTCATCAGGTTGCTGCTGCTTGAGAGTGTTCTGACAATAGGAGGTTCCCCCAGTGGAGAAAACCCAGAGTATGAGTAGTAAACTTCAGAGACGACGGGGAACACCATCCTCATGGCTCCTGTTACTCAGTGAGAGAGCCATGAGGCTGATGAGGAGCCCCGGTTCTGCCTGCCAAAGAAGAACATATGACAGAGGAGAAGAAATAGGAGAGATGGAGAATGGTGAAATGGGAAGATGAATGAAGAGTGCAAGGGGGATGATGTGTGCCCCAAGTGCATAATCTGTGAAATGCACCTTTGTGGAATGCTTAGAGTGGAGTGGTGTATTCACTCCTAGTCATTAAGGGCTACTGATGGATCAGGTTTTCAGGATATCCCTAATGAATATGTATACATACAATTAAAACTCTGAGCTATGCACATCAAGCTATTGGCCTGGCGCCGTCACTGGCTGACTACTTCCGCGACAAGGTGCAAAAGATCAACCTTGAGTTCACTACCAAGCCACCACCTCCTCTTCACCCTTTAACTCTCTCCCACAACCAACCAACCCAGGCCTCTTTCTCCTCCTTTCCTGAGATCACCGAGGATGAAACCTCCTGCCTTCTTTCCTCCTCGAAATGCACCACTGTTCCTCCGATCCCATCCCCACCAACCTACTTAACACCATCTCCCATACTGTCACCCCCTCCATCTGTCACATCCTTAACCTTTCTCTCTCCACTGCAACTGTCCATGACACCTTCAAGCACGCCGTAGTCACACCTCTCCTAAAAAAACCATCACTTGACCCTACCTGCCCCTCCAACTACCGCCCCATCTCTCTCCTACCCTTCCTCTCCAAAATACTTGAGCGCGCCGTTCACAGCCGCTGCCTTGATTTTCTCTCCTCTCATGCCATCCTTGATCCACTTCAATCCGGTTTTCGCCCTCTACACTCGACAGAAACAGCACTCTCTAAAATCTGCAACGACCTGCTCGCCAAATCCAGAGGCCACTATTCCATCCTCATCCTCCTCGATCTATCCGCGGCGTTTGACACTGTCAATCATGATTTACTTCTTGCCACACTGTCCTCTTTTGGGTTCCAAGGCTCTGTCCTCTCCTGGTTCTCCTCTTATCTCTCCCACCGCACTTTCAGGGTACACTCTCATGGATCTTCCTCCACTCCCATCCCACTATCTGTTGGAGTTCCCCAGGGATCTGTCCTTGGACCCCTTCTCTTCTCAATCTACACCTCTTCCCTAGGCTCGCTGATCTCATCTCATGGTTTTCAGTATCATCTTTATGCTGATGACACCCAGCTATATCTCTCCACACCAGACATCACCGCGGAGACCCAGGCCAAGGTATCGGCCTGCTTATCTGACATTGCTGCCTGGATGTCCAACCACCACCTGAAGCTGAACATGTCCAAAACCGAGCTCCTCGTCTTTCCACCTAAACCCACTTCTCCTCTTCCTCCACTCTCTATCTCAGTTGATAACACCCTCATCCTCCCTGTCCCATCTGCCCGCTACCTCGGAGTCATCTTCGACTCCTCCCTCTCCTTCTCTGCACATATCCAACAGACTGCCAAGACCTGTCGCTTCTTCCTCTTCAACATCAGCAAAATTTGCCCTTTCCTCTCTGAGCACACCACTCAAACTCTCGTCCACGCTCTCATTACCTCTCGCCTTGACTACTGCAACTTACTCCTCACCGGCCTCCCACTTAGCCATCTATCCCCCCTTCAATCCGTTCAGAACGCTGCCGCACGTCTCATATTCCGCCAGAACCGATATACTCATATCACCCCTCTCCTGAAGTCACTTCTGATCAGATACCGCATACAATTCAAACTTCTCCTCCTTACCTACAAATGCACCCGGTCTGCGGCTCCTCACTACCTCTCTACCCTCATCTCCCCCTATGTTCCCACCCGTAACCTCCGCTCACAGGACAAATCCCTCCTTTCAGTACCCTTCTCCACCACTGCCAACTCCAGGCTCCGCTCATTCTGCCTTGCCTCACCCTATGCCTGGAACAATCTTCCTCAACCCCTACGCCAAGCCCCCTCCCTACCCATCTTCAAATCTCTGCTTAAAACTCACCTCTTCAATGCTGCTTTCGGCACCTAACCTTTCGAGAAATATAGTATGCCCCCCAATCTATCTGCCCTATCAGATTGACTCTATACTTGTCTCTTAATTGTACACTTGTCTTTAGATTGTACACCTGTCTTTTAGATTGTAAGCTCCTTGAGCAGGGACTGTCCTTCCATGTTAAATTGTACAGAGCTGCGTAACCCTAGTAACGCTTTAGAAATGTTAAGTAGTAGTAGTAGTAATTTTGTTTCGGGCAGGCAGGAAGGAGGAGCTGTTGCTCCTGCCCTCATGCCTCCACCTTGTTGTAAAGGTACAGAGAGGGAAGGGGGTATGGGTCAGGTGTGGGAAGGAGGGGTATGTGCGTGCACAGGGGAAAGGGTTTGGTCCAGTGGACCACAAGGAAAATTTTTTTAAAAGGTTTCGGTTGTGGAGGGAGGAAGGCTCGTGGACCACTGGACAACCAGGGAATGATTGACAAAAGATTGGGGGGGGGGTCAGGGTCCACTTGACCACCAGGGAAATAAAGAAAACAAGATGCAGGGGGGGTGGGGTGGGAAATTCTTTTAAAAACTGGGGGGGGGGGGGCAGGGAAGTGAGAGGTAGGAAGCACAAGCAGGCAGCCTTTATAGTTTCCTGCTTGTGCTTCTCTCCTCTCCGACAGCTCCAGAGTAGCCATAAAATTTGCTTGTTAAATAAGGGCTGCTCTGGAACTGTGCATCCCCTGGAATAAACATTAGATTACAAATGAGCTCATTAGAATACTAATGAGCTCATTGTAATACATTTGCATGTGGTTCTCGGTGGCTGCTAACGTCGTACGTTAGCAACGGAAAACCCCTTTTTGCATTACTAGCTACGTAAACGTTTGCTTTAGACTGACTAGAACCAGTCTAAAGCAAACGTTAATAGCAAGGTAAGCTTTGTGCATCTGGCCCTCACACTGTGTTTCAAAAATGGCGACAGCCATTAAATATGTATGAGAGATTTCCATACAAATTTCCACTGGCATTCTTTCTTATGCTTACATGTTAAGGATAACCTGTAATCCTGATCCATCGGTGGCCTTCAGGGATCAGGAACGAATACTACTGGCTTAGTACATGTTACTTTTGTTTTTGTCTAATTTTTAAACTCTTATTTTATGCTCTTCTCATTTTGTCTGTTTTGAATATTTCTCTCCTCTCTAGTCTTTCTTCCATTCTGACAGGGAACACCCTCAATCTGCAGCAGCTGTTCCCAGGATTGTCATTAGCCGACCACAGCAGCAGTGGTCCCTCCTGAGCCTATACACCAGATGCCAATTTTCAGACAATTGGCTAGTCTAGTATCTAGGACGTTCCTACCTCTAATTAATAGAAGACCATTGTTTGGCCTTTGTTGAAGACGAATGATTTAGATTCTGCTATTTTGGGACTATTTCAAATCTTTCTGCTTTGTCTAAGCTGATAGGGCTGACTTCCAGCTTTAGGAATTTGACAGGAGGAGGGAAAGGTGAGTAGTGGAGTGCCTCATGGATCGGTGCTGGGGCCAATTCTGCTCAATATATTTGTGAGTGACATTGCCGAAGGGTTAGAAGGTAAAGTTTGCCTTTTTGGGGACGATACTAAGATTTGCAACAGAGTGGACACCAGGGAGGGAGTGGAAAACATGAAAAAGGATCTGCAGAAGCTAGAAGAATGGTTTGGCAATTAAAATTCAATGTGAAGAAATGCAAAGTGATGCACTTAGGGAGTAGAAATCCACGGGAGACACATGTGTTAGGCAGGGAGAGTCTGATAGGTACGGACGGGGAGAGGGATCTTGAGGTGATAGTATCTGAGGATCTGAAGGCGACGAAACAGTGTGACAAGGCGGTGACCGTAGCGAGAAGGTTGCTAGGCTGTATAGAGAGAGGTGTGACCAGCAGAAGAAAAGAGGTTTTAATGCCCCTGTATAAGTCGTCGGTGAGGCCCCACCTGGAGTATTGTGTTCAGTTTTGGAGGCCATACCTTGCTAAGGATGTAAAAAGAATTGAAGCGGTGCAAAGAAAAGCTGCAAGAATGGTATGGGATTTGCGTTACAAGACGTATGAGGAGAGACTTGCTGACCTGAACCATGTATACCCTGGAGGAAAGGAGAAACGGGTGATATGATACAGACGTTCAAATATTTGAAAGGTATTAATCCGCAAACAAACCTTTTCTGTAGCTGGGAAGGCAGTAGAACTAAAGGACATGATATGAGATTGAAGGGGGGCAGACTCAAGAAAAATGTCAGGACGTATTTTTTCACGGAGAGAGTGGTAGATACTTGGAATGCCCTCCGGCGGGAAGTGGTGGAGATGAAAACAGTAACAGAATTCAAGCATGTGTGGAATAAACATAAAGGAATCTTGTTCAGAAGGAATGGATCCTCAGAAGCTTAGCTGAGATTGGCAGGCGGGGCTGGTGTTTGGGAGGCGGGGCTAGTGCTGGGCAAGACTTCTACGGTCTGTGCCCTGAAAATGGCAGATACAAATCAAGGTAAGGTATACACAAGAAGTAGCACATATGAGTTTATCTTGTTGGGCAGACTAGATGGACCGTGCAGGTCTTTTTCTGCCGTCATCTACTATGTTACTATTTTTAAGAATGTTTCCAAACGTTCCGTCGTGCGGGCTGACTCACTGCGCATGCGTGGGCGGCTTTCCGCCCGCGACGCGAGCGTGCAGTGATCAGTTGTTTTTCTTCCGCACTTGAGGAGAGTTGTGTTGCGACGCTACTCCCTTTTCTGGCTCAGGAGAACCGTCTTTTTTGCGTTTATCACGCCCCTTTTGTCCTTTTTCATTTTTTCTAGTTTTAAATATTAAAAAAAAAAAAAAGTAGTTTACCATATTTTTTAGTTTTTCTTCCCTGTTGGAAGTTTCCTTTCTTTTTCGTAGCAGCTGCTTGGTCACGTCTTTTTCTCTTTTTTTTGTGCCTTTTTATTTGGCACCATTGAGCCGTTTGATTTCGCTGACGCTATTTTCCCGCTCATGTCATCGAAGACTCCCAGCGGCTTCAAATGTTGTACTCGCTGCAACTGGTACTGACCCCCACGCGTGGTGCCTCCAGTGTCTTGGGCCCGATCATCTCACAGCTGCCTGTAAGCTGTGTAAATTGATGAAGAAAAGGACCCAGGTTGCTTGAGAGGCTCAGCACGAGAGACTTTTTTCTGATCGGTCCGGTCCTTCGATGTCGGCATCAACATTGGTACCGAGGTCGGCGGCGTTGATGTCGAGGGAAGCAGCGACACCGAGAGGCCAGGTAATGGCTGCCGAAAGACCTCATCGAGCTGGGAGCAGCGAGGCATCAAGTGGGTCTCCACCCATCTCGAGGCCTACTGCTATGCAGGCCCCCCCCCCTTCTTTGGACCCGGCCCCGAGGAGGCGTGAGGATTCCACGTCCTTCTCTTCGGTACCGAGGGGTCTTGATGATGGGCGTCGAGCACAGGCGAAGAAGCACCGACATCAATCGCCTTCCATGCACAGTACCGAGAGCTCCGGGGAGCCGAGGGAGTCGGCACCCGAGAAGCGTCGGCGCTGGGAGGACCGCTCACCCTCTATACAGAAGGTGCCGATGCGTCGGTCTTCTGGCAGCCTGGTACCGGCTCTCGAGCCCCCTCAGATTCAGCCACCGACTCCTGCACCGACCCCCCAGCCTTTCCCGATGGAAGCTCTCGACGAGCGCATCAGGGCCCTTCTTCTGGAGCTTCTGGAAGGGTTGCTTCGCCAGTCTGCCTCGCTGTCAGGGGTGCTTGCGCCTCCCGTACCAACTGTAGAGGCAGCATCTGGGCCATCACCTGCGAGGAGGTCTCCTGACTCCCCCTCGACGTCGGTGGAGGAAGCTTCTCCGGAGTCTAGGCAGGGGTTGACTTCTCGGCATCCCCCACAAGTCGAGGTAGACTCGGGTTCGGGCTGCTCTTAGGGAGCTTCTGTCCAACACCAATGAAGAGCGCTTGTGGGAGGAGGAGGAGGGCCCCAGGTACTTTTCGGAGGAAGATTCATGTGGCCTCCCCTCTGATCCTGCTCCACCTATTGAAACTAGGATGTCTCCACCTGAGAGTCTTACTTTCTCATCCTTTGTACGGGAAATGTCTAAGGACATTCCATTCCCTATGGAGGTTGTGGATGAACCCAGGGCTGAGATGCTCAAGGTCCTGGATTATCTTTCTCCACCTGCAGAGGTTGCAATGGCCCCCCTGCATAATACACTCAGAGAAGTGCTGATGTGGAATTGGTCTTGCCCTGTCTCTAATATAGTGGTCCCCAAGAAGTCCGAGTCCCAGTACAAACTCCATGGAGAGCTTGTAATGGTGAAGGCCCAACTTCCGCACGATTCCATGGTGGTGGACTCTGCTCTCTGAAGAGCCAAGAGTTCTAGGGACTATGCCTTGGCGCCCCCAGGCAGAGAGTCTAGGACCTTGGATTCTTTTGGGAGGAGAACGTATCAGGCCGCAATGCTCACCGCCAAGATCCAAACATACCAGCTCTACACGAGCATTCACGTACGGAACTTGGTGAGACAACTGTCCAGTTTAGTTGAAGCACTGCCTTCGGAGCTTGCTGAACCTTTTCATCTTTTGAAGGTGTTGAGTTTTATACTGCTCTATAAACTCTACAGTGTAACTGACATGAATTGCTTTTTTCAGTTTGATTTTGAAACTGTTCCTCTATGGCAGGGTTCTAAAATTCTTATCCTGGAGGGTCATAAACCAGTTCAGTTTTCAGGATATCCCTAATTGAAAACGTGTGAGAGAGCTTTGATACCCGCTGCCTCCATTGTATCCAAATGTCTCTCACATGCTTGCAACCCTTGAGCGTCATAATTGAGACCCTTGCTCTTTGACCTGAAAAATATATGGTGGAAGTTTGTTTAAAGCTGGTCCAACCTTGTCTGCTCATGGTTTAATTTAAATATTAAGGGGTCCTTTTACAAAGGTGCACTAGTGTTTTTAGCGCACACTAAAAATAAGCACGCACTAAATGCTAGAGACACCCATATGAATGTATGAGTGTCTGTCGTGTTTAGTGCATTCTAAAATTGCTAGCACGCCTTTGTAAAAGACCCCCTACTTGTCTTTTTATCTGTTTTTCAAGGTGGTTTACAATCAATCTAAAACAGCAAATTTATGTAAAATCCAAATATTAAAATCTTTGTTTCTTTGCCCTCACCCCAGCCTCATTCACTTTAAGTTTAGTTGCCCCACACAAAGTCCTATATATCAAAAAGACACTTAAAACCTATTAACAGATACATACTGAAACACAGGTACCTTACTCGACCACAATATCACCTTGCATTTGTTTCTTTACCGGACTTGGCGCAAGCCTTCACAGTATTATGTAAACCACATTGAGCCTGCAAATAGGTGGGAAAATGTGGGATACAAATGTAACAAATAAAAAAAAATACTGTTATTTCTAGGTTCCTCAAGACTCTTGTGGAAACTATTCTGATATATCAGCATTTTAAGAAGCCAACTCCAGAACAGCATGGAGCAAAGCAGGAATTGGTGGACTTCTGGATGGACTTCCTTGTTGAATCCACAAAAGCAGAAGTGTCTGTTGTTAGGTTCCCGGTGAGTAGCTGTTGTAAACTGAGCATTTGGTAGCGCAGAGGCTAGATCAGTGCTTCTCAAACTTTTTTCACCCATGCCACCTTTTTACAGCATAAGACATTCCTGCCATCCAAATCCCTACGCCTTTCTTCTAAGCCTCACTGCACACCAACGTCTAGTATCAGCTGACAATGCTGCTACAAGCCCCGCTATCCACTGAAGCTGCATAGACTGAATTATATGAGCCAATGAAACCACTCTCTCATTTTTTTTTCTGTTGTAATCAGTACCCTAGCTGAGGATTTTTTGACCTACTGTTTGGGAACAGCTGATCTAAGTTGTTTGGAATTTCACACAGTACATGATGTTTACTAGCATGCATCAATGGTGATAGTTTTGTTTCATGTGTTGCAACTCTTTATTTCACATTATTTTACTTTAGGATAACCTTGTAGGCTTGTGACATAGAAAAGAAGCTTGATTTCCAGTTAGTCTCTAGTTGCCAAAATACTTAACAATGCGCGAGAGAGTGGTTTGGAAAATTGATTGCTTTCAGCTGACTTGCTCGTTCTGGCAGGGCATGGTGGTCCTTGTGAGAACAGAAATCATATTGTCTGCATTGGATGATAAATAAATGTGACTCATTTATTTAGCATTACAGTTTTTTTTGTGTTTGTGTGTTTGTATGTGTGGTTTTTTTTTTTAAGGTTTTGATTTTAGAACCAACCAAGATCTACCAGCCTTCCTATCTGTCTATCAACAGTGAAGCGGAAGTGAAGACAGTCTCTATCTGGCATGTGCTCCCAGATGACAAGGTAAACTGCTCTTAGTACAAGAGTGTGTTGTGAAATATGGTTATTAAAATCAGTCACCATATGCATGTAAATAGTATGTTAAAGCAGATAGATATCCTGTGCACACTTGTGTGCTTTGCCTCTGCTTTCGACAATGGTCCTTACTAGTTGCTCAAGGAAGTGGAAGATTCCATGATTGAAACCAAAGTGGGTACCATTAATGGATTCATTAGAGAGGAGATTCCTAGTGTTCTAAAACAAGACATCTTACATCTATTTTGAAGAGACATTACCTTGATTTTACCCCTCTGGTCAATTATCGTCCAGTTGCTAAACTCCATCCCCTCCCTTCCCCTTTGTTAGAGAAATTGAAAAAGTCATCCCTGTTCAGTTACAAGATTACAATGCTTATGACCCCTTCCATTTTGGTTTTCTATCTGGTCCATAGTATGGAGGTTTGACTTGCCTCCATGCTGTGTGTGTTAAAGATTGGTCCAGATAGTAGATAAACAGTTATTTTTTCTCTTTGTTAATTAGATTCTTAATTTACCACCTTTTTGTGGTATAACCAAAACAGTTTACATGTTGCATTCAGGTACTTTCTCTACCCCTAGTGGGCTCAAAATCTAAGCTTTGTACTCAGAGCAATGGAATGTTAAGTTACTTGTCCAGGGTCACAAGGAGCAGCAGTGAGAATCAAGCCTGGTTCTCGGCCCACTGGACTAACCATGGTCATCTCTTCCTTTGATACATTTAGCTGAACACCGCCTTGGGTGAGTCTCTTCATTAAGGTGGTTAATAAATCTCAAGAAATACATACATACATACTATCTTGCATAGCTTCTTTAATCCCCTGGGGTTCCTAGGTATGTTCTAAATTAGGTGTAAATCTTCAGTGACTGCTATATATATAAGTAGGTATGATTTGACAGGAAGTACTCCACTTGATGGCCCCTGGAATTAGGGGTGCCTCTAGGGTCTGCTCTTTCAGCGGTGTGTTATATTCATCTATTGAGTACACAGTTTTATTTGGCAAAAAGTACAGAATATGTGTTGAAGATAGCCTGTATTTATTAGATTTGGGTTTTTTTTTTTGCTCACACTTTATCAGTAGTAGCACCAGGTGAGTTACATTCAGGTAGAGTACATATTCCCCTGTTCCTAGGGGGCTTACACTCTAATTATTGCAGGAACTGCTAGATAACGCCACTTCTTCATAGGCTTTGGCTCTGAATCTTATGGCAACTGAAATTTTCTGATCCAGTCAGGTGCTTACCCCTGAGTCATCTATTCACCTATAAAACAGCAAGGCAAATGATCTGCAAAATCCAACGTGGAAAATGAGCCAGCAGATCAGTATAATATCCAAAATATTTTGTTAAAGATACCGTATGTTAGACAGTTGCCCGACACAGGCCGTGTTTCGCCCAAAGAAGGGCTGCATCAGGGGCTATAATAAACATATCAAATTATAGAATCTGAACATTATAAAAACAAATATGTAATATTAGAAATCAAACTAAACAAAAAGTATAAAATATACATATAAAACATAGATATAAATTGTAAAATGTACATGTAAAACATAGACATGAATTTACTACAAGGAGTTTCATCTTTTAACAATAAAGAATTACTTGTAGCTTTTAAACGTGAAAAAAACCTTAGACATGTTGGTTCCATCAACACTGCGCAATGCATCTACAACAGTAAGAAATCTACCGGTAGGGCATCATCCTTGTGGATTCTTCTCAGTATGTAATGTCAACATGAAGACTAAGGTTGTACACATTCTATTATCTAACAAAAATATCCACCTTAAAGAGTTTTCAAATTGCAAAACAAAAAATGTCATCTATGTTGCGATTTGTCCGTGTGGGTTAGCATATATAGATAAAACAAAGAGACAATTTAATACAAGAATCATTGAACATAAAAGTGCTTTAAAAAGGAATGTACTTGAAAAACCATTAGTAGCACATTCAAAGAATCTAGGACACCGCTTTGAAAAACTTCGTTTTTGTGTTATATTTGTCTACAAGAATAGTTGGCGCGGGGCATCGCCTGACAACTTTCTTTTGAAAAGAGAACAACAATTTATTTTTGAATTACAGACTTTATATCCAGATGGTCTGAATATGGAAACAGATCTGTCTGTATTTCTTTGAATCTGAGATATATACACTTATATTTTATAAATTTTTTATATTTTCAGTATTTTGTATTTTTTTAAATATATACACATTTATATTTTCATTTTTCATTTTTTATTTTTCATTTATTTATTTATTTTTTTTATTTTTCATATTTTCTTTTCAATTTTTGTAAATTTTTTATTTTTTCTTATATTATTTTTTGTTTTTGATTTATCAATTTCATTTTTCATTTTATTATTCATTAATTTATTTTTCATTTTTTTATTTTTTACCAACTTGAAATAAATTAAATTTCACATGTTTAGTGGATTATAATACTTCTTTATTTTAAATATTTTTGACAACCAATATATAAGATCGTGGAAGTAAGACCTTTGAAGTCAGAATGATTGAATATTTTAACACCCAACAGAAAGGACTTAACAAGGATCTGGGGTTCCTAGCCCATTATAAACCATAAAGCTGTATGTCTCTGTTGATCACCCTCCCCTCACCTATCCACACCCACCTTGTTAGAATATCAATGATATGCTTTGATGTCCCCATGCATACTTCCTACCCACCCCCCTCCTCCCACCCTGTCAGACTGTCATAGTAATGCTTGAATGTTTTCACTTATATACACTCTCAGCTAGCACATTTGCTTATTTCCGATCTGAGGAAGAAGGGCAACCTTCGAAAGCTAATCAAGAAATGTATTAAGTTATGTCCAATAAAAAAGGTATCGTCTTATTTTCTTTCCATGTTTTATTTTGTTTGATTTCTATTGATAACCTTAAGAGTGGACTAACACGGCTACCACACTCCTCCACCTAAAGGAGAAAGCTTGTTGTAAGGACTGAAGAATCGGGTTCGAAACACCGACTGCCATAGCCTCTGACTTGGTCATGTTAAGCTTGAACCTGGAAACAGCAGATTAATCCGCTAATAGCTGAAGTAAATTAGGCATGGATAACAACGGCTTTGTTAAAGAGTGCAAAATATCGCCTGCAAACATTGCCAACTTGTATTCCTGACCGCCCACCTTTATACCCGCGATATCAGGGTTTGAACGAATAGCTATAGCAAGGGGTTCCATAACCAATGCAAATAACATCAGAGAGAGTGGACACCCTTGCCTAGTTCCCCGAAACAAAGGAAACAGAAGAGAATTGACGCCATTAATTCGTACACATGCTCTGGGGGAATTATAAAGAGCCTGAGTCCATTCCCGGAAGCCAACCCCAAAACCCAAACGCTCTAGAACACTTATCATAAAAGGCCAGTGGACCCTATCAAACGCCTTTTCGGCATCCAGTCCCAAAAGGCACATTGGGGTTTTTGTTGTAGTGGCCACATGTAACACATTGACCATTCGTCTCACATTGTCTTTCGCTTGTCTGTGTGGAACGAACTCCACCTGATCTGGATGTATCCAATCAGGCAGGACTTTGGCCATACGATTTGCCAACACCTTAGCTATGATTTTAACATCCGAGTTCAGAATGGAAATAGGACTGTACGAGGCACACTCCATTTTATCTTTACCCGGCTTCGGAATGACAGCTATCCAGGCTTCCATCATAGATGGATGCAACACCCCCCGCCTCCCGGACTCCATTAAGAATTTCAACTAAGCGGGGAGCGAGCTCCCCTCGGAAGGACCAATAAAAATCATTTGGTAAACCATCTATGCCCGGGGCCTTTACCCCTAGGAAGGTCCTTAATAACCTTGACCACCTCATCTACCGTAGCAGGGCCATCTAGCATACACTGTTGCTGGTCAGTTAAGGAAGGAAGGTCCTGAGAAGCTAAAAAATCCTCAGTTGCCTCCTGATGGATCGAGGGGTCCACTGAGTATAAAGATTGATAAAAGACCTGAAAACGCTTCCTTATTAAAGCAGACTTACCTGCTTATAATCGAACGAGAAAAACGCCCAAGTTCCGACCTAAATCGGGAGATGGACGTTTATCTCACAAAAACAAATAACACGGTATAATCAAAAGCCGAACTTGGACGTTTTCAACTGCACTCCATCGCGAAAGCGTACAAAGTTGATGGGGGCATGTCGGAGGCGTGGTGAAGGCAGGACTGGGGCATGGTTATCACCCGAACAGAGATGGGCGCCTTTCGCCGATAAAGGAAAAAAGGTATGCGTTTGTAGCTAGAATTTAGGGCACTTTTCCTGGACCCTGTTTTTTCACGAATAAGGCCCCAAAAAGTGCCCTAAATGACCAGATTACCACCAGAGGGAATCGGGGATGACCTCCCCTGACTCCCCCAGTGGTCACTAACCCCCTCCCACCACAAAAAGTGTTTCACAACTTTTTATTTTCACCCTCAAATGTCATACCCACCTCCCTGGCAGCAGTATGCAAGTCCCTGGAGCAGTTGTTAGGGGGTGCAGTGGACTTCAGGCAGGTGGACCCAGGCCCATCCCCCCCTACCTGTTACAATTGTGCTGCTTAATGCTTAGTCATCCAACCCCCCCAAACCCACTGTACCCACATGTAGGTGCCCCCTTCACCCCTTAGGGCTATAGTAATGGTGTAGACTTGTGGGCAGTGGGTTTTGAGGGGGATTTGGGGGGGCTCAACACACAAGGAAGGGTGCTATGCACCTGGGAGCTCTTTTACCTTTTTTTTTTGTTTTGTAAAAGTGCCCCCTAGGGTGCCCGGTTGGTGTCCTGGCATGTGAGGGGGACCAGTGCACTACGAATCCTGGCCCCTCCCACAAACAAATGCCTTGGATTTATTCATTTTTGAGCCGGGCGCTTTCATTTTCCATTATCGCTGAAAAACAAAAACGCCCAACTCACAAATTGTCGAATAAAACATGGACGTCTATTTTTTTCGAAAATACGGTTCAGTCCGCCCCTTCACGGACCCGTTCTCGGAGATAAACGCCCATGGAGATAGACGCTTTCGTTCGATTATGCCCCTCTTTGTTAACACTGACTTATTACCATCCCCAATCTTAAGAATAGTACGATCTAATCTTCGCTGCCTCAACCTTAGAGCCAACCAATGACCTGGTTTATTCTGATTGAAGTAATGCAACTGCTTCTGCTGACCTTGAATAAACAGCAATTGATCAGAATAGAGATTATCCAAGCGCAGTCGCAAGGCTTGAATTTGCCTCAAGACCAATATTGAATGGGAGGTTTTATGAAGGCCCTCCAAACAAGACAGCTGAGAAACACAATCTGCAACTTCTTTTCGGCTAGCCCGAGCCTGAATGTGACTTTAAGAAAAATCCTTGAGTCACAGCCTTTAAAGCATCCCAGACAGTCCCCAAGGAAGGACCCGAGTTCAAATTAATCTCAAGGTATTCCATCAAATGTGCCTGATAAGTAGCCAATAGCTTTTCGTCCTTCAGCAAAGAGACATTTAACGTCCACCTGCCATGGACGAAATCCTTACCCAGGTCGGGGCATGATCAGAAATAGTAATGGGACCAATGCCTGACTGGCAACTACCCTGGATCATGGAAACATTAAATAGTAAATAATCAATTCGAGAGTAGGAATCATGAGAGTGAGAATAGAAAGAATAATCCCTATCTCTGGGATGATGTAACCGCCACACATCACACACCCCTACTGAACCATTGGAATTCTTTACATCCACTCCTGAAGCCACCCCAGACTTGTCCAACGCTGGGTGAATATACACATTGAAATCGTCACCCAGCACCACTTTACCATAAGGATCAGATTGAACAACCTTACCAAGCTTAACAAAAAACTCCCCCTGAGATTCATTAGGCGCATAAACCGCCACCAAAGAAAGAGGTAAATTATTCAATAATACATGCAGCACCAGGAATCTGCCAGCAGGATCTCGTCTGATCTTCACTACCTGAGTCTGCAGAGAAGAGTGAATCAGGATTGCAACCCCTCATTTCCTCGACGCATCAACAGCAGAAGCGCAAATGACATGTGGGTAATGATGATTGGTCAAGTATTTCTCGTGTTCCCGCTTTAAGTGAGTCTCTTGGAGAAAGACCACATGTGGTTTATGGAACAGCAATTCTTTAAATATCTTTTGACGCTTTTGAGGGGAGTTCAGTCCCTTAACATTATATGACAAAAAGTGTAAATTGGCACACATTTATATGTCTATTACAGGCATCGTAACTCTAGTAAAACAGGACAACCAGTACCCAGCAGCACCCAATGAGGAGAGGAGAGAAAGGAAAAAAAACACCCATAGAAGAAATTCCCCCCCATTTCCCCCCCCCCCCCCACCCACTCACCCACACCTATTATACCACCAGACAGTAGATTCTTACACTACTGGCTGGGAACACAGAAGGAAGAACCCGAGTTCAAATCAATCTCAAGGTATTCCATCAAATGTGACCGATAAGTAGCCAATAGCTTTTCGTCCTTCAGCAAAGAGACATTTAACGTCCATCTGCTATCTTTATCTACCTCAGCCATGGACGAAATCCTTACCCAGGTCGGGGCATGATCAGAAATAGTAATGGGACCAATGCCTTACTTACTGTACTGGTTAACCAGCTGGCATTGTGTCTGATGTAGTTACACCACTGAGTGACCCCACCTAATGATCATACAGGACCCGGCTGCTGCCTTGTGGAAGGCCACTTAAGTGTAGTGCTCTGCTTTCTTGAATGTGGTGCTCTTTTCCAGTCATGTGACACTCCAGAATTGCTATGAAATGCATGAGGGCTGTGTGCCTTTCAAGTTGAATTGTTCCAAATGGAAGAAGGCATGACAGTAGTCTCGCTGTTGTGCTAGTCCTAGTGTGAGGGCAGCAGGAGCCGCTAAGAGGTAAGATATGGGAATTCGATGTGTGATTTGTAGTGTGAGGCTGCAAAAGGTGCAAGGAAATAAGGCATGTGAATTCCGTGGGCGATATGTAGGTATTGCCGAAATTGGTAAGAAAAGATTTCCAACCACATTCTATTGTAGCTCACTTCCCTATGCCATGTGCAGTTTAGCATAGCATCCAACTTACAACTAGTGTATGTTCAGATGTAGTAAGTATATAGGAAGCCTTCAGGCCTGCTGGCTAATGTAGTAATGAGGGGTTTTAAGAGCACCAACTTGTTCAAGCTAAGTGCTGTATAAAATTAGATGATAGCATATTGATAAATAGAAATATATCTTCATATATAAGATTAGCAAAGGGTGGTGGAGGTTCAGTCAATGATTAGACAATACACACAGATAATACACCCAGTCAGTGGGTGAAAAATCAAATAACCTCTATCGTGCGTTACATATGAGACTACTCCACTCTCAATAAGCTGAAGAAGCAATACACTTGTATTCATGTGTGTTTAAATATTTTGTTATATTTTGATGCTCGACAGAGCATAGGCACAATTGTTTGTTTTGTCAATTATAATGTAGTAATGCAGCATTATGCTTGCAGAGAAGCTGCAAGCCAAAGGTAATTAAAGTATTGTACCTTCAGGTGCAGTAATTAGATAAGCAACCTACGGTGCCCCCCGGCTATTAAGGTAGTGTACTTTCCGGTGCCTCTGGTATATAAGAGTCTCACAAGCCAAGTACTATTGGAGTAGTGTACATCTGGTGAAGGTGGCACATAAGAAAAACTGCAGGCCTGAAGGCTATTGTGGCATTGAACAGGTGCATGTTGTATGGCTATAACCTGCAAGTCTTAAGTCTCTTGAAGAGGTGTACATTCGGTGCCTATAATACATAAAGAAACCTGCATTCGAAGACTATTCAGGTTCCAGTGGTGTATAAAAAAAAAACCCCCTGCAATCCAAAGGCTATAGAAGTCACGAACCTTCAGGTTCAATTATAATATTGGAAATCTGCATTCGCAAAGGCCCTTGTTGTGTACCCCCACCAGTGAAACAGTGTAAATCCTATTGTAGGTGGTACTTGGAAACCTGGCTGCCAGTGATTGTTGAAATACTGTCTGTTCAAGTGCTGTTGTGGCAATTGCAGCAGTGTATATTCCAGTGCATGTGGCATGTGAGAAACCTATTGCCACAGACTACCTTCGGGTGCAGGTGACATGTAAGAAAACCCTGCAAGCTGGGTGGTATTCCAGCAGTGTATCCTGGTATAGATAGTGTCCAGGTGTAGCTAGAATATATGAAACCTGCCATCCCGCAGGCTATTTGTATTAGGCTCTTCTTCTCAACTGATAATTTCAGACTACGTGTCCAATCTTGACCCAATTTGACTACTGTAATTCTATCTATACAGGCTGCAAAGAATGTGCTTTAAAGAAATTACAAACTGCTCAAAATACTGCGGCCAGATTTATCCTTTGTATGCTGTGCTTTGGTAGGGCTACTCCGCTGCTGATACAATTACATTGGCTGCCCATTAAGGCCAGGATTGTTTTCAAACTCTGTGCTGTTATATTTCAGATTTTACACAGTACTGCCCCTTGTTACTCTACCTTCTCGCAGTGCAACCTTTGGTGTAAGAGACTACCTCTATGAAAGTAGTATATAAGTCAATCTATTCTACTAATTTTTCTTAGCAAGGTACTAAATGGTGGAATGATTACTTAGTTTATTGCAAATTTTTGAAATCTTTCCTTTTCAATAAATTCCTGTTAGTTGATAGTGATGCCTAATTCACTAAGCCTTGTTGAATTTTGTTTTTGTTTGATTTCCCCATCCTTTCTTTTCTGTATGCTCTATTATCAGGTTTTATGTATTTATGGCGCTTGATCTTGCTTCTCCTTTCTTGAATTGTATGGGTTTATGAATTTTATATTTGTAATGATCTCCCTTGCTTGTTAACCACATTGAACTGGAATTTGTGTGGGAAAATGTGGAATATTAATGTAAATGAGTGGCAAAGAGATCCATTGAGGGGGGTGCCCCACACGTGGATGATCTCGCAAGCAACACCCATGCTGAGAGACCATTCGCCAAATCAAACGGAGCAAAGCCATTGAAAAAATATAAGAAATGAGTCTCGAACGGAGCTCAGGTCTAAGAGGGGCCTAAAGACTGTGTAAAAAAGAAGAAAACTTAAAAGTAGGGGAAAAAAAAGATCTAAACCACTAAGGGAAGTTCAAAATATAGACAAAATAGAAAAAAAAATCTCCCAGGGAAGTCACACTCGCTCGAAGGTACATGTGCACCAGATAGTGTGAGAAGCCGTGAATAGCATGTCCTCTTCTCACAGAGGATGAGAAGAGATTGCTGGTTCCATGCTCTCACGGCAGATGGTAAGGCACTCGCACATGCGCATGATGACGCTGCATGTGCTGCTAATGTAATATTAGCATTTTTAATGCTCCGTACTGGGTGACATGGATGATACACTCACATGTGAGAATATGGCTTGCTTGTCCTTGAAGAATAATAGCCCAGTATCCAAACTTTCATAATCATGATCAGCCAATAAAGAGAGTCCTATTGGCAAACAAAAGTGCTTATTCAAGCAAAACAAACAATATCAAAAGGATACCCTCTCTCACGCACCCTGCTTGCTAAAATCCTAGATTGTAAACTCATTCCAGGTGGACAGTTTTTGTACCTGTCATGTATTTGTTCCAACAGCCGGTGCGCTTCTCATATTCCTTGGATGATGGCTATCATCGCAAAAAATTATTTAACAGGATTACAATAGATGGTGGTATGTACTCTCTTTTGTCCTTTTCATATCATAACATCTAAATAAGACACTTGATGCAAATAAGCAGTCATTGAAGTACTGCAGGGAATGATCCAATGTATTCATTCAGTCACAAAAATCACATCAATTAAGTGTGGACATTTCTGTAAAGTGCTCCAAGTTTCAGTGGATTCCTCTTGATCCATTGGACTCTCACATTATCACCTTTAGATTTGGTCCTAAGGAATAACATGTCATTGGAGAATTGTTCTACCCTGAAATACCATGTTAATTTGTCAAGAGAGGGGAGAGAGGCAAAAGAAGTTTGATTGTAGTGCAGCACAAAGATTTGTACATTTCTGGTATACATTACTTTTTAATTCTCAGTATTCTTGATTCTTACTATCTGGAGATGAATAAGAGTAACTGTATACTTAAGTAGACGGGGAGCCAGTGTAGTGATTTGGGAACAGGGAGTGTTGATGGGTGTAGCCACATGGTAGAATTTTGAATAGATGACTGTAAAGGGAGATTCAGTGGGAGACGTGTGAAAAGTAGGTTGCAGAAATTTAGATGGCAAGAGATCAGAGAACGGATATAGGTTTTGTTACTGTGCTTAGAAAAGAGATCAGATGAGATTGACATAAGAAAATAAATTAAATGTTTTGGACATGTGTAGACATGAAGGATGAGTTAAAGATGGACACTAGGTTTATGGACTGAGGGGACTTGAGAAATAGAAAAAGGGGGATACATTGAACGTGAGTTTGGGGGTGGAGGACACAAGTTAGAAATGAAGATCTAGCCTAAATTTAAAAAAAAAAAATAGGATCCTTCAAACTGATGATAAATGCGTAGAAAAATATGGAGCATTCAGAGAAAGTGTATTTTTGCACCCTCATTATACTAAATTTGGGCGCTAACAATAGTTGAGCAGCATTGTTTTGAGATAGTACAAGTCTTTCTGGTAGATGAGCAGACGCAAAACAATATCCCTAACAGCCCATAGTTGTTAGTTAAAAGCCACAGTGGAGAGTTGCTGAAAATATCTTCTTGCCAGTGTCTTGATTTTGTTTCCATGTTCAGGACTCGCGCCTAGTCGTCTTTATCTTTTTTCTAATTTTTCATTAGATTTCTAGACTTTTTTCTGTCTGATAAAAAAAAAATGCTTCATAAGGTTTCACTTCCTATGTTAAAATCTCATTTCCTGTATACTTTTTATGTATATCTTTATAGTACTTGCATGGAATTATGGCAGAGATCAGCATGACTGCCCTATTTAGTCATTAATACAAATTGTTGTATCCTACTTCATACCAAATTTTGTAATCAAATGAACAATTAAGCCATATACATCTTAAAACATTATATTCATTCATTCTACAATACTTAAGATCAAGTTTCAAAATTAACACAATGCAACAAGTGAGATCTGCTAAATCCACTTACCCATCCTCAGAATCTTAATTATTTTCCGAAAACCCAGATAGGAGGAGCATGTTCTAATATCTTCAGATAAGTTGTTCCATATTAGGGAGATCATTCTAATTTCTGTCACTGAAGGAACATTTAAATCTTAACTCTTTGAATGCAGCATTCATCTGGCAACATATTGTACAAAACCAGAATGTAAAATAACCTGGACCAATACTACTACTACTACTACTACTTAACATTTCTAGAGCGCTACTAGGGTTACGCAGCGCTGTACAATTTAACAAAGAGAGACAGTCCCTGCTCAAAGAGCTTACAATCTAATAGACAAGTGAACGGTCGGTCCGATAGGGGCAGTCAAATTGGGGCATTCTGGATTCACTGAACGGTAAGGGTTAGGTGCCGAACGCAGCATTGAAGAGGTGGGCTTTAAGCAAAGACTTGAAGACGGGCAGGGAGGGGGCTTGGCGTAAGGGTTCAGGAAGGTTGTTCCAAGCATAGGGTGAGGCGAGGCAGAATGAGCGGAGCCTGGAGTTGGCGGTGGTGGAGAAGGGTACTGAGAGGAGGGATTTATCCTGTGAACGGAGGTTACGGGCGGGAACGTAAGGGGAGATGAGGGTAGAGAGGTAGTGAGGGGCAGCAGACTGAGTGCATTTGTAGGTAAGAAGGAGAAGCTTGAATTGAATGCGGTATCTGATCGGAAGCCAGTGAAGTGACCTGAGGAGAGGGGTGATATGAGTATATCGGTTCTGGCGGAATATGAGACGTGCAGCAGAGTTCTGAACAGACTGAAGGGGGGATAGATGGCTAAGTGGGAGGCCGGTGAGGAGTAAGTTGCAGTAGTCCAGGCGAGAGGTAATGAGAGCGTGGACGAGAGTTCGGGTGGTGTGTTCAGAGAGGAAAGGGCGAATTTTGCTGATGTTAAAGAGGAAGAAGTGACAGGTCTTGGCTATCTGCTGGATATGCGCAGAGAAGGAGAGAGAGGAGTCAAAGATGACTCCGAGGTTGCGGGCAGATGAGACGGGGAGGATGAGGGTGTTATCAACTGAGATAGAAAGTGGAGGAAGAGGAGAAGTGGGTTTTGGTGGAAAGACGATAAGCTCGGTCTTGGACATGTTCAGTTTCAGGTGGCGGTTGGACATCCAGGCAGCAATGTCGGATAAGCAGGCCGATACCTTTGCCTGGGTCTCCACGGTGATGTCTGGTGTGGAGAGATACAGTTGGGTGTCATCAGCATAGAGATGATACTGGAAACCATGAGATGAGATCAGGGAGCCCAGGGAAGAGGTGTAGATTGAGAAGAGAAGGGGTCCAAGGACCGATCCCTGGGGAACACCAACAGATAAGGGGATGGGGGTGGAGGAAGATCCATGAGAGTGAACTTTGAAGGTGCGGTGGGAGAGATAGGAGGAGAACCAGGAGAGGACAGAGCCCTGGAACCCAAATGAGGACAGTGTGGCAAGAAGTACCATGCAGTATCTTGAAAACAAAAGTCAGATACTTAAAGATCATTCTCAAATCCAGTGAGGTGCTTTTTAACATATTCATAAATGACCTAGAGATGGGGGTAACTAGTGAGGTAATCAAATTTGCCGATAACACAAAGTTATTCAAAGTAGTCAAATCGCGGGAAGATTGTGAAAAACTACAAGAAGACCTTATGAGACTGGGAGACTGGGCGTCTAAATGGCAGATGACGTTTAATGTGAACAAGTGCAAAGTGATGCATGTGGGAAAGAGGAACCCAAACTATAACTACATCATGCAAGGTTCAGCGTTGGGAGTCACGGATTGAGAAAGGGATCTAGGTGTCGTCGATGATATGTTGAAAACTTCTGTTCAATGTGCTGCTGCGGCTAGGAAAGCAAATAGAATGTTGGGTATCATTAGGAAAGGGATTGAAAACAAAAATAAGGATATTATTCTGTTGTTGTATCGCTCCATGGTGCGACCGCACCTTGAGTAGTGTGTTCAATTCTGGTCGCCGCACCTCAAAAAAGACAGTGGAATTGGAAAAGGTGCAGAGAAGGGTGATGAAAATGATAAAGGGGATGGGACGACTTCCCTATCAGGATAGGCTGAAGAGGCTGGGGCTCTTCAGCTTGGAGAAAAGGCGGCTGAGGGGAGATATGATAGAGGTCTATAAGATGATGAGTGGAATGGAACGGGTCGATGTGGAGCGTCTGTTTACGCTTTCCAAAAATACTAGGACAAGGGGGCATGCAATAAAGCTGCAGTGTGGTAAATTTAAAACGAATTGGAGGAAATGTTTGCTCACTCATCGCGTAGTTAAACTCTGGAATTCGCTGCTGGTAAAGGTGGTTAAGGCAGTTAACTTAGCGGACTTCAAAAAAGGGTTGGACGGCTTCCTGGAGGAAAAAGTCATAAAATGTTATTGCATGGACAAGGGAATAATACAGTATTTCTAGGATGGGCGGGACAAATTGCTTGTTGTTTTGGCCGCTGTCGGTGACAGGGTGCTGGGCTCAATGGACCCTTGGTCTGTCCCAGCATGGCGATGCTTATGTACTTATGCAATAAGACCAGATGTTGCCTGTCCATCTCTTACATTTCAAAATCGTTTTTGCTGTCATGTTCTGCAGGCTGCACGAGCTTTTTCGGAAGCCCCAAATAAATTAAGTTGCATTAGTCAATCACAAATAGGATAAGGAGTTTGTACCACCCTTTAGACGATATAGAAGATTGTTTTTGTACTTCTTGTTGAACTATGTCCTTGTTGATTGAGCAGTAAGAACAAGCATGATGAAATGATGAGAGTGCCAGAAGTCTAGTTGGATAATTCATGTTCATTGAACAACTTTTCTAATTTAAATCTCTGCATCACTTTCAAATTGTGTTTGGAATGAAGGCAAACTGATGAACCTTACTAGCAAAGCAGCAATCTGTGTCTTCCTTCCTAATACAAAACCACCAAAAAGTCCTCTTACAAATGAGGATGCCTGAAAAGCGGAATGACAACTTCATGGTACGAAAAAAGCAAGGAAGAAATATTTTTGTAACATTACATTCCCAGAAAGGTTTCCAATTTGTCCATTTGGACCAAGGAGGACAGGTGGTTTTGCTAATGTTGGCTATTTTAAATAGCTAGTTTTTTTTGTACTAGGTAAGTGAGATTGACATGCCAAATGAAATTTAAATTATTATCTTTCTAACTGTGAATAATATAGGACATTGATAATTATCGCCTTTAAAGGACACATGAAGAGATTCAGCCTGTACATTGGTTTGATGGCCTAATTTTGAAATAGCATGTCTTTTGCTATCTACATGCATGCATAAACCTGCAACTTTGATATTTTTGCTAAATTGCCTTTATGCATTATTGCGCACCCCCCCCCTCCCCCCACCCCACCTTCATGAAATTGGATCCTTCCTAGATTGCAAGAAATTTAGACCTTTGGCAAAAGAAGAAGTTTTACAAATTGTGAAAATAGACATCCAGGCATTGTACATTTTTCAGCTGTATTTTTTTCCAGTTCTTAAATCCTGGCTCTTTATAGTGGTATGTGATATGTAAATAATTTTATTTCTATCCATTTTCTTTTTTTTTCTTTACTTTTGTTTAAACAAGTTTTGTCCTCTGTTACAGAAAGGTATTCATGAGTGGAACTTCAGTGCTTCTTCCATCAGAGGAGTAAGGTGAGTCTCCTAATTTCTTTGGATTGTCACTAACTTGGTACACTTATGAGTAGATTTTGAAAGTTAAATTCCATTCGTTAAGTCAACACCGTGACTTATTCTTGAATAATTAGTGACTGTTTGTTTCACCTTCAGTTTTAGGGCCCTGTTTACTAAGCCGCTTTATAGGCACGTTAGCATTTTTTAATGCACAGTAACCATCTACTTGCCTATAATATCCCTATGGGTGCCTACACGGTTAGCGTGCTCGCTAATTGTAGGCACGCTAAAAAATGCTAACATGCCTTAGTAAACATGCCAAGTATCTAAAAGAACGAACATTAGCCACATTGCTTCACTATGCTGTAAATTAAATATTTCCACTGATAAACATGCAGATTCGCTGGGGTTGGTTTGATATTTTTTTGTGTTTAGGAAGATGTCTTCAATGCTTTTCACAGCTATATTCATAGCTCCCACCTTCCTTGGAACATTTGCTATACTTATGACCTGATGATCAGTTTCACTACGCTATTCTGAACAGCAATGTAAAATTAGCGCTGGAACAGTGTGGGGAAACAACACCCTGATGATAAAAACTAATACCATGCAAATTTATGCTTCCTTGTCATCAAGCAGATGAATCCATTACGAGTGGGTTGTGTCCATCAACCAGCAGGGGGAGATAGAGAGCACTGAAAAACCATAGTGCCTCATGGCCAGCTAACTCCATCTGCCTCTTCAGTATTCTCTATCTCCCCAGCAGGGTGGTTGCAGCTTGTTCAAGCTCCTTCAGAAAATCTGCCTGGGGTGGCTCCTGTGCTTTTGCCAGTTGTAGCAGGGGTGTTGTGGCTGATGGTGCCCACTTTAAAGGCAAATAGGTTAGCCCTTTCCCTGCCTTACCCAGCCCCTGATGTGGAAGTAGACAAATAGGCAAGCCCTGTCCCTGTCTTTGCCCATGCTGTGGATGCAGGCACATAGGTTCGCCCTTTCCCTGCCTTTCCCACGCTACTGATCCTCCGGAGTTGGAAATTTGCCTCTTTCGCTGTTGCCTCAAACTTTCCTCACAGCGTTATTAAAAAAAAAAAAAAAGAAGTCGCGTCGTGCTTTGGCGCTGCGATCCCAGAAAAGAGGTTTTCTTCTGATTGTGCAGCATGACTGGAGCTCAGAGACTCTGTCTGGTGAGGTAAGAGCATTTTGTAGCTCCTCTGGGGAGGGCCTGTGTTAGGGATGATTTTGGCGCGAATCCGCCATTTTGAATTTCCGCCGCTTTTGGCGATGACTGCTGAGAAAGTAAAGCGCTGTTCCGTTTGTGGCAAGCGCAGATCTGCAGCGGGGCCCTGTAAGGCGTGCTTTTCAGACGGTAGAGCCGGCCCGAAAATGGCGAATGATGTTCCTTCCCGCTCCATGGAGCTGGCAGCGGGCGCCATTTTGGAACAGCATGGCGCAACCCCCGCTGAGGCGGAGGGGTTTGAGCCTGGAGGGGCGCCTCGTGTAGAGGCTAATAAAAGAGCTGTTTCCCTCGGACTGGAACCGGGAGGCCAGGGTGAGCCATTTTCCCCTGAATTTGTTTTATTGCTGCATAATTCATACATGTTAAAAAGAGCTCTTCCGCAGGGGTCCTCTGCGGCCCTGCTTTCTGTATCCCCTCCAGTGGAGTCTGGCCTTGGATTACCGTCAGGCGCGTTTTCCCCTGACAGATGGCCGCAAGACAAGCGCAGAAGGGTGGATTCCCCTTCAGAGAGTGGCGCACCCCCCTCCCCCCATGGTCGGGATGTGAGGACTCTGAGGGGTCTGGCAGGCCTTCATGGTCTGGAGAGCCAGAAGAAGGTGCAGGATTGCCACCGGATCCAGATGATCCTTCCGCGGTGAGGATTTTCCACTGCGATGAGCTGCCAGCGCTTATTACTGATGCCTTGCAGGTCCTCTCTATAGAAGACCCTGGGAGTAGTGAGACCTCCTCCGGTAATCCTAGGATGGCAAGTATTAAGAAGCCTGCTTGAGCCTTTCCTTTGCATGACTCCATCCAAGAGCTTATCGTGGCTCAATGGACTGACCCCGAGGGGCCTTTGAAAGTCGCCAGGGCTATGGGGCAATTATACCTTCTAAGTGAGGAGCATTTGACGCGCCTAGCAGTGCCTAAAGTGGATGCCCTAGTCACGGCTGTGAAAAAGAAAACTACCCTCCCAGTGGAAGGAGGAGTTGCCCTGAAGGACATGCAGGACCGTCGCCTGGAGGCAGCTATGAAATGGTCCTTTGAAATTTCAGGCCTATCCTTACGGGTGGCTGCATGCAGCTGCTACGCTGCCCGAGCCTGCCTCGCTTGGTTACAACAGGCAGTGGAACAGCCCGGAGATGGAGCGGAGCCCTTACGGAGGTGGCACCGCGGATGGAGTCGGCCTTGTCATTTTTGGCTGACGCCCTTTGTGATCTGGTCAGAGCTTCGGCTAAACAGATGGCTGTAGGTGGCAGCTCGCCATCTTCTGTGGCTACATCATTGGGCAGCTGACATGGCCTCTAAGCAAAGGTTGGTGAAGTTGCCCTTTCAAGGCCTTCTCCTGTTGGTGAGGATATGGAGAAAATTGTGAAAGGCCTGGGGGATGTCAAACCCCAGCGCTTACCCGAGGATAGGCCGCGGCCTTCTTCCAAGGGTCAGGCGATTCCCTCTTCTTACAGACCTTTCTTCCATGGAGCTAGAAGGTACTGCCCGGGGTGTTCTGCTGGGTTCACTTCACGTGCCCGTTTTCAGCAGAGGAACTCTTTTCGCTCGGACAAACGTTCAGCAGCAGCAGGCTCGAGACCTGGAGTTCATGGGCGACCCTCTCAATGATGGTGCGCCGGTCCCGTCCTCGATTCCTGTGATAGGAGGACGACTTTCCCTCTTTCTCGAGGAGTGGGCCAAGATTACCTCAGATCAGTGGGTCTTGGACCTGATCAGAGAAGGCTACAGAATAGAATGCCACGATAAGAGACGTGTTTGTGGAGTCCCGATGCGGTTCTGCTGCCAAGCGGGCGGCGGTAGAGGAGACCTTGCAAGACTTGATTCACATTGGGGCGGTTTCCCCCGTGCCTCCCGCCGAATGCGGCTCTGGCCGTTGCTCCATTTACTTCGTGGTGCCGCGAAAAGGAGGGTCTTTTCGGCCTATCCTAGACTTAAAACAAGTCAACAAGTCTCTGAACGTGCAGCATTTTCACATGGAAACCCTGCGCTCCGTCATAGTGGTGGTACAGCCAGGAGAGTTTCTCATGTCTCTGGACCTGAAAGAAGCTTACTTGCACATACCAATTTGGCCCCCGCACCAGAGGTTTCTGCGTTTTGCGGTGATGGGAAAACATTTCCAGTTTCGTGCCTTGCCTTTTGGCCTCGCCACAGCTCCCCGAACCTTTTCCAAGATAATGGTGGTGGTAGCTGATTTTCTCAGGCGAGAGGGTATCCGGGTTCACCCGTACCTAGACGACTGGCTCATCAGAGCAGACGCTGCAGAAGAGAGTCATCAGGTTACAGCCAGAGTGGTCTGAGTACTGCAGTCTCTGGGCTGGGTCGTCAATATAGCCAAAAGTCACCTGACCCCCCTCTCAATCTCTAGAATATTTGGGGGTCCGGTTCGACACAGCCTCGGGGATGGTCTTCCTACCCGAGCAAAGGCGGTGCAAGCTTCAGAACCAGGTGCGTCTGCTCCTGAGGATGCCTTGCCCGCGAGTTTGGGACATAGCCCAGCTGTTGGGGTCGATGACGGCCACTTTGGAAGTGGTGCCTTGGGTGAGAGCGCACCTGAGACCTCTGCAGTGCTCCCTGCTTCAACGGTGGTCTCCAATATCTCAGGATTATCAATGCAGACTCAGTGGCTCCCTGCGGCTCGGCTCAGTATGGAGTGGGTGCTCTCAGACAGCATGCTGTGGCAAGGAATGCTGCTAGCGCTCCCCAATTGGTGCCTGGTGTTAACAGATGCCAGCCTGAAGGGCTGGGGTGCACATTGCCGGGGAAGGCATGCCCAGGGTCTTTGGACACCCGAGGAGTTGGAGTGATCCATCAATCGCTTGAAGTTGAAAGCGATTTTCCAGGCGCTTCTGGCCTTTCAATTGACCCTGGAAGGATTGGCTGTCAGAGTTCTGTTGGACAGCACGACAGCAGTGGCCTACATAAATCGCCAAGGAGGCACTCAGTGCATAGCACTAGCCGCGCAGGCCGCGCAGATTTGCCACTGGGCCGAGCTTCATCTGCAGTTTCTGTCAGCAGCTCATATTGCAGGTCAGAGCAACGTGCAAGTCGATTATCTGAGCAGGAATCAAATTGACCCAGCGGAATGGGAACTTGCAGACGAAGTATTCCTGCAGATATGTGCCAAATGGGGAAAGCCCGTAATGAATCTTATGGCGTCAAGCACAAATGCCAAAGTCCCGTGCTTCTACAGCAGATGGAGAGATCCTCGTTCGGCAGGGTTGGATGCCTTGGCTCAACCCTGGCCTCAGGGCCTCCTGTATGTGTTCCTTCCGTGGGCCTTGATAGGGCGAGTACTCCTGCGGATTCGGCTCCACCAAGGAGAGGTGGTTCTCATTGGCCCGGATTGGCCCAGGAGGCCGTGGTATGCGGACCTCCGGCGGATGCTGGTAGAGGATCCCCTGCCATTACCTCTGGTACCGAACCTGTTGTCACAGGGCCCGGTGACCATGGAGGGTGCCTGCCGCTTTGGTCTTACGGCATGCCTATTGAGAGGGCACAATTGAGAGACAAGGGATATTCCAGTAAAGTCATTTCCACTCTCCTACAGGCCCGCAAGCGTTCCACGTCCGTGGCTTATGCCAGGATTTGGCGCCAATTTGAGGCTTGGTGTGCTTCTAAAGTGATCACACCCATGCGTGCTTCTGTCTCGCCGATACTTGGCTTTTTGCAGGATGGTTTACAAAAAGGCTTGGCCTATAATTCCCTGCGTGTTCAAGTGGCAGCCTTAGCATGTTTTTGAGGGGAGGTCTCTGGCCTCTCTCTGGCTGCTTGCCCAGATGTGACACGGTTTCTTAGAGGGGTGCTTCGGCTCCGTCCTCCCGTGCGGGCCCCGTGTCCGGCCTGGGACCTGGGGTTAGTTTTAAAGGCCCTTCAGTGTTCGCCCTTCGAGCCGCTTAGGCGAGCTTCGGAGAAGGATGTGACCTTAAAGACGGTCTTTTGGTGGCCGTGACATCGGCGAGATGGGTATCTGAGCTCCAGGCGCTGTCCTGTTGAGACCCTTTTCTGCAATTCTCAGAGTCCGAAGTAATGGTACGTACGGTGCCTTCCTTCATGCCTAAGGTGGTTTCAGCGTTTCACCTAAGCCAGCCTATTTTCCTGCCCTCCTTTTCTTTTTTTTGTTTCAACAATTTTTATTGGTGATATGAAAAATTCACAACAAATTGAGTAATACTACAATAATCTTTACATATTTCAAGTTTAACCCTCAGTTGCTCAAATCGGTATTGACACTTGTTGATATTATCCTTTTATTGTATTTTCCTCCCCCCTCCCCTTCCCTCCCATTATTCCCCCATACCATCTCCCCTCTTCCCTTCCACATTCCAGTTTTCCAAAGTCAGAGATGGCCCCAACATTAATTAGAGATTGTCTGCCATCACTTGTCAGATATTATCCACCAACCTCTGCATAATTTAAGGTCATTCTTATTTCTAGCTCAGCACATTTTATCGTGATATTATAATGCCATCCCTTGTACAGTTCTCTATTATCTATCTCCTCTGAGTATCTTAAAGCAAAACTGAACAAATTCTCTTCACAAAAAAAGAAAAAGGGAGGGGGGAGGGAGAGGGACCCACCCAATCAGAGCCTTTGCTACTTCTCTATCTGACATGCCTGTATGTTTGTACCACGGAGCATCCCCACCTCACTGCAACAGTCTATTGACTAACAAGAATTCCAAAGTAGATTTCTGGCGTGGTGCGGAAGGGATTCGACATACACATCCCATACTGCTTGGAAAAACGTTAAACGCTTGGGGGTTTGCCTAGCAAACTGTGGTTCCAATAGCATCAGCGCATGGAATCGATTCCTCCATGTCCAGAATAATGGCGCTTCTTCCCCAACCCACACTCCCAAGATCACTTTCTTCCCCATAAGCCCCGCTTTTCTAAGAATCAAAGTGAGTGATTTTTTTTTGCCTATTTTGAATGTTTCATAGTTATCCAGTAATATTGCTTCCGGGGATAATGGTATAACAAGTCCCAACAGCCTCCCCAGATATTCGTACACCTCACTCCAAAAGACCTGGGTCAGCCTACATTCCCAGAACGAGTGGAAAAAGGAATTTGATCCCTGATTGCATTTCTGACATACCGAGGTCTCTCCAGCCCTCCTTTTCTAAAGAGGAGTTTCCAGAAGCCTATGGGCAGTTGCACCTTCTGGATGTGCGAAGGGCTTTGTTGCAATATCTGCGCATGTCAAATGCCTTCAGGACCTCTGACCATCTTTTTGTTCTTTTGTCAGGTCCGCGCAGAGGGTCTCCAACGTCTAAGGCCACTATAGCCCGTTGGCTCAAAGAAGCTGTCTTTTCAGCATATCTGCTATCTGGCCGGCCTCCGCCTGAAGCCTTTAAGGCACATTCCACAAGAGTGATTTCCTCTTGGGCTGAAACTGGAGCACTCTCTCTTCAAGAGATTTGTAGTGCAGCTACTTGGGCTTCTAAGCTCTCGTTTGCCCGACATTACAGGCTGGATGTGGCTGCCATGAGAGACGTGCATTTTGGAGCACAAGTGCTAGCGCGTGGTGTGGCTTGTTCCCACCCTATCTAGGGATTGCTTTGATACATCCCACTCGTAATGGATTCATCTGCTTGTTGACAAGGAAGGGAAAATTGGGTTCTTACTTTAGTCATAGCAGATGAATCCATGAGCCCTCCCTCAGTGGTTCATTATGTGATTCATGTTACTTTTATGTTCAGTTTTTCCTGTAGATATGTTCCCTCATTGGGAGAAGTTGGAAAACAGTCTTCAGGATTTCTGTTCAGTTACAGGAGGATGAGTCCATTCCCTCCTTTGACTTATAGCTCCAGTTTTGGGGCGTTCATCCGCTGTGAGGAAAGTTCATGTTATTATGCTTTGTGGTGTAACACTGCTTTGGCAGCTTCAAATACTGAAGAGGTAGATGGAGCTAGCTGGCCATGAGGCACTTTGGTTTTTCAGTGCTCTCTATCTCCCCCTGCTGGTTGGACACAACCCACTCGTAATGGATTCATCTGCTATGACTAAAGGAAAGAAAATTACCAAGGTAAGAACCTAATTTTCCCATGCTATTAGTTTTGATCATTGGGCTACTTCTCTGAACGGATTGTGCCTGGGCATGCACCCAAGGCATAATCCCCCAGGCTGTGAAAAGAAAGCCTGGACCTGTCAAATATGCCATGCATGCTGGAGGTCCACCCTCCAACACCCCCTCCCCCACTGGACAGAGCACCCCTCCACCTTGCAGAAGACCCCACCCCCAACAAAAGAGCTGGTAGTCTAGCGGCCCCAAACCATGTTTAGTATGCAGTTGCATGCTATTAGTGTTCAGAGCCAGCAAGCAAGTTGTTGCATATGCTCACCGGCTCTGATCTTGGGGCACAGGCAAACGCGGGCACTAGTCTGGTGTTAATGGCCTCTAACGTCCGTGTTTGCTTTTGATCATCTGCCCATTAATGTGGTAAATCTCTTGTTGATTTTAAGGGCCTTATTTAGCATTCTATGATTTTTTAAAAATTGTTTTGAACACCAGCTTCTTTTGAGTGCACTAGTTTGGTAATTTGTAGCATCTTCCTTAGCGTCAGTTCCACTGCTCTTCATGAATGGGTGCTATTCCTTCGTTCCAACAGGTGGAGGTAGAGAAAGCAGAATTCTATGGGCCCTCTGGATTTTTTGTCTCTAGAGCTTAATTCAGATAGTTAAGCATGCGTTGCAGGTGGACACTGGTTCCTCACCTTGGGGTGGGGGGCCCAGAAGAGACCGGCAGGTGCCCCATTGTAACTTCTAAGCGCCATAGATGGGATTTGGGTGCTACTACTACTAATCATTTCTATAGTGGTACTAGATGTACGCAGCGCTGTACACTTGAACTTGAAAAGACAGTCCCTGCTCGACAGAGCTTACAAAGTAATCAGGATAGACAAACAGGACAAATAAGGGATAAGGGAATTACTTAAAGTGAGAATGGTAAAACAGAAACGGTACTGAACAAGTGAAGAGGGGTTAGGAAGGTGCCTTGGAGGTTCCAGTCTCCGTGGAGGTGGCAGCGGAGGACTCGGAAGTGCAGTTAGACTCCCAGTACCCCTTGGATTCAGAGTCAGAAACCTGGTTGAATTGGTGCAAGTTTGATATTTGTGAGCAATAGTCCATGTCAGGGACATTTGTGAAAGGTGATTGCGTAATGTACTATTAATAACAAACATAGGATGTTACAATAATTTTTCTGTGTTGCGTCCAGGGTTTGTTATGTGCTTTTCAGAGACTAAAAACATTAAAAAGCTAAGATTGCTGTTTTCCTCTGTTCTTCCTTCAAGTTTAAAAAAACAGTTTTAAAACTGCTGCTTGTCCAGATGTTTAAAACAATGTCTGAACCTTGTGGACTTTCAGTACAATAGTTTACTGTTAATGACTGTTTTTCAAGCTGCCGTAGTCTTGATGAGAAAAATATCAGTTTGCCTTACCTTTATAATTTTCTAAGAACCCATTTAACAAATAGCAGAAGCTGCCATAATTTCAGCAAGACCAGTTTGCTAGCTTAAGGAACCTTGTTACTAAGCTGCAGTAAAATGCAATATTTTAATGCACAAAAACTTACTGTGGGATTTATTAACCTACAGTACCACAGGTTACTAAATATGTCATTAAATTTACTTTTGCACTGACACTATTGGGCTTTCCTGGCCGCAGGAATACAAAGATGGAGGGTCCCAAGTTTCACTTTAGGGCTTGATGCACTGCCAAATCGGAAACCTTCCAAGCAGTTAACAAATTTGTTTATAAGATATAATGCAGAAAGATTTAAAAAGTTACATTACAATCAATTTGAGGAGGAGTGAACAGAAAGATGACATGAGGTTCAGCTCAGCACCAGGCCATCCCACCAGCATAAAGAGGGAGGTGGATAGAACAAGTTAGAGTTCAGGATTTGTATTCAACATCAGAGAGATGTTTTCAGACCAAGTTAAAATTTCTGGAAAGATGTTTTCAGTCTTAGGCCAGATGAAAGGGTGTTCTACAATGAAGGTTCATCACATTGAAGATAGTGCTGTGTAAGGTAACTAGTTTAGGTGCTCATTTTCGGGGCTCATAGATTTACAAAGTTGCATAGTGAAGATTTGATGACGCTGGTGAAGGATATGGGGTCCCTTCTCTCCTGAGTGCGCTCCAAAGGGATGGGCCTTTTTAGGTCACCAGGGCACTCTCTGGTCCAGGTGGGGGGCAGGGGAGATCCTTAAAGTAGGGCTCCTTTTTGGCCTTAAAAGAGCTGGTGCCCCAGGAACCTCAGGTGGGACTGCTGCCGCCTAAGCTGCCCAGCGAGAGTGCACCATGTCCCTTGTTGGTTCTCGGGGAAGGCAGGCTATCTCTCTTCTACGATGAATGGGCTGTATTACCTCAGATCAATGGGTGCTGGAGGGTGGTCAAGAGGAGCTACTCGGAATTCACACACCTGGTTTCAGACATCTTCATGGTGTCTCCATACAGCTCGGCCCTCAAGCAGCAGGCTGTCACTCTTACTCTGCAGCACCTATTTCCATTGGGGGCAGTAGAACCCGTCTCACTGGCGGAGCACAGACTGGGACAGTACTCCAAAGAGTGGCTCCTTTTGTCCCATCCTGGACCTACTACTGCTACTAATCATTTCTATAATGCTACTAGATGTATGCAGCGCTGTACACTTTATATGCAGGTACTTTGTCCCTAGAGGGCTCACAATCTGTGTTTTTGTACCTGGGGCAATGGAGGGTTAAGTGACTTGCCCAAGGTCACAAGGAGCTATAGTGGGAATCGAACCCAGGTTGCCAAGCTCAGAGCCTGCTGCACTAACCATCAAAAGGGTGAATGCTTGTCTGCGAGTTCTGGATTTCCACATGAAAACTCTTCACTCAGTGATTGCCTTGATCCATTTGGGGGAGTTCTTGACCTCAAAGAGCCATATCTGCACATTCCCATCACAGCCCATCACAGGAGATATCTGCACTTCTGTGTGCTGTGGCAACACTTTGTTTTGGGCCCTGCCTTTTGGCTTGACCACAGTGCCCTGCGCTTTTTCCAAAGTGATGGTGGTGGTGGCTGCGGATCTGTGGCGCCAGGACATTCAGGTTCATCCCTATCTAGACAACTGTTTAATCCATGGAAGCGGCCCCCTCTCAGGGCATTTCTCTTCTGGAGGCTCTGTGTTCTCTGGGGTGGGTTGTAAACTGGCCCAAAAGCCATCTGGTTCCGTCTCAGTTGCTGGAGTATCTTGGAGTCTGCTTTTACACAGCCTAGGGGTTGGTGTGCCTTTCGGAAGACTGGGCAGAGAAGGTGCAGATTGTGCAAGCTTCCAATGCCCACAGTCAGGGACTATTTACAGCTCCTGGAATCCATGGCAGCAACTGTGGAGGTTGTGCCTTGGACGAGGACACACATGTGGCCTCTGTAGTGGGCCCTGTTTTCATTGTGGGCCCCAGTCTCTCAGTACTTCCTTATTTATTTATTTATTTATTTATTTGCATTTGTATCCCACATTTTCCCACCTATTTGCGGGCTCAGTGTGGCTTACAATACATTGTAAAAATGGAAGTGCAGTTGGTTGCAGTACAATTATGGGTTACATTGTGAAGAATTATATAAGACAGAGTAAGTTCAAGATATTCTTAGGGGATCGAATAGTGGATTATAACAGGGGTGAGTTGAGAGGGGGGAAACATAATCGAGGGAATAGGGAGGTCTGACAAATTTGGTCAGTAGGTAGGGTTTAAGCGCGGGAGTTGAGGTTCAGAGAGTGTATTGGTGCGCGTCTATGAGATTGCATGGGCTTTATGTGTTTTGATCCTTGCCGTAGATTTTCTCGAAGAGATAAGTCTTTAGTAGTTTGCGGAAGTCGGTCAGTTCGTAGGTCATTTTCAGACTGCGGGGTAGTGTATTCCAGTATTGTGTGCTCATGTATGCTCTGCCTCTTTTGCCGAGGATTAATCTAGCCTGGTGGAACAGCCCATCTCACTTGTTGATAGGGGTTCCCCTCAGTGGGTCTTGGTTACCACGGATTTGAGGCTCCTCAGCTTGGGAGCTCATTGCCTGGTTTGGGTGGTACAGAGGACCTGGTTGCATCAGGAGAAGATGGTCAGAGTGATGTTGGCCTACATGAGCAAGCAGGAAGGAACCAGGAGTCAGGCAGTGGCCTTGGAAGCAGTATGCCTGTGTCAGTGGGCAGAGAACTATCTGCAGGCCCTCTCAGCGGTCCATATTATGGGCAAAGACAATGTACAGTCAGACTTTTTCAGCCACTTTCTCCTAGACCTGAGGGAATGGAATCTGTGGCAACAGACCTTTTGCCTCGTTCTGGACCACTGAGGTTCCCCGCAGTTCGATCTAATGGCACCCAGAGCAGAGCATTTCTTCAGTTGACGGAGGGAACCATTATCTTGGAATAGATGTCTTAGTCCAACCCTGGCCATTAGAGGACCCTCTGTATGGCTTCCCTTGTAGCCTCTGATAGGCTGTCTTCTGCGCAGGAATGCGCGCCATCCTCATCGGGTCTTGCTGGTGGCCCCGGATTAGCCTCACAGACCATAGTAGGTGGACCTCAAATGCATTCTGGTCAGCAACATTCTTCCATTGCTTGAGGGCAAAATGTCCTCCGGCAAGGGCCAGTAGAAATGGAAGACGCAGATCCTTTCTGACCTATGATCTGGCCATTGAGAGGAGCCCCTTAGAGAAGCTCAAATTTTCTTCCATGGTGGTTTCTGTGATGTTTTGCTCCAGGAAATCCTCCACATCCCTGACTTATGTCCGTGTCTAGAAGGTTTTTGAAACCTGGTGTGGGGAGTGGTCACTGGAAGGTTGAGGCCCATGATATTGTGGGATTCTTACAGCAAGGTTTGGAGCAGGGGCTGGCAGGGCTGGCGCAACCCAGTGAGTGCGGTAAGAATTGCAGGGGGGCGCCAGCCCCTGGAGGGTGCCACAATCCATGCTTATGCCGCTGGTGGCTCACAGTTCCAGCCACAGCCCTCTGGTCCTCACCTGCCACCCTCAGCTCCCGTGAAAGCCCCCTTTTTGTTCCTGCCACCCTGCGTTTAAATTTTTTTTACCTCAAAGTCTTTGAGGTAAAAGGTTTTAAATGCAGGGGGACAGGAACAAAAAGGGGGCTGTCATGGGAGAAGAGCAAGGTTGCTAATTCTGTGGTAAAACCACAGAATTGGGTGGTTTCCCGCGAGCACCTGCGGGGAAAAATGCAAAAGCCACAGGTAGTGGTTTTTTGGGCTATTTTCCTGCGGGGTCCCATGGGTTGGTGAGGGAGGCGGGATCTAACCCGCTTTAAATACTTGGCACTGTCCCGCGTCCCCATCCCGCGTGTCCTAGAGACTCTCTCACTACACGAAATGATCATATTGTTGGCCGGTGGCCTGATGATCTGCTGAGATCATCAGGGTGCAGTCCCAGCACCAGAGAGGAGAAAAAAGTGAGCAGTAGCGCACACAGGCAGCGCAGTAGTGCCAGACAGAATTTGAAGATAGGCTATCTCTGTACTGAATGTGTGACTGCAAGACCAAGTGTCTGAATAGGGGTCTGTTTATTAGGTTCTGAGATTTTGATAACATATTGTGTTTCAGATTGGCAAGACTGTTCTCCTAATTCCTTGTCTGTGTGCTAATTTGGTTTGTGTCATTTTATTTATTTATTTTATTTATTTATTTACAGCATTTATATCTCACAATTTCCCACCAATGGGCAGGCCCAATGTGGCTTACAACAATCTACATAAAAACACAGCATGTCAGGGGTCAAACAATTAATGTTCTAGAAGTATAATGGGGAAAAGGCAAAGCGAGGTAAAGTAAAAGAGTATACTGGCGCTGTAACAGCTTACAGAAATTATTTATAAGGAAGAAAAATCTATACTGGTGTAATATTTTCAATGATGCCTGTTTATATGCGCCATGGCTGGTAAAAGGGGTGTGGCTACTATGAATGTGGCTACAATAAGGGTGGAGCCATAGTGATCCCACCCCTAAGGTTATTCATAATGAGTACCAGTACCTTTTTCCTAAAAAAAAAAGCACTGGGGGCAGGTGTAGGTGTAGAGTAGTAGAGGAGTTTGTGTTGCTCTCATTGAGGGGGAGGGGAGAGAGAAGAAGCTAGATGGGAGGGGGGAAGGGTTGGGTAGGGGGCGCCAACTAATGGGCTGCAGGGGGGCACCAGAAACCCTAGCACCAGCCTGGGGGCTGGCATTGGCCTCCTTGAGAGTCCAAGTGGCTGTTCTGTCCAGCTTCCAGGGGATGAAAAGGGGCACACCTCTGGCACTTCAAAGGAGGGTTGCCCAGTTCTTCAAAGGAGTGGCTCACCTGCGCCCCCTGATTTGCCATACTTTTCATTCATGGGATCTAAATCTCGTCCTCTGGTATTGATCAAGGCTCTGTTTCAGCCTCTGTGCTCAGCTTTCATCAAGGACCTTACTCTCAAGACAGTTTTCTAGTGGCCATCATCTCCACTCATAGAGTTTCCAAGCTGCAGGCACTGTCCTTTCAGGAACCGTATGTCTCCTTCATGGAGGACTCAGTTTCCTTTTGCACGGTCCCCTCCTTTCTGCCAGTGAATCAGGAAATCTATCTGCCCTCCTTTGTGGTGGAGGGTTCTTCTCCTCTGGACCAGAGACTCCACAAACTGGATGTCAGGTGGACTTTGCTCCAGTGCCCAAAGTAGATGAATGATTTTCGTCTCTCTGATCACTTCTTTGTTTTCTGTCAAGGTCCTCGGAGGAGCCAGGCAGCCTCTAATGCCTCCATTGTGAGGTGGATCAAGATGGCTACTGAGACTACCTACATCTGCAAGAATTTTCCGATACCTTGAGCTGAAGGCCCACTCCACTAGGGCTGAAGCCACGTACTGGGCAGAGACCAGGGCAGTGGCTTCTGAGGAGATTTGCAGAGCAGCAATTTAGTCATCGTTCCATTCCTTTGCTAGGTACTACAGGTTGGATATGTTGGCCAGAGTCCACTTAGTCTTTAGCAGAGCTGTCATTTGGGGGGGGGGGGGGGCTTGTCTTCTCCCGCTCATTAGATCTGCTTTGGGACATCTCATTCATGCAGAACAGTGGAGCTGATGCTAAGGAAGGAGAAATTCTTACCTGATAATTTTCTTTTCTTTGGCCAGCTATACTGGAACTCGTCTTTGAAAGTCTTTGGCCTGGGGCTCTGGATGTGCTCTGCACTTTGCTTTGCAGTTAAAAAAAAAAAAAAATTAAAAAAAATTAAAGGACATATGAGAAGCAAGTTGCAACAATACGGGTTTCTGTGACATTGCTATATCCTGGAGTATGCAGGGTAGCGAGTACCACTCTGATGTTAGGCTTGCATGTTTATCATTGCAGTGCAGTGGTTGATGGCATTACAAAAAAAGGGGCCTTCTACTACTTGGAAAGATGCATACTGGATTGTTCCAGGGAGCCCACCAGTTTATACAGGTAATGTCACTGATAGAATTTAGTTTTCTCTTTCTCCACCTGCTGGTAGGAAGGGATAACATCCATTTGTGCAAAACAGTATAGCTGACTAAAGGAAAGCAAATTATCAGGTAAAACATAATAGTCTCCTTTTATAAAACCACAGTAATGATTTCTGTGCAGCAAATGCAACAAAACTCATAGGAATTGAATGGGCTTCATCGCATTTGCCATGCTGGGAATCGCTACCGCAGTTTTATAAAAGGAGCCTATTATGTCTTATCTGATAATTTTCTTTTCTTTAGTCAGCTGCACTTTTCTGCTCAAATGGGTGTTATCCTTTCCTACCAGCATGTGGAGATAGAGAAAACTGTTGCCGCAGCTTGCCTCTTGTATGTTCTTTAATTTTAGTTTAGTAGTTTCTTCCCGGTTTTTAGGTCTTCACATATAGGAAACCTTGATGCACTCGATGTGTTCATTTGCATAGTTTGTCAGCTATGCATGTGCAGATGTTTTGTGTAAATTTCTTGGCTGGAGAAAGTTGTGTGGGTGACACAGAAATTGTGCTTGGAATTTCTGTGAAAAGGCAGATAACCTTAATACATGAACAGCTAGAGCAAATACACATTTTACATCCCCTGCCTTTGGAAATCATGTGTGTCCCTTGGAATAAACCTTTCCAGACTTACCTGTGTAGGTTTGTCCATGCACTATGTAAATAATATCTTTCATGTAGAGCTATTGAGACCTCTAACCTGTCTACTGACTTCTGATCTTTTCTTCTGATCATTTTTGTTATACTTCTGTGTGGCATATTTTCAGATGAGTAATTGTCCTCAAGTCATTTCACTGGCTTCCGATCAGGTACCACAAACAGTTCAAGCTTCTCCTATTAACCTACAAATGCACTCGATCTGCAGCCCCTCCTTACCTCTCTACCCTCATCTCCCCTTACGTTCCTACCCGTAACCTCCGCTCTCAAGACAAATCCCTCCTTTCAGTACCCTTCTCTACCACCGCCAACTCCAGGCTCCGCCCTTTCTGCCTCGCCTCACCCCATGCCTGGAATAAACTCCCTGAGCCCATACGCCAGGCCCCCTCCCTGCCCATCTTCAAATCCTTGCTCAAAGCCCACCTCTTCAATGTCGCCTTCGGCACCTAACCACCATACCTCTATTCAGGAAATCTAGACTGCCACCACGTGACACTTGACATTTCGCCCATTAGATTGTAAGCTCTTTTGAGCAGGGACTGTCCTATTGTTAAACTGTACAGCGCTGCGTAACCCTAGTAGCGCTCTAGAAATGTTAAGTAGTAGTAGTAGTTCAAGATATAAACAACATTTCTAGTGGAAGAGATACTAGCATTGATTCCCCTGGTATCAAATGCAAGTTAGGTTACAGATGAGCTCAACATATTCCCTAGTGAGGATTGGTTTTTCTTATAAAGTGCTACTCATCAACTATATCCTGGAAGAGAAAAAACAGCTGTAATGCAATGTCTGCACTTCCCTGTCAGGAAGATGCATGGAGATGAGAAGTTAGATTCTGTATTATGATGTAGCATAGTTTTTAGATTGAGTAAAACCTTTTGTCTTGTATGTTCTGCCTGTCTCTCTAATACTGGTCACACATCACTCTATTTGTCAGTATCATTAGTAGCTAAGAAGGCTTACTTATTTTTAAATATCCCTATGGAACAAACCAAACAAGCTTATGCAGGGAAGAGATGTGGCAGCTGGTGCTAAGAAACAAATGTGGAAAACGATGCAGCCAGAGTCAGAATGCTGCAGACTTAAAATTAAGAGATAATCCACATCTGAGTATGAAGGTTTTAATAAAGGATTTGTTTGTGTGTCTGTGTATTTATACATAGAACATAATGGAAGAAAAAGACCATATGGCCTCTCCAGTCTGCTCAGCCACACCAAATGTTAAGCTCTACAATCCCTTCCTGTCCCATAGAGGGTCCTCTGTGTTTCTCCTTTGTTTTCTGGAAATCCGATATTGTCCTTTGGGTCAGTATTCAAAGTGATTTAAGCAGGCAGGAGTTGTTCCTGCCCTCTTAAATAGCTTCCCGCCGCCTAACTGGGGTTATTCAGCAGCACTTAACTGGAGAGTGTTGCTCAATATTCCCTCAGACCGCCCAAACAAAAAGTGGGCAGGTCATGGGCGGTGTTGGGCTGGGGGCGGTACTGGGGAGGAGCCCCAGGTTATTTGGGTGCCAGCACTTGCATAGCTAAGTGGCTTCATTTGGGACAGCTCAAGAGCAGTCCTAAATAGGGCCGCTTAGCTATGCAGGTACCAGTTCTGAAATCAGGCCGGCCCCCTCATAACTTATTTTTTCTTTTTTTAATGTCCCTGAGCCCCCTCAACCCTTGAGCTGTCCTAAATGAAGCCACTTAGCTATGCAAGTACCAGCTCTGAAATCAGGCCGGCCCCCACATAACTTTTTTTTTTTCTTTTTTTAAAGTCCCTGAGCCCCCTCAACCCTGCCCCTCCCTATTTCCTCTCTTTCCCTCCCCCATCCCAGCCCGCGTCAAGACACCCCCCTCCCCCGGGCCTACCTGTATCCCTGGTTTTCTAGCGGGGTCATTGGGGGCAGGAGCACAGCCCCCTCCCTCCTGCCCCTTGTGGCACTTCTTTAAAATGGCTGCCATGACCTCTTGCAGCAATTTGTGGTACTACACAAAGTGCACCCAGCCCTCCCAAAATTATCCCTTGATATTCAGTGCCTGTGCCTTGACATGGCCCAGTATTGAATATCGGGGGATATTTAAGCCGGCAACAATTAGCGTTTTAAAAAAATGTTGCCGGCTGAATATCAGGGGGCTTGTCTCTACCACCTCAAAGTTAGGAGGCTGATCCTTGCATCCACCACCCTTTCTGTAAATAAATATTTCTTTAGATTACTCCCAAGTCTCTCCCTTTTATCCTCCTTCATTGAAGGAAGCCTGCTTCCTGTGCATTTATAGCTTGGAGGTATGCAAATCTGTATCATCTCTCCTAATTCTCTTTCAGAGTATTCATATTTAGTTCTTTAATACTGAGACAGTGGACCATTTAAGTAGCTACTCTGAACAGATTCCTTCTGATTTTTATATATTTCTGGAGCTTTGGTTTCCAGAATTGTACATGGTACTCCAAGTGAGGTGTCTCCAGAAGCTTATACTGAGGCACTATCACCTCCTTTCCCCTTTTAGTCAAAGCTCTCCAGTCAACAAAATGCTGAACGCCGCTATCTGAATATTGCTACCCCTCTGAATGCTGATAATAGGCACATCTTGTTTGGCTTTTGGGCTCTGTTATCTCTATGAGCTGTGCCACACAAATCATCCATCTTTGCACTGTGTTAGGTGAGTTTCATGTCCCAACCTGACACACAGCTGCATGCCTCCTATGCCTGCCCTCTTTGTTGGGCTGCAAAATATACCTAGGGCTATACATTACATGCAGTCCTTGCATGTGCACAATGAGGTGACCAGAGAGCTGGATCAAGAGAGAGTGCTAGATATGGTGTATTTAGATTTTAGCAAAGCCTTTGACACAATTCCGCATAGACAACTAATAAATAGAGAGCCCTTGGTATGGACCCTAAAGTGAGCTTGTTGAGTGGAAGGTGACAGAGGGTAGTGGTAAATGAAACTCACTCTGAGGAAAAGGATGTTACCAGTGATATGCCACAAGGTTTGGTTCTTGGGCTGGTTTTTTAAAACATTTTTGTAAGCAATATTGCTGAAGGACTGTCTGGTAAGGTTTGCCTTTTTGCACATGATACCAAAATGTGCAATAGGGTAGACACCCCTGATGGTGTGGATAACACAAGGAAGGACTTAGTGAAGCTAGAAGAGTGGCCTGGAATTTGGCAGCTAAAACTTAATGCTAAAAAATTCAGGGTCATGCATTTGGACTAAAAAAAGCCACGAGAACAGTATAGTTTAGGGGTGAAGAACTTTTGTGTACGAAAAAGGAGCGGGACTTGGGTGTGATCGTATGTAATGACCTTAAGGTGGCCAAATAGGTAGAAAGGTGACAGCAAAAGCTTGAAGGATGCTTGGTTGCATAGGGAAAAAAATGGCCAGTAGGAAAAGCGAAATGATGATGCCCCTATATAAGACTCTGGTGAGATCTCACTGAGAATATTGTGTACAATTCTGGAGGCTGCACCTTCAAAAAGATATAAACAGGATTGAGTCAGTTCAGATTGCGGCAACTAAAATGGTCAGTGATCTTTGCTATAAAGCATATGGGGGCAGACTTAAAAATCTCAATATACTTTGGAAGAAAGGCTGGAAAAGGGAGATGTGATAGAGGCATTTAAATACCTGTGTGGAACAAATGCACAGAAGGTGAGTCTTTCAATTGAAAGGAGGCTCTGGAATGAGGGGGGCATAGGATAAAGGTGAAAGGGGATAGACTCAGAAGTAACATAAGGAAATACTTCTTAACAAACAAGGTGGTGAATTCGTGGAATGGCCTCCCGGTGGAAGTGATGGGGATGAAAACAGTATCTGAATTAGAGAGTTGCACAGGGACAGAAATCCCACTGGAATCTTACCCATCCCCATCCATCCCCGCAAAAATGTAACCCATACCAACCTGCCCCCACCTGTCCCCGCAAGAATTTAACCCATCCCCACCCATCACTGTAAGAATTTAATGGTACATAAAAGAAAATTCCAGTCAGCTCCCTCAGTCTCTTTCTGGATTTGAGCCACAGCACTGTAGGCAAGGAAGGAATGGAAGCTGAAACTTGGAACACTCTGGGGTGCACATGTAAGATTTGTCTCTGATTTACTGGCACTTTGTGCTGAGAGGTCACCACATGCACGCGCCAGTAGGTCAGGTGACATCTGATGCTCATGCCTGTGTCAGAGCTGAGGTCTGCTCATCAGCCCCGGAGCAAAGAGGATTAATTGTAACATAGTGACAGCAAATAAAGACCTGAATGGTCCATCCAGTCTGCCCAGTAGTCACACTCATTATCAATTCATGATTAAATCAATGAGTGTGATATTATTTGTGTTTCTGGAACATAGACCATAGAAGACTATCTGGCCCTATCCTTATGTTCATCCACTCCAGTCTACGCGTCTTCTCATTTGTGGGACACAGATCGTAAAAATCTGTCCAGAACTGTCCTTATGTTCCAGCCATTGAAGTTGCTGTCTAAGCCCTATCCAGCCCATCCTAAACCAGACTTCCACATATTATACACAGACCATACAAGTCTGCCCAGTATTGGCCCTAGTTAATCACAGCTAGAGTCGCCATCTAAGCATTACTTCACACATCCACACACATGCAGCCATTTAAGGTTAGGAATTTTTTATAACTTCCATTTTCTAATTAGAGATCCTCTGTGTTCATCCCACGCCTTTTTGAATTCCATCATCATTTGTGTCTCTACCACTCCTTAATGGAAAATTTTCCATATTTGTGCTGTTAAAGCAAGGAGGAAGAGGAGGAGGAGACAGCACTCAAAGAACTTGGTACTCGGTAGATGAGAGGCTGGTTCAGGTGTAGTTTACACTTCCACGGGAACACTGCAGAACTGCTTCCATCCCCGCGGGAACCCCGCAGGAACTGCTTCCGTCCCCGTGGGAACCCCGCAGAACTGCTTCCGTTCCCGTGCAGATATCTAATCTGAATTCAGGAGAGCTTGGGACAAGTACAGTTATCTGCAGCAGGGCCCATAAGAATAAAATGGGACCTGCTGCAGATAACTCGAGTTAACCTTTAGTAAAAGACCCCCAGGATCTCTAGGGGGGAGATAGGAAGAGTAGATGGCATGGATGGCAGACTGGATAGGCCATATGGTCTTTATCTGCCTACTTTTTCTGTCTCTGTGTCAGCAAGTATATAAGCTATTGCCTTTTATTCTCCAAGGACAAGCAGGCTGATTGTTCTCACGATTGGGTCATCGTTCGCGATGGCCCAGGAGACTGGCAACATTTTTCACAGCAAAAACAAAGTACTCTCCAGAACGCTCCACCGTGCGGGCCAAGCACACCGTGCATGCGCGAATGGCTTCCCGTCCGCAACGCGAGCATGCCCTACTCAGTTTCTTTTGATGCGCGTCTTGAGTGACACGTTTTTTTCGACTGTGCTCAATTTCTGCTCAGGAGACTTGGTTTAGCGTTTACCGCTCCCCTTTTTCTTTTTTCTTCTTTTTGTAGTGATTTTTTACAAAAGTAAAAAAAAAAAAAAAGAATTTTTTTCTTTATTTTATTGGTTTTCTTCACTAGTTTGTTTCCTTCTTTTTCGTTGCGGCTGACTTTTAGGCTGCTCGGCCGGGTCTTCTTTTCCCTTTTTCTGCCTTTTATTTGGCATGATCGAGTCCTTTAATTTCGCAGCTGCCGTTTTTCCATCCATTTCATCGAGGACTCCCAGCAGCTTCAAGCGTTGTACTCGCAACCGGACCATCTCGGGTACCGACCCCCACGCGTGGTGTCTCCAGTGCTTTGGGCCCGAACACTTGCCAGCTGCTTGTAAGCTGTGCTCTTTAATGAAAAAGCGGACCTAAATGTCTCGGGAGGCTCAACGTGAAAGACTTTTTGCTGATTGGTCCAGTCCTTCAGCGTCGACGTCAAGGGAAGCATCGACTTCGTGAGCGCAGGTAATGGCTGCCGAACGACCACATCGTGCTGGGAGCAGTGAGACATTGAGTGGGTCTCCGACCTCTCTCGAGGCCTACTGCTATGCAGGCCCCCTGGACCGACCTTCGTCGGACCCGGCCCCGAGGAAGCATGAGGATTCCACGTCCTCTTCAGTACTAGAGTCTCGATGACGGGCGTCGAGCAAAGGCTAAGAAGCACTGTCATCGTTCTCCTTTCGAGAGCTCTGGGGAGCCAAGGGATTCGGCAACCGAGAAGCGTCGGCACCGAGAAGACCTCTCACCCTCTATACAGGAGGTGCAGATGCGTCAGTCTTCTGGCAGCTTGGTACTGGCTCTCAAGCCCCCTCAGATTTTTGCGACTGGCTCCTGCACCGGCCCCTCAGCTTTTTCCGATGGAAGCTTTCGACGAGCGCATCAGGGCCCTTATTCCAGAGCTTCTGGAGGGATTGCTGTGCCAGTCTGCTTCGGTGCCAGGGGTGCTTGCGCCTTCTGATTCAACTATGAAAGCGGCATCTGGTCCTTCGCCTGTGGGGAGGTCCCCGTACTCAGTGCCACTTGTGGCATCAGCATCGGCCGCCACCTGGGTCGATTCTCCCTCGGCGGAGGAAGCTTCACTGCAGTCCAGGCAGGAGTCGACTTTTCAACATCCCCCTCGAGACCGTTGTTCCTCTACATCGAGACAGTCTCGGGTTCGGGCTGCTCTTAGAGAGCTTTTGTCCGATACCGATGATCAGTGCTCGTGGGAGGATGAGGAAGATCCCAGATACTTTTCTGAAGCTTAGTTATATGGGGTCCCCTCTGATCCTACTCCCCCTATTGAAAGAAGGATGTCTCCCCCTGAGAGTCTTTATTTTTCCTCCTTTGTTCGGGAAATGTCTAAGGACATTCCCTTCCCTATGGAGGTTGTGGATGAGCCCAGAGCCAAGATGCTCGGGGTCTTGAACTATCCTTCTCCGCCCACAGAGGTTGCAACGGCCCCCTTGCATAACACACTCGGGGAAGTTCTTATGCGAAACTGGTCATTCCCTCTATCTAATGCAGTGGTCCCCAAAAAAGCTGAGTCCCAGTACAGAGTCCATGGAGAACCAGTAATAGTGAAGGCCCAACTACCTCACGATTCCATGGTGGTGGACTCTGCTCTCAGAAGAGCCAAGAGTACTAGAGACTATGCCGCGGCGCCCCCAGGCAGAGAGTCTAGGACCTTGGATTCTTGTGGGAGAAAGATATATCAGGCTGCTATTCTCGCAGCCAAGATCCAAATATACCAGCTCTACACTTGTGGAACTTGGTGAGGCAACTGTCCAGTTTGGTTGAAGCACTTCCTCCGGAGCTCGGAGCTTTTTACCAGCTGGTCAGGCAGCAGAAGGCGTGTCACAAATTCCTGGCCAGGGGTACTTACGACACTTTTGATGTGGCATCCCGAGTAGCTGCTCAAGGTATAGTGATGTGCAGACTCTCATGGCTGCGTGTCTCTGACCTGGATCATAAGACCCAGCAGCGAATGGCAGATGTTCCTTGCCGGGGGGATAATCTTTTTGGAGAAAAAGTAGAGGACATGGTCGATCAGATCAAGAAGCACCATGATGCTATGGATTCTCTCTCCCGCCGGGCGTCTTCTGTTACCGCCTCCTCATCTAGGAGGTTTTATGAAGGGGAGTGCTCCCTATTGCTACAATAGGCATAGGTACACTCCTGCTTCTCGGCAGCCTGTCCAGGCTCAGTCCCAGCACACTTGTTCCTGTCAACGGCATGCGACTAAGGCCCCTGCGGCTCCCCAGCAAAAGCAGGGGACGAGCTTTTGACTGGCTCCAGTGCAGTATAGCCTCAGAAAAGGTGTCCGTGCCAGATGGCTTGCCGGTCGGAGGGAGGTTGATATTTTTTCACTAGAGACTGGCCTCTCATAACTTCCGACAGGTGGGTTCTTGAAATAGTCCGGTTAGGATACACTCTCAATCTGGAATCCATGCCTCCAGATTGTCCTCCAGGAGTTCAGTCCTTCAGCTCCCAGCACAAGCAGGTACTTGCAGAGGAGTTCTCCGCCCTTCTAAAGGCCAATGCGGTCGAACCCGTTCCACAAGGAGAAGAAGGGCTGGGATTCTATTCCAGGTACTTCCTTGTGCAAAAGAAAAGAGGGGGGATGCGTCCCATCCTTGACCTAAGGACCCTGAACAAATTCCTAGTCCGAGAAAAGTTCAGGATGGTTTCCCTGGGCACCCTTCTTCCCAAGATTCAGGAAAACAATTGGCTATGCTCTCTGGACTTAAAGGATGCCTATACCCACATCTCGATACTCCCAGCTCACAGGAAGTATCTTCGATTTCGCTTGGGAACTCGGCACTTTCAGTACTGTGTACTGCCTTTTGGCCTCGCGTCATTGCCCAGGGTCTTCACAAAGTGCCTGGCAGTTGTCACAGCATCGCTACGCAGACTGGGAGTGCATGTGTTCCCTTATCTCGCCAATTGGCTGGTGAAGAGCACCTCGGAGGCAGGCGCTCTACAGTCCATGCGGCTGACTATTTGAGTGCTAGAGCTACTGGGATTTGTAATTAATTATCCGAAGTCCCACCTTGTCCCGGTTCAGAAACTGGAGTTCATTGGAGCTCTCTTGGACACACGGACGTCTCGAGCTTATCTTCCCCAGGCAAGGGCAGACAATCTGGCCCTAGTATCCTTGGCTCGAGCGTCTCAACAGATCACAGCTCGGCAGATATTGAGATTCTTAGGGCACATGGCTTCCACAGTTCAGCTCAATGGACCCTAGCTTCCCAGTGGTGCCAGGCCACAGGGGATTTAGAGGATATGATCCATCTCTCCACTGACATTTGCAGTTCCCTTCAGTGGTGGACCATTTGATCCAATTTGACCTTGGGACGTCCATTCCAAATTTCTCAGCCATAAAAAGTGCTGACGACGGATGCATCCCTCGTGCGGTGGGGAGCTCATGTAGATGGACTTCACACTCAAGGAACTTGGTCCTTTCAGGAAAAGGATCTTCAGATCAACCTCCTGGAATTACGAGCGATCTGGAACGCTCTCAAGGCTTTCAGAGATCGGCTGTCCAATCAAATTATCCTAATTCAGACAATCAGGATGCTATGTATTACACCAACAAGCATGGGGGCACTGGATTTCACCCTCTGTGTCAGGAAGCCATCTGGTTGTGGCTTTGGGCGCACCATCATGGCATGTTTCTCTAAGCCACCTATCTGGCAGGCGTAAACAACAGTCTGGCCGACAGGTTGAACAGGGTCATGCTACCTCACGAGTGGTCGCTAAACATGGACGTTGTCCACAAATCTTCAGAGAGTGGGGCACCCCCTCGGTGGATCTTTTTGCCACTCAGATCAATCACAGAGTCCCTCAATTCAACGTCAGATGCCTTTCTCCTGCATTGGGGGACAGACCTTCTGTATGCTTATCCTCCCATACCTGTAGTAGGGAAGACTTTGCTGAAACTCAGGCAGGACCGCGGAACCATGATTCAGATTGCGCCCTTTTGGCGCCGTCAGATCTGGTTCCCTCTGGTTCTGGAGTTGTCCTCTGAAGAACCGTGGAGATTGTAGTGTTTTCCGACCCTCATCACCCAGAACGAGGGGTCGCTTCTACATCCCAACCTCCAGTCTCTGGCTCTCACCGCCTGTATGTTGAGAGCTTAGAAATTGCCTCCTTAAGTCTTTTGGAAGGTGTCTCCCGAGTCTTGCTTGCTTCCAGAAAAGGTTCCATGAAAAAGTGTTGTTGTTTCAAAGGGAGGAGGTTTGCCATCTGGTGTGACAGCAAGGCCCTAGATCCTTTTTCTTGTCCTACACAGACCCTGCTTGAATACCTTATACACTAATCAGAGTCTGGTCTCAAGACCAACTCTGTAAGAGTTCACCTTAGTGCAATTAGTGCTTATCAGTGTGTAGAGGGTAAGCCTATCTCTGGACAGCCTTTAGTGGTTTGTTTTATGAGAGGTTTGCTTTTGTCAAAGCCCACAGTCAAACCTCCACCAGTGTCATGGGATCTCAACGTCGTTCTCACCCAGCTGATGAAAGCTCCTTTTGAGCCACTGAATTCCTGCCATCTGAAGTACTTGACCTGGAAGGTAATTTTCTTGGTGGCTGTTACTTCAGCTCGTAGAGTCAGTGAGCTCCAAGCCTTGGTAGTGTATGCACCTTATATCAAGTTTCATCATAACAGAGTAGTCCTCCGCACTCACTCTAAGTTCTTGCCGAAGGTGGTGTCGGAGTTCCATCTGAACCAGTCAGTTGTCTTGCCAACATTTTTTCCCCTTCCACACACCCGCCCTGGTGAGGACAAGTTGCACACCTTGGACTGTAAGAGAGCATTGGCCTTTTACGTGGAGCGGACAAAGCCCTACAGACAATCCGCCCAGTTATTTGTTTCTTTTGACCCTAACAGGAGGGGGGTTGCCATCAGAAAACACACAATCTCTAATTGGCTAGCAGATTGCATTTTCTTCACTTATGCCCAAGCTGGGCTGACTCTAGAGGGCCATGTCACAGCTCATAATGTTAGAGCCATGGCTGCGTTGGTGGCTCACTTAAAGTCAGCCTCCATTGAAGAGATTTGCAAGGCTGCAACGTGGTCATCAGTCCACACATTCACATCTCACTACTGCCGTCAGCAGGATACCCAACATGACAGTCGGTTTGGACAGTCAGTGCTGCAGAATCTGTTTGGGGTTTAGAATCCAACTCCACCCTCCTAGGCCCTTTTCTGTTTTGTTCCAGGCTGCACTCTCATTTAGTTTGTTTCTTTCAGGTCAATCTCTGTTATGTCCTCGCCGTTGCAAGGCCCAATTGACCAGATTTCTTTGGGGAATCCCTAGCCCCCAGGCTCACTCAAAACAATCGTGAGAACAAGCAGCCTGCTTGTCCTTGGAGAAAGTGAAGATACATACCTGTAGCAGGTATTCTCCGAGGACAGCAGGCTGATTGTTATCACAAACCCACCCTCCTCCCCTTTGAAGTTGTTCCAGTTCTCTATTTTGGTTTTTATTAAACTGAGTAGGGCACGCTCGCGTTGTGGGCTGGAAGCTGTTCACGCATGCGCGGTGTGTTCGTCCCGCGTGGCAGAGCGTTCTGGAGAGTTCTTTGTTTTTGCTGTGAAAAATTTTGCCGATCTCCTGGGCCATCGCAGACGATGACCCAATCGTGAGAACAATCAGCCTGCTGTCCTCGGAGAATACCTGCTACAGGTATGTATCTTCACTTTATTGGTGGATAAACTGGAGAACATAGAAACACACTTGACTAAGTTCATACTGTCATTGCTAGAGTGTTGGGTTTGAATAGACAGGTTTTAGCAACTCTTCATTTACTGTATGCCTCTGTCTAATGGTTCCTTGCAGGACTTCTTAAAGCTATTCTGTTTCACAGGGATCTAGAATAGGAGAAAATTTGTGCTGGGAAACATTTTTTGTTCTTAGTTTTGTTTCATTTTTCCTTGTTATTCCCCATTAATTTTTCTGTTTCACTTCTTAAGTCATGTTACGTCTAAATATGATTTTATGTGCATAGTAAATTTTAGGTGTGTACAGTAAAATGTCCCTAGTACAGAGCATTCAAAAAGCAAACAAAGAAAACAATGTACAGGTTGGTTAACATAGTGACTGTAATTCTTATCATTATACATTTAAGTTAAATGTCTGTTCTTTTCTTGCCTGCTTTTACAGGGTTCTACGGCCTTTGATCTTCTTGCAAACTTCCCATTAAAAATAACTACAGATTTCTTAACCATTACAAATAATTTTCCCACTTATTCTATATATAGCGCTCAAAAACTCAGCGCCCAATTTTGTACACATGTAAATAAGTTGAATAATGAGTGCCTGAACATCAATAATTGGGTGCTAACAACCAATTACTGATGTTAATTGACATTTCAAAAAACTTACATGCGCTTCTTGCTGCATGCTATTCTATAAAGCGTTGCACCTATCTTAATTCATGCCGTGGTTGTTGGGGCGTTCCTCAGATTTATGCACAGATTTATAAAATTTGACTTAAGCGCGCCTTACTTAGGCACTGGTATTTACACCTGGTTTCAGCAGACGTAAAGTCCGGCACCTAACATTTCAGTGTGGAATCTGTGCTAGGTGCGATTCTATAAAGTGCACGCGACCTTTATAGAATTATGATTTAGGCCTGCATTACTTTTTAGTACATGCAGAGTTTTAGTATCCATGTTGATAACTGAATAAATCTGGATTCTCTAAAGGATGCTACTATTTATTACACCAATATATATTTGCTTAAACATTTTATTTCTTGCATTATTTCTAAAGTACTCAAGTTGAGTTCATAATTAGTATCACAGATGCAAGAGAAATAAAGTACAGTAGGCAAAGTAGGGCAATTACCAGTGGGCAGTGTGACCCTGCTGCATGAATTACTTGCTTTATATCATTGACTGTGGCACTGTTACATCCTGTGGTGACAACGAAGAGCAGAGAGCTGGGGAGGGTGCATGGGCGTAGTTTGGGAGGCAAGGGGGGCATTGCACCACCAAACGTAGGGCCGGCACGGCGCAGTGCAGCAGACAGTTCTCGGACGGTCCCTCCTTCCCGCCCTCAGCTCCCCGATCAACAGCCTTCCTCTCCGTTCCTTCCTCCCCCCTCCCCCACCCCTCGCGTTTAACCCTTTTATTTTCAGTCGCAGCAATGGCAGTGAAGAAGACAACACAGTGGGCTCGCCTCCAGCTTCTCCCTTCCCTCACACAGTGTCCCGCCCTAGCAGAAACAGGAAATACATCATCGCAGAAGGTGGGACACTGTGTGAGAGAAGGTAGAAGCTGGAGGTGAGCCCGCTGTGTTGTGTTCTTCACTGCCATTGCTGTGACTGAAAGTAAAAGGGTTAAACCCACGGGGGGGGGGGGGGGGTCAGGAAGGAATGGAGAGGAGGGCTGTCGTGGAGAATCGCTAGACATATATGGGAGGGGAGGGCAGGGGGAGAGAAGAGATCGCTGGATATGGAGAAGAGGCAGGGGGAGAGAAGAGATTTCTGGACAGGAGGGTATTTATTTATTTTATTGCATTTGTGGGCTGGGGGGGAGAGGAGAATTGCTGGATATGGATGGATAGAGGGGAGGGCTGGGGAGAGAGGAGAATTGCTGGACATGGATGGATAGAGGAGAGGGCAGGGGAGAATGGAGAGTTGCTGGACATGGATGGATGGAAGGGCAGGGCAGGGGAAAGAGGAGAATTGCTGGAGATGGATGGATGGAGGGGGCGGGGAGAGAGCAAATTTGCTGGATATGGATGGAGGAGAGGGCAGGGGAGAATGGAGAGTTGCTGGACATGGATGGATGGAGGGGAGGGCAGGGGAGAGAGGAGAATTGCTGGACATGGATGGAGGAGAGGGCAGGGGAGAATGGAGAGTTGCTGGACATGGATGGATGAATGAATGGGGGCAGGGGAAAGAGGAAATTTGCTGGATATGGGTGGATGGAGGAGAGGGCAGGGGAGAATGGAGAGTTGCTGGACATGAATGGATGGAGGGGAGAGAAGTCAGGAAGGAGAAGCACATGGATGGGAGGGGAGGGAAGAGGAGAAATGCTGGACATGGATGAAGTGGAGGGCAGGGAAGTGAGGAGAAATGTTGGACAAGGATGGAGGGAAGGAAAGACAAAGGAAGGAGATGCACACGGATGGAGGGGAAGGGAGAGAGGAGACATGCTGGACGTGGATGGAGGGGAGGGAAGACGGGAAGTAGATGCACATGGATGGAGGGGAGTGAGGAGAAATGTTGGATATGGATGGAGGGAAAACTGCTGAATTTAAGGGCTAGATCGGAACACTTTGAGGGCAGATGCTGAAACTGGAGGAAGGATAGGGACAGGGCTACAGGTGGTAGACAGGACGCATAAGGACACAGGAGGATGGTGGACATGGTGAGAGAAAAAATATCAAATGGAAAGAAGACAGTGCATAAAACAGAAGACACTGGGACCAAAGCGAATAGAAAAACTAAATGATCAGACAACACAGGTAGAAAAAAGTATTTTATTCAGAATTTATTAATTGGAATATCAGCTTTTGGAAATGTGCATATGTGATATTTTGTATGTACGTTTCAGTTTTTATAGTATTGCTGCATGCTGAGTCTGACTTCTTGAGGTAACTTTCCAGTTCAGTATTTTGCCTTCATATTTTTTTATTTCTAGTTCCTTGTGTCATATCTGTTATGTGTTTTTCATGTGTGATCAAGGTGCAGTATTCTGCTAGTGTGTGTAGTATTTGCAGCCCTTTTTGTTTTGGAGTTTTTTTTTTTTCACTAGGTAGTGTATTGGTGTTTTAGAGCCTGGTGTAATTACAGTGCTGCCTTTCCATGCATAAGGTTGTAACTTGTCCTGTCCTTGGAATTAGTGCTTTTATGGTTTCGTAAGGTTATGAGTGGGATTTTGTACAAGTTTGTGTATAGTGTTTTGCAGTGGAGAGATTGTGTGTTGGCCTTATTGAGGTGGCACCAAAACATCAGAAAGGGTTTTAGAGCCTAAATCATGACACACTACCTCTTGAAGGATCTACAAATAGAGTTTATGCATTTCTAAGGTCTACACTGGCATGGTATGGAAAAGGGGGTGGGGAAGTACTACTACTACTACTACTACTGGAGAGGAAGAGGGAGTGCTGGGTATGGAGGAAAGAAGGAAGGAAGGAAGGGAGAAAGAGCTGGCTTTTCTGGGAATAACCATAATGTATATGTACATATTCATTATGGTTATTCCCAAAAAAGCCAGCTGTTTCTCCCTTCCTTCCTTCCTTCCTTCCTCCATATTAGCATATTCATTTACGCGTGTATGTGTGTGTGTGTGTATCCTATATAATAATTCTCACCTCCAACGTTCTGAGGCTGCCTGGAACCGTGGAAAAGGAAAGTGGAGTAGATAAAAGTGATGTCATTCCTGAAGTGCCACTGATTGGCTGCTATGACATGCTGCAGAACGTTCAATAGACAGGAGTGGAAGGGTACACAGCAAGTCTATGGTAAGCAAGGAAGCCCATTGGTTAATCTCTGATTCCACTCCTCAAAGCAGCCGTCATTCCTATACACTCAAAAAAAAAAAAGGAAACCTAGGAGCTGCTTCTCATTGCCGTTTTTACAGCTGTTTCCACGGGACAAAAGGGGGGGGAGACACACAGACCCTGCAACTGGGAAAAAGAGAGGGGGGACCCTGCAACTGGGAAAAAGGGAGGATGGGAGGAGGGGGGGGGGCCTGCAACTGGGAGGAAGGAAGGAAGGGAGGGAGGGGGGACACCCCTGCAAATGGGAGACATACCGGGGGGGGGGGGCAACCCTGGAACTGGGAGAGAGGGGGGACCCTGGCACATACTCTCATTCTCACACACACACTCGCACCCAGTCCCACTCTTTCTCTGTCACACACACACACTCTCTCACATTCACACTCTCTCAAACATACACACTCCGAGGAAAACCTTGCTAGCGCCTGTTTCCTTTAAATCAGAAACGGGCCTTTTTTTACTAGTGTGTATATATATATGCAAATGAATATGCTAATATGTCCCACCCTATCCTTCCCCCCCCCCCCCCCCCCCCCCCCTCCAAATGAAACAGTCAAACTATGCCCATGGGAGGGTGATAAATCTGCTGCTGGTCAAAACCCAAAGAGATTGTAGTTGATTTAAATGTGCAGTATTGATGTGTCCATAAAACAAAGCAGTTTATAATATTGTTTTAAACTGGTGGAAAAATTCGATAGATGGTAGCTTGGAATACATGGTATATCAATTTATTGATAATGATTACGAAGGTTAACTTGGATTTTTGTTCTTATACTGACCACCTGGTACTTGGGGTTTAATTCAGTCCAAATGAATAGAAACCATTAGTTTACTATCATACATTGCTTGACAAATTAGTAATCTTGGGGGACTTAAAACTTCATTTAGAAGATAGCATGGATCCTAAGGTTGTCTGTTTTCATCAGTTTGTTTTCATCAGTTCTTATCTTCTCTTACGTTGAAGATTGGCCCAATCTGTCTGACTCATAATAAAGGTAATTCTTTAGACTTTATAATATTATAGAAGGATCTGATTCAGAACCATGGGTTGATAATATTACTTGGGAACCATTAATGTGGTCTGATCATTTTCTTTTAAATTTTTATTTAAAGTTGCCCAAACCTAGTTCAACAACTCAGCATCTTTCTATAAGAAAACATAAAAACCGAAAGTATCCAAGTAATGATGTTGTCTGGCATGAGAGATCATCAAGGTTTAATTTATCAAATTTGAATATTCACTAAAAGATCCCATCATGGAACTTGGCTTCTTCCTCTATTTTGGAGAGTTTAGCAACTTTTTATACAAAAACTAAGAATAAAATGTATAATCCTTGGTTTATAGAAGCTTTGCTGATATTAAAATGCAGCTGCATGTCATTAAAGAGACATTGGAGGAAAATGAGAGATGATTGTCTTTATATTAGTTGGAGAACCAAGATTAGACAATATAGGTTGGCAATTAAAGAAGCTAAAATTGCCTACTATGATCAAAAGATACAAGAGGCAGAGAATTCCTCTCAGATGCTATTTAAAATTTTTCGATCTATAACAAATAGAAAATACAGACACTGGCAATTCTAGAGTCATTGCAGCCTTCAGCTGAACAACTGACTTTGGGTTTTTGTTTTTTTTCCAAACTAAAGTGAATGCCATTAGAAATTCATTTAAACGAAGGTATTGAGCAATTTGAAATATATTTTCTTTGGAGGTAGAAGATGAGATGGCAGGGATTCCAGCAGACAGATTCTGGGACAGTTTTACTCAGATTTAGTGATGAGCATTTCTAGGTAATTAAAAAAGAAGGGGGTGTTCACTAGATATTTCTTCATTATTTTATCTTGAGGAAATTCCCTTAGATATCTTGAACTGATTTACCAGTTTTGTCAATATTGCTTTATTAGAAGGAAGCTATCCTAGAGATGCTGCTGAGATTGTGTTGACCCTAATCCCTAAGAAAAGTTTAGAACAGTGGCTAGTATCCCATGGGTAGCTAAGCTCCTTGAGTTTATTGTTAATATTCAGTTCTCAGATTTTCTTTCTAAACCAATGTATCTATATTAATCTTAGCTTGGTTTTATACCATTGCACAGTACAGTGACTTTATTGGTCACTTTGATCAGCAAAATAAGAAAATGTTTAGCTGTGGGGAAAAAACGTAATTCTTTTGCAATTCGATATTTCTGTGGCCTTCGAAGCTGTTGATCATGATTTATTGGTGTATAGACTGAGTGAGATGGGAATAGTAGGGCCAGTTCTTAATTGGTTTGCAAGGTTTAGAAGTATAGAATTGTATTGCTTCAGTATTTGCAGCCTGCTCATTTGATCACCACAGACTGCTCACAGAATAAATGACTACAGATTCTTTTAGATTCATATTGGGTAAATGAAACTCTTTATTTGCACTTTAATTGGAGAGTGTATAAGTCATTACTGTTACTGCATCACTGTGATTAAGAAATAAACACACTAATCAAGTACATTACTAAAGGAAGGCTATAGAAAAGTAAAATAAGAAATATATTTATATATATACATACATCATCACTGGTCAGGAATTACATTATTCAGGCCCTTTTCTCATCAGCTGGGGGGCCCGTTTGCAGCGAAAAGCCTGAAGGGTCCAGACCAGGAACAAGTCTTTTGTGCACGATGCGTCCACCCACAGAATGAGCCCCAAGGCTCTGCTGCAAAAAGCCCCCTTTTTAAGCTAAAACTTATCCAGAAATGTGGGTGGGGATGCCATCACACTCTCTCGGTTCATGAAAACAAACCACTGGCCAGGTGAATTATTTACCAAACCTCAAGAGTAACCGCCCCCCTTCTGCACAAGCTGGCTTCAGGGACATACATTGTTCTTAAGAGGTGCCTTATCTCATACATTGTTCTTGAGTGTGCCTTATCTTATACCAGCCTGTTCTTTGAGATATACCAGGAAAGTCACTTTTGGGTCAAAGACAGGGGATTTTAAAAATGTATTATTGATTAAAGCAAGACTGAAAAGCAATTTTTAATATTTTCCATCACAAGAATGTATACAGTTGTAAAGATTGGGCAATGATTGTGAAGTTGGTTACCTGGATGTGGGGTCCCTCAAGAGTCTCGTTTATCTCCACAACTGTTTAATACATTTTTGAAATCCCTGAGAAGATACTTAGAAAAATTAAATATCTACTCTCTGTTCTGGTCAGATAGCATATTCATACTTTGTCCAGAAATAGGAACATTAGATGATGCTATTCAAAATGTAAAACATCTAATAGCTATTGTAGATAATTAGGCAAACACCAATTATCTTAAATTGAATACTCATAAGACTATATCGTTTTGGTTTGGGGAACAACTGGTTTCTACAGTTGACGTAATTTTGCCTTCAGGGGTAGTACTTAAATTTGAAGCAAAGTCTAGAGTGTTGGGAATTATTTTAAACTCAAAATTAACTTTTGAATATCAGATTAATGAATTAGTTAAGAAGGGTTTTTTTGTGTGTGTTCTTTGTACCATTTAAGGTTTCAGTTTGTTGTTTTCAAGTTTACCTCATTTATTGTTTTTGTGTTTATACTTTGTCATTTTACTATTGTTATACTGTTAACCAGTGCCGTAGCGAGGGTGGCTGACACCCGGGGCGGGTCGCCGCTGCGCACCCCCCCTCAGTGCGCACGGCGCCCCCCTCCCGGAGCGCATTTTTAATTGATTTAAAGGCGAGAGGCGGGCAGGAGGGCCGATCCGCCCCCGAGTCCAGGTCGCTGGGAGCTGCGTCGGCTATGTTGGTTCCTTGCTCTCTCTGCCCCGGAACAGGAAGTAACCTGTTCCGGGGCAGAGAGAGCAAGGAACCAACGGAGCGGACACCCCCCCCAGCGGCGTGCACCCGGGGTGGACCGCCCCACCGTCCCCCCTTCCTACGCCACTGCTGTTAACAAAATTGTAAGTTTTATGGTAAACTGTACCTGCTGTACACAGCCTTGGGTAAATCTCTTCATAAAGGCATTTAATATATCCCAATAAATAAATATAATAAATCCGGCTCTCTATTAATCCCAAGTGCAGTAGCAAGAAGCAGTTATCCCTCCTTGGACAAAGTGAAGGTATCTGCTCAATATTTGGAGTGCTCAAGCACCCACTGAGCTGACATCTATGATGACGATGACTCTGATGTGTGACTAGCTATTATGGAAGTAAGAGCTGGTACTTGGTGAGACTATTCTAATTGAAAGTCCAGGTGTAGTACATAGGAACACACGTGACTGGCCACCAATGAGAATACAGACATTAAGGGCCCTGTTTACTAAGTTGCGCTGTAGACATGCTAACTTTTTAGGTTGCGCTAAAGATAAGAGACACCCATAGGAATATAATAGGTGTCTCTATTGTTAGTGCGTGCTAAAAAGTTTGCATGCCTACAGCGCAGCTTAGTAAACAGGGCCCTAAATTTGTAGGGCTTCGTGAGCCAGAAGAACCACATCTAATTCTGATGTACATAATTTGCAACTGAATACATTACTTAAGCGTGAAACAGGGTAACAGTATTTATAAAGTGTTATGAATGGTAATCCCTGAAGTACACATAAACAGAAGGGAAAATGTGTGTGTACTGTTTGCATTAGCAAATGAAATGAAAACAAAAGTACCTATGCCTTTAGATTGTAAGCTCTTTGAGCAGGGACTGTCCTTTTAAGTTAAATTGTACAGCGCTGCATAACCCTAGTAGCGCTTTAGAAATGTTAAGTAGTAGTAGTAGTAGTAGTACTTTGAAAATGACCTCAGTGAATTTACATTTATACCTGTTCTTTCCTATTCATATATTTTCTGAATAAGTTATATGCATAAAGAAAATCTTCTGCAATCTCCTCCTCTTTCCCCCCACCCCTTTGGTTCAAGTTACACATGAACAAACTCTATGTGCATAACTCCATGCATATCAGACATACAATTTTTAAGTACTGTAATTATTTCCATTCTTTACGTGTAGAAATAGCTTTTAAAAATCGCCTCCTTTTTGTTTCCCCATTGTCGGGTCATAAACAGATTGCCCTAGTTCACCTAGAATGTCAATGGGATAAGCAGGATTCAAACCTTGGACCTGTTCCCAGACTATGGGTCTCATCCTGTGGTTCTCAATCAGTGTAGCACCAAACCTTTGACAGACCGCAAGCCCATGCTTTCTTTAATAAACCACGTGTGCCTGCAGGCTAAAGATTGTGCAAAACAAGGAGCCAGATTCTTGAAATCCCCATAACTGCTCCTTAATTCAGCTTCCTCCCAACCCCCAGTGATCACCTTTACTGCCAGCTCAAGCTGAAAAATGTTGCAGGTTTACTTTCCCCCTCTCTCCCACCAGCAATCTGATGGTCTGACTCCTGCATAGGCTTCTTACTTCAAATATACCTGAAAAAAAATGTGTTATGGGCATTTGCCTGTGTGGCAAGTTTATTTATTTATTTATTTATTGCATTTGTATCCCACATTTTCCCACCTATTTGCGGGTTCAGTGTGGCTTACAATACATTGTAAATGATGGAAATACAATTTGTTACAACTCGGTTATGGATTACATTGTGAGGAGTTATGCGAAGACAAAGTCAGAGTACCGTTGAGGGAAAAGAACAATGGAAAGAGACAATGGGAAACAATAGTAGGAGATCATTCGGTATAACATTTTTCTGTAAGTAAAGCTATAAATGTGGTAAAATTAAAGGGGGATGAAAGTTCCAAGAGAATGTATTGATGCATTACTGACAGTGTGTGTGGACTTCATGTGTTTTGATCCTTTTAATAAATTTTATCAAAGAGATGAGTTTTCAATAATTTGCGGAAGTTGGTTAGTTCTTAGATCGTTTTCAGGTTGCGTGGTAGTGTATTCCAGAATTGCATGCTCATATAAGAAAAAGTTGATGCGTGCAGCGCTTTGTATTTTATGCCTTTGCAATTAGGGAAGTGGAGGTTGAGGAAAGTTCGGGGTGATCTTTTAGCGTTTCTGGGTGGTAGGTCTATTAAGTCAGACATGTAGGCTGGGGCTTCACCGTGAATGATTTTGTGGACTAATGTGCATACTTTAAAAGTAATGCGTTCCTTGAGTGGGAGCCAGTGTAGCTTCTCTCCTAAGGGTTTTCCACTTTCGTATTTTGGTTTTCCGAAGATGAGTCTGGCTGCTGTGTTCTGAGCTGTTTGAAGTTTCCTCAGTACTTGCTCTTTACAACCTGCGTATAGTGAGTTGCAGTAATCCAGATGGCTGAGTACGAGGGATTGCACTAGGCTGCGAAAGACGGATCTTGGTAAGAATGGTCTTATTCTTTTCAGTTTCCACATGCAGTAGAACATCTTTTTGGTTGTGTGGTTTGCATGAGTTTCAAGTGTTAGGTGGCGGTCAATAGTGACTCCAAGGATTTTTAGCGTTTCTGAGATTGGAAGGTTTATTTTTGGTGTGTTTATAGCGGTAAATTCATTCGTGTTGTATTGGGAGGTGAGTATCAGGCATTGAGTTTTTTCTGCGTTTAGTTTCAATCGAAATACATCTGCCCATGTGTTCATGATGTGTAGACTTTGGTTGATTTCATTGAAGATTTCTTAAATGTCTTGTTTGAAAGGGATGTATATTGTTATATCATCGGCGTATATGTATGGGTTAAGATTATGGTTTGATAGGAGTTTTGCCAAGGGGATCATCATTAGGTTGAAAATAGTTGGTGAGAGGGGTGATCCTTGCGGTACTCCACATTCAGGTGTCCATGTAGCAGACGTAGTTGAATTTGATGTGACTTAATATGAGCGCAGGGTTAGGAACCCCTTGAACCAGTTTAGGACATTTCCTCCGATGCCAAAATATTCAAGTATGTGTAATAGGATTCCGTGGTCAACTATATCAAAGGCACTTGACATGTCAAATTGTAGGAGGAGTATATTGTTGCCGGTTGCAATCATTTGTTTAAATTTAGTCATTAGGGTAATTAATACTGTTTCTGTGCTGTGGTTCGACCGGAATCCTGATTGGGCATCATGCAGTATTGAGAACTTGTTTAGATAGTTTGTGAGTTGTTTTGTTACCATCCCTTCAGTTATTTTGGTTATTAGTGGTATAGATGCTACTGGTCTGTAATTGGTTATTTCGCTTGCGCTTTTCTTTGTATCTTTAGGTATTGGGGTGAGTAGAATTTTTCCTTTTTCCTTTGGGAAAAGTCCGTTTTGTAACATGAAGTTTACTTGGTTCGTTAGGTCTATTATGAATTGTTGAGGAGCTGATTTCATGAGGTTGTTTGGGCATATATCTAGTTTGCAGTGGGATTTGGCAAATCTTTTTAAGTGTTTCAGAGATGAGGTCTTCTGATAGTAATTCAAATTCGGTCCAGGTTCTGTCTGCTGGGTATATTCCGTCTTCTGGGTCTAGACAGTCTAGAAGTGTGGCGTGTTCAATAGGGCTGGCGGGTATTTTAAGTCGTAATTGTATAATTTTCTCCTTGAAGTATTTCGCAAGGTTGTCGACATCTGGTATGTCTTTGCTGTTGTTTGTAACTGGTGTGGTGTCTAACAATTTATTCACGAGGTAGAAGAGTTTGTGAGTGTCTTTGTAGTTTGGTCCTATCATTGTTTTGTAATGTAGTCTTTTAGTCTGTTTTATGGTATATTTGTATTTCCTTCGAAGTAGTTTCCAGGCATTTAGTGTTTGGTCATCTTTCTTTTTGTTCCATGCGCGTTCTAGTTTCCTGACTTGTGTTTTAAGTTTTTTCAGCTCTTCGGTGAACCATGGATTTGATTTTTTCCTATGTGATGTTCTGGTTTGGATTGGGGCGATTTTGTCTAATGTTGTTGTGCATATATCGTCCCATTCTAGGAGGAATTGGATGGTGTCAGCATTGGTTGATCATTCGTTCTGGTAGATCTGTTGCCAGAATATTGTGGGGTCTATTTTTCCTCTCGTGGTGTATGTTGTGCGCTCAAGTTTGTTGATTGCGTTTATGTGTGTTTTTCGCCAGTAGATGAAGACATGTGCTTTATGGTGGTCTGACCATAGTGAAGGTGTCCATCTTGTGTCGGTAAGTAGGATAGTGAGTCTGGGTCGAATTTGTGCGTAATGATGTCTAGTGTGTGTCCTTTTGTGTGTGTTGGTTGAGTGTTAGGTGTGTGTAGATCCCAGAGTTTTAAGAATTCTTTGTATTCTCGTGTGCCTGTTGAGGTGTCGTCTTCAAGGTGTAGGTTGATGTCTCCTATTATAAGGATGTTTGAGGCAGAGACACATGTGTTCGAGATGAAGTCCATGAGTTGCGTTTGGGAGTCTTGCCATTTTCCTGGTGGCCTGTAGAATAGGATTGCGTTGAGGTGTCCTTGTAGGTTTGGATGATTGATTCTTGTCGAGGCAATTTCAAGTTGTGGTGAGGTGGATTCACCCGTGGTTGTGATAGTGAACTCGGGTTTGTAAATTATGGCTATTCCGCCCCCTCTTTTTCCATTTCTTGTCCAGTGGGTGATTTTGTATTCTGGTGGGCATGTCTCCAGGATGGCGAGGTCAGTAGGGCTGTGGAACCAGGTTTCTGTGATGACTAGAAGGTCTAAATTATCTGTGGTAATCCAGTCTAGTATATCTACTGAGTTGCTTACTGCTGATCTTGCATTGATGTATCCTAGTTGGATTGAGCGGTATGGTTCTTTGGGGTGGGGGGGGGGGGTTCGATGTGTTTATTTTTGTTAGTTGTCTGTTTCCTCGGTGGTTGAATTTGTTGTTGTTGTTTTTTTCCTCTTTCTGTTGGTGGTTTTCGTATGTGGAGATTTTTCCTTTTGGTTGGTTATTGTGTCTTTGGTCTGGTGAGTTATTAGTAGGTTGTACATAGAGTTGGTGTATTGTGGTTGGGTTGTTATGTATGTTCTTTAGGGTGGACATTATGTGTATGTAAGTGTTGTATGATTTGTGAGTTATGGGGTTGTAGCTATCTGGGTCATGGATTGTGTTTGCGTGTAAGAGTAGGGTGAGACAGTAAATGGTTAGGAGTGTTTTGCTGGTGTTCATATCAGTATTTAGGCGCTATAACAATCAATCTGCTGGTTTACATTCAAAGCGAAGCAAAGCCTTCATTTACAGTTAAGCTTGGCAACAGTTCATGCTGATCATGTTTGTTTTATAATCAAAGCATAGCAAAGCCTGCATTTACAATTAAAGCATAATAGTAAGCGTTACATGTTGATCCTTTTAACTTACTGTGCAAGGTGGCTGATTTGTCTAAAGGTCAGAACAAGCAAGGTGAGTTAGTTGCATTTAAATGAAAGCTGTTAGCGGTGCAAGCGACAGATTGAAAGTTTATTTTCAATTTCACCTTTTGCCTTTTAAGTGCTTTGCATCTAATTTGCTAGTGCTTATGCTGTTTGTTTTCTTCCTTCGGATCCTTTTACTATTGTTTAAAACATGTTTTTTTTTTAAAGCTAAAATAGCCTTTTTTACCTCCCAATTATCCAATATAAATGGGATTCAACAGGTGGTTGGATAATGAAAATGTTGTATAATCCAAAAATGTACAATGAACAATCTTGTGCACTGAAGCGGTGCAATGCATCCGGATACAACTGGTATACTCAGAATATCTCTCCCTCGCCCTCTGAACAGTAGCAGCCCCACTTCTTGGACCCCTCTCCCCGGGCATGCCTTACTGTTCCTGATGGTCTAGTGGTAAATTCGGGGTAGGAGTGATCCCCAGTCACTCTGGATTCAACACTAGACCACCAGTGACTGTAAGGTACTATCTAATCTTGTTTGGGAGAGAGAGGATGGAGCCCAGATTACCAGCCATCAGATAATTCGGAAGTCAGATAGCTGAAGGTTGGATAATCAGGACTGTACTATATATGGAAAATAATTTTTATGAAATCATGATCCAGCATTTTGCTGCAGTACATAATACTTTATATTGCTTTTGTAGTTTAATTATAATCATAGCAAACTTGTTGAAATAAGCATGAGAGACTGCTTTCTTGGCTTTTTGACTTTAATAAGCTTTTTTTTTTTTTCATCTATTTCAGCATTTCAAAGTTCGAAGAGAGGTGCTGTTTCCTATATGTGCTACACAACTCAGATGATTTTCAAATCTATTTCTGTACAGATCTTCACTGTAAGAAGTAGGTATTGATGTAGTATGCTATAGCTAGCATTAAAATATCTTTATTTCCATGCAGGAATTCCAAATTTACAACAGATTGTATGAAGGGAATGCACCTAGAGTGCTTCTGAAATAAGAAATTAAGTGATGTGATATATGTACTATTCATAAAATTTTAAAATTTGGATCTGTGAGGGAAGGAGCTGTGTTGTATAACGGTGCACAAGTTAAAAGTACTTCCATACTTTTTTTTTCTTCTCTTTGTGGACTATGCTGAATTGTCAAAGGACTTCTGCTTTGAAAACTACTGCAAGAAAACTGTACTCACATTTTACATATGTTTTTTTTGGAGGGGACTATATTTATATGCATATGTTTGAATTGCTCACTTAAATGCAAACCTTTCCACCTTTGGAAACATCTCGTACAATACGCATATACAGGCTGTACTTCTGGAAGTTCAGTTGTATATCAGGTTGGCAATTGTACAGTGGATCATTTCTGCAGCTAAATCGCTGCTTCCTCCATGGAACTGCTTTTCAATATTACCAGTGATGTTCTTATGTCGGCTGCTACCCAGGGTGGATTTGCCGCTATGCGCACACACACACATACCCCCCCTCCCGTGCATCATTTCCTGGGGGTGCAGGGAGCGGTCACCCCGAAAACAGGAAGCAACGTCAGAAGGAGCAGGGACCCAGTGGAGCCGACAACCGCACGACTGCTGTCTGCATCCCCTTGCAGCTTGCACCCAGGGTGGACCTCCTCCACCGCCCCACCCTTGGTACGCCATTGAATATTACCCTCCTTATGTTTGCTACTGGATGTTTGGATGTTTTTCACAAAAAAATTCAAAATCAGGTTTAGAAGACACGTCAAAAATGCCACTCAGTGTCTCTCTTTTAGCTGTCCATAAAATCTGACACTGGACTGTTCCAGTTTTAGTGTTTGAGGAAGAGATATGGATGCTGTTTTCCATGAGGTTTTCTTTGTCCTGTGTTTTCAAAGATATTTCTCCTCTAGAGCTGCTGTCCTTCTTCCCGTCTGCTGCAGCCACTAGAGCAGCATGCCCATTGTGCAACTGAAAAATGAGAGCAACAGAGCAGACGAGTAGCCTGTTGCAGGCTCATAATAACCGAGGAAGCCACTGGTTAACTCTCATTGATGTTCCTTGTATCCTTGGGCACGTCACTTTACCACTGTTACCTCAGGTGCAAACTTAGGGACCTATTTATTAATCTGTGGTAAAATAGAACATTTGTGTGCTGTTATATAGCAAGAAAATTTCATAGGATTCATTGATCTGTGGTACCTCTGCACTGCAGGATAGTGAATCCTATGGTCAACGTATTTCCAGTCACATCAACACAAAAATTTCATGAGTTGTGGCTACAGCAAGGCAAAGATAACAGGCCTCTTCTTGGGCCTGCTATTTGTAAAGGGCTGATTGGGCCATGTATCAAAAATTGCACTCCCCCTCCCCATGGCCTGATCAGTTTAGGAAAGTATTGAAAATAAAGTATTGTACAGGCCTATCCCCATTTCCCAATTCCCAGTACTTTATGTTCGCTAATGCTCCTCCCATCTTTATCCCTCAAATCCTTTATTTGTAGAAGGGATTTTTTTTTGTTTAGGGTTAGATCCTGGGAAGGGGACTCAGTTATTTTTTTTTTAATTGATGAGAGGGTGGGAACGGGGTCAAACTATTTTTTTTAACCATGCTGGTCCCTTCTCAGGATCATCTTTTTTTTTTTTTTTTTTTTAAGTGCATTTTGGAAAACAAAAATCCTGTGTTAGGCTACGTAATTTGCAAATAATGACCAATTAATGCATAGTATTCCCTAATATAACCTACTGTATGGGGACAGGGAAATACCTGCTTTAGCTGAATGTAACTCACTTTGAGCTACCAATGAAAAAGTTACAAGCTAAATGTAATTAAGAGAACATAAAACATAAGATACAAATTGTCCCAAAAGGTATTAACAATAACTAACCGTGTTCAAAAATAAAACCCACATGCATGGAACAGCTGTGTACAAATAGTTTGGATTTCTGCATGTAGCTCAAACATGGAAGGATCATTCTCTGTCTCAGTTTATCTCCTTCCTGCCCCCCCCCCCCCCCAAACCCTTCCCCTTAACTTCTTTCCCTTTAACTTCCTTCTTTATCGTCTTTCATTTTAACATAGATTGGGCAACCAGAGTTTAGCAGTCATAACTCTAATCCTGCTATGTGCAACAAGTTACCCTTTTGAAAATTAAATGCTGCTACAGTAGATTTCCTTAGTGAGTACACTCTAGTTACTAAGTTAAATTTGATCATGTTATGATCATTGTTTCCCGGAGAACCCAATACCGTCACCTCTTGTACTAAACACACCCTGATGTGGCATTTTACCAGTCAATATTGTCTGATCGTCTGATCATTCTGGCCTAGTGGATGGTAGTATAGCCCTACGTGTATATTGTTTCCCTTCATACATGGAGTTTCTATCCATAAATATTCCACATTGCTCTCTGTTTCATGCAGAATATTTTTGTTTGACTCCATTCCCTCTTTAACATACAGCACAACCCCCCCCCCCCCCTTCAAATTGATCTGTACCCTGTTAACACGGTGTCCTATTGATAGACTTTCTTCCATCATGTCTCTGAGATACTACTACTTAGATACCTATTATATCTACCGCTTAATTTAGTGCTATACACTCTTAACTCTCCCATCTTATTTTTTTAGGCTTCCAGCTTTGTACAGTATACAGACACTTCAAAGTGTGTTCTTTTCTTTGCATCTATAAGCTGCTTAGAAATTGGCAGAGATAATTTGCAACCTATGCTGTGTTCTACCCTTGAACATTCCTGACTTTCTTTCAGCATTGTTGAAACCTCTGTATTGTGATTCCCTAAATGTCCTGTTATAATAGTATCCTTCAAGGATGCCTAACTCCAAACCATGCGCGCTCCTGAGTGACTGTCAGCTTCCCACCCCATTCTAATTTAAAAGCTGCTCTATCTCCTTTTTAGAGGGCCGATGCTAGGGTCTCTGGCGGACCCTGCAAATTATAAGTTGGCGCCCCCTTGTCCAGCATCTCCTTTCTCTCTTCTCTCTCCCCCTTCTCCCAGCCCAACCCCTTTCAGGGCCGCCGAGAAACTGAACTGGGCCTGAGGCAGGGGTGCCACTGCCGGGCCTGGGTCAGGGCCGCTGCTGCCCCCCCCCCCCATCATCGTCCGCTGCAGCCCCCCCACCCCAATCACTGCCCCCCCCAGATCGCTGCCGCAACAGGATTAAAATACCTTGGCTGGCGGGGATGCCGAGGCCCTGCCAGCAGAAGAAGTCTTCCTCCAGCGCTGACTGCCTGCCCCTGCGGCTGCTTTTCCTCTCAGGTAATGCTCGGTTTCAAAACTGAGTATGCGCGCCTGATAGGAAAAGCAGCCACTCGGCAATGGGCAGAAGAGCAGCACTGGAGGAAGCTCCGGGTCGTCCCCAGCCTCCAAGGGGGACCCAGTGCCGGAGTTTTCTCTCTCCTGCTCCTGTCAGGATATGATCACTCTGGTTCCGTCAGGAGCAGGAGAGAGAGAGAGAGACCCCGGCGCTAGGCCTTGGAGGCCCGGGGAATTTTGCCCCCCCCCCCCCCCCCCCCCCCCACTCTCGGCAGTCCTGCCCTCTTTTCAGCCCAAAAGTTTTTTTTTTTTTTTTTTAAACAGCCTTTTAATTTACTTGAAAGCTTCTCATATGTAGCTATAACTATCATGAAATAAAATTGAATATCACTAAAACTGCTTAAAGTGGAAGAGTGGCCTAGTGGTTAGAGTGGTGGACTTTGTTCCTGGGGAACTGGGTTTGAGTCCCACTGCAGGCACAGGCAGCTCCTTGTGACTATGGGCATGTCACTTAACCCTCCATTGCCCCAGGTACAAATAAGTACCTAAGCCGCATTGAGCCTGCCATGAGTGGGAAAGCGCAGGGTACAAATTAAAAAAAAAAATTATTGTAGCTGGTGGAAACAGCACTAATAAAGGCTGTATTTTGTGCTCCTTTTTCTACAGTTTTATACAATACAGTAATATATGGCCAGATTTCAGTGAGGATTCAACAACATCTAATTCTGATGTTGGAGGCAGACTTAGACATTGTTGCAATCACGGAGACATGGCTCAATGGTTCCCATGAATGGGATGCAAACATACCAGGCTATAATCTATTTAGGAAGGATAGAGATGGTCGTAAAGGTGGAGGAGTAGCACTGTATGTGAGAAATGATATCACAGCGACTGAAATGACAGGGACCTGGGGAAAAGAAGAAGCGATATGGATTACCTTAAAAAGAGATGATAGAACCTCTGTCCATGTGGGTGTTATCTAGACCTCCGACACAATTGGAGGAACTAGATTAAGATCTGATCGCGGATATTCAAAAATTGGGAAAGAATTTGCCGGATGTAGATTGAAAGGTTCTGTCTGCGGAATCGGAAAGAAGTAGAGAGATCATGGATGCTTTTCAAAGTGCTCTGCTCAGACAAATGGTGACTGAACCCACGAGGGAGGGAGCGACGCTGGATCTGGTGCTCACAAATGGGGATAGTGTGCATAAAATTCTCTATGGTGAAGCCCCTGCGTATATGGACATCCTCGTCAGCTTACCACCTCGAAACTTTCACAGATAGCTCGCTTGTACTTAAATCTGCATTACCCAATCTGCAGTGGCCTCAAGTACAAAAGCACCTACGCCTCCACCTTTTCCTATATTAGCGCACAACTGTGGAATGGTCTTCCTAAATTTGTGAAAATTACCCCTGATCATCCGACCTTCAAAAAAAATCTTAAGACCTTCTTATTTGGAAAAGCTTATGTTCAAGACCCACCCCACATCTCTTCCCATTGAATTCAATTTCTCTTTCCGCATTTCCCCACATCTGCTATTAGTCTCTAGCCTCTTTTACTACAATGTTGTTGACTGTTTGTTGTAGGTTTGATGTATGATTTCTGTAAATTACTGTAAGCCACATTGGGCCTGCCCGTGGGTGGGAAAGTGTGGGATATAAATGCTATAAATAAATGTCCGAGTGGGTGCCCACCTGGGCAGCAGTGACCATCAAACAGTCTGGTTTGATGTGACAGCTGAAGTGGAGGGCGGCCACTCAAAACTCAAAGTCCTGGATTTCAAGCATGCTGACTTTAGTAAAATGGGGGAATACCTGAGGAAGGAGCTGATGGGCAGGGAGGACGTACGAGAAGTGGAAGGACAGTGGTCCAGGCTGAAAGAAGCTATAAATATGGTCACAAATCTTTATGTAAGGGGAGTAAATAAAAGCAAGAGAAAAAGGAAACCGATATGGTTCTCCAAGCAAGTGGCTGAGAAAATAAAGGCTAAAGAGTTGGCATTCCTGAAATACAGAAAAACTCAAGAAGAGGAACACGGAAAGGAATACCGGATGAAACTGAAAGAAGCCAAGAGAGAGATACGTCTGGCGAAAGCGGAAGAACAAATGGCTAGAAATGTAAGGAGGGGTGACAAAAATTTCTTCAGGTATATTAGTGAAAGGAGGAAGACTAAAAAGGGAATTGTGAGATGATGCTGCGAACTGCTATGTAGATAATGATGAAGAAAAAGCAAATTTGCTAATTAGATACTTTTGTTCTGTCTTCATAGAAGAAAATCCTGGAGAAGGACCTCGATTGACTGGCAAAAGTACATATGAGAATGGAGTGGATATAGCACCGTTCACGGAAGAGAGTGTGTATGAACAACTTGAAAATCTAAAGGTGGATAAAGCCATGGGACCGGACAGGATCCACCCCAGGATATTGAGGGAGCTCAGAGAGGTTCTGGCGGGTCCTGTTAAAGATTTGTTTCATAAATCCTTGGAGATGAGAGGTTCCGTGGGATTGGAGAACAGCGGAGGTGGTCCCTCTTCACAAAAGTGGTGATAGGGAAGAAGCTGGAAACTACAGGCCGGTAAACCGCACTTCGGTTATTGGAAAAGTAATGGAAGCGATGCTGAAGGAAAGGATAGTGAATTTCCTAGAAGCCAATAAGTTGCAAGATCCGAGACAACATGGTTTTAAAATCATGCCAAACGAATCTCATTGAATTTTTTGACTGGGTGACCAGAGAATTGAATCACGGACGTGCTATAGACTTAGATTTCAGCAAAGCTTTTGACACGGTTCCCCACAGGAGGCTCTTGAATAAACTTGACAGGCTGAAGATAGGACCCAACGTGGTGAACTGGATTAGGAACTGGTTGATGGATAGACGCCAGAGGGTGGTGGTTAATGGAATTCGCTCAGAGGAGGGAAAGGTGATTAGTGGAGTGCCTCAGGGATCGGTGCTGGGGCCGATTCTGTTCAATATATTTGTGAATGACATCGCCGAAGGGTTAGAAGGTAAAGGTTGCCTTTTTGCGGATGATACTAAGATTTGTATCAGAGTGGACACCCGGGAGGGAGTGGAAAACATGAAAAAGGATCTGCAGAAGCTAGAAGAATGGTCTGAGGTTTGGCAATTAAAATTCAATGCGAAGAAATGCAAAGTGATGCACTTAGGGAGTAGAAATCCAAGGGAGATGTATGTGTTAGGCGGTGAGAGTCTGATATATACAGACGGGGAGAGGGATCTTGGAGTGATAGTATCTGAGGATCTGAAGGCGACGAAGCAGTGTGACAAGGCGGTGACCGTAGATAGAAGGTTGCTAGGCTGTATAGAGAGAGGTGTGACCAGCAGAAGAAAGGAAGTGTTGATGCCCCTGTATAAGTCATTGGTGAGGCCCCACATGGAGTATTGTGTTCAATTTTGGAGGCCATATCTTGCTAAAGATGTAAAAAGAATTGAAGCGGTGCAAAGAAAAGCTGCAAGAATGGTATGGGATTTGTGTTACAAGACGTTTGAGGAGAGACTTGCTGACCTGAACAGGTATACACTGGAGGAAAGGAGAAACAGGGGCAGGGCTTTTTTTGAGGGGGTACTTGGGGATACTGAGTAGCGGCATCTTTTCCATTGTCTGCTAAAATGTGACCCATTGTCCCCAAGTTTTAATGAAAGAGCTCAGGCTCTACACACCAATTCTACCTTGTCATAGGTTCTGTGACTGGTTGTAGGGAGCCTGGCTATTGTGGGTGGGTCCCTCAGTGATCACCCCATCCCTGAAGGGTGGCCTGGCATTTGAGTACCGGCACCTTTTTCGCTAGAAAAAATGCACTGAACAGGGGTGATATGATACAGACGTTCAAATATTTGAAAGGTATTAATCCGCAAATGAACCTTTTCCGTAGATGGGAAAGTGGTAGAACTAGAGGACATGAAATGAGATTGAAGGGGGACAGACTCAAGAAAAATGTCAGGAAGTATTTTTTCACGGAGAGAGTGGTGGATACTTGGAATGCCCTCCTGCGGGAGGTGGTGGAGATGAAAACGGTAATGGAATTCAAAAATACATGGGATAAACATAAAGGAATCCTATTCAGAAGGAATGGATCCTCAGAAGCTTAGCGGAGATTGGGTGGCAGAGCCAGTGGTGGGAGGCGGGGCTAGTGCTGAGCAGACCTCTACGGTCTGTGCCATAAAAATGATAGATACAAATCAAGGTCAGGTATACACATAAAGTAGCACATATGAGTTTATCTTGTTGCGCAGACTGGATGGCTCGTGCTGGTCTTTCTCTGCCATCATCTACTATGTTACTATGATATTCTCTTTACTGAAGGGTTCATTTTAACTGTTGTTGTAATCTGCCTTGGGAAGTCTTGGAAGTAAAATTAAACTCCCCTTTCACTGGAGCACACGGAATCACATCTTCACCTCTTCTCTTTTGTTCAAATGGATTATTCTGTTTTGAGCATGTTTCAGGGACAAATGGTTTTCAGAAGTCAAAATTATAAAAACAAATATTTTCTTTCTTGCAGATCTCTCATTTGCTTATACATAACTAAATAGGCTATAAGCAGTCCATTGGTTTTCTTTTATTTTGTCCTTGTGATGACTTATACTGTGCCAAACACCACCCCCCTCCTCAGCAGTAATGCCGCCATCCCCATCCCGCATACCACAATCCCCCTCTCCCACACACTACAATCCTCCCAAGAAGACCTGCCTTGATTCTCGAAGGCCGCCCTGGTAGTGTAGTGGCCTCTGCGCCTACGGGGGCAGGAAAGAATCCCACTTTTTCCTGCCTCTCCCACTCCTCCTCCTCCTTCGCTTTGCTCTTCTGTGCCTGGGGTGGTGCTGCCGGGTTTTCAAAATGACTGCCCAGACTTTGGCTGCAGTCTTACAATACTGCCACCGGAAGCCTTGGCACTCATTTTTGAAATAGGTGGGGTACAGTAAAGCATACATAAAATACTTAAACAATTAAAGCATAATAAAATTAAAATACAGTGTGAGAAAAAATATCATTACAGTTAACTATTTCAATATAAATGTAAACTATACAAATTCTGTAATAACATTTTGTTTGCCTGTTTTCAGAAAGTAAAATACTTCACCTGAGTTCTGATCACTCAAAAGGTCCAAGTATAGAAAAATACCAATTACTACCTGTTAGTAGTTAGAGCAGGTAGCTGTATCAGCCTGTCATTCCCAGAATGCAGCTGTCTCACTGAAGGGTAAAGCTATAAGCAATCTGCAAAATTAAAAGGGAGTGAATTGAAAAGCTTGGACTTACAAGTACCAGAATTGTGAGAGAGAGCACCAGTTCTCAATTTGTCTAAAGGAGCAAAGGTACTGTATGGGAAATTCCTCTATAGAGAGAGAGTCTGCCTGTAGAAGTGGATCCCATCGTGGAAAGGAAAAAACTCCTTGTATATTTACACTGAAAAGCTCAATCAAAGGGCTAGATTTACCAGTACCCGGGAAACCACTGACCCACAGGAGTTAAATGTGAAGAGATCATAAGTACATAACTATTGCCATACTGAGAAGGACCAAAGGTCCATGAAGCCCAGCATCCTGTTTCCAGCAGTGGCCAATCCAGGTCACAAATATCTGGCAAGATCCCAAAAAATGGAATTGAACGGGTCGATGTGGAGCGTCTATTTATGCATGTGATGAAGCTGCAGTGTGGTAATTACAATGAATCGGAGGAAATGTTTCTTCACGCCACGCGTAGTTACATAGTAACATAGTTACTCTGGAATTCGCTGCCGGAAAAGGTGGTTAAGGCAGTTAACTTAGCGGACTTCAAAAAAGGGTTGGACGGCTTCCTGGAGGAAAAAGCCATAGAATGTTGTTGAATGGACGAGGGAATAATACAGTATTTCTAGGATGGGCAGGACAAATTGCTTGTTCTTTTGGCTGCTGTCGGTGACAGGGTGCTGGGCTCGATGGACCCTTGGTCTGTCTCAGCATGGCGATGCTTATAAAACATTTTATACTGCTTATCCCAAAAATAGTGGAATTTCCCCAAGTCCATTTAATAATGGTCTATGGACTTTTCTTTTAGGAAGCCATCCAAACCTTTTTTAAACTCCGCTAAGCTACCAGAGTTTAATTACACGTTGAATGAAGAAAAAGTTTCTCAGATTCGTTTTAAATTTACTACATTGTAGCTTCATCGCATGCCCCCTAGTCCTAGTATTTTTGGAAAGCGTAAACAGACGCTTTACATCTACCCGTTCAACTCCACTCATTATTTTATAGACCTCTATCATATCTCCCTTCAGCCGCCTTTTCTCCAAGCTGAAGAGCCCTAGCCGCTTTAGCCTTTCCTCATAGGGAATTCTTCCCATCCCATTTATCATTTTCATCGCCCTTCTCTGCACCTTTTCTAATTCCACTATATCTTTTTTTGAGATGCGGCGACCAGAATTGAATTCAATATTCGAGGTGTGGTCGCACCATGGAGCAATACAAAGGCATTTTAACATCCTCATTTTTGTTTTCCATTCCTTTCCTAATAATACTTAACATTCTATTTGCTTTCTTAGCCGCAGCAGCAACACACTGAGCACAAGGTTTCAACGTATCATCAACGACGACACCTAGATCCCTTTCTTGGTCCGTGACTCCTAACATGAAACATTGCATGACATAGCTATAATTCGCGTTCCTCTTTCCCACATGCATCACTTTGCACTTGCTCACATTAAACGTCATCTGCCATTTAGACGCCCTGTCTCTCAATCTCATAAGGTCCTCTTGTAATTTTTCACAATCCTCCCGCGATTTAATGACTTTGAATAACTTTGTGTCATCAGCAAATTTAATTACCTCACTAGTTACTCCCATCTCTAGGTCATTTATAAACATGTTAAAAAGCAGCGGTCCCAGCACAGACCGCTGGGGAACCCCACTAACTACCCTTCTCCATTGAGAATACTGACCATTTAACCCTACTCTCTGTTTTCTATCTTTTAACCAATTTTTAATCCACAATAGAACACTACCTCCTATCCCATGACTCTCCAATTTCCACTGGAGTCTTTCATGAGGTACTTTGTCAAACACCTTCTGAAAATCCAGATACACAATATCAACCGGCTCCCCTTTATCCACGTGTTTGTTCACCCCTTCAAAGAAATGTAGTAGATTGGTGAGGCAAGATTTCCCCTCACTAAATCCATGTTGACTTTGTCTCATTAATCCATGCTTTTGAATATGCTCTGTAATTTTGTTCTTAATAATAGTCTGTACCATTTTGCCTGGCACCGACATCAGACTCACCGGTCTATAATAGAGATGAAGGAGCAGTATTTTGTAGTAATACACTGAAACAGTGTTTAATCAACCCTGTACACCCATGGAAGACTATCTCAAAGCAAATTTCGGTTTCACACAAGCCTTTAGTAAAGTTTGGTTGGAGCACCCCAAAAGAGACTGACTGTTAAATATGAAAGGAAATGTGCCATTGGGAGGTGAGAGTACATGAACTGATTGAACAGTGTAAAATATATTTTTGTGTGTGCTCTTGTGTGAGTGCCACATAGAATGGTGAACCCAAAGCAAGGGCTGTATCCATATATGTACATCTACCGTATCCCTGTAATTAATTTTCCATCATATATATGTGCTTTTTCTTATAATTTAGCCTTTTTTCCCATCAGCCTTTATGGGGTTTGTATGAGGGTTGTGATTACAGAGGCTAAGTGCTTTTGCCTTATTGCCCATGGTTAAAGGTGACGACATGCTTGTTACTTCTCCATTCCCCAGTTTCAAATGTTTTGGGTGTCGTGAAGGTAGGCCACTACATATTAGAAAAAGGATCATTTATTATTTATTTATAACAAGCCTACATGTTAATGAAAACAATTGAAACAGTTCAAAAATGAAGTCACCATTCAAAACCAGTTTATGTACTGTACTACTTTGAGCCGAGGCTAATCTCTACCTACAGAACGTGCTTATATAAGTCTAGATATGCAGGAACCCCTGAGCATCATATTTAAAGGAAAAATATTTTTATTTAGCAAACTCTTTGCAATTGTCTTTATCTGAAATGTTTTGAAGTCCTGAAATTGAGCAGATTGACTACTAAGTAAGTACATGTCTTACAGATTTTATGAAATGATGAATAGCATTACTGAAGAAATTGGAAAGAACACAGAAGATGGAGAATGTGATGGAGATTCCCTAGAGGTAATGAAAACAACATACCTGATTTTTATAATATGTGGGTTGTGGTTGGTGAATGAGTTGTAACTATTGTATTTTGAATGTGGTGTTTTGTTTTATGTTGATTGTCTTGCTTTGTTATTAGGATTTTTTTGTGTTTGTTTAAACAGTAAACAGCAATCTGAATGTTTTCACTGAAAAGCTCAGTGGAGAAAAAAGAGGAAGAAGAAAAGAAAGAGAGAAAATTCATGTGTACCTTCTAGATTAACTCAAAAAAGCGACAGGATTGTTATAAATATGAAACGTTTTATTTTTTTTTTCTTAAAGTTGTCACCATGTGTGTTTTGTGTATATTACTCATGCAAAACAAGAAGAACTATTCACAGTCACCCTCCCCCTTCACTCTTCACCACTTGTACCCTTTTTCTGCAGCATGCTGCTCTCTGAGGTCAAGTATGCTGATTCAGTCTTATCTTCTGAGCCAAAAATGCACATTTTCCTGCTAGCTAGTCTAGTGTCTAAGTTCTTAGTTTATCATGTGATCTCCAAATCACTTTAGTTTTTGGTACGACTTTTTGATCTCTTTGTTGTAAGATGCCCTGGGTAGGGAATGTTGTGGATTAAAAACTGGTTAAAAGATAGAAAACAGAGTGGGGTTCCCCAGGGGTCTGTGCTGGGTCTGCTGCTTTTTAACATCTAGAGATGGGAGTAACTAGTGAGGTAATTAAATTTGCTGATGACACAAAGTTATTCAAAGTTGTTAAATCACAAGAGAATTGCGAAAAATTACAAGAGAACCTTACGAGACTGGGAGACTGGGCATCCAAATGGCAGATGACATTTATTGTGAGCAAGTGCAAAGTGATGTATGTGGGAAAGAGGAACCCGAACTATCTACTATAATAAAAAGCACCTCCAATGTTCTGAAGCTGACTTCGTGGCTTCAGTGAAGGGTTCATAACATTCATAAGTCTGTCACATCTCTCTCTGCCCCGCCCTCGCGTCAGAACGTGATGACGTCAAGGGCGGAACAGTGAGAGTGAAGGCAACGCTGCACAGTTGCCAGGCAACGGTACGCGACGTCGAAGGACCTATCAGAGGGAAGTGTATGGGAAGAAGGGAGCAGCATCAGGAGAAGGGGTCATTTTGTGTGTAGCACGCAGGACAGGAACATCGCTGGAACGACAACAACATTGGCTGGTTTATTTTCCTGTATTTGCAGTGCGGTAATATTTTCCTGTATTTGCAGTGTGGTAAGATTATAGCCGTTCATATGTGTTGAAAGTTTGGGAAACGTATGAGGGAGTTGTGTGCCTTGAGGGTTTTTTCCTGCCTTCTGCCGGTAGTGAAGAGCGGCGGAGGGGCTATAGTGGCGACATTGATACATATTTGTTATTAATATGACTGTTGGCAGTGCGGGTTGATAGTAGGGATTGCACTATTTCAGGCATTGTTTTCTATTTTGGTGTCCGGTCGTGCTGTTGTGATCGAGTCTGGTTTACAGTTTTGGGATTTCCGAGTGCGGCGGCAAATCAGTGGGCCCGGCAAATTAAAAAAAAAAAAAAACAAGGGAAGGGGGGGGGGGGGGAACGAAAACAAGAATGGAACTTGGAGTGGAGGAGGGAGGGAGGGGGGCCTGGAACTCAGCCCGGCACCCTCCCAGCAACTCTCCTCCCCCCCTCCCCCCGCAGCGCTCACCCCCTCCTCTCCCCAGCAACGCTCACCCCTCTCCCCTCCAAGTCGCCTGCCACTCCCATCCCCCTCCAAGTCACCCGCCACTCCCATCCCCCTCCAAGTCACCTGCCACTCCATAGTTCGTAAAACCCCGCCAAACCTCCCCCCCAACAACATTCACACACACACACACACGTCACCCGCCACTCCCTCACAGTTCGCAGAACACCGCCAAACACCCCCCTCCCCTCCCAAACATTCCAACACACACACAAACCAAGCTGAAGCAAGCAACAGCTGATCGTTTCCCTTCCTCCTTCCCTCCCTGTGTCCTGCACTCGCATTATGTAGAAGAAAAGAGGAAGAGACAGGGAGGGCTAAGGAGGAAGGACGGAAGGGAAACGAACAGCTGTTGCTTGCTGTAGCCTTTCACATCTCTCTATAAGAAGCCAGCAACAATTACCACATTCAATGCCCCTCACCACTCCCTCCCGTTTCGCAAGCCCGGAAACCCACCAAACACCCCCCCCCCCCCCCCCAATTTACAAAAAAAAAAAAATTAAGGCACAGCTGTTACAGATGAAGAGGGAGGAGGGGGTACCCTGGAAGAGGGGGGGACGATCCTGGAACTTCGAGGGAGGGAGGGGGTGCCCTCGAACATAGAGGGGAACCCTGGAACTGGGAGGGAGAGGGGGACCCTGAAACTGGGAGGGAGAGGGGGGGCGAACCTGGAACTGGCAGGGAGGGAGGGAAGGGGGACCCTGGCACTAGTAGGGCACTGGAACTGGCAGGGAGGGAGGTGGGCACCCTGACAGGGAGAAAGGGGACCCTGGGAGGGAGGGGGGCACCCTGGCACACACTCTCATTCTCTCACACACACATACTCTCTCTCTCTCACAGACACACTCACACATAGTCTCACTCTCTGTCACACACACTCGCACATTCACACAGTTATTCTCACACTCGCACATTCACACAGTCACTCTCACACACACACTCTCAAACATACACAATCCAAGGAAAAACCTTGCTAGCGCCCGTTTTATTGGTTTCAGAAACGAGCCTTTTTTCCTAGTAGTTACATAATGCAATATTCCACATTAGGAGTCACCGACCAGTAAAGGGATCTAGGTGTCATTGCTGATGATACGTTGAAACCCTCTGTTCATTGTGTGGCGAAGAATGCAAATAGAATGTTAGTAATTATTAGTAAAGGAATGGAAAATAAAAATGAGAAAGTTATAATGCCTTTGTTATCGCTCCATGGTTCGATCACACCTCGAATACTGTGTGCAATTCTGGTCTCCACATCTCAAAAAAGATTCAGTGGAATTAGAAAAGATACAGAGAATGGCGACGGAAATGATAAAGGGGATGGGACGATTTCCCTATGAGGAAAGGCTAAAGCAGCTAGGGCTCTTCAGCTTGAAGAAGAGATGACTGATGGGAGATATGATAAAGGTCTACAAAATCATGAGTTGAGTGGAACAGGTAGACGTGAATTGCATGTTCACTCTTTCCAAAAATACTAGGATTGGGGGGACACAATGAAGCTACAAAGTAGTAAATTTAAAACAAATCGGAGAAAATATTTCTTCACTCAGCGTGTAATTAAACTCTGGAATTTGTTGTCAGAAAATGCATTAAAAGCAGTTAGCTTAGCGGAGCTTAAAAAGCTTTCCTAAAAGAAAAGTCCAGAAACCATTATTAAGATGGACTTAGGTAAAATCCACAGCTTATTTCTAGGATAAGCAGCATAAAATGTATTGTACTTTTTTGGGATCTTGCCAGGTACTTGTAACCTGGATTGGCCACCATTGGAAACAGGATGCTGGGCTTAGTAGACTTTTTTTTTGTGGCCCTTATATCCCATTAATATCTCTAATAAGGGAAAATAAGCAGCTAAAAAATATTTTCAGATCTATGCGACATATTAACATTTATTTGGATACAGTTGAAGTCTAGATCCGTGTCTTGTTATCAAATTTTAAAATTGAATGCTGATAAAATATATCTGTGCTCTAATAGAAAGTGGGCTAGAAATTTTATTTTTTAATGCATATGGTTTTAAAACATGTATTAGCCTATATCATAGATGTTTTGGATTGAATATATGGTTGTTGCTAAATATACTTACAAGTAGAATTGTGGGTTGACTGATTTTGACTCGGAGGTTTCTAGTTTGTTTCTCTGAGAGCTCTGCTCTATAAAGAGCGCCTAGGAACTCTCTTCCTCTTGTATCTACTCTGTCCTATAAAGGTGTAAATCCAGAGTGGGCATTGTGATCCATAACAGTGTATCTAAAATAGTGGAAATGACTAGCACACTACTGTGGTGAGATGCTGTCACTTGCTATGTCCACAATCTTACTTCAAGCTGGTGATTTTTGTTTGTTTATTTATTAGGAGTTATTTACCGCCTTTTTGAAGGAATTTACTCAAGAATAAGTCAAACAGAAGCAATAGACAATTACAGCAGTAAAAATCTTTAAACAATAATACAAAGTATGGCATAGTATTCTACATTACTGTGTCAATAAATGCAATAAAACGTTTTCTTAGACAGTCTAGGGTATAAGCAAAGATCGAACATATAGGGGCCCTTTTACTAAGCTGTGTAGGCGCTTACATGCGCCCAACATGTGCCAATTTGGAACTACCGCTCTGCTACCGCGTGGCCTGGGTGGTAATTTAATTTTTTATGTGTGTCCACTACGTGTGCTGGACGATTACCGCCTGGTTAACACGTGAGACCTTACTGCAAAGTCAGTGGGTGGCGGTAAGGTCTGGGGCCCAAAATGGATGTTCCAATTTAAATTTTGCCGCACGTCCATTTTTGGCCAAAAAAAAAAGGCCTTTTTTGCAGGTGTGTTGAAAAATGGACCTTTGTCCGATATACACGTCTACACCAGCTCAGGCCACTTTTCAGTGCACCTTAGTAAAAGAACCCCGTAGATAGATGATAGAGTTACAGTAGTATGAATAATAAGGGGATTAATTTAAAGAAAGTTGCAAATGTTGGTGGTTTTGGCAGACTTTTTCAAAACACTTTTGCATAATGCATGGGCGTACTTCCTAGTGTCATTTTATTTTATGTGGCCTTATTTGCAGTTTTCTCTAACTGTGCCTGGTGTTTTCTGTGCTTTGCTCAGAATGTATGATGGTAGAGTTGCAAATGAGTTTAAACTAATACCTTTATTAAAGCAGTTGCCATTGTCAATTCCAAATCCAATATGCTGAGCTCTCAATACTTTCCTCTTAATGAAGATTAAAGCTTGGAAAGCTTACAGAGCTTTCCAGTTACTTACAACTAATATTTGAGCTAATGAGCAAGGTCTTCTGGGATTCATAGGATTCAGTTAGGTAGCAGAAATTTATTTGCAAAATTTCTCTGTATCTTATTCCCCACAAGTTGCACATGGGATTTCAGCCTTTGTCTTTCAGTTTAAAGAGCTCAAAGGGAAGCCCTTACCTTGTGCTTTGTCCACCATCAGAACCTACTTCAGCGGACTACTGCTAGACTACTGAATTCAGATATCCAGTGTGAACTGGTTTATTCTTCCTTTGCTTTTTGTTCTACTCCTTTGTTCTCTGTAGCAGTGTTTCGCAACCCTGTTCTTGGAGGTACAACTGGCCAGTCAGGTTTTCAGAATTGCCAAAATGAATACGCATGAAATAGATTTGTATATACTTGATCTCCAAAGTATGCAAATATGCTGCCCATTTATTATGACTATCATAAAAACAAGGTAGAGAGACACAATTTTGTTTAGAACCTGCCTCCTCTTGCCCAGTGCTTTATGCTAGGTAGTCTTAGGTTTTAGATGTCCTAGAGTAGGTCCTTAAAGGGGCAAGCAGTTTGCCATAAATGATTATATGAGTGTCCCCCACTTTCTACCTTCTAGAGCTCCCTTCCTGGTGAGCAATTGCTGCAGACTACACAGTCGCCAGTGTTCTGTCCTCCGACAGCCTCGCACTAGTTTACAACGTGATCCTAAAATGTATGTAATACTTTTACTGTTATTCTCAGTTCTAAGGACTATCATTGCTGTAGTTTCTCATTGCAAAGATACATGAGCAATGCACTGTGGGTAATGTAGTTCACAGGCAGTGCAACTGCACTTTCTTGGCTGTGTAAGAACTGTTACCACTGGTTGTGAGGCTGCCCAGACCTCTTCTCTCTGTCTGCCAAGCTTGGCTCTTTTGTTTCCTGCTATCATTTCCTGGTCATTCGCACTATCTCTGTCCTGGGAGGTCTGCCAGGTATGACCTTTCCCTCCAATCGAGAGCCGTCCTCTAGGACCACCCCTTGCTACCCGATGGCAGGCTCTGTCCCCATTGGTCTCTATCTGCTCCTCCCTGAATCCACGTGAAGCCTCAACACCTCTTTGTCCCTTCAGCCATGAGGCTTTCCGACCACCTAGCCAGAGACATGGAACATGTACCATCTCATTCCAGACAGCTGTGTCCTGCTGAAACTCCCTGTAACGAACCTGGTTTTTTTTTTTACCTTGAAAATATCTCCTCTCTAATGAGATTTTGCACATTCCAGTCACCCAGCTTTGGACCATTTCTACCTTTTCAACTATCCTTCCCCCCTGCAATATATCTACTTCTCTTCAGATCTTCACCCCCATCAGGTCTCAGATTAAGGAGTCTCTGTGTCCTGGAGCAGCACCTCTGAACATCTATCTGTGAGTAAATTATCTGTGATTTATTCAATAAAAGAGACTTCATAAAAATAATAGAGACTTTGGGTGATTGGTGTGCCAAGGTTATACTCCAAGATATTGGGGCCTCTAGTTATCAAGCCTCAAGATTCTTGATAGCCAGCCTGCTTGTCCAGCAAACACAGGGTTGGTACACAGAAGCACTGAGGATCATCCACTTTAGGCAAGCTCTCCAGAGGGATAGCTGTAATGAAATAGTGTCTGAATCCAGTGAGATTAGCCAGAATCAATGCAGATGGTGTGATTTGGTGTTGGAGAAACTGTGCACAGGTTGGTCATTAGTCATGTGTGGCAATTGTGCCCAGTGCTTCGAGGATAAGAATGTATAAGTAGATAACAAATTTAAACAGATTACACATAGAGACTTACCTCTAATGCCAGAAAGTTTTTGTTTGGTTTGTTTTTAAATTAGGATTTCCTGTTAAAATTCTAAACCCAGCGACAGATGTCTTGGTTTTCTAGCTGCTAAGAGCATTGTTGCAGTAGAATGGAGGTGCTCTCTCATTCCTTGTTTGGTCAGTTAGAGTTTTATTTCTAGTGGAAAAAAATTATTGGGTACATGCATGATACATAACATAACACAACATCTGGTCTTATATTCCGCTTTCATCTTGCAGTTCAAAGCGTAGATAACAGTAACATCAAGAACCTGAACAATCCTCTTGGAGGGCAGTTGAAAAAAAAAAAGAATAATCAAAATTGTTAAATTTTAAAATTATGTTAATTTTTTTGTGTGCACATTTCTGAAAGAGCAGCTTAATAGGCTTCCTGAATGACAAATAGTAATAATAAATATTTTTAAACAATATTTGGACTGTATAGAGGAAGGCTGTGCCAGAGAAAGTAGTCTTAACAGATCACAATGAAGTGTCAGAGTATGGCAAGCCTGATGTACCTTTAATTCATCTGTAGAACAAGTGGTGACAGAAGGATGTTAAGATGTCCCAAAAGTGGTTTCTGGTTTGATTATGTTTTGATATTTGAACCTGCTTGTGTTGTACTATGTAATCTCACTATTGTCCTGTATTGTGTTGTTTCTTTTTTGTGGGGGGGGGGGGGGAGGGGGTTGTTTTGTTTGTTTGTTTTTTGAAAAATATGCAGTATGTGGGTTGAAGAAAGAGAACCAGGGCCGATATTGGCAAAATATGGATTGAGGGGCCCTTTTACAGAGCGGCAGTAAGCCCAACGTGGGCTTACCACTCGCTCTGGGACTACTGCTGGCCCATTGCGGCCACCGATGGTAGTCCCGCGCTAAGCACATGCCATTTCCAGGGGAAAAAGAAAACCCCTGGAAGTGGCTTGCATGGTGGTAACTTGGCGGTAATCAGGCATTGCCGCATGCTTCCCAGTTATTGCTGGGTTAGAGTGGGAGCTCTTATTGCCACCTCAGTGGTTGGCGGTAAGGGTTCCTTGCCACATAGCCATGAGTGCTGGGGCCTTTTTACCCACTGCAGTAAAAAAAAGGCCCTGGCGTTCGGGAAAAACAGTCCCTGCTGCTAGCGTAGGTCCCTTTTTCCCACAGCTTGGTAAAAGGGACCCCTGAATCCATAGAAATCCACCAGTGCATGGATGAAATATTTGCAGGTTGCTGTAGATACTGTCCTCCCTCCCCCCTAAGATCTTAAATGAATCTGACTTTTTTTCTTGTCTTACCTCAGGCTGACATCCACCTGATATTCTGTGCTTCCCTGCTCAGATGCACCCTGGAACGTGGCATGCAGCTTTGCTAATAGTTTGAATTGGTGGAGGAGCTAGTTTTGCTTCTTTCTCCCATCCTCAAATATCTCTTTTTATAGCCCAGTCACTTGCAGTGTTTCCCAGTTTTCATTTCTGCACTTAACTGTCCATTATTTGATTACTGTAATTGTTGCGAGCTATTAAGTGGTCCAGAACGCTACAGTTTGATCAGTAGATAATGTTACTCCTTTCGCACATATTTCTCCTGTTTTGTTTCAAGTTCACTTGGTTACCTGTTCACTTTAGAATTCACTTCAAGATTCTGACATAGATTTTCAAAGCTTTACATGATGATACTCGTTCATATATTGCTTCTCTTTTGAAACTTTACAGATCATCTCACCCTTTACGATCTGCTAATAAAGGATTACTAGAAATACCTTTTTTCAGATATGACAGGCTTAATATCTATCAAGAATCTCTCTTTCAAATTGCTCTTCCAACCATATGGAATGCTTTACCTGACAGTTTACAATGCACCATCTTGATTTTCAGAAAATTACTTAAAGCACTTTTTTTTTTATTTATGCAAACTTTTCCTGGATGAGAAGTTGACACTATAATTTGCCAGTATACTTGGATGTATGCTGTGTTGTTATGGTTTTATAGTATATTTAGGTAGTTTATCTAGATGTAGTATACTTGATTATGTTTTGTATTTATTTTAGATTTAGATTTATGTGATGGTTATTTAATCAGTTGTATATGTTTGGATGTAACTCACCCAAATTTGGAGATAGTGTGGGATATAAATGATTTTAAATAAGTAAGTGTGATGGGGAAAAAATCTCTTTCTGTAGACTACCCTGGTAGAAATGGAAGGTTTAGGTGTTAAAAATTATAATTACAATGAAAAACAAATGAATAGTTGAATTAAATTCCATTCACCTTCTTTTGTTTTGCAGTATGATTATGACTATGATGAAAATAGTGACAGAGTTATTTTGGGTAAAGGGACCCATGGTGTGGTTTATGCAGGACGAGACCTGAGCAACCAAGTCAGGATTGCCATTAAGGAAGTTCCAGAAAGAGATAACAGGTAATTGTGACTCCAGGTTCATAAATCTCTTTCTGGTCAGATGTAAGAGTGATGACCCACCTCCTGTGGAATTTCTATGTTCAGTGCTACTGCATAAATCCTGTACTGTAACAGCAATGAAAGAAATGCAAGGTGTTACAGAATACTTCTAGGGTGATGGTGAATCATAAAGGCTAGAATATCACAACTGGAGGTAGAGTATGCACAATGGACTTGAAATGGCCTGTGATGGTAGCATAGCTTGGAACTGGATGTGTAATGGAAAAAAACATTCCCCTGCCTTCAGTGGCGTAGCAAGGGGGGGGGCGGGAGGGGCGGTCCGCCCCGGGTGTCAGCTCGGGAGGGGGTGCTCCCTGCCAGCTCCCCCCCCCTCGGCGAATCGACACCCCCCCCCCCCCACACCTTTAAAAAGAATATCGGAAGTCGCGCCTGCCCTGCACATACAAGAAATGTGGACCGTCGGCTCTTCCCTCGCTCTGTCCCGCCCTCCGCTGACGCAACTTCCTATTTCTGCAAGGGCGGGACAGAGCGAGAGAAGAGCCAACAGTCCACATTTCTTGTACGTGCGCGACTCCCGGTATTCTTTTTAAAGGTAGGGTGCGGGAGCTGGTCGTCGGGGGGGGGGGGGGGGCGGTGTCATCATGCTGCACCCGGGGGGGGGGGGGGTGCAATGGCGAACCGCCCCGCCCCGGGTGGCAGCCCCCCCTGCTACACCACTGCCTGCCTTATCTAAATCCATGCAGCCTTAGATGGAAAAATTCTTGTAAGTGCTGATGGAAAAAAACTGTACTAATTTAGTACATATTTGAGTTATTTATTTCCAATTATACTGTCTGCAGAGGAAGTCCAAATGAAGCATGAAACTCTAAAGCAGGTGGAGCTGAGCATTTTGATCTAGAAATAGTTACATTTATAATTATAAATTAGATTGAGTGCTATTTCTGTATTAGCTGACGAAATGTTGCATTTTCAGTAGATATGCAACAGTCTGTAACAATGTGTTTCTTGCATAGGGATCAATGAAATCCATTCTTGCTGTTCAAAGTATTCTCCTAGCATTTGAGTTATTAACAGAAGAATAATCCTGAGAGAGGCCAGGTAATAAAAACAAATGACTTGCACTGCAGGGAAAATAATTTGACAATTGCAGGTTTCATTTCTGGAATTTCATAAATTATCTTTCCACTGACAGGTTTGCAAGAGAATGTTGTGCTGGGGTGGTGCGAATGTGTGTGAGGCCCTTTACTAAGCCGCGGTAGGCACTAGCGCATGTCTTCCGTGTGCCAAAAAGCACTGAGGTGTCCCGCAGTAGTATGCTGATCGACATGTACTAATCCCATGCTAAAAAGTAGTTATTATTTTTGTGGTGTAGGAAGTGTGTCTATGGGCAGAGAGTAGGTGTGCCGTGTGTTAATCGGGTAGAACAGATACATTGTTGTGTGCTGCCTGATTAGTGTGGGAACCCTTACAGTCTAGTAAAAAGATGGTGGTAAGGGCTCCCTTGGTAATGGCCACGTGCAAATTGGGAAATTAGTGCATGGCCATTACAGGAAATTAGACAAATGTGTCTACAGCGCATGGAAAACCCACGCGCTACAAACAGCGCCGGCCACTTTCAAGAGCAGCTTTGTAAAAGGGCCCTATATCTTTTGAGCAAAATTGAAAAATTTATGCGAATAAGATAACGTGAGTTAAGTTTTGTTTTTTTGTTTTTTATTATTTCAAAATACACATCTTCTCACAGAAGCATAAAGAAACAAAAAGAAATTAATGGAAATAATCACATTCTTGGGACAACTACTTGTCACAATACGGAAAACATTGTTACTTTTAACATCTACCACTATATTGGAAATACTTAAATGGATCCAAGATATATTATAAAGCATATAGGAAAATAATAACAAATTGTTACATACTTCCGGGTACATTCTCAATCTACCATACAGTGTCCGTATGGAAATCTAAACTTTAACTATAGCATTCTCAGCTTCTTTAGCATTAATAAAGTCCTCGAGTTGTTTTGGATCAGAAAATTGATAATTATTTTGTAAATGAAACGACAAATACAGGGAAATTTAAGAGTAAATGTTGCCCCAAGATTTAATACTCTTTGACGCAGAACCAAAAAGGCTCTACGCCTAGCCTGAGTTTCTTTAGCTAAATCTGGAAAAATCCTAACTTTGGCACCAAAAAACATCGAGTCCATATGTTTAAAGAATAACTTTAACACCATCTCCCTATCCATCTCGGCGGCCATTTTGAATCTCGCCGAGACCGTCAGAAAGCATTGAGGAGCACGGAGAGCAGCGCGATGGGCAGGAAAGAGGGGGCTCTTTCCTGCCCCGACGTCACTAGACCACCAGGGAACATGGAATCGTGTAAGTACGGGACGGAGGTCCAAAACTCGGACAAGTCGCACCGGAGCACCTAGGTTTTAGAGGAGGGAAAAAGGAAAAATTTTTTTTTCCTATTTCCCTCCTCTAAAACCTAGGTGCGTCTTATGGTCCGGTGCGTCTTATAGTCCGAAAAATTCTGAGGTTCTGTAAACAGTTGAAGACTATATTATTTACTCAAGTGTTCGGTGTTAGAGTAATAGTTATTTTAGAATGTTTCAAGTTGAGTTAATTGATGTATTGTGCTGAGTTAATTAGATTGTGGAATATAAGTTATTTTAGAATGTTTCAGATTGAGTTAATTGATGTATTGTGCTGAGTTAATTAGATTGTGCAATATAAATTGGAAGGAATGAATTAAATACATGTAAAACCATCAAATAGTTGTTATGACAAACTGGTCCTTCCCGTAAATTCACACTTTTAACATTGCTCCAGTACTGAACATAAGAATATAAGCATTGCCATTCTGGGACAGACTGAAAGTCCATCAAGCCCAGTATGCAGTTTCCAACACTGGCCAATCCAGGTCCAAGTATCTGGCAAGATTCCAAGCCGTGGTTTTTCCCAAGTCCATCTAAATAAATGACTTTTCTTTTAGGAAATTATTCAAGCCATTTTTAAATCTTGCTAGCTAACTGCTTTTACCACATTCTTTGACAGTGAATTCCAGAGTTTAATTACACATTGAGTGAAGAAATATTTTCTCCAGTTTGTATTAAGTTTACTACTTAGTAGCTTCATTATGTATCCCCTAGTCCTTGTTGCTTCCTAATTGCTTCCTGATTAAGTGCAAAGTACACCTGTGTTCTTGAAAAGAAAGATTTTTCCTTACAGTGTGTGGTTTAAAAAAGAAAGACAGGACCTCTTATTTAATTTTTTTAAGAGGTGAACTGTTAGGATTATTTTCTGAAAATATTCCTGTTTATCACATCTTCTTTCTTATCCCATATGGTGGTATGATAAACATTGCATCATTATTTTGGAAATTAAAATTGTTTATCACCCTCATTCGAGCTTTGCAAGTAAATAAAACAAAAATCAGCTGTACAGACAACAGCACATATGGAAGCAAATACTGACAAAAAAATGATTGTGTGAGACAATTTGCCTCTTATGAGAGTTCAGTATGTGTAAGTAGTTGTCTTCCTATTATCTAGAGGAGGGTTAAAGTTGCGCTATTGCACTGTTCTAAATTGATGTACATGGCCACATGCCGATGGCATAATATTTTTTGTTTGTTTTACTTCTTGCCACAGACAAGCAGGGGAGATTGAATGGTGATGTCATCCAGATGAACCTCTACGTGGAGTTCTCCTCTAGCTTGGGAAAGGCTTTTTGGCTTCCCTGAGCATGTACAACTTTTTCAGTGCTGATCAAATGTTATTTATTTTATTTTAAAATTATACCCCGCCTACCATTAGGTGGCTTACAATATAAAAAAATATATATTTCCATTACGTCCCAAGGATCAGTCCAGACAAATGGGTTGTGATCATCGGCCAGCAGGTGAAGATAGAGAACTCTAATGAGTTGTGCCCATAAACTCCTGTGCTTAGCATCTAAGCCAGTATTCTCTTATCTCCAGCAGGCGGGATAGCTGCTCCTGTGCACTGTGGTGACTTTTTTGTGGCCTCCTGTCCTGCTTGCAGATTCAGTTAAGCTTGGGGTTGAGAATATCCTGTGTCTCGGGTGTAAACCTAGTGGTCTAGGTCCCTCCCTGCTCCCTGTTGCTACTTTCTACCTCTTTCTTTCTCTTTTTCTCCTGCCTCTATCTAGAAAAAGAAAAAGCAGCCATTGTGGTTCTTTTTGAGAGCACCTGTGCTGTGGGAAGATTGTGGGGCTTCAGTGCATTGGAGGTCACGAGACTGGCTGTTTTCTATGAGTATACTTATTATTCTCTATGTCTGAGCCTATTTAAGTCTTGTGTGCTGCGGGGTTAAGCTCTTGGCTACTGGCTCCTGCAAGCGAGGCTTCGGTGGCCATTTTGTCAGTGGGTTCCTCGCCTGCTACCATGTCCTGGGATGTTGGTTTTGTGGGTGTAGAAGTCTCTGCCCTGCCAATTTTGCCTGAATTTGTTTTCAGGTCTTTTTATTAAAGTCAGCTCAAGCTGCCTCTCCTTCTTCCCCCTCACATTGCTTTTGAGGAGCAGCTTCCAAAGAAATGAAAACTTTCAGTTTCGCAGGATTTGGAGAATGTTCCTCTTCAGGACTCAGAGGAGTTTTAATCTGTGTATTCTGACTGTCCTAGTTTGCTGATGGTACTGATGGACATTTCAGAGGCAGACGGGGTTTATGATCGTACTGTAGCTAGGCTGTTTTTGAGAGCAGAGTTGCCTCTGTTGATCACACAATCTATGGAGGTTTTAAACATTTCTTCCCCTGTTTCTCAGTCCTCTGGTCCTGTTCCATCTATTATGTCAGGTACTAAGAGGCCTCCTGTATCTTTCCATATTCATGAGGCTATGCAGGAGCTTATTGCAGCTCAGTGGGAGACCCCTGATTCTAACCTCCAGATGGCTCTCAATTCGCTAAAGTTTCAGGTGGCAGCATTGGCATGTCATAGAGGCAAGATACAGAATGCCTCATTGGCTTCTCATCCTGATATAGGGCAGTTCCTCAAGGGAGTCCCTCATCTAAGTCCCCCTCTCCGCAATATTTGTACTCAGTGGAGTTTTCAAGTGGCTCTTAAGGCTCTTTGGTCAGCCCCCTTTGAGCCCCTTCATTCAGCAACTATTAAAGATCTTACTTTAAAGGCACTATTTCTAGTTGCCATTTCATTGGCACAGAGAGTTTCAGAACTTCAAGCTCTCTCTTGCAGGGATCCCTTTCTCTGCTTTTCTGACTCGGGAGTTTCCATATAGACAGCTCCATCCTTTTTGCCGAAGATCGCATTTCCTTTTCATGTGAATCGGACTGTTTCTTCTTCCTTTTTCCAGGGAGGTCTATTTTGCAGAATACGCTTCCCTGTGACTGTTGGATGTAAAGCGTGTCCTTAACCGCTACCAATGATTTCAGGCAGTTTGATTATCTTTTTGTCCTCTTTGCTGGACCTCGGAAGGGTTTGCCGGCCTTCAAAGTGACAGAGGCTCAATGACTTAAGGAGGCTATTTCATTGGCTTACATTCTAAGGGGTAGATCTGCTCCCATGCACATCAAGGCTCATTCTACCAGATCTTTGGCGACTTCTTTGGCAGAGTCTAGGGCAGTTTCTTCGACAGAGATCTGTTGGTCAGCAACGTGGTGATCTTCTCATTCCTTTGTTAAGCATTACCATTTGGATGTGTCTGCTGGAGCAAATGCTTCCTTTGGTGCCACGATTCTCGCCGCAGGGATATCACAGTCCCTTCCCTTTTAAGAATTGCTTTTGCACATCCTATTTGTTTGGACTGATCCTTGGGATGTAATGGAAGAAAAAATTAGTTAATTACCTGATAATTTTCTTTCCTTTAGTCACAAAGGATCAGTCCAGAGCCCACCCTTCTGTGATGGTTTCAGTTTTTCTGGGTTCTATGTAATTTCAGGTGTTTGTGAAAAATGTAAAAATAGTAATAATATAAATATATTATATATTCTATTTCTATTCTTCTGTATTCTATTCTCCACCAAATAAATATAAGGTAATATGATGATAATAAGAATATGTAAGAAAAGGGGGAATTAAATACTATATTTGTTGAATTACATTAACCTGCACTTGTAAGGTTTAAGGACATGTGCTCAGAACATAAAGACCATATATTTAATTTTAAAATGTTTATTTACAGTACAGGTAATGTAATAACGTTACAAGAGAGAGAGAGAGGCAGTTTTTAGGAATCTTTCACAAGGGGAAATGTGCTTTTCAAGATTAAAAGGTCTGAATTATAAATTATGCTGGATAATGGTAACTCACTTTGATGGAGGCAGCTGGTTGGAGTGATGAAGGTGATCCTCACTGCTAAAGAAGTCTTTTGTTGCAGAGTTGTTGCTGGAGCCTGGAGAAAGTTTTATTTTAGATGTGTGTGAAGTTCAGCAGAGGCAAGAGGCAGAGCGGAGAAGCAAGAGGAGCGAACTGGGCATTTTCCAGGCTTTTTATGTTTAAATCATTTTTATTGGTAACAGATTGCATAGTTCGTACAAGTAATTCTATATGTTTAGTACCAACATTTTAACACTGTAACTCCCCATCCCCCCCCCTCCCTCTCCCCCCTTCTCCACCCCAATGGAAAACATACACAACAATTGTCATGTTCTTTCTATTACATGTTCAATAACTGACTTCTAGATTCAGAGGTCAACGTTGTTAGAAACGGGCTCCATCTGTCCATAAAATGTTCTAATTCTGTATGAGGTTGCTCCTTTGTCTGTATCCTTTCCAGTCTCATGAGATTTATCATTTGAGTTCGCCATGTCTGAATCGAGGGTCCTGTGATCTCTAGCCAGTCTATTAGAATAGCTTTCTTTGCCATCATAGTGGCTCTCTTCACGAAGGCTACATATCCCTTAGGCCCAGGTTTACTGAGTTCTGGCTTGCCAGTAATAGAGGGGTACACCTCCATTTAGCCTTCCATAAGCTCTCAATTTGTCTAAGTAGGTTGGTCCAGAAGCGGGTGACTCTCGGACAGTTCCAGAACATATGTCCTAATGTCGCTCCACTTCCTTTACATTTTGGGCAAGCTCCATCTGTAGACAATCCCATGTGGAATGCCCTGCGTGGGGGTACATAAAGTCTCAGAGCAAATCGATATTGGAGCTCCCAGTGTGCAGCCCATGATGACATGCGTCGTAGCGAGAGAACGTGCTCCATGAACACATTAGTTGGTATCTGTATTGGTAGATCTTTCCCCCAGTCTCTGGCATACTTAGCATAGTCTAATTCAGATTTGGTGTCTTTAATATGTCTATGATGATAATGCAATGGTACTTTCTGTTGTGAATTCAAGGACAGTGCTGAGGCAAGCTCCTCTTGTACATCCTCTGCAAGGTCTTCCCAAGGCAAACTTGAGATATAATGACGTATTTGCCAATAATGAAAATAGTCATTGGGTCCCAGTATTTGTAATCCTTGCAGTGCAGCTTGAGGTTGTAGTTTCCCTTCGTCAGTGATGATGTGCTGAATATAGGTAACTTTCCGTTCTTTCCATTTTCTAAATATTCCATATATGAGACCTGGTGGGAATGCTGGGTTGCCACATATGGGAAGCAAAGGTGTCACTTTGTGGGAACATCGGTGCAGTTTGCATACCCACCGCCACGCTTTTTGCGCTGTAGGTAAGATGTGCGAGATCTCTAATGCTGGAGATATGGGGCATTGTAAGCCATGGAGAAGACTACTGAAGTGGTATGGTCCAAAAAGCTCCAGCTCTATCTTTGTTGCAGTGAAATCTGTCGTACCTCTAAACCAGTCATTTAAATGCCGTATAGAGCTTGCCACAGTTAATGATCTGATGTCTAAGAGGCCCAGTCCTCCATATTCCTTTGGGGTACAGACCATAGCAAGGGGCAATCTCGGTCTCCTCCCCTTCCATAGAAATTTTGTCAAAGCTGAGTTCAGTTTTTGTTCATCTGGTCTTTTTATATATAACGGTAGCATTTGAAATATATACAGCCAGCAAGGTACTATCATCATATTATACAATGCTACCCGCCCTAAAAGCGATAAAGGCAGCTCCTGCCATTGTGCCAGTTTCCTTATAGTTCTCAATAGTAAGGGCTGGATATTTAGGTCATAAAGTTTAGACAGGTCCTGAGGGATCTGAACACCTAAATATTTGATCTCTTTCCCCTGCTTAAATTGGGCACTTGTCTCTAGTGTTGTAGTTTCTCCCCGCGGGTACATCTGCATTATGTAGTATTTCTGTAAATTTATTTTAAATCCAGAGAGTTTACCAAATTCTGAGGTTCTTTGTATCAGCTTTCGCACTGAACTCTCTGGACGAGCGGTCACTATCAGCAGGTCATCGGCAAATGCCATCACTTTAACATTCTCTCCTCCCACCTCTACTCCCACTATTCCTTGTTCTTTGACCAGTATCCTCAGCAGTGGTTCTAGGGCTAGTAGAAATAATACCGGGGAGAGTGGGCAGCCCTGTCTAGTTCCCTTCGAGACTGGGAATTGTGGGGTGCGCATTCCATTAACTAGCACAGCTGCTGTTGGGTTTGTATATAACGACTTTATCGCTTGATAAGCCCACCCGTGTATTCCTATATGCTGGAGCACTTCAAATAAATATTCCCATGTTACACTATCGAACGCTTTCTCAGCGTCTAAGCTGATTAGCGCAGACTTTATCTGTGCATGTTGACAGTGCCCCATAGCCAGTAGTAGCCGTCTTACATTCACTACTGAGTGTCGATTGCGCACGAATCCCACTTGCTCCGGTCCTATAAGACGAGGAATGTATTGTTGTAATCTGTTAGCTAGCACTTTGGCTAAAATTTTTACGTCCACATTTATTAGTGAGATTGGACGATATGAATCTGCTTTATTCTCTAGCCTACCTGGTTTGAGAATTAGGGTTATCAGGGCTTCATTTGCATTTGGGGGGAATTTCTGTTTTCCTACCACTTCTTCAAAATAATCGTGTAGTGTTCCTATAATCGAAGGTCCTAAAATTTTATAGAATTCACAGGTGTATCCATCGGGGCCTGGGGCTGAATGTGTGGGTAGGCACTTGATGATGTCTTGTAGCTCTCTCCCTGATATCGGGTCCCCCAAGGCTCGTGCCTCCTCTTTAGTTAGCTGGGGCATGCCTGTATTATGCAAGTATTCTCGCACTTTGGTCAGGTTTGGAGCTTGTCCTTGCTTGTACATCGTACTAAAAAAATCCTGAAAAACCTGCGCCACTTGCTCCCTCTTGTATTGAAGCACATCCTCTTTATCTTTTATCGCTGTGATCACTCGGGGCCCTCCCCTTTGTTTAACTAGCCTTGCCAGTAGCGCCCCTGACTTATTACCTAATTTCTGCAGCTTATATTTCCTAAGGACTAATGCCTTAGAGGCTCTCTCTTGAAGTAGTGTATTTAACGCCACCCGTGCCACCTGCATTGTTCTTTATGTTGGCTTGTGGAGCTTGCATGTACCTACGGTTTCGTTTTTGGGAGTTTTCGCTCTAGCACACAATAGCCCTCGTCATTTTGCGCTCACGGTTTGCTGTGTATGCTATGATCTCTCCCTAATGACAGCTTTCGCCGCCGGCCAAAATACATCTGGGCGATTCTTATATTCTGAATTTAGATCTATGTACTCCGCCCACCGGCTTTGTAAGTATTCCTGAAATTCTGGGCTCTCTGCTAAGTAGGATGGAAAAACGCCATCCTGAGGGTTGAATGTGCTATTTGACATCTGCAAGGTCTGCCCATACCATCGCGTGATCTGAGATTTCCTCCGGCCCAATTTCCACTGCCTCTATTTGTGAAAATATCTTTCTATCTATTAGTATGTAGTCAATCCTAGAGAACGTTCCATGCGCCCTAGAGAGATGTGTGAAATCTCGAGTGTCTGGGTGTATTGTACGCCAAGCATCCACTACATTAAGCTCTTGCATAAATTGGTTTAGAGCCCTTTTACCAGGCCCCCCTCTCTCTGCGCGTCTAGGCGCGGAACAGTCCATTAGGGGGTCCGCCACCAAATTGAAGTCTCCCATTAGTAGTATTGGTAATGACTTGTAAAGTAAGCATGAGCGCACTAGCTGGTCGTAAAATGCCTTATCATATTGGTTTGGGCCGTATACAGCAACTACTAGGTACTCTTTGTAATGCAGCCAAAGATGGATAATGACAAACCTCCCTAGGGGGTCGCTTTCTACTAGGTGTGACTTGGCTACTAGACCCTTTCTGAGCAGAATAGCTACTCCATGCTTTCTCCCTGCTGCCGAAGCTGCATGTACTTCTCCCACCCATCCTTGTTTCAGTTTTTGGTGCTCATCTGAAGATAGGCGAGTTTCTTGTAAGCAGACCACATCTGCTTTGTGCCTCTTTAAGGCAGCTAGAATCTTAGTTCTCTTTACTGGTGAGGTGACTCCTCCCACGTTCCAAGTTAGAAACCTTGTTACTGTGCCTCTAGCCATGGACAACACTCAGTAGTTCTATTATGCGGATTCTCATGATTTGTGGGGTCCCCGGTGCCCAGCTCACCAGAGCGTCCCTGTCTCTGTTCTCTTTAAATATCTTTAAGTCCCTCTCCTCATCAGGAATAGTAACAGCCCTTTTCTGATTATATAAACAGTATCTATCAGGTTCCCGAACTTCTGTTTCTTCATGTGTATTCCTCCAAATCCATTGCTGTAAATATGTTTGCCTCAACCCTCCCTCTCTTCCCTCCCCTCCCCTATTCCCTTCCACATTCCCTTTTATCTCCCTTATTAACCCTCCACTCTCCATCCTAAACAGCGGTTGGAGAAGTGTAGATCTTAAGATGGCGGCTTCCCCCCCCATCCCCTTGCATGCTTCTCACCTCTGTTCACATTATTTCACTACATAACTTAATGAAAAATAGAAATTTAACATCATTTCTGGACAGTTGTAACATCAATTCAACATAGTTTTATATTAACTTTCGGTTCAATATTCAAACATTTTGTCAAACTTTACCATCTTTATGTGTGACCTGCATTTCCTTAAGAGTCCTTTCTTTACCGGTCAGTCATTTCGCCCTTGCCTCTACAGTGGGGTCAAACTTTAGTCCTTGCTGCGCCTCTTGCAGTGTTGTAAAGGTTTTCCATGACCCCTCTATTTGCACCTTCAATAATGCTGGATACAACAGCCTGAAGCGTTGCTTGTTGTCTGCCAAGTGTTTGCAAATGGGCCCAAAAGCTCTTCTCTTTTCTTGGACTGCTAGGGAATAATCCTGAAACACCCTTATGGGTGATCCCTCAAATATCAGCTTGTCCCATTTTTGTCGGGCCCCTCGCAAGATTTCCTCTTTGTGGATGAAATTGTGACATTTGATAATTACAACTCTTGGCCTGTTGCTTATATGCTTCGCTTCCCTATGCGAATGTGCCCTCTCTAGGCAAAGCGGCCCCGCACTGTCTGAGAGAGCAAACTCCGATTTTAACCAGCGCTCTAGTTGAAAGGAGGAGGGTGCGATCTGGACTGATTCCGATATTGCCAATTAGGCGGAGATTCGATCTTCGGGACCTATTTTCTAGGTCATCGATGTGGTGAGTTAATGACTTTAGTTCGCTTTGTAGGTCTTTTATTACCAGCGTTCTAGCAGCCTCCGCGTCTTCAATGTCGGACACTCGTATCTCTAGCTCCCCAGTTCTTCGAGTTGTCTCGTCTAATCTCGTTTTCATCCCAGCTATTGGGCAGCTAATTTGTCGAACTGAGGGGCGATTGCAGTCTGCACCACTTCCATGAGTTAGACAGTTGAGCGGCATTGAACACTGAGGCGGCCTCCTGCTTCGGGCTCGCCGCCATCTTGCCTTCTCCGTGTCCGCGTTGTTTTTCTGGTTCTTTCTTTACCGTCCTGCCTGGCATTACCCTGCTTTCACGGACAACAAAGGAGTCCATAGACAACGTGTCCGCTCTGCTCTCGGTATCTGTTGCAGTTGATTTCGGGTGGAATTAGCGTTGGGTGGGGGGGGTTAGCCCAGGAGAGATCAGAAACACCGTCTTCTTCTCTCTCAGTCCATCACGTGATCCTTCCAGGCTTTTTATAATCTCTTGTTGGACCATAGGCTGAAGTCAGTGTGGGTGTGTACTCGATCCAATGAAAACTCAGGGATAGCTGAAAACTGGTTTCATCTAGTTTTGAGATGGAGCATGGTAACTGGTCACATGTTTAATGACATCATAAGACTTTCTGTCTGGACATCTGCTGGTAGATACATATCCAGAAGGCATCTCACAGGATTACAAGAGTCTTTGTCTGAGAGTAGGTGGACTTCTTTTGTCAGATTAGGTAGCTAGATGGGCTTTTCAGTCTGAGTCATTGTCTGAGAATAGGTGGAGCTTCAATGTCTTTGGTTAACTCCAGTCTCTGTGATTGCTGTCCATCTTCAGATTTTTGCTCTTTGGAGGTGTGTTTATGGACTTTAAGTGTCCACCAGGCTAGTTTTTGTTATCAGTAGTTTCCAGAGGGAAGGTGAAAGTAAAGTCTTTGCATCTGTATATATTTTATATTTGTATCTGATCCAACAAAATCAATAATTCTGACAATTAAACTCATATCGTGCTACATTTGTATTCTGGTTTGATTTTTTTCTAAGGCACAAGTTTTGCCCTTTATTTTATAGTTCTTTTTCTATCTAGAGGCTGGAGATTTTTCTCTGGAAGTCACTCTCTTTCAGCACTTTATCGAATTCTGGCTTGCTTGATTGCTAAGCAAAGGAGCTTATGAGGCACAACTCATTAAAGTTCTCTATCTCCTCCTGCTGGCAGATGTTCACAACCCATTTCTCTGGACTGATCCTTTGGGAATAAAAGAAAATTATCAGGTAGTTAACTAATTTCTCCATAAAATTCTAAATATAAACAGTAAATTAAAACATCCACAGAACCATTTCAAAATATTGAATCAGGACAGTCAGCATTTTTCCATAAGCTCACAGGATGCAACATTCCGCTCTCCATAGAAAAAATGTACAGACAATGTTTTTTATCCACACTTCTTTCATCATGTCAAAAAGCAGTAGTGTCTTGCGTGCAAGATACTGAATTCACCCCATGCCTCCAAATCAACAGCCCCTTGGACCCAGTATTGGTTCTGATGGGGACCATGGAGCCCTAGTCTCTTTCTGCCAAGTATTTCTAGCCCCAGTTTTGTCAGTGGGAATGAGTTTCAAACCGCAAGCCTAGCCTCTATGGTACCAGCATGCCACACCAACACTCAAAAAGGAGTAGCAACAGTGATCACATACTTGCCTGGGAACAATAAGCTGGCTTCAAATTTTACTTCACTGTTGCCTTGCTTGTAATAGCTCCCACAGAAGATAGCAAACTGTTCATGTATCTGCAACAACAAAATCTATAACCCCCAGCAATTGCCCACACACATCTCCAGCTCCATTCAGAACATGGGGACAGACTAGGCAGTATGCAGAATTATTCAAAATTGGGCTTTAAGCTTAGTAAAAACTTACCCAGCCTAAGGCAGACTACAGTGAGGATAAAAAGCACAAGAAAAAAAAATCCAGACATGTAGAGGAGACAGGACCTACTAAAAAGCCATTTCTCTACAGAAGGGGATTTTTTCTGAACCTTCTCAAAAGTGTGCAGCAAGTGCAGATGCTATTGCTCTCCCTTCAGCCTGCATTACATTGGCTGCACCTAGTGCCCAGGAAGTAACTCATAATTTACTGCTGCTTCTTTAGAATATCATCATAACTTCACTGCTTCTTCAAAATACAGATGCAGTAGGGAACTTGCCCAGGGGTTCCACTGTATCATCCACCCTGCCCACTACAGCAATCTTTGGTCTCCCCATACTGTACCTGGAATTCCCCGCTGCAAGTGAATTTGGCTCTTCCAGGTTCAGATGATGCCCAGTCCTTCCACATCCTTCTACAGCAGTGAAAATGTGGAAGAATAGAACCCCATCAAATCAAGAAGCTATGCTGCCAGACCCTCTAATTGTTTCTCCAGAGAAGAATTAAGAAGACCAGTCATATCCAGAATTTCTCTTAAAGATCTCAGAGGTATTGCCGTGGTTTTTCACCAGCAGCCAACAACAAAGCCTATTTCCAAGCCATCCTACAGTCGCTTAGCATTCCAAAGGAAGTCATCATCCTCCCAGTACACCAAGTTTTGTAAGACCTCCAGTTAAACAATTGGAATTCTCCCATCTCAATTCAGACTGGATCCAGATGACTGTAGCTCAAATGCAAAGTTCTTTCTGCACCAGATCATGACCAGCCACAATTACCTCTTCAATCTGTGTTATCCAGAGCAGTTTTGAATAATTCTAAACCATCAAGGACTAATATACAGAAACCATCCAGAGAGACCAGAAAATCTAAAGACCAGATATGGTAGGAAGAAAAATCTAGCAACGAATGATGCTCTTAGTGAAAGTTCAGATGCATCAATTGCAAATTTTACACTGCCATCACTTGCTTCTTCAGCAGATGGGAGACAGCACAACTTGACCATCCAAAGAGCCAGAGGGCCATATTTATTTATTTATTTGTTGCATTTGTACCCCACATTTTCCCACCTATTTGCAGGCTCAATGTGGCTTACATAGTACCATGAGGTGTTAGCCACCTCCGGTGATGAAACAAATACAGAGTGATGTTGTTACAGAACATTAGAGTATCAAGAGAAGAAGAGTGATATATTCATTGCAGGTTATGGTTTCGTTGTGTTGCTGAGTTCAGTTACTTAAGTTGGATCAGTAGGGTATACCTTTTTGAACAGATCGGTCATTAGTGATTTCCGGAAGTTGAGGTGATCCTGCGTTGTCTTTATGGCTTTCGGTAATGCGGTTCATAGTTGCGTGCTTATATAGTAGAAGCTAGATCCATAAATTGATTTGTACTTGAGTCCCTTGTAGCTAGAGTAGTGAAGATTTAGGTATGTTCGTGATGTTCTAATTGTGTTTCTGGTTGGTAGGTCTATGAGATCAGCCATATAACTTGGGGCATCGCCATAGATAATCTTGTGGACCAGGGTGCAGATTTTAAAAGTATTATGTTCTTTGATTGGGAGCCAATGCAGTTTTTCTCGTAGGGGGTTGGCGCTGTCGAATCGGGATTAACCAAATATAAGCCTGGCTGCTGTGTTTTGAGCAGTCTGTAGTTTCTTTATGAGTAGTTCTTTACATCCTGCATACAGTCCATTGCAATAGTCAGCATGGGCACCCTGGTAGGAACCTGGTTATAACTGGGCACCCTGATAGGAATCTGTTCTATAAAATAATATAGGCACCTACTTTCCTTTATAAAATACTAGTATAACAGTGAACGTATACGTCCATAATTTAGGCACAAGCACTTACACCAGCCATAGAGCAGGCATATAAGCACCTAACTGCCAGAGATATGTACGTAGCTATATCTCTTACTATATTTCAATCTATCGTACAGTTTCCTGCACAGCCGCAAGGAAGAAGAAGACCAGCATGACCTAGACCTTCTGGATTCCACAATGATTTCCCAGACTGCATAGCAGTTGCCCCTTGACTATGGGAAAACCTTTTTGGCGGTAAAGATAGTGTCTCAAAATGAGGATAATCATTCTGCCGTGTGTGAGCTGCTGTCCTGTCAGAGCAATTGTCTTAGCGCATTAGCTACTTTACAAGAAACTCTGCCATTAACAGTTCTCTTCAGCTATATTGCCAACGTTGTACATGAAATGTGACTCAGTGCCAGCTGCTTCAGTCCTATGTTCCATGTCAGATGCCTAGAGAATGCATGAACCAGTCAACCACCCAGGCTGTGCCTAATAAACCTAAATCTCATTTTCAGCTATCTGTTTGGGGGGGGGGGGGGGGGGGGGGGGGGGGGGGAGGATCTCAGTGTTTTGGAGAGGCTTGGCAATCTATCAGTACCGATCATTGGTTGCTACAGATCATCAAACAGGGCTACAAAATACATTTTCTACAACTCCCATACTGAAGAAACTTCAAAACTACCATACCAACATCTAAAAGTATTACGTGTTGAACTACAGGCCCTATTATGAAAAAAATGCAGTGGAGCCTATGCCTCTCCATCATAAGGGGAGAGGCTTTTATTCCAGATTCTTCCTTATCACAAACAAAACAGAAGGACTACAGCCAATTCTTGACCTCCAAGATCTCCATAAAGAGAGAGGTTCAAATTGAATACACTAGCAATGATCTTGCCTTTACTGCATCAGGAAGATTGGCTAGCCTCTCTAGATTTGAAGGATGCCAATAAGCAAATTCCAATTCTGAGATCGGTTTTCTAGATCAGTACTGCCTGTACAGAATACTACCATTCAAATTGTTGTCAGCACCCAGATTCTTCTCAAATTACCTTGCCATTGTCACTGCACAGCTATACAAAGCTGCTCATAACCTCTTCCTGGATGATTGGCTAGTATTGGGACCCACACCACAAATATGTTAAACCACCCTCCAGAGGACTACGTCAGCATTGCAAAATCTGCGCTTCATCACGAACAAGGAAAAATGTGTTCTCTATCCAACACAATCCATCAAATTGATAGGAACACTTCTGGACACAAAACTATAGGAGGCTTTCCTTTCAGAAGACAGGGAAGGCATATTAACAACATTGGCCTACAACATCTCCCAAGTACAATCACTGACAGCTAGAGACACGTTATGCCTCTTGAGGCCCCATGGTTGCCATTGTCCATATAGTACCATTAGCCAGGCTACCTATGAGGCCACTTCAGTGGCATCTCAAGTTTCAGTGGGATGAACGCTAGCATCCTATATCCAAACCTATCCTTTTGTAAAATTTTTATATACCATTTGTAAAATTTTTATATACCATTCATATCTATAATATTTAAAAATTTAAAAAAATACATATTCAAAAAATATGATTATCACACAATCCTCTTAACCTCAACTATCAAATAGTTTCTGTGATGGCAGCAGGATCAGAAAAACCTATTCAAAGGATGACTTTCAATCTCCAACTTATGAGGTAGTTCTCACAATGGGTGTTGCTCCTCACAGGTGGGGAACACACTAGAGAATGACACGGTAGCGGGTATTCGCGGTAATCTGCAGTAAAACTGCAGGAATGGGAAAAATCAAAGTTTTACCGCGGGTGCAAAAAAGAGGTTATTTCCCCGCCCGCAGGATCGGTAATAACCCCTGCACCTGCGCTACAATGGACGCTACCTTTTTCTCATCCTCCCTCCCTTCCTTACAAGTCCGGTGTCACTCGCTCGCTCTCCCTCCCCCCACCACCGCCAAGTCCTGTATTACACTCTCCCTCTCCCCCCCCCCCCCCCCCCCCGCAAGCTCCGGTGTCACTCCACCTCTTCGCTGTGCTTCCGCTGCAGCCTTTCCATCTTCCGTGCTGCCGGCATCATTAGCAATGTAAGCACGCTGCCTTTGTGCGGCCCAGAAGCCTTCTTTCTATTGTAACTTCCTGTTTCCACGTAGGCAGGTCACTCGCTGCAGAGAAAAGGCTTCCTGTCGCTCGAAAGCAGCGTGCTTACATTGCTAATGCTGCCAGCAGCCCGGAAGATGGAAAGGCTGCATGGGAGCATAGCGGAGAGGTGGAGGAGTGACACCAGAGGTTGAAGAGGGGGGAGGGAGAGTGCGACACAGGACCCGGAGGCAGGGGGGGAGAGCGAGCAACACTGGACTTTTAGGGAGGGAGGGCGGGTGACACCGGACCTTGTGGGAACAGAGGGAGGGAGAGTGACACCGACCCTGTGGGGGGGAGGCAGGAAGATTGGGAGAGCGACACCGAACTTGGGAGGGGGAGGTAAGGAAAGCGACACAAGACCTTGTGGGGAGGGGGAGGGAAAATGACACCAGACTTGGGGGGGCGGGGTGGTATGAAGGGAAAGCAATACCAGACTTTGTGGAGAGGGAGGGAAAGTGACACTGGACCTTGGAGGGAAGGGAGAGAGGGAGAATGACATGACCTTGCAAGGGGTGAAGAGGAAGAAAGGGCATGGGGTATAGGGCCTTGGAAACAAGGGAATGAAAGAGAGAAAAGGATGGAGCTGGGGACTGATAGGGTGATGAGATCCAGTGGAGGGTAGATGAGGGCTAATAGGATGGGAATGGGGGCTAAGGAAGTGGGTGAAAGATGGGGAAGATAGGGGTTTAGGAGCCTGGATAGTAAGTGAGAGACAGAGGGAACAACAGTAAAAGCTAGTAGGTAGATGAGAAGTGAAACAGAGACTAAGGTGAGAGAAAGGGGGATAAACACAAATAAGGAGGGGGGGAATGGACATGAAATGAAAAGTCACTGCTAGACAGATGTAAAGAAAGAAAGGAAGAAGCCAAGAGGAGAGAGAAGAAATGGAAACTCCAACGTGGAAAAGAATTTAGAGAAGACACACGTTGAAAGTGGAAAAGAGTCTGGGATCAGCCCAATTAGAAAAATAAAGTGTTCGGACAACAAAGATAGAAAAGAAATATTTTTATTTAGTACTTTTTAAGGACTGAGATGTGCCTGCTTTGTGAAATGTACATCTTTTCTATTTTTGTATTTTGCAGAATGCAGGAGAAAATACATTTCTATTTCTCTTTTACCAGTGTTTACCCAGCTTACAGAGTCTGGCTTTCTTGAGGGAAGTCTCTATTTCAGTTTTTCTGTGGTTCCCTGTTTTGTATAGTGAGAAAAGAATTAAATGTGCTTGGAGTTGTAGAATGATTAGAAAAATTAGTGCTCATTATTGCTTGCAATGTGAATGAATATTCCATCACTGTTTCATTATTGCTTGCCAGACCAGTCCAGTATTATTACATTTTAAGGGCATTTGTTTTAATTCGTTTATGCTGTCCTTACATGCACATGATTTTGCTTTTTAAACCCAAAGGTAAATCTTAAGGGTGATTAAACTGGTTTCTGTGGACAGAGTTTGCGGAGAGGGGACGGGGACAGAGTTCATGGGGACAAACTTTGTCCCCACGCCACTCTCTAGAACACACCATTTGAACCTGAGCACACAGAATATTTGACCTCAGACTCTTTTCTTTTCTATCAAGAAGCAATGAGAATATGGCATTTTGCATGCACCATTGAGGTCACACGTTTTGCTACTCATCTACTAGGAGAACTGAATCAAATGACAGACTTTAGTAAATCATCAACTAGAGGCTCACACAGTCTCTAAATTCTGAAGTGAGGCATAAATGTTTCAAAAGATTGGGTTGACCAACACTTTTTTGTTTCTCAGGGCAACAAAATGTTTCTGCATTTCTGTTCTTTATGACCAGCCCTTCAATGCATAAGCACACAATGTGTTCATGATTCCTTGGAACAAAGACCTCCTTTTCACATTCCCATCTTTTCCATTGATATCCAAATTACTACCGAAAATATCTTGAGACAAAGAGCTCTTAGCATACTGGTAGCTTCTCACTGGCCAAGGCAGATTGGTTTCCTTATCTTTTCTCCTTAATGATAGAAGAGCTGCTACCTCCGGTGATTTTACCCACACTGCTAACAGAGCAGAATTGAGTTTGTACACCCCAGGATCAAGTCCATAAACCTCTCAGCTTGGATATTGAAAGGTAGATAGTGTAGATATTACCAGTTCCCAAAGACATTAAGACTATCATTGCTTCCAGGAAGACTTATCAATACAAGTGAACCTGGTTTGCACGATGAAGTGCTGCAAACAATCTGATGCCTTCACTTGCACCATTTCACAAGTGTTGACATATCTTCTGTATCTTTCTAACTTGGGCCTTAAGACTGTCAGTAAGACTGTACGTATCAGCAAATACTGTATATCACATTTTAGTCAAAAACAGTTTGCCATGCTTCCACTCATATCCTGATTTATGAGAGATCTGATGAACACCAAACTACCCTTAAAGTTCCACTTTAACCATGGGACTTAAATGTGCTGGTAGCTGGTCTCATGGATACACCATTTGGACCTTTGACAGAAGTGCCTACCATTCACATGGAAGACAGTATTCTTAGTAGCAATCACCTCAGCTAGAAGAATTAATGAAATACAGGCATCGGTTCACTACACCTCCTATACGGTTTCTTTTTCCCTGCAAAGTGGTTCTGTGTTCTAATACCAAATTCCTCCAAACGTTTTCTCTGAATTTCGTGCAAATCAGTCCATCACTCTACCATCATTCTTTTCTTTGCTGGAAGTAAAGATTTATTCTCTAGTTTGTAGAAGAGTGCTACTTTCCAATGTACATGCAATGAAAAGCTTTGCATCTCTTTGTAACTTGCAACCCAAGTAATCCATGAATGATTGTATTGAAATGTCATCTGTCCACATGGGTCTCGGATTGGCTATAACCTTTTGTTACTACAAGGCGAATCTACCATTTCAGGGCAAGATTCGGGCCAATTGCCATACAGCTGTAGCAGCAAACATCACAGTTTTCCTCATGGCCACTATAATAGATATCTGCAAGGCTGCGGTTTGGACTTCAGTCTATATGTTTACCAAGCACTACTAGGTGAACATATTTTCCACATCAGACATAGCTTTTGGACAAGCAGTACTATGCAATCTATTCATTTAAAGAGAGAGCGAGAGAGGAAAAAATGTTCAGCTGCCCATATCTCATCTCCAAGTAAGCCTACAAGCAGCCCTGCAATTCTTCTACAGCTCTAAGGCAACCCTCAACTTTGAAATCACCATTCAGCTTGCCTACATTATCCTTGCTTGTCTGCAGAGAAAATGAAATTGCTTAACTATTGGGAATGCTCACCTCTCATCCCCACTAAAATTGGTTTCAAAATTGCTGTGATGTGGACTGAAGAGAGAGGGGGAAGTCTACCTAGCATGGAAGCACCTGTGCATGCTTAGGAAAGCAGAAAAGGTTTTCCTGGGCTAGAGGAGAGCTTCATACACAGGTTTGTTTACATGAAGTCACCATTCAATATGCCTGCATTCCCCTGCTAAAATTCCACTTTATATGCACACAGTAACATCTTTAGTATTTGTCTGTGTTAAAGGGTGACTGGTGCAGTGGATCAAATTGATTAAAACTTCTTTCCCCCCACTCCTCTCAATTATTACAAATAAAGGGAGTCTTTTACTAAGCCACAGTAGAAATCAGCTGGCAGTAAATGCCGAAATTCCCATAGGAATATAATGGGCATCTCTGAGTTTACTGCCAGCTGATTTCTACCACAAGCTAAAAACGCTATCATGGGTTAGTATAAGCCCCCAGAGTTCTACAGTAATACGTATCCAAAAATTAAAAAGTGCTCAAATGTGAATTTTATTTGTATCCTTAAATTTTCCTTTCATCTTAAGACTTTTGTTTGTGAGTCCAAGTGCACTATTCTAAACAGAGTAATGTGTCTCTCAAGACTTCTGATAACAGTTTGTGTTTGTGGGCTTGTTACAATTAGACCATGCAAGCAGTCTCTTACTGTTTATGCTAATTTCTGTTATACTTAGAGTAACAATATCTAGAAAGATATATGGAGAAATAGTGTTATATTCTGGAGATAAACTCCTAGACATTATTATTATCCACACCTTTGAATTGTGCAGAATTAATTCTGTCTTCAGTTTTTGAGCATGTGAAGCGCAAGTTCATTTGACTACATGCACATCTTTTTTTTGTTGTTCTTTTAGGTACTCTCAACCTTTGCATGAGGAGATAGCATTGCATAAACACCTGAAGCACAAGAATATTGTCCAGTATCTGGGCTCATTCAGTGAGAGTGGTTTCATTAAGATCTTCATGGAACAAGTCCCTGGAGGTAGACTTTTATTTTTCTTGTTGCCCAATATTTTTTCCTTAAAGCTTTAGAAGTTGAAACCATATGAGATAAAACAAGCTGCAGCAGCTCTCAGAAGCTAGCAACTGGATGTGGCTGTAAATTCAGCAGTACGTTTATCAGGATAACTGCACACATGCCTGTAAAGGACAGTATATTTAGGGCTTGTTATTAAGTGTTTATATAATGTAGATATATAATGTATATAATGTTTTTCATCCACTGGGCACACTGTTTTAATCATGTCACCCCCTCCCCCCCTCCTCCGCCTTGAACATTAGCTCTTCTTTGCTCTCATTCACTTTAAGATACACATGCTGATATTCAAGGGCTGCTTTCTGTTTACCCCCACCTATTTGAATAAGTTGCTAATTCCCTATGAATCATCCCCTTGCCTTAATTTATCCATTGACCATCTTCTCTGCATTCCATCTCCTCCTGTACTCCACCTTTCTCTTTCCCATGACACTTCTTTCAGTTATTTAATACCCAAACTTTGGAACTCTTTCTCTTCTCTGCTCACACAGTCGTTCAGAGCACTATTGAAATCTCTACTGTTCTCTGTCGCTTTTGATTCAACCTCTTAGCCTGCATCCCTCCATACCAATCTTCATGACTTTACCCTCTACGCAATTCCCCTTTCTCCCTCCGTCAGCACAGTAAGGTTTGCTTTTTATTTGTGTAAACCGCCTAGTCGCCTTTTTAAGCTCTATTTGTGGTATATCAAGTATGCAGAATAAAATAAATACGTTTGAGTAGGGGTCATTTGAAGTTATGAAAAATCGATGAGTGTTGATATGTGTGCAAAGCTCAGGTACCATTGCTGTGTATCTTTTTTGGTTGAATCAAACTTGTGCAGCTGGGATGTTGGCACAAAAATGTTCTCCGAGGACAAGCAGGCTGCTTGTTCTCACGACTGGGTTGACGTCCACGGCAGCCCCCTCCGACGGGGAAAAATACTTCGCGGGAGGTCCCGCAAGCAGGGCACGCCCACCGCGCATGCGCGACCGTTCCCGCTCAGTTTTTTTCCCTTCCGCACTGGAGAGAGACGTGTCCTCGTCCCTCTCTTAGTCAGCCCTGGAAACCGGATCGTGGCCTAGCCCACGGTTTTTTCTTTTCTTTGCGTGCGCATTCGCGTTATCTTTTCTCGTAGAAAATAGGAAAAAAAAGTTTTCCTCGTCGTTCTCAGTTGCGAGGGCGCGTCATCGTGGCCTGGTGGCTGCGCGGTCGTTTCTTTCTTTTTCAGGTGTGCTTTTCACCGCCACCATCGACGATTTTGACTTCGCCGACGCGATTTTTCCATCGATGTCCTCGAAGGTCCCAAGCGGATTCAAGAAGTGTGGTCGGTGCGGCCGGCAGATCTCGCAGACTGATACTCACGCTTGGAGCATAATTCCAAGACGTACACCTTGTGTCTCGGCTTACGGAAGCGGACGCAGGTGGCGAGGCAAGTTCTGCGGGACCGTCTTTTTGGAACTTGTGCCAGCCCTTCGACCTCGATGGCATCGGCGTCGACGGCCGGGTCTTAGGTGCCGGTACCGATGTCGACGGCGTTGGCGCCGATTACGGCATTGACCCCAGGAGCACAGATACCTTTGGCCTGCCGGAGACGGCGGCGGTGAGCGGCCGCACGGGCAGTCTGCCCCGGCCACTCCCACTGCTCAGGGCCATCGGAACCGAACCCTGTCTGATCCGATACCTTGAGGCCGGGGGGGCTCCACCTCCTCCTCATCCCTTCCACAGAGCGCCGATGACGGGCATCGAAAGAAAGCCAAAAAGCACCGTCATTGTTCGCCCACGATGCAGGGGACTGGCAGCTCCGGGGCATCGAGGGACGACTCGACACCCAGGAAGCGGCAGTGCCGGGAGGAGCGTTCCCCCTCGGTCGAAGAGGTGTCGCTGCGCCGGTCCTTGGGTATCTCGGTACCGTCTCCTGGACCCGAGCAGCTTCCAGCACCGGTGCCCACACCGGCCCCCCCTGCCTTCCCCGACAGCGGGCCTAGACGAGTGCCTCCAAGCCATCCTTCCGGGGATCCTGGAAGGGCTGATGCACCAGGCTCTACCGGCACCGGGGGTGCGTGCGCCTCCGGCGCCATTGATGGAGGCACTGGTGAGCTCTGGCCAGATGAAGATGGCCTCCAATGCCGACGCTGCTTGCGGCACCGGTGTCGACCGCCACTTAGGTGGAGTCGACGTCGATGGATGGAGCTTCATCCCCGCCGGCGTGGGAGTCCACCGCTCGATGCCATCATCGAGGACGTGGTTTCTCGCAGTCGAGACGGGCCCGGTTGCGGTCTGAGCTGAGAGAGCTCATGTCCGACACCGAGGAGGAGGCCTCGTGGGGGGAGGAGGAGGACCCTAGATATTTCTCCTTAGAGGAGTCTGTGGGCCTTCCCTCCGACCCCACTCCTTCACCGGAGAGGAAGCTCTCGCCTCCTGAGAGCCTCTCCTTTGCCTCCTTTGTCAGGGATATGTCTATCAGCATTCCCTTCCCAGTGGTTACTGTGGATGAGCCGAGGGCCGAGATGCTCGAAGTCCTCGACTATCCATCACCACCTAGAGAGTCTTCCACGGTGCCGTTGCACAATGTCCTTAAGGAGACACTGCTTTGGAACTGGTTGAAGCCACTATCTAATCCCACCATCCCCAAGAAAGCGGAGTCCCAATACAGAATCTACTCAAACCCAGAGTTGATGCGGCCTCAATTGCCTCATGACTCGGCGGTTGTGGACTCTGCTCTCAAGAGAGCACGGAGTTCGAGGGATACCGCCTCGGCGTCCCCTGGGCGGGAATCTCGCACTCTGGACTCGTTTGGGAGGAAGGCCTACCAATCTTCCATGCTTCTGACTCTAATCCAATCATACCAGCTCTACACGAGCATCCACATGCGGAACAATGTGCGGCAATTGGCGGACCTAGTTGACAAGCTCCCTCCGGAGCAGTCCAGGCCTTTTCAGGAGGTGGTCAGGCAGCTGAAGGCGTGCAGAAAGTTCCTGTCCAGGGGTATCTATGACACCTGCGATGTGACATCTCGAGCTACGGCCCAAGGTATAGTGATGTGCAGACTCTCCTGGCTGCGTGCCTCTGACCTGGACAAACCTCACCCAGCAGCGGCTGGCGGATGTCCCTTGCCGGGGGGATAACATTTTCGGCGAGAAGGTCGAGCAGTTGGTGGACCAACTACAACAGCGGGAAACCGCTCTCGACAAGCTCTCCCACCGGGCTCCTTCAGCATCCACCTCCGCAGGTGGACGTTTTTCCCGGGCCCGGCAGGCAGCACCCTATGCCTATAGCAAGCGTAGGTACACCCAGCCGGTCCAAAGGCCTCCTCAGGCACAAGGACAGTCCCAGCGCGCTCGTTCCCGTCAACAGCTTGCGCCTAAGCAGCCCCCTGCGCCTCCACAGCAAAAGCAGGGGACAAGCTTTTGACTGGATCCATGGGAACATAGCCGCCATCAAAGTAGCCGTGCCGGACGGCCTGCCGGTCGGGGGGGGAGGTTGAAAGTTTTTCACCAAAGGTGGCCTCTTATAACCTCCGACCAGTGGGTTCTCCAAATAGTGTGGTGCGGATACACCCTGAATTTGGTCTCCATTCCACCAAATTGTCCACCGGGAGCCCAATCCTTCAGCTCCCATCACAAGCAGGTACTTGCAGAGGAACTCGCCGCCCTTCTCAGCGCCAATGCGGTCGAGCCCTTGCCACCCGGGCAGGAAGGGCAGGGATTCTATTCCAGGTACTTCCTTGTGGAAAAGAAAACAGGGGGGATGCGCCCCATACTAGACCTGAGAGGCCTGAACAAGTATCTGGTGCGAGAAAAGTTCAGGATGCTTTCCTTGGGCACCCTTCTCCCCATGATTCAGAAAGACGATTGGCTTTGTTCCCTGGATTTAAAGGATGTTTATACTCACATCCCGATACTGCCAGCCCACAGACAGTATCTCCGATTCCGTCTGGGGACACGTCACTTTCAGTATTGTGTGCTACCCTTTGGGCTCGCCTCTGCACCACGCGTGTTCACGAAGTGTCTCGTGGTGGTTGCGGCGTATCTCTGCAAGCTGGGGGTGCACGTGTTCCTGTATCTCGACGATTGGCTGGTGAAGAGCACCTCAGAGGCAGGAGCTCTTCGGTCCATGCAGTGCACTATTCACCTTCTGGAGCTGCTGGGGTTTGTGATAAATTACCCGAAGTCCCATCTCCAGCCAGTTCAATCTCTGGAATTCATAGGAGCTCTGCTGAATTCACAGACGGCTCAGGCCTATTTTCCCGAGGCGAGAGCTCAGAATCTCCTGTCCCTTGCTTCCCAGACCAGAGCGTCTCAGCAGATCACAACTCGGCAGATGTTGATACTCCTGGGCCATATGACCTCTACGGTCCATGTGACTCCCATGGCTCGTCTTCACATGAGATCTGCTCAATGGACCCTAGCTTCCCAGTGGTTTCAAGCCACCGGGAATCTAGAAGATGTCATCCGCCTGTCCATCAGTTGCCGCTGTTCGCTGCGCTGGTGGACAATTCGGACCAATTTGACCCTGGGACATCCATTCCAAATTCCGCAGCCCACAAAAGTGCTGACGACGGATTAATCTTGCCTGGGGTGGGGACCTCATGTCGATGGGCTCCACACCCAGGGGGTGTGGTCCCCTCAGGAACAAGATCTTCAGATCAACCTCCTGGAGCTCCGAGCGGTCTGGAACGCACTGAAGGCCTTCAGGGATCGATGTCCTACCAAATCATCCAAATTCGGACAGACAATCAGGTTGCAATGTATTACATCAACAAGCAGGGGGGCACCGGATCTCGCCCTCTGTGTCTGGCAGGCGTAAACAACAGTCTGGCCGACAGGCTGAGCAGATACATGCAACCGCACGAGTGGTCGCTCCATTCCAGAGTGGTACGCAAGTTCTTCCGAGAGTGGGGCACCCCCTCGGTGGACCTTTTCGCCTCTCAGACCAATCACAAGCTGCCTCTGTTCTGTTCCAGACTACAGGCACACGGCAGACTAGCGTCGGATGCCTTTCTCCTCCTTTGGCGGAACGGCCTCCTGTATGCTTATCCTCCCATACCTTTGGTGGGGAAGACCTTACTGAAGCTCAAGCAAGACCACGGCACCATGATTCTGATCGCGCCTTTTTGGCCCCATCAGATCTGCTTCCCTCTTCTTCTGGAGTTGTCCTCCGAAGAACCGTGGAGATTGGAGTGTTTTAAGACTCTATTTCGCAGAACGAAGGAGCGCTTCTGCACCCCAACCTTCAGTCTCTGGCTCTCACGGCCTGGATGTTGAGGGCGTAGATTTTGCTTTATTGGGTCTGTCTGAGGGAGTCTCCCGTGTCTTGCTTCTCGAAAGGATTCCACTAAAAGAATTACTTTTTCAAGTGGAGGAGGTTTGTCGTTTGGTGTGAGAGCAAGGCCCTAGAACCTTGTTCTTGTCCTGCACAGAACCTGCTTGAATACCTTCTGCACTTATCAGAGTCTGGTCTCAAGACCAACTCAGTAAGGAATCACCTTAGTGCAATTAGTGCTTACCATTATCGTGTAGAGGGTAAAGCCATCTCTGGAGAGCCTTTAGTCGTTCGATTCATGAGAGGCTTGCTTTTGTCAAAGCCCCCCGGTCAAGCCTCCTGCAGTGTCATGGGATCTCAACGTCATCCTCACCCAGCTGATGAAACCTCCTTTTGAGCCACTGAATTCATGCCATCTGAAGTACTTGACCTGGAAGGTCATTTTCTTGGTGGCAGTTACTTCAGCTCATAGAGTCAGTGAGCTTCAAGCCCTGGTAGCTCATGCTCCTTATACTAAATTTCATCATAACAGAGTAGTACTCCACACTCACCTACGTTCCTGCCAAAGGTGGTGTCTGAGTTCCATCTTAACCAGTCAATCGTCTTGCCAACATTCTTTCCCAGACCGCATACCCGCCCTGCTGAACGTCAGTTGCACACATTGGACTGCAAGCAAGCGTTGGTCTTCTATCTGGAGCGGACACAGCCCCACAGACAGTCCACCCAATTGTTTATTTCTTTCGACCCCAATAGGAAGGGGGTCGCTGTCGGGAAACGCACCATCTCCAATTGGCTAGCAGATTGCATTTCCTTCACTTACGCCCAGGCTGGGCTGACTCTTGAGGGTCATGTCACGGCTCATAGTGTTAGAGCAATGGCAGCGTCAGTGGCCCACTTGAAGTCAGCCACTATTGAAGAGATTTGCAAGGCTGCGACGTGGTCCTCGGTCCACACATTCACATCACATTACTGCCTGCAGCAGGATACCCGACGTGACAGTCGGTTCGGGCAGTCGGTGCTGCAGAATCTGTTTAGGGTTTGAATCCAACTCCACCCTCCAGGACCCGATTTTATTCTGTTCAGGCTGCACTCTCAGTTAGTTGTTCTTCGTAGGTCAATTTCTGTTATGCCCTCGCCGATGCGAGGTTCAATTGACCTGGGTTCTTGTTTTGAGTGAGCCTGTGAGCTAGGGATACCCCAGTCGTGAGAACAAGCAGCCTACTTGTCCTCGGAGAAAGCGAATGATACATACCTGTAGCAGGTGTTCTCCGAGGACAGCAGGCTGATTGTTCTCACCTACCCTCTCTCCTCCCCTTTGGAGTTGCGTTTTCCTCATTCCTTTGCTTGTCATTCAACTGAGCGGAAATGGTCGCACACGGGCGGGAAGACGGCCGCGCATGCGCGGTGGGCATGCCCTGCGTGCGGGACCTCCCGCGAAGTTTTTTTCCGGTCGGAGGGGCTGCCGTGGACGTCAACCCAGCCGTGAGAACAATCAGCCTGCTGTCCTCGGAGAACATCTGCTACAGGTATGTATCATTCGCTATACCCGTACAGGGTGGAGAATCCAAGGCAGACAAGGGGAAAGGTGATAGGAATACTAAGCTGGCAGCAGCGAGAGTTATTTCCAGATATTCAATGCCGGCCCATGTCTGGGCTTCGGAATTGAATATCTGGCTTTTCCATTATGAAGCTTCCCACTATTCCAGAATCTGTGGAATGGTTGTGTCCATCAACCAGCAGTTGGAGATAGAGAACTGAAAGCAGAGCTGAGACATATCTCTCTCAGCATCCAGTCCAGCTCCTCAGTATTTTCTATATCCAGCAGGTGGATGGACATTCTTTTCAGCCTCTGGTTCTGAGTGATTTACTCCTGGTCCACTTAGTCAGCTGATCCCCAGTTGAGCTTTGCAGGTGGCTTGAGTCTGCAGAGTCATATCTGGAAGTTTTTAGATCCTTATCTCTGGTGTCCCGTGAATTTACTTCTTCCCTCCCGTCATCTCTCCCCTGTACCAGCACAACAACCTTAATAAAAAAAAAAAGAAGGGAAGAGGTTTTCTGGAGAGCGTGGGACAGATTATCAGTCCTGAGCCTTTCTCATCTGTGTTGTCGACACTTGAGCTTGGGGGGGGGGGGGGGGGGGCAGAGCTTGGGGAGGGGGCAGCCGGCAGCGGTAAGTTCAACTAAAGTTTGACTCAGAACTTCTTGGAAGGCTGCAAGTTCTACTTACTACTACTACTACTACTTGACATTTCTTAAAGCGCTACTAGGGTTACGTAGCACTGTACAATTTAACATAGAAGGACAGTCCCTGCTCAAGGAGCTTACAATCTAAAGAACAAATGTACAGTCAGTCAAATAGGGGCAGTCAGATTGGGGCAGTCTAGATTTCCTGAAAGGTATAAAGGTTAGGTGCCGAAAGCAACATTGAAGAGGTGGGCTTTGAGCAAAGATTTGAAGATGGGTAGGGAGGGGGCTTGGCATAAGGGCTCCGGAAGTTTATTCCAAGCATAGGGTGAGGCGAGGCATGGTGCATGGGAGGTATCCTGACTTACCATTTGGGACATGTTCTGCTGCGCTTGTGACAGGGTGATTGGTGACTCCCATGGAGGCCATTAAGCAGTGTTCCCGCTATGGGACTCACCGGCCGGCATCAGGGCGTTGCAATTTGTGCAAGCCAGAGATCCTGTGGGACACAGAAGAAACAATCAGTGGCAGCACGTCTTTAGATTTGGTGCAGCATCCAAATATGCTGGGGTCTTTCGGCTCTCCGGCAGGGCCAGTTTGATGCAGGAGAGAAGTATGGACACCATTTTGTCCGGGCTGACTGACAGCAAGGAGCAGCCTCTGACTGATCACGTGCGGAGCACAGCCACCATTTTACAGCCTTAGGGACCAACAGAGTATTCAGCTGCATCAGGATCTTTGTTTTCTCCAAAGTTTGTATTGCTTTTGCACTAGGCCTACTTACTGAAGGAGAGACAGAGTTGCTACAAGGTGCTTCAGTGTCTCGCTCTGCTGCTCCTGCGACTAATAAGAGATCTCATTTAGATCTCCAGGAGTGAGCAGATAAGGCTATTTCTGCTTCTCCCTCCTTATGTGATGTGGCCATCATTGAAGGAGCCATTGGAGGAGGGAGATGATCTGATTGTACTGAGGTTGTTTCATAAGGAGGAGCTCAGTAATCTTATTTCTGAGGCACTGGTGGTGCTTTCCATTGAGGAGCCTTCTGCTTCAGTGTCAGGAGTTCCATCTTCGTCGATCATGAGAGGGCTTAGAAGTCCTGAGGTCTTCCTGATGCATCCAGTCATTCAGGACCTGATTACAGCAGAATGGGTCTCACCAGATTCAGGGCTGAGAGTGGGAAGAGCCATGGTTCGCCTCTACCCGTTAGTTCCAGAGGAGAAAGATAAATTGCAGCTTCCCAGGGTGGGCACCCTGGTTACTGCAGTGACTAAAAAGACCACCTTGCTGGTGGAAGGGGGCATTTCCCTAAAAGATCTACAGAATAGGAAGCTAGAAGGCTCGCTAAAACAAGCCTTTCAAGTAGCCTCTTTGGGTCTTCAAGCGACAGTGTGCAGCTCGTTCATGGCAAGAGCATACCTGAAATAGCATCAGCAGTTGGCAACACAAGATGGGTGATATAACGCCCAGCTGGAAGCAGAGTTGGCCTACTTGACGGATGCTATTTATGACAACTCTGGTTGTGGCATTGGGCAGCAGATGCAGCATCAGTCACGTCTAGTTAAACTGCCCTTTTGGGGCAAATGGCTATTTGGAGCAGATCTCAGTAACTTGGTGAAAGAACTAGGGGAAACCAAGCCACAGCAATTGCTGGAGGATAAGCCAAAAGCCTCTAGTCATCTGATCTCGAGACAGCAGACGGTACCTGCTTAGTCATCAGCAATATGGTCAGAAGTCCCGCTTTCATCCACACCAATCTTCCTTTTGTGCAGACAGGAAGTCTTCCTCTTAGTCAGCTAAAGTGCCCATTGCCTCCACAGCTTCGCAGTGATGTGAGGCTGGTTCACTCTCCTCTTTCTCTTCCTTTGGTGGGAAGACGTCTTCAGGAGGAATGTGCCAAAATCACATCAGACCAGTGGGTTCTGGATATTCTTACAGAAGGTTACAGGGGTGGGGTTCTCCTGCCCGGTCACTCCTCTCCTCTTCAGTCTCCTTGATGAAAGGGAACTAAGGCAGTCAAGATGCAGTCCACTGCATATTTCTTGCTAGTGCTCCTGGCCACTGTTCCAGTTCCCCAAGCCAAACATCGTCCCAAAGAAGGAAGGTACCTTTCATTCAGTCTTAGATTTCAAAGTTCTAAACCACTGCCTCCGAGCGTCCTACTTTCACATGGAGACACTAAGGGCAGCTATAGCCTCAGTTCAAGCAAGAGAATTTCTCACTACCCTTCATCTCAAGGAAGCGTACTTCCATATACCCTTATGGCCGCTGCATCAGAGGTTTATATGTTTTGTTGTGCTGGACCATCACTTACAGTTCATGGCTTTGCCCTTCAGTCTTGCCTCGGCTTCAAGAACGTTTACGAAGATTATGTTGGTGGTTTCTTTGGCAGCAGGGATCAGAATTCACCGATATCTTGACAACTGGCTCATTTGTGCATCGTCCTATTTGGACAGTATGGCAGCGATGGGCTATGTTATTCGTCTTCTGCAGTAATTGGGTTGGGTAATCAATGTCGAGATGAGCAGACTAACTCTGGATTATCTGGGTGATCTATTCAACACTGGAGAGGATCTTCCTCAAAGAACACAGGAGGTTGAAGCTGGTTCAACAGATTTGTCTTCTCAGTTAAGGAATACCCAGTCTGGGACTGCGTTCAGGTTCGGTGATCAGTGTCAGTAGCGATGGAAGTGGTGCCATGGGTAAGGGCTCATAACGGCCGTTATAGAAATCTCTTCTCAGCCACTGGTCTTTGGTGTCACAGGAGTACGACCTTCATCTTTCTTGGAACGCTGGTTGTCAGATAGAGTATGCAGTAGTGGTTGTCACCCAGGAATTTGAACATCGGCGCTCCCTTTTCAATAACACAGTGGGAGGTGGTGACAACGGACACCAGGAAGTTGGGTTGAGGAGCTCATTACAAGTTCCATCCAGCACAGAGCACCTGACTGGAACGGGTGCCTCAGTGGTCGATAAATCGCTTGGAGTTCAGAATGCCTTAAGTGACTTCGCTCCCTTTCTGGCGCGATGGTGGTGTCTTATATTAACAAGCAAGGCAGGACCAGCAGTTATCCAGTTGCAGGGGAGTCGGCCTCCCTCATGAGTTGGGTGGAGAACAATCTTCTCTGCTTGTTGGCAGCTGACATCACTGGGTCCCTCAATATGGTGGCGGCTTTCTCTACAGGCACTCCTTGGACCTGGGAAAAGGGAACTATCCAGCCATGTCCGTCTTCAGCCCTGGCTGGAGATACATTTACTGTATATCTTCCTTGGCCCATGGTAGGCCACATGTTGATTGCATTGCACCAGGGTCGAATAATTCTCGGTGACCCAAATTGGACACGGAGGTTGTGATACATGTATCTGATTCGACTGCTGGATGGGAGTCCTGTCTGTCTTCCGCAGGTACACAGCCTACTGAAGCAAGGTCCAGTGCTCATGGAGAACCCGTACTCATTTAGTCTTACAGCTTGGCCATTGAAAGTGTTCAATTGAGATGATTATTCTGATTCATTCATTGCTACCTTGCTTCAGGCTTGGAAATGCTCTACATCCATGGTGCATGTGAGGGTGTAGAGGATGTGCCAAGGCTGGAGTTCTGAGCATGGACTTCCTCCCTTCTGCGCTCAGATCATGCACATCCTAGCATTTCTCCAGGCAGGTCTTCAGAAAGGATTGGCATTGGGTTCTCTAAAAGTTCAGGTTGCGGCTTTGGCCTGTTTGAGAGGCCAACTGCAGAAGAAGTCTCTTGCAGCTCGTACACCATGTCCAGCGTGGAACCTTAATTTAGTCCTTCAGGCTCTTCAGAAGCCTCCTTTTGAACCATTCCATAAGGCCTCATTGAAAGATGTTACAATAAAGATTTGTCCCATATATGTTATGTTCCATGTACGTTCCAATTAAGTTACCATGTATGTATGCACCTTATCGCAATTTTGCCATTTGTAATTCTGTTACCCGGAAATGGCAACCGCCATTACGGCAAATGTAAGCCACATTGAGCCTGCAAATTGGTGGGAAAATGTGGAATACAAATGCTACAAATAAATAAATAAATAAATAAATAAAGATAACGTTCTTGGTGGCTGTTGCATTGGCACATAGAATTTCAGAGCTTCAGGCTCTCTGTTGTCGGTATCCCTTTCTTTGCTTTTCGTAGGCGGGTGTCTCCTTGTGTACGGTTCCTTCCTTTTTTCCGAAAAAGGTATCGGCATTTCGGCATTTCATCTCAGCCAATCTGTAGAGCTTCCATCTTTTCACAGAGAGGATAACGAGACTCAGTATTTTTCCTTGAAGCTTCTTGATGTGCGTAGAGTCCTCATTAGATATCTGGAAGTCACAATGAGTTTTGCAAATCGGATGGACTGTTCGTGTTTTTTGGTAAACAGAGGCTAGGCCTCATGTCTTTGAAGCTCACAATTTCTAGATGACTGAAGGAGACTATCACATAGCTTATTTGTTTTCAGGGAAGCAGGCTACTTAGGCCTTGTGGGCTCATTCTATGAGTCGTACAGCATCATCCTGGGCAGAGACTAGCTTACTGTCTTTGACTGATATTTGCAAAGCGGTGACATGGTCGACGCTGCATATCTTTCCCAAGCACTAGAGGATGGACATTGCAGCAAGCTCAGGGGCTTCAGTCCTGAGGGTTGCGACGCCAGGATCCTACCCACTCTAGGGATTGCTTTTGAACATTCCATAGGTTCTGGAAAAGTGTGAAGCTACATAATGGAAGGAGAAAGTCTTACCTGATGATAAATTTATTTCCTTTAGTCCTTCCCACTATTCCAGAGGCTCACCCGAGATTTCTAAGATGTTTAGCCAGTGTCAAGTAATGGGTCGAATAACTGTCACCTTGCCAGTTGTCCAGAGATCAGAGTTTCACACACTTGCTCATTTGGTTATTGTTAGATTAACGAGTTGTTTAAGATTGTTGTGTGTGTTCTGAGTTTCCCTTTACTGCTTGTCTACTGTAGAGTTGCACAGGGACAGAAATTTCACCCATCCCCAATGGAATCTAACTCATACTCACCTGTACCTGTTAAGATCCATTCCATCCCCACCCGTACCTACAGGAGTCAGTTCTGTTATTTACTTGCTTGCAGGCCTCTTTCCTCCCAATCCCCAACAGCCTCCTGTGGTTTTTTTTTGGATGGTATTCACTATTCAACCAATGAGTGTTCCAAGCCTTAGTCTTATTTCCAACTCGCCTCTGGGCATTCCAAGCCTTATTCTGGCACTCCAACTGCCTATCTCAGAGCATTCCAAACTTCATTCTGGAGTCACCAGAAGTTTTGACTACACACCTGCGGGAATCCCATAGCAATTTTTCCATCCCCCTGGGAACTTCTTCCATACTGACGGAAGTCTCCATTCCCATTCTGCTCTCCATTGTCTATGTAAATACTGAATAGCTGGACTGGATGGCAAGAGAGAGATATCTCAGCTCAGTTTTCAGATCTCCATCTTCACCTGTTGGTTGATGGATATAACTATCCCACAGGTTCTGGAATAGTGGGAAGGACTAATGGAAAGAAAGTTATCAGATAAGACCTAATTTCTCCTTGCGGAGCCATCTAATGCATAGCTGGTTATGTCGATATTCAGCCCTTAACCGGCTAAAGGAGATGACATAAAGATGGGACTGACTTTTATGCAGTCCTGTTTATGCGGTTAAGCAGGCCAGTTAAGTGCTGAATATGTTGCACTGAGCAGCACTTAACCAACCAAGTGCTAATTCCACCCCTTGAATGCCCCCAAACTAGCCTGTTTTGAGTTTGGCACTAAACGGTTAAATGCCACTGAAAATTAGCGGATAGCCCCAAACAAGCAATATAACAGGTCAGCGGCCATTTCTGGCTGGTTAAATCACTTTGAATATTAACCCCCAAGAGTTTATTCAATAAGCAGCTATTTAATTTTTTTATTTTTGCATTGGGGAGAGGCGGTGTTAGGTTTTAACTGATAATCAGAAACCTTAAATATATTAGTGTCATTTACCTCTCAGATTCTGTGCACATTGATATGTCTAAAAGTGAATAGTTAGACTATGCTTCCTGTAGTTCACGGCACCCTTAGTGTCCAAGTAATTTTTCATGGCACCCCCCTCCCCCCGGTCACACTTTTCTTCTCAGACTCAGAGGTCTCCCCTCCTCTTGCTAGACATTTCCTCTCAGGTCTCTCCACCCCCACCCCGAAGCAGCATGGAGTCCTACCTTGTCTGGGGACAGAGCATCTCCCTTTTGGCTCCACTGACAGCCAAGCCTCCTCCTCTGTGTCTGGCCCCCTCCCCCCATTCAGCATTCTATCCCTTCCTTCCTTCCACTACCATGTCCAACATTTCTGCCTCTATCCTTCTGTCCACCTTCTCTCTCTCTCTTTCTCTCCTATGTGCCCAGGGTCCAACATCTCTCTCTTCTCCCCCACCCCATGCAGCATCTCTCCCTTCCTCCCTTCCACCATTATCTCCAACATTTCTCCATCTCTTCCCCATTTCATCATCTCTCCCTTCCATCCACCCCTGTGTCCAACATTTCTCCTTCTCTCACCTCTCCATACAGCATCTCTCCTCCCCCTCCACCCTATATACAAGATTTTTCCATTTCTCGCCCCTCACCACCCCTTTGCTGCATCTCTCCCTTCCTCCCCCTCCACCCCAACAATTCTTCCCTCCCCCCATGCAGCATCTCCTTCCCTACCCCACCCACCCACAACTCTCCCTCTGTTTCAGTGGGGCAGCGATTCCACATGCTACCTTTCGCTAACCTGGAAGCCTCTCTTTTGCCATGTCCTGCCCCCTAGTTAGCAGGCAGCATGTGGGAATCGTTGCTGCTTCCAGGAGCCTTTCTACTACTACTTCTCACCCTCTGGTGGTGGTGAAACCCAGGATTCACTGCGTTTGCTTCTCTCACTACAGGGCCAGCTATGTGGTGGCACCCTGCATCTCCCTCTGTGGCACCAGGGTGCCGTAGCACACAGTTCGGGAAACACTGCTGTAGTTGAAGGAACTATAACCCTGCATAGTGTCAGTAAACCAGTCGTGCCCAGAGCCTTATTTATAGTCCTGTACAAAATTGGTCCGTGCTATTTGCCAGTTTTAGCATAAATACACTTTTTTTTAATGAAAATGTCAAAGTAGTCAGGAAAATGGTTTAAGGTAGTACATCACCAAATAGAATATTTGTAGGACTTGTCACATTATTGTTGGAGAGTAGAATTTGGGGCTGTCTTACAATGGGATAGTTTCTAGTTTTATTAGGGCTCTTTACACACAAAATCATTGCCTTGTTAAGTGCTGCAAAAATAGCTTCTGTCATTTTCCAGTCCATACCAAATAAATTGCTAGACTTGTTCTTGTTATATAGAGACACTTAAAGTTATTCCATGTTGTCCAAGGAGCCAGATATATATATATATATATATATATATATATATATATATATATATATATATATATATATATATATATAGGCATATGAGATGAAACTATTTTACTTCTGAATTATAGGCAGTCTGTCTGCTCTTCTGCGATCAAAGTGGGGCCCTCTGAAAGACAACGAGCAGACTATCGGCTTTTATACCAAACAGATTCTTGAAGGTTTGAAGTACCTCCATGACAATCAGATTGTGCACAGAGACATAAAGGTATGAAGCTGAAGCTATAGGTGCATTGATTTGTGTACCTTCATTCTGGGAAAAACACATAATGCTTTACTTTCTGTTTCTGTGGTCCACACAGAAATGTGTGTGGAACACACTGAGAGCTAATACAGGAGTAGAACATTAGTTCTGCAGAATGGACAACACTATTTCATTAAGTCCATCATGGATAAAATGGTGTGATAGCTGTGTTAGTCTATTATTAAGGTAACTAGTGAAAAAGGCCCGTTTCTGTCAGAAATGAAAAGGGCACTAACAAGGTTTTCCTTGGAGTGTATGTTTCAGAAAGAGTGTGTGTGAGAGATGGAGTGTGTGTGTCAGAGAATGAGAGAGAGAGAGAGACAGAGTGTGTTTGTGTGAGTGAGAGAGAGAGAGAGTGTGTGAGAGATGGAGTGTGTGTGTCAGAGAGAGAATGAGAGAGAGAGAGAGACAGAGTGTGTTTGTGTGAGTGAGAGAGAGAGAGTGTGTGAGAGACAGAGTGTCTGTGTGTGTGTGTGTGTGAGACTGTGTGAGAGAGAGGGACAAAGAGATAGAGACTGTGTGTGTGTGTGACAGAGAGAGTGTGATAGAGAGTGTGTCAGAGAGAGTGTATGTGAGAGACAGAGAGTGAGTGAGTTGACTGGTCTCAAGACCCCCCTCTCCCCTGCCCCACCTGCACCCACCCATGTGCAGCGACCCTCCTCTCCCCCTGCAGCCACGCATGCGCAGCATCCCTCCTTGCTCCCCTGCCCCCCCTGCAGCCACCCACCCATGTCCAGCGACCCTCCTCTCCCCCTGCCCCCACCTGCAGCCACCCATGTCCAGCAACCCTCCTCTCCCCCTGCAGCCACCCATGTCCAGCGACCCTCTTCTCGCTGCCCCCCTGCAGCCACCCATGTCCAGCAACCCTCCTCTCCCCCTGCAGTGTCCTTCCTGTCTCCCCTGCCCCCCCCCCTGCAGCCACCCATCTGGTCTCAGGACCCCCTCCCCACCAACCCTCCTCTCCCCCTGCAGCCACGCATGTGCAGCGGCCCTCCTCTCTCCCCTGCCCCCCCTGCAGCCACCCATGTCCAGCGACCCTCCTCTCCCCCTGCAGCCACACATGTCCAGCAACCTTCCTCTCCGCCTGCAGCTACCCATGTCCAGCAGCCACTTATGTGCAATGACCCTCCTTTCCTTTCCCCTTGCCCCCCCTGTAGCCACCCATGTTCAGCGGCCCATCTCTCTCCCCTGCCCCCCCTGCAGCCATCCATGTCCAGCGACCCTCCCCCTGCCCCCCTCCAGCCACCCATGTCTAGCGACCCTCCCCATCCGCCCCGGCGCATCACCCAAGCCCCTCCCCCCCCGGCGCATCACCCAAGCCCCTACTCTCCCCCCCCATGGCGCATCACCCAAGCCCCTACCCTCCCCCTCTTGGGCACATCAACCCCCTCGTCACCCGCAGCCACCAATACTAACGCTGTCCGCCAGCAGCTGCTTCTCCTGTTGAGCAGCAGCGGCTGGTACAAAAAGAAAAAAGCAAAAAAAAAGATTGTAAACCTGAAACGCGGCTCCGTAGACAGCCATCTGGAATTGGCTGTCGTCTCTGCAGCCGCTCCTCCTCTCCCCGCTGACGTCGCTGCGCTCCTCCGGGGTCTTCCTCCAGGGGCAGTGACGTGCAGGGGAGAGGAGGAGCAGCTGCAGAGACGACAGCCAATGCCAGATGGCTGTCTACAGAACCGCGTTTCAGGTTTAAAATATTTTTTTTGCTTTTTTTCTTTTTGTACCGGCCGCTGCTGCTCAACAGGAGAAGCAGCAGCGGCCGGACAGCGTTAGTATTGGCGGCTGCGGGTGGCGAGGGGGTTGATGTTGCTGGGGGGGGGGGGGTAGGGGCTTGGGTGATGCGCCTGGGCGGAGGGGCTTGGGCGATCCGATTCGGTGAGTGTCAGTGCTCCGCCCTCGACGTCATCACGTTGTGACGCGAGGGCGGGGCAGACACTCGTGAGGAAAAAGTGATCTACACAACTACATCTTCCAGTTTCAGGCTGCCTTCCGGCTTCATTAGAACGTTGGAGGTGCGTTTTATATAGAGAGATAAAGAGAAATACAACAAAACCAAAAATAGAAAATTAGCTACCTTTTTTTATCGGACTAACGTAATACATCATTAAGGAGCCTGTGCATTAAGTTATTCTAATATAGGGGCTGATGCTCAAAGGTTAAGAGTAAAACTACCACAAAACTAGCACAGAAACATTGCTACGGCATGCTCAGAGTAATGAGTATGTAAATTAATGGCATGTTAAAATCACAACAAATCTGCTGCTCAGTGCAGAATATGTCAACTTTCCTGTCAATTCCTGAGTGGTGATTGGCCAGGTGTTGTTGCAAGCTCCTTACCCCTAACTCAAACACCTCTTCCTGCCCCCCTCCCCCCACAAACGTAAACCTGGTGTCTAGTGGCACCCACGACCTGACCTCCCCCCATTTCCTCAAACCTTAAAAATGCTCTGGTGATCCAGTTGCCCCCCTCCCCCGACCCCATCCTTGTATCAACCACAGAATGCCCTGGTGATCTAACAGCCCCCCTCAGCTAGGCAGGTCAGGTCCATCCTCTTACATTCCCATCCACTTTGGCCTCTTGATGTAGTGGTCTAGTAGCCAACCCCCCATACCTTGTAAGAGGCAGGAGCAATGCCCACTTGCTCTTGCTTCTCCAGGCGCCATTTTCAAAGTTGTGTTGCACTGCCCCACGCGGTGCATCCTAGGGATGCACTGGGTGGAGCCTATCTACCATCTCTTATATGACTTACACCACACCCATTGCATCCCAGGATGCATTGTGCGGGGCAGGGGCAACACCATTTTGAAGATGTTGCCCGGAGATCCAGGAGTAAGTGGGCATCGCTTTTGCCTCCTAAGGTATGGGGGTCTGGGGGGTGGGCTGGGCTTCCACTAGACCACCAGAACAAAGTAATTGGTGGGGGCTAGGCCTAGCCTAGCCTGGGGGACTACTTTGTGACTTGAAGGAGGTGGGGAGGGTATTGGGACCACTGGACCACTAGGGCATTTTCTTTTTTTTTTAATATGGGGTTAGGCCCGATGCTCAAAATGGGTCAGAGGGAGGGCATTAAACTATCAGGTTTTGTGGGGGGGGGGGGGGGAGGGCTGGTGAAGCCAGCCAATCTTTCTAATGCTATCCCGGATCTGGTTGAAAGTTTTCTCCATTACAACATTCAGAACGTGTGTGCAAACCAGCGCTAACTCTATTTTTGCACTAGTGTTGGTCTTGAGCATTCATCCAGGGCCGCCGAGAGACTAGGCCGGGACAAGGCCGCCCCACCCCCTGTCGCTGCTGCCCCCCATCGCTGCCGCTGCAATCCGCAGTCTCACCTGCCTGCCTCTTCGGCTCCAGGCCCCCTGCATTCAAGGCAGCAGTCTCAGATCGCCTCTGTTCTGGCCTTCCCTCCCTGTGTCCCACCCTCTTCTGATATAACTTCCGGTTTCCGCGAGGGTGGGACACAGGGAGGGAAGGCCAGAAGAGAGGCGATCTGTGACTGCCGCTTCGAATGCAGGGGGCCCGGAGTTGAGGAGGCAGGCAGGTGAGACTGGGAACTGCGCCGGCGGCCTGACCCCGGCACTGGGCCCCCCTTGGAGGCCCGGGCCCAAGGAATTTTGTCCCCCCCTGCCCCCCCCCCCTCTCTGGGCCCCTGCATTCACCCCTTGGAGCTTTAGTTCTTGATGCATTAATTTTATGCAGACTCTGTGAGGGCATAGTGCCATGTTAAGGTAAGTGTTAACTGCTGGCATTGCAAATGTGTTCCTAAGATTTTCTTAGTACATGTTGTTCCATGCTAAAGAAGCACATTGTGAAAGGGCTGAACAGCCTGTGGGAAACTCCCTACCTAGTTCTAATTATAAGTACCACCTTGACATGCTTTGGGAAAAATCCCTTCTCTGCTAAACCCCGTTTCTCTTCCCTCCCCAGTTCTCAACTAGCCTGCAGGAGTTGACTTCTGGCTTGACTTCCGCTGTCCTAATGGTATCACTCTTAGCATATAGGATGCAGAATGCTTTTAGGCAGCACATCTCCTGCTACACTAAAGGTCCCTGTGTTGGTAGAAGTGTGTGGCAGCAGCAGGAGAAAAGGGGAGAATGTGTTGCTGTGGAGAGAGGAAGTGAAAATGCTGGAATTGTGTTTATTTTAGGGGAGAACATGCCCATGATTCAGCCTTCTCAACATAATTAACTGTTACCATACTGACCCAGTTGGCATGACGGCAGTTATGTATACCTGCCTAGGAGTTGGTAAATATACTCTGGCAACGTGCTTCCAGCAAACTTAAAACCACTTTTTAAATAATGTTTGACGAGTCATAAATCATTACTGTGGTATTAGTGTATTATAGACCACTGTACTAAAAATAATGTGTCTATGATAATTGATGTTTAGCAGGCATGGCAGGGCCCACAACAAAAGAAAAGATCATTTCTATATCATCATTCCTAGAAACAGAAGTGTAAGTTTGTACTTCCAGATATCTAGTAGGCCACTGTTTTCCTGATTGCTATCACTAGTGACTTTTTCAGTGAAACCGCTGCCCTTAAGACTTGGCTTACAGACCATATATTAACATTGTATTTCATATCCTCAAGGACTGAAAACTGGTCTAGATTTAGACCATTGTGATCTAACCCAGAGAGCAAGAGTTGGTAGGCAGCAGACGTGTATTAATTCTAATTTGTCTTTTTGATCTTTGAAATATTTAATAAATTGTCGAAAACTATTTCATATTTGTTTCTGTTGTGTTTGAAGAAAATTTGGCAATGGGCCCATGAATTAGCATATGGTACATCAAAAAATCATCTGCACACACTGGAATTGGGGCTTCTACACATTTGGGTCTATCTGGCATGGTGTCTGTCTCTTTAAGTGTGCTGGGTGGTGGAATATTTTTTTTTTTTACTTCAGTTAGCCACTTAAAGATAAGTGACTAAAATGGATCTTTTCCAATTTCCTTTACTTCAGGGAGATAATGTGCTGATAAACACTTACAGTGGAGTGTTGAAGATTTCAGACTTCGGCACGTCAAAGAGACTTGCAGGAATCAATCCCTGCACTGAGACATTTACAGGTATGTTTTGACAAGATAGTACACTACACAATTTTATAAAGGTATATGTATGTGGGTACGTTTTTCTTTTATGCTACCAGAAATTAGGACAGGCTAGTGAGTTCAGAAACCAGTGACTGGAGTGTCTGAGATTGGTGTTTGTTACCTATGAAATATGGTGAGGGCATTGATCTGTTACGGCAGCATTCCTCGTAATGCATCACCTCTGTCTCTATTTTAATGTTTTAATTCGGAAGTTGTGTGAATAAGCGAGTTAGGGAAAATTCATGATCCCTGTGCTGTTTTGATTTTAGCAATGTAGATCACATTAAAGTACACTAAGCTACATTACGGATTTTGCAGTTACTGCATCCTAATGGTTAAAATTAATGCATTGTAACTGCAAAGCCTCTGGATTAACTGGGAGCGTTTCCAGCACTTTGTCATATACTTAACGCACAGAGGAGTCCTTTTACTAAGCTGCACAGAAAAATTGCTTGCGGGTAGAGTAGGCGCAGGTTTTGGGCACGCGCTGATCCATTTTTCAGCATGCCTGTAAAAAAGGGCCTTTTTAAAATTTTTGCTTAAAATGGACGTGCGGCAAAATCAAAATTGCTGCGTGTCCATTTTAGGTCTGCAACCTTACCACCAGCCATTGACCTGGTGGTAAAGTCTCACATGGTAACCAGGCAGTAATGACCTACGAGTGTCAAATGCCACTTGGCGTGCATCCGAAAATAAAATTATTTAGTGGATGCATGCCAAAAATGAATTACCGCAAGAGCCAGTCAGTAGCTCCATTTTGGTGCGCGTTAGGCGTGCGTCGACGTTTACGTGGCTTTGTAAAAGGGCCCTGCATTGCAGGTAACATGATGCACTTAAGTCACTCTGTTATCCTGCTGCATTAATGTGTGGTGTCATAATGTGAGTTAAATGTAAAGGACAATCCCTACCCTTTTTGCATTTGTCAATTAGCACAGAAATTAGTAAACGTCAGATTGCTGTATTAGCTGTTAACATGAGTATGCACTAACAGCCCTTGCTACTTTGGCCCTCTCCTGCAAAGCGTGTTAAGTGGCACTCTTCCTGAATGCTTATGTTATAAGTTCACATTCACCCAGTTCTGTGGTGCAATTTGTATGGGAATTTGTGCTGCAGCTTTTCAAGTTAAAAAAACACTTCGAACATTAGATGGTTATGATAAATTTGTATAATATTTGCATGCAGCAGAGGCCGTGCATGCAGGTCATTGCAGATATTTTGAAACTGTAACTGGATGGATGTGTCCCAAGGTTTGATTGATTGGGAGATAGCGGTGGATCTCTTGGATCACTTCTATTTGGTTGTCTGCAGTTTTTTTTTTTTTTTCATTTATCTAAGGTGTCCTAAGTTATTAGGTCTGGTCAATATTCAGCAATGATGGCAATTTATAATTTTTATTTGTTTTAAACACTGGCTGTGACATTTAAAACGAAACAGATATATTCAATGTGACTATCCTGATACCACATTTCTATGTTAGCAGGCTTTTTAACTTAGGGCTTTGATTACTAAGATGCGTTAGCATTTGTAATGCGCCTACAATTAGTATGCGAGCTAACCATGTAGACGCCTATTAGGGATATTGTAGGCATATACACAGTTAACGCATGTACAATATGAATTGACCAACTTCCGTAAAGCATTAAAAACGTATCTCTTTGACAAGATATATCACAATGAGCAACACATGTAACTGTACAACCCTTAATACATCCAGTATTATCTTATAATGCCTTTTGCTCTTACACTATCATGTATTTCATCTTCATGTAACCCAAAACACTCTGTAAAACCAAATGTATACTCTCTTCTATTTCAGTATCCATGACGAATTGTAAGCCACATTGAGCCTGCAAAGAGGTGGGATAATGTGGGATACAAATGTAACAAATAAATAAATAAATACATGGTCAGTGCGCGTTAAAAATGCTAACACATCTTAGTAAACAGGGCCCTTTGTTATTTGTATGGGTGTAATTGTCTGTTAAAATATTTTCATGCTTAAATGTTTGTCTGTTCCCTGCCCAGAACATGGAAGACGTGGAGGTGTATTTTCAAAGCACTTAGACTTACAGAGTTCCATAGTAACCTATGGAACTTAAGTGCTTTGAAAATGAGCCCCCTGAGTGAGCTAGAAGTGTAATAAATAAGGTGATCACTGCTGCCAGCCATATGCATAAAGATATTACTCAGCTGCTATATGTAGAGCTCTTCAGTTTAATTTAGGTCCTAAATTAAAACACACAGTTGCATGGATAAAAGGTAATTCTGTAAACCAGGTGCCTGTTGCATACATAAATGTAGAGAATACTAGCACATACCTGCAAAAGTGCATGCAGGATATCTTAGCACTCATCTATGGTGCACATTATTGTTGTGACGCATAAATGCAAAGGAGTGTATACATGGCTAGGGCATGGGCAGGGCTTCCAATTACACATGTAACATACAGAGTACTGTTCGTTATATGCATCTGTGCATGTAACAAACCACCAGAGATGTACATACAGCTGGTGTAACTACGAGTGTATAAATGTTAGGTGCTCCAATACCAGGTTGTGGTTGTACTCTGTATTAGAATCTCGGCGACTAGATGACGTTATAAAATAGGCTTTCACTGTGCAACACCAGGGTACCTAAATGGAGGCGCCTGCTTACAGAATTGCCTCCTTAGTATTTGGATATGGCTGTCTATGTGTATAGATGCCCAAAATTATTCCCAGCGTAATACACAACTCGCATATCTTAACTACTTTGCAAAATATATCATTTTGATAATATGGATCTTCCTTGTCATCAACAGCAGATGAATCCATTAACTGATGGGTTGTATCCGCCTACCAGCAGGTGGAGATAGAGAACACTGAAAGCACATGGTGTTCCTGGACGCCCAGCACCCTCTGCCTCCAGTATATCTCTATCTCCCAGCAGGTGTGGACGTCGCTTTCTGAGCTCCTGGATATCTGCCTGGGGTGGCTCCTGTACTTTGCCAGTAGAGCAGGGGGGTGTTGTGGCTGGTGGTGCCCACTTTAAAGGCGTACTTGGTTTTCCCTGTCCCTGCCTTACCCCATTCCCCCTCCTCCCGGAGTTCCTCTGTGGCTGCCTGCCTCTAACTTTCCTCACAGTAAAAAATAAAAAAGAGAGAGGCTTTCTCCATAGCTCCTGGTTCGGTGCAGCTTGACTGAAGCTCGTTTGACTCGGTGTCCTGAGGTGAGAGTGGTGCCCAGCTCCTCCGGGGAGGTTTCCACTGACAGTGCTCTGTGCGGGGTAAGTTTTGGCGCGAAGGTGCCATTTTGTTTTCTGTATTTGATGGCTGCTGAAGGGGTTAAGCGCTGCTCCCACTGTGGGAAATGCAGATCAGCAGCGGGGCTTTGCAGCTCATGCTGCCTAGATGCTAATGCTGGCATGAGCATGGTGGGCGGTGAGTCTTCCCACCCGCTGGAGTTGGCAGTGGGCGCCATCTTGGAGGCGCTGCGTGACTCGACCCTCGTGGTTGTGGAGGGGTCCGAGTGCAGGGGGACGCATCGTTTCGAGGTTTCTAGAGGAGCTATTGCCTCCGCTTCCCCCAGTATGGGGACAGAAGTACAGGGTGAGTTTTTCTCCCCTGAATTTGTGCTGCTGATGCATAAGGCTTTTATGTTTAAAGAGAGCACTACCTGAGGCTCCTCACAATTCTTTTCGGACTGGGTTGCCTCCAGTTCTTGATAGCCCAGCGTCTGCTGAAGACTATATTTCTTCCCCCGAGCTTTTGGCTGACGTTAAGCGTAGACAAGTGAATACCCCGTCTGAGGGGGACTCTTCACCCTGTTCTCCCCTGTGGTCTAGTTTCGGGGAGTCTGAGGGGTCGGACAGGCCATCACAGACTGATGATCCAGACAAGGGTGGCTGCTTGCCACAGGAGTTGGATGACCCTAAAGCGGTTTGGATTTTCCACCGCGACGAGCTGCCAGCTCTCATTTCTGATGCCCTACAGGCCCTTTGAATTGAAGATCCTGATGAGGGCGCTGCCTCTTCTATTAATCCTCGGATGGCTAGTACTAAGAAGCCTTCTCGGGCTTTTCCCGTGCATGCGTCCGGCCAAGTGCTTATTTCAGCTCAATGGTCTGACCCTGATGGTCCCTTGAAGGTGGCCAGGGCTATGTGTCACCTTTACCCTCTGAGTGAAAGTCAGTTGGCCCTCTTTGGGATACCTAAAGTGGATGTGTTAGTCATGGCTGTGAATAAAAAGACTACTCTCTCAGTGGAGGGAGGGGTCGCTTTGAAAGATATGCAGGACCGGCGGCTGGAATCTGCGCTGAAGCGGCCCTTTGAAATCTCGGGCCTTTCCTTACAGGCGGCTATTTGCAGTTCCTATGCAGCCCGGGCCTGCCTTTCCTGGTTGCAGCAGGCGGTTGAGCAGTCCGCCGATGGAGCGGGTTTCCTCGCTGAGGTCGGTCCGCGTATGGAGTCTGCACTGTCTTTTTTGGCTGATGCTTTTTATGACCTGGTCAGAGCTTCGGCTAAGCAGATGTCGGTGGCGGTTGCTGCCCGCCGTCTTCTTTGGCTCCGACATTGGGCGGCTGACATGGCCTCTAAACAAAGGCTGGTGAAGTTACCCTTTCGGGGCCTTCTTTTATTTGGGGAGGATTTGGAGAAGATTGTTAAGGACCTAGGGGACTCTAAGTCCCAACGGTGGCCTGAGGATAGGTCGAGGTCTTCTTCCAAAAGTCTTTCTTTTCCCCCCTCTTCCAGGCCACGTTTTCGCGAAGCTCGCAGGTATCGCCCGGGGCGCTCTGCGGGGTTTGGTCAGCATACCCATTTCCAGCAGAGGAACTCCTTTTGTTCGGACAAACGCGCTGCGGCGTCCGGGCAACACCCAGGAGTTCAGGGGCGTCCTCCACAATGTTGGGACGCCGGTCCACTCGTCGGTTCCCGTAGTAGGGGATCGTCTGTCCCTCTTTCTTGAGGAGTGGACCAAGATTATTTTGGATCGGTGGGTCCTGGACCTGATCAGAGAAGGTTACCGACTAGAATTTGCTGCCCCGGTGGGAGACACGTTTTTGGAGTCCCGATGCGGCACTGCCATCAAGCGGGCGGCGGTAAACGAGACCTTGCAGGTGTTGCTAAACCTCAGAGCGGTGGTTCCTGTTCCTCCCGCAGAACGCGGCTACGGTCGCTACTCCATCTATTTTGTAGTGCCTCGAAAAGGCGGGTCGTTCAGACCTATCCTCAACTTACGCAGAGTCAACGAGGCCTTAGGAGTGCGACACTTTCGCATGGAAACCCTGTGCTCCGTCATTGCGGCGGTACAGCCAGGAGAGTTTCTCACGTCTCTGGACCTCAAGGAAGCGTATTTGCATATTCCCATCTGGCCGCCGCATCAGTGGTTTCTCCGGTTTGCGGTATTGAGCCAACATTTCCAGTTTTGCGCCTTGCCTTTCGGCCTGGCAACTGCCCCTCGGACTTTTTCCAGGGTGATGGTAGTGGTGGCTGCCTTTCTCAGGCGAGAGGGTATCAGAGTTCACCCTTATCTCGACGACTGGCTCAGAGCGGATTTGGCAGACGAAAGCCGACTTGCCACAGCCAAAGTTGTTACAGTTCTTCAGACTCTGGGCTGGGTAGTCAATATGCCCAAAAGTCACCTCTCAGTCTCTCGAGTATTTGGGTGTCCGGTTCGACACGGCTTCGGGGTTGGTTTTTCTTCCCAACAACAGGTGTCAAGCTTCAGAATCAGGTCCATCTGCTCCTGCAGATACCTCGCCCTCGAGCTTGGGACTTAGTTCAGCTCCTGGGATCGATGACAGCCACCATAGAGGTGGTTCCCTGGGCGAGAGCTCACATGAGGCTGCTGCAGCTTGCTCTGCATCAGCATTGGTCTCCGATTTCCCAGGACTACCAACGCAGACTAAGGTGGCTTCCTGCGGCCCAGCGCAGTATGGATTGGTGGCTTTCCAACAGCATGCTGCAGCAGGGGATGCCACTGGCTCTTCCGTTTTGGTGTCTGGTGATAACGGATGCCAGCCTTTTGGACTGGGGAGCTCATTGCCGGGGACGCTATGCTCAAGGTCTGTGGTCCACCGCGGAAGCGGGATGGTCCATCAATTGTTTGGAACTGAGAGTGATATTCCAGGCTCTTCTGGCCTTCCACAGGACGCTGAAGGGTCTTCCTGTCCGAGTTCTGTCTGACAACACGACGGCAGTGGCCTACATCAGTCGTCAGGGCGGCACTCAGTGCAGGGCCCTGGCTGTGGAGGCGTCTCAGATCTGTGACTGGGTGGTTTGTGTGACGGAGGGGGTCAGGTCTTGGATGTATGTATGCTGTTGAGGTATGGACTACTCCAAGTTTCATAGAGGCTTATATCTCACCCATCAAAAAATATCTGAGTGGCTTATATTAAGGGAAACGGGAGAGGATGGAGGGATGTGGAGTTTGGAGGGGAGGGGATGTGTGGGAGGTGGAGTAGGGGGGGGCAGGGGACCTAACTCCTGCAATATGGTTTTCTCAGATTTTGATTTCCATGATGAAGGAGCTGTATAAGCTGGTGTCTTGTAATGTGCGGGGCTTGAATTCACCTTTTAAGAGGAGTGTTTTCTTTCAAGCGCATATTTGCTTTGTGCAAGAAACGCATCTCTTCCCGCTACAGTATTGGGCTTCTACGGAGGGTCATACTAAGAAGGGTGGAGCGGGCTTATTTTTTGCTGGAGTTCAAGATCCGCAGGGTCAATATTTATTATTTGTAGGGCTGGTTAGAGAGATTACTTATATGTGAGTTAATCTCTATGTGCTGAATACCAAATGGGAATTTTTTAAAGACATGCTTGCCTACTGTCTCGCACTTTAAAGAGGGGTATTTAGTCCTGGGGTGTGATTTTAACTTTGCAGTGTTGCCTGGGTTGGATAATACTGGCCAGTGGATCTCCTATAGTAAGGAGGACAGGAAGGATTTTCAATATTTTGTGAACACATTGAATGTGATTGATGTATGGCAGGGATTTTAGCCATTACTCCGGTGTTCATCAGTCATACTTTCAAATTGATTATATTTCTATGGACCGTGATCTGTTGGGGAGGGTATGGGCTGCTGGTATTGAGATGATTTCTTGGTATGACCATGCCCTGGCAGATAATGCCCTGGCAGATAATGGTGGGGAAGCGGGGGGGTTAAATACTGGAGATTAAATTATAGTCTTTTGGATGATCCACAGGTAGTGGGCATGGTGCGACACTTCTTGAAGAACTATTGCATTTTAATATGGGGGGGGGGGGGGGCAAAGCTTTGCCGACAGCAGTATGGGAGGGGCCATCTTATTTCATTGGTGGCAGGTCAGAAGCGACGGTGAAGAGAAGGGGTGACTAGATTGTATGATCGCTTGGCCCATTTAGAGCAGGCACACAAACATCAACCGGCATAGAGAGATCCTTTCTTAGCTAGTTGAGGTCTGTTGGTTGCTCAGTAGTTATGAGGCTGAGGACCTTGCGTTTAATCTGAAATTGCTTAAGCAGAAGTATTTTGAGTTTGCCAATAAGGCGAGTAGGCTGGTGGCTCATAGACTGAATGTATTGAACACCCAAAATAATATTTTCCAGATTAGAAAAACTGGTGGGCAGGTGACGCACAGGGAGAGTGAGATCAGGGAGCATTTTATACTCCAGAGGGGGACCGGAGGATGGAGGAACTTGATTCTTACCTAGATTCTGTGATGCTGGGGTGGGTGTAACATAGGCAGCCGAGACCCCTCTGGCCTAGCATTTACTGTATTTACCACCATAACCCAATAAAGACATCACACTTGGTATTCTGTTGACATGGCACAATTTTGGCCGCAGCTTTTATTTTGTGATACAAAACATCTATACAATCTGGGCATACCCAAGCCGATTCAGCCTCTGGCTCATTTTCCCACGCCGAATCCGCCGCCTTAGCAAGACTGGCCAATCGTGAACCGAGCTCCCCGCCACACAGCAAGGGGGACTTACCGTAAGCGCAGCTACCAGCTGCCTAGCTAATACCATCAGGCTTGGGTACCCCGCCAAAGCTGCGACAATATACACATGTATAAGTTATATTTATACTGGGGGGGGGGGGGGGCTGGGTGCAGTCTGCTTGCCCTGAACGCCGGAAGAGGTCGTCCAGGCTCCTTCCATTGGCTTTTAAACCCCTTTACTTAGCCCCTCCTGTCGCCCAGCGGGGTGCATCCGGAGACAGGGTCCTGTCCTCCGTGCCTCCCTCACTTCTTGCTGTCCTTGGCGCGCATGCCCGTCGGGGCACGGCGCCTTTTTATCTTTGGCTCCGTGCACCCTGCGTGGCACTGCACCTTGCTTTTAGAGGCAGATGCCTCTCGATTGGATAGCCCCTTACAGCTAATGAGCAGTGGGCTGAGAAGAGGATTTCTGAGCTGGTTTGGTTTGTTGGCAGAAGCCGCCAGTGATCTAAAATCTTTTCTGAATCTATAATTCATCTATCTAAACTTACACAAAAAAGAAAAAAAAAACCGCTGTTGTTATACTAGGGTGTGTCCTCGTTAAACCTTTCTGTCTGTTATCCTATTGCCTAAAAACTGCAATTTGTGCTCTATTTTTGCTGGGTACTTTTTTCTTTTTCTCTGAAACTGTGATTCCTGTGTTTGGGGGCTGGACTGGGCTGCCTGGAAGGAGTTCTCTGGGGTTGGGCTTAGTTCCTGAGATGAGTGTGCTGAGTAACCTACCTTACCAGATAGGATTCCAGTAGGGATCTTAGCACCATGTGGGAGGAGGGGCTAATTGTATGCAGTAGGGTAGTTTAAAGACTACATAAAGAGGAGAAAGGGGGAGGACTGCCTGACCTGTGGGCTGAGCAGAGGATTTCTGAGCTAGTTTGGTTTGTTTGTTGGCAGAAGCTGCCGGTGATCTAAAATCTTTTCTGAATCTATAATTCATCTATCTAAACTTACACAAAAAAGAAAAAAAAAAACCCTGCTGTTGTTATACTAGGGTGTGTCCTCGTTAAACCTTTCTGTCTGTTATCCTATTGCCTAAAAACTGCAATTTGTGCTCTTTTTGCTGGCTACTTTTTTCTTTTTCTCTGAAACTGTGATTCCTGTGTTTGGAGGCTGGGCTGAGCTGCCTGGAAAGCGTTCTCTGGGGCTGGGCTTAGTTCCTGAGATGAGTGTGCTGAGTATCCTACCTTAACAGATAGGATTCCAGTAGGGATCTGGTTTATTCTGCCCACCCCCCTCCCTAACACCCGCCCACCCTAGGGCAGCTGTTCATTTATAGTCAGTGTTCTAATTAAGGTAATAAGCAAGTGCTGCTCCCACAAAGTCTCAATACATTCAGTGTATCCTAACAGTAATCACAAAACAACAAAATACATCATATTAAAATCCTAAAAACACTTTGTCTATCCAACATCCTTAATTTTGTAGCTTGTTTTTAATATATTGAAATACTCATATATTAATGAGATGGAGTCAGTAGTCCAGCAGCAAGAGGGGTGCTACCTAGTCTTTTGCACTGAGTGTCACATGTATGGTTATCTCCCAGTTGGTGTGAAGTCATATGTGTGTGTCCGGTACAAAGAACTCCTAGCTCTCAGAGAGTACAAGACTTGGTAGAGATGAGGGAGATAGAACAGTACATAGATGAGACCTCCAGGGATATTGTAGAGAGGTTTCATCTATGTACTGTTCTATCTCCCTCATCTCTACCAAGTCTTGTACTCTCTGAGAGCTAGGAGTTCAACAGTGGCTCTATCTTTTCCCCTGTGGGTTGTAATCAGAGACATATCCTCGGTGTGAGAGGATAATACATCCTCTGGTGGGCAGGTCCTGGGTACAGGAGTACCTCCTACTTCACCAGGGCAATGCTCTCTTTTTAGGAGACCTCTCTCCGAAGTAGCACAGAGGATATGTCTCTGATTACAACCCACAGGGGAACAGATAGAACCACTGTTGTAGTTGGAGACTCAGTCATTAGGCATGTGGATAACTGGGTGGCTGGTGGACGTGAGGATCGACTGGTGACTTGCCTGCCTGGTGCGAACATGGTGGACCTCACGTGGCACCTAGACAAGATTTAGATAGTGCTGGGGAGGAGCCGGCCGTCTTGGTACATGTGGGTACCAACGACGTAGGAAAATGTGGGGGAGAGGTTCTGGAAACCAAAGTTAGGCTTTTAGGAAGGAAGCTCAAATCCAGATCCTCTAGGGTAGCATTTTCTGAAATACTACCTGTTCCATGCGCAGGGCCCAAGCGACAGGTAGAGATCCGGAGTCTCAATGCGTGGATGAGACGCTGGTGCGGGGATGAGGGTTTTGGATTTGTCAGGAACTGGGCAGCATTCTGGGGAAGGGAGAGTCTGTTCTGATCTGATGGGCTTCACCTTAACTAGGATGGGACCAGGCTGCTGGAGTCAAGATTTAAAAAGGAACTAGAACAGCTTTTAAACTAGAAACGGGGGGAAGGCCGACAGTCGGTCAAAAGCGCATGGTTCAGGATAAGGTATCTTTTGAAGATATCATCCAAACAGGGAAGAAAAGGTTCCTTGTAAGTAAGTCAAAGAGACCGTAGTAGATCAGATGGCCTTAAGTAAAATTAATAATGACCAGACAGAAGATAACATATTAATAATGCCATGTATTAAACGTGATATAAAACTGAGCAACTGGCCAGGACGAGCAGACAGATGCAGCAATGTCAAAGGAAATTAGGGACGCAAATAAAATGGGCAATGTAATAACAAATGTTATAAATAAATAAATAATGGGTGATTTCACTTATCCGGCTATAGACTGGGTTAATGTAAGATCGGTACATGCCAGGGAGATAAAATTTCTTGATGAAAGCAAGGACAGCTTCATGGAACAGCTGGTTCAGGAGCAGACAAGAGAAGGGAAAATGCTAGACTTAGACCTTAGTGGAGCTTATGATCTAGTGCGGGGGGTAACGGTGCGAGGGCCACTTTATAACAGTGATCATAATATGAACAGTTTTGATATTGGCATTGAAGGAAGTGAACTTAGGAAATCAAATACACTAGCGTTTAACTTTAGAAAAGGTGATTACGATAAAATGAGAAAAAGGGTGAAAAAAAGACTGAAAGGAGCAGCTCACAGCGGAGATAAGGAGGGCAAAAAAGGACTTTGAAAAAAAGTTAGCGTTAGAAGCGAAAATACATAGTAAAAATGTTTTTAGATACATTAAAAGCAGGAAGCTGGCTAAAGAATCGGTTGAGCCGCTGGATGAAAATGGTGTTAAAAGGGGCGATCAGGGAAGACAAAGCCATAGCGGGGAAATGAATTCTTTGCTTCGGTCTTCACCGAGGAGGATTTGGGAGGGACACTGGTACCAGAAAGGGTATTTGAAGCAGGCGAGTCAGAGAAACTAAATGAATTCTCTGTAAACATGGAGGATGTAATGGGTCAGTTCTGCAAACTGAAGAGTAGTAAATCACCAGAACCAGATGGTATTCATCCCAGAGTATTAATAGAACTGAAAAATGAACTTGTAGAGCTACTGTTAGTAATATGCAATCTATCCCTAAAATCAAAGTGATGCTTGTGGGTAAGAGGAACCCGAATTACAGCTGTGTCATCCAAGGTTCATAAGTACATAAGTAATGCCATACTGGGAAAAGACCAAAGGCCCATCAAGCCCAGCATCCTGTCCACGACAGCGGCCAATCCAGGTCAAGGGCACCTGGCAGCTTCCCAAACGTACAAACATTCTATACATGTTATTCCCAAAATTGTGGATTTTTCCCAAGTCCATTTAGTAGCGATCTATGGACTTGTCCTTTAGGAAACCGTCCAAACCCTTTTTAAACTCTGCCAAGCTAACTGCTTTCACCACGTTCTCCGGCAACGAATTCCAGAGTTTAATTACGCGTTGGGTGAAGAAAAATGTTCTCCAATTTGTTTTAAATGTACTACACTGTAGTTTCATCGCATGCCCCCTAGGCCTACTATTTTTGGAAAGCGTGAACAGACGCTTCACATCCACCTGTTCCACTCCACTCATTATTTTATATACCTCTATCATGTCTCCCCTCAGCCGTCTCTTCTCCAAGCTGAAAAGCCCTAGCCTCCTTAGTCTTTCTTCATAGGGAAGTCGTCCCATCCCCACTATCATGTTCGTCGCCCTTCGATGCACCTTTTCCAATTCCACTATATCTTTCTTGAGATGCGGCGACCAGAATTCGACACAATACTCAAGGTGCGGTCGCACCATGGAACGATACAATGACACTATAACATCCTCACACCTGTTTTCTATACCTTTCCTAATAATACCCAACATTCTATTCGCTTTCCCAGCCGCAGCAGCACACTGAGCTTTCCCTTTCTTGGTCCGTAACTCCTAACGTGGAACCTTGCATGACATAGCTATAATTCGGGTTCTTTTTTTTCCCATATGAATCACCTTACACTTACTCACATTAAACGTCATCTGCCATTTAGCCGCCCAGTCTCCCAGTCTCGTAAAGTCCTTCTGTAATTTTTCACAATCCTCTCGCGAATTAACGACTTTGAATAACTTTGTGTCATCAGCAAATTTAATTACCTTACTAGTTACTCCCATCTCTAAATCATTTATAAATATATTAAAGAGCAGCGGTCCTAGCACTGACCCCTGAGGAACCCCACTAACTACCCTTCTCCATTGTGAATACTGCCCATTTAACCCCACTCTCTGTTTCCTATCCTTCAACCAGTTTTTAATCCACAATAGGACATTACCTCCTATCCCATGGCCCTCCAATTTCCTCTGTAGCCTTTCATGAGGCACCTTGTCAAATGCCTTTTGAAAATCCAGATACACAATATCAACCGGCTCCCCTTTGTCCACATGTTTGTTTACTTCGTGTTAGGAGTCACAGATCTAGAAAGGGATCTGGGAGTCATCATTGATAAGACATTGAAAACTTCTCCTCAGTGTGCTGCAGCGGCTAAGAAAGCGCACAGAATGTTGAGTATTATTAGGAAAGGGATGGAAAACAAACACGAGGATGTTATAATGCCGTTGTATCGCTCCATGGTACGACCACACCTCAAATATTGTGTCCAATTTTGGTCGCCGCATCTCAAAATAGATATAATGGAATTGGAGAAGGTGCAGAGAAGGGTGACGAAAATGATAAAAGGGATGGAACGACTTCCCTATGAGGAAAGGCTAAGAAAGTTAGGGCTCTTCAGCTTGGAGAAAAGGCGGCTGAGGGGTGATATGATAGAAGTCTACAAGATAATGAGCAGAGTAGAGTGGACAGATGTGAAGCGTTTGTTTACACTTTCAAACAATAATAGAACCAGGAGACACATGATGAATCTAGAATATGGTAGATTTAAAACAAATAGGAGAAAGTTTTTCTTTACTCAGCATGTAGTTGGACTCTGGAACTCGTTGCCGGAGAATGTAGTGACAGCAGCTGGCCTTACAGATTTGAAGGGGGGTTTGGACAGATTCCTGAAGGAAAAGTCCATTGAACATTATTAAAAAATTATTATTAGTTTTGCCAGGTTCTTGAAGCCTGGATTGGCCGCTGTCGGAGACAGGATGCTGGGCTTGATGAACCCTTGGTCTTTTCCCAGTATGGCGGTGTTTTTGTGGTTATGTGCTTATGAGCTTCATCAGGCTCTTTGCTCTATTTGCACTGGAAAGTGTCTGGGGATTGATGGGTTACTGTCAAATTTATCGTCAGTTTGAGGACTTGTTAATCTTGCCAGTGTTGGAGCTCTTTAATGCCTTCTTGGCAGGGGATACCTTGCCTTATTATATGCGCTTAGCTGGGGTGACCGTAATCCCAAAGGAGGGCAATGACCTGTTATCATGTGGGTCCTATTTCCTTGTTGAGGGTGGATACTAAGCTTTTTAGTAGGGTGTTGGCGGATCGGATCATGAGCTGGTTGCCCTGGTTGGTACACTCAGATCAGTCTGGGTTTATAGTGGGGTGTCAGTTGGGGGACAGTATAAGACAGGTGCTTAATTTGATGGAGAGAGCTCGGAGGCTGTGTAGGGACTTTGTTCTTTTCTTGGTGGATGCGGAAAAGGCCCCTTTCTGTTCTAGGTCTTGGCGTGTATAGGCTTGGGCCTGCATTTGAGAAGCTGGATTGCAACCCTTTACAACTCTCCCTTAGTGTATATTAAGGTCAATGCCAGCTAGTTGACTACTTTCTCATTGGCTAGAGGGATAAGGCAGGGGTGTCCTTTGTCACCCCTGCTGTTTGTGTTAGTGATCGAGCCATTGGCCCAGCAGGATCGGGACGACATTATAAGCTTAAAGGTGCTGGGAAGATCTTACTGCTGATTTGTTGTTTACCTTGACAAATCCTGGGGTGTCTTTGAGGGGCATAGTGGAGGAACTGGAGGCTTATGGCAGGGTGTTGGTTTTCGGGTAAACATGGCAAAGTCTGAGCTCCTGAATGTCCTCATTCCTCCACTGGTAGTTGAGGAATTGAGAGCTCAGTTCCCCTTTAAGTAAGTTCGATTCTCTGATGTATTTGGGCATCCTTTTGGGAGGTGTGGCGACGACACTTTATGAACTTAAGTATGGGCCAGTCTTACGTTGGGTCTACCAGGATTTAGATTATTGGGAGGGCCTGTGTTTTTTCTGGTTGGGTAGAATAGAGGTTGTCAAAATGATGGTCCTGCCTCAACTTCTTTTTTTGTTTCACATGCTGCCAATTTGGATCGAGGATCATCACAGACTGCTGCGTTGGATCTCTCGTTTCATTTGGGCTGGGAGGCATCTTCACATTGCGGGTGGTGTTATATGTTTGGGAAAACTGGATGTAGTCTGGCGGTCCCTTGTATTAAGAAATATTACCAGGTGGCTTGTTGGAGTGGCAGAAGTGTAAATCCTGGGTTTTTCTAGAGCAGGCAAAGTTGGGGGCTGTTCCGCTGCTGCATTTGCCCTCGCTGCCAGGGTGTGGGGGAGCCTGGGTGGGCTTTTGGGGCAATTACGATGCAGGCCTGGTTGCTTGAAGGACGTAAATACTCGTGGTTTGCCCCGTTGTATTTCGACCTGGAGTTTGATCCAGGGAGTGGTCAGGGTCTTTTACAGTAGTGGGAGGTCAAGGGGTTGGTTTGTGCGTGGTAATGCTGTGATTTGTGGGCTAGGAGTGTGAAAAGTTTTGGGGATTTGCAAAGTGAGTTGCCATTGAGGGATTGTGATGAAACAGTGGGCTCCTAAGCCTGTGAACTGTATTATTTTTATTGATATGTATTTCTCTTAATTGGCCAGCAGATGGTACTTGTTTTGTGTTTTAAAGCTGTTGCAGAAAAAGACTTTCTCTTTTCCAGTTTAAGCATATGGAAAGGCAATTTGCAGTGCCATTGGTCAGATACTTTCAAAGTTGGTGCTCTGGGCTTTGATTGGCCCTGGAGTTCAAATCTAGCCAGGAGGTACTGGATTTTCCCCAGTCTCAGCTATGTTGTGGAGAGAGAAAGATCTTTTTACTGAGGCCCTTTGAGCAGTTATGTTTTATAACCTGTGAGCAGCTATATTTGCTGAACTCCCCAGGTACTACTCAAGTAGTAAACAAATGTTTAGATAGTTTTATAATTGATCCATATTCAGTTACCTGTTATTGTTTGCTGATTTCACCTTTTTCAGTTCACTGTTCAAGTTCTGTGATAATAAACCTGTAGTTTATTAGCTCTGCTGTCCTGCCCTGACCAAGAATCCTGGTGGTTTGTTTTGGGTCTGCGAGTGCTTTCTGGGAACTGTGGGACCCCAGGGAGTGTGACCCCACTGTCCTAGAAATCACTGGGGAATAACCTGTGGGTGGGAGACTCGCCTAGCAAGTAGAACCTAGTGCATGGGGTGGAGGGTTAGCTAGTATAGAGCGTGTGCCCAGGTGCAGGCAGGCCTGAGTAGTGCTGGGGACAGAGACCTTTTATGTGGCCACAGGGTTAACCCCAATTGGGTGCTAGGTATTTTGTGACAGGGATCAATTCCCATATTTGCAGGTTCAGCATTATCTCCATGATTCGGGTTTGTTGGAAGAACTCCTTCAGGAGAAAACTGTCTTTGAATTTTTGTTACGCCCACAGTTGCAGAAGAATGCTACATCCCAAATTTATAAGTGTCTCAATGACCGACGGAAGGTCAAGTGGGGTTATATGAGGGTATGGGAGGTGGAATTGGGGAGGGAGTTGGGAGAGTCTGAGTGGGAGTTGATTTGGGGGATAGTGCGGACTTTGGGTATAGCAACTGTGATTGTGAAAAATGAGTATAATGTGTTGCTTTGTTGGTACCATACTCCGCTTAGCTCAAATGATTGGGCATAGGGATGGATTGTGTTGGCGTGGCTGTATGGAGCAGGGGATTTATCTACATATGTGGTGAGAGTGTGAGAAGCTTTGGGCTTTTTGAGCACAAGTGTTTTCTGTCTCGTCTCAGATTATTGGACAGCATGTGGAGCCCTCCTGGATGTTGCATTATTTAATTTACCTGTGGAGGGGCTGGAACTGGGTGAGGACAAATTATGTCAGCTGGTTCTCACGGCAGCATGCCTGGTTGTTGCCTCTGGTGGCAACTGTCTTGTCCGGCTTGAAGATTTGTGGTGGACAAGATGGACTATTGATATGAGATGTTTCAGCTGACAGCTATCAAGTATCATCGCACCATGTTGTTTGAGAGCAGATGGAGGGAGTTTCAGTGCTGGCGTCTGACCCACCTTTGAATAAACACACGTATAAGGGGTTTTTACTACTACTACTACTTAGCATTTCTATAGCGCTACAAGGGTTACGCAGCACTGTACAAGTTAAAACATGGGGAAGGACAGTCCCTGCTCAAGAGAGCTTACAATCTAAAGGTAACAAGCTATGTAGTCAGTGTAGATATCATGAATGGAGAAGGTGGTTAGGCGCCAAAAGCAAGGGAGAAGAGATGGGCTTTGAGTAAGGACTTGAAGATGGGCAGGGAGGGCGCATGGCGTATGGGCTCGGGGAGTCTGTTCCAGGCATAAGGTGATGCGAGGCAGAAGGGGCAGAGTCTGGAGTTAGCTTTGGTGGAGAAGGGTACAGATAGGAGTGATTTGTCCTGCGAGCGGAGGTTACGGGTGGGGACATAGGGGGAGAGGAGAGAAGAGAGGTAATGGGGGGCTGCAGATTGAGTGCATTTGCAGGTCATTAGGAGAAGCTTGAACTGTATACGGTAGCGGATCGGGAGCCAGTGAAGCGACTTGAGGAGAGGGGTGATATGAGAGTATCGGTTCACGCGGTAGATAAGACGTGCGGCGGAATTTTGGACAGATTGAAGGGGGGGGTAGGTGGCTAAGCGGGAGACCAGCGAGGAGAAGGTTGCAATAGTCAAGACAAGAGGTAACGAGTGAGTGGACGAGGGTTCAGGTGGTCTGTACAGAGAGGAATGGGCGGATTTTGCTAATATTATAGAGGAAGAAGCGACAGGTCTTAGCTGTCTGTTGGATATGGGCAGAGAAGGAGAGGGAGGAGTCGAAAATGACTCCGTGATTGCGAGCTGATGAGACGGGGAGGATGAGGGCGTTGTCAACAGAGATGGAGAGTGGGGGAAGAGGAGAGGAGGGTTTGGGTGGAAAGACAAGGAGCTCAGTCTTTGCCATGTTCAGTTTTAGATGTCGGTTGGACATCCAGGCGGCGATATCTGAGAGGCAGGCTGAAACTTTGGCCTGGGTTTCGACTGTGATGTCGGGAGTGGAGAGGTAGAGCTGGGTGTCATCGGCATAGAGATGGTACTGGAAACCATGTGATGAGATCAGCGAGCCCAGGGAAGAGGTGTATATCGAGAAAAGAAGCGGTCCAAGGACAGATCCTTGAGGAACCCCAACAGAGAGTGGGACGGGGGTGGAAGAAGAGCCATTAGAAAATACTCTGAAGGTGCGTTGGGAAAGATACGAGGAGAACCAGGAGAGGACGGAGCCCTGGAACCCAAATGAGGACAGTGTGTCAAGAAGTAAATTATGATTGACGGTGTCAAAGGCGGCGGATAGGTCGAGGAGGATAAGGATGGAATAGTGACCTTTGGATTTGGCAAGGAACAGGTCTTTGCAGACTTTGGTGAGTGCTGTTTCAGTTGAGTGTAGTGGGTGAAAGCCGGATTGAAGCGGATCGAGGATGGCCTGAGAGGAGAGGAAATCAAGGCAGCGGCTGTGGACAGCGCATTCAAGTAATTTGGAGAGGAAGGGTAGGAGGGAGATGGGGCGGTAATTGGAGGGACAGGTGGGGTCAAGTGATGGTTTTTTGAGAAGTGGTGTGACTACAGCGTGCTTGAAGGTGTCAGGGACAGTAGCAGTGGAGAGAGAGAGGTTGAGGATGTGACAGATTGAGGGGTTAACTGTAGGAGAGGTGTTGGTAAGCAGATTGGTGGGAATGGGATCAGTGGAACAGGTGGTGCACTTAGAGGAAGAAAGAAGGCGAGCCGTTTCCTCTTCGGTGATCTCAGGGAAGGAGGAGAAGGAGGACAGGTTAGGTTGGTTGAGGGAGTGGGTTAAGAAGGAGAAGGAGGACAGGTTAGGTTGGTTGAGGGAGTGTTGTTTGAGAGCAGATGGAGGGAGTTTCAGTGCTGGCGTCTGACCCACCTTTGAATAAACACACGTATAAGGGGTTTTTACTTTCGTTTGTGCTCTGTCTTTGCTACAGATGCAGGTTTGGCTCCTAGGGCTGGGGGAGAGGGGAGTGGGTTGGGGGGAGGGCTGAGCTGTACTGTGGGAGGGTGTCTTTGTGGTGAGCAAGTACATTGAATAATCCACATGTACTTGCATTTCTTTGTGTTGTTATTTGAGTTCTTGGTGTTTGTATGTTTTGCAGTTAATGAAGCTTTCATTTTTTTTAAGATATAGCAGTTACAATTATTTTAAAAAGGATTAAAAATGAACCAAAACAAAATCTGAGGTTTTCTGGTTCCAAAACATTTTGAAAGCGTACTGACACTCAGCACCACATTGTCAGTAGGGGTGTGCAGGTCTAAAATTCTGCTCTTCTGAACTATCTTCATTACACCCTTGACAAAGGTCTTCTTTCACTTGTTGTACCTTTGGACTTATCCGTAGCTTGACTAGACCAATGATTTTCTTCATTTCTTTCTGTGCATTCTTTTGTTGTTGGCATGGTCTTCCTTTCCTCCTCTTCGTACACAACTCACCTGCGTTAGATACTCTCATGCAGTCTTTCAGTATTAAATTTTATATTTATGCTGATGATATTCTACTGGTCTTTCCTGTGTCACCTTTAAACATTGATTTTCAACCTCTGCAGAATTTCCTTTTGGCAATGGCAGATTGATTATTTCATAAGAACTTGAAGCTTAACCCAGAAAAAGCAACATCTTGCTGGATATTGTCCCTATTCTTTTCAATTTGCCAATTACACCTGTCCCTTGGAGTTTGGTTTGACTCTCAACTCTCCTGTACTAAACATATCTCAGAGGTGATTAAGTTAGGTTTTTCTACCCTGCGCTGTTTATGCAATGTTCACGCTATTATTGATTTTTAATCACTTCACACTGCTCTTCATGCTTTACTTGTGTCCTGCTTGGATTATTGCAATGTGATTCATACGGGACTACCACAATATCAATTAAAACAACTTCAAATGCTCCAAAACTGCGTCTCTCACTTCCTTTGCAATACAAACAGATGTGACCGTGCCTTGCCTCTATTATTTTGGCTTTGTTGGCTCCCTATTAAGCTTATCATAGTGGGGTCTCTTTGTATCTTTCAAATCTGGTTACTCCTTTCACTCCCATTCGCCAACTTAGATTCCTGGATTCCAATAGATTGGTTATATCCAACCCCAACATACTATTTATGAAGTCATTCGGCATTCTGCTTTTTCTTTTTTGTCACCCTTGCTCTGGAATAGTCTTCCGGGCCCATTACATTCTGAGCTATCCTTTCAAAGGTTTAAAGCCCTTCTGAAGGCTTATTACTTCCAACAAGCCTTTGGTTGACAGTCTCACCTTCTTTGGTTGACGGCTTGACTCCTGGTTCATAGCTTTCTGGGTTGTTTTACTTGCTTGGTTTCAGCTGTTATGAATGATCATGAATGTGTGCTTATCTTTATGTCCTATCTGAGCATGGCGTTCCTTTCTCATTTTTATTGTATTGATTTTTATTTTTTATTGTAAACTGCTTAGTTCCTCTTTATTGGTATTTGACAGTATAACAAATTTTTAATAAATATAAACATAATTTTTCATGTCATTTGCAGGTTTTTAGTTTTATTCAGGCTTTTTTGTATTCAGGAGTAATGTTGTCAATAAAGTACACCAGTGTTTCCCAAGTCCGGTCCTGGAGTACCCCTTGCCAATCAGGGTTTCAGGATATCCACAATGAATAGGCATGAAAGAGATTTGCATATAATGGAGGCAGTGTATGAAAATCATGCCTATTCATTGTGGAAGTCCTGAGACCCTGATTGCCAAGGGGTACTCCAGGACTGGACTTGGGAAACACTGGGGTACACTATTGATGACTTGGGGGTGGGAGTGGACATAAAACTTCGGCTTTTTGTCCTGTTTCAAACAAAAATGATATGAAATGATACGAGAAATGTCATTTCCAGCACATGCACATCCTTAACTGACAGTGTTCATTGAAATCCTTAAACATATAAGTTTTCATCTGTTGTTGGCTACATGTTATATAGGATACTTGGCCTATTTTGCACTAAGTGACCCTACATTCTCTTAGTGATTCACATTGGAGCACTGATATGAGAGCAGGACTTGAGGAAGTAGCATATTGGCTAGAGCAGTATGCTGCAAAGCAGAAAAGCCAGGGTTCATATTCCACATCTCTCTCTCTGCTGCTCCTTGTGACCTTGTGCAAGTCACCTCACAGTCTATTGGGCCTTATTTGCTGAGTGTTAATGTGTGATAAAGCATGTGAGATAATTTTATAACATGGGGTGCCTATGTCTAAAAATGTCTTATAAAGGCCATATAGGTGGCTATGTTTTATAAAATAGGCACTCAGAACCAGCCCAATAGTGCACAAATTTATACCTCTCCTAAAGAAGACTTAAATGTGTGATTGTCTACCTGCTGTCCATATGTGGGAATGCCTATGCACCATCTTGTCAGCTTGTGTACTAATAAACACATAGGGACCCTTTTACTGAAACGCGTTAAAATCTGAGCTTAACACGATTCAACACAAGTTTCCCGTACACTAAGCCCAGATTTAACACATCAGTATTTATTTGCAGGTCCTGAGCTAGTTTTGCATTAGCATAAGGAACTTCAAAAGAATTAATGCAGGAGCACTTAGGCTCCAATGATGAAAGGAAAATGCGAATGTTAGAGGCCACTAGTGCTGGACTAGCGCCTGTATTTACCTGTGCTCCCATGATCAACGGGCAAGCAATGCCTAAGTAAAGCAATAACGTAGAGCTCATTTAAATTCGATTTAAATGAACTCTGCTTGTATTCCATCCCTATGATCAGAGCACAATGCTCTGATCGTAGGGGCAGAATAGTGCCTTAACCCTATCCAAGCTCTGAGCTGGCATTAGGGTTAAGGCTCTGTTTCTGCCCCCCTCTCATTAGTCAGGCATCCCAGGCTGCTACTATGTCCTGGGGATACATTGGACCCTGAGACCCTCCCCCCCCCCCTAAAAAAAAAACAGTGGCATAGTCCAGGGTGGGCCCAGGCCCACCCACTTTGGGCTCAGGCCCACCCAGTAGCAGCATACCTATGATGTGGCTAGCAGGGATTCCCAAGCCCCACCAGCTGAAAACTCCCAGCAACTGTCTCTCCTGCATACCTTATAAATAGCAGATCTTTGCTTGCAGCAAGCAGCGACTGATACATACTGCTTGCACCAGCCCCACAGCCTTCCCTCTGACATATTCCCACCTATGTGGAAAGAGGAAGTTGCATCAGTGGGAAGGCTTTGGGACCAACATGAGCAGTGCATATTAGTTGCTGCTTGCTGCTATTGAAAATCTGCTATTTAAAAGGTATGCGGGAGAGGGGGGATGTTTGTGAGACCATATGGCATACAGATGAGTGAAGGCGGGACCAAATCACCTGTGGGATGGGGCGAGGTTCTTCTGCCCACCCATCTTGGGCCCAGGCCCACCCAAAATTGGGTGTCTGGCTATGTCCCTGCTCCAAAAGCAAGACCCTGGTAGCTTAGTGCCCCCCTCAAGCTCCCCCCCCCCCCATGATGGCGACAGGGGGGGGGGGGGGGCTGGTGGCCCAAGTGGGCTGCTGACCCTACCCCTCTACCCAGAGGTGTGCTGGTAAATTTTTAACAGGCTCTTTCTCCGGACGTAGCCAGCTCTGCAGTTGGAAGGGCCAGGGGTGGCCGGGGTGGGTGAGGGAGCAACGCTTGCCTCTCTCTCCTCCCTCCCTTCGTGTGGGCACGCTAGGCATACCTTTGCTAGCAGCCAATAAATGGACTGCCACCACTCCCAACGTCTTGCTCTGAGCAGTATGCTGGAACTTCTCTCACATGCTCGAGAAGTCCCAGCCTGCTGCCCGGAGCTGGAAACAAGGAGCGGGGAGCAGCAGTAGTCTATTTACTTGGCTGGCAGGGCTCAGCATCCCCACCAGCAAAGTAAAAGAGAATTCAGCAGGGGGCCCAAGCCCACATTTTGGGAGCCAGTTGTTAAAATAGACATGGAGGGCCCTACTTTAACAAATGGCTCCCAAAATTCTTAAAAACTTAACAACCGGCTCTTGCGAGCCTGTGAGAGCCTGCTCCAGCACACCACTGCCTCTACCCTCCCTGGTGGGGTCTAGTGGCCAGCCTGCCCCCCTCCCCAGTACCTCTGCGTAGGAGGAGGGAGTACTCCCTTCTCTTTCCAGCAATGCCTTCAAAATGGTGGCACCCTGCCCAGTGCATCCATATAAGGGAGTTTCTCAGGCTTCCCAACTATACACTGGGCAGGGCAGAATGCTGCCATTTTGAAGGTGGCACAGGAAAGAGGAGGGAGTGCTACTCCCTCCTCCAATGTGGAGGTACTGGGGGGAGGGGCGGATTGGCCAGTAGACCACCAGGGAAGGTGGGGGGGGGGGGGTTGGGTCAACAGCCCACGTTTGCCACAAGGTATATTTTTTGGGTGTTAAAGGGGCTAGAGATCCACTGGTCCTACAGTCCCCCGTACCCTTGTGTCTTGGGGGGAGTTGGGGAGCTGGAAGTATGCTGGACCTCCTCTCCCAGTGTCGACACATCAGGGGGGAATCTGGGGGGGCACTTAGGGCCTTGCTCTTGGAGGGGGGGTCCGGGGGTGTTTGACAGCTTTGGGCTTTTGACATCCTGCACCTGTCAAACAAGTGCAGGAGGATTGTGCTTGAGCACATGCTCAGGTACAGTCCTCCTGTACTTTCCCAGGATGATGAATGCTAATAACACGCTTAAATTTGCATATTATTTACATTGATCATTGGGAAGTTAATTCTCCGTGCTGTTCCGGCCTATTTTTAGGGTGCTCTGTGGGGAATTGATTATCGGGGCATTAGTGCCTCCAGTTTAGGAGGAAGTAAATGCTCCCATTATCTAGTTAGTACATGCTAATGTGACCACACTAGCTGTATAATGCTTCCATGTTCATTCCCCGACCATGATATGCCCCCTCCCAAAAATATTTTAAAAAATAAAACATGATTAGCATGTGCAAACTGGTAAATTAACACAAACCGCTTTAACGCATTTTGCAGTAAGCCTTTATTCACGCACCGAACACGCATTAGGGCTTAACGCCCTTTAGTAAACATGCCCCTCCTTATTCAGCTACACAGTTTTAGAAGCCATTTTTTGCATGTGGAAAATGCGTTATGAAATGACCCTGTTCATTAATAAAATAGGCCCCACTGAGAATCATGGGGCTTGTGTTAACTTAATGCATGTTAACACACATTCAGAAATGAGGCTTTTAGACTAAGTTCCTGGGAAATGGACCTGCTAATTATACTTATGTTTGTAACTTGTCTTGAGTTCAGATTTGGAAAAATAAGCGATCTTTTACAGTTAGTAGCAGAATGGGAAGAGAATTATAGACAAATGACACCTGGAACACACAGGCAAAATTTTTGCAGATAGAATTTCGTTGTTAAATACTCTTTGTACCTCTACATTTGTGAAACAAAGTACATATCCAGAATTTTACTTTGACCCTTATATGCATTTTTGTCAGTCTGCAGACTATACTACCCACAAACCATAGAATGAGAAACTAATGTCTTTGTTTTTAATGAACTATCATTTGTCCAGGTACTCTTCAGTATATGGCACCTGAGATAATAGACAAGGGACCAAGAGGCTATGGGAAGCCAGCAGACATTTGGTCTTTAGGATGCACCATAATTGAGATGGCTACCGGAAAACCTCCATTTTATGAGCTGGGAGAACCCCAAGCAGCTATGTTTAAAGTCAGTTGTTTTTCTCATACAGTGATTGTTAAATTGACCTTTGTATTTCATTCTGAAGATTATATTGCTGTATATTAATACCATTTGTACTAAATCAAATACTTTTGAAAATCAGATACTGATCAGGCCAGCATAAAGAAAAGTGAATGCTTTCTTTTATCACTGAAATAGAGCCTTTGAGGGTCTTTATGTATTACTTATTCAGATCGCATTGAGCAGTTCCTCATATGTATAGTGAGATAAGAGAAACTTCTTGAGTATCAGTGACTGCCCTTAGGAACATATCAGGAGGTCAGTGAAAGAATGTAGTACTGTTGAGTTGACACATCTTTTAACCAGTGTGGAAAGTAGGAGCTATTAAATAAATGAGACAGCTTTTGTTCTTTATTATTGTATACCAGAATTAAATATTTATATATCTGGTGATCTGTCAGTCAGGGTGAGGGTAGCCCTGGAGACCCTTACATAGTAATAAGTTGCCTGTTTTCCTTTATTGATTCCAATTTCCTTTAATTATTTTGTTGTGTTCTGTTTACTGTTGTATCAGTACTTGTTTCTTGGAAACTAAAAAATGAAGGCAGTTAAACACCATGTGGCCAATCCAGTCTGCCCACCTATGCCATCTACTATCTCTTCTTTTCCACTAGAGATCGTGTGTACTTGTCCCAAGCTTTCTTGAATTCAGATAGTCTTTGTCTCCACCACCTCCACAGGAAGGACATTCCATGAATTCACCACCCTCTTTGTGAAGAAGTATTTCCTTAGGTTATTCCCGAGTCTGTCCCCTTTCACCTTCGTCCTTTGCTTCCTCATTCCAGATCTTCCTTTCAGTTAAAAGAGACTTGTCTCCAGTGTATTTATGCTGCAGAGGTATTTAAATACTTTTCTCCTGTCACGTCTGTGGCCGTGACCACCCTCAGACTTACCTTATTTCTGGGGGTCAGCTTCTAAGCTGGCTTCTGCCTATCCTTTCTGGAGTAGTTTTCCTTCTGTGTGATGGCTGCTTCCAGCATGGCTCTAATTACTCTACTCTACTGCACCTGGGGGTGCTGCCTGAGTTAGCTCTACCTCTGTCTCCAGCCTGGCTCTGTTTGCTCCTCTGTGCTGCACCTAGGTATTCTAAGTCTCTCTGTGTTCTGTGTGCGCTCTGCCTGCTCCTTGGTTTGTGCTCCTCTCACCCACTGGTGGCCAGAGCCAGTGGCTGCCATAGTTTGTCTTGCTGTTCCTACCCGTTCCAGACTTTAGCCCAGTCCGGTCCGGTTCTTCCAGGCTGCCGGACTTGTCTCTCTTGTTTGTGCCTGGACAGCCTCCGTAGTTGCTTACTGATGGCTGCAGCTGCTCTTCAGGTGTTGAAGAGCTTTATTAATCACTTAGAGACTGCAGCCTTGGCCTTTGCATCGTCTAAGGTCCCTGGTAATGTTAGAGTGCTCTGTGCACTGCTACCTTGTCTAGTTCAGTGTGAGTTTCTAGCTTGTAACTAGTAGCTGGGGCATAGCTTTTCTTGTTGGCTTGTGTACAGCTTTACTAGTTCTCCTGTGTGTTGTGTGAGTTCCTAGCGTGTGACTAGTTAGCTTGGGCATAGCTTTGCTTGTTAGCATGTGTACAGCTTTACGAGTTCTCCTGTGTTTTGCTTAGTGTGAGTTTCTAGCTTGTGACTAGTTAGCTTGGGCATAGCTTTCTTGTTAACTTGTGTACAGCTTTACTAGTTTTCTTGTGTTTAGCTTTCTGGTTTTCCCGTGTGTGTTTTCCTTTGCTTCTGGAGCTTCAGCCCTAGTCCTGTCCGCTGCCAGTACTCCTTGCTACTGGAGCTCCAGCCATAATCTTGCTGCCTGATCCGACTACTGCTTGAATCCCGATACTTGCTGCCTGACCCGACTACTGCCTGAACCCGGATATTCTCTGCCTGTGGCCAGACCTGACTATTGCCGGAACCCGGACATTCCCTGCCTGTCTGCCTTGCTTTCGCCTAGGTGCCTGGGGGCACTTCTGTATTCTGATTCCTGTTGTTCCTGCTTGCTAGTTCCAGTTCCGGTTTTCCTGTAAGCCCTGCCGGCTGCCCGAACCTGAGGGCTCAACCCTCGGGGAACGGTGGCTAAGCGTAGGTGAAGCCTAGGTCCAGTGTGTTCCTGTCCAGCGGGTTCCAGTCCAGTGGGTTCCAGTCCAGTGCGCACCCGTCCGGTGCGTTCCAGTCCTGTGTATTCCAGTGCAGAACTCCAGTCCGGGGTTCCAGTCCAGCCTTGCCTCGTCTGTGCTTTGAAGGTGCCTTGCTTGCCACTGCTGCTCCACGGTAGTGGTCCAAGGGCTCATAAACCCAGTGCTTCCAGGGAAGAAGCCTGACATCTCCATTAGATAAGTCCTGGGCACTGCTACCTTAAGTTCAAAGTTCCAGATTCCTTGCTTCCTCCCTTTTGTCAAGATGATAGCTTCAGTTTAAGCCAAGTAGGCCTGTGGTGCACTGCTCTATTAGTGATAATGTTAGCAGCAGTCCAGGACACACTCCAGGCTGTTGCCTTAGCCCAGGGCTCCTTTGGCCTCTCTTTACTTTCTTCCCTGGTCCACTTCAGGGCAGGTTACATTGGAAGACCTCATCAGATGTTATAGCTTCCTCCAGAAGCTACAGGGAAACCACCTTCTGCCTTGGGATTGCCATGGAACCCCCCCCCCCCCCATTACATCACACATTCATAAATACTCTTCTGGAGCAGGGATGCAGAATGTTCCTCATGTTGTTAAATGGAAGACACATTTTGGTGTCCTAACAAATGTATATTCTATTAATTGAGGGCAAAATCTGCTGTTCTTGGTGGATTACATTAAAACATAGAATCATATTTTCATTAAAATACACGATACAAACTTAAATGAAACATACATAAAAATTGACATAACCCCAGCCAAACTTCCTCCCTTCATAGAATATGTCTTCAAATGTCAAGAATCTACTCATCCATAAATTCTTAGGGTCATGTGTTCCATGTAAGTGGACCTGAAACCAAAAATATTCTAGCCCAAGTAATTGCAAGCTTAGCCAGGAAGCATTGTCATTTGATTCCTGAAGAGCACAGTGACAAGACAGGGTTACAAATTGTCTTCAGATGGGCTCTATCATGTATTCTAAACATCAAAATTAAACCTTTCAATTGGCTATAGGCAGGCATTGCAAAGTTTTTAAGTTGAGGGGGACACGTTGATATATCCTGCTATTGAATGTATCTAAATTTTTAATCATCTGTAATACATGAATCAATGATTTGGGAAGACCCAGATAAAAATTATTAGAATAATCCAGTATTAATAAAACTAGCTAACGTTTAGGAAGGAATGTTGTCATGACACAAAAGTACTCTTCTTGGTTAGAGTTGATTTATTTGATACTATGCTACAAGGCAATAGCATTAGAGCCAATTACAATTAGTAAACTTAATTGCCAGCAACATTCATCATACATTATAGAAATAATTAAACTATAATCTAAATCCCTCATCCGACAAGGCACAGCATAAGATTTCAATCTATAATGATGCTGTCTTTATTTCATAACCGACGGTCTCTTGTTACTGCTTTCTCTCTCTCCTGTCTTGGTCCTGTTGCATTCAGTCTGTGCTGTTTTTAAATCTGGAATCTTTGGTCTATTTCCAAACCAGGCTCTACTACCTTGCACTGAAAGTTTCTGCTGAATACACTGAACAAAGAAGTTTTCATTTGATTACAGAAGACTTATTTAGTAAAGCATTTCAGATTAAGAGGGGGTCAGAGAGCAGATGCATGCAAAATGTAGTTGAGAAGCCTGCCAATGATTGATTTAAATTGAAGTACTGTATTTTGAGACAGAGAGGTTACTGATGATTTACTCTTAATCTTATGTGTCTTGCTTATATTAGTAATTTTTTGAAGATTTGATATACCATATACGTAATGCTTCATGGAACCAGTAATTAAAAACGGACCCTGTTTATTTATTTGTATTCTGCATTAACAATATACATACATAATAAAAATAAACAGTAAAACAATGACATAATATATGTAACATCATAAAAAACCTAAAACATGAATTGGGTCACCTTTCAAATACTACTTTTGATTAAGACTGAGTATTATCTGTGGTAACATCTGAAACGGAAAAGTTGATTCAGTTCAAACTAGGGCTGCACTGAATATTCGTATTTGATTCAGCCCCGAAAAGTATACCAAATACATTATTCATAGTCAACCGAATAGTGATTTAAATTTGAATACAAATAATCCAGGGCTGTACTGTGCTAAATCCTACTGAAATAAAACACTTGATTTCGGATTTCACATTGCTTCTTTTGTTATTTATGTTAAAGCTCAGTGCTCATTATTTGTATTCAAATTCAACCAAATAATAGTTTACATTTTTCATATTCAGCCAAATAGTAAAATATACTATTTGGTACAGCTCTAGTTTAAACTGACAAACATCAGTCTATTCCATAATACTAATTAAAAAGAAATGTTTTCAGTTCTCTTTTAAAGTGTACCAAAGTTTGTATTCCCCATATTTCAAAAGGCAGAGCACACTACTACTCCAACACTAGCGATAAGACAAACTAAACTTGAGTCAGAAATAAAGGAGAGATGAAGAGGGAGGCGATGAATAGTATGAGTATCATTCCAAAAACAAAATTGCTAACAAATTATGGAAAATAATAGGGCAGCAAAACTGGGGAAAGGAAAAGAATACATGAATTGGCCCCAAAAAAGGATGAGAAATCTCCTGTATTTATAAAAACAGAAATTAAAAGATCACCTTTGAGAAAAAACAAATCTTCAGATAAACCCTAAATTACGTAACCAAAATTTCCGCATGAAGGTCAATAGGCATTTGATTCCATAGAATAGGGGGCCAGACAGCAGAAAACCATGGAGCAAAAAGAATCAAGATCATGGTGATAGAAGGCACAACAAGTAAATTAGCAGTAGAAGAATATAGAGCAGGTGGCACCAGCGTAGAGAGGAATAGTGGAAGGCCATTGTGAAGAGCTCTGTGAGCCAAAAGAAGAATCTTATATTAATCCTTGCATTGATTGGAAGCCAGTGTTGGGCTGAAAGGTGTAATGTCTGATCTTTTGCCCCATAAATCAGTTTAACTGAAGTATTTTGTAGGAGTTGGAGTCTGTGAATTGAATAAAGTGGGCACCCAGCAAGATGTTAATTACAGAAGTCAAGACAATTAAGTATGGCAGAGTGAATTGAGGTAATATAAGTACATAAGTACATAAGTACATAAGTAGTGCCATACTGGGAAAGACCAAAGGTCCATCTAGCCCAGCATCCTGTCACCGACAGTGGCCAATCCAGGTCAAGGGCACCTGGCACGCTCCCCAAACGTAACAACATTCCAGACAAGTTATACCTAAAAATGCGGAATTTTTCCAAGTCCATTTAATAGCGGTCTATGGACTTGTCCTTTAGGAATCTATCTAACCCCTTTTTAAACTCCGTCAAGCTAACCGCCCGTACCACGTTCTCCGGCAACGAATTCCAGAGTCTAATTACACGTTGGGTGAAGAAAAATTTTCTCCGATTCGTTTTAAATTTACCACACTGTAGCTTCAACTCATGCCCTCTAGTCCTAGTATTTTTGGATAGCGTGAACAGTCGCTTCACATCCACCCGATCCATTCCACTCATTATTTTATACACTTCTATCATATCTCCCCTCAGCCGTCTCTTCTCCAAGCTGAAAAGCCCTAGCCTTCTCAGCCTCTCTTCATAGGAAAGTCGTCCCATCCCCACTATCATTTTCGTCGCCCTTCGCTGCAATCGGTAAACTTTAGCAAGAGAAAAATCTGAACAATTTTAGTAAGTATTTTGTGAGAGGTACTTCCTGAGGCCATAGTAGTATACTAAATCTGCGCTTAACATATTTACAACAATATATTGAGGAAACATTTTAATTTAAATGTAGCAGAAGGAAATATCTTTTTTAGGCGCAGGGGAGAGGGGAGTCCTGAGATTTTGTTTACTTGTTTTATCAGATCAGCATCAGAATGTTTCTGTTTTCAACATTTTTACAGCTTTTTTGTTGCACCACTTAGGATGCAAGAGAGGGTTATATATAAAAGGACTTTTAGCCTTTTGGGGGAGGGGGGTAATACATACTAAACTTTCAGCATGTCCACTGAAATCATTGTACCAGTACTATAGCAGTACCCTTATACTTTAACCTAGTATGAGGAGATGATACGCATGCATTTAAATCAGTATCTTGTGTCTATCTTCTAGGTGGGAATGTTTAAAATACATCCAGAAATACCAGAATCCATGTCAGCAGAAGCCAAGGCCTTCCTCCTGTGTTGTTTTGAGCCAGACCCTTTGAAACGTGCAAGCGCGTTTGAGTTGCTCCTGAATGAGTTTCTGAAAGTGTCAAGTAAGAAAAGAAAGTCTCAGTTAAAGCTTTCAGGTAACAACATTACTTACTCTCTCTTTCTGCATATTTGCATCTTATCATAGAGACTATGTCAGATTCCTGCAGTGTTGTACATGGAAAGGTAGTAGAAACATGGAAAAATAACCTAGTTGAGGGGAGAGAGGGGATTGCAAAATGAACATAAAGGAGGTAATTTTATAAATAATTTTCACATTAAAAAAAAAAAAAACCTTTTACACACACAGAAATGCTTCTGTAATTTTACCTGACACTTAAAGGTATGCACAGTGCTATTAGGGAATGGCTTGTAGAGTAGGCATGTTCAGGGGAAGATTTGTGGCAGACCACAGGCAGAGTTGTGATTTGTGTGTAATGTCTGCAGCTTCAACTTAGCTGCTATTTCAGAAGGATTTTTGTGCTAGTGTTTTATGTTGAAATCATTTTTATTAACAGTAAAATAACAGGTTAAGCAGAAAACATGCAGTACAAAGTTCAATTAACCCACCCAAAACTCCCCTCTCCCCAAACCTTCCCCCCTTCTCTTGCTAGTGTTTTATAAAGACACATAGCCACATACGAGTCCTAATAAAATAGGCTGCCAAATAGTGCTTTTTTTGCTCTTCACACATAGACATCTGTTTGTTAAACTACTCTTAAAGTTTTAACTTTATGAAGATTCTTTTTCCATGTATTTTACACACACAAATGTTGCGTGACCATCTCTCTCTCTCATATATTTACACACACACACACACACACAGTGCAATCCGCTTAAGTGCAAGGGTCTGGGACCAAAGAAATACATGCAGTTAACCGGAGCGTGCACTTAACCGTTGTGACCCAAAGAAGCTTGACATCTGATAAAAGTATGTATAGTACTGTTATACGTACAGTATACAGTCTCTGTTAACTGACGTTATACAGTCTCCGTTAGGCTTGCTTGAAGTAATCAGTCATAGTCCTCTGTACACTCTTGTGTCTGTGAGTTCCATAGACTACGTCTGCCAGACGGTAAAAACTGTCATAGCACTGACATCCAGTGGCCTCCAGATAGGCCCGCACGGTGTTCAGACTCTCCAGCGCTCTTGCAAAAGTGGCAGGAGGTTGTTGAATTTTGTCAGCATGTGCCTCACTGCTCATTTCACCCTCTGTTTCATCATCAGCCGTTGCCTGCATGTAGACACATATCTCGACATCAGTGCTGTCGTCAGCTGTTTGTAGATCATAATCAACAGCTATGTAGTGATGAAACTCCTCTTCAGTAACATCGGTTGGGATGTCAATAGCCTGTTCATCTGACGCGTTTGCAACAGCTGCATCTGTTTCGTCCCTCGCCACATCCCTAACAAAGCTTGCCCGCTTGTAGCAGTTCACAATGGTTGCCTGTGTAACATGATTCCAGGCTTCTTTCTGCATATGTAGGGAATCCAACAGTGATAGATTACGAGCCAGTTCAACCAGCACGTTTATCCTTGCCAGTCTGGTCATCCTTAATGCTCATCAGACGACGTAACACAAGAGCCTGATAATGTTGTTTGAAATTGACTATTATACCCTGATCCATAGGTTGGATCAGAGAGGTAGTGTTTGGTGGGAGGAAGACCACCTTGACGTTAGACAGCCTGACATCATCACTGTGTACAGCACAATTATCACAAAGCAACAAAATCTGACGCTTTTGTGCCCACATTCTAGTTAACTTCTTTAGCCACTGCTTCCAAATTTCCCCAGTCATCCATGAATTTCCTCGTATGACACAGGAAGTCGCTTAACATTCTTGAAGCAACGGGGCTGTTTGCTCTTTCCAATGATGAGTGGTTCCAACTTCTCACTCCTATCCATATTGCAGCAAAGGAGGATCGTCAGTCGGTCCTTCGACGTTTTACCTCCAGTAGTTTCGGCTTGTTTGAATGCAAGTGTTCCATCAGGAATCGCTCGCCAGTAGAGACCATTTTCGTCAGCATTGAAAATGTCACGAGGTGCAAACCCGTTCAGGATGGTAGGAAGAACTGAAACAACCCAGTTCTCAGCACCAAAGTCACCAGCGTCTTGTTTTTCACCATGCTGTATCTTGAATTTTATGTTGTTCCTCTCCTTCCATCTTTCCAACCATCCAACAGTGGCTTTGAATTCAGTTAGTCCAAGACTTTCAGCTAGCTGATTAGCTTTCTCCATAAGCAGTGGACCACTGACAGGAAACTGTCTGCTCCTGACTTGAGAAAACCACCGAAGAAGAGCATCTTCTACCTCCTCAGCTTTTCCCGCCCGTTTTCGTTTCCGGTGTGGATTTGTATTTTGTCAGTCTTCCAGAAGCAGGTCTTTCTGCTTCAAGATACATGAAATTTGACTGGGATTGACACCATATTCTTTAGCAATAGATGCTTGACTTTGTTTTCTAATTTTTTAAGAACTTCTATTCATTCAACCAGTGTTAGTCTTACAGTTGCGCGACGACGATGACTCCAGTGTACACTCTAACAACATTCTTTTGCTTATTCTGCCTGTGGCAGTTAAAGGGGCTGTGAATTTGAAATCTTGTTGGTTGTCATGCGCCAATCGGATTCCATATTCCGTGCACGAGCTTATGCGGAGTCTCTCCTGCAGAGGAGCGGTCTTAAACCATGCATATAAGTGAATCTTGCACTTATCAGTAGTGCGCTAAACTGAAGTTTGTCCCCATAGAAATTGATGGTGCCAAAATCGGGACCGAAGTACGGCATGCAGTTAAACAGAGCATGCTCTTATCTGACACGCACTTAAATGGAGTGCACTGTGTATATATGCATATATATATATATATATGTGTGTGTGTGTGTGTGTGTAAGTACATGCACAGAAAGCATATGCCTATTTTTGTATATGTGGAAGCTTTCAAGGGGGAAGTAGAGATTGATTTGCAATATATACACACATTTATAAAATACAGATGTACACGTGAAAGTCATGTTCAAATTTACATTTTTCAGACCAGGTAGTTCAAATGTACATTTTTCAGACCAGGTATAAATTTGTGCATCAGCATTTGTACACTGTTTGGGGCTGGTTCTGGGAGCATATTTTGTAAAGGCATATAGGTGACATTCTTTTTGGGCTTTTCTTATACCTATCTAATCATAGAGACTATGTCAGATTCCTGCAGTGTTGTACATGGAAAGGTAGTAGAAACATGGAAAAATAACCTAGTTGAGGGGAGAGAGGGGATTGCAAAATGAACATAAAGGAGGTAATTTTATAAATAATTTTCACATTAAAAAAAAAACCTTTTACACACACAGAAATGCTTCTGTAATATTACCTGACACTTAAAGATACACACAGTGCTATTAGGAATGGCTTGTAGAGTAGGCATGTTCAGTAGGCATGTTTGGGGGAAGATTTGTGGCAGAGCACAGGCAGAGTTGTGATTTGTGTGTAATGTCTGCAGCTTCAACTTAGCTGCTATTTCAGAAGGACTTTTGTGCTACTGTTAAGAACTCGGGACCAAAAGTTCAAAATTGTGTTGTAATAATTAGCTGACATTATTCTTGATTGAAAAAATATTTTAGTTTGAAATTACTTAAAACATAGTATCCTAGAGTAGTGTTTCACAAGCCAGTCTTGGCATGCACCATAGCTAGTTGGCTTTATAGGAAATTTATAATAAATTATATGAGAGATTTGCATGCAATGGAAGTATTGTATTCAGATATCTGATATGCATATGCATAATCATTGTGGATATCCTGAGAAGCAACCTAGTTAGGGGTAAATTTAGAAAAACATGTGAAAGCATAAAACCACAAAAAACATACAATATTAAATCAAACATAGAATATAAAAAAAAATAAAGATTCATAAACACATTTTAATCAAAACTTTGAACAATAATGATAAAAATAAAACATTCATAAAACATTGCCGTGTTTTGACTTTTTTCCACCATCAGAGGGTAAATATACTAAATCATGCTGACTCATCAGATTGTCACTTCTGTCGGATATGTTTTTACTAGTGATAAAAATGCTGCATTCACCTTAGCAGCTCATTACCACGGTTAACTATTCTTATGCTGACTAGTAATATACTACATTCACAGTGGTCTGACATCCTGTTGTCTGCATTCAAATGTGAATAGAGAAGAACTTTTGTAGACCTGATCCTTTCATAGTTTTACTTTCACCTTATGTTTCTCCTTTGTGAAACCTTGTTTCTTTGTTCTTCCCTGTGATTACTTCAGGAATGACTTGAGAAACACCGTTTAGGAGGCCATGGGTGATAGGTTGACTAGATAGATAGTGTCTTTAGTTAAGTTTCAGCATAGTTCATTCTGTTATACAGGACTTAAACCCCAAAACACAGTAGTCATTTATTTTCAGTTAAGAGAGAACGTTGGTAGCACATGGTGGTTTCTAGTTTATCTAGTTCTGTAGAACTGAGAGTGGTCCCAGAGGACTGGAGAAGGGCAGGTGTGGTCCTTCTCCACAAAAGTGGAAGGAAGAGGTTGGGAACTACAGGCCAATAATTCTGACTTCTGTAGTAAGTAAATTAATGGAAACACTTTTAAAACAGAGAATAGTGATGTTTCTGGAATGCAATGGATTGCAGGACCCCCAAGGAGTATGGTTGCACTAAAGGCAAATCTGATTAATTTCTTTGATTGGGTGACCAGAGAGTTGGATCGAGGGGGTGCACTAGATGTGGTGTATTTAGATTTTAGCAAAGTCATTGACTCAGTTCTGCATAGATGACTAATAAGGTGAGTGCCCTTGGTATGGACCCGAACGTGACTGACTAGGAACTAGTTGAGTGGTAGGTAACAAAGGGTTGTAGTAAATAGAGTCCACTGTGAGGAAGGGGATGTTACCATTGGTGTGCCATGACTGTTTTTTGTTTTTTAAACATTTTTTTAAGTGATATTGCTGAAGGGTAGTCTGGTAAGGTTTGCCTCTTTGCGGATGATACCAAAATCTGCAATAGGGTAGACACCTCGATGGTATGGATGGCATGAGGAAGGACCCAGCGAAGCTTGAAGAATAGTCCAGAATTTGACAGCTAAGATTTAATGATAAAAAATGCAGGGTCATGCATTTGGGCTACAAAAACCTGAGGGAATGAAACAGTTTAGGGGGTAAATAACTTTGTGCACAAAAGAGGAGTGGGACTTGGGTGTAACCATATGTAATGATCTTAAAGTGGCCAAACAGGTAGAAAAGGCAATGGCAAAATCTAGAAGGATGTTTGTATGCATAGAGAGAGAAATAGGAAATAGGAAAAAGGAGACAATGATGCCGGTGTGTAAGAAAGACTCTGGTGAGACCTCATTTAGAATATTGTGTAGAATTCTGGACTGCACCTGCAAAAAGATATAAACAGGATGGAATCAGTCCAGAAGGTGGCTACTGAAATGATCAGTGGTCTTTGTCAAAAAAGTGTATGGGGACAGACTTAAGATTTCATTATGTGTACTTTGGAAGAAGGGCAGGAGAGGGGAGATACAATAGAGATGTTTAAATATCTCCATGGCATAAATACACAGGAGGCGAATTTCTTGAAGGAAGCTGTAAAATGAGAAGACATAGGATGAAGGTGAAAGGTGACAGGCTCGGAAGTAACCTGAGAAAATACTTCTTCACGGCCAACCAGTGGAGGTGGTAGAGACGAAAACTGTATCTGAATTCAAGAAAGCTTTGAACAAATACATAGGGGGTCTCTAAGGGAGAGGAAGGGGTAGTAGATGGCATGGATGGGCAAACTGGATAGGCCATATGGTCTTTATCTTCCTTCGGTTTTCTATGTTTCTAGTTGAAAGGCACCCATATCATTAAAAATTATTTTAGTTGGTTTTCTTTGCTATCCTTCTGACGTCTCAACAGAGAGATGAAAGATGGGGGGAGGGAGGCTCCTTTGTATGCATATCCTTTGAGTTCTCTTGTGGGAAAGACTCCCAAAATGCTGAGGAGACCAGAGAACTATGATACTGTTGGCTTCTCATTGGCTGAAACAAATCTGTTCCCATTTTTGTGGGAGCTATCCATCAGGGAACCTATCTGGTTAGTTTTATACCCAACCTTAATCATGCAGAATCGGGGAACTCATTTAAATATATCAGCAGTAGATCTTTGGTTCTCACAACCTGAATGTTGAGTGGGTAACATTGAGTTCACTGAAAAAACAAAACAGGAAGTCCAGACGCCACAAGACAATCCAGGAAAACCACACAGTGGAGAAAAAGCACACAAACTGTAGAGTGTGCTTCAAAGATTAAAGAGTTTAATAAAGAGCTCTTTAATCTTTGAATCATGCAACACTGTTTGTTTGGGGGGGGGGGGGGGGGTTCTCCACTGTGGTGTTTTCCAAGTTCGCTGAATCTACCTGATAACATCTCTCAGATCTTTCTGGCTTCTAAAAGAGACTCGACTAAAAGGTTTGCTCTCTGGTTTGACGGAAAAATCCATTTTCCTATCACTCACAAAATCTGTTTGAACACCTTCTACATCTTTGAATAAGGTTTCAAACCCAGCTTGGGGTTATCTATGTATAATTGGCATACTTTGCCACTCTATTGAAAGTAAATTCATTTCTGTATAGCTTCCAGTTGACTTTATTTGAGCAGAGTTTTTATTGAAGCCTCCAATCAAGTCTTTCACAGGTGTCTTGGGACCTCAGCTGACGAAAGTTCATTTTGTTTATTTCAACAATTTATATCCTGATATATCTTCAAATCTATGTGGATTCCAAAATATCATACATTATCATGTATTATCATTTTGTTTTATCAATTTTAAGTCTTTAAATTAAAATAATTTTGACAAAGCAAAATCAGTGTTAGATTTCATATATACTGAAATACCTGACTTGGACGGTCTTATTATTTGTGGTTTGCTCTTTAACATACAGTGACTGTTCCACCATCTACAAGATTTTATGACAACTGAGTAATTCTGCCCCACATCCCAAGTTCCTGTCTAACATGGTATTGTGCTTCCCACAATTTTCCCCCATTCACACGTGCACAAAGGTGAATGTGCCTTTCAAGTTTGGATAGCACAAGAGCCATAGCTTTTTGTGGTACAGATAGTCTCTTGAAGTCCAGCCAGCCAGCCATTTATTTCTTTTGATCCCAATAAACCTGGAATTGCCATAGCAGTATATACACTTTCTAACTAGATCACACATTTTATAGCTTTCACTTATGCTTGGAGAGGGATGACTCTGAAAGAAATAGATATAAATTTAACTCTGAAATGTGCTTCACTAAAGAGGGAATAAAGATTTTGTTTTGAAGGCAATCCTAGGCTCCTGGTCCCTAAACCAATGGAATTTTTGAGAATGTCAACCAAGTTATGGTCCAGTAAATATTCAGTGTTATATTTCATAACTGCTAAGTCTCCTTGATAAAAGGTAGATTTGGGAGGAAGAAACATTGGTGTTTGGCTTACTGTGATTGTGGTTCATTATAATATAGCTGGAATTATGTCATGATTAATTGAGCAAATAAGACAGATCTTACAATGAAACACTTGTGGCTTTTGTTCACCAAAGTATTACATTGTTACTTTCAATGTCTAACCTGTAGCTTCACACAATTTTAAAAGCATTTTTTTAGGAGGGTGGAAGGCAAAGAAAACCCTTTGAAACCTGCCATTTTACAAATTATTATTTTTATTAGCATTTGTATAGTGCTACCAGACGCACGCAGCGCTGAACACCTGACACAGAGAGACAGTCCCTGCTCAATAGAGCTTACAAATAATCAAGCAGAGAAACTTGAGGTAGATGCTGAAGTTTAGGATTAAACTGTAATCTTATGTTCCTCATTGTGGAATTCTCTTTACAAGGACCATTATAAACAATTTATTATTTGCTACTTGTATCTTATTTGTATTGTTTCCATTATTCATTGAATATGCCTTTGCTTTTTCCCCTTACAGCTCTTTCAACTGGTTCAAATGGTAAGTTGTAAAAATCCATTTTATATAGCATTACGTTTTATGTTATTGCTAATATTCTTACTATTTGCAAACATGTATTGCATTACATAAAATTAACAAAACATTTGGGCTTAATTCTCTCAAATTCAGGATTCAGAAAAATTTCCAAGAAATATAAAACAATTTTCATGGGTCAGCAACTAATCAGCAATATCAAGAAATAGAAAACAATTCTCTTGGGTCAGAGTACAGAGCTGCATGGGAATAGGGATCACAGGAATCCCAAAGGTCTGATTCGGTGTTTGAAGGTTTCCTGTGGAGCTAGAAGTTGCTACAGGTATTCTCTAGTGATGCCAGAGTGAGGCTTGGAATGCACTGAGGGAGGCTATCGCAGAGCCAGAATGAGACTTGGAATGCTTAGAGTGGCAACCAGAATGCTCATTGGTTGAATAGTGAATACCACCAAAAACACCACAGAAGTCATTTCCAGGAAGGAGGTCAGAGCTTGTTGGGGTTGGGAGGAAAATGGGTAGAGGAAAGTTTGGATAGGGTATTGAGAGAAGTACCTGCAGGTATGGGTGGGGATGAAGGAGATTATTTGCAGGGATGTATGGGAATGGAATGGATATTAGTGGGCATGAGTTAGATTCCAGTGGGGACGGGTGGGATGGGTGAAATCTCTGTCCTCGTGTGATTCTGTAGGTCAGAGGCAGCCTCATTGACAGACTTGGATAACATAGTGGTTGAGAAGAGGGATGAAACACTGGTGGAGAAGGTGCAAGGGTCAGCAATCTGAAGATTTTTAAATGTATTGGTGGAGATTGGACGGGACTAGGGGGGGAGGTGATTAAGTATGAAAGTAATCAGATAATGGTCAGAGAGGGGAGAACTGAGGCGCAAAAACTGGAGAATAAGCAGTTGGAGAAGAAGACAAGATCAAGATAATCGCCATTCAGGTGAGTAGGGGTAGTGGAGCACAAGATTGAAAGAGAATGTTAAAGTGAGAAACATAGGCATACGAGTCAGAGGCATCATTACCATGAATATTAAAATACCAAAGAATGAGGGAAGGAGATGAAGGTAAGAGAGAGAAGGAAAGCCAGAAGTCAGTAAGAAAGGATTTATCAGTAGATCTATAAATGACTGCTACTTGGAGAGGTAGAAAAGTGAATAGACAGATGGTGTGGACTTCAAAGGAAGAAAAGCAGTTGAGGTGGAAGAAGAGTTTGGAATCTACAAGAGGGTGAGAGTCGCAGGCCAACCGGACGAGATATATGGGAGAAAAGGTAACCTTCATGACAAAGGGCAGCATTTGAAGCAGAATCTCCATGGCAAAGCCAAATTTCCGTTAGTGCAAACAGATGGAAAGTACGAGAGATAAGGAGATCATGGATATAGGCAAGCTTGATGGAGACAGAGCGGGCATTCCACAGGGCACACAAAAAAGGCAGAGAAGAAAGGGAAAGGATAGAAACAGAAATAAGATTAGCAACATTGTGGTGTGAATTGCATGAGTAAGTTGAGAACTGATGTGAAGGACCAGGATTGAGATTGATATCCTCCCAGCAGAGAGCAAGAGAGTACAGAGAAGAGTAGAAGAGGCATGACAACAGCGATGAGATGCACTCAGACCGAATGGAGATGGTTGAATGAAAGGAAGAAAATGTTGCAGCTTGAGAGCTGAGAAGAAGGGAAAAGACAAAAGAGATGGTGAGGTGTAGGCAATGTGGTCCTGAGGTATGCAGTGGTTTCAGATGCAGAAAGAGATTGGGAAAAGTCAGTATTCAAGAAAAGAAATTGTACTGTAGACATTGGAAATAAATAAAAACCTTTGCGCGCCTAATGGTGCAGGGCATCTAAAGCAGAAGCCCCAAGTGTATTGGGTGGATTGAGGTGGAGCTTGGAGTCACCTCGGAGAATACTGGGAGGAATGTACTGATGAGCTGTAAGACTCTCACAGCACCTGTTAGGTGGCCGGTGGGAGCGCTGGGCACCTGGAGAGGAGGTCCTGAATAGATCGGGTGGACCTGAGAGTCACCCCAGAGAATTCTGGGAGGAGCATGCAGATGGACTGCAAGACCTCTACAGCACCTGGTAAGAGGCCGGCGGGAGCGCTGGCACCTGGAGTTATGGGTCAGGCTGGACCTGGGAGTCACCCCGGAGAATGCTGGAGGGAATATACAGATGGGCTATAAGACCTCCACAGTACCTGGTTGGTGACCAGTGAGAGCACTGGAAACCTGAAGCAGAGGCCCTATATGGCTAAGGGTGGACCTGGGAGTCACCCCGGAGAATGCTGGAAGGAATATACAGATGGGCTGCAAGACCTCCACAGCACCTAATCTTTACTGCCTCATTTAAAACGTATCTCTGCCCCAGAAGCTTGCTTGAATATTATTTCTGAGCTAACAGGTTTCACAATCATGTAATTTTACTGTAAAAGTTCCACCTTTGCTGTGCACCAACAGTTTGTTGCTATTGTAGTATTCATATTACACTGAAACCAGGAACAATTCTTCATTTACAGGAAGGACAGGTATTTATGGGATTTCCTTTTAACAAACAGGTTAAACAAGCTCTGCCAAAAACCTCAAACTCTGTCCAGGTATTTGTCTCTTACTCTCTAGGACATACTTCCCTCTTGAAATATGCAAAGTTTAAAGCTTCTTCCTTCTCTTATGGGTAGGAGCTCTCTTCCAATTTATTATTGCTTGCCTGGATGAATTGGCGCCCAGGCCCACCCTCTTAACAGGACTTCAACTTCCACAGCCCTTTGTTTTTTGTTTTGTTTTCCAGTGGCCTACTTACTAAATAATTTCTCTCATTGTGTGTGGAATGACACATAGTACACAGCGTGAAGGAAAAAGAGTTGACACAAAATGTATACAAACAAGTATGTAGATGATGGCCCTGAATCTCGAGGATAAACACACCTAATCGCAGGTCCCAAGACTCAACCCCAGTATATAAAATGGAATGATTTATTTAGCAGAACAATGCAGATAAATAGCTGGGGCCGATTCTGTTTAATATGTTTGTGAGTGACATTGCCGAAGGGTTAGAAGGTAAAGTTTGCCTTTTTGCGGACAATACTAAGATTTGCAACAGAGTGGACACCGGGGAGGGAGTGGAAAACATGAAAAAGGATCTGCAGAAGCTAAAAGAATGGTCTAAGGTTTGGCAATTATAATTCAATGTGAAGAAATGCAAAGTGATGCACTTAGGTAGTAGAAATCCACAGGGAGACATATGTGTTAGGCGGGGAGAGTCTGATAGGTACGGACGGGGAGAGGGATCTTGGTGTGATAGTATCTGAGTATCTGAAGGCGACGAAACAGTGTGACAGAAGGTTGTTATGCTGTATAGAGAGAGGTGTGACCAGCAGAAGAAAAGAGGTTTTAATGCCCCTGTATAAGTCGTTGGTGAGGCCCCACCTGGAGTATTGTGTTCAGTTTTGGAGGCCATACCTTGCTAAGGATGTAAAAAGAATTGAAGCAGTGCAAAGAAAAGCTACGAGAATGGTATGGGATTTGCGTTACAAGACGTATGAGGAGAGACTTGCTGACCTGAACATGTGTACCCTGGAGGAAAGGAGAAACAGGAGTGATATGATACAGATGTTCAAATATTTGAAAGGTATTAATCCGCAAACGAACCTTTTCCGTAGATGGGAAGGCAGACTCAAGAAAAATGTCAGGAAGTATTTTTTCACGGAGAGAGTGGTAGATACTTGGAATGCCCTCCCGCGGGAGGTGATGGAGATGAAAACGGTAGCGGAATTCAAGTATGCATGGGATAAACATAAAAGAATCCTGTTCAGAAGGAATGGATCCTCAGAAGCTTAGCGGAGATTGGGAGGCGGGGCTGGTGTTTGGGAGGTGGGGCTAGTGCTGGGCAAGACTTCTACAGTCTGTGCCCTGAAAATGGCAGATACAAATCAAGGTAAGGTATACACAAGAAGTAGCACATATGAGTTTATCTTGTTGGGCAGACTAGATGGACCATGCAAGTCTTTTTCTGCCATCATCTACTATGTTACTATGTGAAAAATAGCGTAAAACACACCTGCAAACATGTAAAAGTCCCAAAGTTCATGAGTCTTGTGCTATTTTTTTTACAACGTCACTTCACACTTCATGGTAGTAAACTCTTGCAAAGTCCACTGTGCGTGAAAGTGTATGCAAATATGTTTTAACAAGCTGCTGCAGCAGCAAAAATATATTGCAGAGTAGCTCATTAATGCATACAAATACAAAAAAGTGCACAAAAGGCTTCATGGGACCATTTTTGCTGAAAAAAGTAACTGCAAGGGCTACTATAGACAGTAATTTTTTTTATAATTAATGCCATCTGGGTTGCACACTTGATTATCTAATATAATAATTTGCTTCTGCAATGTTCCAGTGTCTCTCACTGCATTTGTAACCATCTCCTGACGTCATTCTCCTGCAGTAGAAGCCTGCTTGCCTGACGTCTACCCCCCACCACTGCCTTTGTTTGCCTGTGCCGCCCAGCGATTCTCCTCTCTTCACTGCTCCCTCTCAAACCACCCAGCGATTCTCCTCTCTCCCCTGCCCCCCCTCCAGCCACCCAGCGATTCTCCTCTCTCCCCTGATTACCTCCATCGAAGCGGCTGCGTTATTGAAAGCCCAGCCCGTCTCTAGCCTTCCCTTCAAGTTTGTTCCCTCAGAGTCCTGCTTTCTGACGTCATTACCTCTTTCCCCGAGGAGGCATGAGGATTCCACGTCCTCCTCATCTGTACCGAGGAGTCTCGATGACTGGCGTCGAGCGAAAGCAAAGAAGCACCATCATTGTTCTCCTTCGACACATGGTGCCAGGAGTTCCGGGGCATCGAGGGAATCGGCACCCGAGAAGTGTCGGAGCCGAGAGGATCGCTCCCCCTCTATTCAGGAGGTGCCGATGCATCGATCTTCTGGCAGCCCGGTACCTGCTCCCGAGCCTCGACAGATTCTGCCACCGGCTCCTTTACCGACCCTGCAGCCTTGTCCAATGGTGGCTCTCGACAAACGCATCAGGGCCCTGCTTCCAGAGTTTCTGGAAGGAATGCTGCGCCAGTCTGCTTCAGTGTTGGGGGTGCTTGCGCCTTCCGTACCATCTGCTGCAGCGGCATCTGGCCCTTCGCCTGTGGTGAGGCCCCCGACCTCAATGCCGCCTGCGGCATTGGTGTCGGCTACCACCCAGGTCGACTCCCCTTCAACGTCGGTGGAGGAAGCTTCGCTGGAATCCAGAACGGGCGTTGACTTCTCGGCACTGCCATCGAGGATGTTGCTGCTCGGCGTTGAGGCAGGCTCAGTTTCGGACTGCTCTGAGGGATGTCTTGTCCGATACTGAAGATGAGAGTTCGTGGGAGGAAGAGGAAGATCCCAGGTACTTTTCTTCTGACGAGTCCTATGAGATTCCCTCTGAACCTTCCCCTCCACTAGAAAGGAGACTTTCTCCACTGGAGAGTTTATCCTTTACCTCCTTTGTCCAGGAAATGGCTGCGGCTATTCCCTTCCCTATGGAGGTTGAGGATGAACCCAGGGCTGAGATGCTTGAGGTCCTGGATTATCCTTCTCCGCCTAGAGAGGCTGCAATGGCTCCTTTGCATAATGTACTGAAGGAAGTCCTTATGCGAAACTGGTCGTTCCCTCTGTCTAATCCCGTGATCCCGAAAAACACTGAATCCCAATATTGGATCCACGGGGAACCTGGATTGATGAGGTCTCAGCTACCTCACAATTCCATGGTGGTGGACTCCGCTCTCAAAAGAGCCAAGAGCACTAGGGACTATGCCTCGGCGTCACCAGGCAGAGAATCTAGAACCTTAGACTCTTTTGGAAGGAAGGCATATCAGGCCTCTATGCTCGCTGCCAAAACCCAGACATACCAGCTCTTCACGAGCATCCACTTGCGGAACTTGGTGAGGCAACTGTCTAGCTTGGTTGACGCACTCCCTCCGGAGCAGGCTGAGCCTTTTCTGCAGGTGGTCAGGCAGCAGAAGGCAGGGGCACGTTCAACACTTTTGATGTAGTATCCAGGATCGCTGCCCAAGGTATAGTGATGTGCAGACTCTCATGGCTGTGTGTCTCTGATCTGGATCATTCGGTCCAGCAGCGGATGGCGGATGTTCCTTGCTGAGGAGATAACCTTTTTGGTGAGAAAGTAGAGGATCTAGTTGGCCAGCTCAAAAAGCACAATGATACCATGGATTCTCTCCTGCCAGGCGTCTTCTGCTACTACCTTCTCATCTAGGAGGTTTTTTGGAGGGAAGAGGAGTGCTCCCTATTCCTATGCTAGGTGTAGGTACATTCCTGCTTCTCGGCAGCCTGCCCAGGCTCAGTCCCAGCGCGCTCGTTCTCGTCAACAGCGTGCGCCTAAGGCCACTGCAGCTCCCCAGCAAAAGCAAGGGATGGGCTTTTGACTGGCTCTAGTTCAGCATAGCCTCAGTAAATGTGTCTGTACCGGACGACTTGCTGGTTGGGGGGAGGTTAATATTTTTTCACCAAAGGTGGCCTCTTATAACCTCTGACCGGTGGGTTCTTCAAATAGTCCGGTTAGGATACACCCTCAATCTGGACTCCAAGCCTCCAAATTGCCCACCGGGAGTTCAGTCCTATAGCTCCCAACACAAGCAGGTACTGGCAGAGGAACTCTTCACCCTTCTACGGGCCCAAGTGGTCAATCCCGTTCCACCAGGGGGAGAAGGGCTGGGATTCTATTCCAGGTACTTCCTTTTGCAAAAGAAAACAGGGGGGATGCGTCCCATCCTAGTCCTAAGGGCCCTGAACAAATTTATTGTCCGAGAAAAGTTCAGGATGGTTACCCTAGGCACCCTTCTTCTCATGATTCAGGAAAACGATTGGCTATGTTCTCTGGACTTAAAGGATGCTTACTCACACATCTCGATACTTCCAGCTCACAGGAAATATTTTCAATTTCGGCTGGGAACACAGCACTTTCAGTATCGTGTACTGCCTTTTGGCCTGGCGTCTGCACCCAGAGTGTTTACCAAATGCCTAGCTGTAGTTACAGCATCGCTACGCAGACTGGGAGTGCATGTGTTTCCTTATCTCGACGATTGGCTGGTAAAGAGCACCTCAAAGGAATGTGCTCTGGAATCCATGCGAAAGACTATTCGGGTGCTAGGGCTACTGGGGTTTGTCATAAATTATCCCAAGTCCCATCTCACCCTAGTCCATAAATTGGAATTCATTGGAGCGCTGTTGAACACTCAGACAGCTCGAGCTTATCTTCCCGAGGGAAGGGCGGTCAACCTTATGTCCCTGGTGTCCATGGTTCGAGCATCAAAGCAGGTCACGGCTCGGCAGATGTTGAGACTTCTGGGGCACATGGTCTCCACAGTTCATGTCACGCCCATGGCACGTCTACATATGAGATCAGCTCGATTGACCCTAGCTTCCCAGTGGTTTCAAGCTGCGGGGGATCTACAGGATGTAATCAAACTGTCCACCGGCTTTCGGAATTCTCTTCAGTGGTGGATGATTCGATCCAATTTGACCATAGGACGACCATTCCAAGTTCCTCAGCCACTAAAAGTGCTGACGACGGATGCATCTCTCCTGGGGTGGAATGCTGTAAAAGCCTTATTCGTTATAAATGAAATAAATTTTTGGAAACTTTACTACAGTAAGCCAGTTGTTTTATAAAACAGGAGGAAAAACCTCAAGAAGCACCTTCGTATGTTCTTAATGACCAATAGAAGGGCTAGGGCTTCTTCATCATAGGAAAAAAACCTCCTGGAATTATTTAATTAATTTGATTTCAGAATTTGCATATTCAAAAAATTTTTACAGCATTATTAGTATATAGAACTCATTCCAATGTTATACAAAACAGTACTTAGCTTTTAACTTTTTCCGCCAAACACCTCAATGGCTCCTTCATTCAACTGTTAAGACCGTGATCGACGTGAGCTCTCGTTTCGCCACTGCTGTCTCAAAACCTCCGGTCTAAAAATCTGTCAAAAGACAAAAACTGAATGAGCCACTCAACCTCTAAAACATCGGACAAAACTTTTTTAGTCTGCTTACATTCCGTTCAGACTGCCAACTGACGCATGAAGGGCAAAATTAAAAGCAAGCATGGCGATTTTTAACTTCCATCTGACGTCAGACTCCATCAACTAACCCTCCAATCAGACATATCGAGGGGAGGGGTTACATTGCCTCAGTCAAAAACTTAAGGCAAAAAAATGTTATAAAAAGAAATGAATCCACTCGATCTTGCAGTTCAAGCCATTAGGATGTAAAGAGTTCAACCTAAAAATCCATTGCTGTTCTTTTTTCAACAAAGTGTAGCTCAAAATGTTTGTTTTAGTCCTGGATGGTTTTATTTTGTTCCATTATAGCTTTAAAACGTCTAAACCTTAGGAATGGCCAAGTTCCGCCCTGAACACGCCCCTGGCTGTCCCCCCTGAGATTTGGACACATTTCTGGCGGACTTCTGAGAAAAACATCTAAAAATAGGTTTCAAAAATGCTGATTTGGACATTTTTCTCTTTTGAAAATGAGCCCAATAGTAACCTATGGAACTTTGTAAGTCTAAGTGCTTTGAAAATGAGCCCTTTTGGGCTTCAAACCTCTTCTGTTCAGTTATACTTCAGTGTTTTTTGATTTGTCACATGCTAGTGGATAATATTCCAGCATCACAATCATATACGGTGGCCCATTTCATGAAAGGTCTGTTTCAGTATTTTTGCGAGCGGTATTGTTGAAAGGTTAGAAGTAGGGCTGTATTTTATCACAGTTAACTCTGCGGCGCATCCTTTTGATCCACGGCTTTCTCAGTGATAAATCATCACCCCTCCTCTCTCCCTTTCCCTCCTCAGTTATTTCTCTTTCCCTCTTGTGACCTTGTATACTGTATCTTGTACTGTTGTTTGTTTAATAACTATTGTACGCCACATTGAGCCTGCCCGTGGGCGGGAATATTGTGGGATATAAATGCCATAAATAATAAAATTAATTGCAATTTTAAAAATCACACTGCAGCATCTCCCATCTCCTTCAAACATCTCTCCTACTCTCTTCCACTACCAACCCCTGTTCTCGGCACAGTCCAACATTTTCCCCCTCCCCCAACCTGCATTTCAACATCACCCACTCCTGCGCCAGTCTACCTTAAAGGTGGTCTTCTGTTGATCCATGTCATCAGCAGCGTTGCACACATTCCTGCAGCCTGGTCCAAAGCTTTCCCTCTGACCCTTTCCACCCATACAGAAAAAAGAAGTGATGTCAGAGGAGGTAGGACAGGCCAGAGGGAAAGCTTCAGGGCAGGTCACAGGCAGCATATGTGCAATGCTGCCACTTCTAGAGACCAACAGAAGACCACATTTATAGTAGGCTGGCAGAGGGGATTGAGAAGGTGAGAAGATGTGAACCCTGGGTAAGGGGAGAGGAGTGAGCTGCAGACCTGTGAGCAGAACTGGAAGGGCCACTGATGAAAGTAATGACCAAGGTAGTGAGCTCCAGCAGTTCGTTCTGAGACCCAGACTCAGGATTTAGTATATACATGGAAGAAACTTCTGAATATCTTTGGTTGGGGGAATGTTATCTATGGGCAGTTTTCTCCAGCACATATCTAAAGCATTTTTACATATAGAAAATTGTTATACTAAAGTCATACAGGGTATACATAGAAAAAGTAGAAGCACTGAAAAATAACATTTATATTTACCCAGTCTATTCATAAGCGTTTTAAGGGACATATTTAAGGCAGAGCAGGGGTAGAGGTGATGTTTATGCACATATTTTATAAAGTATCTTTATACATGCACACGTTTACACTGTCTTTTGGCACATGGGTTTATTTATTTATTGCATTTGTATCCCACATTTTCCCACCTTTTTGCGGGTTCAGTGTGGCTTACAATATGAGTTAAATGATGGAAATACAATTTGTTACAGATTGGTTATGGATTACATTGTGCAGAGTTATGCGAGACAATCGAGGTGTCGTTAAGGAATGTAACAATGGAACACAAACATTGAAACGTTGGAAGGAGACAATGGGAGCTTAGAGGGCGATAATAAGGCATGAAGACATATAGTATATATCTTTCTGTGAGTAAAGGTATGAGTGATGTGATATTACGGGAATGAGAGTTCAGAAGTGGATGTATGATGCATTAATGAACAGTATGGACTTTATGTGTTTTGGTTCTTTCCGTAAATTTTTTCAAAAAGATGGGTCTTCAATAATCTGCGGAAGGAAGCTTGCTCGTGGATCATTCTTAAGTTGCGCGGCAGTGTATTCCAAAACTGTGTGCTCATGTGAGAAAAGGTTGACGTGTGTAGAGCTTGTATTTCAAGCCCTTGCAATTGGGGAAGTGGAGGTTAAGGAAGGTTCGGGATGATCTTTTGGCGTTTGTGGGTGGTAAGTCTATTAACTCAGACATGTAGGCTGGGGCTTCGCCTTGAATGATTTTGTGGACTAATGTGCATACTTTAAAAGTGATGCGTTCCTTGAGTGGAAGCCAGTGCAGTTTCTCTCGTAATGGTTTTGCACTTTCATATTTTGGCTTTCCAAAGATGAGTCTGGCTGCCATATTCTGGGCTGTTTGAAGTTTCCTCAGTGTTTGCTCTTTGCAACCTGCGTATAGTGAGTTGCAGTAATCCAGATGGCTGAGTACGAGGGATTGCACTAGGCTGCGAAAGACGGATCTTGGGAAGAATGGTCTTATCCTTTTCAGTTTCTACATGCTGTGAAACATCTTTTTAGTTGTGTTGTTAGCGTGAGTTTCGAGCGTTAGGTGGCGGTCGATAGTGATTCCAAGGATTTTTAGCGTTTCTGAGATTGGAAGGTTTAGGTTTGGTGTGTTTATAGCGGTGAATTCCTTTGTGTTGTATTGGGAGGTGAGTATCAGGCATTGAGTTTTTTCTGCGTTTAATTTCAGACGAAATGCATCTTGTCACACTGTTTTGTCACCTTCAGATCCTCAGATACTATCACCCCAAAATCCCTGACGAAATGCATCTTCTTATAAAGGCATGTAGGTGCCCTCTTGTTTCTTTAGTAACTCTGTTATGAAGTGTTGCTCTTATATGGGTTGTCATTGCATACAGAATTGTTGAAATGAAGGTCAAAGCATATTTTGCAGAATGTCCTAAATGAACAGCCTTGCATATAGTCATGAGACTTCTATGCTTGCCCCTCAGAACTTTATATACGGTAGGCATTTTAAATTGTCGAATGATTTTGTTGTTATTATTTCTTGCATGGCCTCTGGATATTTTCTGTCATTCAGGTCAAAAATGTTTTGTTTACATGTGTGTGTATATATAATTTTCATTCAATTATGAATGGACAGAAAGGCAGGCACACTTTAAAAAAAATTGTAATGAGGCATGAAATATCTATTATTGCTAGGTAAAGATGTGTACAGTGAAGTTAAATTGTTGTTTCTATTATTACTCTTTGTGCAGAATACCTTCGTAGTATATCCTTACCTGTACCAGTTATGGTGGAAGATACCAGCAGCAGCAGTGAATATGGCTCCGTTTCACCTGACACAGACCTGCGAACAGATCCATTTTCTTTCAAAACAAGAGCTAAGTCCTACATAGAAAAAGACGGAAAAGGGCAGAGGGCGCTATTTCTGGGGTAAGGATTAGTGTATTTGTAGTATATAAAGTGTGGTGGTAATTTTGTAAATGCCCACATTGGTGAAAAATACATATGTACTTTTCACTCCAGCAAGCTTTGCAGGAGTTCCAAAGTATACATTCACACTTAATTTTACTTCCAAATGTATTCTAGGAAAAGCAGTCCTGCACACTTGCTGATGTGTGTGGATTCTTTTTTTGAGCAAACATGTGCACATACTTCAGAAAGTTTGAAATATTTATGTAGTTCAGAACTATAACCTCAGGAAGTCTTCCCCTTAAAACAGGTAAGAGTGCATGTGAATTGACAATATTCACATACTTTAACCCATTACCATGGACGAAGCACTTTTACCCACAGAAATTGCCTTGAAAATTGCCCTGTTTATGGTTTGGATTTAGATAAAGGGTTATATTTTTGCTCAGTTTTGATATATTCATTTTCACAGCATCCCTGATGAAAATTTTGAGGATCACAGTGCTCCACCTTCACCTGAGGAGAAGGACTCTGGGTTCTTCATGCTGAAGAAGGACAGTGAACGGAGAGCCACCTTGCACAGAATATTGACAGAGGACCAGGACAAGATAGTGAGAAACTTAATGGAAACCCTTCATCAGGTAAGTTTCTGTATGTAAACCAAAATGAATTAATTAAGAATATCGTTCACTACTTGCATACTTCATCTGCAGGTCTGGCGATCTCCATGGGAAGCATACATTTTCAGATCTGTACCTCAGTTTTGGAGTTTGTGGTAATTTCATTTGATTGTATCACTTTATATACCACTAAATACTAAGGGTCCTGTTTACTAAGGTGTGGTAGCATTTTTAGCGTGCGCTAAACGCAAGAGACACTCATATATTCCTATGGGTGTCTCTAGCATTTAGCGCGCACTAAAAAACGCTAGCACGCATATAGAGCAGCTTAGTGAACAGGACCCTTAGTGTTATAACAGTTTACAATACTATAAACAAGGCATAAACAATATCATTAAACAAAAAGAAAAAAATCAGTTTGGATACATTAACAGAATACGCAATATGTAAAATAAATAGAAATAATCTTGTCATCACAGATCACATCATTAAAGAATCAAATAGAATTTAATAACCAAGTTTTCAACATTTTCTGATAACCTGTAAAACTATTGTGTGCAGTTTACTGGGCAACATGCTCCAGAGGTGAGGTCCAGCATAAGAAAATGCTCTGTTCCTTGTTCCTATCAGCCTCACCATGTCCAGAGATGGCAGTTGAAACAAACCTCTCTGAGATGAATGCAGAATACAAGCTGGCACATATGTACTCAATTTATCGGACAAATATTTCAGCACATTCAAATGAGGCGCTTTATATACCAAGAAGAGAAGTTGGTTTAGCATAATCAAAGTTTCCATATCATCATGTTGATCAATCCATAGACTGGTGGGTTGTGTCCGTCTACCAGCAGGTGGAGATAGAGAGCAATCCTTTTGCCTCCCTATATGTGGTCATGTGCTGCCGGAAACTCCTCAGTATGTTCTCTATCTCAGCAGGTGGTGGTCACACACAGCAGCAGCTCTGGCTAGGTTTCCAAGCCTAATTTTTAGGTTTTGTTGAGTACCTGGGGTTGAGGGCTCTTCTTGAGCAAGTGCAAACCTGGTGGTGCCAGGTCCCTCCTTTTTTCCCCCCTCCCGCTGGCTCCGTTTAAAAAAAAAAAAAAATTGGACATCCTTTAAGGGCGTTTATTTCAACGTTTATATCAGCGTCTATTGCAGCTGCTCACTGGGACACCAGTTCGTTACAGCTCGGAGCGAGAAGCAGGTAATTTTTACCTTTTGTAGCGGGCAGGGGGTTCCCCGATCGGTCTCCACGTGGCCTATGGCGTCGGAGGGTGCGAAGAATCGCTCCCCGGACCGCGTGTGCGCATCTAGCGGGGATGCGGGGGTTTCAAAACCTGAATCGCCTTTTTTGGCCGTCAGTTGGGAGGCCGGTCAGTGTCCCGGTTCTTCCTCCGGTGCAGCGGTTTTTCCCGCCATAAACACCCATCCCCCGCTGCTGGCCCCCCCCCCCCCCCCCCCCACCATCCTCTGCTCGGACGGCTTCTTCTTGGGCCGCCCTCGAGGTGGGAGACGTTAATGCTATGGTCGCCCTTGATTCGGGGGATGGCAAAAAAGCGGCCACAGTTAAGCGCTGTTCTTCCCACGCGGCTCCTTCTCGGAGTTTCGCACTGGACGCCATTTTGGATGCGCAGCATGTTTCTCCCCCGCTCTCGCGAGCGCCATTTGAGGGTGTGTCTAGGGCCGTGGCCCAGGCTGCAGAAGTGCACAGTCTGGGGGTTTCTCCCCTGAGTTCTTTTTGCTGCTGCATCAGGCTTTCCTTATGCAAAACGCTGCCCCTGCTCCCTTGTCCGATAAAGGGATTGAGGCCTCCGGAAGCAAACGCCCTCGGGTGGATTTCCAGGCCCCAGAGGACTCTGTCTCCTCTGATGTAGATGAGGACAGCGTATCTGAGTTCTCCCAACGGTCCTTTGGGGATTCCTTGGAGGAGACGGATTCCCGCTCGGATGGAGCGGATGACCCCTCTGCAGCGTGGATCTTTAGCTCAGAGGATTTGCCCAACCTGTTAGTGCAGGCCATGAGCATTTTGAAGATTTCCTCTCCGGAGGACGTCTCTCCCTCAGCCTCTGTTGGCTCCGCCATTATGCTGGGGACGAAGCACCCGCCTAGAACCTTCCACGTGCATGAGGCCATGCGAACCTTGATTTCGGCTCAATGGGATGTCCCAGAAGCGAGCCTCAAAGTGGCTAGGGCTATGTCCCGCCTCTATCCTCTGCCTGAAGGTGAACGGGAGGCCTTTCTTTGGCCTACCGTGGATTCTTTAATCACTGCGGTGACTAAGAAAACGGCGTTGCTGGTGGAAGGTGGCACAGCCCTAAAGGACGCCCAAGACAGAAGATTGGAGGCGGGCTTAAGGTCGTCCTTCGAGGCGGCTGCTTTAAGTTTGCAGGCCTCAGTTTGCGGCTTCTATGTGGCCAGGGCGTGCCTGACGATTGTGCAGCGGGCTTCCCCCTCGGATCCTTCCTTGAGGACTGATTGGCCGGCCCTGGAATCGGGCTTGGCTTATTTGGCAGACTTGCTGTATGATGTATTGAGAGCCTCGGCTAAAGGTATGGCTCAGACAGTCTCTGCACGGCGTTGGCTTTGGCTGAAGCATTGGTCTGCTGACCACGCCTCTAAGTCTCGCCTGGCAAAGTTGCCTTTTAAAGGCAAGCTGCTCTTTGGGGTCGAGCTGGACAAAATTGTGACCGATCTCGGCACGTCTAAGGGCAAGAGGTTACCAGAGGTCAGGGCTCAGGCCAGTGGTGCTCGCCCCGGTTCCACCAAAGGACGGTTTCAGGAAGCCCATCGGTATTGCCCGGGCAAGTCGGGCTCCTCTGCCCCCTCTTCCTTCAAGAGGAACTTCTCCCCCAAGCAGCATTCCTTTCGCAGAGACCGCCGTCCCGGAGGTGCGTCCTCCGGTCCTCACCCAGGGTCTCGTACCCAATGACGGGGGCCCTGGTCTATGGCCCAGTGCAGATTGGAGGACGCCTGTCCTTGTTTCTGGGTGAGTGGACCAGGGTAACTTCAGACGCTTGGGTGCTGGAAGTCATCAGAGACGGCTACAAGCTAGAGTTCTGCCGACCCTTAAGAGACGGGTTTGTGCACTCTCCCTGCAAGTCTCCGGTCAAAGCTGTGACAGTGCAGCAGACTTTGGACAATCTGATCCGCCTGGGTGTGGTCGTTCCGGTGCCAGAAGATCAGCTTGGCAAGGGACGTTACTCCATTTACTTTGTGGTACCAAAGAAAGGAGGTTCTTTGCGGCCTATCCTCGACCTCAAAGGGGTCAATCGGGCCTTGAAAGTTCGGCACTTCCGAATGGAGACTCTCCGCTCTGTTATAGCGGCAGTGAAGAGAGGGGAGTTCCTGGCATCCTTGGACATCAAGGAAGCTTACTTGCATATTCCCATCTGGCCTCCTCATCAACGCTTTCTGCGTTTTGCAGTCCTGGGCCGACACTTCCAGTTCAGAGCCCTTCCGTTCGGGTTGGCTACTGCCCCGCGGACCTTCTCCAAAGTAATGGTGGTCATCGCGGCCTTCCTACGAAAGGAAGGAGTACAAGTCTATCCTTATCTGGACAACAGGTTGATCCGAGCCCCCTCTTATGCAGAGTGCGGCAGAGCTGTAGACCGGGTGATTGCTCTTTTGAGCTCCCTGGGGTGGATCATCAACTGGGAGAAAAGCCAGCTGCGCCCGACTCAGTCCCTGGAATATCTGGGAGTTCGTTTCGACACCCAAGTGGGCAGAGTGTTCCTGCCGGACAATCGGATTGTCAAGCTTCAGGCTCAGGTGGACCAGTTCCTAGTAGCCTCTCCTCTTCGGGCTTGGGACTATGTGCAGCTGTTGGGCTCTATGACGGCCACGATGGAAGCAGTGCCCTGGGCCAGGGCTCATGTGAGACCACTACAACTCTCTCTGCTGCAGCGCTGGACTCCAGTGTCGGAGGATTACGCTGTGCGCCTTCCCTTGGACCTAGCGGTGCGCAAGGCGCTGAGCTGGTGGCTGAGGACAGACAAGTTGTCCACAGGGATGCCTCTTGTGACCCCGGAGTGGGTTGTCATCACGACGGATGCCTCTTTGACAGGCTGGGGAGCCCACTGCTTGGGAAGGACAGCGCAGGGGCTCTGGTCTCCTGCAGAGGCAAAGTGGTCTATCAACCTCCTGGAACTCAGAGCCATTCGGTTGGCACTTTTGGAGTTTCTCCCGGTACTGGCGTTGAAGCCAGTATGGGTCCTGTCGGACAATGCCACGGCTGTGGCCTATGTCAATCGCCAGGGAAGTACCAAGAGCGCCCCTCTAGCCAAGGAGGCCATGAATCTTTGCCAGTGGGTGGAAGCGAACCTGGAACAGCTGTCAGCGGCCCACATTGCCGGAGTCATGAATGTCAAGGTGGACTTTCTCAGTCGCCATACCTTGGATCCCGGAGAGTGGCAGCTATCGGCTCAGGCGTTCTTGGACATCACGAAGCGCTGGGGCCAGCCAAGCCTAGATCTGATGGCGTCATCGGCCAATTGCCAAGTGCCGTGCTTTTTCAGCAGAGGACGGGACCCTCGATCTCTGGGAGTAGATGCTCTTCTCCAACAGTGGCCGACACTGGAGCTTCTCTATGTGTTCCCGCCCTGGCCCATGTTGGGCAGGGTGCTAGACCGGGTGGCAAAGCATCCGGGCCGGATAATCCTGGTGGGTCCGGACTGGCCCAGACGTCCCTGGTATGCGGACTTGATCAGGCTCTCGGTGGACGGCCCTCTGCGGCTGCCAGCAGGGCCGGGCCTGTTGCATCAGGGTCCCATGGTGATGGAGGATCCCTCCCCCTTTGATCTTACGGCCTGGCTATTGAGCGGCAGCGTCTGAGGAAGAAGGGCTTCTCAGACAAGGTCATCGCCACTATGCTGAGAGCGAGGAAGCACTCTACTTCTACTGCTTACGCCAGGGTTTGGCGTACCTTTGCATCGTGGTGTGAGGCAGGCTCACTTTCTCCCTTCACTGCTCCAATTTCTTCAGTGCTGGCGTTCCTGCAAGAAGGTCTGGAGAAAGGCCTGTTGCTCAGTTCCCTTAAAGTCCAGGTAGCGGCTCTGGCTTGCTTCAGGGGTTGCCTGAAGGGTGCTTCCCTGGCCTCGCAGCCAGATGTGGTGCGCTTTCTCAAGGGAGTTAATCACCTGCGCCCTCCTCTGCACTCGGTGGTGCCTGCGTGGAATCTCAATTTGGTGCTAAGAGCCTTGCAGAAGCCGCCTTTTGAACCCTTGTCGAGGGCATCTCTGAAAGACCTGACGTTGAAAGCAGTCTTTTTGGTGGCTATCACTTCAGCCAGATGAGTTTCCGAGCTCCAGGCGCTATCATGTCGGGAACCCTTCCTGCAGTTCACTGAGGCAGGAGTGTCTATTCGCACATTGCCTTCCTTCCTGCCCAAAATTGTTTCTCTCTTCCATGTGAATCAGCAGCTCTGCCTACCCTCCTTTCGTAGGGAGGACTACCCAGAGGAGTACTCTGCTCTCAAATATCTAGATGTGAGACGAGTCATCATCAGATACTTGGAAGTGACCAATGATTTCCGGAAGTCGGATCATCTGTTTGTGCTGTTCGCAGGTCTTCGTAAGGGTCTGCAGGCTGCCAAGCCTACAGTAGCACGATGGGTCAAGGAAACCATTGCAGCGGCTTATGTGGCCGCGGGGAAGATGCCGCCTATCCAGCTGAAGGCTCACTCCACTAGAGCTCAGGTGGCCTCGATGGCAGAGGCCGGGTCCGTCTCCTTGGAAGAGATTTGCAAGGTGGCAACTTGGGCATCGGCTCATACCTTCTCCAGGCATTACCGCTTGACTGTGGCTGCTCGGGCGGAGGCCCGGTTTGGAGCGTCAGTATTGCGGTCAGAGATTTCTATGTCCCGCCCTGGGTGAGTACTGCTTCGGTACATCCCACCAGTCTATGGATTGATCAGCATGATGATATGGAAGGTAAAATTATGTATCATACCTGATAATTTTCTTTCCATTAATCATAGCTGATCAGTCCATAGCCCCTCCCAGATATCTGTACTGTTTATATTCTGGTTGCATTTCAGGTTCAAGTTTAGACTTCAGTTCCTGTTCAGGAGGACTTCGTGTTCAAGTTTTTTCAAATGGATTCTTCAGGAGTTGAGACGATTTTGTGTTACAGTGAGCTGCTGCATTCCTCTCTCCTCCGTTTTTCGGGGCTGGATTGAGACCTAAATTCTGCCGGCGCTCCCTCCCGCTTCGTGCGGCTGTAGGACAGCTTTGTACCCCTCCCGCTTCGGCGGTGTTAGGGTCAGTCAGCTCCTCCTGCGGTTGCAGGATAAGCCAGATCCCCCCGCATCTGCGGGTGTGGTGTCCCTCCCCCGCTCCGCGGGGATGAGCTGGATGGATTCCCCTCCCCCACTTGTGTGGGGATGAGCTGGGTTAATTCCCCTCCCCCGTGTCGGCGATGGTGAGCTGGGCAGAGTGTCCCTTTGTGGGTGTAATTCTCTAAGTGCTGAGTCCTGCGGATGGGGCTTTGATATCGACATACTGAGGAGTTTCCGGCAGCACATGACCACATATAGGGAGGCAAAAGGATTGCTCTCTATCTCCACCTGCTGGTAGATGTACACAACCCACCAGTCTATGGATTGATCAGCTATGATTAATGGAAAGAAAATTATCAGGTATGATACATAATTTTACCTTTTTCCTACCAGAATTCAGTTTTGCAACAGTATATTGTACTAGCTGTAATCTGTTTAGGTTGTTTGTTGTCAAACTTTTATACAAAGGATTGCAATAAGCCAATGAACTAGTTACTAATGCATGAACTACTTTCACTAAATTATATTTAGATAAATAAAAAGACTTCAACTGTTTGATCAACCACATCTGAAAGAAACACAATTTAACTACTGCATTTATTTGGGAATTAAAACTCAAAAACCTATCACAATAAATTCCCAAAGTCTTAATTTCATCTAATAAAAGTAAAGCAGTTCCTTGTATTTTAGGCCTGGTAGTATTTCAGTTTGTAAAACTACTGTTCAAAACTGTTGAAATTCTGGATTTCAAGTGGTACTATTGGAATTTCATTTTTTCCCTCTACATGGTTACAGCTTTATTTCTAACTCAGGGATATTTTGCTTAGGAGAATGTAAATTGCACTTTTTAAAACCTCATTTATTTTTATTCTGGTTGGGGATCTAAAGTATATTTTGTTCATGTTTGTTTGATTTTTAAGCTTTTCATACCAACCTTAGTGGAACGAGTGTACACAATCTAAACGGTATCTCCAGTTTCATGAGCCCTCATGGTCATCTTAATTTTGAAGAATAGAAGATAGCTTTTAATGTGAGACAGAAGTAAATATTAAGTGAGTGTTAAATGAAGGTCATGCCTTCAGATGAAAGATACTTTAGACTTGAAATTCATTTCAAAAGCCTGATTCACTCATCAGTTCCCAGGACCCTTACCTCTAAATTCTGGGCATAGTATGAAAATGGAAGGCTGCTTTGTTATTTACACTAAACGGTAATGGAATTCAAATATGCGTGGGATAAACATAAAGGAATCCTTTTCAGAAGGAATGGATCCTCAGGAGCTTAGCCGAGATTGGGTGGCAGAGCCGGTGGTTGGGAGGCAGGGATAGTGATGGGCAGACTTATACGGTCTGTGCCAGAGCCAGTGGTTGGGAGGCGGGGATAGTGCTGGGCAGACTTATACGGTCTGTGCCCTGAAGAGGACAGGTACAAATCAAAGTAGGGTATACACAAAAAGTAGCACATATGAGTTTATCTTGTTGGGTAGACTGGATGGACGTGCAGGTCTTTTTCTGCCGTCATCTACTATGTTACTATGTTAGGATTCATTTGTTACTGTTTGATGTGTTGTTCCCCAAATTCTGTAATGGTCACCCAAATTTGAGGGCAGATCTCAGATCCATGCACAAATTAATTAGCCAAAGAACTGTTAGCATTCAATTATTGACATTAGGGTCTGCATGCTATTCTATAACACTGTGCAACTCAAACGGGGGCATGGCCAGTGGAGGGGCATGGACGGGGCAGGAGCTTTCCCAGAATTTAAACACAGTTATAGAATACTGGGCTTGCCAGGATTTACATCAAGTTTCAGTAGGTATAAGTCCTCATGCCCAAAGCTGGACACGGGAATCTGCGTAAGTGCTATTATGTACAGGGAGCTCAACCCAGAGCCCCCTTTATAGAATAGAACTTAGCACAAAATCTTCCCGATGTCTAACTTTGGGCATCATTTACTGAATCTGGCCCTATATTTTTGCGCTTCTGTGATCCGCCATGACCAAGGTTTCATTCCTTGTAAAAGCAGCATACAAAATCTTGATAAAATTTAAATTATCAATTAAAAATTGATTTAAAAATAATCTAGGACTTAAGTTTCATACTGTCACACACTTCCATAGGTGCTAGCAAATCCCGTTAATGATATCATGCTTAGCTTACAGGTATTGTAGCTTAATTAGCTTCCTCAGATCTCTCTATATAAAATGCACCTCCAACGTTCTAATGAAGCCTCCAAAAGTCCCAACGTTCTAAATCCGTGGTGGTGTAGATCGAAGTTTGCCCATGAGTGTCTGCCCTGCCCTCACATCAAACGTGATGACGTCGAAGGCGGAGCAATGACAGCGAATCTCCCCCCCCCCACCCCCAACAAATAAAACAAGTAAACAACTTTATTAGTAATTAAGAAAACTGCTAGCGAGTTGCCACATTAATGCCCTCTGCCAACAGTAATGCTTTTTCAAGAAGCTGTCCAGTCCAGTGCTTCTAGGAAAAAGGCAGAGCTCTGGTATCGTTTTGTGCCGGACAGAGGTGAATGCAGGGAGGACTGGAGGTGCTATGTTCTGTATGTTAGCTGAGGCAGGCACTAGGACCTAAAGGGCGGTGTTTGGGGGCCGCTCTCGAGACCAGAAGATTGCATATTTGGCGCTGCTGCTGTGAGTGACTCAGTGTCGGCTCTGCTCCATGCTTAGGAGTCTGTGTTTCATTTACGCTGAGGATAGCCAGACAAAGTATTCTTTCCACACACAAAAAGGCAAGTAGTTGAGCGCTTAATGGAAAAGTGTATTTCAGTCAGGGCTGTGTGACAGGGAATGTACTGAGCGAAGCGTTTTGGCGCATCGCTTTTATTTATAGTAATGTTCAATTTGTCTTTCAAGGTCTTTGATTATTTTTTCTTTTAGTTTTGCAGCATCATAAATTTTTTTTTTTTTTTTGCAGCAACATAAAATGATGTGTGAAAACGGTAACCACCCCCCAGAAAACCCAAAAAAACCAACATATCCGCACACATTACTCATGCAACTCACAAACTCCTCAAAAAAACAATAACTAACCCACCCTCAAAAACCTCCCTCTACTACAGGACAAAGGGAAGTACAGGGGAACAACATCAAACTCACTCACAGAAACACTCAACTATCCTCTACTCCCCACACACACAGTCCCCCCCAACCACAAACACAACATACATGATTTCTGTCTGCCACTGACACACACGTTCCCTTACAGAAGAACCCTATCCTCACCCACAAATGGCACAGACTACCCCCTCCCCCCCCCCAAATAAATACACAACATCTAATATGAACAATCAACATCTCTCGCTCACACCTATACACACAAGCAAACTCACCAGCCCCCACACCAACATACACACACTGTCATGGATACACAGCATCTCTGTTTCTCACACACAGACACACACTCCCTCACCTAACTCCCTCATTAAAGAAAGTGTAACAGTGAAATTCAACATCTCTCTCTCTCTCACACATCCACACACACCAACAGATCCCCTCAACCCCCCTCCCCCCCGAAAAAAAACCCCAGAAACACAAATACTCTTAAAGAACAAACCTACCCTCCCCCACAAACACACCCCCTCAAAAAGGCACCACTAATTGCTCATGCATATCGCACAATACATAACAAAACAAAAAGATAAATAGACCCACAACCCTTCTTCTGCTACAGGGCTCACGAAAGGGAACTAATTGTCCCCCATACAAACAGTCTCACACAAACAAACCCCCTACACTCTCCCCCCCCCCCCTCCACATCATACACAAACTAATCCACGCTACCCACCCACCCACCACCCCAACAACATCTCTCTCTCTCTCTCTCACTCACACAGACTCCCCCCCCCCCCCCCCGTGTCCCTGAATACACACAGTGTAACAACAACAACCATCATCTTTCTGTCTCAAACAACCACACACAACGTACGCCTGCAACTGGGAAAAAGGGAGCAACTGGGAGACAGACCGGGGGCGGGGGGGAGGGAAGACCCTGGAACTGGGAGGGAGGGGGGACCCCGGCACATACTCTCATTCTCACACACACACTCGCACCCAGTCTCACTCTCTCTCTCTGACACACACACACACACTCGCACATTCACTCTCTTTCACACAGTCACTCTCACACACACTCTCTCAAACATACACACTCCGAGGAAAACCTCGCTAGCGTCCATTTCATTTGTGTAAGAAACAGGCCTTTTTTTTACTAGTGAATTAATATTTAGTTCTAAACCACTTTTCTCCAAACTCTAGCATTCATTGCCAAGATAGCTTCCCACTGGAGGAATCTGTGATCCACTAAAGATTGCATCAAGTAACCCAAGATAAATGTTTGAGTAGTTAACTTTGATTATGCTAATTATGTACATTATATGGACAATCATAAGTATTTTTGATAAACAATGAATTTTTAATGCCAAACTGTACAGAATAAAATTGGATTTATGATTAGACTGAAGAAATGAATTTTTGCTTCATATATGACGGTCCATAAAAAAAAAATTCAAATAGTACACTATAGAGAGTTTGAGAGCAGGGTTGCTTGAATATTGGTTTTTGATATCTCTTCACTTCTTTGGCTGGATTGTTTGTCTGTTCTGTAAAAGTAACCTTTGTACCTTTTATAACATTGCCTCCCTGAACGCTCCTGCAAAAAGTTATGCAGACAACTTTTCTACCTAAATTTCTGTGATTCGTGCATATTTTATAGCTGCACACCAAAAAAATAGCCCTTGATAAAATGACCCCTGACAAAATAGCCCCTGTAATAAAATAACCCTGTCCAGTGAGGAAGCAGAACAAAAGGAACTGCTTACATATGTGTACACAGAAAGTACAAACATGAACTGAGGAATCGCAGACCAGTAATATAAAGGCAAAAAACTGAACTAGAAAGTTGGAATCTGATTTAGATGTCATATTGAAAATGCCCCTCCACACTATTGAACTCATTTATATATCATACACTCATACTCATCTCTACACTGGTAGAAATATCTTACAATTTATATTATTTATTTTTTACACAGACTTACAAATAATCTTATATAATTACTTGATATCCTATAACAGCAACACAGCCACCCATTCTACTCAGTGTCATCCTTCACAATTTCTATCATAGGTGAACCTACATACTGCAAAATTATATAATTGATTCACTGCTGATAAACTGCCCAAGCTGAATTTATAGGATAGTAACTCACTACATTATTATAATAATTTCCAAAACATAGTAACTGAGAATTTATTCAAGGGAATCAATTTAATCAAACTCAACCCCAAATCTTGATAAAACTGTTTTACTACAAACACGCCATTTCCTAGAGTGTTATGTGGAATTGGGTGGCAGAGTGCTATTATTAAAAAACTATGGAACCCAGCCCATTTCCTCAACAATGAAACGGGCCCTAGGAAGGCTCTCTTGTAAGCAATTTTTTTGTCTCTCCCCTCCCCTCCATGTCCAGCGATTCTCCCATCCCATCCCCTCCCCTCCATGTCCAGTGATTCTCCTCTTCCCTGCCCTCCCATCTGTGTCCCGCGATTCTCTTCTCTTCTGTCCTCTCCTCCTATCCATATCCATATCCATCGATTCTGCTCTGCCCTGCCCTCCCCTTGATGTGCCGCGATTCTCTCTTCCTTTGTACCTCATTGTTTTCTGGCTGGCCTGGCTGGCTTCCCTTCTGTTGGTAACATCCTGATGTTGGCTCACTTCCAGCATTCCCTTCCCTCTCACTGTTCCGCCCTCTGACGTCATTACGTTTTGACGCAAGGGTGGGGCAGTGAGGGGGAATGGAACTCTGGAGGCTGGCTGACGTCATGAGACGTTACGAACCCAGGCAGCCAGACAGCGATGGAACATTGGAGGTGCAAATTATTATATAGGATGTCTTCCCCACTATAATAATAAATTCAACCTTCACAGCACACTATGCCACATTGAAAATATGTTATTTTACCCATATAATTCACAAATAAATTCAGGAGTAGAACAGGTAAAATACTTTTCAGGGGGTTCATCTGTCAGGGGGCCGAATTGTGGGCAGGCACTTTTGTCAGGGGCTGTTTTGACCTGGTACCTTTTGTAACATACCTACATTCCACTTCAAACTAATAAAGTAGCATTTGAGAGCATGCATGTATGTATGTGTATAGGATCTTGTAGCATCAAAGCTTTCTCCTCAAAAGGAGTATGCTACATTTCTTCACTGATCCTGCTTTTTCATTTCAAATATCATTCATTACGCCATTCTACCACAGCTTCCTCTCAGATTGAATCTCTGCATAAGTTAAGTTGAAATATTTTTGAGTAACGAGTGATCTTTTTCATTTTAAATAAGGATCAATGAAGATTATTATATCCTACACCTTTTGAGAAGGAGAGCGCTTTGAAAGACTACAAGACTGATGATCCTAAAAAAAATATATACACACACATATATATGCTTGTTATGATGTATTATTGTAAGCCACATTGAATCTGCAAATAGGTGGAAAAATGTGGGATATAGAATGTTCTCAAAGGCTAATTTAGTAGTTTGAAGTGGAATGTGGGTATAGATACTGATGGCATTGCTTTGACCCCATTCTGATTTTGAGCTTGCCCATGCGATTGCTTATAACACATGCACATATCTTATGTCTACACAATCTCTGCCTACGCAGGAAAGCCTGTGCACGTGGGGGGGGTAATTTTATAACAGGGTGCCTACTAAAAAAGACACGTACGTTATATAGGTGCCAGCCTTTTCTTTATAAAACACTAGTGCTTGTGTCTGAAAATGTGTCGTAATTTAAAGCATGATTACCTACACCACCTTTGTATCTGATGTAGTTGCTGGTTCGCCTGTGCCTAGATGTGAGTCAGAGTGTGCATGCATGATAGTATTTTATCGTTTACAAATGCACTTGTGCACATCACCCACACTCTGCCCAGACTCCACCTGTGTGCAACAGGGCTGTGGAGTTGGAGTCGAAAGTAATTTTGGGTGGAGTCAATAAAAATGTACCGACTCCAGCTTCAAAATAAAAAAAAAACACTATAATATATGATAAATTTATTATTTTATAGTACATATCTTTGTCCTTGATCTAAAGTTATATTTACCAGTACCTTAGATCCTGAACAAAAAATTGATATTAGGAGTCAGAGTGGATAGTAGAAAACTAGAGAAGTCTGTCGAAGATTTGGTGTACCATCTCCAAAGCACTGAAGCACATGCCCACTGCCAAAGTTGACAGCAGCATATCATGGCATGTACTTCTCCCCTGGTCAGCATTTTACAAGAGTTCATTTGTGCAAATAATTAACCACTTAATGTATTTAAAAGTAATTTACCTGCATTCTTAACACCTAAAACTGAGCAGCTGTATATTGATAGCTATGTATTGGTAGCATGTACTTCTGTGCAGTTTTCTCTCCCCCCCCCCCCCCCCCCCCCCCCCCGGTATTTTATAAGGGCCTGTTTCTCCCTGTAAAACAAAACTACCCCTCAGTATCCAGCTCAGTTTTTTAGCAGTTTTTAAACTAGAAACAAAAGCACATGGTTCAGAACAAAATAACTTTAAACGATATTATCAAAACAGGGAAGATGGAGCATCCCGATAGCAAGGTTGCAATAAAGACCATAGTAAACCAGGGGTCTTTAAATGAAGAGCTGATTTTAAAGATTGCAAATTATTACCGTCAACTGCTGTTCAAGTTGAAAATAGGAATAACAAACATTATTTGAAATGCCTGTTTGCAAATGCCAGAAGCCTAAGAAATAAGATGGGGGAGTTAGAATATATTGTATTAAATGAAAAGATAGATATAATAGGCATCTGTGAGACCTGGTAGAAGGAAAATAACCAAAGGGAGACTCTCATACCAGAGTACAAATTATATCGCAGTGATAGGGTGGACTGACTTGGTGGAGAGGTAGCGTTATACATTAAAGGGCCTTGAATTGAATAGATTAAAAATTCTGCAGGACATAAAACACATCTTGGAATCCCTATGGATAGAAATTCCATGTGTGAAGGGGAAAAGGATAGTGTTAGGAGTGAACTACTGTCCCCATGGCCAGGATGAACAGACAGATGCAGAAATGTTATCAGAAATTAGGGAGGCTGGCAAACTGGGCAACACAATATTATTGGGTGATTTTAGCTACCCTGATATTTGCAGGATAAATGTACCATCAGGGCATGCTAGGGAGGTAAAGTTCCTAGGTGAAATGAAGGATTGCTTTATGGAGCAGCTGGTTTAGGAACCAACAAGATGAGGAACAAATCTAGACCTAGTCCTTAGTGGAGCGCTTGATCTGGTGCAGGAGGTAGTGGTGCTGGTGCCACTTGATAACAGTGATCATAAAATTTGATATAATATCTGGAGTAAATACACACATTAGCATTTAACTTTCAAAATGGAGACGATGATAAAATGAGGAGCTTGATAAAAATAAAAATAAAAAAAAAACCAACTTATGAGCAACTGCAAAGGTTAAAAATGAACATGAGGCATGAATGTTCAAAAATACTGACCTGGAAGCCCACACCAAATATATTCCATGTATTTAAAAAAGGTGAAAGGAAGGCCAAACAAATGGCATGGTTGAAAAGTGAGGTGAAGGAAGTTATTAGAACTAAAAGAACATCCTTCAGAAAATGGAAGAAGGATCCAACTGAAAATAATAGAAAGCAGCATAAAGAATGACAACTCAAATGCAAAGCGCTTATAAGGAAAGCAAAGAGAGACTTTGAAAAGAAGATTACATTGGAGACAAAAACATGTAGTAAAATCTTTGTAGGTATATTAGAATCAAGAAGCTGGTAAAAGAATCAGCTGGACCACTTGATGGCCAAGGGATAAAAGGGGGCACTCAGGGAAGTCAAGGCCATAGTGGAGAGATTAAATGAATTGTTTGCTTTGGTCTTCACCAAAGAAGATGTGGGGGAGATAACTGTGCCAGAGATGGTATTTAGTGCTGATGAGCCAGAGAAACTGAAACAAATCTCTAAACCTGGAAGAAATAATGGGTCAGTTTGATAAATTAAAGAGTATCAAATCACCTGGACTGGATGGTATACATCCCACAGTATTGATAGAACTGAAAAATGAACTTGCAGAGCTATTGTTAGTAATATGTAATTTATCTTTAAAATCGAGCATTATACTAGGAGATTGAAGGGTGGCCAATGTAATGCCAGTTTGTAAAAAAGGGTTTCCAGAGGTGATCTGGGAAATTATAGTCAGTGCTGGGCAAAATGGTAGAGACTATTATAAAAAAAACAAAATTACAGAGCATATACATAAGCATGGATTAATGAGATATAGCTAATATGGACTTAAGTCAAGGGAAATCTTGCTTCACCAGCCTAATGCATTTCTTTTTTTTTTTTTTTTTTTTCCCTTAAAAGCGCATATTGCTTTTATTTTAAATCTGTTTATTAAGTTTTACAAAGTGAACATAGAAGGAACATTTCTAATACATAGAAAAATCTGTGACAAAATCTCCACGACAAATCAAATCAGTACATTGCGAAGGGCAAAGGGCCTTATGTCTGATAGCCCCGTACCTATAGTACCTCCTTCTATATTTAATCATTTGTATTAAAGATCATACAAACATTAAACCTTTGTATTAAAGATCATACAAACATTAAACCTTAAATAACACATTTACATTAACATGGCAGATACTCCAAAAACATTCCAGAATGCTAACCACCATTGTATGCAAACCATATTAACCTTTATTCCCCCCCCTTCCCCCCCCCAATCCCTCCCCCCCTTCCCCAGTCCTCCCTACCCCTTCCTACCCTCCCACCCAGATATCTTTGTTACGTTTACCTCCCCTCAACCGGCTCTAACCTATCATGTGAGTGAGTTGACCAATAAGCTACGAGCTCTACCCGGTAGCGCCTGCACGTATGGTTCCCAGACCTCCCAAAAGCGGCGTCTACTTTTTGGACTATTGTGCACACTTCGTGCCTCCATTGTCACCAGTGAATGTAACATATTTCTCCATAGCCAGTATGAGGGCCCCACGTCCTGGGTCCAATGTTGCAATATGCTTTGTTTCCCAATCAAAATAGCCTTATATAGGAATAATCTCTCCATTGGTCTCAAGTCTTTCCCACTCCCACCTAGTCCTAGCACTATGCTTCGTGGCAGCAAACTTATCTTTTTATATAACAGGGACTCACAGAATTCCATAATCTTACCCCAAAACTTCCTAATTTCAGGACATTCCCATAGCATATGATATAGGGACGCTCTCTGAAAATTACATTTAATACACTTAGGCTCTTGTATATTTCCAGTATAGTATGCCTGTATGGGGGAGAAATACCCTCTCAAGATTATCCTAAATTGTATCTCCCTGTGTCTAGCACTGGTCACCTTGTATGCAATCTCCTTCAGAAACTGGGCAATGTCACCGCTCCTAATCTCCACCCTCATATCTGCTGACCACCTCCTGGCCACCTCTCCGTAATCTCGCTGCACCATTACCATACCCAGCTGTCTATAAAGCACAGACACCGAGGTCTGCTCTCTGCCCGGAGGCAAGAATAAGTTCGACAATAAGTCATATATCCCTCTATCACACTTGTTCCTTTGCAAGTGTGATATATAGCTATGGAGCTGAAGATAGTCATACCAACTCACATGCTCAGTTCCCACCATATCTACTAGGGCCTCCCGAGTGATTATCTCCCCCGAATCCTGTATCACATCCGCCACCAACACTACTCCTTCCCGTGTCCAACTCATTAACCTCTTTTGGTTCCCCCCTTGCCCAAAGTCCGCATTCCCCGCTAACGGAAGCATATCCGTACTATATGGGTTCTTATTCAAACGTTGCAATATATACTGCCATGTGCGTCTCATGGGTTGTAATAATACGTGCTGGCTCCACCCCTTAGGGAGCACTTCACTCTTAGCATGCAGCATATAATACGGATGATATGGCCTGAACAATTCTTTCTCATAGCTCCATGCTGTATACTCCTCTGTTTCTAATATCCAGTCTGCCAAATGTCTCGACAAACAGGCCCAGTTATATTGTTTAATGTCTGGCAATCCGAGGCCCCCCTCTGCTCTTCTCCCATACAAAAATTCCAACTTAACTTTAGCCTTCTTCCCTCCCCAGCAGAACCGGGACACCATCCTACGGAGTTTCTTAAGATCTTTTGTTAGTAACAGAATTGGCAGCTGTCGCAGAACATATAGCCATTTTGGAAAAATCATCATGGCAAACAGCCCTACCCTACCGCTCAACGATAGAGGCAAACCCTCCCACAAAGTCAACTGGTGTTTCGTATGATGTAACAGTTCATCCACATTCCTTCTATATAATCGACTCAAATCCCCTGTTAGAATGATACCCAGATATTTAAACTCATTATCCGCCCATCTCAACGGGAACTCTCCTCTCCATTGCTCTCTTACTATATTAGAGGTGGGCAATCCCTCCGACTTCTGGGTGTTCAATTTGAATCCTGAAAATGCCCCATATTCGGCAAAAACCTCCATCAACACCGTCAACGACTGCTCAGGTCGAGCCAGATGGACCAAAAGATCATCGGCAAAGGCCGAGATCTTAAATTCCCTGCTACCCAATTTCACTCCTTCAATCTCTGGGTTCCCTAAAATTTCCCGAATCAAGGGATCCAATGTAATGGCAAAAAGTAATGGGGACAGGGGGCATATTGTATAATATTGATATCGCTTGAGTGAAATATCCCTCAAATCCATACGCTCGCAGTGAGGCAAATAGAAATTCCCACTCAACCCTATCGAATGCCTTTTCGGCATCGAAACTAATCAATAATGAATCCCCTCCTTCCCTACGCATCCTGTCCATTGTGGCTAAAATCAGTCTAATATTTTTCACACTCTGTCTCCCCTGAACAAACCCGACTTGAGGGGCTGCCACTATCTTAGATAACACTCTGGCCAATCTCGATGCTAGTATCTTCGCCAATAATTTAGCCTCGTAGCTAATTAAAGATATTGGTCTATAGGAGTCGGGGAATATCGGATCCTTCTCTGGTTTCAGAAAAACCATAATATCCGCAAGACGCAAGGACTGTGGGAGCTCCCCCGATTCAACCGAAGTGTTGAAAGCATTGACAAGGGATTCTCCTATATCTAACCCTAGTATTTTATATAGCTCTGCCCTAAAGCCATCCGGCCCTGCTGCCTTATGTAGTGCACTACCTCTGATTTCTCTAAGCACCTCATCCACTTCTATCTGTTTGTTTAGCTCCATCCTCTGTTGCTCCGTAATTCTAGGCAGAGTGACATTCTCAAGATACATATCTGGGTCTAGATCATCAGCATCATTCTTTGCATACAACCTCTCATAATAATCATGAAACACTTTCTGAATCTCTGCATCGGTGTGTACTAGTGCCCCCCCTTGATTCTTGATCGCCATCACTCTTCTCTGTCCCCTCGCTCTTTTCACTAATCTTGCCATCATTTTCCCTGGCTTATTGCCGAACTTATGTAATTGAAATTTATAATAAACAGCAGATTTACTTGCTCTCTGATGCAGCAACTCATTCAAGGACGCTTGTGTGGCCAGGAGTTGATCCCCGACCCGACCTCCAGAATGCTGCCCATATGCCCTTCTTAAATGTACTAACTGTTTCCCCAGTCTTATGATTGCTTGATTTCTCTGTTTCTTCTTCCTGGCACTAAACGCAATTATTTCACCCCTTAATACAGCCTTCCCCGCTTCCCAGTAAAGGGTCGGTGTGTTTACATGGGGGGCATTATGAATTGTATATTCTTTCCATCTCCCCCTGATATATGTCCAAAATTCTGGATCGTAATACAGATCCAGGGGGAAGATCCAGCGATACTGTTTGCTTTGTAGCTGCTGATCCCTGTATTTGATATATATAGCCGCATGATCCGATATTATCGTCGGATCAATATCGGCCTCCAATATCTCTGCAAAACTCTCTTCATCTATCAGCAAATAATCGATTCGTGATTGTGTGTTGTGAGCTCTAGAATAATGTGTATAATCTTTAAGGTTTGGATGTAATACCCTCCACACATCTACCACCCCCAATGCGCCACATATCAGGTTTATGCCTTTGTTAGCTCCAACAGCCTTGCTCGCACTAGTATGAGATCTATCCATCTTGTGATCCGCTACCACATTGAAGTCTCCCCCTATTATTTTATGCTGTATATTAAAGCACTGAATTTTACTTATGAGGGTCTGATAAAATTGTTTACTGTACATGTTAGGAGCATATACATTCACTATTAGAAATGAACTACCATTCACCTTTACCTGAGCCAGTATATATCTCCCTTCCTCATCAAGACATGATTTTTCTATCACCACCTGCAAAGATTTATGGAATAATATCGCCACTCCTGCTTTTTTCCCTACCGCTGGGGCTTCTAGCATGGTCCCCACCCACCAGGTTTGAAGCTTTGCATGCTCCTGGGACGTTAAGTGTGTTTCTTGTAGGAGCGCTACATCAGCCCCTTTCTTTTTGAGGCTATGAAGTATTTTCTTTCTTTTTATAGGAGAAGATATACCCCCCACATTCCAGGAGTAAACTTTAAGTCCCATTACGTTATACCTGTTGATGCTGGCCTTATCAAGTATACTACGTCTAGTGCCCAGCAGGCCCGGCGTCCCAGCAGCGCCGCTCCCGCTGTTCTTCCCCACAAATGCTCATTAATCCGCTCCCTCACCTCCATTTGTATACACTGTATTGCCCGTTGAGATTCAACTACCCAAGACCTTCCCCTCCCTATCCCCCCCAATCCCTCCCTCCTCCCAGCTCCCCTTCCCCCCCTCCCGTTCCAAATGGTGATCACGATATAACACCCACACTCTCCCAATCAACATATCCCCCCTACCCATCAGCTCCCCCTCTCATTCCCAGCATATTATACAGGCTCATCTACCTCATATTATCCATCATATTGATCATTGGCTATCTGTCTCCCTCTCGGGAGGCAGAAGCCTATTCCAGATACAGTTAACTATATAAACCCCTTCAAATAAAGTCCCAACAGAAACTTTAGGCATTTTTATAATCCCATATACACATACAACCTCGAGACTCCTGCATATGAGCTTACAGAGAGTCCACTGTGCAAACTGCGGATTCTCACGTTTGCATATAATCTCGATCAGGCTCGTGCTCACTCCGGAGATCTACTCCAATCCGGCTCATCTACTTAAACTCTTCAACTGCACATTTTCAGTCTGTGGGGCTGTCTCTCCAAGTTTGTTTGCCATACTCTGATCAAAATTGTCCCAGTTACTATATCCAATTTTATCTGTCCTTCCCTCTAAAGGAATCCTGGAATCTGGATCATAGTTCTGTACTTGCTTCCAATTTATAAACATAACTGAAACCTTAACCTCAAAACCTGGTATTATCCCATATGCTCGTTCAGCCACGAACCGCCATCCGGTGCGCAGTCCAAATGTCCGCAAACCAGTCTCCCAAGGCTCTGTTCACTTTTATTGCAAACTGATCTTCACTCTTCCCAACTTTCAATATCTCAATCCCTTCTAGGAATTTTCATGGCGTATCCTGCACATTCCCGTGTTGCTGCACATATTCTCTCGCTGCCTCCACTTTATCAAAAAATTTTGTAACTCCATTAATAGAGATACGCAGTCTTGCAGGGTATAGAAGTGCAAACTTTATCTTTTTCTGGAACAGGTCCGTGCACAATGGCGTAAAAGTTTTCCTCAGTGCTTGCACCTGTTGAGAATAATCCTGAAAGCACAGGATTTTCTTACTTTGATAAGTCAGGGTGCCCCCTCCTCGTATCGCTTCCAATATAGCTTGCTTATGTCGGAAATTGAGGATTTTCAAAATCACCACTCGTGCCCTGGTCTCTGATGGGCGTAGGGGCCCCACTCTATGTGCCCTCTCCACACAGAAATTATGGATTTTATCCTCTATATGCAGGGACTGTGGCAGCCACCCCTCCAAGAATGCTGGTAATTCTTTATCTATTAGTGACTCTGGGAGCCCGACTAACCTCAAGTTATTTCGCCTGCTGCGATTCTCTAAGTCGTCGAGCTTAGCCTCCAGGCTCTGCACCCTTTTCTCCATTTTCGCGGTGATCTCCTTCTGGGCCTCAGCTGCCTCCTCGACCTCCGATACTCGCTGCAGCCCTTCGTCCAGCTCCAAACTCATGCTATCGATGCGCTCGTGAGCTTCTTCTGCTCTATCATAAAGTTGTTGTAATTTTTTATCTAGGGCCGCCTCAACCGCCGCTGTGATCTCGGCAGTGATCTCCGTCATCCATACAGAGCCTGCTGTAAGTTCTCCGATATCACGCTGGTCGGCCATTTTGTTGTCCGCCTGCTTGAGTTTATCTCGCTCCTTTCTAACTGTTTTTGTCGCCATTCCGCTTCTTCTCTCGGTCTTTCCGATCGCGAGTCAATTCCCCCAGCTGAGGAATGCGAAGCTGTGTCTTTTTCCGCCGTGGGCTCGCCAATTCAGCCGATTATTGGGTTAAGTGGGCACAGAGCTGAGCTTACCAGCGTCTGCCCTGCACCATGGCGTCACGTGATCTCCCTAATGCATTTCTTTAAAGAGGTGAATATACATGTGGATAAAGGTGAGCTGATTGATATTGTGTATCTGGATTTTCAAAAGGCATTTGACAAAGTACCTTATGAATGATTCCTGAGGAAATTAGAAAGTCATGAGATAGAAACTAGTGTTCTATTATGGATTAAGAACTGGTTAAAAGATAGAAAACAGAAAGTAGGGTTAAATGGTCAGTATTTTTAATGGAGAAGGGTAGATAGTGGGGTTTCTCAGGGGTCTGTGCTGGGACTGCTGCTTTTTATCATATTTATAAATGATCTAGAGATGGGAGTAACTAGTGAGGTAGTTAAATTTGCCGATGCCATACAGTTATTCAAAGTTGGTAAATCACAAGAGGATTGTGAAAAATTGCAAGAAGACCTTGAGACAGGGAGCTGGGCATCCAAATGGCAGATGACATTTAATATGAGCAAGTGCAAAGTGATGCATATAGGAAAGAGGAACCCAAACTATAGCTACGTGAGTCAAGGTTCTACAACAGGAGTTGACTCCCAGGAAAAAGACTTGGGTGTCATCGTTGATGATATGTTGAAACCCTCTGCTTAGTGTGCAATGGTGGCTAAGAAAGCAAATATAATGTTAGTGATTATTAGGAAAGGAATGGAAAACAACTGAGAATATTGTAATGTCTTTGTATCACTCTGTAAGCCATTATTAAGATGGACTTGAGAATATCCACTGCTTATTTCCAGGATAAGCAGTATAAAATCGGTTTTACTGTTTTGGGATCTTGCCAGGTGTTTGTGACCTGGATTGACCACTGTTGGAAACAGGATATTGGGCTTGATGGACCTTTGGATTGTTCCAGTATGGCAATACTTACGTTCTTATGGATTGTTGGTAATGCACACAACATTTGTCTACCCTTAGTTTTAAACAATGTTGTAATCTGATAATTTACACCTTTCGAAAAATTGCTTGATTATAAAACAGCAGTTTTTCAAGCTATATGTTGCAAGAATAAAGTATAGTATCATTACTTCTGTTTAACTAGTCATTGGTGTGTCATGAGCTTTTCTCCAGGTGTGATTTCCAACTCTTTTTAATTCCCCCCAACAGGGAGCTGAGGAAACCAAACTGAAGTGGGAACATATTACTATGCTGGTGGCAAGTTTGAGGGAGTTTGTGAGATCAACTGATCGGAAGATCATAGCCAACATGCTTTCGAAGTTAAAGCTGGAGCTGGACTTTGACAGCCATGCTATAAGCCAGGTCCAGGTGGTGCTCTTCGGTTTTCAGGATGCGGTAAGTAAATATGTCATGCCTCAGTATTAACAAGTTTGAGATTCCTCATCTAAATTTGTATAAGTCGAGTTGTTGGTTTTTTTTTTTTTAATGATGACAAAACAATCCATTGAGAATCTATACAGGAGTAGGGTTACCATATGTCCGGATTTACCCGGACATGTCCTCTTTTTGAGGGCATATCCGGGCAACCGGACGGGTTTTGCCAATCTGTCCGTTTGTCCGGATTTCTGGACAAACAAGCAGGCTGGTGGGCGGGCTGTCCTATAGGATGGCCCGCCCGCCAGTCTGCCCGTTTGTCCAGAAATCCAGACAAACGGGCAGATTGCTAGCCTCCCCTCCCCTTACTTACTAGTGCCCTGGTGGTCTAGTGATCTCTTCCGCCTTCGGGACAGGAAAGAGCCCCCTCTTTCCTGCTCGGAGCGCTGCCCTGCATGCATCCTTCCTGTTGCTGATCCTCTGAGCCGATTCAAAATGGCTACCAAGAGTTGATGTGACCTCGCGAGACTTCAGCTCTCAGTGGCCATTTTGACTCGGCGCCAAGGATCAGCAACAGGAAGGATGAATGCAGGACAGCGCTCCGGGCAGGAAAGAGGGGGCTCTTTCCTGCCTCAAAGAGGTCAGTAGACCACCAGGGCAGTAGTAAGGTAAGGGGAGGGGGTGACGGGGGGGGGGGGGGCGACGGGGTATGTGACAGGGGGGCTGCCTCAAAGAGGTTAGTAGACCACCAGGGCAGTAGTAAGGTAAGGGGAGGGGGGTGACGGGGGGCGACGGGGTATGTGACAGGGGGGAGGGGAAAATGTGATGGGGGCGGAACGAGGGTGTGACGGGGCGGGGTGTGTGGTGGGGGCGGGGCATGTGTCCTCCTTTTTGGGAGACAAAATATGGTAACCCTATACAGGAGAGAGTAATGGATTGTTACAGGGCTGCTGAATATGAAAGGTATGGTGTTGCCAGCTTTGTCCTGTCTATAATTAACTTATTTCAGGTATACTGCACTATTTCCCATCCCTCCAAAACTCTCTTTTTCCTATCAGCCACATAAAGGAATTTCTGGCTGGTCTCATGTTGCTAAAGCAATTCAGATACCTGGTATATCCTGTTACTAAAGTGAGTCAGAGGTGTGGCAAGGACAAACTGCAAGCTTCCAGCATATATGAAAGTCCTAATTACAAGTCTCCAGCCCATGTGCAGCATCTATGATTGGTCCAGGGTAGAAGAGAGGTGAATGCTCACAACAGCCTATAAAACCCTGCTGCAGACAAGGGAACTCTGAAAAACCAGGCATGTTTAGAGAGAGAGTGTTTCAGATCCATCCAATGGCTTATGGTTTTACTCCCCCCTCCCCCTTTTGATAGAAACTAATTTTCTATAGCTATGAATCTTTCTTTCTTTCATTCTTTCTGTCTCTGCCTTTTCTCTGCTTTCTCTCTGTTCTGTGACCTTTGTATGAGGAACAAACTTTTCTTCCTTTTTTATCTAATTAGTCTAATTACTTATAATTATCAGAGGTACTGATGTTAGATTTTGAAAGTTTGTTATAACTTGAAACTGATGTCTGATGCTGTGCTGGTGCTTGAGTAATTAAAAAGACTTTTTTCGCTAATTCCTGTATAATTTTTTCTATGATATTTAATAGAATTCGTAAGTGTTTTAGCAAATAGCAAACCAAACGCAGCCTAGTACAGTCCTTTCATGAATCTTTAGGCTGTGTGATTTCGCTCTACAATTTCCATTGTTGCCAAGTTTGGTAGAGGAACATCACAGTTCAGATTACATCTAAACCTCTTCATCATAAGGAATTTACTTTGGCTTGAATCATCCAAACTCATGCCAAGTATGATCCCTGGTGACTTGGATCAGATGATAAGCATAATTTGCATAATGCCAAATAATTTCCTTGTTTAGAATGTTCTTGCCTTGAAGAGCTTTTTAATTCCAATTATGTTGCATGACTGATTTAAGAGCACTTCATACATCTGATGAAGTGAACCCTTGACCTTGAAAGCTCATGCATCAATAGATTTTTACTGGCCTCTGTCATTTTTAATACTCTAAACTAGCATGGCTACCCCTCTGAAAATTAAGAGCATGTTGTATATGATGAGAGAAGAAACAATAAAACAAGAGGCACCGATCTGCCTACTAGGATAGAACAAAGTAAAAGCAGATCGAGTAAAACCAAAATAAAAGAGAAGTGGTTTATTACAAAAGTTACCCAACGTGGCCACGTTTCACCCTCAGGCTGCGTCAGAAATAAAAAGACTAAAAGGGGTAAAAACTAATCTTACCCCTAATAGTAAATATCAAACCACTTAAAACACTTCTCAGCACGACCTGAATTACTCGTTTCTCTTAACTGGTGGTACTCAGTTGGTGCGCGCACGGTTACTGTGTGGGTAGTGCGTGAGCCCTTACTGCTAGGTCAGTAGGTGGCAGTATGGACTCAGGCCGTAAATAGGCACACGCTAGTTTCAGTTTTAGCGCATGCCCATTTCCCGGCCCATTAAAAAAAAGAAGCCCCTTTCTCTGCCACAGTAAAAAAATTGGCCCAGTGTGCACCTAAAACACGCACCCATACTACCGCAGGCCATTTTTTTTTTACTGCAGCTTAGTAAAAGGACCCCTAAATATAGTTACCTCTGGACAGGACACACATATGGGCAATTTTTTTTATTACAAACAAATGTAAAGAAGCCTGTTAGATTACATACACCTTTACTCAGAATTTTGTTTGTCTTGGAGTTACAGAATCTTTTGAAAAGTATCCTAGTATGATTCAATTGAACAAACGATCTCAGCAGTCTCTATAGCAGGACAATTATTTTCAGATTATTAGAGTCTTATTCCAAACACTTGTCTTTGGCTCCATCTGGCTGCAGTAGTGGCCTTTTGCAAAGCAGAGATGATCATGTTATTGTTGGCAAGTAGCCAAACAATTTAAATTCAATGCTGTTGTAGTGGTATTTGATAAATCCTTGTTCATCTCAGAAAGTTGTTATAATTGCCACTACCAGAAACATTGTTACAGCTGCTGCTTCTGCTTCTGCTCTTATGTTTTTTTGTGGTGGAGAAGGTCACAGTATTTTGCGGCTCCTCTTATATTCATATCGGGCCCAGCACCAGAGCCTCTTAGTAGTACTGGATTTTCATCTCCCTCTGGAGCCCTTTGTAAATACATTTTGGTCTGGCAGCAGAGCAAGCCCTCCTATGAGAGCCACTACCAGCCTGCGACATTCACAGACAGAAGCAGAGAAAAGGGAGAATGAACACATGGAAAGGAACATGATCAGAAAATACAGAGAAATTTCACCCAAAATCCACCGCCATCCATCTCCACCTGTTCTTCTCTCCATATTTCCTTAGCCAAAATTTCATGGTACTCACAGCATAGTGGTTCTCAACCATTTTGTATCGCAAGCAGCCGGGACATATGTCACAGGACCAGCACAGAGTAACATTTTTTTTTCTTTACTGGTTGCAACATAGTCTTTCTTCACTTCCCTTCCTCCGCAGATCCAGCACCTGTCCTTCATCCACCGCCAGCTCCCCCACCCCACCTTCCCCTGGTCATCAAACCTCACTTCTTCGTTGGCAGCAGCAGCCGTAACAACAAACTGCCTGCTACAAATTACCTGGGCCGAATTGGAGTCTTTCTTTTGCTGTTTCCTGCCCTCATGTTAACAGGAAGTTGTATCAAAGGGGTGGGATGCAGCAGAGGAAAGACTTTATTCATTACGGCTGCCACTCCAGCGAAGAAGTAAAGTTTGGTAACTGGTAGGAGGAGGAGGTGACAGAGGACAAGGACAGGTACTGGCCTCACCAGGAAGGCGGGGGGTGGGGGGAGAGTGAAGAAACATAAGGGAGAGGTACTGGACTCATGGGGAAAAGCTGAGGAAAGATGAGGGAGAAGTGCTGGACTCAGAGGAGGAGGCTGAGAGCAGAAGAGGAGAGAGATACTGGACTCATGGGGGATTGCTGAGAGAAGAAGAGGAAGCAGTCTTGGGGAAGGGGTAATACAAAGCTACAAAACTTGTGAGGGAGGCTGAGGAAAGATAAGTTATGGTGGATGCCTAGTTTGACTTCTTTGGGTTCCCAGTTCATTTTTGTCTTTATATTTCTATTTCTAATTTGTGATCCCTTGTTCTGTACTTGGTGAGGGTTTGTCTGTGTTTTGCATGTGACCAAGGCGAGGTATTCTGTTTGCATGTAGTTTCTGGGTAGAACTCTGTAGCAGTCCTACTTGTTCTGTTTTACTAGTAGTAGGTGTAGTGCTACCTATTCTTAGGTAGGATTCATGTTATTTGAGTCACAGGAATTAGTGCTACTGTTTATGGTAGACTTGCTTATATGTATTTTGAGTTAGGATTTTTTTCAGGTTTTCTATTTCACAGTGTGCCTGGTAATGGAGAGATTTATGTTGCTATTACTTAGATAATGTTAGAATCAGATTTTTTTTTTTTTTTTGGTACTGCAGCTTCCATGGAGAAAATGTGCTAGTTCTTATCTGCACCTGTTATTGGGGGGAGATAGGGTTTTTATGGATACAGAGTACATTTACATTTAATTCATAAGAACTGCCATGCTGTGTCATGTATGCAGTGTGTTGCTTATACAAGCATCCTCCATCAGGTGTGTCCCAACGGAAAAATTTTGAGAACCACTAATCTAGCACCAACTCACAAAAATATGTACCACCTTCCCCCTCATTCCCCCCAATAAAGGAGACATGGGAAATTGGTCCCAATCACCTATGTCTTACAAATTCCCAACTCTCTCAGGCCTTAGCTTAAGGCAGCGGGGCCCATTCAAAATCCGGGCACCCTAAGGGGCACTGCAGTGGACTTTCAGATAAATGTTCCTAGGTACACATCTTACTGTTGCTCACTTATCTTATCTGCCGTGCCCCCCCCCCCCAAAAAAAAAACCCACTACCCCCAACTGTACACCACGGCAATAGCCCTTTTGGTGAGGGGGCCACCTATATGTGGGTACAGTGGGTTTCTGGTCAGTTTTGGAGAGCTCAGTTTCCACCACAAGTGTAACAGGTAGGGGTGTATGGGCCTTGGTCCACCTGTCTGCAGTGCACTGCACCTACCAATAGACTACTCCAGGGACCTACATGCTGCTCTAATGGACCTGAGTATAACATTTGAGGCTGGCGTGTAATGTTTGTAATCACATTTTTGAGGGGTGGGAGAGGTTCGGTGACCACTGGGGGGAGTAAGGGAAGGTAATCCCTGATTCCCTTCAGTGGTCATCTGGTCATTTGTGCTTATTTGTTATAAAAACAGATCTAGCTCAAAATGTCTTAGTTTTAGGCCTGGACGGTTTTGTTTTGTTCCATTATGGCTGGAAAACATCCAAGTCTTAGGAATGCCCAGATCCTGCCCTTAACACGCCCTTTGAGATTTAGATGCACAGTAGACAAACAGCATAGAAAAATGTCTAAAAAATAGGTGTTGGAAATACCAATTTGGACGTTTTTGTGAGAAAAACATCCAAATGCTGCTTTATGCCACTTTTTAGACATTGTTCTCTTTTGAAAATGAGTCCCATAATGTTTTATTAGTAGAGGATTGATAGTGAGGATCCTATTTAAATTTTCAGGAAAATAAATGTAAAGGTGTATAGAGTTTGATATCAATTTATCTACTACTTAAACAGATTTGTATAGCTGGTGGTTTTGACTCTCTTTAAGAATATGCTGCCCCTTATTCCTCCAGGGACAAAAGTGGTGATTACTAGGTATTATATATATTTCACGGTGGTTAGTTGATATGCCTCTGCCTGGAAAAGCTATCTTAATTTGTGCCAATTGAAGTACTCACAGGCAAGACTACATGTAGCTGCGAGTTTATGGATTATATGAGGCCATGACTCCTTGTGGTACTAATAGGTTATTTTCACCTTAAACATATGCATTCTTCTGAATTCTCAAAAATCTACATTTTGGAGGTGATATAATACAATGTCAAATTTCATATCCCATCTCCACCCATAACACTAAGCGGTTTACAATAAGCAGGAAATGAAGGACAGCTAGACATACCACTTGTTCAACCAGTCCAATTTATTCCTTAAAACAAATATCGTCTTGATATTTGTTCTAAGGAATAAATTGGATTGGTTGAACCAGTGGTCTGTCTAGCTGTCTTTCATTTCCCACTTAAAGACTTTGTTGGCTTCTCCGTGGGATTTTTTTTGTGTTCAGTTACCATTTGGTTACAATAAGTAGCCCAGCGACTGCAAGTTTGACGTAATGTGAGCAATCAAAAGCTTATTTTACAAACTCGGCTAAGTACCAGAAAAATATTCTGAAAATAACCAAAATTGTAACATTTTACAAAAATGTAAATATTCTGATTCATTACTGCAGCTCCTTGTGACCCTGGAAAAGTCACTTAATCCTCCATTGCCCCTGGTTCAAAACTTAGATTGTGAGCCCACTAGGGACAGAAAAAGTATCTGGAAATAGTATTGTAAACTGCTTTGGTTGTACCCACAGGAAGGTGGTATATCAAATCCTTGACCCCTTACAAATGTGAAAAGGCAAAGGTTTGGGGTCACTGTTGTATTTTAAGGATGACTCTAGATGGATCAGAGAGTCTCTAGGGATCTCAGTCATATTTAAGTGAACTGGATGGCTAGAAACCAGAGTGTTTCTTATCTTCATCATCGTGGTTGTATTATGTGGACATCTTCCATACAAATTTTAAAGTAGACATAAAATTTTAAACTTTATCCATGCCTCCACTGGTATCCAATGTAATGTCTGCAATATTTATTTATTTATTTATTTATTGTTTGCATTTGTATCCCACATTTTCCCACCTCTTTGCGGGCTCAGTGTGGCTTACAATAAGATATGAATAAAGAGAGTACAGTTGTTACAAATTGGTTATGGTTTACATTGTACAAGTTATGCGAGATAATCGAATTATCATTAGAATATCACAATGGGACATCAACAGGGAGACTTTGGGAGGAGACAGTAGGAAGCTTAAGGGCAGTGTTAAGACATATAGGCACATGGTTTACCTATTCCTGTAAGTATATGTATGAGTAATGTGGAATTGGGGGGGATGAGAGATCATGAGTGGATGTGTGATGCATTGATGTAAGTGAGTGTAGACTCTATGTTTTTTGGTTTTTTTCCGTAGATTGTCTCAAACAAATGGGTCTTCAGTAATCTGCGGAAGGATGCTTGTTCGTGGATCGCTCTTAAGTTGCATGGCAATGAGTTCCAAAGCTGCGTGCTCGTGTGAGAAAAGGTTGACACGTGTAGCGTCTTGTATTTCACGCCCTTGAAAGTAGGGAAATGGAGGTTGAGGTATGTTCGGGAAGATCTCCTAGCATTTCTGGGTGGTAGGTCAATCAACTCAGACATGTAGGCTGGGGCTTCGCCGTAAATGATCTTGTGGACTAGTGTGCATACCTTAAAGGTGATGCGTTCCTTCAGTGGAAGCCATGTAGTTTCTCTCGTAGTGGTGTTGCCCTTTCATATTTTGGTTTTCCGAAGATGAGTCTGGCTGCTGTGTTCTGGGCTGTTTGAAGTTTCCTCAGTGTTTGCTCTTTGCAGCCTGCGTATAATGAGTTGCAGTAATCCAGATGGCTGAGGACGAGGGATTGCACTAGGTTACGAAAGACGAATCTTGGGAAGAGTGGTCTTATCCTTTTCAGTTTCCACATGCAGTAGAACATCTTCTTAGTTGTGTTGTTTGCGTGGGTTTCAAGTGTTATGTGGCGGTCGATAGTGACTCCAAGGATTTTTAGCATTTCTGAGATTGGAAGGTTTAGGTTTGGTGTGTTTATCGCGTTGAATTCGTTGGTGTTGTATTGGGAGGTGAGTACCAGGCATTGAGTTTTTTCTGCATTTAATTTCAGATGGAATGTGTCTGCCCATGTGTTCATGATGTGTAGGCTTTGATTGATTTCGTTGGAGATTTCTTTGATGTCATGTTTGAAGGGGATATATATTGTCACATCATCAGCGTATATATGTGGATTGAGGTTATGGTTTGATAGGAGTTTTGCTAGGGGGATCATCATTAGGTTGAAAATAGTTGGTGAGAGGGGTGATCCTTGTGGAACTCCACAATCAGGTATCCATGCCTTGGACCTGGTTGAGTGTGATGTGACTTGATACGAGCGCAGGGTTAGGAACCCCTTGAACCAGCTTAGGACATTTCCTCCAATGCCGAAGTATTCAAGTATGTGTAGTAGGATTTCGTGGTCGACCATGTCAAAGGCGCTTGACATGTCAAATTGTAGGAGGAGTATATTGTTCCCGGTTGCTATTATTTGCTTAAATTTGGTCATAAGGGTGACTAGTACTGTTTCTGTGCTATGGTTCGACCGGAATCCGGATTGGGCATCATGCAGTATTGAGTGTTTGTTTAGATAGTTTGTGAGTTGTTTGGTTACCATCCCTTCGGTTAACTTGGTTATTAGTGGTATGGATGTTACTGGTCTGTAGTTGGTAATTTCGCTCAAGTTTTTCTTTGTATCTTTTGGAATTGGGGTGAGTAAGATTTTTCCTTTTTCTTTTGGGAAGAGTCCATTTTGTAGCATGTAATTTACATGATTCGTTAGGTCAATTGTGAATTGTTGAGGGGCTGATTTCATGAGGCTGTTTGGGCATGCGTCTAGTTTGCAGTTGGATTTGGCATATTTTTTGAGAGTTTTAGAGATGAGGTCTTCTGGTAGTGGTTCAAACTCGGTCCAGGTTCTGTCTGCTGGGTGTGCTCCTTCTTGGTCCAGACAGTCTAGAAGAGTGGCGTATTCTATGGGACTGGCGGGTATTTTGTGTCGTAATAGTATGATTTTCTCCTTGAAGTACTTCGCAAGGCTGTCGACATCTGGTATATTTTTACCGTTATTTGTAACTGGTGTGGTATCTAGCAGTTTGTTCACAAGGCTGAAGAGTTTATGTGTGTCTTTGTAATTTGGTCCTATTATTGTTTTGTAGTGTTGTCTTTTTGTCTGTTTTATGGTGTATTTGTATTTTCTCTGAAGTAGTTTCCAGTCGTTTAGTGTTTGTTCATCTTTCTTTTTGTTCCAAGCTCGTTCTAGTTTCCTGACTTGTGTTTTAAGTTTTTTCAGCTCTTCGGTGAACCATGGGTTTGCTTTTTTCCTGTGTGATGTTCTGGTTTGGGTTGGGGCGATTTTGTCTAATGTTGTTGTACATAGCTCATCCCATTCTTGGAGGAATTGGATGGTGTCAGCGTTTGTTGTCCATTCATACTGGTAGATCTGTTGCCAGAATGTTGTGGAGTCTATTTTTCCTCTCGTTGTGTATGTTGTTCGCTCGGGTTTATTGGTCGTGTTTAAGTGTGTTTTTCGCCAGCAGAGAGTGATATTTGCTTTATGGTGGTCTGACCATAGTGTTGGTGTCCAACTTGTGTCCATGATCATGATAGTTGAATCCGATTCGAATTTGTTCGTTATGATATCTAGTGTGTGTCCTTTTTCGTGAGTCGGTTGCATGTAAGGTGCTTGTAGATCCCAAAGTTTTAAGAATTCTTTGAACTCTCGTGTGCTTGGTGAGGTGTCATCTTCTAGGTGTAAGTTGATGTCTCCTAGTATGAGGATGTTTGAGGAAGATACGCAGGAATTCGAGATGAAATCCACGAGTTGTGTTTGGGAGTCTTGCCATTTCCCTGGGGGTCTGTAGAATAGGATTGTGTTGAGGTGGCCTGTTAGATTTGGATGGTTTATTCTTGTCGATGCAATTTCGAGTTGTGGGGAGGTAGATTCACCTGTGATTGTGATGGTGAATTCAGGTTTGTAAATTATAGCTATTCCGCCTCCTCTTTTTATTCCATTCCTTGTCCAGTGGGTGATTTTGTATTCTGGTGGGCATATTTCTAAGATGGCTGGATCTGTAGGACTATGGAGCCAGGTTTCTGTGATAAATAGGAGGTCTAGTTTATCTGCGATGATCCAGTCTAGTATGTCTACTGAGTTCCTTACTGCTGATCTTGCATTGATGTATCCTAGATGAATTGAGCGATATGGTTCCAAGGGAGGGTTTGACGTGTTTATTTTTATTAGTTGTCTGTTCCTTCGGTGGTTGAATTTGCTGCTGTTATTGTTTTCCTCATTTTGTCGATTGTGCTAGTTTCCGGAGGCTATTCCTCTTGATTGGTTGTTGTGTCTTTGGTTTGGTGGGTTGTCAAAAGGTTGTGCATATGATTGGTGGGTTGGTGGTGAGTTATTATGGGTGCTGTTTGGGGTGTACATTGTGTCTGTGTGAGTGTTGTATGATTTGTAAGTAATGGGGTTGTTGTTGTCTGTGTTGTTTTGGTTTGTTAAGTTGTTCATAGGTTGTGCATGGAGTTGGTGTCTTGTGTGTTGCTCGATCAGTTTTAGACCTGTACAGTAGAATTTTAGCTGCTGTATTCTGTACTAGTTGCAGCCCAGAGAGCTGGTTTTTTGTTTGTTTGTTTTTTTAATAAATACCCAAGTATTTTCTGTGTAAAGCATACTTACATTTGGAAAAAGACTCTTATAAAATCAGGAACCCAAATATATTTATTTATTTATAGCATTTATATCCCACAATATTCCAACCCATGGGCAGGCTCAATGTGGCGTACAACAGTCTATAAAAACATACAACAATTCAGCAAACAAACAATCAATGTCATAAGCGGGAAAGGGAAATAGCAAAGGAGGAAAAAGGGGAAAGAGTAGTGGTGAACAATATGTCGCTATGACAGTTAGAATTGAGAAGGAAGAGATGCCGGTGGGTTTGAAGCGTATGCTCTACCAAAAAGGAAGGTCTTGAGGTGCTTCTTGAAGGTCGGGTGATCAGGAGTAAGTTTGACCAATTGAGGCAGCCCATTCCACAATTGAGTGCTTGGATAGGAGAAGGAGGATGCATAGGTGGTCTTATACTTGAGGCCACAAAAAACTGGGTAACGGAAGTTTATGTACGATCGAGCTGATTTGTGAGAGTTCCTAGGCGGCAGGTTAATTAGGGTGTCCATATAAGCAGGGGCTTCACCATAGATGATTTTGTGCACCAGAGTGCAAATTTTAAAAGCGATTCGGTCCTTCACAGGAAGCCAGTGCATCTTCTCACGCAGTGGTCTTGAACTGTCAAATCTCGTTTTACCAAAGATGAGCCTAGCCGCTGTGTTCTGGGCAGTTTGTAGTTTTTTTAGGAGCATGTCTGTGCATCCCCCATAGATTCCATTGCAGTAATCAAGGTGGCTTATAACTAGTGATTGAACTAAGCTGTGGAATACTTCTCTAGGGAAATAAGGTTGGATACGCTTAAGCTTCCAAAGAGAGAAGAGTATTTCCTTGGTTGTAGAGTTCGCTTGCTGCTCCAGGGTTAAGGTTCTATCAACAATGACACCTAATATTTTTAGGGACTCCGAGATTGGCAAGACAAGCTCAGGAGTGATTAATGTTGGGGGCGTGAATTTGTTATAGGGAGAGGAGAGAATAAGACAATGAGTTTTCTCAGTATTGAATTTGAATTTAAATGAGTTGGCCCAGTCAAGCGTGATGTGTAATCCTAGTCGTATTTCATTGGCAATTTCGCTTAGGTCTTTTTTAAAAGGGATAAAGATAGTGATGTCATCTGCATAAATAAACAGGTTGAGCCCAAGTTTGGAAAGGGCCGTGGCCAAAGAAATCAACATTATGTTGAAGAGAGTTGGCGAAAGTGGGGAACCCTGCGGCACACTACAGTCTGCTTTCCAAAGAGGTGATAAGCTAGAGCTTGAGTTAACTTGGTAAGTTCTTGAGGTTAGAAAGCCTCTCAACCAGGCTAATACATTTCCACTGGCTCCAATGTAATCAATGAGCCGCAGTAAGATGTTATGGTTCACCATATCAAAGGCACTAGACATGTCGAACTATAAAAGCAAAATACTCTTTCCAACAGCTATTTCCCTCTTAAAGTTAGGAGAGTGATGAGCACGGACTCAGTACTATGGAGTGGACGGAATCCCGACTGTGAGTTATGCAAAATATTGAACTTGTCCAGATACTCACTGAGTTGTTTATTTACCATGCTCTCCATTAGTTTCACGAAAAGTGGAATAGATGCAATCGGCCGATAGTTGGACAGGCCATTGCTTTTTTTCTTGGCATCTTTGGGTACTGGGGTAAGTTAGATGTTTCCATAGCTTACAGGGAACTTGCCATTACCAAGCATGAAGTTGAGATGTAGTGTTAAGTCAATTAGAAAGCAGGTAGGGGCACATTGGAGTAAGTAGTTTGGGCAAACATCCAGCTTGCAATATTTCCTGGAAAATCTGTGGAACTCCTGCTTAACGGAATCTACAGAAAGAGGTGAGAAGCGTGAAAACGAACGGTCTGCTGGATGCTCATCGGATCCCGGATCCAGGCCACTAATAAAATCACTAATGCTGGAATTGCTCCTTGGAAGGGAACTCTATAATTTTATGAGTTTTTCTTGGAAAAACTTGGCTAGATCTGCAGCTGATGGGATACCTTTACTTGTAGATGTAAGTGCAGTAGTATCCGTTAATTTATTAAGAAGGAAGTAGAGCTTTTTCACATCATTGTAATCCGGGCCTATCTTGGTTTAAATATGAGCCGACAAGATACTTGTTTATATGCACTCCATGCATTAGTGTTCCCAAGGGTGAAAAATTAAGTTGAAATATTCATAAAGTGCAATAAGTGGTTAGAGAGGATATTCAGTGACATTAGGTTGTAAACCATTCTGACACACTAGTATTGAGTGGTATATCAAATTAATAAACCCAATCCACTATCTGGTTAAGTTCCACTGAATATTATTTTTATTAGCATTTGTATAGCGCTACCAGACGCACGCAGCGCTGAACACCTGACACAGAGAGACAGTCCCTGCTCAAAAGAGCTTACCCTGGATACCATAGCACAAGCTATTTTACTACTACTATTACTACTAATAATCATTTCTGTAGCGCTACTAGATATATGCAGCGTTGTACACATTATATGCAGGTGCTTTCTCTATCCCTGCAGTGGGAATTGAACCCAGCTTGCCAAGATCAAAACCTCTCCTGGACATTTAAATCATTTTGAATATCAAACTCAACATCTTCTTTAATGTAATATGAGCTAGATTCTATATATCCCACCTTGATTTCCAAGCAAGAAATCAGTGTATTCTATAAAGTACGCTTTAATTTAGGCATACATTATAGAATACGCTGAGTGCTGCTAGTATAAATCCCAGTGCCTAAATTAGGGGCAGAGCGAGTGTATTCTAAAACAACGTGCTTAGATTTTAGAAATGCCCAGGACCCGCTCATTCCACTCCCATAACCACGCCCAATTTTCAACTATGCATCTTAGAATTTATGTGTACCACGTTACAGAATACGCTTAGCAAGTAGTGCGCATAAATTCTAATGGCAATTAGTGCTGATAGTTGCTTGTTAACATCCAATTATCAGTGCTGATTAGCTTGTTAACTAATTAACTTATGCACATTGTTATGGAATACGCTTCGATTTCCACATGGAAATCAAGGCACAATATATAGAATCCCAGGGTATATGGTTAGATGTTCCTGGCTCGGAGAATGCACGGACCAGAGTCAAAATTGATGCTTATGAATGTACTTTATAAAAGTAGTGTACTGAAATGTGGTCAAAAGTATATTGTAGAAGTAGGAGCTACCCGTCAACATACATTCATAAATGCTCTCTACTCACTTTACTGTCTCTTTAATGGACCATGAGAATAAGAGTAATGTTTTCGATCTTCACCATATTGATATGATAATTAAACATCCATGTTTAGTTATCACACCAATATGGTGAAGAACGAAAACATTACTCTTATTCCTATGGTGTTTTAGAGAGAGACAGTAAAGTGAGTAGTAGAGAGCATTTATGTATGTATCTTTATAAAATTAGTGCACATGAGCTGATTCCTACTAGCAAATACTTATACAAACTTGTATGGAAGCAGTTGAGCTCTGTACAGGGCACGTGTGTTACTTTTATAATCTAGGTGCTGTGTATGCACCTGTGTGTCTTTTCCGCTTTTGCTTCCTGACATAAAATTATTATCCATGTTAGTATTTTAAATTTAGCTCACACCTTTCGTTGGTAGCTCGTGGCGCATTATTCAGGTATTCAGGTACATTAGATATATAGATAAAATGTTGTTGCAGATGTATAGGGAGATTGTGATATATTGATCATGTAAAAAAATGCATTTAATTTTTGCAGTTGTGCAATTTCATACACCAGCCCCAACTGTACAGGTTCTGGTAACTTACTTTTAAGTTCAAATTGTTTTCTTCTCTGGCTGTTAAAATTGTCATTAATATGAAGCTTTGTATTATACCTTCATTATCACACTAGGGATTTTGTTTTCTTTGTTTTATAATGTGTGTTTATGTAATCTGCTTAGGTTGTAGGCAGATCATAAAATTTTAAAATAATTTTTGAATAGATAACTTAGCTTTAGAAAGCCATATTAACGAGCCTTAAGGCCCAGAAATCCCACCACCACCTATGCCCCCCCCCCCAAAGGTACAGTCTGGGGCATGTGGGGCCCATATGCAGAGTTTCTTTTTAGGGCCTCATATGCTTAATAAGTAAAGGCTGCAAAGTGAATCATGTGCAAAAACACAACCACATGTGTAAGGTTGGCATGCTGAACTGTTAGGGTTACAGGCTTGCCTGTATTAATTCCCTCTGCTGAAGAACATGAGAAGTGCCATGGTGGGGTCAGATCAGTGGAGAAAACAAAAAAAACGGAAGATACACAGAAAGACCAAACTCGAAAATGTAAAAAAGCCAGTGGTCCATAGAGCCCAACGTTGTTTTTGACAGCGGTGAGTGGGCCACTTAAAGATATCCAGCAGATCTAAAAGGGGGAGATAATTCCTTTTTCCCACTCCAAGAAGTATGAGGTAGTGCTTCCTATGATACATGGTTAATAGCTGTACCAAATCTGTCATCTAGAAATTTGTCCACATTATTCTAAACTCAGCTATACTACTGTGATTTGTTTATCGTTTGTCATTTATTTAATTTGATATACCAGTTCTTTTGTCAAACAAGTCATCCATAATGATATCCTCCTCCAACAAATTCCACTGCTGGAAAGTGCATTGACTGAAAATAAATACTGTTTTTGAGCAGGGTACTTTTAGTTGCAAAGAAGTCTGTTCCAAGAACTGGGTTCAAGAGAGCAACTCATCTGACGCAGTGGAAGCTGTAGTTACATTTATTGACATCCCTAACATATGTGATAATTAAATCTATGGATCAAGCACATTTGGACAAATTCTTAGCAGTATCAGAAGATTATATATACTTCTTTCCTTGGAGTGAAAAGTGCCTTAGTATGAGTAGCCTGATGGTCAGAGCAATGGGCTAAGCATCAAGGAAGCCCAGTTCAAATCCTACTGCAGCCCTTGTGATTGTGGGCAAGTCACTTTACCCTCCATTGCTTCGTGTGCAAACTTAGGGACCCTTTTACTAAGCTGCACTCGTAAATGGGCTTAGTACGTCCTAACTGGGACTTTCCCGCACGCTAAGCCCATTTTCTGTTATTTCATTCTCTTGCCATTCACTAATGTGAGCAATTAGCACATGGCCAATGAAAAAAATGAACATAGGAGCCCTTACCACCTCCTATTTAAGAGACGCTAAGGGCTGTAACATTAAGTCTGTGTTAACCATTTAGCGCATGGTGATGTCAGTGTGCTAGTTGCTCAACACTTTCACGCTCCCTCCTAAAAATAAATAGAAAAGAATTATTATCATGTGATTACTGCGTGCAGACAGGTAAATTATGCAGGATGCTTTAGTGCATCTTTCGGTCAGTGGCATAGCCAGACCTGACATTTAGACTGGGCCCAGAGTTAATATGGGTGGGCACTATATATTATAAAAACATAAAGACCTTCCCTACCCCATCCATCCCAGCAGCCTGGTATCAGCTTTTCCCTTCAATACTCTCTATCCATCCCCGTAGCTCAGCATCAGCCCTTCCCTTCTCTACCTCACCCCCCCCCCATCCATCCCAGTATCAATCCTTCCCTTCCCCACCATCCATCCCATAGCTAAGCATCAGCTTAAAACCCACCTCTTCACCACTGCTTTTGACTCCTAACCACTGCTCACCTGTCCAGTCCTTTTTCCTCACCTCTTTATTCCCATACCCTTAATTGTTCTGTCTGTCTGCCTGTCTTATCTAGATTGTAAGCTGTTTGAGCAGGGACTGTCTTTTGTGTATGGTGTACAGCGCTGCGTATGCCTTGTAGCGCTATAGAAATGATAAATAGTAGTATCCTACCACCCCACTCCTCCCTGTAGCCTAGCATCAGCCCTGTCCTACTCCCTACCCACCCCCTATGGAATTAAATAAAAAAGACCTTTTCATGCCCACCTCTGCATGCACCAGTCCACCCAGAGGAAACTGCAGGGCGCGGGCGCCTACACTTTTTTTTTTTTTTATGTTTTTTTACCTAGGCACTGCAGAGACCATCCCCACTCAAAAACCCACCAAAATAAGAGATAACTTTTTAAAATTTAAGCTAGCGGGGCACTATTAAAATTTATTGTTGGGGAATTTCTGGGTGGGGATGGGCTCCTCATTGCCCTAGGCAGTGAAACGTCTACCCCCCATCCAAAAGCCCACCAGATCAGAGCCATCATTTTGATTACAAGAGTAATCAAAATGCTGGCTGGTCATGGTGGTGGGCTCTTCACTGCCTAAGGCAAAAAAGGGTATATTTTAATCATTAAATATATACATTTTTGCCCTAGTCAGTGAAGTTCTTACCCCACCCAGAAATCCCCCAACAATAAATTTTAATAGTGCCCAGCTAACTTAATTTTAAAAATTTACACGATGTTAAAAATTATGTTAAAAAGAGTATTTAAAATTTTATTACCTGCAGTGCTGGGGGCTCAGCTGGCAGCTTGCTATGTTTTGAGTGAATGGCGACGGCTGCGCGGGGGAGTGGAAAAACCAGAGATTTACCAAATCATGGCTTGCCTTCTTCCTTCCTTACAGTGGACTAGATAGGCTGGCTGGATCACTTCCAGTAGTACCGACGTTGCAGCGGCGAACTGGCGGTAGTAAAAGCAACAAGCAGGCAGCCTCGACGCCGTCCTTTGCTTCCATGACCTCTCAGCGTCCCGCCCGCCCGAAAGGAAATGACATCAGAGGAAGGCGGGATGCAGAGAGGGCAGGGAAGTGAAGGACGGAGTTGAGGCTGCCTGCTTGTTGCTTTTACTAGCGCCAGTTCACCGCTGCAACGTCGGGTAAGAAGATAAGTCATAAGTCGTCCCCCCCAGTCTACGCCTATGGCGGTACGCGATAGAAACGTAGGTTGCAGTCAGTGTGCTCTTTTCAACCGCGCTTGGGTGGGCAGGCCTGGGCCCATCCAGGCCCACCCGTAGCTATGCCCCTGCTTTCGGTAAGCATTTTTAGGTTTTAATACCTGCGTTAGAACTTAGCACACCTTAGTAAAAGGGCCCCTTAGATTGTGAGCCCTCTAGGATAGGAAAATGCATAGTGTAGCTCAATGTAACTCACCTTGAACTACAACTGAAAAAAGGCATGAGCTAAATCAAGAATGCCTCCCTTCCCCCTAGCTAGAGCAGAATTTAAAGCTCTTAAAATGAAATACCACAGCATTTCAACAGAGTATCAAGGCTTATCACATGTTCTTGGGCACTTGGAGGTGGCATGCTCTGGTTTTAGAATACTCAATTTTTGGGAGAGTAAAAAAAAAAATAATGCGAGAAGGAAGTAAGTGAGAATAAATGTATTAACTGAGTATATTGTGTTTTGTTAATTCAAAGATTTAAACACAATTGTTGCCACTGAATCTAGGTGAACAAAGTCTTACGGAACCATAATATCAAGCCCCACTGGATGTTTGCATTGGACAATATCATTCGAAAAGCGGTGCAGACTGCCATAACCATTCTAATCCCAGGTGAGTCACAATTATTACTTATTCACATCATCACTTAATATTAATGAGCTGTGGTTTCCCAGTACATCACTGAAGCTGCCCAAACTGGAGATAAAGGTCTTTTGCCTTCCATTTTATCTTAATGGTTAATCCTTCAATGTACAATTTTTATCTTGGCTTATGACCCAGGGTTATTTATGTATTTATTTGTTTGTTTGTTTTTAAATAATTGAGCAACTTCAAATACAGCAGCAGAATGTATTCCTTGCTCTCTGGGATTAGGGAGCCACAACTCCCTCTGAGCTCCTTTGCCATCATTCCCTTCTCCACCATCAGTCACAGACAACAGACCTGGAAGGAGGTGAGAGGAAGAAGGGATGGAGGATTTTGAAGGGAACAGGAGAAAAGGGGAGCCCTTGGAGTGTGGAGACGAAACATAGACATGACGGGAGTAATTTATGTTGAAGTTCTTTGTTATTGCATAAGAAACAAGTTTCACACTGTTACCTCAGTCAAGAATGCAACAATATACAAGCTTTCCCCTCCTGATCCTAGAATCTTTCACACCATGAGTCCTTAAACATAAGCAAAATTTAGAACAAAACTTTGTCAAAAATTCAACAATCTACTGCGAGCTTGGAGAGTCAGTGTCATCCAAAAATTTTCCCAAACTTTCTGAAATAAATGACCTTTGAAGGTAGAAATATATCATACTTGCATGCATTCTGTGCGCAATTGCATAATTAGATAAGTACGTCACCTCTGAATAGAGGGACCTTGCGGTTGCAGCCAAGTCAGCAAGATTGCTTTAAGTCCAAATAAGAGGACACCTATGTGCCTTCATAAAATGGCTACCCAGAGCCTGCTCTGATGAAAGTGTAATTGAGTGCATTCATTGACATGTTTTAGGAAAACACCTGCAGTGCAACTCCACCCCAGCTCTGCATACATACTGTTCTGTGATTTTATAAATGACCTTTTCCTTGTGTAAAACTGCCTATCCATTTGGGAAAATCTTTATAGAATTAAACCCAAAAGGTGCCATGCTGGGTCAGACCAATACTCTATTGATCACTGCATCCTGTCTCCAGAAGTGACCGGTCTAGTTCACTTGTAAATACCCAGCAGATAATGGTCAATTTCAGCGATGATCATCTACTCTTAACATTTTGTTTTATATCCTTAAACTGTCAGTCAACAGTAAGACATTGTTTCCTTTTTTATGATGATTTACTTTTCTCAGGAATCTCTTATGAGGGATTTTCTCAATATCTTCTGAAAATTCAGATACTCTGTGTCCAGCAGTTCAACCTTATCCACATTATAATGAAAGGAAATCATGCTTTACTAATCTAAATTTATGCTGGCCAGGAGCAGCAAAGTATTTATTTTTTTATTTTATTTTATTTTTTTGCTTGGGAAGGCCAAACAAATCAAGTTTGGTTTCTTCCCCCGCCCCCCCCCCCCCCCCACAAACCCCAATCTCCCTGGTTATTGATGGAACAAAAGGTTGGTAGGGCCATGGCCCAAGTGGTTCACCCTGTTCCCCCATTAATCCATGTTTACCCATATGCCCAGTAGTAGTTCTGCTGTCAAAACTTTCAAGCGTTTTGCCCAGCTTCAGTGTCAGGCTCAGCGATCTGTAGTTTATTAAATTATCCCCATCAAGTCCTTTTTAAAATATTGTGTTATATTGTCTGCCCTCCACTTAAAGTTATTTACTGTCTCCTTGCAAAAGTTCACCCAAGGTGGGTTACAGTATCAAAAGCTAATAATGATAGGTCATAAATTAACAGTATCAAGTCTGATTTCATACCTAGGTCCCTTCAAAGTTATGGAGGGATACCATCAAATCCTGGTGATTTGCTACTATTTAACTTCTTGATCTGTTACGGTACCTCCCCCAGATTCAGGGGTCCTTTTACCAAGCTGCGGTAAAAAGGGCCCTGCAGTACTGGCAGAGGATGTTTTTGCCTCATGCCAGGGCCATTTTACCTCAGAGGGTAAAAAGCCCCTTAAAAAAAGACATGGCCATGCGGTAAGATTATTCTTACCACATGTCCATGCGGGGGGAGGGGGTGGGAGAGCCCAGCAGTAACTGAGCAGCACCGATTACCACCTTGCTAGAAATTATGGAGTTATTTTCCATAGCATTGGAAATAGCATGTGCTCGAGGCGGAACTACCACTAGCGGCCACGTTGGGTCAGTGATAGTTCCGGGTTGCCACATGGCAACCCTTTACTAAACGGGCCCCTTAAAGGCAACCCTTTAGTAAAAGGGCCCCTTAATAATTTACTTTAGCTTCTCTGAATAATTGCATGCATTGTTCCTGTGTGGGTATCTCCCCAACATCCTAAGCAGGGGGAAATTGAAGCAAAGAATTCATTTACAGATCAATTTTCAGCAGCAACAGCAGCAGTGGTTACTTTTTTTAACAAACAACTGTGATATGAAATTCTGCAGAATTTCTGTCATATATCATGGATGGCAAACCATCGACATAAATAGGATCACAGCCATGTAAAAAGTGCCCAATACACCCATAAGCACTTAACGTAAACAATATAAAAAAGCCACCCTCCTTCCCCCTAAAATAGTTACATCCCCACCATATATACACACAACTACCCCAACTTTCTCAGGGTATTGTAACCCTGATGACACTTCCAAATTATTAAATATTGCTGTACAAACTGAAGGAGCTAGCGTGCCAAGGAAACGTTCTGTGAGGACTTAATTTGAGTAACTGATAGCAGATCCCTTGGAGCGCTCCCCCCCTGAAATTGGAACAGGGCTGCAGCAAGTTTTTTATGACTCTAAAGAACTTGAAGGTGGCACCTTAGTCTGCCCTGGAAGGATGATATAAAGCTTCCAAGATCATATTTTTAACAATCTCTGTCCTTCATATAGATTTCTATCCCTTGTTGCTTGCACCTTCTGATTTCCTCATTTTATCAGAAAGCAGAAAGGATAAAATTCAGTGTAGAAAATGCTGAAGGGGAAAAGATGGGACGGAGGCAAAAAAAGAGGGCATACAAAGGAATGTTAAATAAACGGAGGGATTAATTAACTGGAAGCACTTGTTCAGTTGCAGGCTGGTGAACATCTGAAATAACAGTGGGCAGAGGATGAAGTAGTAGTGAGCAGTAACATGTGAATTTTATACTAGAAAATGGGAAGGAGACAAAAGGAAAAAAAAGAGGGCTTACTGATAGTTTCTGTATGGAAAAATGCATTTGTTGTGTATGAAGAGAGTCTGTCATTACTCCAATAATGTCCTTTGAGCAATGGTGTGACAAATATATCATGATGGAAGTTACAGGGTCTTTAATAGGGTTGTTGTACCAAGACAAAGGGAAATTTTGTTTATTTAAAACAGTTGTAAACCACCCATCATATCTATTTCTCAGCTGTGTACAGTTAAACATAGGAAATAATATAGACTTTAGAACATAAACATTGTCATACTAGGATAGACCAAAGGTCCATCAAGCTCCTTATCCTTTTTCCAACGGTGGCCAATCCAGGTCACAAATATCTGACAATATGCCAAAAGAGTAAAACAGATTTTACGCTGCTCATTCCAGAAATAAGCATTGGATTTCCCAAGTCCATAGTAATAATTGGCTTATGGACATTTAGCCAACACGAAGAGGGTCCAAAGTACAGAATACAGTCCAAAAACACAAAGAAGTGCCAAGAGCCTTCAGTGAACAGGGCAAAGATCTTTATTTACACAGTGTAGATCAATCTCATAATGACCCGACATGGGCTGTGTTTCGTCGTGAAGCGCCTGCCTCAGGGGGCAGGCGCTTCACGACGAAACACAAAGAATCCTTTAACATGCGTGGGATAAACATAAAGGAATCCTGCTCAGAAGGAAGGGATCCCCAGAAGCTTAGCCGGTGGTGGGAGGCAGGGCTGGTGGTTGGGAGGTGGGGATAGTGCTGGGCAGACTTATACGGTCTGTGCCCTGAAAAAGACAGGTAGAAATCAAGGTAAGGTATACACAAAAAATGGCACATGTGAGTTTATCTTGTTGGGCAGACTGGGTGGACCGTGCAGGTCTTTTTCTGCCATCATCTACTATGTTACTATGTTTTAACTGAGATTGCCTTCCAAAGGCACAGATAATCTCTTTATCCTTGACCACAACTATACTGAACAGACACAGCATAGCATTGTGGAAATTAATACACATAAAAGCATCCTCCAATAGGTATTTTTACAATCCAGTCAAAGATCCCAGACATTAGTAAATAGTGCTGATTTATTTCTGTTTGTATGCATCTGCTTGCTCCATATATATTAGATACTCTTTATCCTGTTTTAAGTGTGCACAACACAAGTTGTAAATCATTGCTTAAGAAATCTGTCTTTCAAGTTATCCATAATGAATATTCATGAGAATAATTTGCATGACTGGAGATACAGCATACAAATCTTTCTTTTGCATTTTCACTGTGAATATCACAAAAACCTGACTAGGTGAGTGTCCCCCAGAAAAGGTTTGGGAAGCCCTGGTCTAGATTATTTTTTAAGTGGAATGACAAAATTCACATTAATAATCTTACCTATTACACAGAGCATTATGATACACTTTGTACTTTTACCCAGAACTGAGACCCCATTTCAGCCTTGCATCTGAGAGTGATCCAGCTGATCAGGATGACATTGAAGTGGAGGAAGATCATGAGGATCGAGCTCAAGATAAAACTCATCATCAGCCAGTCACAGTCATTGAAGACACAGTGCATACCTCTGGAGTGAGCACTATGAGTTCAACACTCTCGCACGACTCTCAGACTGCCCATAGGTCTCTCAACATGCAGCTTGGCAGGTTGAAAATAGAAACAAACAGGTACACCTGCATAAATCTGTCACTTTTTGTTCTGCCTTACAGAGGCACCTCTTTGTTTCTGTATGTATAGTAAGTTCCTAAAACATCTCCGTCTCTTCTTGGGTCTCCTTTGTATTTAAAAAGAAAGCATACAGGATCCAGAGAACACTCACAAGCTATTGGTAAGGGTGTTTTTTTCTTTCTTTTTTATTTTTGTTTTGTTTTAAATGTTTGTTCATTTCAAGGTATAATCAAGTTATTCAGCTATCGACAGATGTGTACAGTGATTTTCTGACTGGATGATAGAAAATATAATAAAGTTCAACCCTAGGGAAAATGGAGGTCCTGTGGGTGAGTGAACTGGTCAAGGACTCAGTAATAGATGGGGTTAGAAACAGTACATAGATGAGACCTGCAGGGATGTTGTAGAGAGGTCCCACTTCCAACCGGTTAGCCCCTGTGCTGCTTCGGAGGAGAGAGGTCTCCTAAAGGAGCGCATTGCCTGGTGAAGTAGGAAAGTACTCCTGTACCCAGACCTGCCCACCAGAGGATGTATTATCCTCTCGCACTGAGGATATGTCTCCGATTACAGCTGTTGTAATTGGAGACTCAATCATTAGGCGTGTAGATAGCTGGTGGCTGGTGGAACGTGGAAGATCGATTGGTGACTTGCCTGCCTGGTGCAAAGGTGGCGGACCTCACGCGGCACCCTAGACAAGTTTTAGATAGTGCTGGGGAGGAGCCGGCCGTCTGGTACACATGGGTACCAGCGACGTAGGAAAATGTGGGAGAGAGTTCTGGAAGCCAGATTAGGCTTTTAGGAAGGAAGCTCAAATCCAGATCCTCTAGGGGGTAGCATTTTCTGAAATACTACCTGTTCCACGCGCAGGGCCCAAGCGACAGGCAGAGATCCGGAGTCTCAATGCGTGGATGAGACTCTGGTGCGGGATGAGGGTTTTGGATTTGTCATGAACTGAGCAGCATTCTGGGGAAAGGAGAGCCTATTCCGATCTGATGAGCTTCACCTTAACCAGGGTGGGACCAGGCTGCTGGCGTCAAGATTTTAAAAAGGACTAGAACAGCTTTTAAACTAGAAACGGATGGAAGGCCGACAGTCGCTCAAAAGCGCATGGTTCAGGATAAGGTATCTTTTGAGGATTCACCCAACAGGGAAGAAAAAGGTTCCTTGTAGTAAGGATTCAAAGAGACCATAGTGGATCAGATGCCTTAAGTAAAATTAATAATAACCAGACAGAAGATAACATATTAATAATGCCATGTATTAAACGTGATATAAAACTGAACAGCAAGCATGCATTGAAATGTCTATATGCAAATGCAAGGAGCCTGAGATAAGATGAGAGAGCTGGAATACATTGCACACAATGAAAAATTGGATATTATAGGCATCTCTGAGACCTGGTGGAAGGAAGATGACCAGTGGGACACAGTCATACCGGGCTACAAATTATATCGTAGTGATAGGGTAGATAGGATTGGAGGAGGGGTAGCACTGCATATTAATCAGAACCCTGACTCAGATAAGCTGCAAATATTGCAGGATACAAAACCCCTATTGGAATCTTTGTGGATTGAAATTCCACGTGAAAAGGGGGAAAATGGTGATAGGAGTGTACTACCGTCCGCCTGGCCTGGACGAGCAGACGGACGCAGCAATGTGAAAGGAAATTAGGGAAGCAAATAAAAAGGGGCAATGTAATAATAATGGGTGATTTCAATTATCCAGATATAGACTGGGTTAATGTAACATCGGTACACGCCAGGGAGATAAAATTTCTTGATGAAATCAGGGACAGCTTTATGGAACAGCTGGTTTAGGAGCCAACAAGAGAAGGAAAAATACTAGACTTAGTCCTTAGTGGAGCTCATGATCTAGTGCAGGGGGTAGCGGTTCGAGGGCCACTTGATAACAGTCTTTGTCCACATTCAGTTTTGCAAGTTATTCATGAAAGCTTTCTTTTATGAGTAGTGTATTTTATTTGCATGATCCCCATATGTATTTTTGCCAATCTGCAGGAATTTGCCAGGTTTTTTCTTCAGTGAAACTGAGCAGAATACCGAGAATACATTGGTTTCCAACAGTTGCATGAGCTCATTTTAATAATTTTTTCTCAAGTTTAAAGTTTTACATGACTTTCAGGCTTATTTCGAAAGAAAAGGGCGCCCATCTTTCGACTCAAATCGGGAGATGGGCGTCCTTCTCCCAGGGTCGCCCAAATAATCGAAAGCCGATTTTGGGCATCCCCAACTGCTTTCTGTCATGGGGACAACCAAAGTTCACGGGGGCATGTCGGAGGCGTAGCGAAGGCGGGACTTGGGCATGCCTAACACATAGGCGTCCTCGACCCACAATGGGAAAAAAAAGGGTGTCCCTGACGAGCACTTGGACGACTTTACCTGGTCCTGTTTTTCTTATGACCAAGCCACAAAAAGGTGCCCGAACTGACCAGATGACCACCGGAGGGAATTGGGGATGACCTCCCCTTACTCCCCCAATGGTCACTAACCCCCTCCCACCCTCAAAAAACAACTTTAAAAATATTTTGTGCCAGCCTCAAATGTCATACTCAGGTCCCTCGCAGCAGTATGCAGGTCCCTGGAGCAGTTTTAGTGGGTGCAGTGTACTTCAGGCAGGCGGCCCCAGGCCCATCCCCCCCTACCTTTTACACTTGTGGTGGTAAATGTGAGCCCTTCAAAACCCACCAGAAACCCACTGTACCCACATCTAGGTGCCCCCCTTCACCCGTAAGGGCTAAGGTGTTGGTGTACAGTTGTGGGTTTTGGGGGGGGGGGGGTCTCAGCACACAAGGTAAGGGAGCTGTTCACTTGGGAGCAATTTCTGAAGTCCACTGCAATGCCCCCTAGGGTGCCCGGTTGATGTCCTGGCATGTGAGAGGAACCAGTGCATGACGAATGCTGGCTTCTCCCACGACCAAATGGTTTGGATTTGGTCGTTTCTGAGAAGGGCGTCCTCGGTTTCCATTATCGCCGAAAATCAGAAACGACCAAGTCTAAGGTCGACCTAAATTTCAGGATTTGGGCATCCCCAACCTTATTATCGAAACGAAAGATGGACGTCCATCTTGTTTTGATAATACGGGTTTCCCCACACCTTCACGGGGCCGTCCTGCGAGGACGTCCCCAGGACAACTTGGGCGTCCCTTTCAATTATGCCCCTCTTTGGGACCTTTAGATTGGAAGAAGAAAAACACTGGTTGACAATAGTCAAAATATGGATTTTGAATGGGCAAGATTTTGTCTGTTGCATTTTCTTGGACTGCAGTTTTATGAGCAACATAATCGTGAAGGAGCTGCATTTAGGGAATAAGTATCTTGCTTTTAGGTTCTTTTACACATGGATGTTTAGAGGATGCTTCAATTCTTTTAATTTTTAGCTCAAATTCTGTTAGAGTTTTAACATGACCCATTTTATATATTTGTATTTCACTAGAATTCTATCATATACAAGTATGCATGCATGAATTGTATTTATTTACTGTTTTAGATCCTTATTTTATTATGCCTCTGTTTTTGGCTTTTTATTGATAGTTGGTGTATGTTTAGTTTCTGTTTTTTAATTTAGCAGCTACCTTTTCTAATATATTAGTTGTGCTTACATCTTCAAAGTAGTGATGGTTTTGTACATTGCCTTGTTCATGAATTGGAGTAGCCTAGTGGTTAATGCAGTGGAGTTTGATCCTGGGGAACTGGGTTCAGTTCCCACTACAGCTCCTTGTGACTCTGGGCAAGTCACTTAACCCTCCATTGCCTTATGTACAAATAAGTACCTATATATGCTGTGTAAACCGCTTTGAATGTATTCTCTTTCCCTAAAAATAAAAACTCTATCGCTACTTCCATTTTCTGTTTCTTTAGGGTGGTTCTTTATCTCCACCAGAATCATTTAGAGGAGTAAAAATATTGAAGCTTTTGCATTTATTTTATTAAGATTGCTTGAAGAGTTGGTGCAGAAGGAGAGAGAATTCCAAGCATTAATACGTCAAGCCATTGAGGAAAAGGATGAAGAGATCCAACAACTAAAATCTAAGTCACAACCGATAGGTAAGTCTATAGAAAAATCTGCTGATTTCAAATTTAACATATGCATGTATGAGTTACAAGCATAGGCGTAGACTGGGGGGGGGCGAGGGGGGGCAATGCCCCCCCAAACGACGATGAGGCGCCGCCGCGCCATTAGTTTAAAAAAAAAAAAAAACATGCACGCACGCGCTCCTCTCCATCCGCTTGGCTTCTAGCAACTTCTAGGGATATGTAACAGATAAGTCAGAGAGCTAAAAGGCCCCCTCATAAACCAAGGGAGTATAGTTCTGTCTACCAAAAAGCCAATCTTGTACAAGCCTAATTGTATTCTCGAATCTCTGGGCTGATCTGTACTATTCATAAGAAGGGATGCAGTTTCAGAACAAAAGGGGGGAATAAGGAACACCCTTGTCATGTTCCTCTGTATACATTAAAACTCACTGGCAAGGTGTTATTGATCTGGATTATCACTTTAGGCTCAATGGCCTCCCTAAATCTCCCAGGCAAGTCATATCTCGTTAATACCTTACATATACATGAGGTCAAATGCCTTCTATGTATCTGTATCAGAGATGGCACCTGTTAGTTCCTTACACTCTTAAGGATGCCAAAATACGTCTCACATTCTTTTTTTTGTTATCTGTTATGCACAGACCCCATTTGAATGTTCAGCCTAACGTATGTCATGATCTAGACCAGCCTATTCACCATTATGTTGGCAAAGAGCTTAGCCTTAAGGTTGAATAGGGAGGTTCGTGCAATAGGTTTCAGGTAATTGAGCTTTTGCTTGGCTTTGTGACAACTGTGATATAAGCCAACTTTAATGATTCAGGGAGAAATTTATCTATAGTTATTTGATTTAAGATCTGTATCAATGATCCCACTATTTCCTCCTTCAAGACATTGTAAAATTCTCCCCTATATCCATTGGGGTTCAGGGTCTTACTGAATGGGCTGTGCTGAATAGCCCAACCAACTGCCTTCTCATGAAATAGTGAAATGCTCAGTGCACTATCTTCTTCATTAATCTTGGGTAAGTCCAACTGAGATAAATATTTATTATTACATTCAGGCACTTTTACTGTCCCTAGTGGCCCTGACCAGCTTGTGGGTTCAATATAGCTCTTCAAAGAACTCCTTAAATATTCAGCATCTATCTTATTTTGTGTGTTCCAAACCACCTGTTGTATATTTGAGCAATAATATTTTCTTATGGCCCTCCCAATTCCTAGTTAATCTTGCCAGCATCTTTCTACTTTTATTACCATATCATAAGAACATAAGAATAGCCATACTGGGACAGACTAATGGTCCATCTGGCCCAGTATCCTGTTTCCAATAGTGGCCAATCCAGGACACAAGTACCTGGCAGAAACCCAAATAGTAGCAACATTCCATGCTACCAATCCCAGGGAAAACATGGCTTCCCCCATGTCTATCTCAATAGCAGACTATGGACTTTTTCTCTAGGAACTTGTCAAAACCTTTTTTTTAAAACCCAGATGCACTAACCGATGTTACTACATTCTCCGGCAATGAGTTTCAGAGCTTAACTATTCATTGAGTGAAAAATATTTCCTCCTATTTATTCTAAAATATTTCTTTGTATCTTCATTGAGTGTCCCCCTAGTCTTTGTACCTTATGAAAGAGTAAAACATTGATACACTTCTACTTGTTCTGCATCGCTCAGGATTTTGTAGACCCCAGTCATATCTCCCATCAACCACTAATCTCTTTAGCCTTTCCTTATATGAGAGGAGTGTGGTAGCCGTGTTAGTCCACTCTTAAGGTTATCAATAGAAATCAAACAAAATAAAACATGGAAAAGAAAATAAGATGATACCTTTTTTTATTGGACATAACTTAATACATTTCTTGATTAGCTTTCGAAGGTTGCCCTTCTTCCTCTTATATGAGAGGAATTCCACCCTTTTATCATTTTGGTCGGTCTAATTTGAACCTTTTCTAGTTCCACTATATTTTTTCTGAGATATAGTGACCAGAATTGAACACAGTACTCAAGGTGAGGTTGCACCATGGAGCAGTACCAGAGGCATTATAGTATTCTTGGTCTTATTTACCATCCTTTTCCTAATAATTCCTAACATCCTGTTTGCTTTTTTGGCCACCACCACACACTAGCCAAAAGATTTCAGCATATTCTTTTCCTTGGGTGGTGACTTCCAACGTGGACCCTAGCATCAGGTAACTATGATTCAGATTATTCTTCCCAATGTGCATCACTTTGCATTTGTCCCTCATTAAATTTCATCTGCCATTTGGATGCCCAGTCTTCCAGTTTCCTAAGTTCTTCCTGCAATTTTTCACAGTCTACATGTGTTTTGACAACTTTGAATAGTTTTGTGTCATCTGCAAATTTAATCACCTCACTCATCATTCTGAGTTCCAGATCGTTTATAAATATGTTAAATAGCGCCGATCCCAGTACAGATCCCAGCGGCACTCCACTATTCACCCTCCTCCATTGACAAAATATGGCCATTTAACCTTACCCTCTGTTTTCTTTACAGGTAATATTGGTAGTAAAACATAAGACTTTTTTGCTCGCTGGTGAATTAGCTCATTAAATTGAATCCTTTTCTATGGGGTTGGCTCTCTAATGTTGACTTTCTTTTCGTATATGCCTCTCTAAACATATCAATTCCCTGTTTCTGTCTGTCTTAACATTTACTGAAGTACATTGTGATTTCACCTCGTATGACCACTACCATTTCCCAGTACAAAACAAGTGCTTGCTCATTTGCCTTGTTAAAAGCTGAAAAATCTTTCCATTTCTGTAGGATAAATTTCCCCAAATCCCTAGTCTTAATATAACCACAGAGGAAATCTCCAATATCACAGACGCTGACCCTTCCCTCCAAGTTCAATATCCACCCATATCATTGCATGATCCTATCAGCAAATAGTTAATACGGGATTGTACTGGATAACACTCTCCCAGTATATAGCAGATCACAGAACAATGGAACACCTCTAGCCCAGTTTACCTTCTCCTGATTGGAATTATGGGATTTATCTATGTTTGGATCATACACCAGGTTAAAATCTTCTCCCAGTACAGTGTTTTCTCTTTCAACCCCTGAAGTGTTCAGAGAAATTTCCTGTAAAAATTGTGCACTACAGATATTTGGAATATAAGCAATGCAAAACACAAATCTCTGACTGTTCACAGCCTCGTGTACGATGAGGTATCATTCTTATGGATTGGCAAGAATTTTCTGGTTGTCAACCTCTGAGTTATGAAACAAAACTGCCACCCCAGCTTTCCTTGGTCCCTGATGTTGGCCTAGTATTTCACCCACCCACCATTTCCTTAATTTCACATGTTTTAATTCACTTAATGGGTGACAACATCATCTATTTAAGTACTTGTAAAATCTGCCATGCAACGCTGTTCCTCCTTCAGTTGGTCGCTCAGTCAAACCGATTACTCTGTTCGCATTCAGTCTCTGTTGGTAAGGTTGTTACAGCCACCAACATCAGTCCCCAACACCCCCACCACCACCATCTTTGCTGCAGCTGAGTCTGTAAGTTTATAGCACTGGACTGAGGCAGAATCCCCACCTTTCATTTCCCACCCCTTTCTCTGTAAACCCCTAAATAACATCACTTATGCCATCTACTAACAAGATCACACACTTAAATGTGAAGAGGGTTATGCCCTCACTTCCAGCAAAGGTGAAACTCCCCCACCCCTCTAAAAGAACTGACATATCCAGTTTCATACTGACACTCTGTCCCCTACTCTGTCCATTATCTCCCCAATGATCTCTCCCTCAATCCCACTCGTACAAGTAGCCACACACCTTTTGAACACACCTAACCTCATATCCCACTTTTGCAGCCATTTTTTCATTCTTGCACGAAAAGGATATGGAGTAGCTTGCTAGACAGTTATGTCCATTAAATATTCAATCACTTCTCAGTGGCTGGGTCTACATCACTGTGATGATGAAAAAAAACTATCTTCATTGCAGCACATAAGAACAGATATCCATAAACTCATAGTACTCAGGCCGCCTACAGTCCCATTTCCATAATCATGTTCCTAAATAGGCCAGGCTTAATTGTTGCTAAAGGCCAGTCCTTTTGTTTGCACCCCAAGTGTATTGGCCTCCTGAGCTTTATTACAGGTCTCAACTTTACCGTCCTTACATATTCGTAGCACTGCTGGTATTATAGGTGAAACACACATACTTAACATAATGCTGAGCTGCCTTTTGAAAATCTCGGTGTTTTGTGCACAACTTAGCCAAGTAATCTTGAATAGCAAGACCCCCTGGTCCTCCTAAGTAAATTCCTTTTGCGTACAGGCTTGAAGCACATCCGTCTTCACAGCATAGTTTTAGAATTTCACAATTACTGGTCTAGATGATTTCCTACCCAGGCATTTCTGACCCACTTTGGTGAGTCCATTCTAAGTGAATCAGTCAAAGGCTCTGTTTTAAGTTTAAATCCTGGGTAAACAATCTCTATAAAGTCTCTGCCAGTCCCGGTCTGGTAGCAATTCCAGTTGACCTATAAACCACAGATTATTTTGTCTGGAACAAATTATCTATTTTGGCCATTGAGACCCTTTTAATACAGCCAGTTCTTCCCAGGCCATGTAGAGCTCATACATATAATGTTCTCCTTCCAAGACCTTCTTACCCACATCATTGAGTCTGTACCATCACATCATTAACTCCAAAATCTTCTCAAAATGGGAATCTAAGGCCTTAAATACTTCCTGAATTAGGAAAGGTATTATGGATTCTGCCATCCCTGGTCTCAACTCTTGCAATGTAGTATCTATAGTTGTCATCATGGGACTTCTACTTATTCTTATCCTTTCTAGCAGTCTTCAAAGACATATTAGTCCTTGATTTACTAATATATTTTCTAATATATGCCACCCTTCTGCTTAAATCACTGCACTGGCTTCCAATTCCATTCCGATTGAATATAATGAATGTAATGATACTCCATTACATTCAAAGCCCTTCATGATGGTAAACCAGAGTATGTTGCTTCCACACCATCCCCTACATGCCAGTCCATTATTGACATTCCCTAAATGATCATCAAATTGTTCTTCCGCCTCCGTCCCAAGATAGTTAGGCAAAAGCAGAAATTTTTGCATTCTTTTTCCTCGCTCCCTCGCTTTGGAATTCTCTGCCTCGTAATCTTAGAGCGGAATATTTCTATTTTTCTGTTTCGTGCAGCCCTTAAGACACACATTTTCACCCTAGCATTTCCTTCAGCCTGACATGCCATGAGGGATTGACTAAATGACATAGCAGTTCCCACCCCCCCTTCCCCGACCCCTTCCCATTCAACCCTATTTAATTTTAAGTTTTCCCTTTTAGGCCCTTTTTCCCTTTTTCTGTCTCTTCCTTTTCCCATTTTCTGGAAACCCCTGAACAGGGCCGCCGAGAGACTGAGCCGGGCTTGGGGCAGGGTTGCTGCCGCCAGGCCCTGGGGCTGCTGCCGCTCCCACCTCCCCCCCCCCCCCCCCCCACAGGATCACCGCTGTCCCCCCCCCCTCCCCCCAGGATCACCGCTGCCAAAGCTGAGGTACCTTGGGGCTGGCAGGGATCCCAAGGCCCTGCCAGCGAAAGAATCCAGCGCTGCTCTTCATTCCATGCCTGCCCTGCTTTATATTCTCTTGTTGTGCATTCTCGGTTTCAAAACCGAGCATGTTCCTGAGGGGGAAAAGCAGCCACTCGGCACAGCGGTAGAAGCAAGTGAAAAGCAGCGCTGGAGGGGGGTCTGGCGCCAGAGTTTTTCTCTCCTTCTCTTGTCAGGACCCGATCACTCGGGGCCTGTCAGAAGCAGGAGAGAAAGAGGGAGACCCCCTTGGAGGCCGGGCCCAGGGAAATTTGCCCCACGCCCCACCTCTCGGCAGACCTTCCCCTGAATGTTTGATATGTGTGTGCATGTTTTACTTTTCTATCCCCATGATTTTGGAGTTCCTTCCATTTTCTAATTTTGTTATTGTAAACCACTCTGATTTGTGTTCAGTATGAGTGGTATCGAAATTCCAAGCAGAGAGGGGAGACATAGCTGCTAATTAAGGTAGGTGTGAGGCAGTCAGGGACTTGATGTAGGTATCCCTGGTGCTTTTCCCTGCAGGGAGTGGCAGTTCACCCATCCTATAGCAGGGGGCATTGAACCTGGCTGAACTGCAGAACTACTATGGAATCTCATTAGTACCAAGGAGTCTCGATGCCAAGCTTCTGGTGAAGGCTAAGAAGCATTGGCACCAGTTCTCCTAAATGCATGGTGCCGGGAGCTCCGGGGCATCGAGAGAATCCGCACCCCAGATGCGTTGGTGCCGGGAGGATTGCTCCCCCTCCATTCAAGAAGTGCCAGTTTCCGAGAAGCCAAGATCCAAATCCTGTGTCGACCCCAGTGGTTCTGCAACCTGTCTCCTAACCGGCATCCCAGCTTTTCCTGAGGTCTACCTTCGATGAGCGTATCTGTTACCTGAACTGCTGGATGGCCACATGCAACTGTGTGCATCTGTATAGGGGTGCTTGCGTCTGCCATACCTCCTGTTGCTGCCCGCTTGGCCCTCAGCCTGTGGTGCAGCCTCTGACACTGGTGTCATGTGGTACCAGTGTCAACTGCCACCCAGGCTGGTGCCCCCCTCAATGTCGGTTAAGGAAACTCCGCTGGAGTCGAGGTGGGAGCCAACGCCTCAACGCCCTCTCGGGGACATGGTTCCTCTACGTCCAGGCAGTCACAGTCTAGACACTCCCATGTGGAGGTTTTGTCCAACACCGATGAGGAATGCTCTTGGGAGTCAGAGGAGAGGATCCAAGATACTTTTTCTCAGATGATTCCTATGGCATCCCCTCTGAACCCTCCCCTCCACTTGAAAGGAGAAAGTCTCCTCTGGAGAGCCTTTCTTTTCCATCTTTTGTAAAGTAAATGGCTGCGGCCATTCCATTTCCTTCAGAAGTGGAAGATGAGCTCAGGGCTAAGATGCTCCAGGGTTCTATACACTTCCTCCTAGGGAGGCTGCGACTGTCCCTCTCCATGAGGTACTCAAGGAAGTCCTTGATCAGAACTGGGAGTCCCCTCTGTTGATCCCTGTCATTCCCAAGAAGATCAACACCCAGTACCGGATCCACCTGTACACCTGGTTTTAGTAGGCCTCAGTTGCCTCACAATTTCATGGTGGTGGAATCTGCTGTCAAAAGGGCCAAGAGTACTAGAGACTATACTTCGATGCCCCCAGGCAGAGAATCTAGAACCTTGGACTCTTTTGGGAAAAAGATGTTCCAGGCTTCAATGCTTGTGTCCTGTATTCAGTCTTACCAACTCTTGTGGGATTCGGTGCATAAGTTGCTGCACTTGGCGGAATCTCACCGTCCGGAGCAGGCCGAGTCAGTACACCAGTTGGCCAAGCAGCAGAAGGCATGTCGTAAGTTCTTTGCCAGGGGCACCTATGACACTTTTGATGTGGCATCCAGGATCTCTGCTCAGAGTATAAAAATGCGCAGACTCTCATGGCTGCATGTTTCTGACTTAGAACATTGTGTTCAGCAGAGGTTGGTGGATTCCCCATGCCGGAGGGATAACCTTTTTGAGAAAAGGTAGAGGAGGTCGCTGACCAAATCAAGAAATATACATACATGGGTCAACAGATGTCAGGAATGGTATCGGATGGAGTTGCAGCATTGGAAGTAGATGTGGCCACGGCTGTTGATAGAAGCAGGCCAAGGGGAGCCGAATTTGCTGAGTTTTCACTTCAGAGGCCCCATTTTCTTTAGAGACTCTCTGGACAGCTGTGGCAGAAATGGGTAAGGCCCTTTCGGCACAAAAATTGACTGTTAATATTAATATTCAAGCAAATTCCTCTTCGTTTACTGTATTACAAATACAAATGAAGCAAACTGAACAATTAAGTAATGAGATCTCTGCTCAAATCAAAATGCTTCAAGCAATCAATGCTTCTATTATAATTGAAAGCAACATTATTAAGAGGAAAATTGAAAACTTAGGAAATTATACTTGATCCTGCAATTTACGGGTAATAAATTTTCCAAAGTTATCTCTAATATTGCCAAGAGATATGTGTAAAAGATATTTGACGGAAGTTTTGCAAGTGGCTGAGGACTCTATGCCCCCAATATTGCACTTATTTACCTACAGGTTAGAAAGAGCCATTGATGTCTCAGGGTGCACAGGCCCCTGAAGTCGAGTTTTGAATATTTCTGAAATACTGGAGACATCTGGAACTGAAGCAGTAAGTTCAGCCACATTGGTATTATCTTTGGCATTGGTTTCTGATCGTAACTAGTTACAACGTATGTTCTTTAAAAAGCAAGACACTTCCTTTCTGGGTTTATGAATCAGGATTTTTCCTGATTTGTTTAAAGAGACCTGAGAAGAAGAATCAGTTTCCTTCTTTTGAAATCTGGATTTCTTCAAATTGGAGCCCTCTTTTTCCTCAAATACCTTTGCAAATGTATAATTAAGTGCCAGTCAATTAAATATGTATTCTTTGATCCTGTACAGTTAACTATATTCATCTGCAGTTGGTTTGTTATATCTAGTTCTCCAAATAGAGCTGCAAGGAATAATTGGAGTTCTGAGTAGTCGCTAGCTTTAGTGTTCATTTAGTTACTATATGTACTGTCACGTCGTCTACCTCAGTGGCTCCTTGGCAACGCTGCCTTGATCAGCGTGACGCTCTGCCTGTCTCCGAGGGCAGGTCTGTCTCTGCCTGCTGAGAGGCTCCGCAGCACGATAAGCTGCGTGTCCGCGTGGCTCCGCCCCAGTCATCCGAATGGCCAATCAGGGTGCTTCTTCCCCTGGCTCGTTCCCATTGGTTCCTGCTTGCTCCCGCCTCCTGCTTTCTCCCTATGGCTGCTCTCCTTTCTCCTGCTGGGCTCCTGCTGATGTCAGACGCCAGCACTTTATCTTCCGATCCTTTCCTGGGTTCCGTGCTTCAGCTTCTGCCTCGGTAGGTGTTTATTTTGCTCAGTATTAGCTTTCTTTTGCTTGGTTCCTCGTTGCTGACCTTTGCCTATCCTCTGACTACTCTCTGTGCCTGCTACCTGCCTCTTGACCCAGCGTATCCTCTGACTACTTTCTGTGCCTGCTGCCTGCCTCTTGACCCAGCGTATCCACTAACTATTCTCTGTGCCTGCTGCCTGCCTATTGACCCAGCGTGTCTTCTGACTACTCTGTGCCTGCTGCCTGCCTACTGACCCAGCGTGACTTCTAACTATTCTCTGTGTCTGCTGCCGGCCTATTGACCCAGCGTGTATCCTGACTACTCTCCGTGCCTCTCTTCAAAGTTCTGTCAGCCGCCTGCACCTGGGGACTCAACCTCCGGGGAACGGCGGTGACTACAGGTGAAGCCTCAGGGTTGTCCAACCGCAGAGTCAGGACCTGGGTCCTCCTCTTCTCCAAGAAGCTTCAGTGTTCTACTCAGCACAAGGACTCACGAACCAGACATGTGCTTATTTCTTTTCATAATTTCAATTGATCTTCTCCCCCACATTGTAGAGGATTTTATATTCAAGGGCTTTATATTTAACAATTTTGTTTGTTAGTTGTATTTATTTCCTTGTTTCTGTACAAGATATTTGTTTTGGAATTCATTTGAAAACTTTAAATAAAAAGAAGTGAAGGACTGTGTTTGGGGCATGGCAACCCTGCAGCCGCAGACTGTGTTTAAGCCATTGCTAGAGGCTGGCTTACGGCTGCTGCTGATCCACAGAGGACTATCCTTGCTATGACCCGGCCCTGTGAAGTAGCAGGACCAAGACTATTTGCTTTGTAAATAAACACCTCTTATGTTGCACTTATACCTCCTGTCTGGCTGTATTAGTGCTCCAGTCATGCCCAAAACCCACTCGGTATCTTACAGTAGGTAAGGATGTTATTCTCCTAGCAGAGCTAGAAGCCACCCGCTCTGCTCAACATATCACGTGATCTCCACAGTGGGGTTTTGATTTTTGAGTTTTTTGTAGTCGCAGCTGCAGTAGTCATCAACTGTAAGGATATTTGGTGCCATTATCCAGATAGTAGCTGACACTGAATATCAAGATAAGATGGTCAGTGCCAGAACTTACCCGGATAATAGCAATATCCTGTTTGTAATCCAAATAACTTAAGGCAGCCTTTTATCTGTCCTAAGTTATCCAGCTAAATTAAGCAGATAGCAGTTGCCACTATCCGGGTAAGTTGTGGGACCGCTCTGGCTCTGCCATGGCACTATCTGTATAGTGCAGAGGCATTGATGCCCCTCTACAAGTCGTTGGTGGGGCCCCACTTGGAGTATTGTGTTCAGTTTTGGAGGCCGTATCTTGCTAAAGATGTAAAAAGACTGGAAGAGGTGAAAACAAAAGCTACGAAAATGGTATGGGATTTGCGTTGCAAACTGTATGAGGAGAGACTTGCTGACCTAAACATGTATACCTTGGAGGAAAGGAGAAACAGGGGTGATATGATACAGACGTTCAAATATTTGAAAGGTATTAATCCGCAAACAAACCTTTCCGGAGACCAGAAGGCGGTAGAACTAGAGGACATGAATTGAGGTTGAAGGGGGGCAGACTCAGGACTAACGTCAGGAAGTATTTTTTCACGGAGAGGGTGGTGGATATGTGGAATGCCGTCCCGCGGGAGGTGGTGGAGATGAAAATGGTAATGGAATTCAAACGTGTGGGATAAACACAAAGGAATCCTGTTTAGAAGGAATGGTTTTGTGGAATCTTAGCGGAGATTGGGTGGTGACAACGGTAATTGGGAAACAAAATGGGAGCTGGGCAGACTTCTATGGTCTACGCCCTCATTGTGACTGAATAGATAGGGATGAGCTGTAGTGTAAATGTTAAGGGGCTTCAATGTTAGCTTCAGAACTTAGTACAAGAACAGTACTGGGCAGACTTCTACAGTCTGTGCCCTAAGAAAGGCAAGGACAAATCAAACTCTGGTGTACATATAAAGTATCACATATCATGTAAAATGAGTTTATCTTGTTGGGCAGACTGGATGGACCGTACAGGTTTTTATCTGTTGTCATTTACTATGTTACTATCATATTCTGAGACACAATTCAGATAGATAGTGCAGCTGAGCATCTCAGTCAGCAGCACTTATCTGGATAGCAGGTGATATTATAGGGATAAGCACTTTTGAATATTGACCTGAATAATTTTATTTCTTATTGATTATGTATTTTTCTTTTTCATTTTGAGAGTGGTTTATGTGGGTAAATTAGCCTATCTGGAAAGTTTTCCTCTAAACAGCAGCTAAAAAGTTTATTTAGTGTTCACAACAGATATACTTTTAGTTCTTTTCCCTCTGCCACTCACACAAACAGCCATGAATTGTGTCGGCATGTTTCAGACGTGCTTTCCTACTAACTTTAAAAACAGATACTATCCAGGCTCTTGGTCTTTTGGAAATAGTTTTAAAGAATATGTACTAAATATGCTGAAGTACTTTTGTGGCTACACAGGTTTTACCCATTGCCTCAAGAGTACATGCTTCCCAGCTCTGCTTTACCTTCCCGATCCAGATTAGCTCTATCTGAATTAACCTGATATTTCATGCTGACAAGGACGACCCTTAATGTTCAGCACACAGTGCAACTTGAGCTCCTCCCTCTCTGCCTCCTCCTTTGGTGGCAATTCTTTAAACTGACACCAAGAGTTAGGCGCCCCAATACCATGCACTTATCAATTCTATAATGGCATCTAATTGTAGATGCACCCTTCTGGGAAATTTATAGGATGTATAATGGGGTACTAAAAATTGCCTCATTTAGTTTTTGTGTGCTTGGTCTAGTGGCTTATTATTAAAGATAATAATTAAATGTTATCGTCCCCTCTCACATTTTCCTTAGATATTCCTGGAGTTTCTGTTGGCCATATCAGACCTGCTGGTTCAAGTACTGATGACCCTGAGCTTATTGACTGGCTCAGAGAGCATGATGCTGATGAAGATACAATAAGCAGGGTACAAATGATATTTTCTTGATGTCCGTTTTCTGATTTTTTTTTTTTTAGCAGTTAATTTTGGTGTGACTTCAGGCTACTTAGAATGAAACCCTGAGCTTATTGACTGGCTCAGAGAGCATGACGCTGATGAAGATACCATAAGCAGGGTACAAATGATATTTTCTTGATGTCCGTTTTCTGATTTTTTAGCAGTTAATTTTGGTGTGACTTATTTATTTATTTTATTGCATTGCATTTGTATCCCACATTTTCCCACCTATTTGCGGGTTCAGTGTGGCTTACAGTACATTGTAATGATGGAAATACAATTTGTTACAACTCGATTATGGGTTACATTGTGAGGAGTTAAGTTAAGATAAAGTTGGAGTATCGTTAAGGGGAATAGAACAATGGGAAAAGAACGTTGGAACAGTGAAAGAACAACGGATACTAATAGGGCAACAAGACAATAGCAAGAGAGCATTCGGGTATAACATTTTTATCTGTAGATTAGGTTTAAATGTAATAAAATTACGGGGGATGAGAGTACAGAAAAGAATGTATTAATGCATTGCTAACAGTGTGTGTAGACTTCATGTGTTTTGATCCTTTCGATAGATTTTTTCAAAAAGATGAGTCTTTAATAGTTTGCGGAAGGCTACTTAGAATGAAACCATGCTTCCCACTATTCTAGAACCTGTTGGATGGTTGTGTTCATGAACCAGAAGGTGGAGATAGAGAACTGAAAACTGAACTGAGACACATCTCTCTTGGCATCTGCTCCAGCAGGTGGATAGACACACTTTTCAGCCTCTGGTTCTGTGTGATATCTTCGTGGTCCGGTTGGTCAACTGGTCCCCAGTTGAGCTTTGCAGATGGCTCGAGTCTGCAGTCATATCTGTAGGTCTTAAGATCCCTGTCTCTGGTGCTCCACGAATTTACTTCTTCCCTCCTTTCACCTCTTACTTGTTTCCTGTCAAGCTCTCCTTTTCCATCACAACAACCTTAAAAAAAAGGAGAAGGAAAGAGGTATGCTAGAGAGTGTGGGACAGAGAATCAGTCCAAAGCCTTTCTCATCTGTGGTAAGACTTGTGGAGACTGTAAGCTTGGAAGGATCAGCCAGCAGTGGTAAGTCCGACTAAAGTTTGACTCAGAACCACTTGGAGGGCTGCAAGTTCTGCTTGGTGCAGAGAAGGGATCCTGACTCAGCACTTGGGACACATTGTGCTGCGCTTGTGACAGTCGGGGTGAATGGCAACTCCCACAGAGGCAGTTATTCCCACTGTGGGACCCGCAAGCCAATGTCAGGGCATTGCATTGTGTGCAATCCAGGAATCCTGTGGAATTCTGAGAAAATGGTTGGCGGCAGCACATCTTTGGATTTGGCAGAGCATCCAAATATGCTGGGGTTTCAGTTCTGTGGGAGGGCGGTGCACAGTTTTGATGCAGGAGAGTACATGTGTCAGGGTCAACTGGCAGTGAGGAGCAGCTGTCTCTGATCACATGCAGAGCACAGCCCCAATTTTACAGCCTTAGGGCTTGACAGAGTTTCAGCTGCATAAGGATTTTTGTTTTCTCCATAGGTTATATTGCTTTTACACCAGGCCTATTTACTGAAGCAGGGACAGTCAGTGATGCTGCCAGGTGCTTCAGTATCTTGACCTGCTGCCCCTCCGGCTCCTAAGAGATCTTGTTTGGACTTCCAGGAGTGGGCAAATGAGACTCTCTCTTATCTTATGTGGCCTCACTCTATTCAGAAGAGACATAAGAGGAGGGAGAGACCCCCCCCCCCCCTCTCCAAGAAGGGGGCGGATCCAAAAGTACTGAGGTTGTTTCATAAAGACATAAAGAGGAGCTCAGTACTCTTATTTCTGAGGCACTGGTGGTGCTTTCCATTGAGGAGCCTTCTGCTTCGGCATTAGGCGTTCCATCTTCATCGATCATGAGGAGGCTTAGAAGTCCTTTCTAAAGCCTTCCCAATGCATCCAGTCATTCAGAACCTGATTACAGCAGAATGGGTCTCACTGGATGTGAAGCTTAAAGTGGGAACAGCCATGGCTTATCTTTACCCATTAGTTCCAGAGGAGAAAGATAAATAGCAGCTTTCCAGGGTGGATTTCCTGGTTATGGCGATGACTAAGAAGACCATCTTGTCGGTGGAAGGGGACATTGACCTAAAAGACCTACAGGATAGGAAGCTAGGAGGCTCGCTGAAATAAACCATTGAAGTGGCCTCTTTGGGCCTTCAAGTGACAGTGTGCAGCTCGTTTGTAGCAAGAGCATGCCTGAAGTGGCATCAGCACTCGGCAACACAAGACGGGTGTCATAATGCCTAGCTGGAAGCTGGGTTGGCCTACTTGGTGGATGCTATTTCTGACATGTTATGGCCCACAGTATGTTTTTGGCTGACACGGAACATCAGCAACTCTGGTTGCGGCATTGGGCAGTGGATGTGTTGAAGTCACGTCTAGTTAAACTTCCCTTTTGGGGCAGCTGGCTATTTGGAGAAGATCTCAGTAATTTTATGAAAGAATTGGGGGAAACTAAGCCACAGCAGTTGCCGGAGGATATGCTAAAAGCTTCTAGTTGTCCAGGAGGCCCTCAATTTTGGGACAACAGATAATATCAGCCTGGTCATCAGCAATATGGTCAGAAGTCCCCTTTCAGGCATGCCAATCTTCCTTTCATGTGGACAGGAAGTCCTCCTCTCAGTCAGCTGCAGCGCTCAATGCCTCCAGAGTTTCACAATGATGCAAGGCTGGTCCACTCTTCCTCCAGTGGGAGGACATTTTCAGGAGTTTCATATGAGTGGGCCAAAATCATGTCAGACCAGTGGGCTCTGGATATTCTTACAGATTACAAGTTAGTTTTCCCTCCTAGTTGCTCCTCTTTTCTTTCAGTTTCCTTGTCGAAATGGAACTACTATTGCTAATACTTATCATTTCTATAGTGCTACTAGACATATGCTGCGCTGTACTCGACGTGACGGGTGATCGAGGTTCAGGCCACTATAGATTCCTTACTTGTGCTCTGGGCCATTGTTCCAGCTCCCCAGGCCGAACAGGGACAAGGCAGATACGCCGTCTACATAAGTGTTCCAAAGAAGGAAGGCAGCTTTCGTCTGGTGTTAAATCTCAAAGGTCTAAACCACTACCTTCCAAGTGTCCTGCTTTCTCATGGAGATACTAAGACCAATCATAGCCTCTGTTCAAGTGAGAGAATTTCTCACCGCCCTCGATCTCAAGGAGGCGTACTTTCATATACCCATATGGCCACTGCATCAGAGGTATCTACATTTTGTGGTTCTGGGACATCACTTCCAGTTCAGAGCTTTGGCATTCGGTCTCGCCACAGCTTCAAGAACGTTTTCCAAGGGTTATGGTGGTGGTAGTGTCCTTCCTTTGGTGCCAGGGAATCTGAGTTCACCTATATCTCGATGATGGGTTCATTCATGCACCATCCTCATTAGATATTTGGAAGTTATGAATGAGTTTTACAAATTGGACAGACAGTTTTTGCTTTTTTGTAAACAGAGACTGGCCTCATGGCTTCCAAGAATTCAATTGCTAGATGGCTGAAGGAGACTATCATGTCAGGTTATTTGCTTGTGGGGAAGCAGGCTCCTTAGGCCTTGCGATTCATTCTACAAGGCAGGCAGCAACATAGCATAACAAACTGTCTTGTATGCCGCTATGACCTCTTGGTTCTAAACGGCTAACAAAGAAGACACTAGGACATAACCCAGGATAACATGCAATGTAAAATAAAGTATAAATCAATTACTCAATACAAATTTCCTAAATAACCAAGTTTTAATTATCTTTCTGAAATTCAAATGAGAACTATAAAATAAAGGCAAGATGTGTTTCCATAATTTCACAAATTGAAACACCCAAGGTTGTTATAAAAATCTTATCCTTTTTTTTTTCTCCTTGATGGATGGAAAACAAATTAAACTGGAATTGTGAAATCTACAATTTCTAAAGGAAATGGCAAAAGCCACATGTTGATATAAATAATGTGGAGCCAGACCTTGCAGAACTTTTATAAAAGAAGCAAGCAGATTTAAATAGAATTCTTGCTTCCACTGGTAGCCAATGTAATTTAACAAAATACAAAGTGATCTATCATATTTATTCAAACAAAAAATTAGCCATACAGCCATATTTTATTTATTTTTGTTAAATTTGTACCCCGCGCTTTCCCACTCATGGCAGGCTCAATGCGGCTTACATATACAGGTACTTATTTGTACCTGGGGCAATGGAGGGTTAAGTGACTTGCCCAGAGTCACAAGGAGCTGCCCGTGCCTGAAGTGGGAATCAAACTCAGTTCCCCAGGACCAGAGTCCACCACCCTAACCACTAGGCCACGAATGGTCTACATTATTCTTAACTGTTGATGAGAACAATCTAAATAACAAATATGACAATAGTCTAGTTGTGATTGTAGCAAAACCTGAGCTACCAGTTTAAACAACTCAACCTCAAAGTATTTGCGTATTAAATGCAATTTTCTCATAAGGAGAAATGATTTCTGAATAAGGTGTTTATTTGTGATTGTAAAGATAAGGTGTTATCTATCCATATTCCCAAGACTTTGATAGCTGACGTGAGTTTATATTGTATTTGTGCAAGACAGATAGAATCTGGGATGTTTGTAGCTTTAGTACTTATCAGTCAGCAATTTCTTTTTTCAGTATTTAACTTCAGTCTGTACCTAGACATCCTGGCAGAGACTACCTCTCCAGCAATATTTGCAAGGCTGTGATGTAGTTGATGCTGCATACCATTGCCAAGCACTACAGGGGAATGTTGCGGAGCGCTCAGAAGCCAGTTTTGAGGCTTCAATCCTCAAGGCAGCGGTGCTATGGTTCCACCCACTCTAGATATTGCTTTTGAACATCCCAAAGGTTCTGGAAGTGGGAAGCTGTGTAATGGAAGGAGCACCAGTCTTGACATCCATTGGTGGCCGGTTCAAATCCTACTTCTGCCTCTTGGAATCTTGGGCAAGTCACTTAACCCTCCATTGCCTCAGGTACAAACTTAGACTGTGAGCCCTCCAGGGACAGGGAAATACCCAGTCTATCTGAACGTAATTCACCTTGAGCTACTACTGAAAAGGTGTGAGCAAAATCCAAATAAATAAATAAGGTTGTTGTGTTTGTTCTGAGTTTCTCCTTACTGCTTGTCAGTGTAAATACTGAGGAGCTGGACTGGATGCCTAGAGTGATATGTTTCAGTTTTCAGTTCTCTATCTCCACCTACTGGTTGATGGACACAACTATCCCACATGTTCTGGAATAGTAGAAAGACTAATGGAAAGAAAATGATCAGGTAAGACCTAATTTCTCTTTGTTATGCAAAGGAAACAGCAAACATTGGGGCTCTTTTACTAAAGGGTGTTGAGCCCTAATACATGCTTAACGCATTAGAAAACACTTTCTACAAAACACATTAGTATTTGCAGTAATTCCCCCATTACCACACACTTTTCCAATATTTTTGGGAAAGGAGCATGTCATGAGTAGGGAATGGATATAGCACATAAATCGTCATTGACCCACTCTTATTGCCACTTTAAATAAATTAGTATTTTAAATAACTTATCAGATACTCATCTCATGTGAGTTATGTCGAGTCAGGGGCTTGATATTATCGCCCCACATGCATGTTTCGCCCAAATCTAGGGCTGTCTCAAGGGCTGACCCCTAGAAAAAATACCGAGGTATATGTAAGCAATTATGGTGTGCTCTACGAGTTATTTGTTATCTTAACTCCCAGACCACCCATATTATTTAAATTAGCTTACCCTTTGCCGCCTTAGCGCCAGCTCTGCTCTATACTAAATGGGATGTATCCCCGCAAAGATGGCGGCGTCTTACGACTGCCTTAAATGATGACTCAAACCTGACGTCACCTACCTCTTAGGGTCCTATTGGCTAGAACTTCCTCATTTACAATGGCGATGCCCACTCCAACTCTAAATTTAGACCAGTGGGTGTTACTGATTTTAAAGAAAAAATATACCACTGTTCACGATAATTTAACAGCTTATTGATTGTTCCCCCCATCATTTCCTTTCGATACCCGTTCCAGAATTCTCCACCTCATATCCTCCACCCGATGTTGCTTCTCTATCCAATGCTTCACCAACGGAGCTTGGGTATTCCTTGTGGATATACGCGATTTATGTTCGGTCAATCTAACTTTTATGGGGTGAGAACTTCTCCCCACATATATCAAGTTACAGGGGCACTGGATGGCATATATTACATTATACGTGTCACAATCCATATCTTCCCACATCCTAATTCTACGGCCGTTCGGAGCTTGCCATTCCATCCCCGTTATAGCTAATCTACACCATTGACATTTCCCGCATATCTTCTGTTCTGCCTCCCCAGTTCTTTCATTAAACTTATCTCTCGGTTCTCTGCATTTATTGGGCGATAACCAGTCACCCACCGTTTTACCCCTGGTGTAAGATATGAGGGGGAATTCCTGGAAACAAGGGTACAGCTGAACCACATACCAGTGTGCTCTCATCGCTTGAACCACCCTCTGTGCTATCCCCGTAAATGGTAGCACACATATTAAACAACCACTCCGTTCTACATTCTTATCTTCTAGTAACAGAGATCTCTGCGCAAATCTAGCTCTCAAATAGGCCTTGTTAACTGCTGATCTAGGGTAGCCCCTTTGAAGAAACCTCTCCTGTAAATCTTTGGAATGTTTTCTAAACTCCTCTAAGGTGGAACAAACACGCCTCACCCTCAAAAACTGACTAACAGGTAGGCTATATTTCAGCTGGTATGGGTGATGGCTTCCAAAATGTAGAAGAGTGTTGCGACTAATAGGTTTACGATATAAAGTAGTAGAAAGGCTAGTCCCCTCTTTAAAAACCCATATAGCCAAGAATTCAATCTCTGATGTACTAGCTGCTTTCGTAAACTGTATATTGACATCCAAAGTGTTTAGCCATTCTACAAAATCATTTAAAGATTCTTCTGTATCTGTCCAGAGAAAAAAGATATCATCCAGAAACCTTTTCCAGATTCGGACCGCTCTAAACTTTTCTGAAGGATATATCAGCTGGGACTCCAATCTAGCTATGTACAATGTGGCAATAGAGGGAGCCGCTGTAGCTCCCATTGCGACTCCCTCTATCTGTTGATAAAATTGTCCCTGATACCAAAAATAGTTGTTATATACTACTAATTCCGCTAGCTGTATAATCAATTCAGATGGTATTGTTTGTGACCCCCCTCGTTGCTCCAGTGTCTCTTGAATAACCTCCATCACCCCTAATTGGGGGATCCGGGTGTACAGTGATACAGTGTGCTGCTGCGGCTAGGAAAGCGAATAGAATGTTGGGTGTTATTAGGAAGGGTATGGAGTCCAGGTGTGCGGATGTTATAATGCCGTTGTATCGCTCCATGGTGCGACCGCACCTGGAGTATTGTGTTCAGTACTGGTCTCCGTATCTCAAAAAAGATATAGTAGAATTGGAAAAGGTACAGCGAAGGGCGACGAAAATGATAGTGGGGATGGGACGACTTTCCTATGAAGAGAGGCTGAGAAGACTAGGGCTTTTCAGCTTGGAGAAGAGACGGCTGAGGGGAGATATGATAGAAGTGTATAAAATAATGAGTGGAATGGATCGGGTGGATGTGAAGCGACTGTTCACGCTATCCAAAAATACTAGGACTAGAGGGCATGAGTTGAAGCTACAGTGTGGTAAATTTAAAACGAATCGGAGAAAATTTTTCTTCACCCAACGTGTAATTAGACTCTGGAATTCGTTGCCGGAGAACGTGGTACGGGCGGTTAGCTTGACGGAGTTTAAAAAGGGGTTAGATAGATTCCTAAAGGACAAGTCCATAGACCGCTATTAAATGGACTTGGAAAAATTCCGCATTTTTAGGTATAACTTGTCTGGAATGTTTTTACGTTTGGGGAGCGTGCCAGGTGCCCTTGACCTGGATTGGCCACTGTCGGTGACAGGATGCTGGGCTAGATGGACCTTTGGTCTTTCCCAGTATGGCACTACTTATGTACTTATGTACTTATGATATCCAATGTCACTAACCAAGTCTCTTGAGTCAATCCCTCCAGTTCATTAATTTCTCTCAGAAAATGAGCTGAATCCTTCAAATATGACTGCATCTGTGTTACTCTCTCTCTCAAAAATACATCTATAAATTTTGATAGGGGTTCCAATACTGAAGATCTCGTTGAAACTATAGGACGCCCTGGAGGGTGAGTAACATTTTTATGTACCTTAGGTACAAAGTAGATCTTTGGAGTCTGTGGATTTTCTTCTATCAGAAACCTACTTTCTTTGGGTGTAAATATGTTATCTTTAGCTGCTTGTGTTACTAAATCGTGAATTCTTTTCTGTAGGCCCCCCATCGGATCTCCCGGTAGTGGCCTATAAGCTTGTCTATCCTGTAACTGTTGAGAAGCCTCTTGCTGATATAACTCCCTCTCCCAAACCACAGTCGCACCTCCCTTATCCACTTTCAAGATTATATTTGCAGGGTCCTTACACAGTTCTTTCAGTGCCACCCATTGGCTAGATGTAAAATTATTCTGTTCTCTCTTCACATTTACTCTCCGCTCAATTTCTTCCAAATCCCAAAATATTAATTCTTTAAATGTAGAAATTACACTGTTCATTGGTCCTGGGGGCACCCATTTGGAAGAGGGTTTAGCCAACGAGATATCCACTGTGCTAGAGTGGTCCAGAAAGTATACTTTACATTGTAGCTTCCTAAAAAAACTTTTAAGAGAGAGAGTAACACAGATTCCGTCATATTTGAAGGATTCAGCTCATTTTCTGAGAGAAATTAATGAACTGGAGGGATTGACTCAAGAGACTTGGTTAGTGACATTGGATATCGTATCACTGTACACCCGGATCCCCCAAGTAGGGGTGATGGAGGTTATTTAAGAGACACTGGAGCAACGAGGGGAGTCACAAACAATACCATCTGAATTGATTAAACAGCTAGCGGAATTAGTAGTATATAATAACTATTTTTGGTATCAGGGACAATTTTATCAACAGATAGAGGGAGTCGCAATGGGAGCTACGGCGGCTCCCTCTATTGCCACATTGTACATAGCTAGATTGGAGTCCCAGCTGATATATCCTTCAGAAAAGTTTAGAGCGGTCCGAATCTGGAAAAGGTTTCTGGATGATATCTTTTTTTTTCTCTGGACAGATACAGAAGAATCTTTAAATGATTTTGTAGAATGGCTAAACACTTTGGATGACAATATACAGTTTACGAAAGCAGCTAGTACATCAGCGATTGAATTCTTGGATATATGGGTTTTTAAAGAGGGGACTAGCCTTTCTACTACTTTATATCGTAAACCTATTAGTCGCAACACTCTTCTACATTTTGGAAGCCATCACCCATACCAGCTGAAATATAGCCTACCTGTTAGTCAGTTTTTGAGGGTGAGGCGTGTTTGTTCCACCTTAGAGGAGTTTAGAAAACATTCCAAAGATTTACAGGAGAGGTTTCTTCAAAGGGGCTACCCTAGATCAGCAGTTAACAAGGCCTATTTGAGAGCTAGATTTGCGCAGAGATCTCTGTTACTAGAAGATAAGAATGTAGAACGGAGTGGTTGTTTAATATGTGTGCTACCATTTACGGGGATAGCACAGAGGGTGGTTCAAGCGATGAGAGCACACTGGCATGTGGTTCAGCTGTACCCTTGTTTCCAGGAATTCCCCCTCATATCTTACACCAGGGGTAAAACGGTGGGTGACTGGTTATCGCCCAATAAATGCAGAGAACCGAGAGATAAGTTTAATGAAAGAACTGGGGAGGCAGAACAGAAGATATGCGGGAAATGTCAATGGTGTAGATTAGCTATAACGGGGATGGAATGGCAAGCTCCGAACGGCCGTAGAATTAGGATGTGGGAAGATATGGATTGTGACACGTATAATGTAATATATGCCATCCAGTGCCCCTGTAACTTGATATATGTGGGGAGAAGTTCTCACCCCATAAAAGTTAGATTGACCGAACATAAATCGCGTATATCCACAAGGAATACCCAAGCTCCGTTGGTGAAGCATTGGATAGAGAAGCAACATCGGGTGGAGGATATGAGGTGGAGAATTCTGGAACGGGTATCGAAAGGAAATGAGGGGGGAACAATCAATAAGCTGTTAAATTATCGTGAACAGTGGTATATTTTTTCTTTAAAGTCAGTAACACCCACTGGTCTAAATTTAGAGTGGGCATCGCCATTGTAAATGAGGAAGCTCTAGCCAATAGGACCCTAAGAGGTAGGTGACGTCAGGTTTGAGTCATCATTTAAGGCAGTCGTAAGACGCCGCCGCCATCTTTGTGGGGATACATCCCATTAAGTATAGAGCAGAGCTGGTGCTAAGGCGGCAAAGGGTAAGCTAGTTTAAATAATATGGGTGGTCTGGGAGTTAAGATAACAAATAACTCGTAGAGCACACCATAATTGCTTACATGTATCTCTGTATTTTTTCTAGGGGTCAGCCCTTGAGACAGCCCTAGATTAGGGCGAAACATGCATGTGGGGCGATAATATCAAGCCCCTGACCCAACATAACTCACATAAGATGAGTATCTGATAAGTTATTTAAAATACTAATTTATTTAAAGTGGCAATAAGAGTGGGTCAATGACGATTTATGTGCTATATCCATTGCCAAAAATTATATAGGCAAGGAGCACAGCTGAGACTACTATAAAGTATAAGTAATATAAGTAAGAAAAACAGTATATGTGATTGTATGAATGATTGGAATCTGAGACCGAAAGGGGATGTATAGATATTAAGTATAGCGGTTCTGGAAAAGAGCATTTGGAGAAGGAGCCATTGAGTTTGGTCATGAGTAGGGAGTGGGCATGGAAACATTTTCCAGCTAGCACATTCTGATTAGCATACCTTAACTGGATAATGCAGTCTTAAAACATCTCCCAAGCATTACAGTTAGGGGTTCTTTTACTAAGTCACGTGGTAATTTCATTTTTGTCATGCATCCGCTACGCGTGTCTGAAAAATATTTATTATTTTCTGGCGCGCATAGCGGACGCACGCCCTGGTATCTGATGTGCGTAGGTCATTACCACCCAAATTCTTGAGGTCTATGGCTGGCAGTAAGGTCTCAGACCCAAAATGGACATGCGGCAATTTTGATTTTGCCACACATCCATATTCTGCAAAAAAAAAAAAAAAAAAGACCTTTTTTTACAGGTGCGCTGAAAAATGATTCTGCGCGCGCCCAAAACCCGCTCCTACACTACCACAGGCCATTTTTCAGCATGCCTTTGTAAAAGGACCACTTAATATTTTGCAAGTCTTGCACACTAGTGGAAAACGGGACTTGCAAAAATAACATTTTTTTAAAAGCCCTTAAATACTGCTGCATTAATTCTGTACTTAACATGTAAGTCCTGGTTTTAATGTGACTTAGTAAAAGGGCCCCATTATCTTAATGTGTAGGATTTAAGCTTATACAGTTCAAATCTAAGGATCCAAGAGATGGTGTAATTGATCCTCTTAAACTTTAGAAGATAATTTGTGACAATATGATTTAAAATTAATGTAGGCACAAATTATATGTGTAAAAAGAAACCTAAGAATGAACACTAAAAAAATAATAGTACTTCAAAATGAATGTAGAAGTCAAGGTTTTAGCTAAATGTTCCATATTTATTTTTGTTTGGCATAATAGCTTCCATCTCCTTGCAGCTTTTAGTTCATTTAGTACTAGCCTCTACTGGGTTACGGTGCACTGAGCCTTCATACGGGACTTACCATATTTTATATCACCATCCCAACTCACTTATCCTAATCATTGAAATTATAGCTGTGGCCAGAGGCTGTGTACTTTGGGCTCCTTGCCGTCAAGGACTCTAAATCCAGCCACTGGGTGTTTGCCATTAGGTGATAGCCAGGACACTCTCTCAAGGCCTGTGAACTCTGCTTCCATAGCATACTCAGCTTCAATGGGCCTGGGGAATAGAATACACGATCTGGGAATCGGGCCTAGGTCCTCTGCATTGTGTATCACCTGAATGTTCTAGTAGTGTTCAAATGGCAGAAATTCCTTGGCATTTTACCGCTTATTGTCTGGTAGAAGCCTTCCATTTCACAAAAATGAATTTGGCAAAAGTTATTCATGGTAAATGGAATCTGACGTAGTGATTGTTGGCAGTCAAAATGTCTTTTACTGTAAATGCTACAAACTAATAGCCGTTCATTTCTTTTAAGTTTTTGGCTGAAGAATATAGACTAATGGATGTTCTTTGCTATGTAACACGAGAAGACTTGAAATCTCTGAGGCTGAGGTAACTTTTGCAACACTTATTTTTAGCATAAAGAAGCGAGTAAGGAATGGCTATATGTTTAATGAAAATTTGTTAAAATATTAGTAGAAAAAAATTACCTATAACAAAGTTAAAATATCAAATTTTCTGTACCCAATTCACTTGATGTTCATCTGTAAAATGCAAACTGGTATTTTGAAATATATCAAAAATCATTATTAAATATGATTCCATTATGCATAATGAAATATTAAGGGGTGTGATTTTATAAGCCTGAATCTCCACTTCCCCAGCTGCAAAGGACTAAAATATAAACTGACACATGCATCCAGCTTTTCCTACATAGGTACGCAGCTATGGAACGCACTACCAACTGCTTTGAAAAAAATATATAAACCTAATCAACTTTCGGAAATCTTTGAAGACCCACCTCTTTAATAGAACATACCATAACGATCCATCATTTGAACTATAGTGCATTACCGCTTTATCTGTTTTTCCTATAACATTCTCTCTATACACGATGATTTTATACACTATGTTTCCATGTTCTTATGTAATTACCAATTGTCTATGTTAGTCTGTCATGACGATACCATGGCGGAGCAATGTAAGCCACATTGAGCCTGCAAATGTGTGGGAAAATGTGGGATACAAATGCAATAAATAAATAAGCAAAGTAAACATATAGAATAGTGCACAGTAACTGGTGAACACAGGGTCAAAACAGGTAATTGCTCCCATGTTAGCTTTTTGCAGCTAACCCACACTAATGGCAACATTAGTGAATGACCTGCAAAACAAAAATTGAAAATGCTTTTAAAAAGGACATGTAAATTGTGGGCTTTGCGCACAGGAAAGTTCCGCATTAGGAAGCTCTGTGCCTGGATTTTATTGCCCTTTAGTAAAAGGGCCCCTTAATTTTTAAAATATTGTGGGTCGCTGCAAAATGCATGTTATTTTCCCTTTGAAAACTTCCCTGGGAGAGTACCTGCTGAGATTTGCTCCTGCTTTTTCTGTGAATACTTTTTATTGCCTGAAAAAGGTTTTATGGCTTTGAAAATGCAATAAAAGGAAAACAATTTAGGTGATGTATTTTCAACCCTAAAATAAGTGCTCAAGTTTCAAAAAATAAAAACATTCTAAAAATAAACAATTTGCAGGGGAAGTTATTAAGGTGCGATAAAAGGCAGTCTTTTATGGCATCTTGATTTACTACAGAATTCGGCAATCTCCAGTTGCTTAATGCCATTTTAAAAGAATAGCACAATAAATGATGGCAGATAAAGAGCTCCACAGTCTGCCCAACAAGGTGGCCAGAGTCGCATCCACCACTGTGCAGGCAGCAGTCATTCATGCTTAAACACTGGTTGCAATTAGCCATCATTCCAACCACTTATAGGTAGTTAAAATTTGATGGACAAATATATGTTATAACCAGAGAATTACTAACAGTATTTAATTTGGTATTTAAAATGTCTTTCATCCCCCTTGAGCTGTACAACACCCTGTATTCTATATACTGTGCCTAAATCTAGGTACCACTTATAGAATACTAGTAAAAAAGGCCCGTTTCTGAAAGAAATGAAACGGGCGCTCGGAAAATGATGATGTAATTGCAATTATGTTGTTAACAGAACCATTACCAAAAATCAGGGTATATAATGAGTAATACTGTGTTTTTTTAGAAATTTGTATGTATAGTATTTTTAAAAATAGTAAGCAGAATGTAAATAACTTTAATTGCAAACATAATGCTGGTTTAGATTTTTAAAATTTCGTTAAAAACAATATTTTATGTGTAAACTTTGTCACAATGGACCGTTTCAGCAACAATAAAACGGGCCCTAGCAAGGCTCTCCTGTAAGCGTTTTTTTCTCTCTCCCCTGCCTGTCCCATGATTCTTTCCTCTCCATCCATGTCCATCGGTATGTTCTGTTTATGTGTGAGAGGCATGGTATTTGAAAGGCTGTATTTTAATGTGTGTGTGTGTGTGTGGTGGGGGGTTGTGTATTGTGCTATCCCTGTGAGCAAAGATGACCACTCCAGTCCCTCTACTTTGGGAGCTGCATATGAAAAACTGGCAGTGTGCTTGCATTATGTACTATTGGACATATGTATCACAGCAGGCCTGTGATAAAGATCATATAGAAAAAAAGGCTATAGCTGCCTAGCAAGGCTCTCGTGTAAGCGTTATTTTCTCTCTCCCCTGCCCTCCCCTCCCATGCCCTCCATGTCCAGCGATTCTCCTCTTCCCTGCCCTCCCATCCGTGTCCCGCGATTCTGTCTTCTCCATCCATGTCCATCGGTACGTTCTGTTTATGTGTGAGAGACAGTTTCTGGGGAGAGAGGCATGGTATTAGAAAGGCTGTATTTGAGAGAGAGAGAGAGAGAGAGTGTGTGTGTGTGAGTGAGTGTGTATTTGTGTTCCCAGCAAAGGTTTGAAGCCTCATACTGTAGCTGACAGCAGGAACGGACCATGTTGACACCATCAAAGCTTTGCTCTCAGTATCTCTATTATCGGAACAGCTCTGTTAAACCTATTATCTTCCCCTCCCCTTTGCTTGTTCAACTTCAGAAACTGAAACCTACTTCCATAATGGCCCATAGACAGCATTTTACACGTCCCAGCTGCTAGCTAAAAGAATTGTTTACTGGACATTTAAAATGCCTGGGAGGAGGAAGTAGGAGTCAACTTTCTGATTTGTACCTGAAAGCTCCGACTGTCTGGCTTCCGTAACGTTCCGTTTGTAACAGACAGAGAGTGTGTGTGAGAGAGAGAGTGTGTGTGTGTGTTCCCAGCAAAGGTTTGAAGCCTCATACAGTAGCTGACAGCAGGAACGGACCATGCTGATACCATCAAAGCTTTGCTCTCAATATCTCTATTATCAGAACAGCTCTGTTAAACAAACCTATTGTCTTCCCCTGGGAGGAGGAAGCGGGAGTCAACTTGCTGATTTGTACCTGAAAGCTCTGGTTGGCTTCCGTGACGTTCCATTCGTAACATCTCCTCACGTCAGCCAGCCTCCAGCGTTCCCTTCCCTCTCACTGTTCCGCCCTCTGACATCATTATGTTTTGACGCGAGGGCGGGGCAGTGAGGGGGAATGGAACGCTGGAGGCTGGCTGACGTGAGGAGATGGTTACGTACGCAGTGAGACACATTGGAATGTTGCAGGAGCAAATTATTATATTAGATGCTTAGTCGAAATTGATTTCTGTACTGATTTTTTTAGGCACCATATATAGAGTCTCCCGCTTTGCGGTAAGTAACTCTTTAGCGCACGCAAAGTACACTGTTTTTTTTCTGATTTTTTTTCTCTGCTGAGGGCATAGTATGGGCAGGGAAGTGCAGACTATATAGTGCATCTACATTAGCATGCGCTATCTGGTTAACGCTAGCTTTAAAGCCTGGGCCCTTAACACCTCTTAAATAGGAGGTAAGTGCTCCTTCATTAATTTATTTCAGGTAATGCATGCTAATACAAACTTTGAAAATGCTCTGTCCTGAGCACAATGGGCTTAGCATGCAGGAAAGTCCAGCGTTGGCACATGCCAAGCCTATTTCCTAGTGCCCTTTAGTAGACAAACCCCTTAAACTCAAACCAGAACCCATTATACTTCTCCCACCAAAAGAAAGTACACGTAATTAAATTAGGCAGCTTTTGCAGACACTATTTCATTTCATTCTTGTTTGTAATGGAAAACCACATATTTTCCCTGGCAACAGGAGGTCAGACGTCACTACTATGATTCACCTCTTTTGCTCATAATAGCAGAGTGTATAAGCATGTCTGGGTGCCCATTATTACCTACCTCAGAAAAACAATCTGAGAAGCCATGCTGATTGCATAGAACAAACAAGAGAAGCTGGTTTCTGGGAACAAAAATAGCCTGGTTTAACGAAAAATTTCAAGAAAATGAAGGAGTTAGGCTTATACCCCTGAAGAAGCCTGAATGCTGTCGGGTGAAACAGTGGTCTCAGTGGATCTAAAGTTAAGTTTTCCTAGCTCCATGTCAACTGTTTTTGCACCCAGTATTGATTTATATAATTGGTCAAGTTTTAAACTGGAAACAGTCTTTATAATCAGCATTGTTCATATAAGTATATGTTCAGAAAATTTTGGAACTGGAATTAGAAGTTTGGAATTAGAATGAAGGTTTTAAAACACTTTTATTTTGAGCACATGAAAAGTTGCACAAGCATGGCTCTCTGGGTTTTTTATGACCAAGGAAAGAAACGTTCAGCCTAATCTGGTGATATATTTTACTGTTAATCTCTGCAAAGGCTTCTGAGATCTTTTTCTCCCATCCAGCTATATGCTGACTATAATGCAATTTCAATTTCAGATTTTTTTTTTTTTAGGTTTGAATATTTTTCAATCTAACTGCCTTCTGGTTTTCAATAGCTGTTGCCCATTATCACCTGCATGATACAGTAAGCAGGAGGGTCCATCAAAACACTCAAATTGCCAAGATAAGTTACTATTTGGCAAAATCCCTATATCTCCTGCGGTTTGCTTCCTTCAGGCTAGAAACAGTTCTGGGTTAACAAAGCAACATGTTACTGCTCTTGTGTGGCACTGAGTGCTACAGAAGTAATGTTACAGATGTTATATCTACAGATATATACATATATTTACTATTAATGTTCTGAAATTGGGAAAACTGAGAGAAATATGAGTTTTGATTTGTTTTGTTTTTTTCCTTAATATATTGTTGCCTAGAGCATAAAATATTCTTGTTTGTTTTGCTTCTAGAGGGGGTATGCTGTGCACACTCTGGAAGGCTATCACTGATTTTCGACAGACACGCTCTTGACAGTGGCTGTATATGTTGATGTATATCTGCCGAGGTACAGCAGCATGGAGCTGCTATTCTCGTGCAGAGTCTCTTGCACTTTAAACCAGTATTTGTTTACCAATGTTGGAAACATTGCAAAGTCCAAAATGAATTCATTCTCTTCATTCCTAAGGACTCTGTAAACAAATGATGAGCATTATTTTACAATGATTTTAAATGTTTATATATTTGCAATATTTTTATTATAGTGATAAAAGTAATATGAAATATGAATTATATTCAGTGCTGATGTAAGATGATATAGTCTAACAAAGGTAACATCACTGGAACAAAACCAAAATGCGTGAATAATAATTTCATTTCATTCTTGTTTGTAATGTGAGAGAGGACTACATAATTCCATTTTATATTGAAATCATATAGTTTATTTTAATGTATAAAACCTATGAACAATTTTATTTAGTGAACCAATTAATTTGAAACGTAATTTTTTTTAACTTAAGTTACTGTTTTTTTGGATTGTGGTGGACTTGATTTCAGTTGTTTATATCCTACTGAACTGTACCAGTTGCATATGCCTGAATTGTAACAAAGCTTGTTCTAAAGCTTTCTGTGACACATCATGATTTTAAGAAACAAGAATAAATTTTGATAAAATCCTATCCATTAATTTTAATAATGTTTTATTCATTATGTTAAATTACTATTGATTCTCAGACTTGATCAATGTACAATATATATAGATAGAGATTTTTATAATGGTAGGCTGCATATCACTCAGTTCTATGTGCTATTTACTGCACATAATAAACAGTGAACTGGTTTGTATAAAGGGGCAAAATGACAGAACCTGCTCTTTTCCCAGCATGGTAATTTTCTCAGGTATTTCACACTGGTATTCATCTACAGCACTGCAGTGATAGCTTGCCTAAGGCCCTCATGATCCAAAGCCCCGCGCAGTTCCAAACAGCGCCCTAAAAATAGCGCCGGGACAGCGCAGGGCTTTTCTGCATCGATGATCAAAGATAATGCATGCAAATCTAAGCAGTGCTATTATCTTTGATGATCATGTTGAAGTGCGGGAGAATTGCGCCCGAGCATGCGCTCAGCACAATCCTTCCGCACTTGTTTGAGGTCTGGGCTGTCAAAAGCCCAAACCTGTCAAACAGCTTTCAGAGGCCCGAACAACGAGGGCTGGAGCTCCGGTGTGTCTCCAGCACCCCCCCCCCCCCAAACCCCCAGAAAACGTTGTGGCCACCGCCGGCCAAACCCTCTCCCACCCAGTGATGGGGGGGGGGCTGGAGGTCCGGTGGACCTCCGGTCCCCCTGACGATCCCACCCCCCTCCATGTTCAGGGAGGGCTGGAGATCCGGTGGGTTTCCAGCCCCCCCCCCCCCAAACCCCCAGAAATGGTGAAGTGGCCGCCTCCAGCCAAAGGCTCTCCCACCGTCCCACCCAGCGATGGGGGGGGGGGGGGGAGGCTGGAGGTCCGGTGGGTCACCAGCCCCCCCCAAACCCCCAGAAATCCTTGAGTGGCCGCCTCCGGCCAAAGGTTCTCCCAGCCTCCCATCCATCCTCCCCCCCAGCGTTGTCCTTTGACTACCTGGTGGTCCGTGGTGACAACCCCCCCTCCCGGCCCCCCTACCTTTCGTTGGAGGAGGGACGCAGCATACCTGCCTCCCTCCTCTTCCAGTCGACGCCGCTTCAAAATGGCGGCGCCCAGCCCCGCCCATTGCATTCAGCGTCCCCCCCCCCCCCCCCCCGTCGATGGGTGGGAGAACCTTTGGCCAGAGGCAGCCACTCGAGGATTTCTGGGGGTTTGGGGGGGCTGGTGACCCACCGGACCTCCAGCCCCCCCCCCCGTCGCTGAGTGGGAGGGTGGGAGAGCCTTTGGCCGGAGGCGGCCACTTCACCATTTCTGGGGGTTTGGGGGGGCTGGAGACCCACCGGATCTCCAGCCTTCCCTGAACATGGGGGGTGGGGGGGTGGGATCGTCGGGGGAGACCAGAGGTCCACCGGACCTCCAGCCTCCTGTTTGCGTTTGCTTTGGGGGGGAACGGGGGCCTGCCAGCATGCAACTGCATGCTGGACAGGGCTCACCATTCCTCCCCAATGATCCGCAAAGTCTAACGCCAGCTTGGAGCTGGCGTTGATTTTGCCACAGCCAGCGACCCAATCTTTGGCGCGCTGGATGCTGATCATTGGGGATGAATGCGTTAAGCGCTGATTAGCATGCATTTGCAAGCTAATTGCGCTAGTAGCCCTCGAGTGCGTTGTTTCAGGCGCTCGAGGGCTCTGATCATGAGTCGGCAGCCAACTCCGGCGCTAGTATGGCGTTAACAGCCTCTAGCGCTGGAGTTTGCTTTTGATCATGAGGGCCTAAGGGAGTGGAGGGAGGTGAAGACTGTAGTGGGGCCAAGAATTATGCAGAAGGTGAGGGGTGACTTAAAGTACATAAGTACATAAGTAGTGCCATACTGGGAAAGACCAAAGGTCCATCTAGCCCAGCATCCTGTCACCGACAGTGGCCAATCCAGGAAGTATTCACAAAGAAGGTGGTGGAGGCATGGAACAGCAGAATTCGAGAAGGCATGGATAAGCACCAGAAAGGTACCTGAATGTGATCTCAGATAGGAGTGGATAAGCAATAAGCAAGCTCTGCTACAGTACATGCGTCTGGTATTAGTCCTTGTGTGTGTGACTAGCAGGATAATTGCTGCTTCCATTAAAAGACTGAAAGAGCCAAGCTTTCACCTTCCTGAAGTTATACATTCTGTAATACAGTAGCTTCTTTTCCAAAGGGACTTTTCAGAAAGGGACATTTGTATAAGTCCCTGATAATTACTTTATCCTTCTTGGTGCCTCTGAACCAGCCTTAGCCTTCTACTTGAGTTTTTCCACCTCCCTGTGTTCCACTGCAGTGCTATCTACAGCAGTCTGGATTTGATGCCAGATCTTCTGCTTGCACACATTGTTAGTGTTTCTAGACTGCTCCCATTAGGTTGTAGAAAACGTACAGCCACATCATGAACCAAGACCACCACTTGGGATGGAGGTTCACCTTGCCTTTCTCTTTTCAGTAGCTGTAGAACCCACTAAGATCAGACTCCTGTAGAGGAAGTGGGTTAGCTGAGATCCTGGCTATTAGAAACAGAGTCTGAGCTGAAGAGATCCCAGAGGGGTGACACTAGTTCATAGATATGGCATCTTGGTTATCTTCTGCACTTGAGCCTTGTACTTCCATTGTTGTCAACTATGTTGAAAATGTAGTATGTACAGATTATACTTACAATTTGGAAACATGATTAATCAATGAAGTAAGTTTACTGATCAAATTAAGTCAATTGCTATTAAATGCCTGTGTCAGATGAGTGTGCTACATGCAATATATATTTTCTGATATACTTAATATTTACTGGTTCTTTAGTTTGGTTCCAGTTATGTGACTTTTTGCTGTCAATTGATTTTATTTTTTATCTAATTTCCCATATATGAAGGATTATATATATTTTAGGGAGGCACATTTGCTCAGTGAGCATATTTTCATTTCTCATTGATTCCTATGGGATTTGTGCAGCTGAAAATAGTTTATAAAACAGTATTTCTCAGGTTGGTCTGATTTTTGGATAATATGCACTTACATTAGTGGCCAGTATTGCCCGTGAAGGGGTTTCTATGTGCAGGCAGCCTAGTACAGAGCCCATGGAATCTCTGTAGAACTGTGCTGATTTGGGAGGATGACTGGTGGTCTTGGAGACAGCAGCAGGTTTAGTGGTTGACAACATTGGGATACCAAACCCAGAAATACTGACTTGATAGCTGCTGCCCATGAAGGATTGCTGGACAACATGACAGCAGTAAGAGCACTGGGGATAGCTCTTGCTTCCATTGGCAGAGGCTATTGGTTGGGGGAGGGGGGACAGTACCAAGAATTACTGGGCACTCGAGGGACATCCAGTGCTATAATTTCCCAGCAGGGAATGGAGAGACTGGTGCAGCATAATAGGTCCTGGAGATGAAAAACAAAATTGAAATAAGGGCAGACATGGCTTGCTGAACCAGAGGCTTGTGAGCAACGCAACAGAAAGGGGAAGTTTGGGTTTAGTTCATGCCTTTTAAATTACAATGTATTTATATACCACTGAAACCACCAGGTTTTTAGCGGTTTACAGTAAGTGTAAAAAAAAGAACCCCAAGCAATATCTTGGTAAGAATAATACAAACCTAAATAACTGACATTGAACTAATGTTAAACAAATTTCTTAAAAAGATGGGTTTTTCACTAGTAGCTCAAGGCAAATTACATTCAAGTACAGTAGATATATTTCTATCCCTTGAAGGCTTACAATCTAAGGGTCCCTTTTACGAAGGTGCACTAGTGTTTTTAGCATATGCAAAAAATTAGTGTATTCTGTGTAGACGCCCATGGGCGTCTATAGAGCACGCACTAAAAACGCTAGTGCAACTTTGTAAAAGACCCCCTAAGTTTGTACCTGAAACAATGGAGTTGTCTATGATGACA